>NC_077232.1:48073372-49550093 GCF_027887165.1 Monodelphis domestica | reverse complement strand
CAGTGGACTTACGCGTCGGCTATGGGGGGTGGGGGGGGAGGAAAAGAAAATGATCTATGTCTTTACGAATAATGCTTGGAAATGATCAAATAAAATATATTTAAAAAAAATAAAAAAAAAATAATTAGGGCTTTCCCAAAGTGGGATGTGCTGTCCTCAAGAGGCAGCAACTTCTCTCCCAGAAAGTCCCAAAGCTGATAATAGCTGAGTACCCACTTGGTATGTAGGTTGTAGGGGTTCTGACTCCCTTCTCTGCTTTGTCCCTACAGTCTCCCCTCCTTAGGTAAGATGGCAGAGTGGGTAGATCACTGAACCTGGGGTCAGAAAGACCTGAGTTCAAACTCAGCCCTACACATTTACAGTCTGTGGGACTCTGGGCAAGTCACTTAGTCTCTGTCCAAGTTTCTTCATCTGTAAAATGGGGATGATAATAATAGCACCTATTTCTTCCAGGGATATTGTAAGGATCAAATGAGGTATTTGTAATGTTCTTAGTGTATTATACTTTGCACATAGTAGATGCTTAATAAACCCTTCTTCCTTCTTTCTTTCTTTCTTTCTTTCTTTCTTTCTTTCTTTCTTTCTTTCTTTCTTTCTTTCTTTCTTTCTTCTTTCTTTCTTTCTTTCTTTCTTTCTTTCTTTCTTTCTTTCTTTCTTTCTTTCTTTCTTTCTTTCTTTCTTCTTTCTTCCTTTTTCTTCCTTCCTTCTCCTTCCTTCCTTCCTTTCTTTTCTTTCTTTCTTTCTTTCTTTCTTTCTTTCTTTCTTTCTTTCTTTCTTTCTTTCTTTCTTTCTTTCTTTCTTTCTTTTCTTTCTTTCTTTCTTTCTTTCTTTCTTTCTTTCTTTCTTTCTTCTTTTTCTTTCTCCTCCTTCCTTCCTTCCTTCCTTCGTTTGTTTGTTCGTTTGTTCATTCGTTCGTTCATTTGTTTGTCTTGTTTGTTTTTCTTCTTTCTTTTCTTCCTTCCTTCCTTCCTTCCTTCCTTCTTCTTCTTCTTTCTTTCTTTCTTTCTTTCTTTCTTTCTTTCTTTCTTTCTTTCTTTCTTTCTTTCTTCTTTCTTTCTTTCTTTCTTTCTTTCTTTCTTTCTTTCTTTCTTTCTTTCTTTCTTTTCCTTCTTTCTTTCCTTTCTTTCTTTCTTTCTTTTCTTTCTTTCTTTCTTTCTTTCTTTCTTTCTTTCTTTCTTTCTTTCTTTCTTTTCTTTCTTTCTTTCTTTCTTTCTTTCTTTCTTTCTTTCTTTCTTTCTTTCTTTCTTTCTTTCCTTCTTTCTTTCTTTCTTTCTTTCTTTCTTCTTCTTTCTTTCTTTCTTTCTTTCTTTCTTTCTTTCTTTCTTCTTTCTTTCTTTCTTTCTTTCTTTCTTTCTTTCTTTCTTTCTTTCTTTCTTTCTTTTTCTTTCTTTTTCTTTCTTTTTCCTTCTTTCTTTCTTTTTTTCCTTCTTTCTTTCTTTCTTTCTTTCTTTCTTTCTTTCTTTCTTTCTTTCTTTCTTTCTTTCTTTCTTTCTTTCTTTCTTTCTTTCTTTCTTTCTTTCTTTCTTTCTTTCTTTCTTTCTTTCTTTCTTTCTTTCTTTCTTTTTCTTTCTTTCTTTCTTTCTCTTCTTTCTTTCTTTCTTTTTGCCATCCCAAGTATCCATGAGGCCCTAACATTTCTGTTGCTCAAGGCCACCCAATACAGATACTTGGTAACATGCAATCTCTGTGATAACCTAAGTCAGTCACCTAGCCTTTGTTTTCCTCTGGAACATTTTATTGTACTTTCACTCTAGTTACATAGAAAGATAATTTTTAACATTTGCTTTCTGACATTTTGCTATCCAAATTTTCTCTTTCCCTCCCTCCCTCCCTTTTCCCCTCCCTGAGATGGCAAGCAATCTGATATAGGTTATACATGTGCTGTCATGCAATATATATTTCCATATTCATCATGTTATGAAAGAAGACACATATTACACATATAAGAAAAAACTCATAAAGCAAATAAGTGAAGAATGGTATGCTTCATTCTGCCTATCAGTTCCTTCTATGGTGGTAGATAGCCTTTCCAAGTATTTTTGTGATCATCTGTTCATTGTTTCTTAAGGCACAATAATATTCCATTATAATCATATGCCATGGCTTGTTCAGCCATCTTCCAATTGATGGACAACCTTCAGTTTCCAGTTCTTTGCCACTGTAAAACTTTACATATACATTTATTGACATTTTTATTTATTGTATATTTTAACATATTTACATTGCTACAAATATTTTGGTATAAGTAGGTCCTTTTGTCCTAGCTTTGATCTCTTTGGGACATGTAAAGACCTAGTAGTGGTATTGCTGGGATCAAAGTATGGCACAGTTTTTTGAAGGCCCTTTGGGAATGGTTCCAAAATGCTCTCCAGAATGGTTGGACCAGTTATACAAGCATTTGCTAAATGCTTTCCATGTGCCATGCTCTGTGTTAAGCTTGGAAGATTAAAAAACAGGTAAAAAACAGTTCTTGCCCTTAGGGAGCTTCCAGTCTTATGGAAGAGATATCCTATGGACAAATAAATTATATACAGGATGAATTGAAAATAATCAAGAGAAGGAAAGCAACAGGATTAAGGGGGATTGGGCAAGGGATCTTGTAGAAGGTAAGACTTTGGCTCAAGAAAGGAAGGAAAGGGAAGCCAGAAGACAGAGAGGAGGAGGGAGAACATTCCATGAAAATGCTAAGAGTCAGGATATGGAGTGTCGTGTAAGGAGCAGCCAGGAGTCTACATGATTCTTCTGAGACTTAGGGAGGATTTAGCAGAAGATTTACCCCAGGAATGATTTCTTCATGTTCAGCCCAAGACAAAGGAACTGTGTGACATAATTGTAAAAGCACCAGCCCTCAAATCTATGGACTTGATTTAAATCTTGGGTCTGCCAACAACTCATTCTGTAAACTGGGAAGTCACTTCCCCTCCCCAGTCTCATTTCTGCATCTATAAAACAGACTTGGAGACCCCTCAGGTGAAGCAAAGCCATAGATAGCAGTCTGAGGTGTCAGCAAGAGACCCAAGAATGGAGATCCCAGTTTTAGGGACTTTTGGAGTATAGGGAAGAAGGAAAGACTAAGGAAGCATTCCAGTGACCTTCAGAGATTACTCTATGTGTGTTTCTTCCAAAGGATCACTCTGTGTGTGTGTGTGTGTGTGTGTGTGTGTGTGTGTGTGTGTGTGTGCATATATGTGTGTATAAAATACAGACTGTAATTCCTAGGAAAGAAGGTGAAAGGACTTCTTTGCTCCCTAAAAATAGAAGAAAAGCTTCAAGAAGAAAAGCAAAGAAAATATGCTGAGCAAGTTGAGGGGAATCCAAATCCAATACCAAATTTTGGCTGAGGAAAGAAGGTAATGTAGAGAAAGAAGGAAAGCAGGGCTTCTGAATCACTGGAAATATATTATAAGTTTGTATTATTTTTTTTCTGAGAGAGGATGGAACTGGACCTTCTTGAGAGGAAGCAGTTTCTGTGCTACAAATTCTGGCCACAGAGGAATGATGAGGATCTATAGGAATTTTCAGGAGAAGGTTATCTATCTAATTCCAGCCCTGAAGAGATGAGATGAGATGAGTCCTGGTGGCTGGCAACTCCCTGCTGAAGGGTACTGAGATTGTCATGTTTCAACATGACCTGAACAGCTGGGAGGTCTTCTCTCTTCTGTTTCTATCTGGGATGTGATGGCAAGTCTCCCAGACTTGTCAAAACTGATGAATAGCACGCACGTACAGTGATTTACATGGAGACAAAAGATACCTTAAGGAGAGGAAGTGTAGTCTGGCAGAAAGACCTGGACTTTGAATCAAAAAAGATTCAGATTTGAATCCCACCTCAGATACTTGCTACATGCATGACGATGAGTGCATCACTAAATTTTTCCCTGCCTCAGTTTCTTCATCTGATACTTAGAGCTCCTTACAGAGCTGTGATGCTCAAATGATATACAATTTATAAAACTTCATACTACATAAATGATAATTACTAGGATGTTGGTGTTATCAGAGGATGGGATTTGATCTTCTGGTTTAAGGTTTACAACATAGACTTAATATATATATGTATATATATATACATATATATATATATATATATTTTTTTTTTGGTGGAGAAATTGAGTAAGTATCTGAAGTCAGATTTGAACTTAGGAAGATGAGTCTTCTTGACCCCAGGCCCAGTACTCTCTCACTGTGCCACTAAATGACCCCAGACTTACTACCCATATCCCTTCCACATCACCAGTGTTCAGGGCATGATACCGATGATCTGGAAAATCCATGGAAGATTTTTTTTTTGCCTTCCCTTCATACCAGAGAAGTCTGAATTTTCTCTTTTTCTTTCTTATGAGGTGTTTACAGTACCTTATTGTAAAAACTGGGCTAAATATTTGGTCATAATGGGTTACGTTGTGCATTTCTGAGTTTCTAAAGTTTTTCTGTGTCATCTGCTGGCTTTCACATGTTGTCTGCAGCATCTGCAAAACTCCCAAAGAATTCCCACTTAATTTCTTATGCTGACCTGCGAAACAGGGAAACTGTAATGTGGAAAGTCATGATGTGGAAGGGATACCTGTGTATATATATATATCTTGTCTCATTGCCAAGAATGGAATGCATCTAATTAGGGAGTGGAAAGCATGTATTTGCCTGAGGACTGTGGATCTGATGGCTTTAAACTGAAAAAGAATCAATTTTCATGCTAATCGGTAAGCATTTAGAAAGTCCTTATCAAACAAAAGGCATTGTGCTAAGGGTTGAGGGTGCAGAGACAAAGACAGAATAGTCCCTGTCCTCAAGGAGCTTACCTTCTTCCAGAACAACAGGTATGACATAGGAAAAAAATAGCATTGAATATCCTCAATATCACATGAGATAGTGACCTGGAAGAGGGGCATTCATAATGCTTAGAACTTTAGATGGCCTTGCATAAATGTGACAAGTGTATAAAAATACAGTCAACTATAAATCTTAATCCAAGAAAGAAAATACAACCTGAAAAGTTATAAGTGATATGTGGTAAGATGTGACCTATGAGTATAATATAGCGATGAATGAGTTTGTTTAAGAAGAAAAGATTACATAATCAAGATCAGAGTAGCATTAAAAAGGAAGAAAGAAAGAAAAGAAAGGAATGAAGGAACAAAGGAATGAAAGAACATTTATTAAATGTCTTATGTGCCAGATACTATTAGTCTCTAGAGAAAAGAAATTAAAAAATGAGACAGTCCTTGCCCTCAAGGAACTTGACATTCTAAAAAAAGGCTGGCAGCATTATATGATCTGTTTTATCTCATATAGGGGAGTAATTTTGGTTTAAGAAACACATTGATACTGAGAGGACTCATTATAAAATGCCATGTCTTTCACAGAAGAAATAGCAGTATTGGAAGCATTATTGTTTCTAGAACAAGAGATAGAGAGTGGGTATGAGGATGGTGATGGTATGTATGTGGCAGCAGGGCAGATATCAAGATGTGTGGAGTGGATGTTTATGGAAAGGATGTGAAACATGGTCTTGAGCCCATTACATAGAGTGAATCAGGTATCTTCAGAATTTAAAAACTTAATAGATTGGCTTCCCTAGGGTAGATGGAGTGGGTCATGGTTTCTGGATGTTTTGTCTGGGAGGTACTATTTTAAGTGAGGAGGACAAATTAAGAGGATATATTTCTGTGTGGAGCTTCACAAACTGGAGGATGAAAGCTTGGTAGAGAGCACTTTGGTGAGAATCAATAGAAGGAGAACAGTGGTACTGTGAGTATGTTATAGACCACATGGACAGAAGGAGGAACTGGATGATGAATTCCAGAAAGAGATTGAGAAACTGGTAAAGAGGGATGATAAATGGTGATGGGAGACTTCAACTAGCCAGAGGTCTACTAGTGTTTCTCGTTTGTGAAAAAGCAAAGTAGCAGAGAAATCTTGACTTATCTTAATGAAAATATCTTCCCTTGAATTGTAAAGGGTGTAGTAAAGATAACTGCCTTTTTGGACCCATTTCTGAATAGTAAGGAATGGCTGATTCCTATAATGGAATTCCTATAATGGAAATGATCAGAAACTTAGGATACTGTGATTATGCCTTCTTAGAGTTCATGATAGTTAAAAAGAGGAGTGCCAGGAAATATATTCTGGGCCAAACTAATTCTTTTGCTTTTTTGACTGTTCCCTTTCTTTTTACAGACTTAAGTTTATTATTTAAATCTTCTTCTTGCTTCTCTGTTCATGGTCACTAGATAGGGTCTCAAATTGCCAATTTTATTTCTTTTTAGTTTCTCCATATGTTTTATTTTTATTTTTTAAAAGCTTTACTTTCCATCATAGAATGAAGGCTGTGTTTTGCTTCCAAGGCAGAAGAGCAGTAAGGGCTAGGAAATAGGGGGTTAAAGTAACTTGCCCAGGGTCACATAGGTAGGCAATAACTGAGTTCAGATTTGAACCTAAGACCTCCCATCTGCAGGCATGGTTCTCAATCTATTTAGCCACCTATCTGCCCCCTCTCCACATGTTTTGATTGCTTCTTGAGTATCATCTGGAGTTTTTAATGCATGGTACTCTTCATCTCCTTTCAGCAAGCACATCAACATATACAAATTTTGATGTCACTGTCAAAATTTTCTTCTCAATAACACATGTAATCTTAAGGAAATTCAATTGGTTTTAGACCATTCTATTCACATTATAACAAATCATAAAGAAAAAATATTTTCCAATATCTTGAAATCTGGCAGTTTCATGGACACACGATTTCCATTCTTTCACAAGTTTCTGTCAAAATCCCTAAATAAATTCTTCTAAAATAACTGACCCATAGTCTCAGTCACAAACTTTGAAAAGATATACCTTGTATATTGGATTATGGAAGAGCTGATTTCAGAGTTCACAAAAAGTTATGGCACAAATCCATGGCCTAAGGCTCTACTGGGGAAGTCAGTTGGTGGTATAGTTCTAGACCTAGTGGTCACATTTGTCCTTAGGCACTAGCTCTGTTACCCTAGGCAAGTCATTTAATATTTGCCTCAATTTCCTCAAATGTAAAATAAAGATCATAATGGCATCTACCTCCCAAGGTTTCATGAGGTTCAAATGAGATAAAAATTTATAAAGTGCTTAGCAAACTGCCTGGTATATAGCTTGCTTGCTTGCTTGCTTGCTTGCTTCCTTCCTTCCTTCCTTCCCTTCCTTCCCTGCTTCCTTCCTTCCTTCCTTCCTTCCTTCCTTCCTTCCTTCCTTCCTTCCTTCCTTCCTTCCTTCCTTCCTTCCTTCCTTCCTTCCTTCCTTCCTTCCTTCCTTCCTTCCTTCCTTCCTTCTTTGATATTCTCAAGAATAACCAAGAAAGCAGAGTTTCTCATATCTTGTTTTTCTTCTTTCTGTCATGGGCCTAAAAAAGGGAAAGCAAAAATGACTAATAGAGAGTCGATACTCATTGATAAATAAGAAAGTAGTAAGAGGGAACCTATTTGCCCTTGATGAATTAAAGTTGCTTGATACAGAAGAACCACATTCTTTAGTTCTGAAAGATCAGTAAGATGTGATTAGAGACCAGGGAAAGAAAATGCAGGACTAGAAAAAGAATAAATGCCCCTTAAAAAAAGTGTGTGGGGGAAATGGAATCTGCAAACCATAGGCCAGGCAAAATTAATTCTTGGCAAAATTCCGTAATGTATTATTAAAGGGATGATTAGTGAACACTCTTTTAGAAAAGGAGGCAGTAATCATAAAAAGCCAGCACGACTTTATCAAGAATAGATTGTGCCTGACTAATTTCATTTCCTTTATTAACAGGCTTACTAAATTTGTAGACCAGAGGAATCTTTTAGATAGATTTGATTCTGTTATTTATTTATGATAAAGTTTTATCAATATTTTCATTCTTATATCAAATTAATTTGCCAATATCAACCTCTCTCCATTTTAATCCTATATTTTAACAACAAAAAAGTTAAGTAAAATTTATCAACCAAGCAACTGCATTTGACTGTCCCCCATCTCTTACCAGGAGAAAGGAAGTATATTTGATCACCTGTATTAATTTTAGTTTGGCTGTCTATTAGCATTTTTTGAAATAGTTTTGATTGCTGTAGTCATTTGATATATATAATTCTGATGCTGCTTACTTCACCCTGCATCATTTTATACCAATCTTCCTGTATTTTGTTGAATTTTTCATGTTTTTTATTCACATATAATAATTGCTGACATTTCCCAATTGATGGGCAAACTTGTTTCTATTGTTTTATACTGAATATTTTGATATATGGAGAATTTTCTTTTTATTCTTGATCTCAATAATGGAATTGCTCAAGAGATAACACTAGTTTTAAAAACTTTTCTTGAATAATTACAAATTATTTTCCAAAATGGTTATAACAATTTTCCACCCACTCATCAGCATACATACATACATATATTGCTTCTTGGCCAATTAATAAAAAGAATCCTAAAAATTCAAAATATATATAGTGTTACTGTATGTGTGTACACACACACATATAATATTTCTATTGACAACTTTACTAAGACTTTTTGAGATAAATTATTTCTCTCCCATTAGCTTTGCCTATTTGAAAGCTGTTAGGTAAAACCTCAGATTTTTTTGTTATTTTAGTTTGTCTTATAATTAGTGATGTAGCAACTTTTAAACCTAATTTTATCTATTTTACCTAAAATTCCAGCAATATATTTCATTAAGTCCTTTACATTATTCATGTGGGAAATACTGAGATATGGTTTAGATGCTGATGCAATTAGATAGATTCAGAACCAAATGAATGGTTGGATGAAAAGATTAATCAGGGATTTGATATTAACTTGGCTTATTTATTCTTCAAGCCTTACTAAAATTAGTTCCTAAATTGAGACAATGTTATAGGGTCAGATTCTGTACATTTCCTTGTGTGATCTCGAATCTATGTTATATGGCATTTAGCTGTTACCTTCTCTGGGTATTAGGTGCTTTTTTCTACAAAACTCTCAGGGACAGCTGAGACTAGAAAGATGCAAACTTTTGGTGGACCTTAAGTAATTTTATCTAGGCCACAGTCTGATCACTGCCAAATCTGTCTGAATTTTTCAGGTTTTTGACTTCATTTTGGGTCTAGACAATACAATTGCAGGCTTGCCCATAGTTAGATCTCCAGTCAACTGTTACTGACTACAGACCCTGTTTACTAGTTTTAAGACTACAGATTCAGAGCAACAATTCAATTCGATTTATTAAACATTTATTAAACTCCTACTATGTGCCAGGCACTACTAAGCACTGGTTCACTCTTGGTTCACAGTCCACAGTCCTTGCTTTTTTTAATTCAATCTAGGTCTGCTGGCTGAATCCACAACCCTTCTCTAGGGTTAGAGTAGCAAAGGTTGTAGGCTCGCCTATGGTCATAGTCTCTGCCCTCATTACACACCTCTGTTTTGAATCCAATGTCTTAGGCTGGAAAAATGACCCATTGTGAGTTTTCCTTGGATTCCCAGCCAATACTTAGTCTGGTGCTCTTCCTTTATCTCTGATGAAATAGCTCTAGGAAAGAGCTGAGCAGTATTGCTTCCTCTTTCTCTGCCATCTTTGCCAATCTCCCTTCAATGTTCAATGTCAACTTGGAAGAAGGTCTCCAGGGGAGTACCCCAGACACCTGTGCTTGGATCCCCCTGCGCTATTTAACTCACTCTCTGTCTCTCTTTCTCCGTCTCTGTCTGTCGTTCTCTCTCTTTTTCTGTGTCTCTCTCATTCTGTGTGTGTCTCTGTGTCTCTGTGTTGTCTCTGTGACTCTCATTGATTGCTTGGTTCAAGGAATGGAAAGTCATGTTTATTACATAAGAAGACAACACAATGCTGTTGAGGGTAACCAACACAATGGGTGTGTGAGTCTGGCTTAACAAAGATCTTGACAGTCTCCAACATTACTTTAAAACTAATCAGGTGAAAAGAATAGGGATCAGGGTGTAAAGTTTTACCTTTCAGCCTAAAAAGTCAGTATCACAGAAACAAGATGTAGGGGAGTTAGCAGTTTATCTGAAAAAAAAAGAGGTGTTTTCTTTTCTTTTTCAACCCATACTTTCTGCCTTAGAATCAATACTAAGGATCAGTTTCAAGGCAGAAGAATGGTAAGGGCTAGGCAATGGGGATTAAATGACTTGTCCAGGGTCATACAGCTAGGACATGTCTGAGGTCAAATTCAAACCCAGGACCTCTTATCTCCAGACCTGGCTCACTATCCACTGATTCAATGAATTATCCCTCAATTGTGAGTGTTTTTATTGACTACAAACTCAATATGAGTCAACAGTGGGATATTTTAACCAAGAAAGTCAACATGAATTTGACCTTCAGTAAGAAAAGTGTAATTTCAGGACAGCTAGGTAGCTCAGTGGATAAAGAGCCAAGTCTGGAGATGGGAATACCTGAGTTCAAATCTGCCTTCAGATACTTCCTAACTGTGTGACCCTGGGCAAATCACTTCCTCTTCCTTATAGGTCCCTATCTTATTTAGTCTGGAAGTTCAGTGGTCACACTGACTTGACCTTACTGCTGATAAACATGGGAGCTCTGACCTGCTCCATTTCTGATTCCTGGTTCTGTTCACCCCTCCTTAGTCAGCCTGGTCATCCCACCACTCTCAGGGCATCACTGTTTGATGTCAGATTTAGAGTGGACATTCATTTGGATTTATCATTGCTGCAGCTCAGAGCTCCAAAACTCAAGCAATCCACTAATCTCAGCCTCCTCCATTCATGGAGATTACAAGCATGGACCATCATGCCTGGCCTCTCCTTGGAGGCCAGACAACCATTTGTCAGGTAGATTGTAGAGGGGATTCTTTAGCAGGCCTGGATGTCCCTGAGGTCCCTTCCAACTCTGAGATTCTGTGAGTCTGTACATTCTAATGACAAAAACAAATGATTCTGACAAAGGGGGAAAGGGAGAGCTGTCTGGGTAACTCATCGGTGACTCAGATTTTTTAAAAAAAGACATGGAAGCAAGAACAGAGAACAAGGAATGAATATAAAAGAGTGGATAGGACTCTAAGAAATGTCAGGAGAGTTGAAGCTCAGAATGAGCAGTGGCTTGCCATGAATGCTAAGGAGAACAAGGAAGACCTCTTTTAGCCATTCTGGAGACAAGAGGAAGGTCAGAGAAGGGATGGGTTTGCTGCTTAGGTGCAGAGGATGATGATAATAGCCAGTGGACAGAATGCAGAACTGCTTCATTCCCCCTTGCCTGGAAGGCACTCCTTCGCCTCAGTCTCTAGGAATTCTCTCCCTGGAGAGCTTATTTGAGCTCTGTTCCCTCTGTTAAGATTTTTTCCTTCCCTCCTCTACTAATCTTTAATTTACTTTTCTGTGCAGATGGTATTCTCTCATCCAACACCAAGGGATTGCAAGTTCCTTGAGGGCAAGACAATTAAACAAATGTTGTTTTGGCATCCCCAGTACTATTTACATGGCGGGCATCTCGTTTAATTTTGGGGTTGAATTAGAGGTCATGTGCTAAAAAGGGAAGACTATTGGATAGGGAAGCAAAGGGCATGAGTTCATATCCCTCAGGCAAACTATTTAATCTCTCTGGGCCTTGGGTTTATTGATTATAAAATGAGGAAGTTTGATCAGATGACCTCTCAGGTCCATATATTAGTTTTCAACCTCTCATTCTGTGAATTGTATGACAGTTCCTAGTAACTGCCTTACCTTTCAAGGATTCTTCTACTCCATTGGTCTTTCCAGTCACATAGGATTTTATCTTGATTGTAAGAAGAAATGCCCCTGGAAATCCAGGGAAAATCCTTAGTTATTGGTCCCCAAAGAATTCCTTTTTTTCCCCATCCTCAATAAAATGTCACTTATTGGGCAGGCAAGTCACTCTAGCTGAAGCAAGGAATCACCCTAAGGGGAAGCAGCTTGTGCAAAGTAAGTCAGATTTTCACTACCAACATCAAAATCTCCCCATAGACCTAGAAAATGACTATGAACTCAAGGACCTTGGAAATAACAATGCCCCACAGACCATCACTTCCACTTCCAGCCTGGGCATCCTCATAATCACCATGGAGAATAGGTCTACCTTCCTCAGCACCACCAATACCAAATGCTGACCAAAAGACACCAACTGGCAGGTCAGTCCATGAGCCCCTGGAGAGACAGTGCCACCTCACCCCATCACTGTTCATAAACTCTACTGCCATCATCAACAACTCTAATCAGCTTGACAACAGCTTTTGTTGGTTGGTTAGTTGTTGTCCTTAAGGCTCAAAGAGGACCAAAATAACATTACTGGTGATGTCCTTTAACTCATGCATAAATTGAATTTAAATGAGTCAGGGTCACCCAAAATTGTCAATCTCACTTCTTCTGTTGGTACTAGAGTCATGGCTACTGAAGACCAACAAATTGGTCTTACCAACAAAGTCCTTGGCACTATCCAATTGTTTGATACCCAAAACTGATATTTTTATATCAATGAGAATGACATTAAAGAAGATTCATTCCCATTGGCTTTGCTACCATGCACTAAGGACCATGGGACTTTTTCATCCTACTTGCTGTTGTACTATTTCCTCCATTCAAATGTGAACTCATTTAGAGTAACGATTATCTAACTTTCCTATTTTTATCACAAGCTTAGCACTTTGTATGTAGTAAGTACTTAATAAATGTTTTTCAGCTGTGCGACCCTGGGCAAGTCACTTAACCTTCATTGCCTAGCCCTTACTTCTGCCTTGGAACCAATATGCAGTATTGATTCCAAGACGGAAGGTAAGAGTTTTATTTTTTTTTAAATAAATGCTTTTCACCCATCCACCCACCCATCCTCACTACCATAAATCTATCCATGACCTCAGAGGAAATCCAAATCTTAAAACTCTACTCAGAAATTCAAAGGGAAAAGTAAAATGAAAAAATACATACATGCAGAAACATGGATATGCTAAGTATGCTTTGATTTAATCCTGATTGGTTTTATCTCTGGTTCCCTTCCCATTCTCTCTTCCTGGGCTGGTAGGTTGGCATTCTGCCAAGGTCCACAGAATTTAGAGCTAGAGAAGTATTAAAGATTGCCAGGACCAACATCCTCATTTTATAGGTAAGGAAACTGAGGTTTACCAAGGCTAAATATTTTCCTAGTGTCCTTCAGTCAATAAGTGATAGAGCCAAGATTTTCACCCTCTTGACTTCAAGTTAAGCATTCGATCCACTAAGTCACACTATCTCTCATGACTCTGAATGATTCTGTCACTTTATTATTTTTTAAACCTTTACCTTCTGTCTTAGAATCAGTACTGTGTATTGGCTCCAAGGCAGAAGAGTGGTAAGGGCTAGGAATGGGGGTTAAGTGACTTGCCCAGGGTCACACAGCTTGAAAGTGTCTGAGGCCAGATTTGAAGCTAGGACCTCCCATCTCTAGGCCTGGCTCTCAATCCACTGAGCTACCCAGCTGCCCTTGACTCTGTCACTTTAAAGTCAGTAACAGTTTACTGTGATTCCTTCCCCAAATATAGGGCCCATGGCAAGGTCTACTGATCTGGAGAGTACAGCAGAAGGACAGAGGTTAAATCCCAGGTTTAGGGAGTCTTAGAGCATAGCAGCAGAGGAAAGACATCACTAGAAGGATAACAAAGTGCTTTTACAAAGCACTAATCTCCATGATGATTCTTTGAGAGAAGCTTTGCAAATATTTTTATCTTCTTTTAACATAAGAGGACATTGAGGTTCATATAGAAATAATTTGGTCAGTCACATCACTTATCAACCTATTAGTAAATAGAAGAGCACATCATCTTTATCATTATTATTATCACCATCATTATCATCCTCATCATCATTATCACCATCATTATCATCATCATCTGCATCCTCCCCATCATTATCATCATCATTATCTTCCTCATAATTATCTCCATCATTCTTATTTTCACTATCCTTAACATCACCATTATCATCTTCATCCTCATAATCATAATTATCATATCATCATTACTATTATATTCTTCATCATTATCACATTACCATCATCATCATCATCGCCATCCTCATTATCATCATCCTCATCTTCATCACTAACATTATCATCATCATCATCACCATCCTCATTATCATCCTCCTCATCCTCATCACTATCATTATCATCATCATCATCCCCATCCTCATTATCATCCTCCTCATCTTCATCACTATCATTATCATCATCATCATCTCCATCCTCATTATCATCATCCTCATCTTCATCACTAACATTATCATCATCATCACCATCCTCATTATCATCATCCTCATCTTCATCACTAACATTATCATCATCATCATCACCATCCTCATTATCATCCTCCTCATCCTCATCACTATCATCATCATCATCATCACCATCCTCATTATCATCCTCCTCATCTTCATCACTATCATTATCATCATCATCATCTCCATCCTCATTATCATCATCCTCATCCTCATCACTATCATTATCATCATCATCATCTCCATTATTCTCATCCTCATCACCACCATCATCACCACCATGAAAAGAATACATTTGCATAGCATTTTAAAGGTTACACGGTGCTTTCTATACATTGTCTCATTATCTCACGGATCCTAATCCCAGGCCTTCTGATGCCAAATCTGTTGCTTCTCTTCTCCCACCACGGCCTTTCTATGATTACCTTGGAATCCTGACAAAAAGGGCGCATATAAAACAGAGGAAAGATTTATGTGTTGGCCTCTTGCCTGACTTGCTGGTTGGTGCTTTTATCCTCTTTATTTAGGGGTTTTGTCTTCACCTCTAGGAGGTAGGCACTTTCCCAACAAGGTGTGTCTTTGCTTCTTTTGAAGCACCTGGAAATGGTGCTGTGATCAGTCCATTTGTGCTGTGCAAATAGACACAGGGGTTTTCTGTTTGTCAGTCTTTCACGACCTCCCTGCAACTATCTTTGACTTAGCCTGGTAACCTCCTGACAACAGAGGTGAAAACCTTTGAAGAGTTGGAGGAAAAGCATCATTGATTGTGTGTATGGCATTATTCTTGCTAATGCCTTGAAAACTGTATTAATAGAAATGATAATAAGAAATTGAGAAATGAACCTGCTTTCATTTCTCCTTTAGTTATCTTTCTGTTGGGCAAACAGGGACAATACCTCCCCCCCCCCAAAAAAAAAGATAATTTAAGCATTTTGTTATCCTGGGGCCTTAAGGCAACCATTTGAAAAATCAAAAGGGAAGGAAAGAGCATCTCAAGATTCAGAACCATAACCTGTTGTTAAGGCTAGAAGGCATCTAGTTCACCTCCCCCTGCCCCCACCTCACCATTTGATTGGTAAGGAAGAGTAGAAGGAACACGGATTTCGGAGTTAGAGGACCCCAGTTTAAATTCCACCTCTTACACTACCTATGAGACCTTAGGTAAGCCTTGTGCCTTCCCTGGACCTCAGTTGTAAACTTAGTGGATTGGACTGGAGGACCACCATGGTCTCTTCCAGTTCTGGATTTGGGATCTGATGATTTTATGGCAATGAGGGGAAGACATTTGCTTCAGGTCACGCAGCTAGTTAGGGGGCAGAGCCAGGACTAAATTCCAGGCTTCAATGTTCTCTCCACTAGGAAAATGGAAATCAGAGCTCTAGCAGACCCCAGAGATCATCTGATCCAATACTCTCATTTTGCAGTTTTGGAAATGGGTTTAGGAGGAAGAAGGCACTTCTCCAAGGCCACACAGGAGTAAGTAATCCCATTCTCATTATGCCTTGGCTCTGAAGACCCTGATGTTTTTAACAGCATTTTCTTGGGAAGGGTAGGGCAAGTGTTGTTGTTCAGTCACATCTGACTCTTCATGACTCCAAGGACCACAGGACACCAGGTCCTTCTATCTTTTACTCTCTCTCAAAGGCTGTCCAAGTTCCTGTTTGTTGTTTCCATGACACTCTCCATCTCATCCTCTGCCATTCTCTTCTAGTAAACTTTAATCCAAAGAGTTCAGTCCTCTGTCCATTATAGAGATGAGGAAACTGAGGAAGGCAGAAAGTAACTCAATGGAGCAAGTGCAGGGCAGAAACCTCCAAGTCATTAGACATGTAGGATGATAGATAAAAAACTAGAGAGGATTTCAGATGCCACCTAGTCCAACCTCTTTCATTGTTCAATTCCCTTATTTTGCAGAGGAGGAAACTGAGAATGGAGGAAGTCAATCAATTTTTTATTAGAGACAGGATAGAAACCCAGATCCTACATCTTCATATCCAGTGCTCCCTCCCCCCATAGCATGCTATTTCCTGTTTTCCTGCTCTAATCAGTAAAGTACGTTATTGTTGTTCAAATAAATCATCTTAATGAAGAAATGCCTTCAACCGGAGTCTTACTGGAAGAACCTTAGAAGGATCTTTGGCAGCTCCCACATCTGACATTCATAGTGATTCCTTTTCCCTAAATGCTGGCAAAAGAAGCCTTGAACAGCTGGACTGTCCTGCTGACATGCTGTTTCAGTTCATTCAAGGCCCAGGGACATTATTCACCTGAAGGGAAGGGGCTGATCTTGCAAACTCCTCAGCTGCATATTTTCTTTCAAGATTAGGAAACAGGGGGACAAACATTTGTGGCTGGAATGTGGAATGGATTAAAATATTTAAATTCAAATGTAAACATATGTATTTCTTGTTTTTCACTCTCGAGGAGTCAAGTCTACCTAGAATCCCAATTTCATTCATGAATTTTGGGAAGTGAAGTTTGATCTTCATTTAATTCTGTTGCAAATTAGATTTAGATTCTGAACTTCATAAAAAGTTGTATCACTGAAAAGAGATTTTGGAGAGCCAATTTGGGCCAGCTCTTCCTTCTCTTCTCCTCCCTATCCCTTTCATGTCTCTTCTTCATGGTGGGATGCAAATGGAGACTTGAGCATCATGGAACTGAATACCATATATTACATATGAAAGGCAGAAAGCCCTGGTAGGAATAGTAGGTAGTTTGAATGTCTTGAAGACAAGAAGAGCTGGGTTCAGGTCTTGTTTCTAGTATGTATTGGGGAAAACGACCCCAATTAACTTACTTAATCTATCTCAGTGTCTTGAGAACCTTTCCAAGGTCATCAATTACAGATGAGATAGATCTTCATCAGTGAAGGATGTTTCCACACTAGGGAGTTCTCCACACGGATGAAATCACAGTCTGCATGCTATCTCATGCGTTTATTTCTATGTATCCGGGTATCAAATCTCTGTCTCTCTCCTCTGTCTCTCTGTGGTCTCTCCCCTTTGTGTGTGTGGGTATATGTGTGCTTTCTCTCTCTGTGTCTTTTTTTCTGTCTGTTTCTCTCTCTCTCTTTCTTTCTCTGTCTGTCTCTCTGTCTCTCTCTCTTTCTGTCTCTCTCTGCCTCTGTCTGTCTGTCTGTCTGTCTCTGTCTCCATCTCTATCTTTCCCTCCCCCCTCTCTGTTTCTCCTCTCTCTTTCTCTCTCTCTGCCTGTCTCTCTCTCTTTTGCTCTCTCTCTCTGTTTCTGTCTCTTTATCTCTCTGCCTCTGTCTGTCTGTCTGTCTGTCTCTCTTTCCATCTCTATCTTTCCCTCCCCCCCCGTCTCTCTCTCTGTCTTTCTCTGTCTGTCTCTGTCTCTGTCTCTCTGTCTGTCTCCTCTCTCTCTGTCTCTCCCTCTCCTCTCTCTCTGTCTCTCTCTCTCTCTGCCTGTTTCTCCTCTCTCTCTGTCTCTCTCTCTCTGTCTCTCTCTCTCTCTCTCTCTGTTTCTGTCTCTTTATCTCTCTGCCTCTGTCTGTCTGTCTCTGTCTCCATTTCTATCTTTCCCTCCCCCCTCTTTCTGTCTCTCTCTGTTTCTCCTCTCTCTGTCTCTCTCTCTCTGTCTGTCTCTCCTCTCTCTGTCTCTGTCTCTCTGTCTGTCTCTCCTCTCTGTCTCTCTGTCTCTGTCTCTGTCTCTCTGTCTCTCTGTCTTTCCCCCCTCTCTCTCTGTCTCTCCCCCCTCTCTCTCTGTCTCTCCTCTCTCTCTCTGTCTCTCTCTGTCTCTGTCTCTCTCTGTCTCTGTCTGTCTGTTTCTCTCTCTGTGTCTCCTCTCTCTGTCTCTGTTTCTCTGTCTCGGTCTCTCTCTGTCTCTGGGTCTGTGTGTGTGTATGTGTGTGTCTCTCTCTCTGTCTCTCTCTCTGTCTCTCTGTCTCTCTCTCTCTCTCTTTCTACCCCCCCCCCCCCCAAGAGCAGTATGGTAACTGGGAAGGAAAGAGGACAGGAGAGCCAAAGGTCTAACTGTGCTTCAGCCACTGCCCTGACTATGACCTTGTCAGAAAGAGAATGTCAGGAGGAAAAGGGTAGAGACTGTAGTTGCTCCCTTCCCCTAAGATACATGATAATGAAACGCCTGCCCTTAGGAGACTCTGGTCTTTTAAATTGTCAGTTAATTTTGTGTATTGGCCAACTGTTTACAAAAAAGATGATTTCTCAATTAATAACTTTAGGGAAGGTAAAGGATATAAAATGAATCTATACCAATCATTAGAGTTTAGGCAGTTAAGTGGCTCAGTGAAGTGAGAGCCAGGCCTAGAGATGGGAGGTCCTAGGTTAAAACTTGACCTCAGACACTTCCTATCTGTTGACCCTGGGCAAGTCACTTAACCCCCATTGCCTAGCTCTTACCTCTCTTCCATCTTAGAACTAATGCAGAGTTCTGAAGATGGAAGGGAATGATTTTATTTATTTATTTTTGAAAATTTTATTTAATTAGTCAACTTAGGACATTATTCCTTGGTTACAGAAATCATATTCTTTCCCTTCCACCCTCCCCTTGGAAGGGAAGGATTAAAAAAAAACTTACCTAGCATTTTATAATTTATAATTATTTAACAACCTATTACCAAAGGCAGCTAGTGGTACGGTGGATAGAGTGTTATGCCTGGAGTCAAGAAGAATGGACTTAGAGATTTACCAACTGCATGACTTTGGGCACGTAATTTAACTTTGGATTGCCTCAGTTTCCTCATCTGTAAAATAGAGATCATAATAGCACCTACCTTTCAGAGTTGTTGTAAGGATTAAATGAGGTGATATTTGTAAAAAGTACTTAACACAAAAATTGCATAGCACATAGTAGGGGCTATTAGATGTTTATTCCCTACCTTTCCCCTTATCTTATCTAACCTTTGTAGATTTAGAATTAGAATCAATTAGGAAAGCAACAGACATTTATTAATTATCTTTAGGTTAGGCCCATGAATGAAAAGACAAATGGAATAATCCTTCTTCACAAAGAGTTTGCATGCCAAAGGAGGAAATAGATGAATACGTACATGTAATTATATATTATATATAAATGTACATTTACATATATATGAGAAATACAACATTGATATCTATGTATAATACATATGTGTATATATAAATCAATGCAAAATGAACCTGAAGTAATTTGTATGGGGAGATAGTAGTAGCTAGAAGGAATCAGGAAAGGTCTCCTGGAGGAGAAGGTGACATTTGTGAGGAGCTCTGGAGGTCACGAGGAAGTCTAACAGGCAAAGGTGAGAAGGAGATGCATTCTGGACACAGCAACGGTCATTCCAAAGGCATGAAAATGGAGGTGGAATGTTCCAAAGACCTGAATGACTGGACAGAAGAGTGTGGGAAGGGCATCATAGATAATGAAGCCATAAAGACAGCTTGGAGCTCGTTTGTGAAGAATGTTAAGTGCCAGACAAAAGAGTTTGTATTTGATCCTAGATGTAATGGGGAGCCATGGGGGTCTAGTGACCAGGGAGTGATGTGGGCACACTGGACCTTGGAATATCCCTTTGGCATCTGAGAGGTGAATGGACTGGAAAGGGGAGAGATGTGCCAGGGAAACCAGTTCACAGGCTGTTGCAAGAGTCCAGGCAAGAGGAGAAGGACAGAAGCATAGATTTCGAGCAGGGATGGATGTGAGTCAGTGCCACCTTTTATGGGAAGTCCTTCTTGGTCCTTCCTAAAATGCCTGGCTTTTATTTTGGATTTATTCTTTCTCTATGTATAGATGAACATATTCTCTTTTATATACATATATACTTCATACTAAACATACTTATATATGTAGATATGCTTTTATACTATATATTTATATATGATTTTATGCTATATACTTCTATGCTTTTATACTATATACTTATATATACTTTTACACTATATATTATATATGCTTTTATGTTATATACTTCTATGTTTTTATACTATATATGCTTTTATACTATATCCTTATATATACTTTTATACTATATATTTATATATGCTTTATACTATATACTTATATATACTTTTATACTATATATTTATATATGCTTTATACTATATACTTATATATACTTTTACACTATATATTATATATGCTTTTATGTTATATACTTCTATGTTTTTATACTATATATGCTTTTATACTATATACTTATATATACTTTTACACTATATATTATATATGCTTTTATGTTATATACTTCTATGTTTTTATACTATATATGCTTTTATACTATATACTTATATATACTTTTACACAATATATATTTATATATGCTTTATACTATATCCTTATATATACTTTTATACTATATATTTATATATGCTTTATACTATATACTTATATATACTTTTACACTATATATTATATATGCTTTTATGTTATATACTTCTATGTTTTTATACTATATATGCTTTTATACTATATACTTATATATACTTTTACACTATATATTATATATGCTTTTATGTTATATACTTCTATGTTTTTATACTATATATGCTTTTATACTATATACTTATATATACTTTTACACAATATATATTTATATATGCTTTATACTATATCCTTATATATACTTTTATACTATATATTCATATATGCTTTATACTATATACTTATATATACTTTTACACTATATATTATATATGCTTTTATGTTATATACTTCTATGTTTTTATACTATATATGCTTTTATACTATATACTTATATATACTTTTACACAATATATATTTATATATGCTTTATACTATATCCTTATATATACTTTTATACTATATATTCATATATGCTTTATACTATATACTTATATATACTTTTACACTATATATTATATATGCTTTTATGTTATATACTTCTATGTTTTTATACTATATATGCTTTTATACTATATACTTATATATACTTTTATGCTATATATTTATATATGCTTTTATACTATATCCTTATATGCCACACATATATATGTATAGATTGTCTTATAGATATCATAATTCTTATATACTATACTTAGTATATTTACACTATTTATTTATATGTACATATTGTCATATAAATATATACATTATATATTCCTATATGCTTATATAGTATATATATACTTATAAAGGTATATATTGTCTTATATTAATGTACTCTATATTCTTTTTTTTGACATTTTCATTTAAGTAATTTAGAAATATTTTTCTGTACTACATATTCTTTAAAAAAAACAAACCTTACCTTCTGACTTAGTATCAATTCTAAGACAGAATTGCCGCAAGAGTTAGGCAACAACATTGGGTGACTTGCCCAGGGTCACATAGCTAGGAAGTATCTGAGTTCAGATTTGAGTCCAGGTTTCCCCAACTCCAGGTCTGGCGCTCCATCCACTGTTACCTAACTGACCCTTATATATTCTTATTCATATAGTATACAGACGATCTATACTTATATGTGTACAAATTGTCATATATACACCCCATATGTTCTTATATGTTATATTTCATGTACTGCAAACTATATAGTTATATATATATAGGTATACGTCATCTTATAAACACATTGTCCTATATATATATATATATATATATATATATATATATATATATATATATATCCTATCTATTCTTACATGGCATATTTATGTAGTATACATACTATATTTACTTCTGCATGTATTGTCATCTATTAATATATGCTATAAGTTATATATATAATGTCTTGTGCATAAATGTATGTGTGATAATATGTACATACAGAAGTAAAATACTATATAGTCATATACTATTCTTATATAGTATACATACTATATATACTTATATATGCACATATTGTCTTCTATAGATACTATATATTTTATATACTATATTGATATAATGTAGATACAATATTTACTTCTGTATGTACATATTATCACAATACATTTATGCACAAGATATTATATATATTATGTATACTATATGCTACATGCATACTATATATAATAAATGCACACAATTATATATACATATATATTTATACACACATACCACATACTCTCTATACATATATGTGTGTATATATACATACTTATACATACAAATACATATTTGTATGTATTGCCCAGTAAGGTGTTTTATCCTTGTCTTTGTGCTCTTGGTGTCCAGTATAATGCTCAGCACATAGTAGGTTCTAATAAATGCTCTGGATGGACTGATATATCATGTTACCCATTTGCCACATTCCTGTGAAATGTTAGGTAATACCAAGACTTTCTTCCTCATTTTTAAAGATGAATAAACTAAGATTATTGTGGAAGGTCCAGCCTCACACAATTAGTAGTAAAAGGGCAGGAAATCCAGATCTCCCTATCTATAGACCGATTGCTTTTCTTGCTGTACTAGCAAATATAAAATCTAGATCAAATTTGACATCCTCAATTTGGTTTTTAGAGCTTCTCATAACCAATTCCCTTCTGAACCTTTCTGATTTTCTCACATTTAATGTCCCTTCACACACTATGATCCAGTGACACTGACCTGCTTCTCAAAACCCTCCATCTTCCAGCCTTTTTCCTGGCTGCTCCCCATCCCTGGCATATTTTCACACATTTATTAGTGTCTTCTATCCATGATGCTCTGGAGGAGCACAGCCAAATGGTCTGACTTCCTCATTTTACTGATGAGGGAAAGGGAGGTCCAAAGAAGTCAAATATCCAAGGCCACAAAGATCCTAAAGGGCAGGGTGAGAATTTGAATACAAGTTATTTGTCTTTGAATCTATCCTTTCCATCACATTGTATTGGATGCTATTTAGAGATCTTCTTGGTCCACAGGGCTCACATGGCAACTCTCTGAAGCCAAACCAGGTTAAAACAGAACTGGAAAATATTTAATAAGACAACTAAAAGTATGATAAAAACATAGAAAAAACATATATACATTTTAAAATTAAGTCAATGTGCACCCTACTGGGATCCTGATGGACAGATTTGTGGTCCCCATTTCTATTTGAGTCTGACACCACTGATCTAGTCTAATGCATTTAATTTTGGGGGTAAGAAACTGCTCCTTTCTTATGTTGACATTTTAGTTACTGAAAGGGAGAAAAAAAGGGCTTTTTCGTGTGAAAAAACAGAGAGAAACAGCTTGAGGAGGAACAAACTGTTCTGAGAACCTGAGAGAAAGGCAGCTTGTCAGATAAAAGTGTTTTGAGGAAGAAACATAACTGGAGTGAAAGCATTCCGCTCCCAGGAAAGGGCATTGATGAATGGTAAAGTTGGTTTCACTGCATTTTTTTCTCAGAACATCATTTACATAGAACTGGTTTCAGGACTTGGAAGTTTCTTGCTGGGAGTCTCTAAATCACAAAATTGCTTTGTAAAGGAGTCATGTATGGCATAAATGTGGATTTGGGGTTTTCCAGCCTAAAGTAAAGATGGGTCATTATGTATAAGAAGACACTGATGGGATGCAGTAGAAGCATCTTGTGAAAGCAATTTGAGAAGCCACAGAGAAGTTGATGAAAAAAATTGAGAAAAGTTGCTTATCACATCCAAGGTACCAGAAGACAGAAAATACAAGCTAACTAGAAACAGTTGAATTTTTCCATTGATGCAGGGAGCTGATCTGATTGGAAGGAAAGAGACAGGAAGTACCAAATATTTATTAAGCACTGAATGCTAAGGATGCAAATAAAGAGAGAGAGAAAATGATGCCTGCCCTCAAGGAACTTACATTAGAATGGGGAAATATGACATAGAAAAGGGAACTTTAAAAGGGGGAGGAGGAGAGAAGGTAGAAACAAGATGGCAAAGTCTAGAGAATCAGACTGGGAGTCACAAAGGCTGGTCAGTCTGAGTCCATCCCCAAGATGGAGGCACTGGAAGGAACTCGCCAATAGGAAGACGGTGCTGGCTTGGCAGAAGGATATTTTAGATGGAAGTAATTAGAGAAAGTGTCATTCTTTACTGTGTGAAGAGCTGGTGGTGGTCCCTAGAACCATCTATAACTTAGGAGAAAGTAAAGGCTTGCTACCAATACCTACATTGCCCATCATTATTCTCTCTGAATCAAGAAGGAAAGCCCCTCAAAGCTAGATGACTTGAATAGCTTTGCTGATTCCAGGCTTAAAGGGGAGTGATGCCGATTCAGCAGTTAGCCAAGGTAGCCAGACACAAAGAGTTCTGAAGACCTGAGGCTGTGGTTAGCTAAATGGATTTAATATTGCTTCAGGGACCCAAGAGTACTGGAGAGGCTACTTCATCCAGGAGGAGAGCAGAGAGGGTCAGGAGGGGTACCAATCAGCAAGTGAGATATGCTGTAGACTGTTCCCTAAGGAGACCACAGACCTCCAGGTCTTAGGCACATGAGTTTCTCTGCTCCTATGCTGGGTTTCTGTAAGTTTGTGCCTGCTTTTCTTGCCCCCTTCCCTCTCCAATGTACACTGTGTGCAGAGGTGGGAAAATGTGTGCTGTGTTTAAGGATAGAATATTACATTTTAGCTGTTCTTGCTTTTTTCTCTTATTTGGGAAATATTATGCTATTATTCTTGCTTCTGCCTTCTTGTTCAGTTAGTGCTTTATGTTTTTTTTAAACCTTTACCTTCTGTCTTGGAGTAAATACTGTGTATTGGCTCCAAGGCAGAAGAGTGGTAAGGGCTAGGCAATGGGGATCAAGTGACTTGCCCAGGGTCACACAGCTGGGAAGTATCTGAGGCCAGATTTGAACCTAGGACCTCCCATCTCTAGGATTGGCTCTCAATCCACTGAGCTACCCAGCTGCCCCCATGTTTTATGTTTAAGAGTTAATTGGGGGGGGCAGCTGGGTAGCTTAGTGGATGGAGAACCAAGCCTAGAGACAGGAGGTCCTAGGTTCAAATTTGACCCCACACTTCCAAGTTGTGTGACCCTGGGCAAGTCACTTAACCCCCATTGCCTCATCCTTACCCCTCTTCTGCCTTAGAACCAATATATAGTATTCCTCCTATCTCAGTACACAGGAAGAATCCTGGCAAAAGACCCTGGTAGGAACTTGAAATCATGCTGACTTTGCTTTTTCTCTGGTACCATTCATGTATTTCCCTCCCCACAATTCCTGTGAATGAAGGCTAAGTCTAGAGAAGCTTTAACCAAGACCTTACTCTAAGAGTCAATAGTTAATAGTAGTCTGCAAAAGCTCCTGAGCTTGGCCATGACAATGTATCAAAAAGGAGCTAGAGTGAGGAGAAAAAAATGGCGCCCAAGATGGGTGATATTGAATGCTGGAAGAGCGTTTCTACCATAGTGCTTCTCTAAGCAATTTAAAGGGAATGCTTAGACTTTAGAATGTCTTCTTGAGGGCAAGGACTATTTTTGTTGTGTAGCACTAGCAATTAACAGTATTTGGCATAAAATATTTTTAATTGCTGGTTGATTGGTTGGATTTCAATCTGCACCTGCCTTCAACAGTCATTCTAAATATGAGCGAATCACTCTTCTCCCAAACCTTCAGTGGCTCCCCTTGTGAAAGGTAGTTTATATCACACGTAGCATGAAAAGATGGAGCCAGGATTGGCTTGAGTTCTTCCTCTGACTCAAGTTCTAAGCACCAGCTTCTTTAGAGACAATGATGAGGTTACTGATGAGGTTACTCAAATGAGCTGGTGTCAAAATGTCTTCTTAAACATTTTTAAGTTCATGTTGAAATCCTTAAAATGCTGTATAAAATTTATTCATTATTACATAGATAAGAAACTGGAATCCCCACAGGTGAATTAATGACTTGCCCATGGTCTAGTAGCTAGATGAAGTGGGACTTGAACCCCTACAAGAGGGGCTTAAACTCATCAATATTTCCACTATACTATACTTCTCTCTCTTTTTTTTAATAGCTCCCACTCAAGGTAGTCCAGGAAACAACAAGTTTCTATAAGGGTCAAAATCAGAGCCAGGATTAAGTGTAAATCTTGAAATTTCTCAGACTTTTGAATGTTAAAAATTTCCCCATCGGGGAATTCTTAATTGGAACAAATTCCCTACTGAGAAACATTCCCCATTTTGATGTGAGAACTCACCAAGATCAGAAATGGGAGGACCTTTACTCCAACTGTACTTAAGACTGCTTTAGGAGAGAAAACTCCTTGCTAAACAATGAAAGTACTTGGACCCATGCTTATAATAAGGCAAGGAGTTCTTTGAGCCATGCCTATTTTTATAATTGATACAATGGGATGCTAAGTACTTAAAAGGGTCGGGCAGGTTTTCTCTTAATGAGATTAGTCGACTCAGCTGTGTTTTCTCTTGTTCAGACTTACTGAGGAGATTGGTTGACACAGCAGCATTTTTTCTGATTCAGACTTACTAAGGAGATTGGTCGACTTAGCAGGAATTTAGATGGGCAGTCCTTTGGAAAGTGTCTACAGTGATTGGTAGATGTAGGGACTTAGGGGAGGTGGCATGGGAGAAAAACCCCTATATAAGAAAAAGCAGAATCTCTTGAGGAGATAGATATCCTTTTGGAGAAGGAATTCCTTTTGGAGGATCTCTGATGAGGACCGCTTGGGAAGAATCTCTTGAGAGAGGCTCTGGAGAAGGGAAGCTCTTGGAGGACAATTTCTAAGGAGGTCTCGCTGGAGCTCCTCTAAGGGGACTCTGTCCCTCTGGAGGCTCTGGAGAGAGGCCCTTTGTAACAGTCTCTGGCTGGAAGGCTCTCTGGTGAAGTCAGCTGAGATGGAGCTGGCCTGGTGTCACTAGAATCCTTGTTTAGGCAGACCTTGTGGTGAGTGTTAAAAGACTGACTGACTGATTCTCTCTCTTAAGACTCAGGTCTAGGCCATATTGGCTTGAGGCCCTTCATAATTATTCCTTTCCTACTTTTTCTCTCTTTCTCTAATTCCTCATTATATTATTAATTAAAAATCTCTATAAAACTCAGTTGACTTGGGTATTTGAATAATTGGGAATATTTCCCTGGTGACCACCTTATATTTGATTTAAAAACCAAGACACTGTAGTGAAACATATTTTCTGCGGTCAAATTTACTCACCCTCTCTTATATCTATCACAATTTATAACCTCAACCATTTTAACTCACTACAGTTTATGGGCTTCACTATTTTAAATCTCACATAAGGCAGTTGCTTAGAGTGATCAATGAGATTCCCTTATGGTATGAGACCTACCCTGCATCCTCCTAAATCTAATTCTGATCTTATTTTTTTCCTTCTTGTGAACCGGGTCTCTAAGGCAGAAGAGCAGCAAGGGCCAAACAATTGGGGTTAAATGACTTGCTCAGGGTCACACAGCTAGGAAGTATTTGAGGGCAGAGTTAATCCCAGGTCTTCCTGACTCCAGGTCTGGTGCTCTCTCCACTATGCTACCTAGTCCAGTTACCCCTCTGATCTAATTTTTAAAACCTGATAGTTTTTGGTTTTATATTACATTTATTTCCTAATATATCTGTCCCTCATCTCCAAGAATAAAAAGAAAAATGAGTGTATGTGTGTGTGTGTGTGTGTGTGTGTGTGTGTGTATGGAACAGTTTAGCAAAATTAACAAATACAACTGGGTTTAATGGATATGTAATGTTCCCCATTCATAGTCTTCCACTTCTGGAAAGAAAGGAAAAAAGTGCCTTTCCTTATCAAATTCACTTTTAAAAATAAGCCTTTTGTAAGCAAATTATTTTTAACCTCAGAAAATTCTGCTCCTCTTCCTAGAAATTTATTATGTGGTCAGTCATGTTTTCTGCGACAGCAAAGTCTCAAAATCTCAAATAAACAGCAACATCTGGGATGTAGGTTGCAAACCTTGCCCCGGGGCACTCTGGCTTCAGCTGTAACACATGCCATTAGTTGCATCAGAATGGAAAACCTTCCTTCACAATTCTTCCTCCCACAGACAAGAGCTGACACTGGGGAGTTCCTCTCTATTTAAATCTTGTTTTTGTTTTCAAAATCTTACCTTCACTTTTGGAATTAATACTATGTATAGGGTCCAAGGCAGAAGAGTGACAAGAGCTAGACAATTGGGATTAAGTGCCTTTCCCAGGGTCACCCAGCTAGGAAGTGTCTGAGGCCAGATTTGAACCCAGGACCTCTTATCTCTCTGGCTCTCAATCTCCTGAGCCATCTAGCTCTCGTCACATTTGAAGGTTGTATAAATGGGACACCTTGCAAAGACACAAAGATGAGGCGCATCATGGTGTTTTCTGAGAAATCTCTAAGGGAGATTAGCTATAGAGGAGTAGATGAGGTCAAAAAGTAAATCCTGTGAAATGCATCCAATCTGCATTCTTTGAAGCTATAATTACATAAAATATGGTCACTTGTTTGAGCCCAGTGGAAATATGCAGGGTAGATTCAGATGATGGGACCATTTGCATTTATTATTCTCACTAATTGAGACCTGGCTATATCTGTCTTTGGTCAATTTCCTGAAACCCAACTCTGTTCATATTCTTTCCTTTGCAAAGCCAAGAACCATGGCATAAGGGCGTGGAAGGTCAGGAAGCCCTGGGTTTGAATCCTGCCTCATATAAAGGAGAAGAAAGATTTCATTTGAAGTCAAAAAGACTGGATTTGAATCTTGGCTCTACATGGGACAATGAATGGCTCCTGCCACTACTCCAAGCCTCAATTTCTCCATTTGTAAAGGAGATAGCAGAACATCTTATATGTATATATACATATATATACATATGTATATATATATATATAAATTTAAGTTTTTTTTCCCATGGTTACATGTTTCATATTCTTTCCCTCCCCTTTTCCCTCCCCCCTTCCAGAGCTGACAAGCAATTCTCCTGGGTTATACATGTATTATCATTCCATATCTATTTCTAGATTATTAATATTTGTAATAGAGTAACCTTTGAAAAACCAAACCCCATATCCAATACCCATATAAACACGGGATAAATCAAATGGTTTCCTTCTGTGCTTCTGCTCCCACAGTTCTTTCTCTGGATGTGGACAAGGTTCTTTCTCATAGTTCTCTCAGGATTACACTGGATCAGTTTCAGTTTCGGTGTACCATGTTCTCCTGGTTCTGGATAGCAGAACATCTTACCCTTTTTGGTGTTAGAGATCCCTCTGGCAGTCTAGCGAAACCTACGGACTCCTTCTCAGTATGATGTTTTTATGTGCATAAAGTAAAACACCTACAATCATAAAGAAAACCAAAGATATTGAAATAAAGATGTGCATTTTTTCTCTCTTCAAAGACATGGACTTCTTGAAATCTATCCATGAACTCCTCAGGGATCTGTGGATACCGGGTTAAGTACTCCTGGTGTAGATGATCTCTAATTCTTTGAAGCTATTGAAACACAGGCAGGATCATGAGATCATAGAATCAGAGATGGAAGGGAACCCAGAGGCCATTTAAGTCTAACCTTCTCATTTTACAGGTGAGGAAATGGAGGTCTAGGGGAGATGAAATGCCTTGCCCAAAATCACATAGGTAGTAAGTAGATAGACAAGAAATCCATCTATTGATTGGTCTTTCTGCCTCAAATCCCTTCCTCCCTCCCAAATTATTCTCCATTTATTGGCCAAGTGATTTTCTTAAAATATAGCTCTGTCCATGTCACTCCCCTACTCAATAAACTCCAGTGGCTCCCAATTGCCTCCAGGATTCTATTTGAAATCTTCTGTTTGGGCATTCAGAGCACTTCATGACCTGGCCCCCTCCTCCTTTACCAATATTCTTATACATTACTTCCCCATACTCTTCAGCTCAACCCTGTTCTCTTGGCTATTTCATAAACAACATACTCCATCTCTTATTAGCTCTGGGCATGTTCTCTGACTGTCCCCCAAGTTTTGAATGCTTTTCCTCCTCATCTCTGCCTCTTGGTCTCTCTGGATTCCTTTAAGTCCCAACTAAAATCTCATCTTTTGGCGTCAGTTGGGTGGCTCAGTGGATTGAGAAACAGGTCCAGAGATGGGAGGTCCAGGGTTCAAATCTGATCTGAGATACTTCCTAGCTGTGTGACTCTGGGCAAGTCACTTGACCCCCATTGCCTAGCCCTTACCACTCTTCTGTCTTGGAACTAATACATAGTATTGATTCTAAGATGGAAGGTAAGGGTTTAAAAAATAAAATAAAACCTCATCTTTTCAGGAAGCCTTTCCCAACCCTTCTTAATTCTAATGCCTTCCCTCTTTTAATTATTTCCCATTTAACCTTTTTGGTCTTATGGATCCCTTTAGCAATCTAGTAAAGCCTATGGACCCCTTCTCAGAATGACGTCTGCTTGTTGTCTTCTCTGTTAGATTGGAAGCTTCTTGAGGGCAGGGTCTGTCTTTTGTCTCTTTTTGTAGCCCCAGTTCTTAGCAAGGTACCTGGCACGTAGTAGGTACTTAATAAGTGCTGATTGATTAATTGGTTGCAGAGCACTCTCTTGCCCTCAAAGATCCTGGAATACTCTTTGGTTTCCTTAGGCTGCCAAGAGTGAGGGAGGTAAGGTAGCTGACCCTTGGAAGGAACAGGCTTTTCTGATTTGTGGCCAAAAAGCACATTGGCTTGAGTTTCCTTTCTCGTCGGGAAATAGAAGATCAGTTAGATGCTACATCTTGAATATAAATACCTAGGTACACATGGATGGAGGACTAATCTTATCAATTTCCTCATTTTCAGAAACTAGTCTCAGGGTTTGGGAAGAGGCTTATGGAGAGGGTAAGAAAAGCCAGTTTCTATTTTGAGACTCTGGTTACTTTCTGGGCTGAAAACTTCAGACCTCAGCTGGACTTTAATAGCTACTCCTGGGCATTAATTCAGGAAGCCTATTTAATTTGTGACCAATATAGTTCCATTTTATAGACAGAAGAACTTGGTTGGCAGGTATAGGGACAGGCTCTCCATGTGGAATAATCTTTTCCTTATTAATTTGCTGCATATTGCATCCTATTTTTCTAGCCTAGTTCAGTTAAGTTACAAATGATTACACTATCTGTGCCTTGAATTTATGAAAGCTGTGCAGGAGCTTTGGAAAGAAAAAATACTAATTTAGCTCCATTTCTCTCTCCGGTACTTTTCAGTTCTGACTCTCCACAGAGGAAAGGTCTGAAAGTACAGGCATTATTTTCCCTATTTTAGAGATTAGGTGAAGTGATCCTCATGGCTCTAAGTGTCAGATCTGAGAGTTCAACTCCAGACTTCTGATTCGGGGGTCAGGGGGACTTTTCCACTGGAGATCTCACCTAGAGGCATCTGGCTGTCATAATGGATAGAGTGAAGGACCCAGAATCCTGAAGACTGCATGTTCAAATGTATTTGCTTCAGATGCATTAGCTATAGAACTCTGGGAAGGGTCCTTCACCCAGCTTAGCTTCTCTTCTCTCAGCTTCAATTTTCTCATCTGTGAAATGAGGATAATAGCACCCTCTACACAGAGTTATTGTGGGGATCAAATGGGAGAATATACCTGTCAAGCACTATAGAAATGTTAGCTATTATTATTATATTCCCCTTACTCCACCCGCCAACAAAAACTCATCCATTTTCCAAAGCTCCCTACTTCTGCTAAAGATCTCACAGTCCTTTTATTCACCCAGGGTCACAATCTTGGAGATATCCAGTGGGGCAAATAGGTGGCTAGATGGCATGAGGGATAGAGTGCTTGGCCTGGATGGAGTCAGGAAGATCTGAGTTCAAATCCAGCCTTGGGCATTTATCTCTGTTTGCCTCAAGTAGGATCAAATGAAATAAAATTTAGGAAGCACCTGGCATATAATAGGTATTGTATAAATGCATTATTATTATTATTATATTATCATTATTAGTAGTAGTAGAAGTGATAGTAATAGTAGTAGGAGGAGGAGGAGGAGTAATGGTGGTGGCGGTGGTGGTGGTGATGGTAATAGTAGTGGTGGTAGGAGTAATAGAATATAATTGAAACACCAAGTAGATTTGGAGTCAGAGTATTTGGGTTCAAATTCCAACTTTGCCTCTTACTATCTGTGAGACTTTGGACAAATCAATCTCTTTGGGTCTCAGTTTACTCATAAGTAAATTGAAAAGAGTGGATGTGATGACTTTGAAGGTTCCTCCTAGTTCTAGGTCTAGATCTATGAATCTTTCATCTCCTTCTAGATCCATCCAGATCCATGATTCTTTCCTCTCCTTCATCTCCAGATCCAAAACAGTTGATCCTCCCTGTCATCTCTTACATCTATCCCCTCCTCTCTGTCACTATCTGCATAGGTCAGCATATCCTCAGTTCTCACCCAGACTATTGCAATAACCCCCTAAATAGCATCTTTGCTTCTAATCTCTCCTTTCTCCATCCAGACTTTCCCATGGCTGCTTCCAAAAATCATAGTCCTGACCAGGTTATTCTCCTACTCAGAAATCATCCGTGCCTCCCTGTTGCTTCTGGAATAAAATACAAATACTCTTTCTCCACTGTATAGGGTCATACTGATCCCCTTTTACCTATTCTCTGCTCTGGTCAAACTGGTCCCCTAGCTACACCCCATATTTGTCCCTGTGCTTCTAATCAGGTGAGCCCTCGTGGCTGGGATAGGCTTCCTCCTCACCTCCAGATCTCTAGGGGTTTTTTCAGGGTATGGTTGAGGCACCCAGTGTTTTGTGAGTTTTTTTCTGATTAACTGCACCCTCATCCTCACCCTCATCCCTGCTTTGTCTTCATTATTAGGGCTCTTTCCTTTCTGAAGTACTTCTAAGATACTTTGTGTTTATTATCTGTATTCCTGTTGTTGTCCAACCTTCCCTCCCTTAGAGGCACCTAAGTGGTGCAATTGGGTCTGGACTTTGGAATGTGAATCCTTCCTCAGATACTTTCTTACTGGTTGTATGATCTTGGGCAAGTCACTTTACTCATCTGTAAATGGGCTCATAATAACCCTTACCTTCTCTTTAGAGGTTAATTTGGAGATTAAATAAGATAACATGTAAGGGATGGAGAGGCTGCTAGATGTTGTAGTGGATTGAGCGCTGGATTTGGGGTCAGGAAAATCTGTGTCCACATCCATCCTCCAACACTTATCTGATGTTTGATACTGGGCAAGTCACTTGACTGCTGTTTGCCTCAGTTTCCTTATATGTGAAATGGGGATGATGATAATAGCACCTGTCTCTCAAAGTTGTTGAGAGGATAACATGAGAAAATTAACATGGGTGCTGGTGCTTAATAAATACACGTTTCCTTTCCATCATCATTCCCTATAAAAAGTCAGAACTCTTTCATTTTACTCTTTGCATCCCTGGCCTCCAACATGGTGCCCGGAACCCAATAAAGGGTTGTTACTGAATTGAATACACATTGCCTTTGCCATAATGAAAAGCCAAGCCAACCCAGATGCTTTGAGGTAGACACTCTTATAATCTTTAGTTCACTTGCCTAACGCAAATCATAATTTGGAGGTGGGTGGAAGGAGAAGTGCTCTTCCTAAATGGAAAACTAGATATTTTCATTAATGAGCATTTATTAAGTACTTACTATGTTCCAGGTGTCCTGGAACCACCCTGGGGTACAAAGAAAGGCAGAAACATGGCCCCTGTTCACATTCAATGGAGGGAATAACATGCAAACAATTACGCAAGGGGAAATGGAAGGAGCAGGAAGGCTGACAAAGAAAGGCTTCTTGTAGAATGTAGAACTTAAGGTAAGAGATGAAGAAGCCACAAGGTGAAGATGGAGAGTAGTCTAGACATGGAGTCGGTCACTGAAAAGGCATGGAGTTGGGGATAGAGTATCATGTTGCCAAACAGAGAATTTTATTCTTGATCATGGGGATAATAGGGAGTCACTGGAGTTTACTGAAAAGGGAAGTGACATGCTTAGACCTATATTTTAATAGTTTTCTTGGGGTCTTTAAGGTTTTGAATTGATGAATTCTAAACAAAGGATCTTAGCTTGGCAGGGTGGTGACTGAGCCAGGATTCAAAATTTCAGTTCCAGAGTTTTAAGTGCTAGTGACTTTCTATTTACTGGAATATAGCAAGGATTGATTTATTTATCCAAGGGCGTCTCCTTACACTAACTAGAGAATAGCTTGGAATTGCAATCATAGAAAAAAGTATTTAGTCATTCCTCAAGGAGTCATGGATCATTGGTCCTGGAAGAGACCTAACTAGCCATCTCTTCATTTTATCTTGTCCAATCTAGTCCAATCTCTTTATTTTATTTTGTCCAATCTAGCCCAATCTCCCCATTTTATTTTGTCCAATCTAGTCCAATCTCTCCATTTTATCTTGTCCAATATAGTCCAATCTCCCCATTTTATCTTTTTCAATCTAGTCCAATCTCTCCATTTTACATAGGAGGAAACTGAGGCCTAAGGAGGTTAAAAGACGTAATTAGTTAGGTACACAATGAAGACTCAAATCCAATCTTCTAGCTATAGTGATGTATAGACCACGAGCTAGGGTGCTCTGAGGAAACATTCTTACATGCTCTTTCCCTAAGGGAGTGCTCCATTAGGATGTGCCAAGTATACTGACACTTTGTGCATGCCTGTTTTCCCAATGGTCCAATGGTCTTCCATTCCACTGCACTGCCGCCTGGTGATGTTGTCTACAAATAAATCTGTTTTGGTACCCACTGGAGTCAATTTTGGTAGCATAGGGATTTTTTTTCTGCTCTGTAATGAATTCCTGCTCTGAGGTTTATTTAATTCAACTTTGGCTGTTTATGGAAAAGTGTAATAGACTTGACTAAATAGACTTGAACTTGGGGTAGGAATGCTTGACAAAGAAATTAAAAAGAAAACCATGATCCCTTGAGATATACCAATATGAAAATCAAATCACAATCTCTTATAGATTCTGCAATTCAACAGTGAGTTTCTACCCAGTGGCTTCTTAGGAACCCATCAAAGTGTGACAGGGTATCAAAAACAGTATTGAAGAAATCTTTGTGTGTGTGTTTTTTTAATTGGAGAAAACTACATCTCAAGCTCAGCATTTTAACAGGGACTCAAGGGCTTTTATAGGCTTAAGGCATGCCCTATAATTATCTGAACGTGCGTTTATCGGGTGGGGGTTGGGGAGGACATCCATATAGAAAAGGGCTTATTTTACCAAAAGGAAAATGCCTTCCAATTTTAGCCAGATGCAAAAAGATTAGCAGCTCATCATTAATGAATCTATTGAGCTACAAAGCTTCTAGCCTTTGTGAGATTGATCCCATTCTAATTAGAAGAGTAACCTCACCAGTACCATGTCACCATAGTATATGGTACAGGAGGTATTGTTAGTTTCAGACAGCCATCATGTTAGAGGTTCTCACCTGGTATTTTACTTTCATTCTGGAGTTTCTAGGTTTCAGGGAGCCTTCCTGAATTCCCAAATGCTTCTTCTTTCAAAAATTAGAAAAACAATATACCATGTCTCATGTCAGTGTTTTCTCTGTCATCTCTACCTTTTGGAATCTTGGGCTTCCTTCAGGATTCAGCTTGGATGTCACCTTCAACAGAGGGACTTTCTTAGTTCCTTTGGCCACTTTTCCCTCCCCCCCCAAAGGTTACCCTTCTACCAATTTTTGTAAAGATTGCCTGTCCCATTATAATGTGAGTTCCTGAATTGTAGGGACTTATATTAAAAAAAAGTAATCTAAGCACTTAGCACAGTGCCCGAAGCTTAACAAAAACTTGTTGAGGAGGTAGCTGGGTTGCCCAGTGGATTGACTCAGGCCTGGAGAACCTGGGTTCAAATCTGGCCTCAGATACTTCCTAGCTGTATGACCCTGGGCAAGTCACTTAACCCCCATTGCATAGCTCTTCTGCTTTGGAAACTTGATTCTAAGATGGAAAGAAAGGAGCTAAAGAAAAACCATTATTCTTGATCCCCCATTTCCCACTGGATCCCCCCTAATCAAGTTCACAATTAAACATGTGACATCCTTGGAAGGTAAAGGTCAATGACTTGAAACAAAAGGCAAGAACTTGAAGAACAAAAGGTTAAATCTACAAGCTTTCCCACATCTCCCATTTTCTAAAACTTCCTTTTTACTCCTCTAATTTAGGAGGAAATAAATTTACTTATTTCTACTTCTTACTTGTCTCATCCTTGCATCTCTGCCAGTGGGGGGACCCAAAGGATGTTCATGACTTGCCTGGGGGATGATTGCTCTAACCTCAAAGTACTGTGTCAGCCTGAGAGGATTGGCAGTGAGTCTTGTTACTTCCTCTTGGGACCAGGTAAGGAGAATCACCTACTGCTGATGCTTTTCCTGAGTGCTGACTCCTTCTGAGACAGCCTGAGAGTGCCACCAGCATGACCATTGGTTAGGTATAGAACTCCTCCTGTTCTACTCTATCTTCCTGGCTCTAGCATTTTTTTTTTTTAATTTGGCCTCCGTCTTGTTAAGTTTTTTTTTCTTCATAAAACCTTTACCTTCCATCTTAGAATTAATACTATGTATTGGTTCCAAGGCAGAAGAGCGGTAAGTGCTAAGCAATTGGGGTTAGGAGACTTGTCCAGGGTCACACAGCTAGGAAGTGTCTGAGGCCAGATTTGAAGCCCAGGACCTCCCATCTTTACCATTCTTTTAAATTAACTAGCTCTCTGACTATGGGGGAAATGGCTTAAAGTCTTGGGGCCCCAGAGTCTTAATCAGAAAATGAGAGAATTGGGATATATATAGATATATAGATATATATGTATATATATATATATAATATATATATATTCTAAAGTTCTTCTAGCTCCAAGAGTCAATGTTAATAATAATTTTTCACATGTATATAGACCTTCAGAATATAGCATTTCAAAGTGCTTCTTCTTCCCATAATCCTAAAGTGGGTGGTACTGATAATATTCTACCCATTATAGAAATGAGGGAATTAAGAGTCAGGGATGGAGGTTAAGGTAGGATGCTCAAGTTCATAGGGATAATCAATGTTGGAATATTAGAAGCCCAGACCTACTTTTCTGACCTTCTAACTCCATACCCAGTGCCTTTTCTTATTAAAGCAGCAGCATTAGCATTAGGGGAACTAAAAATGGAAGACATCCCTACCCACCCCCCAGCCTTCACCCCCAACCCTCTCAAGCAGGTGTACTTTTCAAAGAAGAGAAACAAACCCTCACAGAAAGTTGCTGTAACTCCAGGGTTTATTGGAAGCTTATAAACCACTAGTGGACATACTTACTCATACAGGAAGGGTTCAAGGTGCCATAGGCATTCTACCTTATTGCTACTCTTTGGCTCCTTGTCTTTTTCTGGTTTAGGGAAATTAATCTTTTTGTAGAAAGATTCTGAGGAAATCAGCTTTATCCAATCATAACTGACTCTTAGATGGGTGAAGATATTGGAGGCTATAGGGTTTTAGATTGAGGTAGTCACTGAAAGGAGATAGGATTCTTTGAAATGCACCAGTGTAAGGCAGACAACCTCCAAATCCTTTCAAGAAAACCAATCCTGAGGACTCAGATAAGGCTAAATATGATATTTGGTAGAATCATTTGGAGACAAGGGATAATCATGGATATTTATGAGTCATTCTAGCCATCTCTAGCTACATTCCCTCTTTCCTTGGTTGGAGGGTTGGGGAAGGTGGAAGGGGCCCAGCCTAACCCATCAGCATCACCAGGCATACGTAGATCTAAATTTAACCCTGTACTTTTGGAGTATTTGCTTCAGATTCTCTCCCCAGACTGAATTATTGTTCCAAGTGTCTGTCTAGTTAGACACTTCAATGAATCAGTGTATCTCTCTGTCTCTGGAACTACTACAGGTTAAGAATGAAACTTTAGTAGAAGACTCCTCTGAAATGGCCAATAGGTACAGAGACCTTTTATCATTGGGACAAAACCCACCAGATTCAAAGATCCAGGCACTGCTAGATTGCTAACAGAACCCCAAGAGAGTGCAGAAATCGATCATGAAAGATGGCCCAACATTGGTGAATTCAATGGCTATCAGAAGATACTTTTCTTTCTCTCACTTCATCTTGAGGAGAACTTCCTTGGTTACTTCCCAAGCATCCTCAGTCTCAAGCAATTTGGAAATCAGGGTTCATTCTCTTTCTTTACTTCACTCTTTCAAAATACTTGTCTTCCTCTGCTGTGAGAAATAATCAACCTTGGCAAAAGTTTAGAAAAGATGTGATTCACAGACTGGCTAGTGTTATGATGAGCTACTCAAAGACTTTTCTCTTCGTTTATAATACTTGGTGAATTTCTCATAAGGATTAGAACCTAGTGATTAATCTTCTAGTTACTTTTCCATCTACATAACAACACAGTTCCAATGTTTGTTATAACTTTCTTTATCCTTATTTATAAGGAAAGACAAGAGGGAACCATGTGTCTGTATTTGAAGTAGAAATGATATTGTTCACCACATTCTGGGAATAGATGGCTGGTCTTCCCTCTAATGGGAAGCCCAAAGAGTGGGAACAGATGACTTTTTCTTTTTTAATGGCCCTTCTCTAATTTAAAACACTTCCATTTATTTCTCTGAGATTTAGTGATAACTTTAAATGCTGACTAATTGCCCAGAGGCTTGGCAGCACTCATAGGGGCCCATCTTCTTAGAAATACTAGCTTATTATTGTTAGATGATGGCTACTCCAACCTTGGAGTCCTGCTCCCTAGCACACAAATTAAATCAGCATAATGGATATAAATAAATAAAGTCAATGGCACCACTTCCAAATGAAGGGCACATGACCTGGTTCTAAATATTGAATTTGTGTCTCCATCTTTCAGCTATTGACTCTCCAAACACACCAATTTACTCTCATTACCGTCAAGTAAACTGACTTTGATTTTAACAGTTACTTTCTAATTGAATCGAGCCAGCCATATTTGATTCATGGGTCCTGTTGTTGCTAGGATACATGGTTTGGAATTAGATGAAAAGCCATAACCCCAAAGGGGAAACTTCCAAAGTGTCAAAGGAAAATGACACCTACTCTTCCAATGCTGATGACAGGCTTGATCCAAGGTCCTTACCAGAGCCCTAAAGCCACATGGCTATTCTCCATTGCCCTCCCCTTGAAATAAAGCAGCCTTTGCTGGGGGTAGGGTGGTATTTTATCACTAAAACAAGTCAGGTTGGATCTTAAAGCAATGGATACACTTCTTTTTGTGAAATGTTTTCATGTTCGCTTTACAGTGAAGAGAAAAAACCCAGAACCCCCAGATTTTATGTATTTTGAAAATATATTTAAAAACATTAAAAATTTTCTATATTTAAACATATATTTATGTTAATTAGTACACTTAAATAGAACTTGTATTTACAATAAGATTCTGATGCTTTTAAGTTTTAATGCCAATTTTCTCAATAACAGAATTATATAAATAGACTAAAAATACAATAAATATTTATGTTTTACATGGTGAATAATATCTCTTTACCATAGAGAGAACAAGGCCACAGACATTTACTTACATTTTCAATGAGTTTCACCATAACAAAGCTTTAGGCCCACTGCCTGCCATGCATGAAACACTTCTGCCACAAAGACCACGGCAAGACTTAAAAAACAAAAACAAAAACAAAATGAAGAGTAACACAGAGAGATCTTTTTTTCCCCTTTTAAAACAAAAGTCTTTAACCAGTTAAGACCACCAAGCCTGTGAGTATGATGCTTTAGCTTGGGGATGGTGAGAGCCAGGGTGAACAATGGTTGAATTTCTCCTGGCATTTTTCGGAGAGGGTCAGTATCAACACACTGAGAGATCACGAGGGACTCCGATGCCAAATAGAACGTGTTCTCTTGTTTTGTTTTCCCCAAGAGGAATTAGGAGGGAATTTCATGTACATTAGAAAGTCTGAACACTCACTACGGTGTTAAGACACCATGACAAAGATGCATGAAAGGAAACCCACAAAACAAACCTAGGACAAATGGGGTCTTGCAGAGACTTTAGAAGACCAGTAACTTTCTTCTTTGAGGGCAGGTGTTTAGAAATAGTTCTTATGAAAGGTTCTCCTGAAATGAATGAGCAAATGTATGGCTCTATTAATGAAAGGATGGACAGATAGATGAGAGAGTAGGTAGACAGATGGATGAAAAGAAGTGTGGATGAATGGGTGAATAAATGGAATGGATAGATGGATTGACATTTTCTTTGCAGGTATTCTTTCCATCTTTGAGTTGGAAGTCAATGACCTTAAGTCCCAATGATAGGGTGCAGCTCCCTTTCTTGTCTGTTTTGTTCCACTACTAAAACAGAATAATACTTAGGGTCTTGTTTGGGTTTTTTTGCAAGCCAGGATATCAGAGAGAGGATTTAGGGTGAGAGGACAGAAGTGAATCCTAGCATTAAGTTTTCTAGGAGTTGGTTATTTAAAGGGCTAATGAGGTAACAGCCCAAGCTCCCAGTTTCTGAATTGGCTGTTGTATTAACTCACACTGAGGTAAGAGGGCTGAGTAGGTAGTGCCGATTTAGGGAAACCTTGCTATTGACCAGAAAATAGTAGGAGTTGAGGAAAATTGAATAGAACTCTGTGGGCATACTTGAACCGCTTGGAAGCATCAAAGTCATGTCAAAGTCTCTTTGGCTTCCTTTTGGAGGGGGCAGTGTGGCTTGGGATCAGAAGAGCTGGATTTGAGGGTCCAACGTTATCAATTTATTATCTCTATAACCTTGGACGAGCCATTTTACCTTCTGAACATGAGTTTCTTCATCTGAAGAATGAAAGAGAGATGGGGAAGGGCGGAATAACAACATTTGTAGTCCTAACCTCACAGAGCTGTTTTAAGAATCAGATGACATCATAGGAATGTTGTAGTGTAGGGGGCAGCTGGATGGCTCAGTGGATTGAGAGCCAAGCCTAAATAGGGAAGGTCTTGGGTTCATATCTGGCCTCAGACACATCTTGGCCATATGACCCTGGGCAAGTCAACCCCATTGCTTAGCCCTTACCTCTCTTCAGCCTTGGAACCAATACACAGTATTGATTCTAAGAGGGAATGTCAGGGTTTTAAAAAAAATAGTGTGGTGTATTTGGTAAACCATAAGCTGTATAGAAACATCTGTTATTGAGAGTTAGGCCTTTGGGAAATTGTCCTTATTTGTGTCTCTGATCATTCTGCCTGAGTCTTGAGAAATCATGTTCAAGGGTTTCTAGAAATACAGACTTGGGGTTTTGCTGAATGAACCCAATTTCAGAGGTGATCAAGATCTTCTTGTAGCAAATATTGTATCTCTCTTTGGATCTAATAAATTATAATGCTACAGCCAGATCTCAGAGTTCATGTCAGGCTATCCAGGTTTCCCCAGAATAAAAGGATATTTGGGGTGTGTGTGTGTGTGTGTGTGTGTGTGTGTGTGTGTGTGTGTGTGTGTGTAAAACTGCCTGAGCAAGGTCCTGAGTAAGGACCTCTTAAGCATAGTTAGATAACATAGGCACTTGAAGCATGAGGTACAAACAGCTCTGCCCATTTTGTTCCAGAGGAATTCCTGGGGAGTTCTTCAGGTCCTGCTCCTTTCTGAATGTCTCAAATGCCACATCTCCACCCTTGCCTAAATCCCAAGGACTACATGCAGTTTAGGAATTCTTTCCTCACCACACATCAGTAACCTACCTGACCCATCTATCCCCCAAAGGGGGGATCATTCCCTTTATGGGAAGCCTGCGCTTTATCGCTTCAATCTATGGGGTTCCTCAATGTCTATCTCAGGAAGCGTGCTCCTCCTCTGGACATTTCTTACTCCTATATTCCTGATCCTAAAAAAGTCTCACTGTGTCCCGCATGTGTAAGTCTTAGATTCCATGAGTTGTTTTTGTTGGAAAAGCTGTGGCTCTCCTTGCTTTGTGTGATGGACTTGATAGAACAAGATATTGTCATTAACTTACAGGTTTAATGCTTGCAGCAGATTTTTCTTCCTTGGGAGGAAAAACCAAGAGGGCATCCAAAAATCGGGTAGGGATGGTGGGAAGGTAACCCAGAAGCCAGAAGTAAAAATGCATGTGCCGTCAGCAAAATTAGGTCTTTTGGAATGAACCGGCCCCAGAGGAGTGTGAGGAGGATTTCCCAGAGGCCCAGAGATAAGGGGAAGATGAATATTAGCTTGCCCAGTTGCCTCTTTATTCATGTTTTCCAATAGGGTGGTCTCTATAGCAAATACCTTTACCATATAACACACAGGGTGGGGATTGCTTCTTTCCCCATCCCCTCTCCCATTCCCCTCTGTGAGAACTTTAAAAAAAAAAAACAAGCAAACAAAAGAAAAGGAACCCAATCCCTTCCCTCCACCCACCCACCCACCCCTTCCCCCAAAGCCAGGAAAGCTATGACAAACAGCACCTTGACATTGTTTTAATTCCAATGCTATCAGAAGTCAAAAGCATTAAAACAGAGAGAATACTAACAGGACTGAAGATACTTTACTGTCTAAAATGGAAACGGAATGTTTGGGTTCAAATTTGTTGTGTATGGATGTGTGTCTGTGTGTGTGCATGTGTGTGTTTTTCTGAAAGAGGACAGTTTATTATCAATTCACAATTAAAGCAGCATGCAATTTATTTATTTTTTTCAACTTTTTTTTTTAACGTTTTCAATTCTTGGCAACGGCAACAAACCACAATGTTATCGAGGAATGTAATGCAGACTTATTTTTTTTTTTCAGTTGTGCGCAAATGACTCTGTTTCCCTTCAGGTCATGGATATGTTTAATAAATAGATTGTAGAACCACTGTACTGTATAAACTTCATTTATACATGCAGTCCATAAAATTATTTTTTTCTTACTGAATAATTTACCCTGTTATGTATATATACAAATAGATAATTTTTGTCTCAATATAATCTCTACAACATAAATCCACTATCTTCCCCTTTTAATAGTCAGTGTACATACACAGGAAGTGTCTATTCTGATGAACCTCCAACCGACTCTCTTTTTATTATCCATGGTGAGCGCTCGCACGTAAGACTGGGTAGTTCGACACTGGGAGTTCCAATGCCTTTTGTCTATGCCTCTGCAACCTTCTTTTGTATAACCCATGGGATTACACTTGGTCTCGTAGAAATATTGCTTCAGTTGGCCTTTGGGGACTGGGACCTTTTCAAGGACTGTGACCGTCCCCCCCGACATGTCCACTGCAGTCTTTTTATCCGCCGCTGTGACCCACTCGCTAATACTGTCACACACGCTCAGCTCCCCTCGACGGGCAGGGTCAGAATGGCGACGGACCCTCATGGACATGTTTGCCGCATCCAGGTAATTTTTGTATTCCTCAAGGAGAAAGAGCAGGGGGGGTTCCAAAGGCACTTGACTGCTGAGCATGACCCTAGATGTGTATAAGTCGGCATCCTTATTCTCTTCCCTCGGCTGAACGTTCTGGTCCTCATCCAGAAGCTCTTCTATCACATGTTCAAAAGTGTCAGCCAATGATGTCAGTCCCCTTGAACCTGCCTTGGGCCCATTTAGACTCTCCAGAGTTCCGTGGGTCCGCATATTCGGGTAGGCCAAGCTGCCTTGTCCTCGGACACTGGTTTCTTTCATCGGGGCAGCCTTCATGCAACCGAAGTATGAAATAACCATAGTAAGGAAAAGGATGGTCATCACTCTTCTCACCTGGTGGAACTGTAGGAACAAGACAGAAAAGAAAAGGAAACGAGACTAGTTAAGGCTTTTGCTGGGACCCAACGTGGAAGCATGGCCCTCGTTTGGCTCAAGACTCAGTGATGCTCTGCAGGGTCAAGGTTTATTTATGCATTGGCCATAAACTCCAGCTGCGCACAGACACAAATTACTGTCAGTGGTCCATTATATTTAGTTTAATATGAAACAGAAATATGCAGTGTTTTCCCTGGGATTAGATCCTCGGATGAAGTATAAACCCAAGATTAGACAGCTGCTAAGTAAGTAAAAAATTGGATAAATGAGGATCTTTCTTTTCCCACCCTTTCATCCAGGGAGTTGATATTTAATGATCTCTCCTGGTGTTCCCACTATAAGAGTGATATCAGAAATGTTACTAAGCAACAACTGCAAATATACTAAGCAATGTTTTCCTGCCCCTTGCTTTAAAGTCAGTGATGTGCTGCTTATCCTGGGGATAGGAGATGGAAATAGCAGGGAGCCTGAGGGTCTTTCTGAGGACTCTCCTGAAGACACCATTCAGGCAGGCACAACAAGATAAGGAAGAACTACAGTTGGCTTCCCTGTTCCCAGATTCCCTCTCCCATATACCAGTTACCTTGAATTATAGTTGTTTAGCACTTGAAAACAAAACACAACAAAATTCTAAAGACTACCCAGTCCAATCCCTTCATTTTAAGAGGTGAGAAAACTGGGATCCCGAGGCGAGTGACACACCCAGGGTCACACAGCAGAACTGGGGCTAGAACCCTTGTCCCCTGACTCCTTGTCCAAAGGTCCTCTTCAGTGATAATACTACTTGGCATTTCTATGGAGCTCTCTATACACGATCGCATTCCATCCTCACATCCATCCTGTTAGGTAACCATTTTACAGACAAGGAAACCAAGGCTGAGGCAGCCCAAGTGACCCATCTGAGGTTTCACCCCCAATATGTGTCAGAAGAGAGATTTGAACCTAGGTCTTCCTGATTCTTAAGTCCGGCACTCTATTGACTACCACCGCATGCTGTTTCTCAAAGGGTTACCTCAGGCATGATTATGAATGTTGTGATGCTTTCCACCCCTGGATTCTGATGAAACATCCCCTACACAAACTGACATCACAATAGCAGTGTTTCTGTGTCAGAGTGAACTTGGAAGGACCAGGGTTAAGGAGAAATGTGGTCATTTCAGATGGATGTGATGGTCACTGAACCACATAGTCACTGAGGCAGAAGAAGACATCTGGCTTATTTTAACTCCCTGCCTGATGGATGACCCCTTTCTGCCAAACAATGAGTGACCCAGGATTGGCTTGGAGTCCTCTGGGGACTTGCTACCCATGGGAACTTGGGCTAGGAAGAGGAGTTTTCTGCCTCTTGCTTTAACCTCTCTAGGCCTTAGTTTTCTCATCTGTAAAGTGAGGAGATGGATTAGAGGAGCTCCAAGGTTCCCCTCCAGCTCTAAACCTATGACCCTACAACCTAGCACTTAGTGTCCTCAAAGGCAGCTCATTCCCCTTGTGGATAGCTAAAATTAGTACATTTTTTTTCTTAGACTAAGCTGAAATCTGCCTCTCTGAAACTTCTAATCATCCCTCACTCTTGTCTTCTGGAATCAAGAATAAATAAAACTCTCTTCTTTATGAAAGCCCTTCTAATATACGAAATGTCCACTGCCAAGTCTTTTCAATTTCTACATTTCAAGTTCAAGAATCTGAATTCAAATTCCATCTCTCCTTCCTGGCTGTGCTGTATACTATGACCTTGGGTCCTTAATCTCCCTGGGTCTTACTTCTCTCATCTATAAAATGAAGGGGTAAAGAAGGAAACACAGGTTTAATTGAGCACTGACTATGCCAAGAGCTTTATAGATATTTGAACTTCAAACCCACCCTGGCAGCTAGGTTCCATCATTATTATCATCCCCATTTTATAGTTGAAGAAATGGAGGTTATGTTTAAAATGAAGATCAAGACCCTTAGCTAGGATCACACAGCTAATAAGTATCTGAAGCCAAATTGGAATCTGGGTCTTCCTGACCCCAGACCCAATGTCTTATTCATTGGACCAACTCTTAGTTGACTTTTGGGATCTCTTCCAGCTTTAAGTCTATGATCCTGAGTTCATCTTCTCCCATTCTCATGTGGCATGTCCTCCAGGAAGCCTCACCACCATCCTTATTTGGATCAGGTCCAGCTTGTCAACATGTCTCCCACAATATAGTGTCCAGACCTTGACCCAGGGCTTCACAAAGAACTAGCATGAATTGCTGAAGGGCTATCAACTTCCTTGCTCCAGACACTAGACAAATGTCAAAACAACTAATCTCTAAAAGCCTCAATACACCATTAATAAACATTGAATAAGACATCCACAAAAACGGATCATTCTCATAGATATATCATTGTTTAGCTCTGGTGATCCCCTCATCAACTACTTCCTAATACTTTACATACTAAAAGCAAAAAAAGTCAACACCCTAGAAATGGACTTTTGGGGCTAATAGCCCTTTTAATTAGGAAATCATAGATTCAGAGCTGGAAGGGAACTCCAGGGTAAGAGAAATAAACACCCCCAAAACATCATCTATTACAGTCAGTTAGTCTACTTCCAGCCCCTTGTACAGATGAAGAAATCTGGAGTTGGAGGGGATCTTGGAAACCTTTTTACAGATTATCATTTTAATGGTGAGCAAATTGAAACCCAAAGAATTGGAATGACCCGTCCAAGGTTTCTCATGGGTGGAAATCGAGGTAGGACTTGAACCTGTTTTCTCTGACCCCAAAGGTTGTTCCTTTTCATCGTACCACCCCAGGGTGGATTTCTAAATTTCCATCACGGCTTCCAAAAAGCAGCCACATTTTGCTCATTTCTGCAAAGCTAGCTAAGGTTTATTTATATGCCTTTGAAGTTTTCGGGGAAGTCCCTTAGCAGCACACAACATTGCTTGTCCTTTCCCAGCTTGCCAGAGGGCTGCTCTATGTTTGGCTTCATGTCCTACAATCGTACTCTGGGAAGCCAATTAGAGAAAAAGAGCTAGAGAAGAGAAAACAATTGTACGAGACTGAGACCAGATTAGCATCTTGCAGGGAAGGACATCAGATTTGCTGACCTGAAACACTATGTCCATTAGTCAGATTTAGAAAAGGCTTCCCCAGGCCCCACCATCCCACAGGATCATTTCTGTTCTCACATCCACTGATATATGACTGGAATAAAGATGCATCCCCAGCATTCGCAGTAGCATAGATTTGGAGCGAAGAGGGTCCTCTGAGGCCATCTGGGTCAAGTCTCTCATTTTGCAGGTTAGGAAACTAAGGTTCTAAAAGAGGATGAGTGACTGTCCTAAGAACTAGACAGATTTTAAGTATCAGAGAGGATATTTGAACCCGGGTCTGCCAATTCCAAAGCCAGAAGAATTCTTTCCACTATCAACATGCTGCCTTCTCAGCATCTCATAAATGGAGAGAAAATGGGATATAATCTAAGGACAATTCTGAGAATGCGAGCACTGGCAAAGATCTTGGACATCGTTCTGTCCAACCTCTCCATTTAGCAGAAAGTGACCTGAGGCCTAAAGAAGTGAAGTGATTATTTTAACTTCAGAGAGCAAATTAGTGGCAGAGCTGAGCGACAAGAATGTTGGTTTCCTGACTCAGTCACTTCTCACCTTGTCTATCATAATAGCCTACTAGCTGCTCTCCCTGCTTCCAATCTGTTCATTTTCTTATCCATCCCATACCTTGAGGCCAAATTGATATTCTTCAAACACAGATCACTCCCCTTCTCGAGAAACTCCAGTGATTCCTTCTTGTCTTTAGGGTTAAGTACAAACTATTATTTTGTTTGGCATTCAATGCTCTATGCCAGGGGTTGGCAAATTATAGCCTGTCACTTATTTTTCAAGCAAAAACCACTCTAAGCCTGCAGGCAATACAAAAATGGGCACTATTTGGTCAGTTGACCATAGTAAGCACTTGTATACTTGTTGACCATCCAACTGATCAACTCATAATGGCAAGGCTTTGGTTCAGGGGCCACTGACTCTAGGGTTCTAATAAAATCTTTTCAGGTTTATTAAATATGATTCTCTTTCAGGAATTGTGTTCTGGTCATATCAGGCCTTTTCAATTTTCCTTGTATACAAACAGGTCATCTCTTGTCTCCATGATGCTTTGTATAAGCAGTCCTCCCTGCCTGGAATGAATTCCCTTCTCACTTCCATCGTGAAGCATCTCCAAATTCTTTCAAGGCCTAGTTGGAATACCACTTCCTAAAGAAAGCTTTTCCTTATCCTCCCAGTTGTTGGCAATTACTTTCTTTTGATTTTATATTTAGTTTTCTGTATATATAAACTGTTCCCCTTCCTCTATTCTATCCCCTAACAAAATATAAGCTTCTTGTGGGCAGAAACTTTTTCATTTTTTTTAATCTTTGAATTTCTGGTGCTGACACGTAAACTACAATGAATAAATGCTTAATTGAATTGAATTATTTCAATTCTCTTGCTGGGTTGTCTGCCCTCAATCCCATCCAGGAAATGTAAGAGGTAGGGGCAAAGGGGCAGAGCATACTGGATTTGGGGAACAGCTAGTACAAAGACAAGGAGATGGCAAAATGACATGTCTAATTCAAGGAACTCAAAGTAGGCCAGTGTTGAATCTATGGAAGGGTATGAAGTGTAAGAGGACCCATGAACCAACATGATGTTCTAACTCTAGTCAACAGGTGAAGACAAGAAGTGAAGTGTAAGAGGACCCATGGACCAACATGGTGTTCTAACTCTAGTCAACAGGTGAAGACAAGAAGTGAAGTGTAAGAGGACCCATGGACCAACATGGTGTTCTAACTCTAGTCAACAGGTGAAGACAAGAAGTGAAGTGTAGGAGGACCCATGGACCAACATGGTGTTCTAACTCTAGTCAACAGGTGAAGACAAGAAGTGAAGTGTAAGAGGACCCATGGACCAACATGGTGTTCTAACTCTAGTCAACAGGTGAAGACAAGAAGTGAAGTGTAGGAGGACCCATGGACCAACATGGTGTTCTAACTCTAGTCAACAGGTGAAGACAAGAAGTGAAGTGTAAGAGGACCCATGGACCAACATGGTGTTCTAACTCTAGTCAACAGGTGAAGACAAGAAGTGAAGTGTAGGAGGACCCATGGACCAACATGGTGTTCTAACTCTAGTCAACAGGTGAAGACAAGAAGTGAAGTGTAAGAGGACCCATGGACCAACATGGTGTTCTAACTCTAGTCAACAGGTGAAGACAAGAAGTGGGTGAATCAGGCCACGGGCTGCTCTTCCCACTTTCACAAGGAATGACGTGGTGCCTTCCATCATTAAGAAAACTTCTGTATCATTAATGAGCATGCACCAGTGTTCTAGAACATGCTGGTCTCACGTTGTACTGAGAACATGCTTACACAGATCCTCTCAGGTTTCACAATGGCCTGGTATTGCCATGTCCCTGGGAGGAGTGAACAGGTTTGGATAAAACAAGTAACCCTAATATTCTGAGGGTCAGCTTTTGGGAAGATTCTGCTATCAGCTTGGGAACAACAGATTGTTTTCTCTGGTGGGGAAGGATGGGGGGAAATGATGCATATTGTTTTTCTCAGTTTTCTCAGCCCCAATTAAACTACCTGAGGGCCAATTTACACTCAGATCTGTATTGGGTATAAGAAAGTGAGGCTGTAGATACTCCTTCTAGTCAGTCCCCATTGGAGAACTTCACATCAATTGGAATCCTTCTCTTGTTTGTCTTCTATTTATTCTATCTTCCATGACACCAGTGAACAATTTAGTTGTCTCCTTCTTTTATACCTCCCTTAAGGAATCAGTAAACACCCAATTAGGGATTTCTCTGTCACATGCAATGTTTTAATTCAATTTGACAAATATCTATCAAGTACCTTTTATTTCTCTGAAAGTCAATTTGAACAGAAAGCCAGCTCTAGAGTTGAAGTCCCACCACTACTAGCCATATCTTGTCAGTCACTCCCCAAGCATTTACTATGTGCCAATCACAATCTAAGGGCCAGAGATATAAAGAAAAGCAAAACACCACAGTTCTTACCCTCAAGAAATGTAATGGGAGACACTGCATATTAATAATGAGGTGTCTGCAAGCTACATGCAGAATAGATGGAGGTCATCTAAAAGGAGAAGCCATTAGCAATTGGGGGATTTAAGGGCCTCCTGGTGAATTTGGCATTTAAGCCAATCCTTGGTGTAATCTAGGAAATCTAAGAAGTAGAGGTGAAGGGGCAGAGCATTCCGGACTTTGGGAATAGCCAGTGGTAAGACAAGGAGATGGAAAAATGGTGTGTCTAATTCAAGAGGCTGAAAGTAGGTCAGTGTAGCATGTACAGAAGGGGACAAAGTGTAAATAAGAGCACTGGAAAGGTCAGAAGGAGTCTGGCTATGAAAACTGTAAATGACCAAAGATATTGGAGGTTATTGGGAGACATTGAAGCTTAGAGAGAGAGAGAGACAGACAGACAGACAGACAGACAGACAGAGACTGAAAGACAGAGACAGAGAGAGGGACAGAGAGAGACAGAAACAGAGGTGTGTGTGTGTGTGTGTGTGTGTGTGTGTGTGTGTGTGTGTGTACTAGGAAACTGTTTTTAAACTATAAATTGCAAAACAGTTGCTGAACTGCTCTGATAGGAGTTTCTTCACTGAGTTCTCTTCATTGATGACCAAATAGATTCCTGCACACAATTGCTAGCTGAAGGGGGGAATCTTTCTCGTCACCTCTTGGTTGAATTGATGACTATAGAGATGTAGAAACTGTAAAAATCCTTAACTCTCAACCTTAATTTGTTACTCTATACTTGGACAGATCTGAGGGTTCTCTGTGTGGGTACACGTTCCACATTTTCTTATCCAGTGTGGTTCTTGCCCATGTCTTTTCATAAATCCTGGACACCTTGAAGGTCTTCCTCTTAGTCTTTAATATCTTGGGTCATACCAACATAGCATTTAGGGTCTTTACTTCTCAATACATGATTGGCCTGCCTCCTTTCTGAGGCACATGCATCTTTTACATGACTTCTCACACACACACATGCCCTTGCAGGTAACATGCTACAGTCTACTTCTCCCCATCATATCGCTTCCCTTTGCCTGTAATTTTGATTCTCCCAAGAATCTAGCTGCTCCATGATTCACAAGTGTAGGATATAACCAAGGGAGCAAACTGTTGAGTTAAAGAAATGAAAGGGGAACAGTTTGGGATCCCCAAAATCATTGTTTGCTTCTCAACATATCCCAATCTCTTACTTCCTCTCAAATATGGCCACAGCTTACTATCTACTTGCAGTCCTCAAACAAGATACCCAAACTGATTAAAAAACACTAGATAAGTTGCTCATTCAATGATATGCCATAGTCTAAATTGAGGGGTTGGCCAAATTGGACTCATCTCTCGTTTTCACCTCTGATCATGTTTTTAGGTTAAGAATGGCACTGGACCATTTTGGCCCATTAGCCATGATCCCTTGGTCTAAGCTATATATATATATATATATATATATATATATATATATATATATATATATGTTTCATCTATTTTGATTTTCTCATGTTGATGATTAGACTAATCCTTTGCACATTTCTTTGGATTTATGAAGGAGTCTTTAAAGTATTCTGGGATAGAGACTAGACCTTCACTAGTTTGCGTACCCCACCTTCTAATCAGGCCAGCAGTTCCTCATCTTGCACTTCTTCCCTAGAACACTGAGAAATTAAGCTAATGATGTTAAGCATTACATTCATGAATATCTTTAAAATTATGTTGCCCCTAACATGAATCTTCTTCGTTGGCAGTTGGCTTCAGATTCAGTTAGTGTATTGCATGTTCTAGTGGGTCAGGCTCTGGCTCTGGTCTCAAAGGACCCTAGTTCTCATCCATATTACCTGTGTTACCTTACACAGTCAACTATCCTCTTGGGTCTCACTGTCATCATCTAAAAGGAGGAGTTGTACTTGGTCTTTAAAATCATTAAAAAGAGTATAAAAATTACATACATAAAAAATGCCATCTCTAAGGAATATGACCCTCTGGTTCCTGATGTCTTCTTCTTAAGTGCTCACATAATGAATCAGGTTCTGAGGTGGCTACTTTACCTTCACCATTAAGGTTTGTTTTTTTTTAACCCATAACTTCTGTATTAGAATAGATACTGTGTGTTGGTTCTAAGGCAGAAAAGCTTAGATGTTTCACATTCATCTTAGATGCAAGATGTCTAAAATGAAGCTCATCATTTCCCCCCAAACTACTCCTCCTCTCAGCTTTTCCATCTCTGCCAATGGAACCACCCAGTAACTCCCGATAACTAAAAACCTTGGATTCCCTTCCTTTCCTCTTGCTATCCCACTGCTACTGACCTTGTTCAGGCCCTCCTTTATCTCATGAATTGAACACAGTGATGATCTAATAAATGCTTGTTTACTGGCTGATGCCTAGTTCATTCAAACCATTTATTAAACATTTAATAGAGTATAAAACACTGTGCTAAGAGGTGGGTCAAATAATACTCTGAACCTCTTAAACAAGTATAGATTTTTCTTTTTTTTTAATTGAAATTTTTTATTTAATTAAATAATTTAGAATATTTTTCCATGGTTACATACAAGCATAGATCTTTTAAAAAATCTTAGTAGCTTAGAGAAGGGCTTAAAGCCCATACAAACACTCCTGGGGCTTCATGAATCTACCTGCTGTATAAAAGCTGACACAACACAGCATGGCTCACAGCAACCCAATGGGAGTCTCAGAAAGTCACTGGGAATAGTGCTCCCAGCCGAATGTGAAATTTCAAATCCTCTGACTTCCTTTTCCTTCCTTCCCTACTCTCTTCAATTAGTAGGCAGTCAATTCCCCAGAAAGTAGGACCGATTAACTAACAGCCTCCATGACGACAACTCTCATATTCCCAAGCCCTACTGTAGGCTGCTCAGGCCTTCTGCATGACCTATTTCACTGTATCATAAGAGATGTAAGGCATAAAGGAGAAAGGCATTATTGCTAAATATATTATGAGTTAATGGTATTTATCTATATCTATACATTTATAATGCTTTTATATACATAAAACCATCATTATATACATGTAAGTGCATAATTGTCTATTGAATTCCTTTAAAACCTAATTTGATTGCTACCTCCTTCTCGAAGCCTTCTATATCCCCGTGGTTGGTAATGAGTGATCTTTCCTCCCCCAGAAAATCTCTAATGTAATGCTAGGTATTGCAGTTTGAATGGAATGTTCTGTGTTTGTGTCCTATCTCCTTACTAGATTTGAGAGTTGGCTCCATTAGGAATTATTGGTTTATTTTAACTTTTTATCCCCCTGATTCAATAAATATTTATTAAACACCTACTATGTGTAAGGCTTACACTGTGTCAGGTGCTGGGGACAGATACAAAGACAGAGAAATGGATGGCAGAGTTCCTGCCGAAGAGGAGCTGTCATTTTACTACACTTAGTCATTGGTTTAATACAGCTATTCAAGAGATGGAAAGCTGATCTGAGACCAGGAACCCTGGCTTCAGATCTCACCTCTGACATAGCCTGGATGTGTGGTCCTAGCTAAATCACTTAAATGTTTGATGCCTTTAAAGTCATTGTTTTTATTTTTGCAAATGAGGAAACTGTGACATAGGGAGGTTTTAAGTGATTTGCCCCAATACAGAGGTTGAGACTTGAACTCAGGGTCTCTGGCTCCAAAGCCAATGGTTTTTTCCTCTGTACTACTAGGCACTGAGTGTTCAATGCCTTTGTGAATTCTCTAAGACTCTTAAACTGTAGAGGGGTCCATCTGCATTAGTAAAGGAAGCTTCCTCATCTGGGAGTTCCCCATATCATTGAAAATCACAGATAATCCCTATCCCTACTCAACAAACATTTAATTGAATATCAGAATTTTAGGGAGTTGGATGGGAGCTGAGAAGTTATCTAATTTAACTTGATCATTAATTTTCCTTTGTTAAATAAAGAGACAACTTAACCATGACCATATATTCTATGGAGGTTTCCATCCTTGGCCAACCCTACGCTGAAAAAAAATAATTGGGTATTATGTAAAGCTAAAAGGAAAACCCAAAGAAAGCTCTAGGAAGAACTTAGCCTGTGACAGCTGCATGCCTCAGAGGATTCCCCAAGGTGTTGCCTTGAAAACCTGTACTTGCTTTAGCATGTGTGTCCAAACTATGGCGCCTTCCATTCATGTTTTGTGGAATGCCTTCCCAGCCGTTGCACCACTTGATTCTCCCAATCACTCTTGGAGGTTGTCAGGGCAGGGATTCTTCTCTTTCAAGATGAGGAAAGTGAAGGACCAAGACATGAAAACTGACCCTGGCTTACATAGTTAGGAAGTGGCTGGCTCTCTTGCCTCCCAAATGAATATGCTGCCTACATGAGAATATGAGTTTCTATGGGAAGAGACAATATGATTGAGAGGCAGTGTAGGGTAGTGGATGGGATGTTGGTCTGGGGGTTGGTAAGACTTCCCTTTGGTACTTAGGAATGGTTTGACTTTGGGTAAATGACGTAACTGTTCTATGCTTCATTTTCTTCACCTCTAAAATGGCGGTGATAATTCAAATGCCTCTTTATAAAGTTGTCATGAGGTTTGGATTAAGTAATGAATGGGATGAATTAATGAATTTACTTTGCAAACATTAAAGAACTAAATAGCTATTATTATCATTAATTAGCCAGAGGGCATGGGTTCAAATCCTGATGCTACCATTGACTACTTCTTTGACCTCTCTGGGCCAATTTTCTTGTCTATGCAATGAAGAAGTTGGATTATAGAGGCTCTATAGTCTCTGGTACAATGGAAAGAACATTACATTAATGCTTTGGAATCTCACCTCTGATGCTTTTGACATGACGTTGGGGATCGAGTCAATTAACCTTGTGAGGGTCTCAGTTTTCCTACCGGTAAGGGTGGGTTTGGAGATACCGTCCAGCTCTGGCTCTATGGAGCCTGTGATCCTTAATCCATAAGTCACACAGAATAGTGGTCAGGCCATTAAATTAACTTGGACCCCAGGATTGGGAAAGATACTAGAACTGATTTCGTTAATATAGAGAAGTCCTAGATAAGAAAAATCCCTCTACCAATGCAGGTTGGCCCCTTTGCTGAAACTCAAAGCTTCAGTGAGTTGCCTTGAGCAGTGACTTGACTTGCCCAAGCTCTTCTTAGAGCCATTTTTTTCTTTTAGTTCTATGTAATATGCTTTGTGTATGTGTATGTGTATGCAGAGAGGGAGTTGGTCAGGGATGGAAACCTCCATAGAACTAGTATGGGTCAGAAGTAAGATTGGAACCCAGGTAATAGACCAACTATCTATCTGCTACTCTCAGAAATACACGTCTAAAACCAGGCAAGAGACCTTAAAAGTCCCCAAATGAACCTGTCTCTCAAGCACAGCACATCAGGTAAAAGTACCATTTAATTCAAGATTCGTAGAAAGAGCCTCTCACACAAAACGAATAGGTAGGCAGACACACACACACACACACACACACACACACAATTTGCCAAGCCATCTCCCAATTAGTGAGATAACAAATCCCTGAAATGGTATATTTCTGTCAGGCTGGAACCAATGACTCGATTTTCCATAATAACACTTTTGAATAGTGCACATTCAAAGATATACAACCACTTTGTGGGGATTTATTATTAAATTGGGACCTAGCTATAGCCTCATTATACCAGATATTATTCTGCAAACTGGTTACAGGATTCAGAGACAAAGCTCCATGGCCAAAACCAAGGATATTACTGAAGCGGTAATCGATAGAATTCAGACCAAAGGAAGGGAAAGCCTGGTTTGCTTTCATCTACCAGGTAACCTATAGGCTAGGCAGACAAAGAAAGTACAACCCAAACACCACAGGTGCCCAGGAGAGAGGACATGGCCAACAAGAAGGACCACAGAACTCCTCACTCATGACTGAGCCATTGAAGTTGGCCATCACAGGCTGTTATGGACCAACGTTCAGTGGAATACAGTTCACCTGTGCAAGTAACCCAGTGTGAGTTCCTCTCCTTATTGCTCCCTCTTCTAGAGATGTTTTACAAAGTTTCACAGTCTTGTGAGGAAGGGTAGATAGGTACCATCCCCCTCACATTACAGATGGGGAAATTGAGGCACCAAGGTGAGACTTGCTTACAGTGAATGGCAAAGCCAGGACATGAACCTGTGTCTTTGGATTCCAAGACTAGAGCTCACCAGTATGCCTGTCTTTACTCCTAAAGGCACTTTTAGGAGCTTATGTAGAGTTCCAATCTCTTCCCTGGGCCCTAATGTAATAGTCACATAGTCTGGTGGACCAAATTCTGAGCCTGGAATTAGGAAGATATGGCTTCAGATCTCTCCTCGGGCACTTATTTGCTCTTTCCTAGCCTCAATTTTCTCATCTGGAAAATAAGAAAGTTGTACTCCCTCACAGGGAAGAAAATGGACAAAAAACGCAGAATGAAAACCATCTTTGGATGTGGCCCACGTAGGAGTTTGTTTTGCTTTGTTACAAAGGCTTTTTCTTCTTTTTTCTTTTTAGTAGGGAGAGGAAAATGGGGGGGGGGAGGATAAAAATACTTTCAAATTAAAAATATTATACAATAAAATAAAATTGGGGGTAGATTAGATGTACTCTGGGGTCCCTTCCAACCCTAAATCTATGATCTCATGACCTCAGCATGCCTCAAACTGAGCTTATTATTCCCCCTCTAATCCAGTCTACCCTTTCTCATTTTCTTCCCTTTCTCCTGGGCTAAGATCCTCAAAATAATCTTTGACTCTCCTTTTTCCTGTATCCAATCAGTTGTAAAATCTGGTTAATTTTATCTTTACAATACGTCTGGCATCTGTCCATTCCCATTTTTTCCCCTCATCCTGCCACTACTCCAAGTCAGGTACTCCTCATCATTTGTCAAAGTTTTTCATTAATTCATTCAATCATTGAGCAAACATTTATTAAGAGCCAGCTATATACAATAGTTTTTAATCCATCTTCTTGCTTCATCCAATCCTTCTTTAAAAAAAAAAAAAGTCCAACAAACCTTAATCTCTTAGAATCGATGATAAGGAGCAGCGAGGGCTACACAATGGGGGTAAGTGACTTGCCCAGGGTCACATAGCCAGGAAGTGTCTGAGGCCACATTTGGACCCAGGTCCTACTGACTCCAGGCCCAGAACTCAATCCATTGAGTCACCTAGCTGCCTCAATCAATCCCACTTTCATATGGCTGAAAAAATTGTTTTCCAAATCTACAGATCTGATCATGATCTTCCCTAGATCAAAAATGATTAGTGACTTCCTAACATCTAGGTCAGTTCAAATAAAAATTCCTTTGCCTAGTATTCGAGGTCTAATCATCAACTGGTTCCTCCTCTTCCAGCCTTATTTCCCACTCCCCTTTCCCTTTCATGACTTTTCTTCTAGACAGACTGGACCAGCACAAACTAAACCCCAAGATCTTCTTATAATATCCTCACCTCACCTTAGTCTGATGAAATCTTCCTTTGAGACTCAGTTTGGATGCCACTTTCTACATGAAGTCTTCTCCATCATTTCATCCTCATTCAATAATCCCACCCATCCCTGTCCCAGCTCATGGATATCCAGAATGGTACTCAGGCTTTAGGGTCAGGATCTCGCTACAAATCCCATTTCTGAAGCTTTGTCTGTGTGACTGGGGGAAAATCTCTGAACTTACTTGGGTTTCAGTTTCCTGATATGTAAAATGAGAGGGATTGGACTAGATGGTCTCTGGGGGCCCTTCAAGTTCTAAACCCAAGTTCCTATGATCTGGATTAAAATTTGAGCTATACCATTGCCTGGTCTTATTATCTTGGCCAATGAACAACTTCTCTGGCCATCAGTTAATTCATCTACAAAGAAATGGGTGTGGGAAGGTTTGAACTAGATCATCTAAGGTCCTTTCCCCCGCTAAATTTATTAAATGCTCCTCTGATGGTCCTAATGCCCTTTCGATGCATCTCTTCTTTGCCCTTATCACATTCTACTTTGCATCTTGCTTACTTGTGTTCATGCCATTGTCTATTTTTTCAAGCCCCTTGTGGGCAGGGGGGAAATGCTTTTTTTCTATCTTGGTAGCACCAGTCCCTGGCATAGGTGCTTAATAAGCATGTGTTAGAGGTAGCTAGGTGACTTAATGGTTAGTGAGCCAGAAATGGAATTGGGAGGACATGGGTCCAAATCTGGCCTCAGACCCTTCCTATCTGTATGATCCTGGCCAAGTCATTTAACCCCATTTGTCTAGCCCTTACCACACTTTTGCCTTGGAACCAACACTTAATATTGATTCTAAGCCAGAAGGTAAGGGATGAAAAAAAAAGCACTTGTTAAATGAAACACTTAATCATAGGAAAGCCATCTAACCTGTCTCAGTCTCAGTTTTCCCCATCTATGAAATGAAATACTTGGACTTGAGGTCTTCTAAGGTCTTAATCTGTGATCTGATGAGTGAATAAATGAATATGATAGAAGGGACCTGGATAAAATAAATGATCACACTATCCCAAAATGCTATGAAGAAGCAGATATTAAAAAAAAAAAACAAATAAACAATACAGGTTGTGTTGTGTTTTTTTTTTTAGGCCAAGGTCCCTAATTACTCACTCCCAACCCCCTTTGCCATTTTTTCATATTTTCAGAACAGATTATTGAGGAAGATATGTGTGTGCAGGGTTTAGGGGTAACCTCCCCGGAGTGAAGAAGAAGGGACCACAAACTCTCATTCCAATTATAGCTGCAAGCGAACTTTGATTCCACTGTTCAGCACTTTTCTTTCAAAGATCTCTAAATGCTTTACAAATATTAAGTAATTAAGACTCACAGGACCCTGGAGAGGCAGGTAACTATAATTATCCCTGTTCCACACAGGAGGAAGGAGAGGCCTAGAGTTTTTAATCAACTTACCCCCTCCCTGGCAAGGCTTCCCTGATAGCGCAAGGTCAGAACCCCCAATTCCATGGTGCAGTCATCCCTTTAGCTACCATTTTCCTCCCTAGCTCTATGCGCTCGCCAAAAGGGGTCATCCTTGGTAAATGCCTTTTATCCTTCATAGCTTGCTTAGCCAAGATGCTATTTCTTTTTCCTTTTCTTTTTTAATCTCCCATTTTACTTAAAGTACAAGGAAAATGAGGCATTTTTCATGCTAAATTGGATTCACATTAAGGAAAACAATGTAGTTGTCTTTATAGTTGTATGCTCATTTCAATGCCCATTCAACCAAAACTAATAGCTCTGGTGACTAACAGCTCCTCATAATAGGAAAGCCACATGGCTTAGAAGGGAGCATTTAAAAAGCTACTTGTCAAAAAATAGTGTTGTTGCAGCTCCAGAATGGACATGAAGGTGCTCCCTCCAAAGGACAGCGCCCTAGAAAAGAGGACCATTTAAAAAGTACCCATAATTCAACTAGGGGTGCTTTGTTGTTGCCATCCATTTGGGTGTAAGATCAGATAAGGGCCATTGGGTCCAACCTGGGGATAGGAATTCTGAATGGCATGTTGTTGGAAGCTTAGGCAGCCTCAGGTCCTGGGACTAGAAGAGCCAGGCATTGTACTAACTGCTATACAAATACAAATATAAGCAAAAAAGGAGAGAGAGAGAGAGAGAGAGAGAGAGAGAGAGAGAGAGAGAGAGAGAGAGAGAGAGAGAGAGAGAGAGAGAGAGAGAGAGAGAGAGAAGGAAGGAAGGAAGAGGAAGGAAGGAAGAGGAAGGAAGGAAGGAAGGAAGGAAGGAAGGAAGGAAGGAAGGAAGGAAGGGAGGAAGAGAGGAAGGAAGAGAGAAAGAGAGAAAGAAAGAGAGAGAGAAAGAGAGAGAGAAAGAAAGAAAGAGAGAAAGAAAGAAAGAAAGAGAGAAAGAGAGAAAGAAAGAAAGAGAGAAAGAGAGAAAGAAAGAGAGAGAAAGAGAGAGAGAAAGAAAGAAAGAAAGAGAGAGAGAAAGAGAGAAAGAAAGAAAGAAAGAAAGAAAGAAAGAAAGAAAGAAAGAAAGAAAGAGAGAAAGAGAGAAAGAGAGAAAGAGAGAAAGAAAGAAAGAAAGAAGGTACAATCTCCCAAGGAGCTTTCATTCTAATGAGGGGAGACAAGACATAAACAGATGAAACACTTGCCTCGCATTGATCCAGTGTGGGAAGTATCACCACCCCTGTTTTAAAGATGAAAAACCCAGCTCAAAAAAGTTAAGAAATTTGCCCAAGATCACACAACTATTAAGTGGCAGGGCTGGATCTCAAATCTAGTCTTCTGACTCCCCCATCCAACACTCTTCCCATGAAACCAAACATCTGAATTCATTTAAAGTTTCTTTGACTCTAAATAAAAACCTTTACCTTCCATCTTAGAATCAATAGTTTTAAGGTAGAAGAGTGGTAAGGATTAGACAAGAGGGATTAAGTGACTTGCCCAGGGTCACCCAGCTAGGAAGAGTCTAAGTCCAGATTTGAACCCAGGACCTCCCATCTCTAAGCCTAGCTCTCAATCCACTGAGCCGCCTAGTTGTCCCCTATTATATAACCTTTGAATTTTATACATCTCAAAACTGATTTGATTAGGGGCAGATAGGTGGCTCAGTGGATAGAGACCTGGAGATGGAAAGTCCTGGGTTCAAATTTGACCTCAGAAACTTCCTATCTATGTGGCTGTAGGCACATCACAACTCCTATTGCCTTGCCCTCTCTCACTGCTCTTCTGCCTTAGAACCAATATAGAGCACTGATTCTAAGATGAAAAGGGTTCAAATAAAACAGATTGGATTTTTAATGGTGCAACATCTGAACTGAGTTTATACCAACCTACTAAATCCAGCATATAGTCAAATAAAGAAGACTCTGCTACCAAGGAAATGTTGTCCAATTTATCCTAGGGAAACTGTTTTTATTGAGTAGATCAATGGACCAAAGATGGAAGAAGCAAACAATCCAAGATAGACAGCCCCTTGCAGTGAAAGTCATAGACTCATGAGACACTGGGTTAAGGGTGACCATCCAATATCTTAAAAATTCATTTTGGGGGAAAGACTTGCTTTTCCTTCTACTTTCCCGTTTCTGAGCTCCAAAGCTGTCCATCCACTCATAGGACATCAACCAGAGTCTATCTGAGGGCTACAAATATAGGCATTCTCTTACCTTAGCAGAGATATAATGTATGAACAGATATCACAAAAGGAACTTATTTCTTTGCTCTAACCCAGAGCTTCAAACTTCCACAAATTTTTGGCTAAAGTAAATTATTCATTAAGTCATAGCACTAATTGGCTGAATGATACTGCGACTAAGCTCAATTTATTACTATAAAGCCTCAGATAAAGAGACTTGGGTAAGGGGGCAAAGTTCCCAGAGCTGTAGCTACGGTAGGGAGAAATTCCCTTGGTCCAGGGGCTAAAAGCAAGATGATGAGCTAAGAGAAGAAGGGAAGGTATTTCATAGGGTACAAAGTCTAGAGTATGACAGAATATTTTTACCATGCAGAGAGATGCTGAAGGAGGTAGGGTCCTGCTATTTATTCTTGGTTCAATTTGCTTTGCTGGGAGATTTGTCATAGGGGAAGCTATTCATTTTATCGTGTCTGTTAAGGGGACTATAAGATCCATTTTATATAAAACAGTTTACCACCAACTCAGCTGAAGGATGTGTATGTCCCATAAATTGTAGGAAATTAGTGATTAGTTTCATAAGATTATATTTAAATATAATTATTATATAAATTGATAATATGTGATGTATAATATGTAATATAAAATATATGTATAATATATGATTATTATATGTATATAATATGCAATAGGATATGTAATGATATAATTATTATATAAGTATATAATATGCAATATAGGTAATGATGTAATTATTATATTAATATATAATATGTAATATGATGTGTATTATATAAATATATAATATGTAATAATATTTAAAAATGCTCCTTCAAATCTAGACTTCTAATCACTGTTTAACTCTCTGCCAAATGCTGGAAGGTATTTAAACCAGTTGTTGAGATGTTGTATCTAGAGCATTTTGTAAACTTTAAGGCACTATAGAAATGTCAGTTATCATTTTTATTCTTCCCCTACACATACTTTATTGTAAATAGTAGCATCTATTATCAAATCTTACATCAGTGCATACTTAGTATATATTTGTTTAAATGAATTAAAAACATAGGTAATAAGTGACAGAAACCACTATTGCTTATTCAATATAATAATCACTTTATAAAAGATTTCTAAGGGTTAAAATGTAAATGGCCAGCTACAAAAGGGGGGGGGGTGTATATCTTCCTTGACAAACTACTATTACTTTATCTTGACTTCATTGGGAAATATCCCCTATCAAAGCAAACTGGAAAATGATATGCAATTTAGAACAGATGAGAGTTGCCTGGGGCAGTTAGAAGTTAGGTTACTTCTCCAGGGTCACACAGCCAGTATATCTAAGAGGGGGACCCTTATATTCAAGACTGGCTCTCCATCAACTAAACCACACTGCCTCATTTGGTGTGTCTATATCACTTTTTCAGCCAAGTATATCTAGTCTTTTCATGAGCTCATTGCATCCTGAGATGGTAAAGATGAAAAACTTAGGTGGGAGAAAACAACGCATGGGCACAGACACCAATGCAATTCTAACTTCTGTCTCTCTCCTAGACCCAGCAGATGCATTTGCCCTTACTCATTTTAATAAAAAAATTAAAAATAGAAATAACTTTTGGGAGCAGTATGGGCAAATTCAAAAAATCAATTCATTCTACCTTGTTGTGATGGAGTCCAACAAACCCACCTTTTCAGAGGCATTTAAGATTGGGTTAATGCAATATCAAAGGATGCCCAAGGGGCTAAAATAAGTTATAGGTCAATGAAAAAAAGGAATAAAAATCTGCTGATATGATGAAGGTAATAACATGAGTGGTAGGGCTAGCATCGAACATTCTATACACACCTGCGGGGTGTTGAGTAGGCACAAAGGGCTAACAATTCAGCATTATTTAGGCCAGTGGTGCTAGAAACCAGCAACTCCCCATTTCCTAGTAAATTAAGTTCAAACTCACTTGCCCAGCATTCAAGGTCCTCCATGAATCTTACCTTCTGAGGACTTATCTCATATTACCTTCCATCACACACTCTGCTCCAGCCAAGCCAGATTGCTTCTGGATTCCTGAAAACATCCAGATGGGACAGTTTCTTTGCCTTTGTTTCAATTATTTCCTGTCCCAGAAATCTCCCATCTCCCCTTCCTTTGCCATTTGAATAGCTTTGTATCTTTGCATAAACCACTTGAGGATACAGAGTGTCCCAGGTGGCCAGGGAGAGAGGACACCCCAAGCTTGAGACTGGCATGAGCTCACTTGTTTTCTTTTCACATCCTGAACTAGTCCTTTGTAGGTTTCCCCTGTCCTTGGCTCTTTGAATCATCTTTTCTTGGAAGCTCATTCTAGACATTTTTTAATAAAGATAGGAATAGAGGTAGGGATAGGGAATGGACCTTGGTATAGGAATTGCCTAGGTAAAAAATCTCTCACTACCAAGGCAGAACAGCATTCTGACTACAACTTAAAGGGTTGCACATTGTATTTAAAAAAAAAAACAAAAACAAACCCTTACATCCCATCTTAGAACAAGTACTAAGTATTGGTTCCAAGGGAGAAGAGTGGAAATGGCTAGGCAATGGGGGTCAAGTTATTTGCCCAAGGTCACACAGCTAGGAAGTATCTAAGACCAGAACATCCTGTCCCTAGACCTGGTTCTCTATCCACTGAGCCACATAGCTGCCCTCCAACATTATACTTTAATATCCAGTTCAAATGCTACCTTCCTGAGCCCCCATCAGTAGTGTCTTCCCCACTCAGATCAAACATGACACTTGGATTGATACTTCTCTAATAATAAGCATTTATTAAACACTTGCTTTGTGCCAAGCTCTAGTGATACAAAGACAAGGAAGAGCAGTCTCTGCCCTCAAGGAGTTTATATTCCAGTGGAAGAAACAACATGTAAATGAATGAGTCCATACAAGATATTTATGGAGTAGGTGAAAGGTAATCTCTGAGTGGAAGGATCTAGTAGCTAAGAGAGTGGGGAAAGGCCTCTTGCTGAAGAAAATATTTAAACTGGGTTTGTTGGCACATCTTTAATCCCTGCAGCTGAGGAGGTTTTGAGGCAGCAAGGGGATAAAGTGCTGGACCTGGAGTTAGGAAGACCTGAGTTCAAATCCAGTCTCAGACACTTACTATCTGTGTGAGCCTGGGAAAATCATTTAATCACTGTTTGCCTCAACCCACTAAAGAAGGAAATGGCAAACCACTCCAGTATTTTTGCTAAGAAAATCCTATGGATGGTACTGCTGTGCTAGGGTCCACAGAGCCACAAAGAGTTGGATACAACTGAACGACTGAACAAGAGTAACATGGAAGGCTAGTGAATTTGGGAGTTCTAAACTGCATTGACCTAAGCTGTCTTGGTATCACACTAGATCTGTCACCCATATGATAAATCCCCCAAAGTGGGAAGGATCCTTAGACTGCCCAAGGACTGGCAAACTAGCCCAAGTCAGAAATGGAGTAGGTCAAGACCCATGGCAGTCAACTTTGGGATGGTGCTCATGAGTGGCCACTAAAATTCCAGCCTAGGAGAGATAAGAATACCCAGTCTCAAGGGGAAAAAAGCAGTATTTTAAGTCTTTAAAAATACACTAGGAATTCTAGGAGGGAGAGCATTCCAGAAATGGGGGAGAACCAGAGCAAAGGAGGGAAATGGAGTAATGTATTCAGAGATAGCAAGTAGGCCAATATAATGATCTAATCCACTTGTCATGGACTATTGTATATTCTGGTTATATTGGTTTCTGGTAGCTTTAATACATCCTTTAGATTGTTAAGAGGCCATATCTTAGCTTTATACCTCCCTGAGGGCCTAGGAGAGTTCTTTTCTCCTAGTAAGGACTGCATATGGTTTTCTGTTATTTTTGCCAGTTTGATTCTGTCTTCTTCATTAAAATGGGCAATGAGGAATTGGAAAACTCCAAGGAGCTTGGAATGCCACAGCCTGAGGCCTATTGCCATCAACAAACTGTGGCATTATCCTTTTGCAGGCAAGCTGTCATACTCTTTTTCTAACTGTACACCCCTGGACTTGATCTTCTATAGCTCCTTTTCCCTGGTGGATGGCATTCCTCAGTCCTAGGCCAGACAAAAGAGAGTTCTGGCAGTGTCAAAGAACCAAATAGGCTCCAACAACCCAGAGGTTTGCTGATGGAGAAAGGGGGTGGTTATGGGGGCAGAGGGGTCTTGGCATTAGAAAATATCAAAGAGCCATCAAGTCAACCAGTACGAGAAACATGCCATGGTAATGGTAATGGCAATAGCTTTTTAAAGGCATTTTATAGTTTGTATACTTATATGTGTATAAATTAGCTCCCTCAAAAGAATGTCCTTTTCTTGAGGGCAGGGATTATTTCATGTTTTTTTTATTTCATTTGCCTGGGGGTTGGCACACAATGGGCATATAAAATTTGTTGAATGACTGATTTGTAAAGAGCTTTATGGATGTTATCTCATTTCAGCTTATCACAACCTTGGGAGGTAGATTCTACAGGTATTTTTTTTACAGGCTCCATTTTAATGAGGAAAAAAGAGTTTCAGGGAGTTTAAGCACTTGTCTTGGGTCACATAGCTAATAGAAGGATATGAACCGAGGTGGTTTTTGCCTCCAGTTTAATTACTCTGGGGACTTGAAAGTATTATTATTAAATCACAAAACCATAAAATCCTAGTTCTAGAGGTAGAAGGAACTGCACAGGTCATCTATTTTCTAACACCTTAATTTACAGATGAGGAAACTGAGATCCAGGGATGTTTTAACAAGAGGTGAGATATAAATCCCGTCATTGTCTCTAGAATCAATGTTCTTCCCCATTGAACCATACAGGTGAGATCCAGAAGTCCTTGGTCTACATTTCCTCCTGTATCATCCCAAGTAATAGCTAACTCCTCCTTGCCCCACCCTGCCCTTCCCCCATAGACCAGCACCTGTACTATCCCTGGGTAGAATGGAAAATAAGGCACACCCCTTTAATGGATCTATTTTGAAAGTATGCCTGATCATGATCTTCAAAGGACCAGAACCCTCCAACAAACACTCTTCGGGTCTAAAAATGTAAGGCTGACTCACTTTTAAAGGGAGGGCTTGGGGCACCCTACTAGGCAGTAACCTTCAGAGCTAGGTTAGACCTAAGTTATAATAGGGATCCCCTTCAGGAAAGGAAGTTTGCCATTATGTGGAGCTTGGGAACATGCCAAGCCAGATATGAATTAAAAAAGAAAAAAAGAAAAAAGAAGTCAAGATTAGAGTGTTATATTCCAGTCCTTTACTTCAGAACTGGCTCCTTTCTGTCAACAAGTTGCCCTGAGGTGGGTCCTGAACTGTTTTAGGAGGTTCTGATGAGGTGGGCAGTGCCTGGACCCCTGTGTGAGCAAATTCCCTATTCTACACCAAGCTATTAAGCCACGATCACCACAGAAACACCCTCTTTTAATGGATAACAGAGCCACTTTAAAAGGCATGCCTTCCCCAAGTTTTCCATAGGCTGGCTCCTCCAGGTTTCCATAGCCAATTTGCTCCTGTGGTTAATTAGTTATCTCTGACAATTTCCACTGTAGAAAATGTATCTGCACACAATTAGATCAACTTAAGGCACAGACTGGCATGTCTCAACTTTATTTGATCAGAAAAGAGCTAAATGATGGAGTGGATTTTCCCTCCTGGTGAAGAGACACACCTACCAAAGAATGCACAAGATTATAATTCCAAACGATAGGATGGAAATGTTGTCAAGAGAAGAGAGGGAGAGGGAAAAGAAGAGGGAGGGAGACAGGGAGGGAGACAGGGAGAGAGAGAGACAGACAGACAGACAGAGAGACAGAGAGAGAGAGAGACAGAGAGACAGACACAGAGACAGACAGAGAGACAGACACACACACAGAGAGAGAGAGAGAGAGAGAGAGAGAGAGAGAGAGAGAGAGAGAGAGAGAGAGAGAGAGAGAGAGAGATGAGTGTATGGAATGGTGAATAGAAGAGGACTTCCATTTCTATGAAATGGACCATAAATGAATTACAGAAAAATAAAATCAGCATGGAGGGGGTATAAGCTCCCATTGCTCACCTTTATGAGACCATTTTCTGGAATCGGTTTGCTCAGTTTCACTGAATCACAAACGAACGCACGCACCACGGCTGTCCAGGCTCTGACTTACTGACTTACACAAGTGTGTGGGTAGATGCCAAAACATGTGTGGACATGCAACCCTTTTTTACAGAGACTTAATGTTCCCTGAGCTAACAAGGATTAACCTTGTGAACACATGGAGGAAGCTGGTGGTTCAACACATCCATCAATTGTCCTTGAGGTTATTTTTATATCCAATGCTATAATTTCTCTTAATTACTGTAAAGCCCAGGGAAGTGCTCATTATTTGTAGCTTGATGCAGGAGAGAGAATAATTGAATGCTCTCCCCCCTTTCCCTTCTCTATAGTTCTAGGGGCTTGAAGGTCATTTGGACATCCCAACTAACCATGCTTCCTGGTCTTGTGGCTAATGAGCCATCAACTTTACTGACAAAACTGGGCTATCATCTAGAGCCACCAAAAGATTCAATGAAAGGAGTCAGTGAGGTGGTTCAGTGGTTTGAAAAGCAGGCCTAGAGACAGGAGATTCTGGGTTTAGATTTTGTTTCAGACACTTTGTAGCTATGTGACCCTGGACAAGTCACTTAGCCCCCATTGCTCCCTGCTCTGCCTTGGAAGCAATACAAAATATTGATTCTAAAATGGAAGGTAAGGATTAAAAAAGATATACAAGGAAAATATTAACATGCTGGGTGATGGAAGAGAGCCTATTAGATAACATCTACATTTAAGTAAAATCCATTAGGATTTACCTATATAGAAAGACAGGGAAATAGACTCAAATGACCTCACACATAGTCTTTCATCTCCTCAATTCATGTCTTTGTACAGACTGATCCCCAAGCCTGGGATACATTCCCTTTCTCCATCAATGTCTCACAATTCCAAGCTTCCTTCAAAGTTCAGTGCAAGATCTCCTTCTTCCAATGAAATCTTTTATGATCCCTCCAGGTACTGGTGCCTCCCCTCAACCCAGTTACTTATTTTTTAAAACTTTTGCTTTCTCTCTTAGTAACATCTCAAAAACAGATGGGCAAGGGCTAGGAAAAGGAGTATAAGTGATTTGCCCAAGGTCACATATCTAGGAAATTTCTGAGGCTGGATTTGAACCCAGATCCTCCCAACTCCAGGCCTGATGCTCTATCCACTGTGCCACCTAGTTGCCCTTTCAATTACTTTGCATTTATTATCCATATCCTGTAGATACAAAGAGGCAGTGTGGAAGAGCGGATAATAGCTGTTCTGAAGAGTCTTTCTAGACTTTCTAGTCTTTCTGGACCCTTTAGACACATAGTGGCTATATAACCCTAGATAAGTTATGTCACCTCTTGGTGTCTCAGGCAATTCTCTAAGTTTGTTAATTGTAGAGTAGATATTGATCTACACTGGTAAAAAGAGTTTCCTCCTAGGAAAGTACCTATTCTAATGAAATCATAAATCTAGTCCAAAAATAAACACAGACATTAACGTATATATGTATGTGTGGAGAGAGATATAGAAAGAAGAAAAAGGAAGGAAGAAAGAAAAGTGGGTAGTTGGATATATGGAAAGAAAGGTCTAATACAGATAATAGATAGATAGATAGATAGATAGATAGATAGATAGATAGATAGATAGATAGATATAGATGACAGATCAATAAATGAATGGATGGGTGAATGATAGATACTAGATAGAAAGGTGTTACATAGGTGGATGTATGGATGGATAGGTAAGTGGGATAGATAATATGGATAGGTAGATAGGTACAGGCAAAGCAAGATATGAAGATATAAATGATAGGTAGATTATTGATAGATGAGTGGGTGGGCGGATGGATGGATAGATGTATGCTAGACAGAAAGACAGATAACAGGTGGATGAATGGATAGATGAAAAGACAAGTAAATGCATGGGTAGACAGCTATAAAGAAAGGTAGATAAGAGATGAAGAAAGAAGGAAATGCTAGGTGAATGGATGGATAGATGAGTGGGTAGGCAGATAGGTGAAAAAGACAGAAGGAAATGGAGAAAGATAGAGGAAAGAAGGGAGAGACAAAGATAGGGAGGGAAGGAGAGAAAAATAGAGGAGGAAGGGAGAAAGAGGAGGAAGAAGAGTAGAGAATTTACTAATATATGTACTTATTATTACCTCCAACAGAATTGGAAGCTCCTTAAGGGGACTATTTTATTTGTGTCTTTGTGCCTCTGGTGTCCAGTATATAGGATTTAATAAATAATTGTTGAAAGATAGAAATCCCCAGCCACAGGCATCCAAATCTCTCTTTTTTTAAAAAAAAAAATGCTAATTCTTACACATGCTACACTATTCTTTGGATCAATATCCTTTTCTAGAATAGATGAATTAAAAGCCTTATTTTGCACTAAAGATCATTCTGGGTGCCACAAAGACCTGTGTTTAAGTCCTCTCTATAATACATACCACCAGAACATGCTACTTCATGACTGTTCCAGGCAGCTCGCTAAGCCCATAAGTTATCAAGCGAGTTACCGATCTGAATTAGTGGAGAGTATTTCCACACTGGGACTTCCTGCCACCCAGAAGAAATCACAAGTCTGACTACAAAAACAAGAAGCCTTCAAAGATACTTTGAACATCTGAGGGAATGGAATGAATAATAATAAGTTTCTCTCCTTTTTTGTTGACATCATGTAAATTTGTTGCATTATGGTCTATCCCTTCTATGCCTGTCACTTATTCTTGATTAAATCCTGGCATGATGGCAATTCTTAGGAAGCTTAATGTATAAATTGATTCCATCAGAGGGGATGAAGTGATTGGTCCTTGGTTACCAAAGATGGGAAACAATGGAGATACAATTTGAACTTGTCTCCACTCAAATTTGCTAACCTCTTCATCTTCCCATCTCTCTTTAATCCTCACGTATCTTTTTACTTTTGCAGGGGCAGCTGGACGGCCCAGAGAATAGAGCACTTAAGATCTTGGACATTAACTAGCTATGTGACCCTGGACTAATTATTTAACCTTGTTTGCCTCATTTTCCTGATCTGTAAAATGTGCTGGAGAAGGAAATGGTAAACCACTTTAATATTTCTGCCAAGAAAACCCCAAATGGGGGGATTAGGAGTTAGACATGACTGAAACAACTGAATAACAACAAATCTTACTCACCATTCTGTGCTCTAGCCATTTTCATCCTCCTCCCCTCCCTCCAGCTTCCACATATTCTTTCTTCCTCCAGCTTTTTGAATAATAGTCACATCCACACTACTATCTATTGGCCTGTGGCTTTATTCACCATCATTGCTGTGACATCCCAGACCAAGAAACTTCTCCTCTTAAACACTCTTACATGGAGTTGTCTTCTTGGGGGTTAAGGACTGCCTTGCTTTTGTATGGTGACAGAAAAAACAGTAAGTGCCAGATAAATGTTCATTCATTCATTCATCCTTTGATACGTTAGTCCTTCGATCTTCCTACCTCATCTTACAAGAGAATAGGAATCATACTGGAGTCCATAACCACCCAAATATCTTGGGCGTGCACATATTGTTTCAAGTGACAGTGACATCACTGAGGATACACTCATCATGCCTTTATTATAACCATGTTATTAAAACTTTCCTTTGCACACAAATATAAGCTTTCATTGGCCTGGATAACTGGATCCCTGGATCTTGTGACCCATCTTATTGTTTTTTTTCACGAAAATATAAGTCTGAATGAGTGAGTTCCGACCACAGAAGAAACCATGGACACCATTCGCTGTCCCTTGAAGCCCCAATTTTTTTCCCAAGAGGCATTTTAGATAGCTGCTCTAAGAATAGATAGCCTGGCATGGAAGAGTAGACTGGCAAACAGACCTTCCTAGAAAGAATGCTAATGAGACAAACCCAATTTCAAAGGTGTAATAACAGTGATGTATAAACTTTAAGAAACAGGATCTTCCCTTAAGTGGATGCTTGACCACTAACCCATCTGGCCTTTTAGGAACATAAATCTGGAGCTCTAAGGAACCCAAGAAGCCATCTGGCCCATTCTCCTTACATTTTATAGATGAGTGAATGAGACCAACATCATACAGCTACTAAGAATCTGAGGTAGAATTTGAACCCAGATCTTTTGGATTCCAAGTCCATGGTCCTCTAGGAAGAACGAAGGAAAGACCAACCCCTAAAAGTCAAATTGAATTGACAATGACATATTTCATTTCATTGTCCACACAAATGGGAAAACAATTTGCTGACACCCATGACTGGCCTTTCAGAGGCAGCAGGCTCCCAGGGCAGCTGCTGGGTGATCGTGAGGAAGAAACTGGAAATGCCTGTTATGAAGGCCTTCGTAGGTATTAACAAAGGAGAATGGGTATTTGTCAATGGTGTGTCATGTCAGGCACCCTCTGGCAGTCTATCTTCTGTGCATGCTCAAATCAGTTCCTTGTGCCCGTGAGACTTCCCCATGGGAAGGCCATCCTGGTTGAGGGGGTGAGGGGAAAGAAGAGCAGCTCCTGGGGATGGGAAGCCCTCTTATCAGACATGCCAAATGGAAAATAAGAGCAGCCACTATGGTTTTGCCAAAAGCAAGGAGGCTGGGTAACCCACAAGCCTGACCCAGAATGTTATGCTTTTCTCGGAAACTGCATAGGATGGAATTTTTCCTAAACTAGGCCCACTGGCCCTCACTTGGCAAGATGCGATCCTGGGCTCAGTCTTGCAAAGTGGAATCACAGGAGTTATCTGAGGAACGCCCGGAATATGGTTTTGAACATGCCAAGATCCTATCATGGCCATAAATCCTCTGGTTGGTCTATGATAACCAACCTTACCATAATTACCCAGAAAACTTGTGGGCAATTCACAAAGGAGAAGAAACCTTAACTTGTGGTGACAACGTCACCACTCAAGGCTTAAATTGCATAATGGGCTGATGAGTTTATCTTGTAAAGCAGAGCCCTAATTAAATAATTACAAATCATGGAAAGAACGAAAAGTCAGAGACGGCAGAGTACAACCCCAACAGTCCCGGGTGCAATTCCCAATTACACTGTGATTTTGGTTAAATCCCTTAATTGCAGGCCCTAGGAACAATGTTAATTGCTTGAGAAGAATTTTGCAGGTCCCCATCTCTTAAGGATCTCCCCTGTTTGGAGAAATGTTGGTCTCCTTTCAGCTCCATTGCCAATGATTCTGTGAATAATGGATGCATTTTCAAATTTCCATTGTAGGTAATTCTACAAGTGGGAACTCGGGTTTATTTCATACATGTCACCAGATCCAGGGAAAGGCCATGGCACAGAGGCATTATTTCCATCAGAACTGATATCTGGCTTTTGGAACTGCCCTGTGTTCCCAGGGCAAGTCTCAAAAGCAGCCAAGAGAGTGAGCCACCATTTTTTAGGGATTAATCCAGGGACATCTCTAGCCATCCCTAACCCTGACTCTGGTGCCTAAGACTCTAGGAAATAATAAGACTCATTGTTCCCCCTTTTCCTTGCCCTTCCACACCCATGATTTGATAGAAGAGGTATCTGTTGTAGTATTAATTCTGTTTATGACATGGGAAATAATAGGATGGGGCACCTCTGAGACTTACTTCTTTATTTTACACACCTCATTTCGAAGCATCCTGGTGATGTAATAAATAAAAAGTGCTAGACTTTAAGACAAGAAAACCTGAGTTCCAATGTATGGTCTCAGACACCAGCTGTGTGACCTCGGGCAAGTCCCTTTACCTTTCTCTGCCTTAATTTCTCATCTAGAAAATGGGAATAATAATAGCATCCACTCTGTCAGGATTGTTGGGAAGATCCTCTGACCCTGGGAAGAATCCTATACAGTAGAGAAAGGCAGATTCTATCCCCATTTTATAGAGGTGGAAACCAAAGTCCAGAGCAGTTAACAGGACTCCCATAGACCACATACCTAGTTCATAGCAAAGGAAGACTTGGGTTTGAATTCTGACTCAGATAATTCCTATCTGTGTAAGTATGGTCAAGTGGTTCAACCTATTTGAAACTCAGTTTCCTCATCTATAAGACAGGGATTATAATAGCATCGATGCAAAGTTGGGAAGGTCAAATGAGATTTTATAGATAGATATAGATAAGAGATAGATATGGATAAAGATAGCTCTCTAAATCTCTAGCCATCTTTTTTGCTGTTTAGTCATTTCAGTCTCAATTGTAACATCTGTAAAATGTGAGGGTTGGATCTGAGAGCCTTTAAGATTCCGTCCTGCCAGTGGCAAAATACAAACATTAATTCATTGCTGGTGCAGTTGTGGATTGACCCAACCATTCTGGATGACAATTTGGAACTATGCCCAAAGGACGATAAAAGACTGCCTGCCCTTTGATCCAGCCATAGCACTGCTGGGTTTGTACCCCAAAGATATCATAAGGAAAAAGACTTGTACAAGAATATTCATAGCTGTGCTCTTTGTGGTGGCGAAAAATTGGAAAATGAGGGGATGCCCTTCAATTGGGGAATGGCTGAACAAATTGTGGTATCTAATTGGTGATGGAATACTATTGTGCTCAAAGGAATAATAAAGTGGAGGAATTCCATGTGAATAGTACGACCTCTAGGAACGGATGCAGAGTGAAAGGAGCAGAACCAGGAAAACATTATACACAGAGATGGATACACTGTGGTACTATCATATGTAACAGACTTCTCTACTAGCAGCAATGCAACAATCCAGGACAATTCTGAGGGATTTATGAGAAAGAACACTATCCACATCCAGAGGAAGAACAATGGGAGCAAAAACAGAAGAAAAACAACTGCTTGATCACATGGGTCGATGGGGATATGATTGGGGATGAAGACTCTAAACAATCACCCTAGTGCAAATATCAATAATAGGGAAATAGGTCTTGATCAATGACACATGTAAAACTCAGTGGAATTGCACATTGGCTACGGGAGGGGGGTGGGAGGAGGGAAGAACATGAATCATGCAACCATGGAAAAATGTTCTTAATTAATCAATTAAATAAAATTTTAAAAAAAATAAATTAATACTGCCAAAAAAATTCCTTCCTGCCAAAAATGTATTATCCTTTCTACAAATAGACTATCTAATATATGTATTATCCCATTCTAGTATTCAATTTAAAATAATTCAGCAAAACATTTCTAAAATGCCTAGGATATCTCAGGGACTGTACTAAGTAGCAGAAATACAAATAAAACTGTTACAGTGTTAGTCTCCAAGAAGGTTACATTCTGGTAGAGGAACCCCACATATATAGATAAGTAAATACAAATTCAATACAAAGTAAATACAATATGTATTTGTGGGGTGATTTGTAGAAAGCCAGTAGTAAAAACAGGGAAGTGGGAAAGACCATGGGTAGGAGGAGGGAGCACCTGAACTGGACTTTTATTAAATGAAATTTTCTTTTTTCTTTTGAACTTAATTATCAAATTCAAAAATTTCACTATCCAAAAAAAGGAGGATGGAATATGAACCTGTAAACTTTTATCATGTATTATTTGATGTTTTAAAATGGCATATTAAATTAAACAAATGAAATAGGAGCTCGGGATCCTGAGAAACAAAAGTAAAGACAGAGAACATTCTAGTATGGGGGGGGGGTCAGGGAATTATCTATACAAAAGCATGGAGGTGGGAGACAGAAGGCCCTGTTCAAGGAATAACAAGTGGGTCATTGTGGCCAGAATATAACTCACAGACTTAGAGCTGCAAGAGTCCTCTAGGTTCACTCCCCACCCCCGTTTTACAAATGAGGAAACTGAGGCTTGGAAAGGTTAAGTGATTTGTCCTAGGAATAAAGGGTAAAGCCAGGATTTGAACCTATACCTTCCAGACTCCAAATCAGCATGCTTCCCACAGTTGTCCACTGCCTCCTAAGGAATGATTTATATGCTATTGGGTAGACCAGTTTAAAGGCTTTCTCCATTTACAGAAGCAGAATAATAAATAAAAGGGGAAGCTTTTAAATGTGTTTCTACATCGAAGGCATCTTAATTATAACTATTCACTGTAATCCTTTGGCATTACAAGAAAACTACAGGATTTGGCTCTGGCAAGAGCTAATAGCCTCAACTTTCCATCAATGACTTTTATGGGAAAAGAATTTTCTGCCTGATGCCCATCAGGGGCATAGAATTGGACAACTCTGCAGTCTATTTTCTAGAGACCAGAATTCAGATTAGCTAAATTGCTTCCAACATCAATGATCTAATCTCTCCCTCTCTCTTTTTTTTTTTTAAAGAATACTTTTTTTTTTAAGTGAGCATAGGGCAAATGCACTGAAATAATTGGCTCTGGATGGTGTAACAGGGAGGTACGTGTGATAATACTTCTTTTTTTTTGTCATGTTGAAGGTCACAACTAGCTGTGTTATTGCTTTCTGGGAATTTGATTAAAAGGGAGACCTGGCTATTTTCTCCTTTGCTACGGGGAAACCCCAACTTCCAATGCTATCTGGATATTATTTCTGAACTTGTAAAATCGTAAGATCATCGATTTAGAGTTAGAAGAGACACTTGAGGTCATCTAGTCTAACCGGCTCATTTTACATAAAAGGAAACTAAGGTCCAGTTTGAAAGTTTAATGATTTGTCCAAGGTTCCTGGAGTAGTAAATGGGTATGTTGGAGACAGAGTTCCTCAGGTTCCAAATTAATTTCTCTTTCCATTATCCCATACTACCTCCTCCAAGAGGTACTCTGTAAAACTAAAAAGTGCTTAATGGGTTAATTTTCAAGAAATAAAAGGAAGGTCAAGGAAAGGAGGCTATAATCCCACCGAATGTGGTTTCAATTGCACGTCCGCCTGCTCCACTCATCTCCTGGCACCTCTGACCCAGAATGCCCTTTGAACAATTGATGAGGAGTACAATGTCAACCAAATGACCCATCTACATTTACCTTGAGCCCAGTCTTGTTTCTGCCTGAGGACTTTCGGCTGGGTGTAGTCAACCTCTTGCCAGCTAAGGCAATGTCCTTGTCTGTAGTATCCTTCTCACGATGGAAATAAATGACTAAAAACCAACCAACATGTAGTAATTGAGCATTTACTATTCATCCAGCATTGTGCAGGGAGAGAACTGAATTTGGAATCAGCACAACTCTGTTATTTATTGATTGTGTGGCTTTAGATGAATTATTTTACCTCCGTTTCATATGTAAAAATGAGGAGGGTCAGGCTAGATCTTTAAGATCTCTTTCCAGAACTAAAGAACCTAAATGGTCTTATGATATGGTTTCTGCCCTCAAGAAGCCGGTAAGCTAGTCGGGAAGATGGCTAACTTAAAAGATAATAATAGATGATGGAAACTGGATTGTACTGAGGCGCATGATAGGAAAACATTAGTGTGTGTTAAGAAAGGGAGATTGTGAGGACCTATAAGGTCATGAAAGGTTGTTTTGTTGTTTTGTTTTGTTTTTAAACCCTTACCTTCCATTTTGGAATCAATACTGTATATTGGTTTCAAGGCAGAAGAGTGGTAAGGGCTAGGCAATGGGGGGTCACACAGCTGGAAGTGTCTGGGCCAGATTTGAACATAGGACCGCCCATCTCTAGATCTGACTCTCAATCCACAGAGCTACCCAGCTGCTCCCCTCTCTGATTTATTTTAACCCTTATTTTCCGTCTTAAAATCAATAACGTGTATTGGTTCCAAGGCAGAAGAGTGAGTGGTAAGGGCTAGGCAATGGGGGTTAAGTGACTTGCCCAGGGTCACACAGCCAGGAAGTGGCTGAGGCCATCTCTAGGCCTGACTCTCAATCTACTGAGCTACTCAGCTGCCCTCATGACAGTTTTTTTGAAAGAGGCAGACCTTGAAAAATGGATGGGATTTGGATAGAAGGTCAGATATAGGGAAGCTATGAACAAATAAAATCAAAGACATGATGGCTCCAACAAAATGGTATTCTGGTTTTGCCCACAATAATATAATGTAAATAGGGAACATCCTCATTGAATTACCAGATATCAGATCTGGAAGGCTATTCAGTTTGGCCCACACCTGAACCAGCATCCTCTCTACAAAATTCTAAACATACGATTGGTTATTCAGCATCTGCCTGAAGAATTGCTCTAATTTTGAGGACAATTTCCCTGACAGCAAGGCTAAATCTTTTTTATGTTTTGCTTTTCAGTCCTGTCTGACTTGTCATGACTCTGTTTGGGGTTTTCTTACCAAAGATACTGGAGTGGTTCACCTTTTCCTTTTCCAGCTCATTTGACAGATGAGGAAATTGAGGCAAAGAAGGTTAAGTGATTTAACCCAGATCGCACAGCTAGTAAGTGTCTGAGGCCAGATTTGAACTCAGAAGAGGAGTCTTCCTGCCTCCAGGATTGACATTCTATCCATTATGTCACCTAGCTGTGCCCAAATCTAAATCTACCTCTCTTTAATCGTTCTTTTTATCCTCTGGGGCCAAGTAGAACAAATCTAATCTCTGCTCCACAGGACAGCCATTTGGATACTCGAAAATGGCAATCATGTCCTTCCTAAGTCTTTTCTTCTCTAGACCCCATGACCTAGAGCAGAGTGGACTTTGTTTCCTGTCTTCACAAGAGCAGGAATGAATTGCTCACAAGAGCAATGATCCTTGCTTCTATAGAGAATGTCAAGCCACCAGGTCATCAGGGTAGAGGAGCAGGTCCTCAGATTTACTGTTCCTATATAAAAGTTTATTCACAGTAGACATCCCCTAATCAAAGCCCCTCAGAGTAAAGCAATGTCCTGCTTTAGAAAGAAGGCAATGAACTAAAATAACCACACCATTCTATATGTGGTGTATAGGGGCAGCGAATAGAAGGAAATCCCATTCCTGAATCCTTAGTTTGAATAGCTAAAGTCCTGCCTGTTGACAGTTTGGCTTGATGGAAAGACTCTGGGCTAGCTGTCCTTCTTGCCAGTCCTTTCTAGGTCTTGATGTCTTCCTTTCTGGGCAGCTGGGTGACCCAGTGGATAGAGAAGCAGGCTTGGAGTCAGTAAGACCAGAGTTCATATGTGGACTTGGACATTTCCTAGCTGTGTGACCCTGGGGAGGTCACTTAACCCTGTTTGCCTCAGTTTCTTCATCTGTCAAATGAGCTGGAGAAGGAAATGGTAAATGAGCTATGCAACCCTAGACAAATCACTTAACCCTGTTTGCCTCAGCTTCTTCATCTGTCAAATGAGCTGGAGAAGGAAATGGTAAATGAGCTATGCAACCCTAGACAAATCACTTAACCCTCTTTGACTCAGTTTCTTCATCTGAGCTGGAGAAGGAAACAGCAAACCACCCCAGTATCTTTGCCAAGAAAACCCCTTTTGAAAAAACACTTTTGAAATGAACAAACAACAAAGGTCTTCATCTGCAAAAAGGGGATAGTGTTTATGTTTACGTTCCCCATAATTTACTCAAAGCTAAGAATGAAAACGTTTCCCAATGAGATAATTATAATAGCCAGCTTATATGTAGAATTTTCATGTTTGCAAACACGTGCTATCTTACTTAATCCTCACAATGATCCTGTAGGTACTGTTGTTACCCCCATTTTAGAGAGAAGGAAACTGAGGCTGAGATTTAGGTGACCATTTATAGGCAAGTCAATAGCTGGAAATCAGGAAAAACTTACCAAGTTCTTATAAGGGCAATGTATCTCTTATCCAGAATGCTACTGTTCAGTAGTTGTCTGGCAGGATGTTTTCATAATTGCTAAGACCCTCATACCATCTGCTCAGCATTTATTCTGTAAGTGAACTCTTTTTGAGAGTCGGAATATAAATGGGTGATGGGGTCCGTATAAAGATTAATCAAGGAAGCACTAAGTCTTGCAGAACTTAGTGACTTGCCCAAAGTCAGCCAACTAGAAAATGCTAGGGGTTGGATTTGAATTCAGGTTTTCCTGACTCTAGCATGGTCCATTACCAGATGTAACTGGGAAATGTTTACTAAAATAAATAAAAATACAATATAAGATAGAAAATGTTAATTTGAGGTTTTTGAAGTCCATATGGGGATCCATTTCATTTTGAGTTCTATATTACTGCATTGAGACCTACTAAGTCACCCATCAGCTTCAAAATATGCAACATACTTCGCCAACTGTAAAGTGTCATTGATGAATGTTAGCCATTACTGTCATCACTACTGTTGTTTGAACATGACAAAAGTGTTCCCAGCTGTGTGACCCTGGGCAAGTCACTTGACCCCCATTGCCTAGCCCTTAACCACTCTTCTGCCTTGGAGCCAATACACAGTATTGACTCCAAGACAGAAGGTAAGGGTTTAAAAAAAAGTGTTCCACAAATGTAAATCATTATTTTTTAAACCTTGCTGTGTGACCCTGGGCAGGTCACTTAAACCCTCTTTGACTCAGTTTCTTCATTGTCAAATGAGCTGGAGAAGGAAACAGCAAACCTTCCATCTTAGAATCAATACTGTGTATTGGTTCCAAGGCAGAAGAGAGGTAAGGGCTGGGCAATGGGGGTTCAGTGACTTGTCCAGGGTCACAGGCCAAATTTGAACTTAGAGCTTCTTATCTCTAGACATGGCTTTCAATGCACTGAACCACCTAGCTGCCCCCAATGAAAAACATTATTATTGAAACTTATTGCCTTTACACAGGATTTCACAGGGATCTTAGCATAGCAGAAAGCTACTCAAATCTCATACCTAATATAAGTTCTAATGTCAAGAGCCTCCTGTCAAGAGCTAGTAAGCACTCATAAAGTGCCTACTATGTGCCAGGGTCTGTGCTAAGTACTGAGCATACAAGAGAGGCAAAAACACAGTCCCAGAAATCTTCCTGGGCCAATGTGTTCATTGAATCACAGAAATGTTCAGAGTCAAGAGGGCCTTCAGAGGCCACTGAATGGTCTGCTTGCAGGGCTGGATGGACAGCCTGGTGGAAGCGAAAAGACCCCATTTTATAAATGGAGAATGGAGGTAAACAGGGTTAAATGACCTTCCCAGGGTCACACAGCTGTTAAGTGTCTGAGGCTAGATTTGAACTCATGAAGATTTCAGGGTTACCTCCTGACAAAACGTGGAATGGAAGCCATTTCCCTTACTTAACTTCTAGATTTCCCTGGTCTCTAAGATGGAAATCTATTCCTACTCCTTAGTTCATGGGATTCTGAGCAGAGTTTTTGCCAACCATAATCTACCATAGAAAGGTGGGGCTTGTAGTTAAGAACGTGCTCCATAGATCAGAGCCTCTGAATATCTACGCCCAGTCTCTGTCCATAGTTCAGCACATCTCCTCAAGGGTCTAGGAATGACCAAAAACACCCTTAAAAACCCCAAACTATCTGCAGATCAATTTTTAAAGTATCGATTTTAGGTCAAAGAATGCTTTGCCATAGGAGCATCTATCAATCAATGAGCATTTAATGAGTCGTCACTATGTAACTGGTGCTGTGCGAAATGGTGGAGATACAAAGAAAAAGCAGCACTAGTCCCTGCCCTCAGGTGCCCTCTGATTAGAGCTAGAAGGGACCTCAGAGTTCAAGCACAAAACCCTTCATTTTTTTACTAAAGAATAAAAGGAGGTTAAGTGACTTGCCCAAAGTCATGCAGGTAGTAGGTGATTTGTTCTGTTTGACCCTAGAAGGGAGAATTAAAAACAAAGGATAGAAACTACAGGAGAGCATTTTAGGCTTAATGTCAGATTAAACTGCTGAGTAATTTTGTTATTGACTTGTCCAGTTGCGTACAACTCTTTGTGACCTCATTTAGGGTTTTCTTGGCAAAGATACTGGAAGAGTTTGCCAATTTCTCCTCCAGCTCATTTTATAAATAGAGAACTGAGGTAAACAGGGTTAAGTGATCTGCCCAGGGTCACCAAGCTGTTAACAAGTGTCTGAGGCTAGATTTGAACTCATGAAGATGAGTCTTCCTGATTCCAAGCCCAGTGCTCTATTCACTAGGACACCTATCTGCCTTGCAATTAAAGCTATCCAAAAGTTGCCGGGGCTGCCTCTGGGAGTAGTGAGACCTCCCTATTAGTTTTACTTCAAAGACCATTTGTTGGGTATGTTATAAAAAGGAATCTCCCTAGCATAAAGACTGGGTTAAGTAGCCAATGAGGTCCCCTGTATCTTTGAAATTCTGTAATAAGTGAAGAATACCATAGTGAAGAAAACATTGCAAATAACTTTCAGAATTCTCAACCCAAGAAACTCCTACTGTAACCATTTCTGCAAAGTGGCCATTGGCACATGGGTTGCCCAATCAACATACTCAATGGGAAGCAAGTCCTAAACTTTCAAAGGCTCTATTCAAAGGCAAGAAAAAACCTGGAGATCAGGAAGAGAACAACACCAAGCTCTTACAAGAGTGCCATGTCTTCTACCAGAATGCCGCTCGCCTGGCAGGGCATTCTTATAATGGCTAAGGCCATCATACCATTTGCTCAGCATATTATTCTTTAAGCAAGCCTCTTTCAGAGTCAGGATATGAATGGATAATAGAATCTGTGTACGGAGCAATCAATGAGGCACTATGTCTTGTAGTACTTAGCGGCAAACTTATGTGATAATACTTCAGCCTTCTTTTTTTATGGGAAAGCATTAAAAGAAGAGAGGATAGAAAACATGCAAAATGTATCAAATGTCTCAAATTCTACAGGACAGAGAGAATATTGACATTAAGATACAGTATAACATGAATGAAGCATGAGATTTTATAATGGATAAATATCCCCACATTATTGCAAGATGATGGGCCTCCCATGACCTTAATTTGCCTCTTAGAAACTCTGCGAAGCTGAATACTCTACAAATAATGGATAGAAGAAAAAGAACAAATTGGGAACCATGTGATGCTACTCATATTGCAACTCCTATCTTCAAGAAGGAGCAAGAAGGAGAAAATCCCAAGAATAAGATAATGACATTGCAGACCACAGAAATGCTCACTGAGGGATGGTAGTGTTGGTATAGTGGTAATGTCCTTGGAATGTGACCTAAAACAAATAAACTTTTCAAGAAGAAGCCCAAAGCTGAAGATCTGAAGGTATTATGGAATATTGTATCTTCTAGACTAAATTGTACATCTCCACAAAGATTCTAGAGCTCAAAAAGACGATTTCTTCAGCAAATCAGGTACCTAACTTTGAAAATTCAGCTTTTGTCAGGCTTTCCTTACTCAGTAGCTTGTTTGTTTTAAAGCTGCTTTCAGGACTAAAAGTATTTCCACTTACAAATAGAGAATAAAGTATAGGGAATGACTTTACTAAGAAATGGGAAGAATTTTATTGGCCAACACCCAAAGTCACAAATCTCTTGGATCCTATATTCAAGGAAGGGATGGATCAAAGAGTGTTGATATTACTATCATTTTTGAGTGAATTATAAAACAAACACATCTATCGTTATAGAATCTCAGAATCCTAGAAAGTACTTTACAAGCTGGCTATTCCAACTCTCTGTCCATTGAAAGGATCCTTTGTAACACATTTGTAATCAAAATCTAAGATAGTCTGTTTCACTGTTGGACAGCCCAACTATTAGAAAGTTCCTCTTTCTATTGTCTCCTTTTGAGTCCTACCCATTAGGTCCAATCTTCTCAAGCAATGCAAGAGGAAGCCTGCTCCCCCTTCCCAATGATAGCTGTTCAAATATTTGAAAGCAACAGTCATGGACTCTTATTTTCCTTTAGGCTAGACAACCATTCCTTACATGTGACATGGTTTCCAGGTCACTCACCATCTTGGTTACCTTCCTTTTAGATATACTCCAGTTTTTCCATCTTAAAATTTTCCCTCTTGAAGAATAGGTTCCCCAAAATTAAACATGATGCTCTAGATGTAGTCTGACCAGGGTGGCATATGAAGTGTGTCTGTGTCTTGAGCTAGGCTGGATGTTCATGCCACATGTGTATTCTTGTCCACTGGGGAGTCTCAGCTTTCAATGTAACACATTTGATGTGACTTATGATCCAATTAACACCAATATTCCTTGTAGAGAAGAATTTTCAAGTATAAGAGTGTTAGACTTGGAGTCAGGAATAGCTGGGTGCAAATTATGTCTCTAACATTTGTGATCTATGTCACCTTGGGCCACTCTGCATTTAGCTTTTCTGAACTTGAGTTTCATCATCTACAAAACTGATATTAGTCGCACCTACCTCATAGAGGTTTGGTGAATAGAGAATTAGATAATGATAGGATGTGAGCTCCTTGAGGAAAGGAATTGTTTCATTTGGGTCTTTGTAGCACTGTGCCTAGCAGATCATAAAACTCTGTTGACTGATTAAAGTGTTTTGCAAATCTTAGACAGACATATAAATGCCATTAATGTTTTTTTTTTAATATTCCAAAGTTTTCCCAAAGGGACTGTCTTGTCTGCCCTAAAAAGGGTTCAGCTAGGTACTAGCTACACATATTCACATGGCCAAAGAATGTGATAGGTTTGGTGTTTTGTTTTGTTTTTAACAACTCAGCCCCCCCCATACTGAACTTTGAGTCCACAAAAATTGCTGATCTACTGTTAAACCATATATCTCTCATAACGTCTTTGAGCAATTAATTTTTTGTCCCTATGTGTGTGAATTTACATTTATTCCTTTTCAAATGCATTTTGTTGATTTTGGCCCAAGGCATCCAGGATCAATCTATGAGTCCTGAGTCTGTCATCTGACATATTAACTGTCTACATGGCTTTACTATAAAGTGTCAGCTGCACATTTTATATGCCTGCATCCCAATTGTTTATAAAAAGGCTGGCATTAGAAAGGAACTTCCAGACATGGCATGATGCCCACAAGTTCCCTCCCTTTTGCCTCTCCTCTGATCCCCATAACCTCAACACTAAGGTCTTCACTACTCTCTAGCCTGAATTGTAAGAATCTTTTAAATGTTTTCCTTTCACACAGCTGCCAGTCATTTTCCTTATGTAGATGTCTAGTCTTATAAATTCCAAAGTGCAAACATCCTCATCTTCTGAATAAAACTAGACTTCACCGGTCACCTCCAGCACTAAAACTGAAGTAACTTTTGATCTTATTTTACTCTGATTCTTTATTTTCATCAAGGGGGCTATATTCATCATTTTCAGGTCTGGTCTTTACCTTCTTCCACTTGTATACATTTCTATTGACTATTCCCCATGTCTGGAGTGAACTCCTTGAATTTTGTTTGGATTTCTCCTTTACCTTTAACATGGCAAAGAATACCTCCTTGGGGGTTGGCTGCTGTAATGTCATGGAATGATTCCTGGGGGTCAGACTCAGAAGACCTGGATTCAATTGAAGGAGTTATAGACTAGATGATCTCTAAGATCCTTTCCAGCTGTGAAATATGGTGATTAACCCGCAGTCTCAGGGTAAGATTATCATTCACCTCATGAAAATTATGCCATCCGTGCTATAATTTTGTGTACTTCATATCCATATAAAGAATTGAAAGAAAAGAAAACTCTCCAAATTTAAAAAATAAGCTTAGTTTCTTACACTATGTGTGACTTGGGTAAGCTGTCTTACCTTGTCTTAGACTCAGTTTCCCTATCTGTAAATGAGAATAGTGGACCAGATGACTTCAAAAGCCCCTTATAACTCAAAATCCTAGCATAGGATTTTGCTAAAAAAAAATCCAAAACCTAAGCATAGTTCATATCTCACTCCACTCCCATTAGGCTGAAAATACTCTTAGTTCTTTGATGATGGGTATTCTCTGTAAGGGAAAGGAGATGATCAAGACTTGTGATTTATATAGGGAACTCCCAGTGAGAAAAATCCCTCTTCCAAGATAGTTTCATAAGTGCCCAGAAACTTATAGTCTGAGGGAGTTGCCCCTGGCATGGAGAGGTTTGTTGATTTTTTTTTTTATGGGTTAAAGAACCAGCCTGTGTCAGAGACAGGAGTTGAGCCCAAGTGGTGTTGAAGGACTCCAAGGCCGTTTTATGTGGCCTTTTATATACAGCACAGCCTGTAGTAGGCACTGCTGAAGTTAATATGGAATCATCTTTATTCTAAGGCTACAATCTGGGATTGCCAATCATAGTGCTCCCATTAGTGTGGTCGCAAGGACTTTGATTTTTTTTCTGTTTCAAATGCTTCCATCTTCTGCATGATAAAGAAGGAATTGGTCTATATTGGGGAATTCACCAAATCAAGAAATACACTAGCAAGAAGATCATCCCAATCTGGGCCCACTTTTAGGTCATCAGCTCACAGATGCAGAGCTGTTCTTGTTGGCCCCCTCATGGTACATTGTGACTTTCCCAAGATCACACAGGTAGTATCAGAGGCAAGATACTTGTAGAAACAATTTTTTAAAAGAATTATTTTCTGACATTTTGAGATCCAGATTCTCCCCACCCCCCATCATTCCCCTCCTCTCTCCCCAGAAGGTAATTAACCTGATATAGGTTTGCCCTGCAATACATATTCGAGGCAAGATACCAAGTCATTCATAGAACCAAATGGTGCCTAGCTCATTTAAAAAAATACATACTGATTGAACAGTTTATTCACTGATAGTTATATCTGTTTTATATGAATGTAGGTGACTAGTCTCTCTCCCTACCCCATTTCTCTTAAATTCGCAAAAATAAAAAGCAACTAGAAGATATAAAGTTCACCAGCTAAGGTCCATTTGTAACCAAAAAATAAAAACACTTAAAAGCAAATTCTTTCTTTCTTTTTCCTTTCTTGTCCAGACAGACCTATGATTTGGTCTGAGTAGGAAATTCTCAGTGCACAATCTCCCTTTTCTGTAATTCTATATATTATTTCTATAATTCTATCTTTTCTACAATTTAACCTTTCACTTCCCCCAGGCAATCTCTAATTTAAAAAGTATATGTAACAAATATTTGCAATTGATGTCCGAACAAATCATATTTTAGAATTTCACAAGCTAAGCATGATTTTTTTTAACAAAGAAAGTTCCACGTGATACTTTTTTAATCTCGCTAGGCTAACAAAGTGACTTTACATAGTAAATGGGGCTGGGGAAAAATTACTGTTTATATTTCAATTTCCCTTAAAACATATGGTTTCACCCCTAACCCCCAAACACAGTTTGTTTGGGTTTTTTTTTTCTCTATAGTGTTAACATTTTCAGGAATGTCAGTCCCTTGTGTAACAGTACTAAATTTGTAACCTTGGATCAAAGAGTCGCATTTTTTTTAGATCAAATATATTTTGGGCGGGTGGGTTAAAGAAAATGGAATGGGGGGGACATATGGTTTCACCCCTAACCCCCAAACACAGTTTGTTTGGGTTTTTTCTCCATAGTGTTAACATTTTTAGGAGCCTCAGTCCCTTGTGTAACAGCACTAAATTTGTAACTTTGGATCAGAGTCATATTTTTAAGATCAAATATCTTTTTGGGAGGTGAGTAAAAGAAGCTGGGATGGAGGGGGAGGAGAAAGTCTTTGTTTAGCACATGGGTACAGTTATATTTCTTTCTTGGTTATTAAATGCCTATGACATGAGACTTTTCATTATCCTCTTATTTTGATTAAGATCTATGATTTCACTTGTGTAGAAAACTCATTGTGTGACAATTCCTTCTACTGATGAAGACTGACAACTCCTCTGCATTTTATGGTGGGGTCATCAGCTCAGAGAACAACACATCTAGCCCAACATACCCATTATAAAGATGGGGAAACAGTTTGCTCAAAAATGGGGCCTGAAAGGGTGAGAAAATTTGCTCAAAGACACACAGGCTTCAGAAGTGAGATCTGAGTCAGATCCTTGCCTGGTCCCCAATTGATAGCACCTCCCCAACAAACCTTGTATTATTTATGTATATAGTTAGATTACAAATCTAAAGTTGGGGGGACCTTAGAGATCATCTAGTATAGGAATAATTAACTTTTTTTGGTGGGTCATAGACCCTGTCTGACAGTCTAGTGAATCCTAGGGATCCCTTTTCAAAATCATAGGTCTGGACAAGAAAGGAAAAAAAAATAAAAAAAATTGCTTTTAAGTGTCTTTATTTTTTAGTTACAAATGAACCTTAGCTGATAAACTTTATAGCTTCCGATCTCTTTTTATTTTTGTAAGTTTAAAAGAAGTGGGTTGGGGAGAGAGAGACTCATCACCTATATTAATTTAAAACAAATAAATATTAAAAATAAAGTTTTTAAATAATTGAAGGAAATGCTTAACTGAAATTTAGTTAGGGTTTAGTGAAAACCAAAAGCTAATTCCCACCCCATTCAAGTTCTGAAATCTGTCCATGGATCCCAGTTAAGAACCTCTTGACCAAGCACAACCTCTACATTTTCTTTTCTTTTTTCTATACCTTTATCTTCTGTCTATTAGAATCCATACTACGTTTCAGTTTCCAGGTGGAAGAGCAACTAAGAGTAAGGCAATTGGGGTTAAGTAACTTGCCAGTTACATAGCCAGATAGTATCTAAGGTCAAATTTGAACCCAGTACCTCCCATTTTATGGTTGAGGAAATCAGAAGCCAAAAAAAGTAACCTGCCTAAGGTCACAGAGGTAGTGAGAGTTAGAGCCAGGAATATGTAACAAGACTATAAATTCCTTGAGGGCAGAGACTTTCAGTTTTGTCTTTGTATCCTTGGCACCTGACACAATGTTAGTTTTTGTTACTTCATCATTGTTGTAAGAGACTCTCCTAACCCCATTTAGGGTTTTCTTGGCAAAGGTAATGACTAGAGCAATTTGCCATTTTCTTCTCTTGAGGAAACAGAGGCAAACAGGGTTAAGTGATTTCCCTAGGATCACACAGTTATTAAGTGCCTTAGACCAAATTTGGAATCTTCCTGACCTGGGCCCAATACTTCATCCATTGTACCACCTAGATGCCCAATATATACAGTAGGTGCTGAATAAAGGCTGCTTCATCTATTGTCTGCGACACTGAAAGGTTGTGACTTGCCTAGGTTTATATAGCTGCTATGTATCAGAGGTTTCCATTAGACTGTGAGCTCCTTAAAAGGAGAGATTATTTTTTGTTCTTTTTGGTATCCCAGGGCTCAGCCCAGTACTTCTCAAAGTAGATACTTAAATGCTTGTTGACTTGATTTCCTGACTGACTCCAACCTTTCAGTCATTCTTGCACCAATAGGCAATACTTCCTCTTTTCTTTTCATCCTTAGATCTTCTCACATCATGCCTTTTTTCCAAGTTAAAAGTAAATCATGGGAGCATAGAAACTCAAAAGTTTTCTCTCTCCCACTTACTTTCCCAAACCTTAGAAAGTATAAGAAAATACTTCAAGCAAATGACTAAAAGCAGTACCTTTCTCTAAAAACTTCCTTGGAAATACATGTAAAAGCGAAGCCGGTCTGTAGATATAGGGAGGCACCTTTATGTTGAGGAAATGGCCACATTTAAACCACATCAGAAAGTTCTGCAGATAGATCAGTGAGATTGCAGAATCTCTTCTTCAACAGCACTCTGGCTTCCAACTGCTTGAGAATACTCGCCTACCCCTTTGCTCCCCAACCCAGACACATACCACACACCCCACCAGTGAACCAAAGCGAAAGCTGCCTTGAAATCCTAGAGGCTCTAAAGTATTGAGTATCTGGTCATCTCGAAGCCCATTGGAGCTGTTGGCCTTGTCTAGATGAGCTGGGGCTTTCTTCTTTAAGTGGATCTAGTGTTTTTAGCTCTCTGGGCAAAGGGCTTTATTGGTGTGGACTTGTTTCTTTCATTTTCCTAGAGGTTCCTTTCCCACAAACCTTCATTTCACCCCTGTAAATACCTTTAATTAAATGGTAGGCTCCCTTCTAGGCTTTATGCTAATAAGCCTATTTGAAATTCAGAGTAGTTTCCATAACATTTCCAAGCACTTCCCTAGAGGAATCAGAAATCCTACCTTGACTGCTCCACAGTGAGAAGTCATGCCTAGAACGCACAGAAGGTAGTCATAAAATTTCCATCAGCCCAGAGAAAGTAAGATAAAAGCACACTCCAGAGCAGCTAGATTCTAGGAGCTCTCAGAGCAGTAGGTGGTTACCATGACAATGGAGAAAGCATTCTTTTAAAATTAACTTCCAGGAGAGGGGGAAGCTCCATCACACAAGTAGATTTTGGGGGGTTCCTAGTAAAATCAACTTTCACTTTAGTATAGCTCTCAAGGAGGATGGTACATTTGCTTGTTTTGCTTTTGGGGGAAAAAAATCCAACTCATCTAATGGAACCCAACTCTCAAATTTTGCTTTGGCTATGAATGGGGAATATCAGACCTGGGGTTCTAAAATCCCACTTCTTCCTTCAGGACATGGGATCCAATCCCAGTTCTGCCAGTTAACTATCTGTGTGACTTGGAGCAAGTTACTTCCCTTTTCTCAGCCTCAGTTTCCCCATCTGAAAAATGAGATTGAAAACAATGGTGTCTGAAATCCCTTCCAACTCCATTATCTCATGATCTCTGAAGTTACTCTGAGATCTAGACTCCTGATTCTGTGATCTAGCATGAGATTCATGAAAAAAAAAACAACACTAATGGACCCACCCTTCTTTTTTCTTTTTTTTTTTGAAGTGAGGCTACCTTCAGTTGAATTTGGAGATCAATTGCCTTTCTCCAAATTGGCTTCAAAGTTAACACATTCCTATTCATCAGTCTTCTTGGATGGAATGATAATAATAATTGACTTGAAAAGTACTTTAAAGTTTGCAAATTGCTTTATATATAATCTCATCATGTGAGATTCATAGCTATTATTATTTTCAAAATTTTTACAGATGAGGAACTGAATTTTAGAGCATTAAGTGACTTTCCCCATAGTCATCAAGCCAGAGATGAAGAAGTTCTTGACCTTTTTGTGTATGCCTTGAGTTCCAGAATAATGTTTGTTGCTTACATACATAATGAAAGGAAATGCCAAATTTCAGGTAGAATCTAGTGAAAATAAATTTGCAATGTTTTTCCCCCAGCCAACTTCACAGCCAACCTGAAATCTATGCTTGGATTCTTTGGGGGAAGTTCTGTGAATCCTAAGTGAAGAATCTCTGACCTGGTGGGATTTACATCTGATTTTCTCCATTGCTCAAATCTTCTTCACATTAGAGCCTAATACTCATTGTATATATTCATTAGCTGGTGTCCTAATTTTAATAATAACAATAGATGGCATTTGTTCCTAAAGTGCTTGATAAATATCTCATTTTATCCTCACAACAACCCTTGAAGGTCAGTACTACTATTCTCCTTATTTTATAGAAGAGGAAACGAAAGCAGAAGTTAGGTAACTTGACCAGGGTCACACAGTTATTAAGTATATTTGATCTAGGCATTCTGGAAAATGAGTGATGTGTGTAACTTGTAAAATTAGGTGGAGGATTTCGAAATCCTAGATCATAAATAGAAATCTAAGGGGAGTCAATTGCTTATGTACTTAAAAATACTCATTTTCCTTTTCTGTTACTGAATCTATTGGAGTTGAACATAAGGATTTAATTTATCAACATAATATGTTGCTTAATTTGACTCTGTACAAAACAGAATGACTGAACGAGTGGTGTAACCAATACGTTTGTTCGTTCACTTTTGAAGCACATCTATGTGGTTCATCCTAATAAAGAAAATGTATTACAATGGAAGGTGATGTTATTTTTGTCATCCACATGGTTTCCACCTCAACTGAAAGTCTTCCATGAAGCACCCTAGTTGAAAAGCTGGAATTGCATTGAATTCTCTCCCTGCTTCCTGTTTAAAATGCACTTCACAGTTTGAGATCACAGAGCCTTCCAGGGTCTGAATTGCTTCACTAGATGATTGAGAGTCTTTCAATTAAGCAGCAATTTTGCAATTAGTGGAAACTGAGTGCTCATAACAATCGTTTGAAAACAAGTCTAGACAAGTTAGTAATTACCCTATTAAAGGGATATATCCGCTTACAATTGAGCCTGGGCTGCTTCATGAAAACTGAAATCTTCCATGCAGGGAGATCTAAGCTGAAAATTACATTTTAGCCATTTAAATAAATCAATAGTACAGCTGTCTTACTAAAAGAGGGGAGCGACTTTCATTTTAAAAGGAATGCTAAGCTTGGCCACTGTGCCAAGCTCTACTATCACTGTTTACATACAGGAAGTCTGAAATTTTTCATATTTCCTCTCTTGGTCTCCTAACAGCCTAAGCACCAAAATTTCAGTGTTATCATGATGATACTTTTGAACCTTATTTCTATGGATCTTGTTGTTGACGGAGAAATAGAAATATTCTCACAAGTCTAAAGTTGGAGGCTGTATTCAGTTTCATAGTTTTACTACCTGCCCAACTGTAGATTCTTGAACAGAGCAACCATACACACACACACACACACACACATACACACACACACACAGAATGAAATACATTTGTTGAGAATTCTTACTATGAATGGAGCAAAACTATTATTATGCCCTTTCATCTACTTCTAGGTGAACCCGCTCAGCTTGCCATGTGGGGGGAGGGCAGCTATAAATGAGGACTGCTTTGCTTTGGAAAGAAAAAAAGTGTTATCAGTCACTTCATTTTAGTCATTGAAGAGCTTAGACGCTCAAGTATTCCAGTAAGAGGAGTACAGAATAGCCTGCATCCTACTGGCGCCCCCTATTAAGCTGGAAATCCAATCACTCGTTGAAGGATTTCAGAAATGCACATTAGCTGTCCTTAGTTTAAAAAACAAAACAACACGGAAATGCGGACTTTCAGTGAGACATTTTAAAAATGAAAACTCTCTTTTTCTTTGTCATTATTAGGTTTGTACAATTAACCTGCAGTAGCAAAAACAACTCAAATGAATATTCAATCTCCATTCTCAGTTAATGACAATTTTCTGAATTGTTTTCGACTTAGCTACCCATGTGTACTAGATTGAAAAGGGCATGTTAGGATAGATTTCCTGAATACCTGAGCTGTCAGAGGTTCAGATGTCTAATAGCTATTGATTTTATAATGGTAACAATCACCTGAACAAAAACAAAATTTAAGTGTCTTAACTTTTCTTTAAATGAGGAAAAAAAAAAGCTCTTGCATTTTGCTTTTAAAGAATGCAATGCCTGAGGATGCATGCCACTGTATAGTGGTCCCCAAAACATGCAATCATCTGGAAATAATTCTGATTTACTTAATGTGCTTAGAAAGATAAAATGCTCTCTATAAAAATCTCAATCATCAGACAGCACTAACCTGGTATCTATTTTTATTGCTGTATTTATCTTTTTTTTTTTGTTTTTCATTTAAAACAAAAGGAGAAAAGGAGTAAGCCTTTAGGGTGCTGGAATTCCAGTTATGATAACTAACATGTTTTAAATTCCACTCCAGGTTATGGTTACATTTCAACAAGTGTCTCCTTTTCCTTTTCACTTTCTTCTGTTGCTAGTCCAGGGGTAAGCAAGCTTCAAGGAACAATTTTCCATTATTACATTTGCAAGATCAGACAATATGGTTTCAGTGAATGTTATACATAGACTCTAATGCATACCCTCTGCCAAAACTTCCTGGTGTAATTTCTACATGATATATGAGCTATAATAGCTTGAAGCTGGCCATGTCACATCCAAGTAACCTTCAACCTAGGAAATTTTATGTTGCATAAAGCAAACAATGAGAAACTCCCATGTTTATACAAATTACTTCTTTTATTATGCAGCAATAACAGAGGATGGAAAACAGACAAGATCAAATTTTAGGACCAGAAAAAAGGAGGAAAGCTTTGACTCTACAAGTATAGATCTCTCTCTCTCTCTCTCTCTCTCTCTCTCTCTCTCTCTCTCTCTCTCTCTCTCACACACACACACACACACACACACACAAGAAAGGAAAAAAAAAAACCGTTGTTTTAGAGGAGTTTTGTTTCTTGGGAGATCCTTCAGCATCCCAGTCCCATTTTCATCCAGTTAAAAACCAAAGTACTCAAGTGTATACAATATTGCTTTCCGGAAAGAGGTACAGTGCTAGGTAGCTTAAGCTTCTGAAATAAACACTTAGAAATATGCTTTCCCTAGCTCCCAGCCAAGAACATTCCTTCACTCTTGTCAGAAAATGTTCACTGGTTACTGTTGATATGGGGGGGGGGGGGGGGGGAGGAGGAGAGAAGCTCCTCGGACCCTCTAAATAAAGTTCAGTTAAAACAAGGTACATTGGCGGGCATACACTGGCTAGGGTTCTTTGAAGCCGTACTGAAGGTCTGGGGAAGCCAGGCTTCCCTTCTAAATACGTCCCAGACATCGCAGCACACGCATCAGAAGCCCTCCTGGGTGCATCGCATTGTTGGATCCAGTAGAACTACTCGACCCATCTCACCTCCCCTTGCTCCTAGGGATGCCTTGCCCAGGGCGGAACGTAACTGAAAGAGACGCCTGGGAGCCCCCGCCAATCTCTCCTCCTCCCTCTCCCAGTCTCAGCCTACGAGGTGAGGGAGAAGGTGGTGGGGGGGGGGGAGGGAGGGGGGAAGAAACCCAGGAGTCCCTCCCTCTCTCCTTCCCCCGGCCTAGCAGTTGAACTTCGACTCTCTCCCGGCAGAGGGCACCCTCTACCTTCCCTAGCTTCGCTGTCCCCCGCCACCCCCATCCCTCAATAGCTTCCCCCCTCCCCCAGCTCTCCACCCCACCCACCCCCGTCAGCAAACACAAACCCAACCGCCTGCACCGCTCTCTCCCCAGAGGCGCGCACGCAGGCTCCCCATTCCGGCACCCTCTTCGGTCCTTTCCCCCAGCGCCCCAAGCACCCCGGGGACTCCCCCAATTCTAGTGGACTCCTCCTCCTCGCTCTTCCCTCCCCACTCCCATTCATGAAGGCAGAGGACTTTCTGAGCTCAGCCACATCCTCTCCTCCCGTGGTCCCTCCTCTCCCGGCTCCGCGCTCTCCTGCCGCTCACCCCCTTGTAGCAACCCTAAGATCACTCCCCTCCACCAAACAGAAACTTTTGACCCCCTCCCTCCCCTTCTCGCACTAAGGCGACCAGTCTCGGGCCCTGGAGTCTTGCAAAGGCTGGTGCTGGACTTGTGGGCAAAGCCATCTTCGGAAGGAGCTCAAGGAGAGGGGAGAGGGAATTTCGAGAGTTTTTGCTCCCGGAATCCCCCCCCGCATCCCGGGGCGGGGCCAGGTGTGGACCGCCAGGAAAAGAAAGCGAAGTTTTGAAAGATACTTTTGCCCCGGACCTGTCCATTTCACTTGGTATTCAACTCTCGGGAAGCAGGTGACTGCAGCCCAAGTGACCCCACCAGGATGGGGGCCCGGGATGAGGGAGGCCTGTCAGCTTCATGGAGGGGAGAGGGTTCGAGAAGCGGGGCTAGTCTAGCTCTTAGCAAGGAAGGATCGCCTTCTCAGCCCCATAAATCCCTCCTCTGGTCGCGCCAACAGAAGCTGCAGTCTCTTTCTCCCCCCAATTAGCCCTCGGTCCCCTTCTAGCTTCCTAATGGGATCTCCGACGTCCCTCCTCGTCTCAAAGAATCTGGAGACCCCCCCACCCCCACTTTGCTGGCTTCTCCTGGATCCCCTCTTCTAGCACTCGCACGTTCCATTTCCTCCAGATCCCCTTCGGAGTCCGGCTCTCGCTCCTCAACCCCTTCTAGAGTGCGCTCTCCAAGTGTCCTCTCCCGGGGTCGAAGTCCCAGCGTCCAGCTCCCCCACCCCTCCTTGGAATACATGTTTCGTTTGTCGGGAGACGGGAGATCCCAGAACTTACTCCGACGCTCCAATCCTTAGGGGAGGTCCAGAGAAGAGCAAGTCACCCCTTCCTCAACTGGGAGGCCCCTGAGCCCTGAGTTCGCGTCCCCCGACTCCTCAAGCAACTTTCCGGGGGGAACAGGGGCTGGTCCCCCACGGAACCCTGTCCTGCCCGCCCTGGCACGGTTCGACTCTGAGGCCCTCCCCTACCTTAAAGTCCACACAAAGCTGGTTGGGTCCCCTGCTTCGGAGAGTCACATCCTCCTCTTCCTCCTCCTCCTCCTCTTCCTTCTCCGCGCCCCGGAGCCCAGTCCGCGCCCCAGTTCCAGCCGCCGCCGGCACGACCAGCAGCAGCAGCAGCAGCTCAAGTGTCTCATCAAAGCTTCATGAGGGGGGTGGCGGGGGAGGAGGGCGGGAGATGGTGGGGGGGCGAGCCTGGCTCCTTCACCCCCCAGGATCCCGCGGCTGCCTCAGCGTGTGTATGTGTGCGCGCGTGCGTGTGTGCGCGTATGTGTGCGCGCGTGAACTTGTGTGTGTGTGTGTGTGTGTGTGTGTGTGTGTGTGTGTGTGTGTGTGTGTCTGTGAGTGAGTGTGAGTGAGAAAGAGAGGAGAGTGGGAAAGAAGGAAGGCGAGAGGGAGAGACAGACTAGCGCCTGCCTTCGGCTTTTTGTCCGTCAGAAATTATTTAGATCCCTCTTTGGTCTTCCATTGGTCAAACTAACCTCAGGAGTAGCAGCGCCAGAAACACCAGCGCTGGGCCGGAGGCTTAAAGGGAAAGCGCCGTCTTTTTCCCTCCCCAGGTTCAGCCCCAGCCCCAGCCCCGGCCCCGGCCCCAGCCCCAGCCCCAGCCCCCTGGTGAGTTTCAGGGCTAGTGTGATAGGCTTTTCCCACCCGAGGATATAGGCACCAAGCATCCCTTCCAAAGGTAGCAGGTCTGTCTCACTCAGATCTCCAGTCCCCCAAATATAGGGGTGGTGGGTCCCAGGCCGGGCCAATCTCCCTCACCCCCGCTGTGCCGCCACCACCACCACGACTTGTCACATTTGGCTGAAACGCAGAGACTGAGCGCTCTGGCTTTGCTCCCTGAGGCTGGGTAGCCCAAGGATGGGACCTGAGCCCCAGGCACTCCCGAACGGTAGGCAGTGGGGAGGGGGAAAGGGGTTTCAGGGCCAAGAAGAGTCCTCGCCCAGTCGACACTGGACGTGGGTAGTCCACAACTACGCCTCGTCTTCCTTGTTTATCCCTAATTCTGCAGCGCGCTGGGGGTGAGGATGTGTGGAGAGAAGGGGCGCAAAGGAGGTAGAGAAAAGCCAGGGAAGGAGGAGAAGGGGAGCTGGAACGTCCACAGCTCCACAGACTTATGCGACCCCCCAATTTTCAACTTTGCTTCTCCTGCCTGGGGCAGGCAAGCTGTGTTCGCAGAGTCCCAGGGGAGGGAGTCCGTCGAATCTCCTAAGAAAACTGTCCCCTCTCCAACCCCTACAGCCTTGCTCCCTGGCAGAAGGACCACTGGGGACCTCCCCGTGGGACGTCCACAATCACGTCTCCCAAAGGGTGGCTAAAAGTAGTTTACTCGTTGTCTTAAACACCCGCCCGCTTAAATATAGTGCGCTTGCTGACCTCTCCATCGTTTGCCTAATAGGAATTCAATCAAGATAATAACAGCATTTTTTATTAATGAATGCCCCGGATAACGTTACGCTAAGTTACTTTCTGGAGCCACGCAGCAGCCGGAGGCGTGACGGGCTCGGTCCTAAATCCACACGCTGCGGAGCCCTCACGGAAGAAGGAAAGGAAAGCAACCCACCTTCTCAGTCACTACTTGTGAAAGTCAACATCGAGACAGCCACGCCTGGGGAGGGGGGAAACTCAGCCCGAAACTCCCAATTATCACTCCCTCCGGTTCCCCTCCGTCCAGATCGGTCTTTGGTGCCTGCCTGTGCTCCTTCTGTTCTTCAGCAAATTGATTAAATTATTGATAGTGGAAATTGAATGGTCCAGGTAATAATGACATCCCCTGATTGAGTGGCTCCATTTGATCTTGGTCGAGGCAGAGAGATTTCATGCTAGCTCACTAGGGTTAGCGAGAGAGCTGGAGCAGACCTCTCAGGCTCTGAATGGGAATGTGGGTGGGAATCCACGAGAGGGCTTCTCAATTGCCTTGACGTGCAATGTCATATGATACCTCCGCTGCCTCTAAATAGACACTCTCCTGCACGAATTACCAGAATCCAAATTCAGTGCATTGGGAAGGATGCATCTTTTATTAAAAAGAGTTCCGTTCCAGAGCATTGCATGCTTTTGCAGAAGCTCATTTCTCCCCGCCGTGCTACCAAACATGCATCAGGACAGCCCTTTAGAAAATCCACGGCAGGAGAAAAGGAGAATTCCTCTGGAATCTCGCTTTTAGCCAGCTAGTTTGGGGGAGCTTGTGTGACCCCCTTACACCGAGAAAGCCATCATTTGCCGAGGTCAAAAGGAACCTAAGATGTATAGATGTGCTTTCAATTAAATCAACAAACATTTTCTGAATAGCTACAACAGCCTAGGCACTATTTTAGGCTCCGGCGATTCGCTGATGAAAGGAACAAACAAACAACAAAACAATCTCTCCCCCTCCCCTCCCCTTCCCTCACTCAAGGAGCTTACCTTTGTCCCTTTGAAAGAGTTAAAATCCTTTTGGCTGGCTTTTTAAGCCAGATCACTGGAGCCACCAAAAAGGCTCGCAGGCTACTGTGTCCAGAGGATTATCTTCAATCAACCATTTGACATAGTTTTTTAAACCCCCTACCTTGGATTCTCCTTAAAGGTGATCCTGCTCCCAATAGTTATAAAAACAACCTGGCAGCAGCACGGGGTGCTAGCTAGCTCTTCAGGGAGTTAGTTAAAGAATAGTGTTCTAGTAATTTTCTCAGGCTAGCCAACTTCAAACTGGTTAATGGTCAGGGAAGGGAAGAGCTCCCCAATGGACTCACTCCAAACCAAGAATCAATACAAAGTCTTCAGCATTCCACTGAGGAAGCCAAGAGGAAGGTGGACTCTCTCTACCAGAGGTCAATGAGCCTGCTCTCCTAGCTATTTTGTTCTTTGGGTGTGTGATAGAGAACTCCATATGCTCTGGTGGTTAAGCTAGATCGAATGTGTAATTATTCAAATATATGCACAGCCCCTTAGAGTAAGTACGGCACATTTAGCTTGGTACCCATGTCAAAATGACTGATCACACAGCCAATACAAACAAACCAGGGCACCTACGGGGAAGTTGATGTGGGCAATTAGACTATATCTTAAAGATGCCTGCTAGCCAGAGTCCTATAGGCCAGTAGCAACCAACCTGACCTGTCTATTCTGAGCACTCCTGGCATGGACTCTTGGTGGAGAATTTTAAATGCTATAGATCCCAGAAGTGATTTCATTGGCCATAGTCATAGGATTTATACTCTATAAGATTTTACAAGCCAATTTCATTTTGTGGGGGGATCAGAGATGTAGAAATTCTGCCCCAGTACTTAATTCGTAAAAATAATTTATCCTTCCTCTAATGCCAGCTCCAAAAAATGCTTATAAATGAAGCCCAGTAATGATGGTTAAGTCCAAATATCTGGCCTTAGAAATGGGAGGTCCTCCTCCAATTTCCTACCTGTGGACCCTGGCCAATTCACATGCCCCAGTTGCCTACCCCTTAATACTTAGTATCAATTCTAATAGAGAAGGCAAGGGTTTAAAAAAAAAAAGAAATCTGTGGGGCAGATACTAGAGATAATTATCTACACCATTTTACAGAGGGGGAAACTAAGACAGATAAATTAAGTAACTTGCTGAAGGTCATAAAGCTAGTAAGTTTCAAAGGAGATATTTTGAACTAAGGTCTTCCTGATTACCTGGGCAGCTAGCCCTGAAGTCAAGAAGACTCATGTTCCTAGGTTCCAGTCTGGTCTCAGACACTTATTAGCATGTGATCCTAGATAAATCACATAACTCTGTTTACCTCAGTTTCCTCATCTGTAAAATAAGCTGGAGAAGGAAATGACAACCTATTCCAGTATCTTTGCCAAGAAAACCTTAAATGGGTTTGTGAAGAATTGGATCCAACTGGAAATGACTGAATAACACAACTTCCTAATTACAGGTCAAGTACCAGAACCGATTGCTTATACCGCCTTTCATATAAAGTAGGTGAATGTGGTCCAGTTAAAAAGCTCACCAGAGATTCTCAAATTCTTTTCATTAGAAATTAGATCATCTGCTCAAATCACCTCACATAGATCAGTATCTTTGCTTTGGAAATGCCATGTTCACTTCCTAAGCCTGTCATGGTGACTGGAACCAATTCTCTTTCCATCCCTAGCCTGACCTCATGGGAATCATTTTGTATCTGTAATGTCCAGTATATACTGTGGTTTTACAGAGGGTGGGGCAGAGACATACTTGCAATGAAACTACCAGGAATGGTATGAATATTTAACAAACGGATGGGAAACGAACTTCCAATTCAAGTGAATATTATTCTGGGTCAGAAAGTGTCCCTTTGGAAATCCCTGACACTTTCTTGGGGTCCTGATCAGAGCATATCAAGTCCATAAAAGTAGTTTACTTTGAAATATTTACCCCCTGCTTATTTTCTCTTAATAGCAAATATAAATTATATAAGAACGCGGGACTACAAAGTTGTTGGATTTTAGTAGTCAACTGAACCAATATTCTTCTTAAAACATGAATTCCCTACATAGTATCTTATAGAAATTATAGTACATAGTATCTTATAGATCTTATAGTACATCGTATCTTACAGATCTTATAGTATCTTATAGAAATTTTAAAAAACTCTCTTTGATTACCTTTAGTAATGGGGAGCTCATAACTACCTCATGAGAAAGTCCTTTCCATTTTGGGATACCACAGATTATTAGAAAGCTCTACCTCATAAAGATCTCAAATTTGCTTCCTGCTATGGTGTTGTCCATGACCTGGCAGTCATTGAGTACACTGGGACCATCTTCCCTCCTTGGAACTCTTTTTATGTGTCTAGCCCCTGTAATTCTCTCCATGTAGGGAGAATTTCTGGTGTGGAATTTCTCTACACTGATGCATATCAGGAACTGGCAAAATTAGAAACTGTCTGGGGGCACTGAGAGCTTGCGTGATTTGCTCAAGGTCACCTAGTATATATCAGTAAAAAGAATTGAATATAGGCCTTATGACTCCAAGGCCAGCTCCTCTATCCCTTGAACCATGCTGGCATCTCTTGTACACCAGCCTTCCTCTTAATATATTCCAAGACTGCTTGTGGGTAGATAAAATTTTAAAGTCTATATCTCAGTCTTCCCACAGATTTTTGAATAAATATTTTCCCTTCCCTTTTCATTTTATCTTGGTGGTATCTATGAATTATATGTAAAGATCAAGCTTCTGACTGTCTTTTTAACTATGACCATAAATGATGCCAAAAAAAAGCATAAATTTCTGGGTCTGCCTCTTCCAGGACTAGACATACATGCCTGATGATGAAAGCAAAGACTTAAGAGTTATATTCTACAGTTTGTGGTCTCAGCATTTCCCCCCTAAGTCAAATGAGGGAAAGTCACACTTTAGTACACTAAAACAGACCAGCTCTGAGGGAAGGGGAGTTGATTCAGAATCATATATCAAAATCTTGTGGGTTAAGAAAACAGCAACAACATCTTAGCTTGTGGTTGAATCTTAATATTTGATGCTGAATGTTCTTAACCTGATGTTTCAGAAGAGCTAAAGTCAAGAAGAAACATTTTGGATTCTCATTTCTACTTGTCAGGAAATATAAATGAATCTACATTACACAAGTGGGAATAGTGGCAGGAGGCACCAATCTGACACCAACATATTTTTTTCTATTAATAATTTTAATTGGCTGAGGTCAGTCCCACTCTCACTACAAGCATTTGATGTTTAATTATGTTTATTCAAGTCGCCTAGTTACTTCTGCTCACGATCTCCCTTGTAGAAAACGAAAAAAAAAAGTTGTCCGGAATCAAATGGACTTGACTTCCAAAGATGCTACAAAGCTGAGTAATTAGTATGGAAGAAGGAATGAGTAAACAGAAACATTCTCACCCTAGTTAAGGTCTTTTCAAACTCTAGATTTGAACTATCCCAAGTTAAAGTGTGTCATATATCTATATCTATATCTATATCTATATATATGTATATGTATAGTTATCTATCTAGACACACACACACATACACACATATATCAGGGTTAGGGAGCAGACAAGTGAAACCTACTAATATCATCCAAGAAATGGAATGGGGGAGAATTACCCATCTTTGCTAAGTTATATCATTGGTTCTCAAGCATTTTGGCCTCAGGACCTCTCCTCACTCTTAAAATCATTGAGGTATCACCCAAAGAGCTTTTGTTTATGTGGGTTATGTCACTGATATCTTAGATATCTATCTTAGAAATTATAATATCTTCATGTTATTATAAAGATAGATGACTTTGTAGATTGCCATAAAAAAGATCCCTGGCTAACTCTGAGAACTGTGGCTTTAGTTTATAGGGTCATAGATCTAAAAGTAGAAGGAGTCTTCAAGGTAGCCATCTACTATGACCTTCATTTTACAGATGAGGAAACTAGGCTCAGGATGGTTATCTGACTTGCCCAAGGATACATAGCTAGCAAATGGCAGATCTTAGATTGAATTTTCATTATATGACTCCAAATTCAGCACATTTTTATTATATTATGATGCCTGAAATCTAGAAACTCCCACTGATTTGGTGTATCAGCTATCTCCCCACCGTTATTGCAACTGATTCTTTTTACTCTTTAATTGCAACTATAACTTGCTAGATAGTACTGACGGCCATCTGGGTTGGGGGACAGACTTAAGGTGGAACTAGTTCAAGATGTCCAAAAAAGAAAGCCAAAATAATGTCAACCCTTGGGAATCATATCACTCCAATCACAGGTTTTAAAACTGAATGGAACCTTGGAGATTATCTAGCCTAATCTCATTCTGCAAGTAAAGAGATTTTCCCCTAGTGACTTTGTTAAAAGTTATACAAGTCAGTATAAACTAGTTATACATAGCTAATAAGTGGCAGAGCCAAAATTTAATGCCTTAAAGATCTGAGAACTAGGAGGATCTCACTCCATCAGGTATTGTCCCGACTCTTTGTTGAGACTAAGTATTCCTCTGTTTAGCATCCAATCTCATTCAGTAACCTCTGAGATTTTTATGTAGTTTAATTGTTTTTTAAATTATTTTTTGACCTTATATTCTTAGTAAAAAGGTCATTTGTGTGAGTTTCTATAGCAAAAGAAAATTGTTTTATTTCTTGGTATTCTTTCTATACAATCTGATTCAAGAAATGAAAGTCTGGGACGTGAAAGGGATGGGGGGAAGATCCCATGCTCCAGGTGACCAGTAGGTGGCCCTGGCCAAAGGGAACCAGCAGTTCTAAACTAGAGAAAGGCTGCCAAGATAATGAGCTACAGCTCTGGGAGTGGAAAATTGTAGCATTGATGATTCCTTCTTTCTGCCATAAGAACTTATTTTCTCATACTCCTTAAAGGTTTACAGAGTACTTTCTTCACAACTTCTCTGTCAGGAGGGCAGCTATAATTATCTTCATTTTACAGATTTTCAAAGAATAATAGATATTGACTGAAAGTGGCACAAATGTATGTTAAGTATAAGAACTCCTCTTTCCTGGGCATCCAAACTCATTCAAAAACCTTTGGGATTCATCCCTTTTGGACTTTTACAGCTTTCTTTTGTCCACCCAGTACCAGAGCTCAGTGGTTTTCTAGTCTAACTCCACTTGCCATCTTACAAATGAATAAACTAAAGCCCAGGAATCCCAAGTGAGGTCTTAGATGTAATTGTCAGAGGCAGGATTGACCCCAGGTTTTCTAATTCTAAAGCCAAGACTCTATTCATGGTATCCTTTTTCACAGCAACGCAAGGAAGTTAAGTGACTTGGCCAGGGTCACTTTGATAGTAACTAATGGATCCAGCACTCAAAACCAGGCATTCCCACCTAATTATCTTTTTTTTTAAATTTAATTACTCCCTAAGTATTGGTTCCAAGGCAGAAAAGTGGTAAAAATAGCTGGCACCCAATTGTCTTTTAAGAAAAACAAAGAGGGCTTAGCCAGATTGCTCAATAGTCCCAGGTCAAGAGATGGGAGGTCTTGGGTTCAAATCTAACCTCAGATATTTCCTAGCTGTGTGACCATAGGTGAGTCACTTAACTCCAATTGCCTATTCCTTATCACTCTTCCTTGGAACTTCCTTGGAATACTTAATTTTGGTTCAAAGACAGGAGGTAAGGTTTATTTTTTTTTTAGAAAGACAAAGAACATTTAAAAAGAATAAAACAAGACTGATGGCCTTGAAGAGAATATCAAGATATGGTATCTAGGTCATCTCCCTATTATTGGGTCTACTATATTGGATCAAAGAAGGGACCTTTATTAGGAGCCCATTCTAGAATTGATTAACTACATTAAATAAATATGTATATACAATTATATATATTTATACAATATACCCATAAGTATATATATATATACATATATATATAAAACTGACATTTTTCTTGCTTATTTTATCTTGTTCTAATAATATTGAATAACTGACTATTGACTTCCTTCTATATTTAAGGGCCACTATGAAGTCACTTCTCAGTTGTCTCAGTGCCAAAGATCAGATTCCACAACCTTTGTCCATAACATCCAACTTCTAACCCATTAATCATTTCCATGGCTGTCTCCTGAACCAGCTCCAAGTTCTCCATAGTCTTCTGAAAATCTTGAGCCAAGAAGAGGATGTGTATGAAATCATTCAATACTAAGGCAGTTTAAAGAATTGGGAATGATCTAAATGCAACTGTGAGAAAAGTCAAAAGAGATTGATATGTCCAGGACCATGACAACTATTCTTCCACCTAAGAACTTGAAATCTCTAATTGGGAAAGTTGGAAGGAAAACTAGAAGCAACTCTTTAAAAAGACAGTGAAAGGTAAGCATAAGGTTCTTGATAAAAAGTTAGAAGGCTATAACCTGGTAGAAGAATACCAGAATGCCAGACTTGGTGTTAGATTTATGTTTTGGGATCCATTAGTTCTGTAACACTAAGAAAGGCATTTCTCTTCTATAATTCTTAGATTCCTCATCTATAGAATGATCCAATTGGTTTCAATGACCTCTAATATTCCTTCTAATGCCCCCATTGTGAGATTTCAAATAATAATCTATTTTCATGACATCAGATAAAGCCTTGGTAATTTGAAGCTTTTTTCAATGAGATGTTATAAAAAGAAAAGTGACTATGATCCTTCCATGGATTTGTGTGGGCTCCCATGTGGACATTCCCTCTAGCTATATAGTACACAACAAGTCCCATGAAATTCTTGTTTTTATTTCCCCCCTAATGTTCTACTGGAGTCTATCCAACATACAAGGAATCTGTCCCATCCTCCTACTTCCCTTTTTGAGTATCCTTCTTGGAAGCCTTCAAGAGATTCTGAATTCAAAAGATCAATCTCCAAAGGAGATTCGCTTGTAGGTACCTTCCAAGGTCCTTGTCAATGCTGAACATCATGGATAAGAAATATAAATATGGCTAGAAGTTTAAGGAGGAGATCATATTGGCCTGGGTGGACAAGGCCAATGCAGTATTGTCAAAGGATTGGTGGTAGTTGGAGCATGGTTGGGAAACCCTAGGGGCAGAAATTAAAAAAGATCTTTTTCATGAAACATGTTGTAGGGGGACCATATGAAATATAGCTAGAAGGGAGCTCAGAGGTCATCTAGTTCTCTTTTCATTTGACAGATGAGGAAACTGAGGCACAGAGACCTCATCGAATCATAGCCTTTCAGATAGAAGGGACTTCAAAGGTCATTTCATCCAAACTTATACTTTATAGATAAAGAAACTGAGCCTCAGCAGAATTAAGTGTCTTACTCAGAGTCATACAGGTATTATGGGGCACAGTTGGGATTTAGGCATAGGTAAGTTCTTTAGTTAAAACTGTGTTCTTTTCCTTGCCTCTTACTGCCTTCTCTCTTCCTCACACACCCCAAGGAGCCCCCTTATTTTGGCTGCTCTGGAAATAGCTCTGACGACAGAGAAGAGGCCTAAGGCTGGGCTTTCCCTTTTGGAATTCAGATGTTGTTGCTGTGACATTAATTAAATACAGTTCTAGAAACCAAAGGCAGACCACAGTCAGCCCTCCACAGTTCAGTGCCCATGATTTGTGTGGCCAGCAAGACTTGCCTGAGTTAGGTGAACTGAGATCTAACCCTTTTCTTAAAAAACAAATTAAACAGAATGACTACGGTTTAAAAATTATTATTAATAGATGGGTTAGGACATAAGTATGTTTCCCGTAAGGCACTCTGACCAGTGAACTGAATAGCTTATTTTTCACTGAAACTTTAAAGGAACAATTCCTATTGCTGATATCCAAACTAAGTTTGGAATCTCTATTTTTTTATATTTACAATAACAGGCGACACTAATTTAGCAGTTTACAATGACGAAATACTGCATGCTGATTGTCTCATTTGGTCCTCATATTAAACTTGTAGTCTAGGTGTTATGAGACCTTATTTTATGGATGAGTAAACTGAGGATCTGACTGATTAAGCCACTTTCCCGGGGTCACTGAACAAGCAAATAGCAGAACTTAACTGGAATCCAGGTCTTTTGACTCCAAACTCTGTGTCCTTTTTACTATAACACAGCTGTCTCTTATTAGTCTTCTTGTAATGAATGCTGAATTAAGCCATCAGCTTCACATGGTAAGCATTATTTTCCAGAAACATTATTTTAAAGCCAAATTCTGGGACTTTTTAGGACTCATAGGACTTTAGAACTGAAAGAAAACTTAGAACTCACATAATTCACAGCACCTGCCCACATTAACAGAAGAGGAAACCAAGGCTAAGAAGTTACATATTTTGCTTGAGGTCATACAGGTAGGAAGTCGTTAGTACAGACAAGTGTGAATCCAGATCTCTGTCTTCAAGTTGAAGCTAAAATTCTCATTACACTTACATGGGAGTCCATTTCAAATAAAGATTTGCCTATGAAAAGATATTGAAATAGGTTCCAGTGAATTCTAATTGTCTTTTTTTTGGGGGGGGGACTGATCATTTAGCTTGGAATATTTAATTCTTAAATTACTTTGCATCTTGTCTTATTTATATTTTTTTGCTCTTTATTACTAAGAAGCTTTTTATATATGTTCAGTTTTCAATGGTTTTTCCAAGCTTCTATATCTACTTTCTCCATTTGGTCTGTTGGTTCTCACAAGAATTGAGATTTGGAATATTTAATAGCTACACTGGTGCACTCTGACAGCATGTTACATTGCCTGGCATATGGGAAGAGTTTAATAAATGCTTGTTTATTGATACCATGAGCTTTCTTTGTTATTTTATCAGTGTGGGGAACTCTTAGTGGGGAACCTCCTTTACCAAAATGAATTAGCATTGCTCTGGAACTTTCATTTTCTGGAGCAGAGATAAGCCTCTCAGGTCAAATGTGTGAGAGTAGGACTTGAAGCCAGGTTCTCCTGACTATGAATCCAGACCTTATTTATTTAATAATCCCTTTTTTAAAAAATCACCTAATCTTCTAGCCTTCCATCTTAGAATCAATATTAAGTATTGGTTTCAAGGCAAAAGACTGGTAATGGCTAGGCAATTGGGGCTGAGTTGCCCAGTAACAGTTAGAAAGTATCTGAGGCTACATTTGAACCCAAGACCCCCCATCTCCAGGCCTGGTTCTGAGCAACCTGGCTGCCCCTAACAATCCCTTTGAGGAATTTGATGATTTTTGGAGTGTATTGTCCATGGCAATGAAACACAGGACAGCCCCTGCCCACAAGAGGCTGGAGAATCCACCCACCATTTGTTTGAGGAATTTGATGATTTTTGGAGTGTACCTAACAATCCCTTTGAAAAGAAAATTTCCACCCCCAACAGTCTCCATACCTTGTTTTCCTTTAGATAGCTTGAAGACTGACCCTTAGGACCCTCATAATTATGTCACCTCCAGCACAGCCCTCTTCTGAATCTACTTGGGTGGGTCCAATACTTCCTCTCCCCCCATCTTTCTTCTATTCTACCAGAACTCCTTATAGCTTCAACTCATGGATCATGATGGTCATTCAGGAAGAGGAGTCACCTACTCTGAGGGCAAAGGACAAGTATAGGGTGTGTGAGAGTAGGTAACAATACCTTTGAAACATGAAATTATAAAGGAGGAAAAGATAGCTTGGAAAAAGTGTATAAAGTTAAAAAAAAAAAGAGAGAGAGATAGACTTGTTACATGGCTAGAGCAAGAGATAAAAATTTGCAGACAGCCTGCCCTCTCCATTGAAGTCTTCACAATGGCTACAAAGGCAAGGAAAGACCTGAAAAAGTGGGTGGATCCCTTCTGGCAAACATATAGAAGGAAATAGAATTTGTGGAAGAACATGGATGGAGGTTAGACAGGTTAGACAGACATGGATGAGTGGCGATCTGCATTACTGGGGGAAATGCCACATCATGGGATCACAAATTCATTGGAATATTTGACCCCAAGTAAAGAGAATTAGGAATGATTTTTAAAAGGAAATAAAGGGCAGTGAGGTTCTGTGATGGAAGGTCCATAGGATTTGGCATCAGAAAACTGACATATGAGTTCAATTCTACAATTTATGAACTATGTGGCTTTAGGTAAGTTACCTTTGTGGGTCTCAATTTCCTTACCTGTAGTTTTACAGGGAGGAATGCTTGTAATATTTATATTATGGGACTATCAGGAAGATCACCTTTATAATTAGAAAATGTTATATAAATGTAAACTAGTATTTCTCCCTAGATTTTAAATAAGAAGACTTTGAAAGGAGCAATTTAATCTGGCACTTTTCCTCTGATGTTCTGAAAGTCACAAACTACTTAATTGTAGTGCTATGGGTTGATTTTCCTCATTCGAATCATTTTGTGCAAGAAAAGTAGCTTATAAGGGGACAGCTAGGTGATTTAGCAGATTGAAAGCCAAGCTTAGAAATTAGAAGTCATGGATTCAAATTTGACCTCAGGTACTTCCTAGCTTGTGACCCTGGGCAAGTCACTTAACCCCATTGCCTAGCCCTTATCTCTCTTATGCCATGAAACCAATCTACAGTTTTGCTTCTAGTCAGAAGGTAAGGGTTTTTTAAAAAGTAGCATTTAAGACTGAAACAAGAACTGGAACCAAAGATGACACCTTTCCTACCCACCAAAAGTAAACACCTCATTGGGTAGGAGACAATGAAAACTTTCACTTCAAATTCCTTTTGTTTGCTAATTTCTTGGTATTCTTTCTCAAGCCAATGGAGTATTTAAGAAGTTTATTAGGGTAACTAGATATCTTTCCATTTCTTGGTACCTTTTTAATTGAGAAAGGCCTTATCTGCATGCTGTTAATTTCTGATTAATTCTAGTTTTAATTTTGTTAATTTAAAAAGTTTAAATTGACTATCAAGATAAAAGGATTCTAGACCAAGGGTGGCTTGAGTTATCAGGAAAAGTTTTCATTGCCCTTTCTTCATTTCCATCCATACAGGTAGTTTAACTAAAGTATTTCCCATTGACAGCATTAGGACATAACCACTCCTGCAAGAGACCCCACTAGAATAACAATATCTTTTTACCATTTATATTCCACACCATCACCTGCCAACATATTAATGGGTATATTCATTTCCATATAAAAACACTCTTCTAAGTTAAAGGTAGTGGCATGATGGCTAGTATTTATATAGTGCCTTAAGATTAGCAGAGCACTTTATATGTATTAACTCATTTGATCCTCATGATCAAATAAATGCAGGTGCTATTATTACCCACATTTTACATCTGTGGAAACTGAAGTAGAGTGAGGCTAAGTGACTTACCAAGGTTTATAGCTAATAAGTTAATAAGGACAGGATTTGAACTCAGGTCTTCCTGACTTTAAGTCCCTTACTCTATCTACTAGTTGCTCTCTGAGCAAAGGACAATCCAAATCCACCCAACTCTGAATATGGTAAATGCATTTCTCCATAAATATATATTTATGTCATATAAAAGTCATATAAAAGAATGTCAACACAATGGATTCCTTATTTTATTTCCTCAAGGACCAGTTTTTAAGTGGCTACTAGGTGCTGAGCACTGTGCTAGTCATTGGGGGAGGGTGAATGTCTTGGATCGATCCCTGTTTTTAGTGAAGTGATATTCTTTCCAACAATGCAGACCACAACCATTCATACCTTCTCATTCAGTGAGTATTTTTACAAGGGGGGGGGGCTTCCAATATGCTGAGGGATATCCTCTAGAATAGGGGTTTTTAGTCTTTTGTTTGTAACCCCTTTGTGCACACATTTAAAAAAAAACAGACACTGGGATATGGGAAAATAGGGACACTGATATACCATTGGTGGAGCTGTGAACTGATCCAACCATTTTGGAGAGCAATTTGGAATTACACCTAGAAAGTTATCAAACTCTCTCTCTCTCTCTCTCTCTCTCTCTCTCTCTCTCTCTCTCTCTCTCTCTCTCTCTCTCTCTCTCTCTCTCTCTCTCTCTCGATATATATATATATATATATCCCTAGAGGTTTGGGGTATATATATATATATATATATATATATATATATATATATATATATATCTTCTCTTCTTTTTTTCCTTTAACTTCTTGGGAAACTGGGTTTGTTTCCCAAGAAGTTAAAGGAAAAAAGAAGAGAACATATACATGCCAAAATATTTATAGCAGTTCTCTGTGATGGCAAAGAACTGGAAACTGTGGATATGCCCATCAATTGGGGAATGGCTAAACAAATTGTGGTATAGTATTGTAATAGAATATTACTGCACCACAAGAAATGATGGAAAGGCTAATTAAAAAAAAAAACTTGGAAAGAATTACACAGGATAATGAACAGTAAAATGAGTAGAACCAAGAGAACATCATACATAGCTACAGATTTAATACTTGAAGGATAATTTGTCAATGTTACCTCCAGAAAGAGAAATTGAAAGGTGAAAACATGAAAGACATAATTTTTATGAAAATATCTCTCTGTTGATGCCTTCTGTGCTGTGGGGAGGGCAGGTTGGGGCTGGGACACTTGTGGATATATTATGTTGATAAAAAAGAAAAAAAGTTCTTTCTCTAAAAGAACTCTTAACATTGTATGGATACCAAAAGAGTACAAAGATTCTCCCTCAGCTATCTCTTGCATTTCCTATATGATCAGTCTACCTTCTCTTCTGAGCATTCATGTTACCTCTTCTCTTACATAGCTCTTCATTAGTAAGGTATCATCAGCACAGTGTCCATCTGCCAACAGGAATATCCAAATACCACCACTTAGGGAGTCTCTTTTCCATTTGAGCTCTCTGCTGGACAGCCCCCATGATGTACCCCAAACCTCTAGGGAGCATATGATTCCTTGTTTTATGACTAGCTTGATAAGGGCTTTGTTTGCTTTTTTTCTTTTTTGTTTATGGGATGGGATGGGATGCATTGTGCCTTATGACATCACTTTGCTCTACTTAGCCAAATGCTTTTTTCTATCTGACAAACCCTAAGCACATTGATAATTGGGCATTTACATACCTTTCAATCAATTGCTTGATCATTAATATGTGGTCTTCTATGGAATCAAGGATCAGAATGAGACCTATGATTTCACTGTTATAGGAAATTCTCAGAATAAAGAAATTCCCTCAGTCAATGCAGGTGGATACCTTCATTGTAACAAGACTTCAAGAGTTATCTGAACCACTAACAATTTAAATGACTTTCCCAAGGTCACACAGCAAATATGTGTCAGATGTGGAACATGAACTCATCTTTCTTGCCTCGAGGCCAGCTTTTTATTTATTATACTTTGCTGATGTAGAATATCATTTGAAAAATTCCATCTATACTCTCCTTGTTCAACAAGATCCTTTCTTAATAAAGAGTACTTTATTTCAGGGATTTTTAACTTGGCTTCTTTGAACTTAATTTTTCCTCAATATTTTGACAATTATATTTCAATATAATTGGTTTCCTTTATAATTGTACCTATTCTATTTTTTGCATTTACAAACATTAAGAAAAGGGATCCAAAGACTTCACCAGATTGCTAAAGAAGGACACATGACATAAAAGGTTAAGAACTCCTGTTTTACATGCATATGTCGATTATTTTCATAAAAAAATTTAGGTGGGAAGGTAGAAACATGTCTAAAGTTCTTGATATTCTCTTTGTAACACAATGCAAAAGATTAAGTAAAATAGGTTCCATTCTCATGGAGTTTATACTCAAATCAGAGAACACAAAGAATAATAGAAAAGAATTTTGACAAAGAAGAGAACCTGATCAAAGCATGATGGAGGTAGAAAGTATCATGAGGAAAAATGAAAGGTAATTCAGGAATTATGGAAAATTTTATTAATTTACTAAATGAAAGACCCCAAGGTCAAGGCTTGAATTTGGGAAGGAAGATAGAAACTGAATATCTACATTCTTCATTGTTTATACATTATGCATTTATACCTATACATTGCTAATATTGCCTAACTACAATTGTGCCATCCCAGGATTATGATCACATCTCCTTATGGCTGTAAACCACTTTCATCTGAGTATTACCCTGATGAAGAGAGGAGGAAGAGAATTCATAAAGAAGAGGATCAGTTTGGTGCACCCATAGTGTTCTTCCAACTCTGAGTAAATATTAAGACTCTAGGGCTGCTCAAAGGTCTGAATTTGAGAAAAAGGTTGAGTCCCATCCAGAAGAAGTTGATATTCCAGAAAGATTCCAAATCTGGAGTAGGACTTCAGCAGAATAGGTACCTTATTAAATAAGGATTACCAACAAACATTAGAATTATTGTGTGTCCAACTCTTTAACTTGTAGATCAGTAAACAATATATTCACACTGGATGTTTGTAATTCCTGTGTTTGTTTGGAGAGACCCTTCCTCAGGTAAGCACCCAGAGTATTGGTCAATAACAATTTGGAGAGGATAAACTTAATGAAATAATTTTTAAATACTTGAAACCCTAATCTAAACATAAAACATTTGTTACTCCATAACTCTCAGTGGTCAACCAAATCTGAACTTCCCAAAGCCAATTAAGAAAATAATACATCACTTATATTTGAATAAATTCAATTAAGTATTGGGGGGGGGGAGGAGGAACTACAACCAAAAAGGTCTCTACTAGGAGAACCTTTTGGCAGACAACGCTTACAGATTGTTCTTAAATTATTGGCAAGTCCCTTCTATGAATAAAGATAAATAGGGGTTTGAAACATTTGAGTTAGTAAATGTTGACTTCTTAAACTTTTCAGCTCTTAGGGGAGATCAAAGCAAGTTGAAAAGTTACTACATTTATAAACTGAAAGCTTTATTTGCAGTTTAACTTAAGAATATTTGCATTGATTTCCTTGAGGACAGAGACTTTTTTCACTTGTTTATTTGAATCACTAGCTCAGCATGGTGCCTGCCTAGAACCTATGTGTTTAATAAATGTTTGTTGATAGGTTGATAGAAAGGAAATGATAAACTGAGGTTGAAGAAGGAAGAATTATGTGTATATATATATATACATATATATGTATGTATGTATATATGGAGTCACAGAATCACAGAATATGAGGGCTGGAGAGTACTTTAGATACCATCTAGTCCAAATCCTATCTGAACAAGAATCCCCTTTCTATCATATAGTACAAATGGTCATCCAGTCAATAGCTCCAGTGAGGAACACAATACCTCCAAAGTAAGCCCATTTTACTTTTAGATCGTTTTAGTGATTAGGTAATTACCCCTTATATCAAACCTAAATTTATATCTTTACAACTTCCACCCATTGTTGCTTTTAACTCTGCCTTCAAGAATAAGTCTAGTCTATCTTCTGTATAATAGCTTATCTGTATTTGAAGATAGGTATTTCTTATTTAAGGCTCCCCTTCTCCAGGCTAAATATGCCAACTCCTTAATTTGCCAGATCCTTCCCATAGAATGAACAAAGAATGTCCTTTACAAGCAACCTTGGTTGTTGATTACTCTGGATGTTCTGTAGCTTATCAATGCACTTCCTAAAATATGGTTCTTACATCTGAACTCAAGACTCCAGATGTATTATGACCAGCAAAGACTACTGTGGAATCATACTATCCCTTGCAAAATGCAGCTCAATATTGAATTAGCATTAATGACTATAATATCATACTGTTGACTCAGCTTGAGATTTAGATTCACTTAAACACTCAGATCCTTTTCAGATAATTAAGTCTAATCACATTTACTCCATTATGTCCTTGTGAAACTGATTTTTTGAGCCTATGTGAATGTTTACATTTATTCCAATTAAATTTCAAGTTAGTAGATTCAGCACAATACTCTTGCCTGTTGAAATATTTTTGCATCCTATCATCAATTGTGTTAGCTAACTTTTCTAGATTTTTGTAATCAGCAAAATTATTAATGGGAAAACAGAATTGAACATTTTTTAGTACCATATAATTGTTGATTGAATTTTCCCCCTTTAAACCAATTAGGAGAAGGGAACAAAACCAATAAGTTTTAGGTTATCAATATTCTATGGACAGACAAGTTCCATGATAACAAGAATGGTAGTAGGAGAGAACAAGAGTACCATCCTCTTAATTCCTCTGTCAACCAATGCCCTTCTCCTTAGTAGTTATTATAAAGATATAGCAGCAGGTTTCACAGGAACTGTGGGTTTGAGAGTTTTCTTTTATCCATGAACATCATAGAAAGGGACACCTAATAGCTACTCTATAAGAAAGGAACAATGGACTCATACATCCTTTCCTAGGTTTTCTGACCCATTATATTTAGGACAAAGCACTAGATATTTGCTATTTGAAAAATCTTCATATCCACAAGTGGGGGTTAGAGGCTGATCAAGTAAGGTGACTTTTCCTTTGACTAAGCAACACTCTGAGTGGGCTAATTCTAGCTTGGTTACCTATGACAGATTTGGGGACTATAAATGTTTCAGTTGCCATGATGAATACAATTAACTTATGATTCTCTGTAGTTTGGGGGCCCAAAGAGAATTTTAGTAAGGAAGTACAAAAACAATAGGCAGTGTTGGGAATTAATTGCTAGGATCTTAAGGGTCTCCAAGCTGTATAGACTGTTTTGTTGTAGTAGTGGTGGTGGTGATGGCTGCTCTATCTATCAGAACATTTCCTAATGGAGATGCCTGGGAGCAGTGAAAGGATCCAAACACAGAGAACAAAATAGCAGTCCTATAATCCTTTTGTTTAACATTTTCATTGATGGGATCCCACCGTTTCCTAACAGCCTGTTCCACATCTGAATTGCTCTAATAGTTTTTTACCACCTAACAGTAGTCCTAAAATTATCTTTTCCCCCAACTTCAATTCCGTACTCCTGATTTTTCTTTGTGGGGCCAAATAGAATATATCTAATGCAAACTCCAACAACTATCCTTTCTGTTTCTTGAAGACAGTTAACATATTCCTCTGAGTCTTCTTTTTCCGGGTTACATCCTCATTTCTAATTTACCTTCATATGACATGGACTCAAGGCCATTTAACATCCTAGTTGCCCTCCTTGGAAGTGTCTCCAGCTTAACAATGTCTTTCTGAAAGTATTAGAAGGGCAAAGTAATCTATAAATTGCATATTCTTCTGCCACTGAATAAATAAAAATTTCCTGATGGCTTAAAGTCCTTAAGGAAGATATTTGCATCCAGGTTAACCCATAATGCTTTAGAGAATCAAGTTGGATGGGACTTTGGAGATCATCATATATAATTCTCTAAATTTACTGAATAGGAAACTGAGATTCATGCCTGGAAGGGAATATAATGCCAAAGATGCACATTTAGAACATTGGCCTATAAGTTGAATGCAGAGATTCAGGATCTGGCCAATTCAAAGAATGACAGTAGTGGCCCAAAATTGGGAGGTATAATCAGTTATACACTGGGGGAACAGAGTTAGGATCCAAAAGGATCTTGACAAGCTAGAACATTGGGTTGAATCTGGTAAGATGAAATCCATTAGGGATAACTTAGGTAGAACATATACACCCAAGCACAAGTTGGGGGAAGTATAAATGGATAGCAAACGATTTTGTGGATTGAAAATTAATATGAATCAGCAGTGTGATGTGGCAACCCCGAAAGCAAATTTGAATTTGGGCTGTAGTAAGAGGGGGGAAGCTTTTAGGAACAGGAAGGCATAATCCCACTGTATTCTGTTTTCATCAGACTTCATCTGAAATATTATTTCTATTATAAACAAAGAACCAAGGTTTAAGATGCACAATGATAATCTGGAGAGCCAGGGAAAGGTAGGTATGATTATCTATTCAGGGAAGATGAGGAACCTGTTTAGAGGAGTTTAGGTTTTTTTTTTTAGGTTTAGAGGAGTTAAATGATCTGATAGACAAAATTATTAAGCATCAGAAAGAGTATCCTAAAGGAAGCCAGACAGGATGGTGAAGAGTCTTGAACCCATTTCATATGAGTGGTTGAAAAAACTGGGCCTGATTAGCCTATAAAAGAGAAGAATTGGAGGTGAGAGGTGATCATCAGGAAACATGAGAAGTCTCTTCTACTATATTCAGGGATGTCATGTGGAAGAGAGATTACACTTGTTTTGCTTGGCCCCAGAGACCAGAACCAGGAATAGTGGGAGAAATGGCAAAGAGGCTAATTTAGGCTTGATGTTAGGAAAAACTTTCCAGTTAGAACTATCCCAAGGTGGAATTGGATTGTGTTGATAATTAGCAGGTTCTCCTTCCTTGGAATGATTAAAACTAAGGTCGTAGAGCTGAATAAAAGAAGTTACAGTGGATTTTATTTAGGTGTTTGGATTGGAAGACCATTGACATCCCTTCCAAGGTACTTTCTCATATATACCTACTCTCCCTCTCCATCCATTCATACTCAGAATACCCTATCACATTTGAAGGCCAAAGTTGTCAGCAATAGTTTCAGATTTTAGAAATCCGAGTTGCCAGTGTTCTAGTGGCAGGAGGGGGACCTTGATAGTTGACTATAAGAAGCAAATTTTCTATGGGACTTATTATCTTGAGGACTTTATAGATCTTTGATTAGGATCACAGAATCATAGAAATTGAGAATTGGAAGGCACCTCGAAGAATGATTTTGCTCTACATTGTACCTAAAACAGGAACCCCCTCTACAAAAGCATTTGCTAATGATAACAATAAAATAGAATTATAATATAGAATATTAATAGTGCTTTGCATACACTATTGCATTTGAGTTTCATGACAACTCTAACAAAGGGTCATTTATTCCCCCTCTGAAGTTTTCATACACAGGGAATTTGTGTACTAAGGCAGCTTATTCTACTTTTCAATAACCCTAATGGTTAGGAAAGTTTTTTCTTCCATTAAACTGAAATCTTCTTCTCATCCCTTATGTACTGGTCCTATTTTTGCCCTCTAGGACCAAGCAGAACAGCTCAAATGTTTTATTTTTTGTTGAATGGAATTGAAATGAATTCCAAAAACTCTCTCTCCCACATTTTTTTAAACCTTTACCTTCCATCTTGGAGTCAATACTGTGTATTGGCTCCAAGGCAGAAGAGTGGTAAGGGCTAGGCAATGGGGGTCAAGTGACTTGCCCAGGGTCACCCAGCTGGGAAGTGTCTGAGGTCAGATTTGAACCTAGGACCTCCCGTCTCTAGGCCTGGCTCTCAATCCACTGAGCTACCCAGATGCCCCCTCTCCCACATTTTCTAAGCCTTGAGAGCCAATGTAGAATCATGGATAGGAAAAGGGCTAAGCTTATATTCAGGAAAGATTTGGATTTGAATACTCTTTCTGATGTTTACTAGCTTGAACTATCAGGTTACTTAACTTCTCTGAACCCCAGATTCCTCATGTACTCCCAAAAGGATAATCATACCTGTCTCACATACTTCCTATGAGGGCTAAGAGAGGTAGAGTATATATAAAGGACTTTGAAAAATCTGAAGCACTATATAAATATCTTATCATTATTGTTCTGGACCCCAGGGCAGTTACTACAGCTTTTACTGGGAATGATAATTCCATATAGCTATGAGGACCATTTATTTTATTGCTTCTAATCCCTTTAAGTTTTGTGAGTGTCCTCTAAATCCCAATGGGAGTAAAGGAGTAACAACGAGAAACTCAATCAAAAAGCATCAATTGCTTCCTCTTTGTATAGTACTCTGCTACACCATGAGAGCAGGCTTACAAACTTTAGGTAAGGCTGACCTAAGCTTTTCTGGTATTCACTCTGGAGTTATTAAACACAATGAAATAGAGAAGTAAGGAGCATAAGGTCAACAAAAAGACCATCCATCATGGAATTGGAAGTTTTGGTTTCTAGTCCTGGTTCTACCACTTATATTATAAGCTGTAGAAATTCAGGACAACATTTCTGAGCTGAGTCTTAGTTTCTTTACCTTCAAAATGGGGGGAAGATACTACTACTATTACTTGAATTACCCTTTTCTCAGGGACTATGTCAGGTATAGAATATTAAATGCTCTATAAAAATGGAAGCTATTATGACTTTGGCCTCCAAGTTTCCTGCCCCAAGGGAAGAAAATCCCAAATATACAATTGGGCAACATATTTCTCAAGAGGTCTTTTAGTGTCCCTGGTGTTATCCTGGCAGGGCTAAATAAAGGGGCCACTTGCTGTTAAGCTGAGAAATAACCATTAAAGTTTTGGGAACATTTCAGTCTATATTTTGGCATTTGTCTTAATTATAGAATTGAGAAAAGAAACCTGTCATTCCCCTGGCTTCAGAAGTTATATTAAAGATGGCATCTTTATAAAAGTCAATAGTTTCCTCTTGAAAGGGCATTCATGTCCCGAGTGGGTGGTTGTGTCGATTGTTTTGGAACCCCTGCAGTAAATCTAACCAGTCCTGGTGAATGGCTTGCAGGCTTTCGACACCCACATTTCTTCTTAATTATCTCCACCAGGCTGAGTTAGTTAAGGACAGATCTATAGCATTTCCTGGATGTCAAAATGCCCACACACCTTCTGCAGTCCTTGGGCTACCAGCCCCCCTTTCATGTTCCTCTTAGTTGGTCCATCTAATTATCTATTATCATGTCAGGTTCGTGCATTATTCATGAAGCCCAGGGAATTTCCAGATGCAGTTCCTTGGGATTTAAAAGGAAACCTGTGTAATTAGAACTTCTGCCTGCTACCAAGGAAATAAACATGGAATTTGATCATGTGATTCACATTCCCATTTCTCCATTAACAATGAACTGGGGCATTTTGACATTGTGGTGAAAGTTGAACCTCTCCAAATCATTACTTCTTAGTAAACAACAGATTTAGCCTCTGGATGTTGGTTGGTCTCTTTTAGAGGGTGAAATGACTGTTTCTCTTTTCTGTTATGTCTTTTTCAAAGCAATAACAGGCAAGTGAAAAAGGTAGAGCACAGGGATTTGTGACTCAACCAGTGCAACCATCAAAGGTCAAGGTGAATCAGGCCTTCCATGGCAACCAGGAATTCTTTATCATGCATAATGCTTTTAAAACCATTTCAAGCAGGTAGACTGCCTCCCTCTTAGTTTAAGTTCTTCACCTCTCTACCAGATTATTGCAAGAGTCTCCTAATTGGTCTTGTTTCCAGTATCTCCCTTACCTGATACATCCTTTGCATAGCTGTTACACTTATATTACTAAGACAGAAATCTCACGGTGTCATTTCCCAACATCTTCAATGGCTCACTGTTGCTGCTAGGATAAAATATAAAATCCTCAGCTTGGTATTTAAAGCTCTCCACAGTCTAGCTCCTGTTCACTTTATTTATAAAGCCCTTACCATCAGCCTTGCACTCAATACTGTGGACTGGTTCCAAGGCAGCAGAACTGTAAGGGTTGGGCAATGGGGGTTAAGTGACTTGCACAGGGTCACACAGAAGTCTCTGAGGCCGGATTTGAACAGACGACCTCCTGTCTCTCCACCTGGCTTTCAATTTATTGAGCCACCTAGCTGCCCTTCCTATTCACTTTATCAAATCTTATTTCATATTACTCCCTTTTATGTACTTATTTTTTTCTTCCATCTTTATTGGAGGTCTTATTCTTCCAGGAGAATATAAGCTCCCTAAGGGCAAGGACTATTTTTTTTTTTGTCATTGTATTAGCTAAGGAGGTTAAAGCCATGAAAAGATACTGATGAATATTGGTACCTTCCTTCTTGGCTCAGGATGATTTTTGTAGGTCTATAATGTCTTAGAACATTTTTACAGTTTGCATTTCAAAAGTATTTAAATGAGGATAAGAATCTGGAGGTGGGGCATGTGTAATTATATTGAGATGTTTGTAATCATAGTATCATTTTTGATAATTTCTTCAAACACTCATCTTAATTTAAAATACTCATTAATAGATTTTCAGAACTTCTTAGGAGGACAATGATTTCAAGCTTTCCTTGTCTGTTTCATAGTTCTAAGGGCACAAGTTTACACAGAATTACAGAATGTCAGAGCTGAAAAATATTAGAGATGATCTGCTCCACCTTCATCATTATACACATTAGAAAACTGAGGGTTACATGAACAAACATATCACCATCTTTACCAAGCTCCAAGACATAGACTAGTTCAAGTATTCTACATATAGTAGACGAATGGACTCATCATCAGTAGTTCTGAATTCAAATTATGATTCTAATACTTATCAGCTGTGAGACCCTTCACCTTTATGAGTCTCAGCTTTCTCCTCTAGAAATCAGCCTTAATACTACTTGTACTATCTATCTCAGAGGGCTATTATAAGCAAAGTGCTTTGTCTAGTCCTAGATCTATTGGAGCAAATATTACTGAAGAGCAAGAAAAGAGATTCCACATTCTTAGAAATCTGGCCAGTGAAATAAGGACATTTCTTTTTCACTATGATTCCAGGAATTCAACATTTCTTCTTCTAAAGACTCTCCATGCACATTACACACAGAGGTTAAAAGTCTCAATGCTTATTAAACTCAGAAGGGGGGGGGTGGAGTATTAGGCAGCAGCTGAACAGAAGAGTAGAGAAGAATCTGGCAAAAGAAAGACCATTTGGGAGAGAGAAATCTGAGGTAGCAGTTGTAAAATTAAAATAGGCAAGTCATTAAATTATCCATAGTGGGAAAAAATGCTATAAAAATAGATATTTCTTGGCAAGTCAGTACTGAACAGAAACAAATTTAGTTACGGAAGAAGCTAAGTTTTTAGTCAGATCAATTCAGTTCATATTTATCAGAATAATATTCATGGTTGGATCAGTTCTAAATAAAAGCAAATATATCTTTATTGATCTTTGATAGAAACCTATTTGAAAAAATATGTTCACTCTAAGATAATTTTAAAGTGACAGCTTATTAGCACATAAAAATTGGTATCATAAGAGAATTTAGAACGAAAATTAAGATTTAGAGATCATTTGTTCTACTCCATTCATTTATTTTACAGGTAAAGAAACTGAGACTCTACTCTCATAAGATATTGGACTTGCCTAATGTTACAGATGGCAAGTAACAATAACTGGATTTGAAGCCATATTGTCTGATTCACAAAACCCTTAAGCTGGTTCACATACCTATGATTTTTTACTACCAAGGCAATTAGTGTTGTAAACTTTCCATTTAATTGGATACAAACTATCCAGTTCATTTAATAGCTGGGTCCCCCCCCCCAACCTCCTTCTTTCCTAACCTGCTGCTGAATGAAAACTTCCATTGGAGGAGAGGGAGGGAAAAGGAAAGTAGTTGATGGACTCCCCTCCTTGAATGTGAGAGAGAAAATTGAATCCTTGAGTTGGAAAATGAGGTCTGTGCTTACCTGTGGATTTCACTTCAGAAGGTTTATGTAGACATATAATAATAAACACTCTCTCGTTTGTGTAGATATCTGACAAACAAAATCTCATTTGACACCCTCTCCCTCGCGAAAAATAACCCCCAAACCAAAAACTTCCTATAGGTAGTCATTCACTTCACTTTCATCATTTGTCTGTGACAAAAAGATTCTTGCTATTCGAGGGTTCTATTTAGGTTAGATGAAAAAGATTAGGAATATTTGCCTGAAGGATGGGGCGGGCAAGTTTAAGATGTGGAGTAGATACTCAAATTAAAGCCGGCATATTCCAGTGGGGGCGCTAGACCAAACTATCATACATGAAAAATGTAACTAAGGGGCTCAGGGACTTAAAGAGGAATCGTTTTGTTTTTTTTTTTTTTGCCGAAAGAGGTAAAAAATATTTTTCTCCTCCATCCAAGATCCCCCACCGCACAAACCCAAACCACAGCCATTTCTTCTACCCTTTCTTGTTCATCCCAATCAGAACAACGGATATCTGTCTCCATTCAGTGAGGCTGCGTATGAGTCTAAAGAAAACAGTAAATATGTTAGGTGCACCATTCCTAAAGTCGTATTCATCTCTAGTGAGACTTTTCCACGAAACCCTTGTTATCGCACCCAACCAGAGGTGTGCGCCTTAAAGAGGGTGACATGACACTTTTGAGGTTTATTTAAGTTGTTAAATGTCTGGAGGTTCCAAGAATCAAGCTGTTCGGAAATTTCCCCTCCCTCCCAGAGACGGGAAGCTCTCTACAATTTTCTCGGTTCAACTGTCAGATAAATTGGCAACTCTGCTAAAAGGATAGTACTCCCTTAATGATGCATTCATTTGAAACCCTAGCAACTGTATTAGGCAGAGGCTACGATTCGCTAACAGGGCAACAACGCACGCACGGGGAAGGGGAATTCTACAATGTAGAGTGACAGCTTTTCTCCCCCCTCCCCTCTATCAAGCCGGCTCGAAATGTCACAATATTTACACCTCTTCCTCCGTGAATTAGAATGTCGGGGAGAGGGGTGGGGAGGGAGAAGGAAAAATCCTACAGATTGCTGCCAGAGAGCAAAGTGGGCTTTGCGCCTTTAAATTCTGCTCCCCCCTTCAAGCCTCCCCCGACCCCCCTCCCCCACTACCAAGAGTTTTTTTTTTTCTTTCTGTTTTTCTTTCCGCAATAAATCTCTTGCTTCGGCGTTCAGCCCTGCAGATCCGTATTTAAAACAGCACCATCTGGAAAGGGTGGGTGGCGATGGTGATGGTGATGCGGGCGCCTCGGAGTTCCTTTGCAGCACGCTTGGAATTGCATCAGACTGATCAGAAGCCCTCCCCTCTTCCACCCTCACCCTCCCTCTTCTCCCCTCTCCCCGTTGTCGTCGTCCTCCTCCTCTTGCTCCCCCTCCCACCTTCTCGCTCTCCTGCTCCCACTGCCCTTCCCTCCCTCCCTTTCTCCTGCCGTAGATGAGACAGAGAACCTGCCTGGGTCTCCGAACGATCCGGGCTACGTTCGCCACGGGCTTACTCCTTGGTGAAATCTTACTTGGCTTTTCCTTTGTGTGTGTGGCGAGCAGTCTAAGACTGTCATCTGATCCTGACACTTAATTTTTTTTCTTTCTTTTTAATAAATCATTTCCACACTAGCCTGGCGCGCCCAGCAGATCCCTCCCTTTGGCAGGCGGGCAGGCGGGCAGCTGGACTGGCTGGCTTTCTTCCCCCCACCCCCCACCCCTCCCTAGAGCCCCCGGGCCTGGGAGTTTCGAAAATAGATTCTTTTCCTCCAGATCCCGCGGTTTCTAGATGGCCCAGCTCCTCTCCCCTTGCTCAGTCTCCTCCTCCTAGAACCCTTTCCGTTAATTTAAGGGAGCAGCTCCAGAAGGCGAGGTGGTGAAGCTTTGGAGGGCAGTAAGGGCGAAAAGTAGCTTTGGCCTGGGAAGACAGCGCCGAGGCCGGCCGGCCCGAGCCCTGAACAAAGGCATGGGGGTGGGGAAGACAGCCCAGGGGGGTGGGGGGAGCTCGGGGCGGGAGCAAGGCGGAGAAGCGCCCGCGCCCCAGCTTCGGGAGGACGGGAGGCGGACCGACCCTACAACTACTAGTTGTGGCAGCCTGTCCAGAGGCAACCAGGAGCCGGAGGAGAAATTGGGGTGGGGGAGACAGCAGGAGGAAGGAGGAGGTGGGCCAGGCCAGGCCAAGGGGCCCCAGCCTCGGGCGGGGGCGGACAGCTGCGGCCGGCTAGCTCTTGGCGTCCTGCCCGGCCCGCGCCCGCCGCGCCAGAGGAGAGGTTGCCATCAGGACGCAACCTCGCCAGTTCAAAGCGACAGGAGCGCCCAGCTGATTGGTAGCTCCGTGGTCTGCCTGCTTCGGAGCCACCCAAGTCCTCTCCTCATCGTCTTCCTCCTCCCACATCGGCCCCACAGACAACCTTGCTGCCTCTTCCACCCTCAGCCAGACCCACCCCCGCCTCCCGCGCTCGCTGCCTTCCAGTCCCAGAATTTACCTTCTCCTCTTAAACCGGGCCCCCCTTTCCCTGAGGTACACGGATTAATTCGGACCTGGGTTAAAGAGGACTCGCTTGAGAGGAGACATCCGGCAAAGGCAGAGGAGGCAAGCTCTTTAGCGGTAGCTCCCCTTTTGGGCAACCGCAAGCCCTCTAATTAAGTGATAGGAACTTAAAGGAAAGGAAGAAGCACCCAGAGAAGCAGAAGCGATGGAGAAGAGATTGCGGGATGTGTTGCTGGGTGTGTGTGTGTGGGGCAGAGGAATGGGGAAGGGAGGGGCGGAGAGAGGAGGGAGAGAGAGAAGGAAGGAGGGAGAGAGAGAGGGGGGAGGGGAGGGGAGAGAGAGAGAGAGAGGAGAGAGAGAGAGAGAGGAGAGAGAGAGAGAGAGAGAGAGAGAGAGAGAGAGAGAGAGAGAGAGAGAGAGAGAGAGAGAGAGAGAGAGAGAGAGAGAGAGAGAGAGAGAGAGATATTCCTATCCAAAGGATATCTCCTTTAAGGAGCTGGAGACCCCAAACCTAAAATACCTGTGAGGATCCGAGCCTTAAACTGCTGACTTCCCAGAGCTTATTTTTAGCTCCGAGACTAAATATTATTAGCTACATTTCTACGTAGGAAGAATCGAAGAGGAAAGAGAGAGAGAGAGAGAGAGAGAGAGAGAGAGAGAGAGAGAGAGAGGAGAGAGAGAGAGAGAGAGAGAGAGAGAGAGAGAGAGAGAGGGAGAGAGGAAATCGAAATTACCTCGATTCGATTTTTGTATTAAGGTTGACACAGCCCCCCTCCCCCACCACTCCCCTCCTTTCACTACAATACACACCCTTTTTTCCTCCTTAATGGCAGCAAAGTGGGATTTTAGGAAACTGAGTGCTAGGCAAAATTCTCACATTCAGTAATAAATTCACTGTTCTCTCTCTCTCTCTCTCTCTCTCTCTCTCTCTCTCTCTCTCTCTCTCTCTCTCTCTCTCTCTCACACACACACACACACACACACACACACACACACACACCGGCGGAGAAAAAGGAAAGCTAGAGGGAGGTGAAGGAGAGAAAAAAAAATTCTTACATTCGAATCAGACATCTGCAGCTCCAAGTTAACCAAACTCATTAAATCCGCAGAAAAAATCATGCATTTTTGCCTCCCTTCCTGCCCAAGGACTGACACTCGGGGTAATCTGAACTCGGCAAATAACAAGGAACAACCCCCACCCATGCTCTCCTCTTACCACCCCAACCCTCCGCCCCCCATCACCCCTCCTTTCCGGAAGAATGAGTGAATAGCTTCAGATTTTGGACGCAGGGAATTATCTCCCCACCCCCCATCTTCCCACTCCCACATCTTTGCTTACCTTATTCGCGGGAACACCACAATCAGTGGCTAGATCCTCTCGATAAACACTTGCATTTCCCAAAGTTAATACAGTATACCAACCCGGAGCTTGCAAAGAATCTATTCCAGCCCACACCGCTAGGAATTCAACTTCAGCGAGCTCAAAAGGGGCGACCAAAACTGGGGCTCGGTTTCGAAAGGCTCCAGCTCCCAAATCTAACTCTCTCCTCCAACCCTGATATCTCTGTGAGTCGAGTCTGAGATAAGGCGCTTTTTAAGGGCGACAGTTGGGCAGGCTTTATTCCGGGGTCGAGGCAACTACCTGGGGCACTTCCACCTCTAGCAAACCCATCGCCTCTGTCCAAGGTGCTGAAACGCTCATTTCCCAAAGCTCTCAACGACACACCCGGAACAGTGGGAAGATAGGGCTCAAATCTATACTTTAATTAAATGATACTTGATACTGCTCCAGCCGATTCCTTTCACTTCCTCACGCTTTGTCACGTGAAGATTGCCCTGCCAAAACCATCCTGTTAATAGCTGATCACATGTTGACAAGACCCTTTTCTCCAAGAGAGAATCACCAGTTTCATTACCGGCGGCTACATGCACTTCTGACTTATTTCTCCCACCCCCATCCCTTATCCCCCAAACTCCCACCTTCCACCTCATCCTTACCTTACCCCATTCCACCTCACTCTCTAACCCCAGCATCTAAGGGAGTTATCATTTCTGATATGGGAATTAACCCCCTTGGAAATGTCAACTCTATGCCCACATATAAGTCATACAATATGCTACCTCACACACATACACCAACACACTCGTACAAAAAGAACTGAATGATAGCAGACCGTAAGAGAAGCAACCCCATTGAACAGTCAATATACCCCCCCCCCCCATCTCCAGCTCCAAGTTTGTTCCACGCAGTTCTACGCTGCAGTGTTAAATCACAAATGATTTCAATTTAAGTTGCACTATCTAAAACCCCATTCAACTGGCTGGAGTGGCTTCTATTCTTTGGCGTGTGGAGTGCTAGAAAGAGGAGCGTGATATGAGATCCTGTTGTTAAGCAACATGTCAGGATTTTGCAATTATCAGGCAGGGTTTTATTGGTACTCACCATTTTTCTTTGCTGTCCTGGAGACACAAGTGTCTTAAAATCCCGTCTCCCCAACAGATGCAGGAAGGTAATGTGTCTTGTTTGAAGTCATCATGTGAGAACTTCGGCTTTGCTCAGTGGATCGCCCACCACTTGGTGTGACTTATGAATCTAATAACCCTTTGCAATATCCGCAAGCTCAAACTCTTAACCACCTTGGTGCCTACAGAAGACAAAGCAACTGCCAGCGATTTTTAAAAACCTATAGATTTACGCAAACGCCTTAGCTCAGAGACACGTTTTCCTTTGAGTCCTTACGTGATTCTAATGAATGAGAGAGGTTACCAATGATTGTCCAATTGTCCTGGAATAAAGCAGGGCTTCAGGTCCTGCCTACCCACCTCCAATAAATAGACACTGGAACAGAAAGTTCCCAGGGAAAGTGAGTAGTTTCAGGACACTACACAAAATAAACTCAGGCTCAACATCACTTCCTTCCCCACCTCTCGATTCACACCTGGGTTTCTGGCAAGCTGAGCTCCGCTTGAGGAGATTTCACGTTGCCAGGTAAGGAAACATTCGCCTTTTAAAAAATGATGTGCTCTCTGGCTAAGGCAGGAAGACCGCCGGGGGGACTTGTTGCATATCAAGGACAGCAGGCTACTGCTTAAAAGAAAGAGATGGAGAAGGGAAAAAAAAAGTGGGGGAGGGGCGGATGAGGGGAGTGGGCGGGGGACTACGACGGTCGGTGAGTCTTCATGACCAATTCACTCTGAATCCCTTGGTAAAACAGAAACTTCCTAGAAAAAGTTCATCCTCCTCCCCCTCGTTTCCCCCCAATGACTAAGATTCTATTTGTTGAAAGCCCAGTTGTGATAGTGATAGATGAGCCAGTTGGGGAGGGGTGGGGGGAGGTGAGTGAATTGTCCTCTTCCTAATCACTGTAGGTGACCCGACTCAGAGCAGCAGCGCACCGGGCCAGGTAACTTTTCGGCTCACATCTTAAGGGACTTGGGACTTTATGACAGAGAGAGCCACTAGTTGCAAACGCGAGCCTGTGAGAACCGAACTCTCTAGCGGCTAAGTTGAATGAAGTTATGACTGCGTATGCGCTAATGGGCTGTTGCTTCTCAAATGTGAGTAACAACTCCCGTGTAGCCAATTCGGCGTCGTGCGCCCGCCCGGGGTGGGAACAAGCAGAGCGGAGCAGAGCGCTGGAGAGGGGAGGGGAACCAACTCCTCGGCGCTCCGTATTAGCATCACCCAGAGAAGCATTCCTGCATCACTCTGTGTCTCCCCTGCTGCTGGGCTGAGGAGACGCGCGCTGCTGGGAACTAGAAGCCCTCAGCATGCAGATATGGAGCTGAGATTTACTGGCGACGCCTGTGCTCCCTCCCTCCCTCCGGAAATCCAGCTGGTGCCTGGCGCGAGCGCGTCCTTGCGCCCAGCCTGGGAGAGGATGCGCAAGCGGAAAAGTTGATAGATCACGTGTTGGGGGAAAAGTAACTTAAAAGTGATAGGGTGAGCTTTTACTGAGGGGGGAAAGCCCTTAGTGTTTGAAATAAAGTCGAACCCTGTGATGGGTGTATGAGACTGGAATAAGAGGGAGAAGGGTAGGGAGAGAAGGCGGGGTAAGGTGAGATGGCCTCGCTGGTGGGGATCCAAGGAACGGAAAGGCAGGAAGTCAAGTGAAGAGAATGTAGCTAGGCTGAGGGGATGTCTGTTTCGTCAGATTTAGGAGAAAACCAATCGACAGATCCTAGTATATATAACCTACTTTCTCCACACTAGGGATTTCAGACTACCAAACGTATCCTGGATTAATGAAAATGTTATTTTGAAGATACTGAGAGGCTGGTGTGAGGAACTGAAGTGTTCAGCGCTGTCCCTATGCACACTGCAGGCATCAATACCATTGTCTCTGTTGACTCAGAACTCCCAGAGGAGCAATGGCTACTGCCATAGTAACTGGACAGTGTAGAATTAATGCAGACGTTGATTCTGTGGCGAATGTTCCTCATCCGGGTGTAATGTTAGAGACCACCCAGCCAATCCTGATTCACTTTACTAATCAAAAAACGGTTCAACACTAGAGTGTGTGTGTGTATCACATACACACTTATTTTGCAAACAAATGCATCATTTACAGGATTTGAATGGTTGCAACAACAGCTTCCATTAATACTAGAAGGGCAGCTTGATCTCCATACCACAACCATGGCTGTCTGCTAGCTTGTTTTATTCTAGCAACAACAAGATGGATGTTACGTTATCAAAGAACGAAGCATATTGCATAGGGGATGTCCTACTCCAATTGTTTCCAGAGTGAGTTTTCAGTTGATCTTAAGCTCCAACCAAAATGTGTCCAAGAGAACCCCACCCCCACCCCCACTCCAATCCCATTGCTACATTTCCTAGGAAGTTAGGCATGCCTGGGTCCTTCAGTGGTTCACTATGAAAAACTGCTGATTGGATTTTGCATCACTCCTTCCATACTTCTCTGAAACCACCGTGACATTCACTAGTGCACCATTTACCTATGCCTGGGAGGACGAAACACCACCAGAAATGACACTTTTGTCGATCCATGTATTAGCCAGCAGATGCTGCCCTAAGACTGGTGCAGCTGGCACCTTCCTTGTTCTAAGGTCTTGGGGCACAATCATTGTGGGAAAATCTGATTTCCTACTAATGCAACCCATAACACGGTTACCAAGCTACTGACAGATTCAATGAATGCTGAGCTGTCCTGTGAGCTAGAGCTGGCACAGGGACAGAACTAATTTATGAGTGTTCCTCACTATTCATTTGTCACATAGGACACATACATGATATATGTCTGACTTGTTGACTAGATATATGTTCCATTTGTATTGTATCAAATTTTCCTTTGCTGTTTTCTTTTCCTTTTTTCCCCTAGAAAATTCTGTCCATTTTATAGCTTGATGCTCTTGATCACTGACCAGGGCACCTGAGGATTCAGGACAGGAATGATTGATGACTTTGATCTAATTTAGATAACTTATTATTGCACTGAAAATATTTCCCAAGGAATATCTTTGGCTATGACATATTTCCTGGTGCCACTATAAAAATCAGCACCAAAGGCCCATAGGAAGGAAATTACTAATTATCTGGAAAGAAAAGGTGTTTACGATCCACTGGTTCTTCCTCTTTAATTCTCAGTGTTCTTGGAAAGTGTCTTCTTTCATTGATGCATTATCACTTTTCACAGCCCCTTATTCTCATCCATTAATGTTCATTTTGCCTCTTCCATCCAAAGAAACCTAATGTCTAATTGAGGCAAAGACTCTGATTGGTCCATTTTTAAAGACAGGTGCCAAACATTGTTACCTGCTGTAATTTCATTCTTAGCCTGTTCTTGTTTCTGAGGTCATTTTATCTCCTTATAGTCATCATTCTGTCGTAATATGAATATCACACATCATTAGGGTCATCTTACCCTTACTGTTCTTGGTGACCTTAATGGTAAGAAGCTTTCAAACAGAACCCTCTCATTTAGAAACATCACTCAGTACTACAACCTACAAACCTTATGAAAAAAAATAAGATAAAGAAAGATCTAAGTTGTGGCACTTTTTTCTTTCTAGACTTTCGAGTTATGATTGGTGTAACCCTAAATGGTATGTCCATATCCAAATCTCACTCTAAATGCTTTCCAATTGTCTTCCTCTCTGTGATGGACTCAACAAAATATGATAGTTATTTTGGTCTAGATCTGTGATTTCATTGATGTGGGTAGCCCCTGGGTAAGGAAAGGACTTTAGCAAAGCAGCCTGGCAACTTCTTTGCAATGCAACGTCTTAGAAAGAACTTGAGGGTACTGAAGGACTGAACAGCATTCCCAGGGTATGATGCCAGGATGTCTCAGATGTAGGACTTAATCCTAGGTTTTCATAACTTTGAGACCGGGTGGCTCTCTATCTACTCTGCCATGTTGCTCTCAGTAGAAATAGTAATAGCAATAACAATAGTAATAGTAACAATAAGCATCGTAGATATGGAGCTTCTATTGGAGCTATGAAGACCTGGGTTCAAATTCTACCTTTGTTACATAATAGCATTGTGGTTTTGAGCAAATCATTTAATCTCTCAGTGATGTGGGTACCTATCTAAAATTATAAATTATAGAGAAGCTGCTCTATAAGGGCAGCTAGGTGGTACATTGAATAGAAGACTAGGCTTGGAGTCAAAAGAACCTGATTTTAAATCTAGACTCAGACACTTGCTCAATGTGTGATCTTGGGTAAGTGACTTAACCTCATCTGTAAAATGGAGATAAGAATACCACCTATCTTCCAGGTTTGTTGTTAAGAATTAAAATAAGGTATTCAATATAAAGTGCTTAGCCCAGTGTCTGGCCCATAGTAGGTATTATATATATGCTATTATTATGCTTGTTTTTGTAGTTATACGAATGAGTAGAGTTTCCTCATCTGGGAATTCTTCATATCAATAAAACCGTAGATCAAACCCATATCCCCATCCCATTCCAAATGAAGAAATGGATAAATCTCTAAGATTCTGAGTTGTAGAGAAGATGCCTGAATTGGTACAGGAATTTTCCTTATTGAGGAAATTCTCAATATCAATGAAATCATAGGTCCTATACGCATCTCTACTAGTAAAAATAGTAGCTATAATAATAGATAAAAAATTCACAGTTCAAAGATACATTGCATTACAAATACAAAATAATCCTCAAGAAATTCAACAAGTAAATTGGATTGGATCCAGAAAATTAGACAAAACTATTGATCAATAATCACTCAGACATAGTATTGATTCATAAAAATTAAGGACATCATTTCAAATAGATGTCTCCATGACAGCTGCTTATTATCTCCAAACCACATGGAATGAGAAGCTTTCAATATATAGAGATCAAGTAGAAGAAATAAAAATTGTGTGGGAATTTGATGGGATACCTATCATTCCTGTCATCCTGATTATGATTGTAATTATTTGCTTCAAAGATGCTAGAAATGAACTTATAGAAGGTGTGCTGACATCATGATATTTATATTTAATTGCAAAAAATAGCTATTTTTTCATGTGAGCAATGATCATCAGAACAATAAATATAAAAAGAATAATGGAATAATGGCATATATATATATATCCTAGGAACATTTCTATATGAACTTTATTGAAAAGAGGAGCTAAAGGAGATAATTATAACAATAATTAGAGGCAGCAATGGTTTAGTACAATGGCTCTAAAACATTTTGGTCTCAGAAGACCTTTCCATTCTTAAAAACAATTGAGGATACCCACAAAGAGCTTTTTTTGTTTTATCTATTGATATTTATAATGTTGGAAATTAAAATGCCTTAGAATTATTGACCTTGCAGACCCAATGAAATGCTCTCAAGAATCCCATTGGGGTCTTCAGATGACACTTGAGAACCACTGGTATAATTGATAGAGATCTTGGAATCCAGAAAACCTAGATTCAGGTCTTGCAACTCATACATGTTACTTGTGTGACACTAGGTAAGTGACTTAACCCTTTAGTGCCATAGGAAAATCTGCAAGATGAGGTTGTAAAGCAAGTCCTGATTTGCATCAGTACAGTGTGTTTCTTTATCAATAGTTCCCTAAGCTGAACTGGAAAAAAATGCATTTATATAAGTGGCTTAAGGCTTACAAAAGACTTTCAGTATATTATTGCATTGGGTCCTCACAACAATCTTCTATTCTCTCCATTTATTATTTCCCCTATAGAATAGGAAAAGGGAAATTGGAAAAGACTATTTTAAAAATTAAGGGAAAGTAAAGGTTGCATCTTAGAAATCATGAGTAAGGGATACTTCAATGACCACAATTGAAACCAAAACAAGAAATGAGAGGTAAAAGATTAATTTCTGTATCCAATAAATTCAAAATATGCCAAAGAAATAAACCCTTGAGATGGAAATTTGGTTCTTTACATTTGTAATATGAAATTCAGACAGTAACCTAGGTCATATCAGAGCAAACAACTTTATTCCAGGGTGTCAACTGGTAAAGATAGAGGTTCCAAATCTTCTTGAACATAATTCAGATAGAAGTGGTGATATGAAATTTACTTGAAGGAATTCAGAACATGTTGTATTTCTTTGTTCCCTTAATTCCCTTCATTGTAGTTCCTGAATCCATCACCAGACATCCTCCTCAGCTTGTTTTGTCGAGATTTGCCCAAAGTTGCCACCGAAAAACCAGTGGATGATATTACTGAATACTGTAAAAATCTGGAGATTGTAGCTTCACTCAGGGGGAGATTTCATAAATATAGGAAGACTGTCTTTTTTCCACTCAGATTTATTTACTTTAATCGATTCAGATAGGAGATCCATAAATGGCTCCTAATGGTGAAGTCAGGAAATAGAAGGAGCTATTGAAGACCTCTTTAGTACTTTAAGGACTCATGATTTAATCAACATGGGCATCTTTTCCACCCATATTGATTACATGTCTTCCATAAGTGGTCCTCAAGAGTGGTGTGACCCCAAACTCATAACCTTGTGGCCAACTGTGGTGACAAACTTCTCTGAATTTAGTTGAACAAAAGATATAAAGACTTTTGTCAGGCTTATACTTAAAGTCATCCCAGACCAGAAGTAAATGGGAGGGTTTGTACTTTGCTGATCTAGTCTTTGAGAATCCAGAGACACCTCCATATTCATCTAATCTAATCCAATCCAATCAAATGATCAATCAATAATCATTTATGACTATTGTGAGGCATTGGAGGAGGATATCAATGAAGGATCAAATTAAATCAAATATTAAATGAGATAGCATATGCAAAGCACTTTGCAAACTCTAAAGTGTTTTTTAAATGCAAGCTATTATTATTATAGGAGATGGAAGGAGATTCAGGGAACCAAGAGTCTGGGAAGCTTTCTGAAAATCATCCTGGACAGGATTGGTGAAGCATGCCAAGAAACTTGCAAATACATGTTTTAAAATGACCTAAGGAGTATTCTTTGTACATGCTTAGGTATATCAGTGAAGAAAATTCTAGAAGCACTAATCAGAAACAACTTAGTGTGGACATTTGAAAAAGTAAAAGTTTGACTTCAGATAACTCCGTATACATTTCTAAAACCTTAACTGAATTTCTTAAAAATCAAACAATTATCTTTTGCATGACTATACCTATATAATCTATAACAAATTGCCTGCCTTCTTAGGAAGAGGGGAGGAAGAGAATTTTGAACCAAAAACATTTTTAAAGGAATGATAAAAATTATTTTACATGTATTAGAAAAGATAAAATATGTCAATACTTTAAAAAAGAAAGAAAATCAGAAAACCACATAATGAGGATGAATAAGAGCATGAACACACAATATTGACTATGAACTATATGGATGCTACCAAACTTTATCAAAGAAAAAGAACAAATATTTATTAATTCCTTAAAAATATTAAATGCCTATCATTTTATTTTAAAGATCATCAAAAAAATTCCTTTCAGAGCCATTTCCTGTTATATATTATACATATACATTGATATCTCCTATGTGAAAACATGCACAGACACATACATACACACTAAGCAAGATTGTCAAAGATGACAACTCATATATCACTCTACATGAGTAAATCCCCACTCATCTACTAAGAGGAGAGAAATGTGTTTGTGTATCCATTCTCTATAACCAAAACTAATTTTAAAAATCTATATGTGCCTACCTTTTAGCATTCCTTTCATTTGTATTTTTGTAGCCATTGAATATATTCTTCTTTCTCTGCATCAGTTCATGGAAGTCTTTGTGTGCTTCTCTGCATTTCTCATGTTTGTAGTTTCTAATGGTACAATATTCCATCATATCCATATTCCACAATTTGCTCAAAGAGTGCTGACTTTGTCTTCAGGTTTTTTATGTTGTTGCTAACTTGCTGCCTGCTTTCTAAAATTTTATTAAATTTATTTTTATTACATGTAGAAACAATTTTTGACAATCGTTTTCTGATATTTTGCAACTCAGATTCTCTCCCTTCTCCCTGAGGTAGTAAATTATGTAATTTAAGTCTTGCCAGTGCTTTCATGCAATGCCTATTTCCATATTCCCTATGTTGTTACTGAAGACACATATCACACACACACAATAAAAAACTCCTGAAAGAAATGAAGTGAAGGATCACTTGCTTTGATCTGTAATCAGATTCCAACAGTTCCTTCTTTGGCTGTGGAGAGCATGCTGTGGATAGCATTTTTGATCATGTGTCCCTTAGGGTTATCTTGGAACCTCATTTCGCTGATAATAGTTTAGTCCTTCACATTTGAACATTGTACAATATTTCTGTTACTGTATATACTTTTTCTGGTTCTGCTTACTTCACTTTGCATCAGTAATATAAATGTTTCCAGGGTTTTCTTAATTCATCCTATTCATCATTTCTTAAGGTAAAACAGTTTTCTATTACAACTATATATCACAGTTTGTTCAGCCATCCTCTAATTGAGGGATACCCCCTCAATTTCCAGTTCTTTTCCCCTACAAAATTAGCTGCTAAAGATATTTTTGTACAATTAGGTCCTTTCCCCTTGTTTCTGATCTCTTTGGGATACAAAAGCAATAGTGTTATTGCTGGGTCAAAGGATATGCATAGTTTTATGGTCCCTTGGGCATGTCTCCATGTTGCTCTCCAGAATGATTATATCAGTTCACAGTTCTACCAATTTTCCCACATCCCCTCTAACATTTATGATATAAGCCACTCTGATAGACATGAGGTGATATTTGGCACATGTGCCAAAGATGACATGCGGTGACCTCTCTGTTGGGCACACAAATTGTCACCTGCCAGAGTTAGTTTCTAGAAAAGCAGAGGGACTCAGGTGGAGTTGCTCCCTTATCCCTCTTCACTGCTCTTCCCCATCCCTCTGCCCAGCAGCCTAATGGAAGCATACTCCCTCCCCTGAGTGGAGGACCTGGGCTACTTCCTCCCTTTCTCCTACCCCTGCCTGAGGTAAGATGGTGGCAGGGGCACTTGGTCTCTTGGAGGGGAGGCAGGGCACAGCACACAGTGTCTAAAAGGTTCTAAAAAAAGGCCATAAAAATGTAGTATTTAAAAACTATTTTATTTATTTATTTGTTATATTCATTAATTTTCTTTATTTCCAAATTTTCTCCCTTCCTCCAGATCTTCTCCTACCCATTGAGAAGACAGACAAAATGATACTCATTATACATGTGAAGTCATACAAGACAAATTCCATATTAGTCATGTTGCAAAAAATCCGAGAAAAATAAAGCGAAAAAAGTATGCTTCAATTCTCTCTCTGAAAGTACATAACATTTCATTAGTTCTTTGGAATTAGAGTAGCTAAGTCTGTCACAATAGATCATTGTTACAATATTGCTGTTTATGTTCTCCTGGTTCTACTCATTTCACTTTGTATCAGTTAAATCAATCTTCCCAGGCATGAGAAAATTATTGTTGAAGGAGTTTGTTTATATAAAGTGGGTTGGGAAGAGACTGAGTGGCTATACCTGAAGTTCAATTGGAACTCATGTTTGGAGAGGTGCACATGTGGTTGAGGAGCATAATGGTGGTCAGAGACAGAGAGAGAAGCCCTTGTAGGATTTTTGTGAGGTTAGCTCAGAGACTAAAGTTTGAGAGTTGTGACCTTGGCTCTTGAAGCCCAAATCTTTGTTTATTATTAATTTTTTTTTGTTGGGGAGGATGAAATGGACTGAGGCTTCTGGCTATTGTTATTCCTTTGAGATCAGTTTAAGGACAGTAGAAAATCTAACTCTCCTCCCTTCTCTCTCTCTCTCTCTCTCTCTCTCTCTCTCTCTCTCTCTCTCTCTCTCTCTCTCTCTCTTTGCCTACAACTGGTAGGCATTTTTCTACTTAATTTCCCAATTCATTAAAGCTGTTTCTAATTTCTTATTTGCTTCATATAAAACTATGATCAGTCATTACTTCTCTATTATTTGTTACATATTTAACTTAACATGATCAAAATTGAAATATGGCTTCCTAATAAAAGCCAACCTATGAATACTGATAGAAAGGACCATCACATACTCATAATGGTAGAATAGGATAGGGAATAGGGATTGAACTGATTTATTGGTACACGTAGGGAACTCCTGACAAGGAAACTATCACTACCAGTATAGACTGCCATCTTCTCTTCATCTTTTAGTTTTAGAGTTACCTATAGGGTGCCTAGGTGGTTCAGTACATAGAGAGCTAGGTCTAGAGTAAGGAGTTCTTGGGTTCAGATTGGACTTCAGACACTTCCTGTGACCCTGGGCAAGTCACTCCAATTCCAAGAGCTGTTATTGCTCTTCTGCTTAGGAACCAATACTTAGTATTGATCCCAAGACAGAAAGTGAGGATTTATTTTAAAAATAGATTTTAAAAAGAGAATTATATCTGGATAATTGAGCAGTTGAGTAACTTATCCAGAGTCTTTTAATCAGTATGTGTCGGAGGCAGAATTTGAATCCAGATAATCCTGGTTTTCAGGACTATCCTCTATTTACTATATTATACATTGCCTTTCAATGATGTAATATAGCTCCATTATGGGTGGCTGAACACTCTGCTTTGCCAATATTCTTAATCAGCTCATAGTTCTAACTTTCTTGCTGCTTCTGGCCAGGAAACCAAAACACTACAAGAATTTGGTGATTCCCCAATTGTGATCTATCCTGATCTCCTACTTTTTAGTCTGGAACCAGTTAATTGTTCATCTATAACAATGATGAATAATCATTGTTCATCTTTGATTATTGAGGAACATCTGTCCAATATATCCATACTAAGAATTAACTCAATGAATTATCAATTCAATTACATATAATCTGGGCATTGAATTATTAGATCACAATCATATTGATTATGCCACTCTCTTTTAAAGAACTATGAAATTCATTGGGGATACTTTTTAGTGTTCCATGGACTAGTATGATGCTATCTGGGAATAGGATCATTTAGGAATCACCTCTGATAAGGAATCCATTTTTAGACTCAAGGCAGGATATTCTCTATGATACTGATAAACCATTTAGGTGAAAGTATTTTCTTTACTTTATGTTGGTAATTGATGGAGTACTTAATCGAGTTAAACTAGTACTCACACCTTTCCCAGATTTTAACATACTTAAGAGAGACAACTTATTAGAAGGCTGCATACAATTAGATGATTTTAGTTTGTACTATTAAATCAATAAGATTTATTAAAAAGTTAAAATAGATAAATACAGTAGCATCTTATATTTCCTTTGTCAGTTGTGTAAACAAAGATGTGATCTGTTGTAAGAAATCACGTTTGAATCCAAGATACTTTAGATGTATGCATAGGCTATCCTATAAAGATGAGAAAGTAGGTCTATGAGTTGGAAGTTACGGAGGTCATCTCCCTCTCTTTTTTTTTAAGGTATTAATACAAACTATAATTAAAATAATAATTACAAGCCAATTGCTAATTTGCATCAGCAGAGGGAGTCTCCTCCAGTATGGACCAAAAATTTCTCAAATACTACCTCCTACACATGAAAAGATACATGATTATTTTTCATACTTTTTTGGAGTTTCCTCCACATAATGGTATATTTTGGCATGTCTAACCACTATTACCATATTTATCTTCTTATATGCCATCTCCACTTTCCTCATATCAGTTACTCTGGATGAACAGTAGAAATATGTTGGTCCCTTATGGTTTCTGAGAAGAGTAACTTACTGTAGAAGTATCTATGTCTCTGTTTTATCATGCCTGTTTGTAATTTTCATTGATATTATCTATAAATGTTCTCTGTTGATCTGATTTAGCTATATTTTCTACCCAAGTTTCTTTGCACCCATAACTTTTTGTAGTTTTATCTTTTTAATTTTTTCTTTTTTGGTTTTACAGTAGTTTAATGAAGTGATTACCATTATCCTTTGTAAATAATCTTGGGCTCTAAAGTGGCATTGCTGTTGGCTGACATGCCTCTGGTTGGCAAAGAGATAAAATTTTTTATGGTTGAGGTGGTTTTTAGATTCTTGGCCTATTCATTGTGGCATCTACTTGGCATCTTCTAAATTTCTCTAATAAATAGTAGCAGAGTCAATGTCTTAACTTTTGTTAATTTCATATTTTTCAGAGATCTGGCATCTTATTAAATAGGTTAGGTTTGAACTGTCATCATGGCATACAATACCTTCTCATCTTTCTCCATTCTCCTTATTTAGTATTTCTACTAATGAGTTGAGTATTTGACTGCTGACAGTGAGCTGATTGTGAAATAACTGTTATGTGAGTAATTAGTTGTTGTTTTATGCTGAGATATAGTCAGTTTTCAAGTTTTGGGGTAATTAAGGAAGATAGTCATATTAACATACCCTTGGTGGAGGTATAAATTGGTATAGCCATTCTGGAAAGCAGTTTGGAACTATACCCCTAAAGTTATTAAACTGTGAGTATCCTTTGATGCAGCAATCTGAGTATTAAGCTTATACACCAGAGTGATTTGAAAAAATAAAAGGAAACTCTGTATAGGAAAATAATGTTAGCAGCTCTTTGTATGATATCAAAGAACTGGAAACTAAGGAGGTACTTTTCAGTTAAAGAAGGACCAAACAAATAACGCTATATGAATATAGTGGAATACTATCATACTATAAGAAATGATAGTTTCAAAAAAACCTGAGAAAGTTTTACAGATTGTTATAGAACAAAGTGAGAAGAACCTGGTGGGTAATTTATAGTATTTGAGCAATCTTTTAGAATCAAGCAACTTAAGTGATATTATTTATAACTTGCCACTCTATTAATGATTGCCAGTGGAGACCAGAGAGCTCTATGTCTTTTTGCAGATGATGTCAGATATTTCACTGTGTGCTGGTGGAACATGGAATTTTCTAAAACCATTAATATGATGGGAAATCATTCTGATCTCTGGTTTGTTGTGGTTACAGTAATAAAAAGCTAACTAAAAAAAATAAAATCAAGCAACTACAAAAGATTAAGAATTCTAATCAACATAACGACCAATGCCATTTTCTATTTCCAGAGAAACAGTGATAAAGAATATTACCCAGAAAGAGAAGCAATATCTTGAATATTTGGAGTGAGATACATATTTTTAGGATGTAGTCAGAGAGAATTTATTTTGCTTGATCATACATTCTTTTAAAGTTTAAATTTTTTTAAAAACCATACCTTCTGTCTTATAATTGATACTAAATTTTAGTTCCAAGGCAGAAGAATAGTAAGGACTAGGCAATTGGGGTTAAATGACTTGCCCAGGGTCACATGGCTAGCAAGTGTCTGAGGATAGATTTGAACCAGGGAACCTCCCATTCCCAGACCCAGCATTCTATCTACTCAGGCACCTAGCTGCCCCAATTATGCCTGTTTGTTACTATGCTTTTGTTATTTGTTTATTTGTTTATTTATTTATTTGTTTGTTTGTTTGTTTGTTTTCAGTGAGGACAGGGAGAGGGAGGAATAAAATATAAAATCTTGTTAATTGAAAATAGGAAGAAACCTATTAACAATCAGAAAAAATAGAGGAGAGGGAAAATACATAGTTAATTCGAATTTGTTGTGACATTATTCTTTGGTTGTAATGCTCTACAACTATGAACTCTCTTCTTGAAGAAAGAGTTCATGAACTACAGGAATGAGACTTTTAGCTTTTGGCCCATTTTATCTTTCTTTACATTGAACCAAATTTTGAAATATAGTTTTTCCCTTCTTCCCTGATTCCCATCTTTGCCTTGAAGTCATCAAGCATCCAGCTATATGTTGATTTGATTTGGAGAACCTTGTCCACATTTATCAACTGCATCCCTGAATAAGATAGATGCTGACATGTTAGTTGCTATGACTTTCATGACTATTTACTCTTACTCACCATGAATATTCCAAGGTCAAGAAACCATGCCATTTGAAAGGATGGATCTCTTTCTCTTTGGATCTATGATGAAATAATTGCATCAACTTCTTTATTCAGCTGTCCAAGGAGAACTTGTGAACCGTATTGCCATTTGGTTGTAACTTCTTTATGTCCTATGGTTTCATTTATGGTGAAGATGTCCAAATATGGTTTTGTTCCTCCAGTAGTGTGTCATCACTCATTGACTGTTGAACAAAGATCTTGAACCCAGAGAGCACAAAAATATTTGTAGAAAATTGAATACCTATATGACTCTGAGTGGGTTCCTCTGCCTCCTTTCCCACTATTTTATTCTCATCTGTAATTCAGCAGGCTCATATAAGACTGAGGGCTGTTTTGTGTTTTTATCACATGGATAGCCATCAAGTCATCACCTGCTGATCAAACTTCTGCTTTTCCATCATTATCTAGACTGATCCTTGGACACAAGACATTGTTTTTCACTAGACCTTATACTTGGTCATAACATATACACTGGAAAAAGAGAAAATCATCCTAGGATCTCTTGGCTACAGAGTGAAAATAAACAGAAATCAGGAGAAATTATTCTAGTAATATAAAAAGGACTGGTTAAGTCATAGTATGATATAAGTACTGAGCTCATTCTCAGTTCCTTTCTAAAAATAGGATATTGTTGAGATAGAAAAGGCAGAGCAGAAGGAAACCAGAATGACAGAGGGATTTGGGGAATTTGCTTATGCTGAAAGGTTAAAGAAACTAGGTCTGTTTTCTTTTGTAAGAAGCAGAAAAGATGGGACTTTACTGAGATGACATAATTCCAAAAGGAATGGAAATAATGGGATGTGGCAGAACTACCTGAGCTCATGTCACAGTCAGCAACAAAAGGAGACTTGTGTTAAGGAATGGGACCATAAAGCTTACTGACTTTTTTTCTGCAGTGGCCCAGTCCTCTAAAGCTCCCATTTGCAAACTTCCATTGGCTGCAGGACAGTGGATCCAATAGAAGAAATGAGAGAAAGCAACAGGGACCTTGTTTCTTCCTTTGCATCTTCATTTATAAAGCTTCCAGGTGAAATTTTGTTAATCCTCTTCATTTAGTCGAAGCATGAGATGAACTTTACCCAAAATCCCAAGGCTGAGCTCCAATTCTCTTACATGGCTTCACAATCTTCATTTTATCCATAGTGATGTTTTCATCAATATAAATTTTTTCTAACCATTTCCTACCACTTCAAGTGAAATACCTGATAACAATTAAGTTCTTGACAATGTATGGTAATGGGAAGAATTTTTGACTTGGAATCAGGAAACCTTCAGTTAAAATTCTGCCTCAATTACTACATATGTGACATGACTTTTTTTTATCTCGGTTTCTTCATCTGTAAAAGGTTAAGGAAAGGGGTTTCATCTCTGATTTTATTGACATAGGGAATTTCCAAATGAGGTAACTTTCTGTACCAATGCCTGGCAACACCTTCTCTGCTGTGAACATTTTTAGAAAGTTGTCTAGAGAACTTAGAGGTTAAGCAACTTATCCAGGGATCATCTAGCTAGTATGTGTCAAAAACGGAACTCTAACTCAAGTTTTTTGGGTTCTAAAGTCAACTCTCTCTTGCTCATTTGTAAAGTATAATAGCCTCTGTCTCATGAGAGTGTTTATAAGGAACAAATGAGATAGCATACATACAGGGCTTTGGAAATCTTAAAGTGTTATATAAATGTTAGCTATTGTTAATATTAGAAAATAAATTAAACTTTCTGAGCTTTAGCTTTCCCACTTATAAATGGGGATAAAATACCTGCAGTAAATCTAATATGCATCAACAGTTCTAATGGAAATTGACCCAATGGAAAAAAAACAACCTTTTCTTCCTCCTCTTCCATCATCATCACTCTCATCTATCTCTCTTTACATTGTTTTCCTTATATCTCCAGTATTTAGCACAGTGACTGGAATGAAGTAAGTTCTCAAAGTATATTTTTCACTCATTCATCCATACTGAGTGGACCCCTGATAGAGGATTTAAGTAAAGAAATAGTACGGGAGGGCCAAATATAAGGAGGGGGTCTCCAGTGATTGAAGTCACAAATCCAATGAATCATTAAAGTATTATTTCATAGTATGTGAGGGTCTTTCCTCTTCCAAATATAAGTAATATAGCTCAACATTTCTGACATTTTCAAAAAGCCTGGTTCATTTTATTTGGGGGCAAACTTGCATCCTCACTTCATTAATACCTGGAATATAAAGCAGGATTGGAGCCAGGAGCACAGGACTCCAAATATCCTAAAGACAAAGGATGCCTGAACAAGTTATGTTGTGTCACTTTGTATAATATCTACCTCTTTCCTCTGCGTCCTGTTACCTGGGACAAGAGAACAGTTGATGCATTTTAGAAAGGAATCCTATTTGGAAAAAAAGCCCACCTGTGTTCAATGGATACAGGTTCTTCTTGGGACCCTGGGAGCCACAAATCAATGATGGGTGAAGACTTCAAATTAGGACATGTTAACGTGATGACTCAGAATCTCTGAATGGGTCTGAGGTTGCAAATCATTGGGGAGATGTTCCCAAAATCTTGACAGGTCTATGTGAAAGAAGAAACAAGGAAATTGAAGTCTCTAATATTACAGTGATTCAGAGTCTAAATAGTGACCCGAATATAAGAAATGTCAGCCAAGAAATGGGGAAGGAAAAGAGCAGGCCAAAGAAGACTTGGATGAAAATTAGCCAGCCAAACCACTCCAAATGGGAGATTGCCAAGAGCCTGAAAAGAAAAGAACTAAGGAGGGAGGGGGTAATGAGAATAGGAGTGGAGGACCTGAGACCACTTCCTGGAAATCAATTCCCATTTCTATTGCATTTTGAGTACAATGACCAACTTAATGGGATATTAAATGTTTCAGAAACTGTTAAGCAAATACTTATGGTCATATTAATATCATCTCAAGCCATATTCTTAATTCATCTCATACTTCAGTGGAGTCATTTTGTAATAATAAGCAAAGAATAAGGTGTATAGGTGAAATCTGCATTCATCTGTGTGGCATATTTCATTCAATAAGTCTTGCCAAAAAAGATCTTGCTCCCCAAATCCAATTGGTGGGGGAAGACTCCATTGATCTGTTATGGTTCTTCACACTTCATCATTAGAGATACTTTCCTCTGGAGTGGGTCTTTTAAATAACAAATATGAACACAAAAGGGTCAATGTTTAATAACAATTTAAAATGTGTAAACTTTATGGTTATTATAGGTGAAGCAGAGGGGACCATGGAAAGAGCACTAGTTTTGGAATAAAAGGAATTCGGTTTTGATTCAGGTTCTGCTACTTACAATTGCTATGACCCCTAGGGAAAGCCTCAGTTTCTTCAAATGTGAAATGAGAGGGTTGGACTCAATGGTCTCTAAGGTCACTTCCATATATGAATCTAAGAGGTTATAATTGACAGAAATTATATCATTGAATGCTAGAGCTTGAAGGGACTTTGGTGAATATCTAGTTGAATACACTTTTAAAAATTTCTTTCTTTCTTTCTTTATTAAATATTTTTCCATGTTCACGTGATTCATTTTTCTTTCCCTCTCCTCTTCCCTTCCCCCTACCAGAGATGACAAGAAATTCTACTGGGTTGTACAAATGTTATCACTTGATACCTATTTCCATATTATTCTATTTTGCAATAGAGCAATCTTTTAAAGCCCAAACCATCAAATCATATACCCATATATATATAAGTGATAAGTAATAAGTCATACAGGTTTGTGTGTGTGTGTGTGTATGTGTGTGTGCGCGCGTGCACGCGCACATGTGCATGTGTTTCTACTCCCATAGTTCTTTCTTTCAGATGGATAGTGTTCTTTCTCATAAGTTCTTCAGGAGTATCCTGGGTTATTGCATTGCTACTAGTAGTAAAGTCTACTACATTGGATAGTTCCACAGTGTTTCACTTTCTGTGTATAATATTCTCTTGGATCTGCTCATTTCACTTTGCATCAGTTCTTGGAAGTTCTTCCAGTTCACGTAGAAATCCTTCAGATCATCATTCCTTTCAGCACAATAGTATTCCATCACCATCAGATACCACAATTTGTTCAGCCATTCCCCAATCAATGGATACCCCCTCATTTTCCAGTTTTTTGCCACCACAAAGAGTGCAGCTATGAATATTTTTGTGCAAATATTTTTCCTTATTATCTCTTTGGGGTACAAACCCAGCAGTGCTATGACTGGATCAAAGGATCAAAGGCAAACTTTTAAAGCCCTTTGGGCATAATTTCAAATTGCCTTCCAGGATGGTTTTAATCCATTCATTTTGTAAAGGAGGAGAGTCAAGAAAACAAAAGTGACTTGCTCAGTGTCTTAAAGTGAGAGCTAAAGGCAGTCCAGTGTCCTTGGAGTGTCCTGATGTAAAAAGAAAGTGGATAAACAAGTTTCGAAGGTGGTTCAGGTTGGGGAAAGGTTCAGAGCAGAGACTTTGTGAGTATGGTTTAGATATGGAGAGAAAACAAGGGTGACTTAGGAGGGCACTATGAGTGGGGTTAGTGCCCAAATAGGGTAAATTGGAAGATGGTCAGAAAGTGGGATAAAGACTCCAGAATGGGGGTGGGAGGCCTTTAAAGGCCTGTTTCACAGTTTTACTGAAGGCTCATCCTAAGTGAGGGACATTGTGTAGGTAGGAGAGAGAACTACTATGCCTTCATCCAGAGACCATGAGAAGGGAGCACTCGACTTGGGGCCAGGGGGCCCAACTAGTTCCATCTCTGCCACTAACTTGCTTTATGACCTTCAATACGCAAGACCCTATCTGAGCATCAGTCTCCTTATCTATCCATGGGAGGGTAGGACCCGATGATCTTTAAGCATGCTTCCAGCACTATGAGTCTATATTCATTGGCCCAATGGACAAAATAATATCTCTAGACCCTGCTCTAGGCTGATCTCTAGAGTTGGAATCTAATCTGAAGACCTTGCATTCATTAATGAATCCTGTGGCATTTTCTGGAAGTGTCAGATATTAGCTTGACCAAATTCCAGCACAGATAATTGCATTCTGCCAACTTAAATTCCCCTTGGAGTTTCAACTGGATGTGAGGTAGGTCATCCTTCCTCTCCCAAATTGCTTTGTGGAGCTATTCTGTGTTATTTCACAAAAGCAGCTCAGCTTTGGGAAAGGTATGTGGCTCTTTCTTGTAAGTGGGTGTGGGTTTGTTTGACTGGATGCGAACAATTATTTTTAACAGTTAAAATGTTGAAGGTCCATCAGGCTCCTTCATGCACTCCATATGGCCAGCCAGACTGATTTACTTGCTTATTCCGACCAGGTTGTGGCCTTCAACATTCCTTTTCTCACCTTCACATCTTTGTGGAAGCTGTCCTTCATTCCTGAAAGGTACTTCCTCTTCCCTAAATCTCTGGTTTTCTTATGAATCTCCACCTACTGGAAATCTCCCCAGATCCCCTTACCTCTGAGTGCTCTCTCCCTCCCCAAATAACCATGCCTATATTTTACTGTTTAAGCATTATTTTTTCCAGTGGAATGCGAACAGGGGCAAGAGCTATTTTTGACTTTGTCTTTGCATCCCCAATGCCCAATACAAAGCTTTGCATGGAGTAGGTATTTAATAAATGTCTATTGGATTGGGTTGTCAACCTCAGTAAATTTGTAGAATTGCAAATAGTTTACAACTTTATTATCTGTAAAAGAAAAATACAGACTGAGAGGAAAACGTTGAATAATAGAAAAGTTTTCCAGCAACTGTTCTCATCTCCATCATGTGATCAGAACCAGAAAAAAGGAAAAATCTTGGAGTCAGAAAGACCTGGGTTCAAAGTCTACATCTAACACATATTACCTGTGTGATCCTGAGCAAGTCACTTAATCTGTTTGCCTCAGTTTCCTCACCTGTAAAAGGAAGATAATGATAGCACCTACCTCCCAGGGTTATAATAAGGATCAAATAAAATAATAATTCTAAAGTGCTTGGCATCTAGTAAGTGCTGTGTAAATGTTAGTTAATATTATTATTATTACTTAATCTCTTAACACTGCAGGAAACTCTTAGAGAGTACAAGTTATAATTCTTAATAGAATATAAGCACCTTAAGGGAAGGGACTTTATATCCTGTATCTCCACAGTCTAGGATAGTGTCAGACACATACTAGATGCTATGTTTATGCTTCTTTATTGATTGATTTACCAATAAATTGATTTATATTTACCAACATATTGGTAGAGAATGTTTCTTACACCTTTGAAATCACAGGTTAGAACCAACCTCTTTTCCCAAAAACGTCAATGTTATTGTACAAAGATGAAAATCCTTTTTTGATTAAAAGAATATTAAAAGTGACAAAAAATCTGATCCTTCCTTAAGAAACAGAGTTGTAGAGTAGAAAGACCTCTCACCTGGGAGATGGGTAAATTGACATATGGCTGCCTAGAGGTGGGACTTTGACAAGACAGTTCACTTCTCTCAGACTTAATTTCTTCATTTGTAAAGTGAGGGATCTGGTTGATTTTAGATTATTGGTCTTTTTTTAATGAATGGATCCTTCTGGTAAGCTGGTGAAGTCTCTGGCTCTTCTACAATATTTTTGTTTTATCTTATTTTTTATTTATTTATTTTTATGAGAAAAAATATTTAATTTATTTAATTGATTAAGACAATTTTTGCATGGTTACATGATTCATGTTCTTTCTCTCCCCTCTTTCCACCCCCCTCCCATAGCCAACAAGCAATTCCACTGGGTTTTACACATGTCATTGATCAAGACTTATTTCCATATTATTGATATTTGCACTATGGTGATCATTTAGAGTTTAAATCCCTAATCATGTCCCCATCAACTCATGTGATCAAGCAGTTGTTTTTCTTCTGTGTTTCTGCTGCCACAGTTCTTTCTCTGGATGTGGATAGCATCCCTTCTCATAAGTCCCTCAGAATTGTTCTGGATCATTGCATACAATATGTTTAAAAAAACCCTCTTACCTCCTATCTTAAAGGAGGAAGTATCTGAGGTCAAATTTGAACCCAGGACTTCCCATCTCCCAGTGGGTCTCTATCCATTGAGTCCTAACTGCTTCATCCAGTATGGCTTTTTTTTTCCCTTTTCCTAAAACTCTTACTTTACATCTTAGGATCAATAACCTGTATTGGTTCTAAGGCAGAAGAATGGTAAGGGCTAGGCAATGGGTGTTAAGTGACTTGCTCAGGGTTACACAGGTAGGAAGTGTCTGAGTTCAGATTTGAACCCAGGACCCCCTGTCTCTGGGCCTGGCTCTCAATCCACTGAGCCACCCAGCTGCTCCCCAGTGTGTTGTGAAATGCATTACATAGGAAACTAATTAGACCAAAATTGACTTACAAATTTTTAAAAATCCACAGATGAAGATCTGATTTAGATAATCTCTAAGGTTCCTTCTTGCTCAAACATTCTATGATATTTTCTCTCTCTTGTGCTCTAATTTCTAACTTTTATCCTCAGGTTCCTTCCAAATAAGATATTCTGTGATTCTTTTATGAAGGGAGGACAAGTTCTGCTCTGAGCAATTGCCTAGAGCATATACATAATCACAACTAAGGCTTATTGGGCCTTTCATGCCATTGCAATGCCTTTCAAACTAGGAGAGGGTCATACGTGTAGGAAAGGGATTTGAAAATAAAAGTATCCTGTCAAAATTGGGATCATGATTATTATGACTCTTTCTGTTTTTCCTTCCATTTTTGTCACTGTGCTCATTTGGGGAAGAACTGATGGCTTGCAACTGGCTGTTACATTAGGTTGCTGAGAGAAATTTCTGAAATTCCATTTGCTTAATATCTAGAAGGTAATTTAACCCATTTTATGAGGCTTTATTTCATTAGAGGTTTCTATAATGGGCTTGCAGATGACTGCCTTTCCCTGGCTATCACAGCAGCCCTTTCCTAATAATGATGAAATTTACTCCATTCCTTTGATGTTTGTGTTAATTGCTATCTATTGTAATATTTAAATTCAGAATGAAAATGAGCTCCTTCCTTGGAACTGTTTTTTAAAAAGGAGATAAGTTATGTACTTTTCAGCTTTAGTCATGAAGATTAAAAAAAAGAAGAAGAAAAAAAAAACCTTAATCAAGAATCCAGGTCTATAAAGCTCTGGAATGGTTTATTAACTGCTCTATTTTTAAATTTTTTTATTGGTATCTTTTGTTCTCATATCACCTAAATTTTCCTCACTATTTTTTCTCCCTTTTATTTGTACATCACCTACATTTCTCCCAGTACTCCTCTCCCTCCCCATTGAAAATAATTCAGATGTTGAAAATAATATGAAAATATGTGCATTGTTTGACATCCGGTCTTTCCATCTCTGCAAAGTAGTAGGGGAAAGTGTCTTCTCAAGACTCTTCTCTGAGGCAGTGTTTGTTCTTGGTGATTCTACAAGTCATTCTGTAGGTGTGTGTGTGTGTGTGTGTGTGTGTGTGTGTGTGTGTGTGTGTGTGTGTGTGTATTTTTTAATCTTTCCAAGAACATTATGGTATTCAGTGGGTATATTGTGTTCTTGGCTCTGATTGTTCCATTCTTCTCTTTAGTCATCATATTTATCATTTTTTGGAGTAGAGTAATATTTTATTATATTTGTGTGTCAGAACTTGCTTAGCCATTCTTCAATTGATGGACATCTCTGTCTTCAATTCTTTGCAAACACAAAAAGTATTGCTATAAACATTTTGGAGTACATGGGAACTTTCTTCTTATCAATACACCATCGGGGTTTATCCCTAGTAATGCAATCTCTAGGTCAAAAGATATGGACTTGCTAGCCACATTATCCAGAATGCTTTTCAAAATGCAGCTCTATTGTATTTTGCTGAATCTCTGCTAGAACCATTGACTTTCCCCTCATCCTCCATTGCACTAATATGCCTGTCTTCTCACAACCCCTACAAGATTAGATGCTCTGTTGCCATCTTCTCCAATTTGCTAGGTATGAATTGAAACCTCAGGAATATTTTGAACTTATCTCTAATTGATATATTTCTTATAGAGAAGTAGGATATCTTGGTCATTGGAGTATGGACTGTCTTGCCTCTGATATTTATTGTCTATGTGACCAGAAACCAGTTCCTGAACAGCTTAGAACCACTCTAAAAGGCTCCAATTTACAAAAGAGTTGTAGATTTGTATGGTATGGGGGAGGTCCAAGAGTGGGAGTTTCCCATGTGCTTGAAATTACAGTTCCATAATATAGAAAAGGTTTCTAGTTACAGCAGCTATTTCCCTTTAAAATGAAACTTTTGGGGCAAAAGGATATTACTTGAAAGTCATTCATAAGGGTCATTTACAGTGGAAAGTACATTGTTCTGAAGTCAGAGGATCTAGGTTCAGATTTCTACCTTTATTGCCTATATGACCTTGAGAAAGGACTTAATTCCTTTGAACCTCAGCTTCTTCATCTCTAAAGTCAGAGGGCAGAGAGCAGGCATTCCTATATGACCTACTGTGTGCCAGGCAGTTTACAAATATTATTATCTCATTTGATTCTTCTGACAATACTTTGAGTTAGGAAGCAAATAGAAGTTAAGTGTTTTGCCCAGGGTCATATAATTAGTAAATGTATGTGGTTGGATTTGAAATCAAATCTTCTTGATTTCAGACTCAGTGCTTAACAATTGAGCCACCTGACTGTCTCCTATAAATTAAAAGAGTTGATCTAGATGGCCCCTGGATCCCTTTGAGTGTTAGCTCTATGATTCTATAAACTAGTTGGTCAAGATTTAGGCGTTGCTACTTAAATAAATAGCAAAGAATCCCTTTAGAGCCTTAAATTAATGATTATAATTATTTATGATGGGAGTGACATGGGAAATAATGTCAAAACTCAAATACAAATGAACCAATCATAATGATTTTTGTGGGTTATATATTGATTTAGAAAACTACAAATCAATATTATCTCTGTTTTTTTGCATTTTAAAATTTATTTCTTTAAGTATTTCACAATTACATTTTAATCTGATTCAAGCAACTCAGGAATTGAGGTTGCACTTCTGACAAAAATGATCCATTCATTTCTTTAATGATGGGCAGCTTTTCACTGTGCTTGTTTGTATCCATTTTTGATAAGGATTTTTGTTCCATAGATCAATTAATGAAATGTCTATTCTTAGCCCCAAACAAGTATAACTAAGGCTATAAATGATAGTGATTCCTGACAGCACTTAATTGAGCATAATAGAAATCAAGTGAGTGTTATCACCTAGTTAAGCACCTAGTTATCAAGAATAATTACTTAAAATAGGACACTACTACATTTTGGGTTTCCTTCCACTGAGAAAGAGTCTCGGTTAGGATATTGTCTAGAATTAGAATCATCACTGGATAATGTATTTATGACTCAGTGTTTGAGAAGTGTGTGTATACAATTCAAAAAAGCACAGAAGGAATAGAAGAAAACATTGTGATGCAGGTACATAGCAGTATCTCAAAGACAAAGAATGGAGGATGATGGTGAGGGAAGCCAATGGTTTCAGCAGAGATGCAGTAGCAACTCAACTATGTAGCTTAAAAAGAAGTATACCACTATATGTCACCCACTTAGCAGTTGCAGGTAAGTAGTCAAAGAACAAAAGTTCTCAAAGCAAGAATTGAAAAGTATTCCAATGATAGCAAAGAATGCTTCAGATCCCTAATAATGAAAGCAATACAAATCAAAACAGCTTTGAAGTTTCCTCTCCCACACAATAAATTTGGCAAAATGGTCAAAGATGGGAAAAGTCCATGTTGGAGGGACTGTGGAAAGACAGGCACTAAGATCTCTTTGGGAAACTGAGAGGATGACCATCAATTGGAGAATGGTTAAATAAATTGTGGTATATGAAGGTGATAGAATACTAGTGTGCCTTAAGAAATAATGAACAAACTGATTTTTTAATAACATTGAAAAAACTATATGAGATAATGAAGAGTGAAAAGAGTAGGACCAGGAGAACATTATATTCAGACACAGAACTAATACTAGAATAATAAACTAAGAATGTTATCTCCAGAAAGTGAGGAGAGAAAGGAGTTGGGACACTAGTGGATGGGATCTATTATGTAGATATGAAGAAAAGTAAGCTAAACATATGGATTTGTGATTGTATTTGTGTATTATTTTCTTTTTCTTTATATATGGAAAGCTTGTTTTATTTGGATTTATAAAAATAGTTTTGAAATTCCAAATAAATTCCAAAATAAATTTGGAAAAATTGAAAAAGGAAGAAAGACAGGCATACTAATACTCTATTGGTGAAGTGTTGAATAAGTCCAATTATTCTTAAAAGCAATTTGAAAACATGCTTAAAACAGTGACTAAATTGTCCAAATCCTTAATCCAGAGATCCCACTACTAGGCACAGACCCCAAGAAGGTCAAAGAAAGATCCCATATACCAACATTTTTATAGCTATACTTTCTGTTAAATACACACACACACACATATTTCTGTAAAGAGTTAAAAACAAAGTATATGCTTATCAACTAAGGAATGACAAAAAAGTGGGATTCCATTATATAAATGTAATATAATATTGCTGATCATGAAGAACTCAGAAAAGTATGGGAAGATGTATAGGACCTGATCTAGAATGAGGTTAGAAGGACAAGTTATGTTATGACTAGAGCAAAGTAAAAGGAAAAACAAAAAAATATCCAAAACTGAACATAGTTCAGTATAATTATAATGTGTATTATATAACATAATTTTATATTATATAAATGATATACAATGTAATTATAAGTATCATAATTATTCAGTGTAATTATCATGAATAAGCTTGGACCTGCTGAAGAGCTGAAAAAATGAACTTTGCTACCTTCTTTACAGAGGTGTGGAATTGTATATGGAGTACCAGATAAACTATCAGACACAGGAGCTAAACATTGTTTTGTTTTGTTTAACTGCTCTTTTTCTCTTTCATTTTTAATTGTTACAAAGTGTGGGCCCAGCGGTACAATGAGGAGGAGAGAAATATATTTTTTTTAGTTAAAGATACAATCCCACTTTCTTTCAGTTTCCATTTTCTATAATAAACAGCTTTTAAAAAAAGTTTAAAAAATAAAATAATCAGGATAAAATCTCTACCTTTAATTCCATTGGTAGAGAGAACTATAAGTATATGCCTTCTATCAATGTAATTCATTTTCTCTGCAATCTATAGACATAGAGATTTATAGGGTAACTTGTTCAGGATCACAAAAATATGTGTCCAGGGAAAGACTTGAATGCAGATCTTCCTGACCTGGAGATTCATCCTACATCTACTATACCATATGGCTTCTCATTTAAAAAAAAATAAGTTGATAAGAAAAGATATAAAATATATAGGGATATATATCTGTTTATGTGTATATATTTACATATAACATATTTTATATTTGTATAGATGTATGTGTGTGTATGTGTGTATATGTATTCAAAGACTTCCAAGAGAGAATTTGTCCTTGAACCACTTTCCTTTTGATGATCTTCCAAGGTCATGGAGTAATTTAGAGTAGTCCTCTATCTAAATACTTCATGGAATCTAAATCATTTCTTGGTAGGAAGGTAGGATGAACTGACTTACTGAGCCCAAGCTGTCTGTTTTGTCTGTCTCCCTTAGCATCTGACCATAGAGAGTTAGATTTATTCAACCATATTCTGCTGTCTTTCCTTCATAACTCCAATCTACCAGTTTCCTGATTGTCATTCATCATTCCTCCTGGATAATCCAAGAAGATATTTGTCAAGCCCTTTGCAAACTGTAAAACTGTATTCTTATTATGCCCTACTTTAATTGCTTACCTTCTTTCATTATTTTTACCCCCACTGCCCTCACCCCACCTTTACCCTGCCCAAAATGAGTTCAGTACTGGAGAAATTCACCCATGAGTTCCCATATTTTATCTTTGGCAATAGCCATAATTCATAACTCTATTCATTATCCTCTTGTCCCACATTACTGGTCTAGTCCAACCTAGATAATTAGTTCTCAATCCTCACAATGTAGACACATTGCTTCCCCCCCCCATCCCCCACTCCCCCTACCAAACAGGGATTGGGGGGAGGAATAGCAGAGAAACCCTCCCAACTACTCTTGAGCCACTAGGTGCATTATTGGACTCTATTTCCTTGGACTGTGAGCCAGTTACTTCCTAGACACAGACTATTCAAGGAGTTGGAAGCCCTTCCTAGGTAATACAGTCAAAGGGCAGCCCATTTTTTAAAACCCTTATCTACCATTTTAGAATCAATACTGTGTATTGGTTCTGAGACAGAAGTGTGGCAAGGGATAGGCAATGAGGATTAAGTGACTTGCCCAGCATCACAGAGTTAGGAAGGGTCTGAGCTAGGATTTAAACCCAGGACCTCCCATCTCTAGACCTGGCTGCCAATCCACTGAGATACCATGGCAACATATTTTTAAAAGAAAATTTAAAAAAAATATCTCTATAAGGAGACTATGCAGCATAATGGAAAGAATGCTTAATTTGTAGTCACAAGACTCAGTTCTGCTACTTTCTACCTGAGTGACTTTGAACAAATGACTTCTCTGTGTCTCAATCTCTTCAACTACAAAATCAATGAATTGGACTAGATGGTATCCTTCCTTCTAGCTTTACTTCAACAATTCTCTGAGGGTACTTTTTATTTTTTATTTATTTATTTTTAATTTTATGATTCTTGTAACCAAGGAATAATGTTCTAAATTGACTAAATAAAATGAAAAATAAAATGAAAAATTGAGGCTACTTTTTAGAATAAGCATTTGTAAAAGATGTTGATGGTGAGATGAGAGAGGATACTGAGGAAGAATTCTTATGGGAAAGGAGGAGACATGTGTAGGGGGAGGAATGGGGGTTGAGTATCCCTATGGCCAAAATTCACCTATCACACAGACTAATCTTAACTCAGGCTAAATTTTTATTAGACTTCCTTCTATTTAGCTTGAATTCTACTAAAATCCTAGTGTCTTTTTTTTCCCCAGACAAACCACTTTCTAGCCAAACTTTCTCCACTTAGTGTTTGTGAAGATGACTTTTTGAACCCAAGTATAAGACTTTACATTTGCCCCTACTTGGATAATCCCAAAATGAAAATACCTTAGAAAAATAAACACACACAAGGAAGAAACCAAGGAATTTAAGGACATGCCTCAAATCATTGATCACTGAGAGTGTGGATGGAAGAAATCCCAGTACAAAAGATAATCAAATTTATACCAATGAGATGGAGACAAATTCATTGAAACTGGATTTTTATTTTTATTCCATATTGATTTAGATCAAAACTTGCTACATTCTTTAATACTAATGAAAGAGAAAAAACATTATTCCATAATTGGAAAATGTATTATGAAGAATATGTCTGAGAATACATTATTAATTTTGAAATGTAAATCGTGTAATATTAAATGAATAGAATTGCATAAAAGAAATATGGAAGTCACCTCAAGCTACTTTTCTCCCTAGATGACCATTTGGTCTATGAGAAACAAATTCAAGAGGGAAAAGAATGTGCCTTTTTAATGATTACAAATAGTAACCATCAGCAAAAATAAACATTCATGATGAGTGGGAGCAAGTGGTTTTCAGAGATTGTTCTAGGGGATGGAGAAAGTCTACTGAACAATACATAGTGAGAAATGTTTTCCAAATATTGTAGTTAAAAGTATCACTTGAAAAGGTATAGATTCACAGAAATGTCAGATCTGGAAGGGTGTTTTGGGGCTCACCTCATCTAGCCCCCTTCTTTTATAAATAAAGAAACTAGGGCCCAGGATGGGTTTCAGGAGAAAATTTTATTTTATTTTGTACTTGGTCAAGTAACTGACATTAACGTCTTACTTGAATACTTCATCTGGTTGTGGAAGTTATTTTGGGTTATTGAAGGTTATATCAACACTACAAAAGCTCTAAGGATTTACCATGATAGAAAGGCTTGAGAATGGATCCAGAGAAGGGCTGTACACTCAAATGACTCTTCCTATAGGAGATCTTTTCCAATCCCAATATATTTTGTTTTTTTCCCATCTAAAGTTACCTTGCTATTATTTGGTAAGTGTCTTATCTCTCTATTTTTGTTATGTATCTCAATTATTTATGTATGCTAGGCCATCTTCTCTTTTAGAATGTAAACCCTTTGAAGACAAGGACTAATTTTTGTTTTTTCTTTGTACCCCCAGTGTTCGTCATATAGTAAATGCTTACACTTCTCAGTCTTTGTTTTCTCATCTATTAGACATGAATTATAATAGCACCTACTTCCAGAGTTGTTGTAAGGATCAAAGGAGGAAAGAAATATAAAGAATTATGTAGATCTTCAAGTAGTGTAGAAATGCTAGCAGTTATCATGACTGAGTGATTGTTGTGGAAGCACTGACCAGGTTACATCCAACAAGGCTGGTTACAGGGGAATGAAATTTTTCTGGCCCAAACTTGGAAACTCATCCATGAAGTTATAGAGGGTGGCAATCTGCATCCAAGCAGAGAACACAGCAGTCTGCCTATCTGAAAATTCAGGGTTTGATTTCTATTCATTTCATAAATTGATGCTAATCCCTCTTCCACTCTGAAGATCAAATAGACAGCTGAGCTTCTTCTCTGGGTCTACCTCTTCCATTGCTAGAGATGCCCTTGGCTTTCTTCTTACATCACCCTAATTCCCCATCCCTCAGTAGCCTTCAATGCATCAAACTAGGGGAACTGGATACATCTAGAAGAACCAAATGAAGCTGAGGTGGAAGGTAAAGTGTTTTTGCTTTAGAAGGTAGTTCCAAAGGGCAGCAGACTGGAGCATGAGTCAGATGTTTGAACAGGACTTCAGGCTGTCTATGTGTTGGCAAAAGGTCTAGTCAATTCAGTTTATCAAGATTTCACAGTTGTTCCAAAATATAATTACACAATCCTGGATCTAATAATTACCAGCCCTTTTGCCCATCCCCTAGCTTCCCTTAATTTCTTTGCACCCTAGTGCACTCTTCTATAAAATGGGGATAATGTTTTTTTTAATTTCTTACTTCTGTCTTGGAATCAATACTATGTTTTGGATTCCAAGGCAGAAGAGCAGTAAGGGCCAGGCAATGGGGGTTAAATGACTTGCCCAGGGCCACATAGCTAGGAAGTATCTGAGACCAGATTTAAACCCAGGATCTTCCATCTCTAGCTAGGAAGTATCTGAGGCCAGATTTGAACCCTGGCGCTCCAGTCTCTGGCCTGGCTCTCAATCCACTGAGTCACCCAGCTGCCCCGAATAGAGTTCTTATGAGAAAAAGCATCCTATAGGTTTTTAAATGCTTTGGAAATGGAAGTTTTTATACTTATGGTTATTATAATAGCTATAATTGAATGACTACTCTAAAACATTGTTTGGTATATCACCATTCAGAAAGGGGGTTATTTTAAATTAAAAGCCTTTTAAAGATTTGTGGGAATTAAAAAAAACCCCAACAACATAAAGAACCATATGGTAAAGCTCCTTGATGGCAGCAGGACAATTATCTATTATTCTTTCTATCCTTTCCAGAGAGCCTAGAACAATGCTGTACCCGTATTAAGTCCCTAATAAATATGTTGATAAGGATGCTTACAGAAGCTCATAGCACAGTGTCTGGTCCATAGCAGGCACTATATAAATGCTTATTACTTCCCTCTTCATTTCATATTGACATCAAACAAGACCTAGAACAAAGAGACATACACTTGACAGATGTTTGCTTCTATCATGAAAATAATTTTGTCAAGAGTCCAAGTTTAGAAGACTTTTCTTACAGATGATGTTTCCCACCAGTTTGTAGATGACTTTATTCTGATTACATCGAGTTTCCCAAGTGACACCTTGAATCCTTCCAGAGTTCAGTGGTTAAATGATCTGTATAGGAAACTCTGAGGGAATAAAGAACTCCTATTGTCCATTGACATGCTATTGGTTGGACAACCTATAAAACTCATCTATCAGTACATATATCCTAGACAGATGCTGCAAATGGAAAATGAGAGAACTTCGGAATGATATGAAAGTGCATTAAGGGGTTGGATTATCTTAACGTAGTTGCAAAGTTCTTTTAATAATTGCAAGTTTCTTCCTGAAACAAGAGTCCACATTTTTAACATCAGAATTCTCCGGATGATGTAGAATGGCTATGAGTCATGGAACATTACTGAAGTTGAGGATCCAGCAAAAGGCCATAGATCTTATAAATTTAGAGCCAAGAGGAACTTGAGAGACCATTTAGTCAACCTTCCACATTCTAACAATTCAGGAATGAACAAATAGTAAGTAGCAGAGGAAACCTATGTCTTCTGACTCCAAAACCAGCAATCGTTCCACAGCATCACAGAGAGGAGTTCATTAGTGGGAGCAAATAGGAAATCAAACATTGCAAAGTAGGAGTTTTGCAGGAGAATCAGTGTAGAGGATGTCATCAGTGAAATGTATTCTATAAGTGTATGACAATTAGTGTATTACTTGGCACATAGCAAATACTTCATAAATGCTTGTTGACTTGACTGTAAAAGATTGGCTTGTGTGTTTCATTGGTATGTTTGAAATGTCAAGAGAAATCAAAGAAGGTCCCCACACATTGAGTGGGCACCCAAGGGGGAGAACATGATTTACAGAGACAGAGCAGGAATGGACAGCTTGTTGGGGGAGAATAACCATATTGCTGAGATCACAGAAACATTAACGTGTTGGAGTATAAGACTGATTAGAATGGAGCAACCTCACTGGGCACAAAAGATGTAGTCTTGAAGACCTACCTGGATTAACATTTAGTGCTCACCTCCTATGTGCCAAATCCAATTCTGATAAGTCGAATCCTGTTTTTGTTGCATTTGGAAAGTGGACTACTTACAAGGTTTGTAGGAATTTTTGAAAAAATTAAGAATCATATGTGGTAAAGCTAGTCATCACCCAATTCTAGATCATATTTCTGCCTATTTGGTGTATAGGAAAATCAGATGCTTAAATTCATACGTCTTTATTATAATGGGGAATAGAAGATGGTAGAGGGGAAGGAGATGTATTTAATTTTTATATAGGAGGAAAGTTTCAGTTTCCTAACCCTTATTAAGGTTCTGATATCAAAAGTAATGAGTGGACTGACTTTCAAATCCCAGAAGTAATCATTAAGATATGGAAAGATCTACATAAAAGTGCTCAGAGTAAAACTGTCCATGTGGTGAGTAATTAGATAAGGAATAATTGTGGGAGGGAGGAGGGGAGATTTAGAGCACAGTCCATCCCTGGGTGTCACACCAGAAGAGAGGTGGTCTAACTGTAACTGCCCTCCTCCACAAAGGGTTAGAGAGAGAGGACTCTAAAGAGGGGTACTCTAGCCACAAGATCATGTTGTTTGCAGAATAACAGTATTCCAGATGCATTCAGACTTGGAGAAGAGAAATAAAGCCCTATTTCCCATTGTGAGTGGGGGGTAGTTGTATCAAAGAAAGGGGAGTCACCAATGAGACCTGGTGTATGTGTGTGTGTGTGTATGTAAAGATGTTAATGGTAGTTGCACCATTTAGTATCAATGGAGGATCAGGAGGGAAGAGTGGGAAGGTAGTCACTATAGGGAAGAAGAATGCTCCTAGGTGGAGGATTTGGGTTCAATTATGACCTATGACCTGTAAGGGGTAAATTTAGGGTTGAGACTGAATTTAGTTGGTCGCCAGGGATTTCATTTCTAAATCCCAATAAAAATACTCAAGTCAGTTTGGGAATTTTATGGTGGTTTAATTAATATGGAGGGAAGGAATTAAGAAGAATTAAGAAGAGAGAGGGAAAAGGATATAAGATTTCTCTGGCGTAGCCTGAGCCAAGGGGAATTTAGAGACCTTTCAGCCACGAGGCCTCCTCTGAGATGAGGGACCCCCTGGGAGGATGGTGTTTTTAGGAAAGGTAAAGGAAAAAAAGGGAATCAACCTAAACTCCAAGAGAGCTCAGGGAAGACTCCTCACCTGACCCACAATATTGAGCTTCTCCCAGTCACTACACTAAAGATGCTAACCACCAAACCCAGACAAGAGTTGCAGGCATGCCAAAATGCCAAGACACCCAGCACGCTGCCACCAGTCACATCTCCATCTCAAAAGAGAGCCAGAGCCACCTCTTCATGAAAAGATCCTGGGGAGAGGAAGTGAAGTGAAATATATAGACTTTTTTTACATCACTTCCTGCATCTCCTATGTAGCAATGGTAACTTAAGCTTGACTTTGGACAGCCCAGGGGGTCTGTCAGTTGTTTCTGATTTGTCACTTGCTAGCACATGTCTGTCATAGACCATCCTTCTCAACACTTAATCCTTAAGTAGGGGTGTATACATTCCTGGTTGCTAGACTAAGCAGGGTGGAGTAAATCTAAAATTCACAGACTTCGGGCAAGTCACTTAAATTCCATCTTCCTCAGTTTCCTAAACAATTTATGCAATTATGACTGGATTATATCTGAGGTACCTTCAGGCTCCAAATCTATAATCCTATCATCAAATCCATAATCTACTTGATCAAACCTAAGAACCTTGCTTCAATAATGAATTAATAATTATAGCTTTGCAAGGGCTCCTCCAAGGTAGTCTTGTTATTTTAATAAAGTGCTATTGATTGATTGATCTCCAAGGTGCTTTCCAGCTCTAAATTTGACATTTATAGGGCATGCTTTAAGGTTTGCAAGGCAATTTCCAAACATCATCTTATTTGATTCTCATAATTAAATAGGTTAAGTGCATACTATCCTACTAGTATTATTATCAAGTCCATTCTCTGTCAAAAAAAAAAGCATTTTTTGCCTCATTTGGTTAAAGATAGGGGAAACAGGAAGCTTTCAAAACAGAAATCTATGACTTATTTGGAATTTCCCCCAAACCCTCATTTTCTTCAAAGAAAAGAAGAGAGAGAAATTTCACTTTGGGTGTGTGTGTGTGTGTGGGGGGGGGGGGGGAGTTGCTGAGATAAGGAAAGGAAAGGGAAGGGTATTTATATAGCCCTGACTATGTCTCAGTACAAAGATGTCTCTTAGAGATAAATCACAATTAGCAAATGAGTATTTAGAAAGTGCTTAGCATAAGTTAGGCACCAGGAATATAAAGCTAGAAGTGTAACAGAGCCTGTTCTAAAAATTAGGTTATTTCAAAAAATAAATTAAAGTAAAAATTTTCATTATATTTTAAGATTGAAGCTGTCTCCCTCTTTTCCTTTCCATCCTTCACTAGAGAGGGCCACTATTTGACACACATGTGTGTGTATAATTTGTAAACATATATACTGACCCTAGTTGTGTGCTCATGAACAAGTCATTTCATTTCTTTGAGTCTTAGTTTCCTAAAATTCAAGTCCAGTTTAAAGTACTTACTAGCTATGTGATCCTGGACAAGTCACTTAACTTTCATTTGCCTCAGTTTCCTTAATTGCAAAATGGGAATAATAATTAGATTTGTTACAAAGATGAAAAAAATTAATTTTTATAAGTACTTAGCACAGTGCTTGGCACATAGTAAACACTATAAAATTCTAGCTATTATTATTATAATGAATATGATGATCTTCAAAATGGATTTGACAATAATATCTATAGTACCTATATCATAGATTCATTGTGAGGATTAAGGGAGGTAATGTTTGCAAAGTCCTTGTCAAGCCTTAACGAGTGCTATATAAACAGCTGCTATTAGTGCCAGTTCAGAAATTTACACTCTGATCTTCTTGTTCTACAAGGTGTACAAATAGCAGTAGCTTACCTTTAGGTCGGCTTTACAATTTACAGAGCACTTTCTTTGTGAAGTACATGGGAAATGTCCTGACTCTATAGGAAACCCTGAGGTCTCCCACCTTGTTGAAAGTCCCTCTCAGAATATTATTATAAGTAATAGAGAAGTGCTTGATGATTGATTATGGATTCCGGCTCAAATTCTTCCTGTGTACTTTATTCGGTAAAGACAAATCTGTTCTATGTTTGGTTCTTTCTGAGCTTGAATGCTTGTAAGAGGAGCTTATGGCTAGTCACCCTTTTGAGAATGCTATATATTGACATTCTCAGGCTTTACCTGCGTAGAAGTAGATGAGCCACAAAGAATGATGAGAGGTTTACATGTAGGTTGTGCTCCAGTCAACCTATACTAGCCTGGGAAAGTTGTGTAAAATTTTCAGGTTAGCAAATGCTCCATCATGAGGCTTGACTTATTGTTTTGTTGGCTTAAGAAAGTGATGGAGGAAATGTTAATAATGCAAACTTAAAAGTGTGTTCTATATACATATTCTCCCCCTTACCCCTTAAAACCAACTGTTAAATATTTACCAGCATACCCATATATATGTGTGTGGATAGATAGATAGATAGCTAGATAGCTAGCTAGCTAGCTAGATAGATAGATATAGATATAGATATAGATATGGATATGGATATGGATATGGATATAGATATAGATGGTATACTCTACAACTTTTTTGGCAGGGAAGGCTTCTGATACATGCTCCCTTTAAAAAAAATGAGGTAACTATGGTTTGGGAAGCTTAAATGACTTGCCCAGCATCACACAACTAGAAAAAAGTAAAGTCAGAATTTGAATTAAGTTTTTCTAGTGCTTTCATCATTATATCATGATGCTTCTCCAAAGAGAGGATTCCTCAGTCCCAGAAATTTGGTCAGGCCATTATTCTTCCTTCCTTCCTTCCTTCCTTCCTTCCTTCCTTCCTTCCTTCCTTCCTTCCTTCCTTCCTTCCTTCCTTCCTTCCTTCCTTCCTTTCTTCCTTTCTTCCTTTCTTTCTTTCTTTCTTTCTTTCTTTCTTTCTTTCTTTCTTTCTTTCTTTCTTTCTTTCTTTCTTTCTTTCTTTCTTCCTTTCTTCCTTTCTTCCTTTCTTCCTTTCTTCCTTCCTTCCTTCCTTCCTTCCTTCCTTCCTTTCTTTCTTTCTTTCTTTCTTTCTTTCTTTCTTTCTTTCTTCTTTCTTTCTTTCTTTCTTTCTTTCTTTCTTTCTTTCTTTCTTTCTTTCTTTCTTTCTTTCTTTCTTTCTTTCTTTCTTTCTTTCTTTCTTTCTTTCTTTCTTCTTTCTTTCTTTCTTTCTTCTTCTTTCTTCCTTTCTTCCTTCCTTCCTTCCTTCCTTCCTTCCTTTCTTCCTTCCTTTCTTTCTTTCTTTCTTTCTTTCTTTCTTTCTTTCTTTCTTTCTTCTTCTTTCTTTCTTTCTTTCTTTCTTTCTTTCTTTCTTTCTTTCTTTCTTTCTTTCTTTCTTTCTCTCTTTCTTTCTCTCTTTCTTTCTTTCTTTCTCTCTTTCTCTCTTTCTTTCTCTCTTTCTTTCTTTTTCTTTCTCTCTCTCTTTCTTTCTTTCTTTCTTTCTTTCTTTCTCTCTTTCTCTCTTTCTTTCTTTCTCTCTTTCTCTCTCTCTCTTTCTCTCTTTCTTTCTTTTTCTTTCTCTCTCTCTTTCTTTCTTTCTTTCTTTCTCTCTTTCTTCTTCTTTCTCTCTTTCTTTCTTTCTTTCTTTCTCTCTTTCTCTCTTTCTCTCTTTCTCTCTTTCTTTCTTTCTTTTCTTTCTTTCTTTCTTTCTTCTTCTTTCTTTCTTTCTTTCTTTCTTTCTTTCTTTCTTTCTTTCTTCTTTCTTTCATTCCTCCCATATTTCTCTCCTTTTTCCTCTTCAAGTTTATTTGGAAATAATAGATTTTCCTTCTTTCTTCTACTGACAATTCCTCTCCTTTTGAGATATGTGAAAAGTCTGGAGCATCCCCAGTAAAAATTGATAGCTTAGTGAAATTGGGGTGATTCCTGACTTTTGACTCCTTGTTTCATAATAAAGGCCTGTGTCTTGAGTAACTGGTTTGGTTTGCAGAAACCGTAAGGAAACCAGCATTTTATCTTTTTTGCTTCCAATTATGCCATACTGTGTCAAGCAGAAACTGAAATTTCCAAAACACTAGAGAATAACTCTTAGGAATGCTTTCTAATTATGGATGTTTACATAGTATACCTCTTAATATCAAATTAGGGAGGGGGAGTGAGTGTTCAGTGTTTCCCATAATAATAATAATAGCTTCTAAAGGACTGTTTTTTTTCAACTTATTTTCAACAGTAGCAATTTTTTTTTAAGCAGAAAGAACACTGGATTTGGAATCAGAATCAGACCTGAATTTGAGGCTCTGAGTTTAAATTCCAGCCCTTTTCTTGTGTGATCTTAGGTAAATCATTTCATATCTTTCAGGCCTTAAGTTTTCTCCTCTTCTAATATGGGAGGTGGGCTCATTTCCTCCTCTACCAAGTAAGTGGGGCCCTGGGGTTGGACTCAATGGCCTGAAAGTTCCTTTTTAGTTCCAAATCTAAGATCTTATGACTGGGTGCTCACATATGATCTCATTTGAATTCCTCTGAGAAATTTGGAAAGTTAGTAAAAGTATCCTCATTTTACAGATGAGAAAGCTTAAGAGGTGGAGTTAACCTTGAAGATAAAAAACAAATTAGGAAAAAGTGGCATCCAGACTGAAACCAGGTTCTCTGACTCCAAGACCATTGTACCACACAGTGGTACCTCCTCAGAGGGATGGAAGGTAGGGGAGTGGTCTCCCTTCTTTTCCTCCCAATATTTTTATGGAGGTGAAGTCAGGCTGAAATGAAGGGGGGTGTCTTAATGACTGTGGGAAGCATTCTTGAGCCATATTTGTATAAGAGTCTCAGAGGGAGGCAATATGGCGTAGAGGAAAGACCATTGGCATGGGAAACAGAAAACTTAAGTTCAAATTCTGTCTCTGACACTAATCCTATACAAATTCATCACCAATGTCCTCAGTTTCCTCGTGGCTATCTCTAATAGTCTTTCCCTAAAAAGCAAGAAGAATAGACATTACAGAAACAGAAGCAAGTTCTTGCTTCCTTACTTGAATCTAGCCATCAGGAAAAGGAATCAAAAAGTCTTTCTTTAACTTTTTTAAACCCTTACCTTCTGTCTTGGAACCAATACTAATTATCAGTTCCAAGGCAGAAGAGCAGTAAGGGCTAGGCAACTGGGGTTAAGTGACTTGCCCAGGATTACACAGCTAGGAAACGTCTGAGACTGAATTTGAACTTGGGCTTTCCCAACTCCATGCCTGACCCGTTATCCATGGAGCCACCTAGCTGCCCCGCTTTGCCTTTTTGGAGTGCATCCCAGTTTTGGTTCCATAGCTAGTCCAAAGTCTTCTTTATTCCAGTTAGAAGACTGGATTCAGGTACAGGGTAGTTATGTGCTCCAGATTGAGGAGCAAGATTTTTCTGGTACCCACCATTTCACCTTTCTAATAGCAAGCTCCTCAGTCCTTGGCATTGTCTACTTTTGATAAGACTGGGCTAGGCATGCTCTGGAGATGTACTTCCCATTGGTGAGATCTAAAGTAGGAAAGGACCTCAGAAATCATTCATTCCAACCTCTTCATTATGACAGATGAGAAAACTGAGGCTGTAGGAGATAGAGACATACTTGATACAATGGGGGAAGAGAGCATCAGCTGAGGATTGGAATTCTCAAAGGCAGAGCACTCATCCTCTTCTACATTTAACTTCCTCTCTATAAATGTCCCCACATTAAATGAGTCTCCCTACTGAATTATTTGTCATGGTGGTGAGGTGTGGGGGACAGAGGATTTGGACTTGTGATTTCATCTTTTTTGGGGAATTTCCCTCCATAACTTTCACTGGCACCTCTTTTGGTACAGACTTTCAAACTGTCTTGAAGCCCTTCAAGTCTAAGGGACTTCTACTGGGTCAGTTAGCTGGTATATGTCAGAGGCAGAATTTGAATCCAGTTCTTTCTGAGTCCCCAGGTGGTCTTCCCTCTAGTGCACCAAGCTTCTCATGAGTATCTCTACTAGTTGCTATTCTTTAATCTCACAACTCTGATCCAGTATCATCTCTACAGTAAAGACAGAAGGAATGACTTAAGAATCAAGATATCACCATAAATAAATTAGGTGGACATAGAATAGTATACTTGTCAGATCTGTAAGAAAGGAAGGAATTAAAGATGAAGCAGAACCAGGAGAACATTGGACACAAAGACTGATACACAGTGGCACAATCGAATGTAATGGACTTCTCTACTAGCAGCAATGCAATGATCCAGGACAATTCTGAGGGACTAAGAGAAAGAAGCTATCCACATCCAGAGGAAGAACTGTGGGAGCAGAAACTCAGAAGAAAAAGCATATGATGGATCATGTAGTTCAGTATGAATATGATTAGGGTTTTGATGTTAAAGAATCATTCTACTGCAAATATGAATAACATTGAAATAGGTTTTGAACAATGATAGGCATATAACCCAGTGGAATGGCTTGTCAGCTCTGGGAGGGGGGGAGGGAAGGGTGGGGACACATGAATCATGTAACCATGGAAAAATATTCTAAATAAAAATAATAAAAAACACAAATACAAATTTATAAAAAAAGAATTAAGATATCTCATTGTCTCCCACCTCCCACCTTCAGGAGATAAAACCTTGTGGGGGGGGGAGAATGTTTTAAAATATGTCTAGGTGAACTAGACAGCTAAGTTCTTTCTTCCACTCTCCTTTTATGCTACTGCCTTCCTCTGTCAATTGTTCCCAGTAACTTTTGTTGGTGACAAAAGCTGCCTTTCATTTACATCTGAATCAAGGTCTCCACTAGTGTTATAGTGAACAATACCTGTAGCTCTAATTCTATGCCCCCCCTCCTTTATTCATTTGGAAAACCTTTTAATATTTTAATGAAATAAAGATCTCTTTTAGCAACTGCGGCTGGGTCTGAAGTTTATGATGTGTTTCCACATTCATTTCCTCGATTAAATTTCAATATTTCCCCCTCGCATCCTCAAGCTGCTTAATACACTGCTGGGAACACTTACCCTTGATGATGAAAACAATATTTTTAAGGTAAGTGAGGCATTTAGCTTAAGTAGATCCAGGAGGCCCATTAAAGAACATGTTCAATGCCCTGGTACCTGGATTCTCACCGCTTAACAACTCATATTATATGGCCACAGTTTAAAAAACTATTATTGGATTATTTCTGGAAATAAGAGGAAGATCCCTAAGAAAGAAAAGAACCATCTCAGGGAACATGTCCTCCAGCCACCTAGACATAGACATGTCTAAGAACTTCTACTCCCACTAAAGTCATCCACCGGTGATGTGGCATGGAAGTGACTCAAGATTATGCAGGGATACATGGCGGAATATAAGGTCTGGCTGGTCTGACCAAGCTGGAAAGGCTTTGAACATGACAGTGTACAGGCTATATATCTATATCTTTTTTTCCCCTCTGGATATTAGCATAATTGAGTCTAGAGAGGCTCCCCACCAGAAGGTTGAACACGAAAGGGTGAGTGTTGGGGGATTGTAATGTATGTAGGGGGAGGAGCAGCCCTAGGATTGCTGCAAGGATCCAGGGAGATATTGAAGGTAAAGCTCCTTGTAAATCTTAAGTGTTTTATGGGAATGCTAACTATTATTATTATTATTATTATTCTCCAATCTACTAAAATTGATACATTGTGGTATCTGTGGAATTATAGAGGTTCTTTAAAAAAACTATTATTATTATTCCAAATGTTTACAACTCTAAACAAAACATGCATTTCCACATATAAAGGCAAAGGAGATATTACATAAGTAAAACCTCAAGTCTCCTATGTGTAACTTACTTTTCTTCATAGCCAAATAATAGATCCCATCCATTACTGTCCTAACCCCTCTCCACCCTCCCTGCATCACATAGGGCATCACTGGAGAAGTCATCATGTCCATATAAATCAAGCCTTTCATTTTTTTTTCTTTTTGATCCCTTTCTAGAGGAATATTCTCAATTTATTCTTCCAGTATTAGTTCTGTGGCTGTGTATAATGTTCTGGTTTCTTTTTTCTTTTTTTTTAATGTTCTGGTTTCTATTCAGTTCACTGTTCATTATCTTTTTTAGTTCTTTCCAGGCTTTTAAAAAAAATCAGTTTATTGTTTGTCATGGTGCCATAGTATTCCATCACCATCATATACCACAATTTGTTCAGCCATTCCCCAACAGAGGGACATTCTTTAGTTTCCAATTCTTTGCCACCACAAAGAGAGCTGTGAATTTTAGAGAATTCCTTTTTTAAATTTAGAATTTAATTTAATTTAGAATCTAATTTAGATTTTAGAATTATTAATCTTAGTTCATGGGCCTCTCACCCAACGGATTCCATATCTACTCAGTGGATAGATTCCAGATTGTCCTTTAACTTGGATAGGAAAATTAAATCTTTACTGCAATATGATTGTTTTCCTTTGTAATCTTTTGCATTTTATTTTGTGCATTTAAACACATGAGTCTGAAAAGGGATTTGTAGTTAGGCTTCATAGGACTGTCATCCCAAGGATTCAGGACACACAAAAGAAGTTAAGAACACCTGAAAAGGAGAAAAGGAACTCAAGGAAGACCTTCAATTTGTAGGTGTATCCTCCATGAGAAACTTACAGAAGGTCTCTGATAGGGGTTACCAATGATAGATATGGATGAGTCACAGTGTGTATCTTTGGAAGAAATGCCCCACCTATAAGACCAGAGATCTGGAGTATATTAAAATAATCTAGTCAAGAGTGGTAAAAGCTTCCTTTGCTAAGTAGTCCCACCTCTATCTAATCAGCATTTTGTGTTAGTCTTTATTCATGGCCTAATACCCTGATGCCTTGGGAAAAGTCCCACAGGGTTTCACTTCTAGTGGGTACCTCCCAGTGGGTGCCTCTTCCAGTAAGTATTTACAGGCATAATTGGTCTTCAATATGAGCAAGGCTCTGCCCACCAACAATTCAATTCAATACAATACAATATAATAATACAATAAATATTTATTAGTAAGAGAAAGGTAATTGGCTTTCAAGCTCTCATCTGGAATATTCAGAAATGTAATGAAATAACAATATTGCTCTGACTGAAGAATGAGATACTTTTTTTGTCAGATGTGACATTATCAGTAATATGAGACTTATACTGATTGAATTCTGGGTATTATTTTAACCAATGAGACAGCCTGATGAAAGGGTTTTATTTCTTTATTCCTTCTATAATAATACTTCTATGTATCTTTTTAGAATAAGAACTCAGAGTGGGCTGATAGATAGTGAGCCAGTCAGCATCAGAAAGACCCAAGTTCAAATCCCACATCTGACACTTACTGGCTATGTAAGGCTGGACAGGTCATTTAACTTCCCAATGTACCAGCCAACCCTTTAAAATCCTAAGTTTAAAAGGAAGTCAAGTCAACAAGCTTTAACTAAATATCTATCATGTGCCAGGCACCATTCTGGAGTTACAAAGCAAGGCAAAATAAGTTCTTGCTTTCTAAGAGCTCACATTGTAATGGAGTGAGCCATATACAAACCACTATGTACAAATAAGAGATATACAGGATAAATTGGAGATGATCTCAGAGGGGAAAGGCATTAAGATTAAAGATGACCTACTTGAAGAAGAGAGTTTTCTCTCTGGAAATTCCTGATGCTAATGAAACCACAGGTCTGGTCTAATAATAGTTCACATTTACACCGCCATTTTTTGTTGCCATGTGGTCATCTGATCTTTGCAATAATCATGTGAAGTGGATCTTCCTATCATCCCACCTTCTTTTTATTGCTGAGGAAACAGGTTTAGAGAAGATAACTGGCCACACAGCTGGTTTCAGAAGAGAGACTTAAAATCAGGTCTTTCTGACTCCAAGGCTGATCCTCTAGTAACTAAACACTTCTTCCTCTTCCAGTAATAACCATTCCCAATAAGGGTATTATTGATAATTATTATTATTAACAAAAATTACATCATTATTAACAATGTTAATAATTGAACATATAAAACCTCATTCCTATAAGAGCAAAGAAACCTCTTTTAAACAGTGTTATTGCACAAAGACTGAAGGACTGAAATTCTATTGCCTTGAACAATTATTAGGAGTAGAATGAGATTCAGTCTTGAAAAACTGTGGGTGATATACAAAGGGATTCAAGTACTCTATTCACCACACTTCCAACCCAAGATAGAGAGCAGGAAGTTTGGTATGAGCATAAAAGGAACAAGGGGCTCCTTGGGTTAGCATCACACTAGAATAATAGATAAAGAGCTGGAAATAACCTTATATTTCACCTACTCCAATTCCTCTTATTTATAGATGAAAAAACTGAGTCTAGAGAGGTAGATGACTTACTCAAGATCACCCAAGGAAGAGTAGAGATTTTAAACCAAGTTGCCTAGCTCCAAATCTAGTTGTCTTTCCTCTTAATGATGGACCACCAACTGCACATGAATCATAAGTTGTTATAACCATGCATAGAATTTGCCTATTCTGTCATCAAGCATGAACCTTAACAGGAACTATTAACTCTAATCACTCCAGTAGCTAATGGGTACTATTAGCTCTAATTAAAGATCAGGAAGACAATACCCTACCATAGTTTGGGAAGAGTTCTATTGTTTTTTTTTTCTAATTCAGCAAACAGCAAAGTCCTCCAATCCATAATTCACACGAATACTTTCTTATGGAGATCACTATTTAGATTATTGCTTATCAGAGTATAGGTAATTTCCTTACTAGGAACTCTTTCAAAGAGTTTGACATTTCATTGGAATGGTCTCTGTGCTTAGACAGCACTGATTAGCTAATATAAAGGTAGCTGTTTTTATTTATAAGAGACTGGATTCATTCATTCATTTATTTAATTGCTTATTCACTGATCTCTGAGGTACCACCTCACACCTAGCAGACTGGCCAATATGGCATCCGAGGAAAGTGATAAATGTTAGAGGGGATGTGGCAAAATTGGAACACTAATACCCTGCTGGTGGAGTTGTGAATTGGTCCAACCATTCTGGAGGGCAATTTGGTACTATGCACAAAGGACTTTAAAAGAATACCTACCCTTTGACCCAGTCATATCACTGTTGCGTTTGTACCCCAAAGAGATAATAAGGAAAAAGACCTGTACAAAAATATTTATCTGTACTTTTTGTGGTGGCAAAAAAATGGAAAATGAGGGGGTGTCCCTTGATTGGGGAATGGCTGAATAAATTGTGGTATATGATAGTGATGGAATATTGAACTGGAGGAATTCCATGTGAACTGGAATGACCTCCAGAAATTGATGCAGAGTGAAAGGAGTAGAACCAGGAGAATGTTGTACACAGAGGCTGATACATTATGGCACAGTCAAATGTAATGAACTTCTCTACTAGCAGCAATGCAATAATCTAGGACAATCCAGAGGAATTTATGAGGAAGAATGCTATCTACATCAAGAGAAAGAACTGTGGGAACAGAAACACAAGAAGAAAAACATATGATCAATCACATGGTTCAATGGGAATATGATTAGGGTTTTGGTGTTAAAAGATCTCTCTTCTGCAAATATGAATAACATGGAAATAGATTTTGAACAGTGATACATATATAACCAAATGGAACTGCTTGTCAGTTTCAGGAGGGGAAATCATGAATCATGTAACCATGGGAAAATATTCTAAAAAAAAATAATTAAAAAAAAGTTATCATCAGTGTAGTCAATACAGGAGTTCTGAAAGTTACTAACCTGTATATTCTCTAAAGCTTCACCAACTATGGGATAGTGGAGGTAAATGGATATGTGATTGCATGTTGAATTTGGTATTAAGTGGAGATTGTTGACAGGGGCAACATCAAAATTAGGTAAACTAATGAAATCATTAAGTACATTTGCCACAAAGTACTATATAAACATTAACTATTTCACTGCTTTTAAAAAAAGGACACGTACAACCAAAGAATGAGCAGAAGTATGAATTAAAATTTAAACATACCATTATTTATTTTCCCCAGAATCTTAAGTGTAAGCAGTATAGCAGTATATGTCCTTTTTCACAACATGACAAACATGTAAACATGTAATCTATGATAATACATGTACAACTTATATTACCTGCCTTCTTAGTGAAGGGACAGGTTTTGGAGGGCAGGAGAGAATATGGGTTGAAAAATATTAGGAAATGAAGCTTAAGAAATTATATTGACATGTAATTTGGGAAAAATAAAATTTATACATTAAAAAAGATGCCTGAAATTTCTTCAGCAATGAGAAAAGAAAGGAAGGTAAGAAATGCCTAGAAATTAAATTCTTTTTTTAAATCCTTACCTTCCATCTAGGAATCAATACTAAGTATCAGTTCCAAGGCAGAAGAACAATAAGCTTTGGGCAATAAGTGACTTGCCTAGGAAGTGTCTACGATCAGATTTGAACCCAATACCTCTTATCTCCAAACCTGGCTCTCAATCCACTGAGTCACCAAGCTGTTCAAAACTCAATTTTGCCTAACATTTTCAAACAACAGCTCAAGGTAGTTTCTCTCTGTGTTTTTATTTTAACACAGTTTCTGCTAATTGGGAATCATATGGCTAAGCAAGGAAGCAAAAAATCCTGTCCTGTTAGGAGAAAAGATAGTGAAAGCCCCGGGAAAAGGAGAGAAAACCTCCTACAGTATAAAGTTTTACTATTGAAATGCTCCCAAAGGACCCAAGTTACTGGTGCAGCAAATGGGTGTGACAAACCAGCAGTTTGCAATGAAATTTTCTCTGGGGTTTATTCCATAAAGTTAACAGCAAGGATGACAGAGAATGAAAGATCTTCAGCAACTATGGAGGGAAATTTTTCTGTGAGTCGTGTTTGTATTTCTGCTGGTGCCAAGTAATAATTAAATGTGCACAGAGTTCTGGCTGGTTTCCCTACTAGGGGCAAAGGTAAGAAGGCTGGAAAAATACTTATCAACTCTTCTAAGTTAGCAGGAAGAATGAAGTGTTCCTTGAAAATGATGATGAGGGTAATAGTAAAAATAATTAATAATAGTATCTAGTATTTATATAGCAATTTAAGGTTTGCAAAAGGATATTACAAATATTACATATGTGTGTATTTATGTATCTATACATTTTCATTTGACTTCTTAATAAATCTGCAAAGTAGGTACAATTATCAACCCCATCTTAAAGATGAAGAAACTGAGGCTGACAGATATAAAGTCATTTGCCCAGGGTCACACAGCCAGCAGGTATCTGAGACAGAATTTATATTCAGATCATCCTGAGTCCAAGTTCATCCATTGCATCACCTAGAAGAACTACTTCAAATGGCAAAGAAGAAGAATAATCTTATGAGGCATAGAGGATTTCCAACTTGTGCTAGAAGGCTGAAAAGCAGGAGAATGTTATATGGAAAAGGGAGGAAAAAGGGTAATGGCATCCTGGAGCTGTTAAAGATTCAAGGTTCTTCCTATAGAGGGTAGAATGGATCTGCTAAGGATGAAAGAGTTTCTTATGCTCTGTGTAATAGTGTGAACATTCATAGATGACCCAAAGAGAAAGATCTGGTCAGAGGAAGAAGAGCTGAGTCCTGGTTGGTGACTTATTGCTAAGGGTAATGGCCATATGTTGATTTGGAATACATCAAACAAGGATCTTGCTCTGCCTTTGTCTCTCCCTCTCCCACCCCTTTCTGTCTCTGTCTCCTTCCCCTCCTTCCTTCTCTCCCTCCCTCTCCCTCTCTCTCTCTCTCTCTCTCTCTCTCTCTCTCTCTCTCTCTCTCTCTCTCTCTCTCTCTCTCTCTCTCTCTCTCTCCTTGTTTAATTATTCCAAATCAGCATAAACTTGGAGTCTTGCAAATCTGATTGAGAGGACTTAAAACTGAAAATAAAGGAAGAAGAAAGTTTTCCGTGTATATATATTTGCCTAGCAAGATACATAAATAAAACAGGTATGATATAGGAGAGGCAGCTAGGTGGTCCAGTGGATAGAGTGCTGGGTCTGGAATCAAGAAGACATCTTCCTGAGTTTAAATTTGGCCTTAGACAATTGCTAGCTGAGTGACCCTGGGCAAGTCACATAACCCTGTTTTCCTTCATTTTTCTCATCTGTAAAATGAACTAGAGAAGTAAATGGCAAACTACTCCAATATCTCTGCCAAGAAAACCCCAAATGGGGTCACAAAGAATCAGACAGGACTGAAAAACAACTGAACAACAGTAAAAATTGTATGGGAAATAGATATCCATGTAGAGGATTGGTAATCAATCCACAATATTTAAGAAGAGAAATAGATGTCTGTATACAAATGAAACAAATATGGTTAATCAACAAGGTGAGCTAGAAAAAATTTGAGTTCACAGATATTCCTGAAACTTGATGAATATGATTCCTGCCTAGGCCATAATTATGGAAAAGCACAGCATATTCAAAAGAAAAATTATCTATGAAAAGCAATAAAATCTCATTGAATATTTATAAGATGTTTGTGCTCATAAGCAATTGAATGAGGGCAAATGGAGGAGAAACAAAAATGAAATTTTGGGGAAGTTGTACTGTAGACCACTTGGACAGAAGGATAAAATGGCTGATAAGTTTGGGACACATTACAGAGCAGGTCCAGAGAGACTTTTGTCTGTTAACTAGTTCTCTCTATTATAAGCAGAATAGCTGTAAATTGATTTCATTTAATGACACTTTAACTCTTCAAACATGAAGGGAACTATGAGGGAAATTGCTATTCTGGGATCTAATTTGGACCAGTTTTAAAAAAAACTGCACTAGAAATGAAGAGAATCTTGGGAGGAAATGATAATTACATTTAGACTTAGTAATAATAAAATCTTGCATTTGCATCGCACTTTAAAGTTTACAAGCATTTAAAAAATATTCCATTTTTCCCTCACAATAAACTTGGATGGCAGGTATTATATTGCTATCTTCATCTTATAGAAAAATAAAAGTGAAGCAAATAGGGAGTGACAGCACAGTGCCTGGCACACAGTAGGTGTGTCATGAATTTGTATCGATTGATTGACTTTCCCAGGTCACATGGCTAGCAAACATCTGAAGCTAAATTTGAACTTAATTCTTCCCTATTATAAGTCCAACTGAAGAATGTAAGCATTAGTTATATAACTGATATTTACCAATATGTTGGGAGAGTGGTTTCTAAAAGTCCATTGAGAGCATAGGGATTATGTGATGGCTTAAATTTTTATAGAAGAATCCATCTGATGATGGATGGAATATTCTTCAAGATGAAATTCTATTAATATAATTAAAATTATTCTGATAAGAAAGAAATAAGTAAAAGAGAATTCTTTTTCTCTAATTCTCTAAAGAGAATGATATGGTAGGATGGGGTGTGGGATTCACTGATATAGTTGTTTTTATTTTTTAATTTGTATATAGGAGATGGTGGCAAAGGAAGGTAACTGAGCATGTGTACAGAAGAAGGTATTCCTGTAAGAGTAGTATTCCAAGAATGATTCAGGTGAGGATGAAATAAGGCTGTGATAAATGCTAAAGACAATTTTAAAAAGCCTTTTGGTTTTTAACTATATATATAAGAAAACATGGAACTGGTCAATTCTCATTTTTCTCTTGCTTTCTCTATTATTGAAAATGACTTTCAGACTGGGAAAAATATAAAAAAAGGCTATCATGTAGTTGAAACCCCAAAGAAGTGAGGAAATGGTGATTCAATTCAATTCAACAGACATTTATTGAGTGCCTGCTAAGTGAGAAGCATTATGAAGACACCTAATTGTAGTGTTCTTTAAAAAGTTCATGTCATCAGGTTCAGATAAATTACTCCCAGGTTACTGAAATAACTGTCTGATATAATACTGAACGAATGGCTGTTAGTAATATCTAAAACTTTGTGGAAAAATAGCAAAGGGAGCCATGAGACTGAAAAAAGGCAGCTGTTGTCCATTTTTTAAAAAATGACTGAAGATTAAGTAAAATTATATTTACACACATACATTGTATATTTTTACGTATGGGTGTGTATCTATAAGACACTTTGGAAACAAAATGCTTTATAAAAATTAGTTATTCCTATTTTCTCTGTTGTCCTTGTCCTCATTGGCCAGTAAGGCTACATTCTATTCCTGGAAAAATACTAGAACATATTACTAAAGGGATAGTTTGTTATCATTTAGAAAGGGAAGAAATGATTACTAAAAAGTAGTATGGCTTCCACAAGAATGGATAGCTCCAAATTAAAATACTTTCTTTTCTGATAGTACTTTTAGACCAATAAATCAGATGAATGCAATAACCATGATAGCAAAGAACTTTAGCAAGAAATTTTCCAAGTCTCTATATCTTTTGGGGTAAGACGGAGATATAAGGCTGATGAAAGTACAGCTAAATGTGTTCCAAACTGGTTGAATGACTGAACCCTGATTGATGCCAACATAGAAAGACCCTTCTAATAGAGGGACCTGAAAATCTTTGAACCTATGCTATTTGACATTTTTTTTATCAATAATTTGGTTGAAAGCATAGATGAAGTATTTATCAAATTTACAGATGACACAAATCTGGAAAACTAGTAAGACAGAACTCTTTAGTGTTTGCAGTGTCAGGTGCCATCCTAAGTCCTGAGAGATAAAAACAAGTACAAAAAGACAGTCCCTCAAAGAATTTACATTCTAATAGAGGAAGATAACACAGTTAAAATAAATTAGAAAACAGAAGGAGCATGGAAGGGTATTTGTTGAGAATTAAGAAGCTGGGTGAGCAGTCTAGAGAATAAGTCAAGGTGTGAGTGAGATAAATCTGGGCTGAGGAGAACTGGGGCTCTTGAATTAATGATCTTAACAAGGGACTCAGCAATTAGGAGAGCAGGACCACAGAGCAAAGGAGAGGGGAGCTGTCCAGGATGAGGATAAGGATGGGGGTTGGGGAGAGGGAAAAAGGGAGGGAGGAAGAGGGAGAAAGGAGAGTGGACATGCTGACTACTTGACATGGGGCAGAAAAGATTTTAATAGACTGGAACCTATTTATTTAACCTAGTTTAAAAATGAAAATTAACAAGAATAAATTGTATGTTTCCATTTGGGTTCAAGAAATAAATTGCAAATGCTCAAGAAAGCATGTCAAAATTAGGCTAAATTAATAAAGCAGGATGTTTGGACTAATGGCTTCTTTTTATTCTGCCCTGGTCAGAACATGTCTGGAGTATTGTGTTCAATCCTGGGTACATTTTAAGAAGGGCTTTGGCAAACTGGAGAGAATGAAGAAAAATTGGGTGAGAGGATGTGTTGGGTCCAGGATGCCACATGAAGATCAATAGAAGGAATTAAAGCCCTTTAGCCCATGGAAGACTCTCTTTATTCTCTTTAATTCTATCTAAATTCTCTTTAATTATTTGAAAGGCTGATATATAAGATGGATTAGACACAAAAAGGAAGGACTTGGAACACACCATTCGCTGGAAAATGGAAAAAAAAAACAACACAAAAAAAACAAGAAAAAAACCCAAAATGTACAATGGGTGCATTGAAATTATATGTAAGTGTATAAATGGTGCAACAGTAGTAAAGTTAAATAGTTTAAAAAATAGTAAGTGGAAAAAAGGTAGAAAGCCAGGTTTCAATTACAAATAAAGGAAAACCTAATAATGAGAGGTGTCCATGGCAGCTAGGCAGTTCAGTAGGTAGAGAGAGAGAGATAGGAAGTCCTGGGTTCAAGTTTGTCGTCAGTCATTTCCTAGCTGTGTGACTCTTCTAAAATTGCTACTTAATCACTGAAAAAGCATTTGAATACCTATTCTGTGTACTATACTTTGGTCCTCTCCATCATGCCTTCCTTCCTCAGGAAAATCATCACTGAGAAATCTCATTATTCTCTTTGCCTTCTCCTTGCTTCTCGGAGATAACCTTTGCTCCCCTGATTGGATCGTCCAATGGAGGGCAGGGACATAAGCTCCAGGGTCTCTTTCTAAGGAGGGACCTCAGCACAGTTTTCTCTCTGCTTCTCTGCCTTTGGACCTCTTTGGACTTCAATATGCCCCCCACATAGGGCATTTTCCTTCCCACTCTGTTCCTTTTTATAAGTTGTCTCTGCCCAAAATTGTGTAAAGTCCTTGAGGACAGAGATTGTTAAAGACAATCTCTGTCCTCAAGGACTTTACACAAGTTTGTTTTCATAATTCCAAGGGCTTACCACATTGTCTGGTACATAGGAGCTGTTTTTCATTGTGCACATCACAATTTTTTATACTGGTTATCACGAACTTCTCTCTCTCTCCTTCTCCCCCCCCCCCTCTCTTTTTCTCTCCCTCTCCCTCTCTCCCTCTCCCTCCCCCTCTCTCCCTCCCTCTCCCTCCCTCTCTCTCTCTCTCTCTCTCTCTCTCTCTCTCTCTCTCTCTCTCTCTCTCTCTCTCTCTCTCTCTCTCTGTCTCTCTGTCTCTGTCTCTCTGTCTCTGTCTCTCTGTCTCTGTCTCTCTCATATGACAGGTGTATGAATCAGGGTATAGAGTTCAAGATAGCAAAGATGTCTTTGTTATATAAATTGGTTTTTATATATAAAATTTATATATATATATAGTTATATAAATTGGATTTTAAAGCCTAGAAGATAAAATTATAGCGATAGGGTGAAAAAAGGGTTGGGTGTATATAATTATTTTTAAGGAAACATGATCAACTGCTTCTTATATTCACTAAGGGCAAAAATGGGAGGAAAGGATCTTAACTAGAAGTAATAGAGTTTCACGTTCAAGACCAGGAACATTTTCTGATGGTTGCTATAAAGTATTTCAATGCATGAATAAGGGAAACTGGGGAATCCTTTTTCTAACTTTCCTTTTAAAATATTTCTACCAACGGTACCACCCTCTCAGTCACCCCAGCTCAAATCCTTGAAGTTATCTTGGATTCCTTTCTTTCCCTCACCTTCACATCCCATCTGTCACCAAGACCTGTCAGCTCTATCTCCAAAATGTCTCTTCTGCTTATCTGTCCCCTCATTCCATTCCCAGGGCCTCCACCCTTGACTAGGCCCCCATTAATTCATGTCTGATCCAAGCAATAGCATCCCAACTGATTCCTCCCCCTAGGCTTCCCACCCCCTCCAATTCATTCTCCTCACTGCCACCAGATTAGTCTCTCTGAAACATTATTTACATCATGCTACTGCCCCAGACAAAAAAAAAAAAGGCGCCTCACTGCTCTTAACAGAATCCAAATTCCTCAGGCTGTCTGGCTTTCAGCACATTACAGGCCCCATAATCCAGCCCCAAACTATTTAAGCAATCTTATCTTCTTCTTTGCAATGGGAATCCCCTCACTCCATCTCTCCTCAAATCCTTCCTCTCTCATGAACAGCTCATCTTCTCTTTCTTGCTTTCACCTCCTCCAGGAAGGCCTTCTTGCTTTTCTCTGCCCATCCAAATTCCAACAGTCCTTTAAGGTATAAGTCAAGTCTCCCACCCTCCAAACCTATTCCATAGTAATTTCTCTTTCCCTCAATGTGATAGCACTTGGCAGTTTACAAAGACCTTTCCTCTCAGCATCCCCTGTCAGGCAGAAAGAGTAAAAATTCTCATCCCCATCTGGCAGACGAAGAAATCGAGGCTCCAGATAATTGAAGAGAATTATCCATGGCTACAGAATTAGTAAGGGTCCCACCTACATCTTTTGGTTCCAAGTCTATTGTGTTATATACACCCAGTACTGTTAGCATTCTCTTTCTACCTTCCTCCCCCACCACCCCCTGCTTTTCCCCAGACCTAAAATTGCATTTTTATAGGTGTAGAGAGCTTCTGGTGAGGGACTCCCTCTATCAATGTGAGTCAGCACCTCCTCAGCAGTTTATAATCTTAGTGAGTTGCCCTGAGCACTGAAATGTTAGATGATTTGCACATGGATCATTCACCTGCCATGTGGCAGAGGTAGGACTTGAATGTAGGTCTTCGTGATGCTCAACCCAGCTCCCTATACATTAGGCCACACTGCCCAAGTCCAGGACCCTAAGTTCCTATGCTCTATCTCATAAGCACATCTCTCTCCACTTGGTATAGATCAGCATCCACCTATACCCCTTCCATCTATCTAATGCTACTCAATAGTCCTGGGAATAGAATTGTCTTTTCATTTGCCCTACTTGTCCCTGGCAGTAGAAGTATTACCCAAAGGGAGTCTTCCTTTTGCTTTGAATAGTCCCACCTGGGCTTCCTTCTACTGCCTAGCCTCTTAGGACTTCTTCTAATAAGAATCATAGCTCAGATTCCCATAGCACATAAGAGTTTTCAAAATGTCTTAGAACTATTTTCTTATTTTATTCTCATAGCAATCCTGGGATATAGGAGCTATTATAACCCTCATTTTTATAGATGAAGAAATTGAGGCAAACAGAGGTTAAGTGACCTGCCCAGAGACAGAGTAAATGTCTGAGATCAGAATTGAATTCAGAGCTTCCTGACTCCAGGTCCTATGCTCTATCCACTGTACTACCCAGCTGTTTCTATAAAAGTATGGGTTCCACCCATTGTGACTTACTGCTCCTTTGTTGCTTTGCTTATTTGGCATTGTCTGATGTTACTCCTTGGTTCCTGTTAAAATTAAATGAAAAACTCCAGTTTCTGTTTCTATAGAGTTTATTCATAATCACTTGGAATGAAGAAAGCAAATAGGTAGAGGTTTAAAGCCTATTTTTCTACTCTAAGTCTGACCATGTGTTGATCCATTTCACGGCCCGGAAATAGAACGCCGGTATCCTCTCGCACCCTTCTTTTATCCTCTCTTTTGACCAAGACCCATAACCTTTAGTTCTGGGTCATGTTCCTAAGACTCTCCACCTGTGACCTCTGTTTGGAGCTTTCATGTGACAGACACAGACACACAGATGGGATGGGTTGGACGAGAAGGTAGTTCACAACCCTGGGAGGAAGGGGTTCCCTTTACACACTGAGCACATGTTGTCTTTGCAACTAGACTGTAAATTCCTTGAGGGTAGGGTATATGACTTGTATATCTTTGAATCCCATGCCCTTCCCCTCTGCCAAGCCTATATGAGTATAAGCAGAATACACCCAGAAACAGTATTTGCTGAAAGAATGAATGAATGACTATGGATTGTAATTTCTTTTCCCTCTTATTCTCTGTAGCCTTCCAAGGGAATTATTGCACATTCAGATTCTATCAGGTTTAATAGTTATTTATGCAGGTTTGCCACCTTTCTAGAAATAAAGTTCTGTAGTTAGAGATTTTATTGTTGGGTTACCAGCATCAAGCCTTAGATCTTGCCAAAAGAAGGTGCTCCATAAAATTTAGATGAACAAGTAGATACTGTCTGATTTCAATTCATCAAGCATTAATTGAGTGACAAATATGTATCATCCCCTGTGCTAGAAGTTGGAGACGTAAAGATTCAAAATATATATATTGTCCCTGTCCTCAAGGAAATTGCATTTCATGGGCAAGGGGAGGAGTATAAAGGTGAGAGGAGAAAGCGGGGAGGATTATGAAAGGAAGAAAAGCAGTAGGTTAGAAAAAAACACTGGTTCAAGAATCAGAAGTCCTGGGTTCAAATCCTACTTCTGATAGTTAATGCACCCTTGGGAAAGTGAAACTGGGTTTTACTTTCTTCATCTGTAAAGTGAAAGGGTTATACTAGACATTGTATAATGTCCTACTGAACTCTAGATTTATGAGCCTTTGAGCTGTTGATAAGGATTGGACCATGGGATGCTACAGGAGGTAACTTTAACAACATCATTCTCTTGATTCAGGTTTGATATTGGCATGACACTGGGCACTCAAAAGTCATCAAACAGTTAACAAAAGGAGATTTATTTTATTGTAAACCATCAAGGTTATGAAATACATGTCCTCCCTAGTCTCTATGTGGAATTGAATCTTGTCATTATAACAGGATATAGTGAAGGACATGGTGACTTGGAGGTCTTTGGTAATCCACTAAGTCAGAAAAGCTGACTCAACTAGGCTGGAAATTTTTATTACCTTAAGTGATTAGGAGGCTGCATCCATCAGGAAAGTAAATCAGGTCCCTGGTATAGCTTTGTCTCCTTTTAGGGAAAAATAATTGCTAAAGAAGGGAAAGGGGAGGGGCCTGGGCCTACCCTGTGTTTGGAGCAGGGGAACTGATGGTAGAAATCAATCCCATTGCAGATGGTATGCAGGTAGAGTTGAGCACAATGAAGGATGTAGACATTGTTGAGTACTTGGTAAGGGGTAATGTTAGGTCATGGAAGAACCATGAATAATTGGAAAGATTCCCCAAAATCAACTACATGTGCTTAATTTGTCCTAGCACTGGCTCTACAAATTTGAAAACCCCAGACCCTCCATTCTGGGTTCGAAACAAGGATAATGTACATTTTAGAAAGTCACAAAAAAAGGTAATGAGTCAGATTTCTTCCTTGGTGATATTTGGAGAGATAGAGGGTGCAGACATGATGCACCCACATACATATGAGTCTCAAACTCTTTTTGTATGGATGCAAGCCTGTCAGCCCAAACTCTAAAGACATGATTAACATTCTGAGATTAGCAAACTTGGAAAAGCAGTTATTATAGTCAAAAGAGCCTTGGATATGGAATTACGAAACCTGACTGTGAGTCCTTCCTCTATCACTGATTCTCTTATAAACCTGGTCAAGTCACTCAGATTTCCTAAACCTTAGTTTTCACATCTGTGAAATAGGGAATCAGTCCTAACTCAAAGGGTTGTCATGAACTGAGCACCAAATTAAGCAGTGAAAAGGAAAGCATTTTGAAAACTCTAAAGCACAATTCACATAGATATAAATTACCATTATTATTACAATAATTATTATTATTATTATTACCCTTACCTGAGTAGCAAGCCTGGAAAAATATATTTCCACTATAATAATCAAGGAATCATAGCTGGAAGAGATCTTAGAGGGCATCTGGTTTAGCTCCAAAAAACCTAAGCTGCTGGAGAGTAATCTATTTCTTTTTTGTCTTTGTAATCCCAGTTAATATATGCTTGCTGTATTGAAAGCGACTATCCCATTTTACAGATGAGGAAATAATATCCCCCAAGGGAGTCTACATTTTCATGTCTAGTAAGTATCAGAGTTGAGATTCCAACCTTAATGCTTTGACTATTTCACATTGGTGGTAGAATGCTCTGCATCTAGTAGGCACTTAATAATGTTTACTATTGTGATTATCCCAGGGACCCTAAAGGAGATATCTCAAAAAGGCAAACAGTTTAATCAACAAGAATTATTAGCTGCTTACCATGTGCAAAGCACTGGGAATTCAAAATATAGATAAAGATAAAGCCTGCCCTCAGGGAGCTCACATTCCAATAGGAGAGACAATATACAAACAACTAGGTTTATAGAGGGACAGTTAGGTGGCACCATAGTGCTTAGATCACTGGGCCTAGAATCAGGAAGACCCAGCTTCCTGAGTTCAAATCTGATCTCAGATATTTCCTAGCTGGGCAAGTCACTTAACTCTGCCTCAATTTTCTCATCTGTCAAGTTAGCTGGAGAGGAAATGGTAAACTACTCTGGTATCTTTGCCAAGAAAACTCCAAATGAAGTCATGAATAGTCAGACACCACTAAAACGATTTAACAACTGGAACAAGTAGATACTCCCTACCTTGATCAATAATAGCACTGAGAAAGTCAAAGCTTGCCTATATGGAATGAAGGCTATAGAGGAAAGTAAAGGCTAGTGCAAGAAATCAAGGAAAGTACTCGGAAGTTATGGGGTCCAAATTCTAGTGGGAAAGTACCCATTTCAGAGCACATACTAGGTCACTAAAAATATTCTCTTATCTTTTGGGTGCCCATTTTTCCTTCTTACTAATATAACTGTTATATACACCCCCAACGCAGCAGCAGATATTTGGAGAAGACACATTTGGAATTTTTTTAGAAATCAATGCCGACTTTCTCTCCCTGCCTTGGAAATGAGGAGTCAGGTCCCACCCCTAGGTGACCCCACTGAGATGGAAATGGATTTCCTTTCCCATGGACTCAGCTGCCCACTCTGCCAATGTGCTCTTGCTAAGCTCAGTCTTCCATCTTCTGTCTTGGAAACAGTGGCTGGATGGCCTTGTGGAGTGGGTTGACTAAAACCTGGCGTGGGCAATGAGAAGAGTGAATAACTGTGAGCTTGCTGAATCACATGGGGCCTATTGCCTTCAGGGAAGAGAACTGACATTTGATGGTGACGATGAGGATGAGGATGGAGATGGTTATATATAGTTCCAAAGCAGAGTCACAGCTGTTCTTGGAACAGAACCCTCCCTGAATGTGCACGCGCACATGCACACATGCACACACACACACACACACACACACACACACACACACACAATTCCAAACAACAAATTGTTAGAGTCACACACATCTCATGTATGTCACTGCAATCTGGTCAGATTAACCATGAATATTGATGGGGAAATGATATCAGTTGGTCTTGTCAATTCTTTCTCTTCTGTTTCTCCTCCTCTGTTTTAGGTGGCATTGCCAATTTCTAAGTCTTTTCCTGAACCCTTTTCTTGTGATCTATAATTGAATCTATATGGGGCACCACTTGGTAAATGCTCCTCCAGTAAGATCAGAACTAGATGGAACTTTGAGTTCATTGTCATTGAGTCCAACTTCCTCTTTTACAGATGGGGAGCTGGAGGAACAGAGAGGTTAAATGATTTGCCCAGACAGCTAGTATATGTCAGAGGCAGGACTCGAGCCCAAGTATTATTGACAGCAAGGCTGCTATTCTGTTCATTATGCCAAGCTGGCTCTTGTTCTTTTGGAGTTTTAAATATTAATAAAGCTTCTTCAGAAGGGCTATAGGACAGACAGAATTTTAACTCAGTCTTAATCACAGGTGCAGCTTAAAATTTGGGTGTCCGTATTCTACTAAATGCTGAAATTTGTGTATCTGTGCCTTTGTCAAAGAAAGACTTCAAGAGTCTCTCCAAGGGGCAATTAGGTGGCACATAATGTATAGAGAACCAGGTCTAAAGATAGGAGATTCTGGGTTCAAATTTGACTTCAGACACTTAGCTGTATGAGCCTGGGCAAGTCACTTTATCCCCATTGCCTAGTCCTTGCCACTCTTCTACCATAGAACCAATACATAATATTTTGATTCTAAGATAGAAGGAAAGGGTTTAAAATTTTTTTCTCTGATTTCTCCTAGTTCTCCATCTCTGTGCCTTACTCAGTCATCACTTGGCCTAAATGGATTAATTTCCATTCTTCTGTCTTTGGGCTTTTGCCCACAGATTCTCTACTCTTGGAAAAATCATTGTCTCCATACTATATCTCCATCTTTCCATATTGAATCCTTTCTGGTAAGCTTCATTCCATATACTTATTTCAGGAGTGTTCTCCTATGCTCCCTACCTCTCATCCATATATGGGCTCCACATTTTGTGGCTACTCATAGCATTTTTATCATGCTGAATCACAGCATGTTAAAGATGGAAAGAGACCTCAGAGTCTGATCCCCTCTTTTTAAACAGGAGAAAAATAAGGTTGTGAAGGAGATTACATAATATTCTCAAGATCACACAGGTTTAGAAGTGGGACTTGAAACCAATTTCTCTGACTCTGGAATCAGTGATTTTTCCATTATACTGCATCTCTTCCTTCTAGCCCCCCTCATTTTAAAGATGAACATATCAAGGCCTAAAAATTGTAAGTGATTTGTCCAATATAATAGTTAAGGGCAGAGTCATTTCTCAAATCTAGGACTTTTGATAGCAAGTCCAGTATTCTTTCCATGACAATACACTTCCTTCCTTATGTATTTACTAGATTCTCATCTGAATTCTGTAACCTTTGGAGACATTGCTGGTCATTTACCTGATCTAGTTCCACAACAAAGGATCATGCTCTCTTCATTGCTTATGTATTCTGTTCAAAAGCAGTGGAGTGTTGAGGGGGAAGAGTTCTCAGAGAGCTAACTACTTTCCTCTAGCTCTTCTTCTTCCCTTCCTCCCTCCCTCCCTGCTTTCCTTCCTCCCTCCCCCCTCTCTCCCTCTCTCCCTTCCTTCCTTCCTTCCTTCCTTCCTTCCTTCCTTCCTTCCTTCCTTCCTTCCTTCCTTCCTTCCTTCCTTCCTTCCTTCCTTCCTTCCTTCCTTCCTTCCTCCCTCCCTGCTTTCCTTCCTCCCTCCCCCCTCCCTCCCTCTCTCCCTCTCTCCCTTCCTTCCTTCCTTCCTTCCTTCCTTCCTTCCTTCCTTCCTTCCTTCCTTCCTTCCTTCCTTCCTTCCTCCCTCCCTCCCTCCCTCCCTCCCTCCCTCCCTTCCTTCCTTCCTTCCTTCCTTCCTTCCTTCCTTCCTTCCTTCCTCCCTTCCTTCCTTCCTTCCTTCCTTCCTTCCTTCCTTCCTTCCTTCCTTCCTTCCTTCCTCCCTCCCTCCCTCCCTTCTTCCCTTCCTTCCTTCCTTCCTTCCTTCCTTCCTTCCTTCCTTCCTTCCTTCCTTCCTTCCTTCCTTCCTTCCTTCCTTCCTTCCTTCCTTCCTTCCTTCTTCCTTCCTTCCTTCCTTCCTTCCTTCCTTCCTTCCTTCCTTCCTTCCTTCCTTCCTTCCTTCCTTCCTTCCTTCCTTCCTTCCTTCCTTCCTTCCTTCCTTCCTCCCTCCCTCCCTCCCTCCCTCCTTTCCTTCCTTCTTCTCTTTCTTTCCTTGTGTGGTTTTATACAATTAAACTTTTTGGCTCCTCTCCCACCCATCTTGAAAATTTAGCCCTCTTCTTCCTTTAGTGTTCCATTTTCACTTAGTTTTACTAACATAACTTAATGGAATTAATCACCTACATCTGGTTTGATTGAATTTAATTCCTTACTCATATCCATATAAGCAAAGGGAATAAAAGCAAATTTAAAGCTAGATATTCAACCATAGCTTCATCAGAGCAACAGTAGACCTAAAATCATCTCCAAAAATGCCCCATCAGTCTTATCAAGAACTAGCAAACATCTCCAGTAAAGTGTATTCAAAGCCTCTCAGAAAGTCAATGTTAATGCAACTCAGTACTCCCTATGAAGCTTCTCTGAGATACACTAATTTCCCCTCCTCTTTGAATGTCTTGTGTTCAATGACTAGGCTTGGTGCCTGGAACATAATAGGCACTTAATAACTACTTATTGATTGATTGATGCCTTTTCTAGTAATTGAGAAATGAGGGAGTCTCTTTCTCTGGTCCAGGCTAATCTATGATGATAAGACCATTCTAATATGACCCAAATGGTATATCTATGGTAGGGGATTGCCTGAGACTGTACTATATTTTTTCTCCCTGGCACTGCTGTTGCTGTTTCATCCTTCAAACTGAACCACCAGAGACATTATTTAAGGAGAAAGTGTCACATTCAGATTTGTCCATTCCCTGAACCACACACCCTTAATATTAATTCTTGACATTTATAGCCTTACTGCTGCACAAGTACTCTTTCTTTCCCCCTCTTTCCTCCTCTTGTGCTAAAAATTATAACCAACAGGTCAGCTGAGTAGCTCAGTAGATTGAGAGTCAGCCCCAGAGAGGGGAGGTCCTGGGTTCAAATCTGACTTCAGACCCTTTCTAGCTGTGTGTCTCTGAGCAAATCACTTAACCCCCATTGCCTAGCCTGTACCACTCTTCTCTGCCATGGAACCAATTCATAGTATTGATCCAAAGGTGGAAGGTAAGGGTTTTTAAATTAAAAAAAAAACTATAATCAAATCACTGCTGTCATTACTTTCAGAAAAAGATCTATTACTACACTATTTTATCTTTGCCTTCATCATTTCTGTGACTTCCCACACCTTCTCCTTGGCCATCATCTCCTTTAATTTGTGTAATCTTTCCCATTAGAATATAATAAGTTCTTTGAGGGTAGGAAATGACTCCCTCTTCTATTTGTATCCTCAGCACTTAACACATTTGTTATTTGTGCTTAGTTAATATATTAAGTATGTAGTAAATGCTCAATAAATGCTTTTTTCATTCGATTCTTGTCTCAGGATATGTTTGAAAGATGGTAACTTCTTCCTCATTGGAAATCTTTGAGTAGAAACTAACTAACAACTTATAGCATATATGATAGTGGGTATTCCTTTATAGTATGGACTGAGGAGCCCTCCTGCATCTTAAATCTCTGGGAGTTTGTGAGATGTCACCTTGGGCATCAGAGAGGGTAACAGTGACTTCTATATCAATAGATGAATCAATAGAGAATCAATAGAGAAATTAGAAAGAGGAGTAAATTTTCTTCACTGGGGAAAGTGATGAATTCAGATGAGGATATATTGATTCAGAAGTGCTAGAGGGACGTCCCACGTAGAGTCATCAAGCAAGCAAATGGAAGGGAAATAAATTCAAACCTAGAACTTTAATTCTGGCGTGAGATGAGGGTGGAACAAATGACTGGAGCAACATCAGCCCAGAGGTGATAATTGAAGCCATAGGACTATATGAGATCCCCCAGAGAGGAGTGACACATTCACAAATGACTATAATGCCTAGTAATAAATGATAAGTACATCTCAGAAGTACAAGAAAAGTGCTTTGTGAGGTCCAAGGTGGGAAAGTAAGGTCTTCCCAATCTGTTTAACGAGTTCAAGGGCACTGGTTAGCCATATTTCACTCATGGAGATGCCAGCAAAGTTAGAGGCTTAAACATAGGGCTTTGGTCTCCAATTGGCAAGAATAGAAGCCATTTCATTTTCAAAAGGACTAAGAAAAAAAAGAGCATTTCACAAGCATACATTGAACCTGCTACCCTGTAGAATAGAATTCTAAGACATTTGTGAAACCGTTGGGATCTGCTGGAGAAGTGGAGTCTTTTTTCTAGATTTCTTCCATCAGTTGCTCAGATATCAAAGCCACAACCAATTTTCAGAGAAGATTGTGAAAATGTTTCCCTGGAAAATAATATTGTCGTCTGTGACAAGTTAGACCTTTGCATCAGAGGACTGGAATAAGGGTGAGATAACTCTTTGGAGAAAAGTGTATAATTGCCTAGCAGGGTCCAGAACACTAATGCCATTGATATTGGCTCCTGAAATCTCCCATTCTTGGAACAGACCAGTTTGTGAAGGTGTGGTCATGCATATGTGTGTGTGTGTGTGTGTGTGTGTGTGTGTGTGTGTGTTTTCTCCAAGTCTCTCTACTCAGGTTTGACTCTTTCAATCAATAAGCATTTATTAAATGCCTACTATGTGCCAGGCACACAAAGCAGGCAAATCCCCATGTTGCCACGGGGCAGTTTCCAATGTCAATAGACATCTGTCCCTCTAACCCTTGGCCCCAAAGGGAGAGGTCATTTTATAGCCTTTTCCAATCTGGCTCCAAGCTGTTATTTGTGGCTGTTTATGTATTATTCCTCTTCACGCATACACCATGATGCAGTCATACGGGGCAGCTTGTTGTATTCTATATGCAACAGTAAATCAGGTTCATCCAAGACTTTGCATAGGCTCTTTTCCATGCCTGGAATGGTTTCTAATTCTTCAAAAATCGTAGGTATCTAAAGCTGAAATAGATCTTTTAGGTCATAGAATCCAACCCCTTGAATGTCATTTCAAAATCCCTGTTTCTTACTCTGGGTATGCTAAGGGGAAAGAAAAGAGGAAATCTGGGCAATGACATGCAAAGGCTGGTGGAAAGAGTGGAGTGAGAAAGAGTGGCTTTTGGAGAGCAGCAAGCAGAGGAGGAAAGGGAAATCAGCCTAATTCCCTTCCTCCTCTGGATGGCCCAGTAGAGATCTGGGCTGACCAGTCTCCTATCTGGCCTGTATTCCTGATTCCTCACATGTCAGCACATTTCCTCATTCATTTGGAGAAGTCCTCATAATGATGTGGGTCCATATCATGCTATTGCATCTCACCGATTTATTCTTGTTCTTATTGTTCCATAAGCCCTCCACAGAGGGTTAGCCTACCAAGATGGTGGAAGAGGCTGTCATTCAAGTCCTTTAATATTTAGTGTGTACCAGGGCAGTACTCTGGGGGGAGGGGCATCTGCTATTTCTTGCTCATACCATATGACCAGGTCTCTACTTACTTATGTTTTTCATGTATTTTATACTGCCAATTCTGCTTAAGAGGAAGCATGGATGAAGAGCAGAGAACCAACTTCAGAGTCAAGAAGATCTGGAGTCTTAATTCTGGTGTTTACTAGCTATAGGACTCAGAACATACCTCTAAGACCTTTCAGTGCTTCAAGTAATTCTGTCAGAACATAAGTCAGAGTACGTGGCAACTTGCTTTGGTGGGAATAATAATAATAATAATAATAATAATAATAATAATAATTAATGGTGATGATAATAATGATAATGTTGAGTCATTTCAGTCATGCCCAACTCTTTGTGACCCCATTTGGAGTTTTCTTGGCAGTTACTAGAGAAGCTTGTTATTTCACTCTCCAGCCCATTTTATAAATAAGGAACTAAGGCAAACAGGATTAAGTATCGTGCCCAGGATCACACATCTAATAAGTATCTAGGGATGTATTTGAACTCATGAAGATGAGTCTTCCTGACTCCAGGCCTGGTGCTTTATTCCTGTGTCACCTAGCTGCCATAATGATAATGATGATGATAATGATGATGATGATGATGATGATGATGATGATGATGATAATTACCATTTGTATAGCACTTTAAAGTTTACAAAGCAACAATTCTATGAGATTGGTGCCATTATTATCCTCATTTTACAGATGAGGAATCTAAGGCTAAGAGAGATTAGTTTTTGAAGAAAGATTAGCTCAAAGTTTAATACTCTATCTACCGAATATACTCTACCAGTGAAGACACAAGCTTAGACAAAAAAGTATGCACACTGATGATTTTCCACAGCCTTCTTAGACAGCCTCTCTCACATTCACCTTTGTGCTACCAAAAATGTTGATTCCACCTCGATTGTGGAGTTTGGTCATTCATGGCTTCATGGCATCATTGACAGGTACCACAGAGAGCAGCTTGGGGGTGTTTTGGATATGCAATGAGCATCAGAAGTGATGGTGTATGTGAAATACTATTTAAGTGCTATTTCAATGTTTAAATGCATTTTCAATGATACATTAATTCATGTTCATGCCCTTTGACTTGGAAATGCTACTGCTAAGCACATACCGCCCCCAACAAATGAACTCAAAGATAGAAAGGAAGGTCTCATATTCACCAAGAGATTCATGATAGAACTTTTGTTTGGTAGCAAAGAATTGGAAACAAATTAGATGGCTACCCAATGGGAAATGGCTAAACAAATCATGGAACCCATCAATATAACTGAATATTATTATGCCATAAGAAATGGTGATACTGAAGAATTCAGGGAAACAAAAGCTTTATATGAATTGATATAGAGTGAGATAAACAGAATAAAGAGAACAATCTTTATAGTGACTACAACCACATAAAAAGAAAGAACAAGAAAATGAAAATCTGCCCCAAAACCATAAGACAGGACACAGTACACATTTTTTCTGAACCCCATTCATAGCAATTGGAGTTACCCTTTTGTACATAGTTTCTGAGATTTTTAAACTTGGTATAGAATGTAGAGGTCATAGTCCAATGGGCATCATTTTGTAAACGAAGAAACCAAGGCCAAGAGAGATTAAATAACTTGTCCAAGGTCAGAGCTGAGAAGTGAACCAAGGTTCTTTGACTCTAAATCTAGCAAAATTTCTGGTGGATTATCCTGTCTTCAATCTCTAGATTGCCCAGGGATTTCTATTAGGTACTCTATGAGGACTTGCCTTTCCCAACAACTTCTGCAGGGATTGACTTTTTCATAATCTCCTGCTTTCCACGGAAACTTTCTTATCCAATGTAATATTTTCTCAGATCCTTTCTTGAGGTTAGAGGACTATGACTGGTAATGGTTTAAACCATCTGAGCTAATGTGAAAACTAGCTAAGGGGTCACCATTCTCAGCCCCATTAAAATGCACAGTTGTCTAGAAGGTCCCTATGGAGGTATACAAGGGGCAGAATGTTTAGTCTTCCTGACAAATAGGTTGAGGAGATAGATTTGACTCCTCAGAGCATAATCATAAGCAGCTGTTTTCCCTGTCTTTGTGGAGTGTTACTAATGGTCATTAAGTAGTGGTTATTTAAGTGTTAATGACTAGGGAAGGGGCACCATACTTCCTGACTTCCATAAGGGAGAAGCAATTCACACTAGGGATGGAGAAGAAAACTGAAGATCATACATTTAGCCCTCACTAAACCAAGAGAGAACACAACTTGAGAGTACGTGATAGCCCAACTATGCCCAATGGACAGCAAAAAAAGAGATGAAGAGTAAATGGCAGTTTGGAATCCTGGAATGAAAAGACAGGGACTATCTGAGGGAAAACAGAAAGAATCATGGGAAATGCCTGGGATGCCAGCTTTTTCTTCCTGGTCCTTTTTCTTTCTGGACATCCTCCTTTAGACAAATAGGCCAGCATGAGAAAGCATCCTTCAAAGGGCATCCATGTCAGAACCAGACTTTGGACATTGGGGCATAGTTGCTGATAGCTCTGCACAAACCATTGCTCTATCCAGGAGCCAGTCCAACAAATGCATACCTCATTCCACAGGATCATATATTTTAGAGTCAGAAGGAAGCTAAGGACTCCTATATAAAGATTTTCAACCTTTTTTATATCATAGGCTCTTGGGGCAGTCTAGAGAAGCCTATGGACCTCTCCTTAGAATGTTTTCAAATACATGAAATGAAATACAAATTATTATAAAGGAAGTAAATCACACTGAAATACTTATAAAAATATTTTTGAAAATAAATTCACAGATGCCAGGTTAAGAGTCTTTGATCTAGTCCAATACCCTTATTACAGGTAGGGAAACCAATGTCCAAGGAAGTAAAACAACTCATCCAAGGTGATATATGAATAAGTGGCATGGCTGAGATTTGAACTGAGGTCCAAGATTTTAACCTGGGTATGGTTTTGACTAGATCCCCTTAGATCCTTAGACCCCTAAGGATCCCCTTAGATCCCTTCCAAGTAATTTCTGTGAATTGTTGATTCTATCTTCTGTTCCCAAATCCAGCACTAAGATGCTTTTGTCCTGCTTCCCAATGACTAAACATTGGGCTGTTTTTCTAGGAAAATTCCTCAATGATTTTAGATCTGGAAAGGTCTCTAAAGGTCAGAGAGTCCAATCCTCTCATTTAACAGATGAAGATCCTGAGACCCAAAGAGGTTAGTTGACTTGTGCAGGGTCACCCAGGTCCTGTGTGACAGATTCAGGATTTGAACCCAGGTTTTCTGGTCCCAAATCCAGTGCTCCTTCTTCTATAGGCTTCCATATGGTTCTGATTCCTCCTTGGATGGAGCCCCTACTTACTCACTGCTGACACAAGGAGGTGTATATTTTAAGGCAAGACAATTTAAATCCCCTTGTTTCCTTAGGAGGTAAAGACATTCCCGTGGAGGTCACTACTCCAAGGTGGCGGCTTCAAAGCCTGGGATGTGTGTGGGTGGGACTTTGAACAAAGATAGTTGGTTGGGATGCCATTATGCCCCACATTGCTACAGTCGAGGGGGTGGGAGGCACTAGGACAATTCAAGCGTAAAGGAAGAGAGATTTTCCTAGCGCTGCCCAATATAAACACAACCACCACAGAAGAAAGGTTGAACACAAGGACGCACTTGACATTCCCTTGAGTGTTTGAGGGGAGCAGAAGGGCTGAGTCACCACAGAGAAACATTTGCTTTCCTGCCCCTAAGGGAGCCAGGGTGTGGAATATGGCTGTTGTATGATCAAAAGTATCCAAACTTCCAGCTTTGGACAAGGACCGTCTTCCTCAAAGTAGTCCCTTTAGGAAGCTACCCACTTATTTCAAACATTAGTGCCTCTGCTAAGAACCCCTTTGGAGATCTCTATTGGGACCCAAGGCAGGATCTTTGGAAGATTCTCAAGGATGGCAAATCTTTATCCTTTGAGGGTGGGGTTGACATTGAAGAATAGCCTCAAAGTTGTTCCTAGACTTGGAGCCATTTCTGTTTGGAGGGAGGGAGAGAATTTAGGACTCAAATTTTAAAAAGAAATGTTAAAAATTGTTTTTACATGGAATGAGGGAAAACCAAAATACTATTTTGGAAAAATGGAGGATAAGTGAGAAATACCATTTTAGAACTTCTTTAGAGCTTAAGGTACAATCATGAATATTCTCAATGGTAGCAAATCTTTGTCCTTTGGGAATAAAGGATGTGTTTAACTTTGTAGAATAGTCACAAAGTTGTTCCCAGACATGGAGCTGAGTCTGTTGAAAAACATGAAGGATCAGGCTAGGAAATACCATTCTCACCAGGACTCCAGTTTTTCCCCGTGGTTCCTAAGTTGGCTCTGAAGGTCATCAGCCATGAAATCATTAGCATCCTCCTTTTATATGATTATAAAATTTAAAGGTAAAAGGGACCATAGCTATGTTCTAGCCCAATTTCATCATTTTACAGAGAAAGCCAAAGTGCTTAAGATGATTTGCTCAAAATCACATAGATAGTAGAATGTCAGAATCTGGATTTGAACCCAGCTCCTCAGACTCCATTAGCATTCTTTCTAGTCTTCAAATACATGCTGGGCAATGGCGTCATTTTTGGAAATATGAATGCAATCCCCCAAAGCTTTGAAGGGGGCAGACAGAGGCAGGATGGAATAGTAGATAGAAAGTCATCTTTAGAGCCAGGAAGACTTCAGCTGAGGAACTCCTTCCGACATGTATTGGCTATGTGTCTCTGGCCAATCCTCTAACTTCTCAGTGCTCTAGGCAATCCACATTGGTAAAGGGAGTTTTCTCATGTGGGAATTCTCTGAGTCAATGAAATCATAGATAAAAGCCAGGTACTTATTTTGAAATAATCTGTCTATCTCCAAACACATATAAGATCAGTTTGGCTATCAATAAGGATATCTCAGCTTTGGACAGGGAGTTCTTCCTGCCAAGTGGAGTTATGGAACTGGGTCAACTATAAGTTGGGTGTCACTTCCTCTTTCTTGCCTTCAAACCATAATGTGAACTGCTGTTAAAAGTTCATTCCAGAAGGGCCCAAACTGGAATAGGAGTGATCCTTTGAATTTGTTTTCTGGAGATAGGACTGAGGTTGATTGATGAGCACTGCTGATGGATGGACTTCCATTATAATAGTTCTGTTGATGGTTTTGCCAACCAATTCCAGAGAGGGAGGGAATCAAAATAGGAAACGGTCTTTAACATTCCGACAGCTGAAATCCTGCCATCTGTAGGACCTGGAACTCTGCCACCCACCTACTTGGCCACTGCTGGACTTGAAAGGATGAACACAAATCACAGTGGGTTTTTTGGTTTTGCAGAAATGGGGGAGATGAAGAATTGGGCAGAACCTAGCTTGTCTGCGGTTCCAGGTACACAGAGAACAATTATGCCTTTTAGTTGTGGATCTTACACATGGTTACCCAGAAAAATAAACCTAACAACCTTAAGGGGTCAGAGGACAATGGTCAGCAGAGGAGAAGACATTTTTAGTGTGATGGGGGTCTAGCACTTGTGCAGACCCTATTAGTCTTCTAAGAAGGCATCATTTATGTGGAAGACAGTAAGCAACTATTCCTTTGGATTTCTGACCACAGTAGTGTAAGGGATATTATTCCTCAAAGGCACTGGGGAAAATATTTATATGTTTGTTCCAACAATATCTCTGGAGTAAATATCCCATTGTATTAGCCACTCAATGTGAAGTGGTTAAATGAAACTAGAATGCCAGTCACTAAGCCCCCCAAATTGAGGGAAATCACTTTGTCAGGGCTTGAGGCAGGGCAGAGGATAGGGCCATGATTTGTTACCCAGGATGCCCTGTAATCTCTAGGGATGCTAGAGTAGACCTGGTCCTCAGACAGTGGACTTAAAACAAATTGTATTCTATAAGACTTGTGAGTCTTTCATATTTCATTAGGATGTGGTACAGTGGACAGAGCTATAGAACTAGGGTTAGGATACCTGTGTTTGAATTTCGTCTTCGATATTCACTAGCTGTGTGACTTTGGGTAGGTCATTTCTAGTTTCTTGGATGTAAATCAGGGAGAAAGATTTTTATAACATCCTACCTAACAGTTCCAATATTGGGAAAACAGTTTATGACTCAAAAGAATCATCTAAAGGGGAGTCGTTCTCATGCCCATCTTACTGGCTAGTGGTCATTTAGAGGAGTGTTGTTTGACAGAGCTAGAATACCTGGGGTTTCCTTTCCAGCTCCACCATTTTCTGACTGTGTGACCTGGGGCAAATTTCTGTCCCTCTTAGAGATTCAGAGAACCATATAAAATAAGGATAAAGAAGTATGGCCCACAGACCTAGAGATGGGAGGTCCTAGGTTCAAATCTGGATTCAGCCACTTCCTACCTGTGTGACCCTGGGCAAGTCACCTTGTGTGATCCTTGACTCCCATTGCCTAGCCCTTACCACTCTTCTGCCTTGGAACCAATACACAGTATTGATTCCAAGACAGAAGGTAAGGATTAAAAAAAAAAAGGATGGCCCACCTTCCTCAGGGATGTTGCAAAGATCTATCCATTCATCCATCCTCCAATAATTAATCAATAAGCTTACTCTGTGTCAGGTATCAGACTAGACTCTGGTGATATAGAGAGAATGGAAGCATCTTTATTCCCCCAAACTTGGCATTTCCCCACTCCTCTCCTCCATTTCAGGCTGCTCTCTAACAGGCGGTGTGTCTCTTTTAAAACTCTGGGTATGACTCAACTCTTCCTTCTGGCTCAAAGATCGCGATAGTCTAAAATATTCACTCTCAGGGATGTGAGGGAGGGAAAGATTGTCTCCCTAAACTCCAAATCCTAGAATGCCAGTCAGTTCCGAAATCCTTATTATACATGTCATAACCTCAACGAAAGATGGTATGACATTAGGGCTGGACTTGTGGTCAAGAAAATCTGGTTTCATATCTTCCCTCTGCTGAGAGCTACCAGCTGTGTGTTCCTGGTAAAGTCACTTAATCTTAGTGCCCAGAGGAACTCTGTAACTCTAACTGAGCTTCATTGGTAGAGAGACTTTTCTTATTCAAAATTACCAATTCCAATGAAATCACAGGTCCAGGACCATCTTGGCCTCATGTGTATATTTGAATGAACAAATGAATAATTTTAGAGATACCTCCGAGCCCTCTTGAGTCATGACGTCTCAGAGCTGCAAGACATCTTTTGAGATCAACTAGCCCGGAGGATCCTTAACTTTTTTTTGGCTTTGTGTACTATCAACAGTCTGGGGAGCCTAATGATGTCCTCAGAATCATGCTTTTAAATAACTGAAAGAAATGTTAGAGGTTAGAGAATATGAAGAGGAATTTTTTCCTATCCAGGTTTATAGAGTCCCTAAAATCTGTTCATAGATCCCTTGGTAGGATCTGTAGACCTCAGTGAACCAACACACATTTATTAAGCATCTACTGTATACAGGGCATTGTGCTAAGCACTGAGGATACTAAAGGAAAAGATATTTATTGCCCTCAAAGAACATACAATCTAATGAGGGAGACCACAAGCAAAGGAATAAGTACAAACAAGCTATATGCAGGATAAATAGCAAATAACTAACAGAAGGGAGAAAACTAGAGTTAATAAAGATTGAGGAAAGGGCAGCCAGGTAGTGTAGTGAATAGAGCACCAGGTCTAGAGTCAGGAGGACTTGGGTTCAAATGTGGATCCAGATATTTTTTAGCTGTGTGACCCTGGGCAAGTCACTTAACTCTTTTTTGACTAGTCCTTCCCCTTATGTCTTGAGAGCTGTTATCAAGACAGAAGTTAAGGATTAAAAAACCCCAAACAACAAAGATTCTGTGAGGAGTTGTTAGGTGAAAGAAGACTGGAAAAGCATATGTGTTTGGGGTATCAGGTTATAAAGGGGTCTCGAATACCAAACAGGACCTTTTTTTTCATTTTTTTTAAATCATAAAGGGGACAAATTGCCATTGGAGCTTGTTGGATATAGGGATAACCTAAAAAAAAGTCTTGTTTTAGATTCTTTCACTTATTTTACAGAAATGACATTAAAGCCCTGAAGATGAGGAGAGGGGTAGGTTCAAGGATACATGGCCATTAAGTGGCAGAATTTTAATTAGAACCCGGATCTCCAAACGCTAGGTGTTTGCCTTCTTTCTACATCAACATGCTGATTTTAAAACATTCTTCTATCATTTGAATTATGGGTGGGACATGTATGCAGATAATATGGGACTTGTGGGCTGATAAGAACTTCAATTTAATTTTTTAAGTGTCCTGGGTACTCCTGGGTAAGGGGAATACCCCCTCCCCAAGTGGAAGGGGTTGGGTAAAGACTGAAGAGCTATTCATTTGTAATTTCATCCTGTTTTCTAAACACTGCTGCCTAGAGTTAGATAAATGTTAGCTTATGTTACTTAAGCAGAGTAGATTGTATTTTAGTGAAGCTTTTATACTTCCAGGTGCTAATTTAAGCCCAGCATGGTTCCTAGAGTATAAATAAGAATTCTGCTTCACGCTAACTACCACACCCGCTGTATTATTGTTGGTCTGCTAAGAAGCCACCATGTCCTCAAACTCACATTGCCGGAACCGGGAAGAATGAGTCTTTGTGGTACTGGGCACAGAATGCTCCGTTTGGAGTCCAAAGACCTAGAGTCAAGTGCCAGCTCTGGCACATGATACCTTGGTGAACTATGGAGAAACAAACTGTCAATTGCCTAACTGCCATGACAGGGTAATCACACCTCTGGCAGATTCATAAAAGAAAGCTCTCCACACCAGTCCTTGACAATGATAGCTAGCTCACATTTAAATAGCTCCTACTAAGAGCTAGGCACTATGCCAAGTGCTTTATCATTATTAGTTCATTGGATCTTCACAACTCTGGGTGGAGAGGGAGGTATGATCCCCATTTTACAATTAAGGAAACCGTGGCCAACAGAGGTAAAATGACTTTCCTAGGGTCTAGGAAAGTCTAGTCATTGTGATTTGAACTCATCTTCTTGATTCCAAGACTAACACTCTATCCATTGCCCCACCTAGCTGCCCCTTGACACTGTCAAATGATTTCCCATTGGAAACCAATAAAACTTTATGAATAGAAATAATACAAAAGAAGATGCATGACCATTTCCTTCACACTACATCCTAGTGACCACTGGACCTTCCACCTGACTTGCAATGGAAACCCTCTTGTATATGTTGTGTCCCCAAATTAGAAGGTGAGCTTAAGAGATTTTTATGATTTTTTCTTTGTATCCTCAACTATTAGCACATAGTAAGCATTTAAACGTTTTTCCTTCCTTCCTTCCTTCCTTTCTTCCTTCCTTCCTTCCTTCCTTCCTTCCTTCCTTCCTTCCTTCCTTCCTTCTTTTCTTCTTTCCTTCCTTCCTTCCTTCCTTCCTTCCTTCCTTCCTTCCTTCCTTCCTTCCTTCCTTCCTTCCTTCCTTCCTTCCTTCCTTCTTTTCTTCTTTCCTTCCTTCCTTCCTTCCTTCCTTCCTTCCCTGCTTTCTTCCTTCCTTCCTTCCTTCCTTCCTTCTTTTCTTCTTTCCTTCCTTCCTTCCTTCCTTCCCTGCTTTCTTCCTTCCTTCCCTGCTTCCTTCCTTCCTTCCCTGCTTCCTTCCTTCCTTCCCTGCTTCCTTCCTTCCTTCCTTCCTTCCTTCCTTCCTTCCTTCCTTCCTTCCTTCCTTCCTTCCTTCCTTCCTTCCTTCCTTCCTTCCTTCCTTCCTTCCTTCCTTCCTTCCTTCCTTCCTTCCTTCCTTCCTTCCTTCCTTCCTTCTTCCTTCCCCCTCTCTCCTTCTCTCTTCCTTTAGTCCTTCTATCCCCTTTTTCTTTCTTCCTTCCTGCTTCTCTCTTCTCTCTCTTAAACTTACCTTCCTCTTAGAATCAATACCAGAAGAGTGGTAAAGGCTGGTCAATAGGGGGGTTAAATTACTTGTCCAAGGTCACACAGCTAGGAAGTGTCTGAGGTCAAATTTGAACCCAGGACCTCCTATCTCTGGGCCTGGCTCTCAGTTCGCTAAGCCACCTAGCTACTCCCTCTCTTCTCTTACATAGCATGATTTTGTTGATAGACAATTCTTTTCAAACATTTAGACACATTTCAATATTTGAATAAGTTAGAAGTTTCAGTTGTTGTCAAATAATGGAAATGAAAGTATCTATAGTAGGCTCCATTATGTCTCAGCAATCCTTTCCTCCAGGAAGATCTAGAATTCACACTTTGGAAGTACCTCCCTCCCTCTTACTGGACAGCTCCTCCTCCCATAACCTTCATTAAGGAAAGTATCCAGGCTGCAATCTCTTCATTTCTCACCAGGCTGCACGGAGGACTTCTCCATCATTTCCCAAAGCCTGGGACCTTCATCCTCCCCTCACCTCCCAACATGCCTTTTTAGCCCCTTCTAATGTGCCCTCTTCCTCCACTAAAATGTAAGCTACCCTTTTAATTTTGTTTCTATCTGTATCCCCAGTGCTCAGCATAGTGCCTGAAACAAGGTAAGCCCTTTAGAAATGTTTGTTGACTTATAGAGTGAGTTCAGTTTTAGAAATTTTCAAGTAACAAATATTTGAAATCATAGGACCTGGATTCAAATCTCAGTGTTTTGGCACTTTTGCCCAACCTTAGGCAAATCACTTTGCCTGTCTAGGGCTCAGTTTTTTCCTCTGTAAAATGACCTCTAAGCTCCCTTCCAGCTCTGAATTTATGACTCATCCAAGACTCTGTCATATGGGAAATTGTCATGGAATGTGGTAGGTTCCCACTCCCCCCCCCCCCCACGACTTCCCAATTGCTGTTTTCAGGTATTTTAGAGACCATAGAGAACAATATTGCCAACACCTATCATGGCACCTGGCATATAATAGAAAGTTAATAAATATTCATTTTTCCATCAATTCAGGGATTTATCATTTTTTGGTAAAGAAATGGAGCCCTATCCTTCTCTCCCAATTTGGGGACACGGAGGGAGGACTCTGAGAACTGGAGGCACATAGGTATGTATCAGAGCCTAGTGATTGAAGACATTGGATCATAGATTGACCGTAAGGTCATCGATCTGAAGCAGAAAGGGACCTCAGAATCCATATAACCCAACGCTCTCGTTTTATATGAAAGGAAATACATCCCAGAGAGTTTAGGGGCAGCCAGGTGGTATAGTGGATTGATCACTGGGCCAGGAGTAGAATTCAGCCTCAGATACTTACTGACTGTGTGATTCCAGGCAAGACTCTTGGCCTTTGTCTGCCTTAGTTTCCTAAACTGTAAAATGGGAAATTATGTTTGCATCTACCCTCCAGAGTTGTTGAGATCATATCTATAAGACGTTTAGCACAGTGCCTGTCACATAGTAGGTATTTAATAATTTATTTTTTACCCTGTCTACTCCCTCATCCCTTTAAGGGACTTGCCCAGAGCCACACAAGCAGTTTGTGGCCAAGCTAGGATTTGAACTCAATTCCTCTGATTCCTGCTCCAGAGCTCAGTTCTACTGTTCATACACTGCCTTCCAACTCTGATGTCTACTAAAGTAAGTACCTGTAGAACGTCACTCTCCCCAGAAAAGCAAAATGAGGGTTGAGCATAAAACTGGTACAGGATGTTTTTTTGTTTGCCTGCCTATGGAGACATCTCTTTTCTCTTTGGGGAGAAGTGGAATATTTCAGGGGCTGCCATGTTGCTCAGCTCCCCTCAGATGGCCCTGAGGAATGTGCAAAAAAAAGTCCAAGGAAATCTATTATTGGCACTCAATCTTCATTTGCTATTATGACGTCCGACCTGCATGGAAGTGTTAATAGCCTTATAAGGCTCCAGCTCCAATTTAAACTTAGTTCTCGCCCAGCCGATGATACAAACTGCTCTCTGGGTAGCATACGGCAGAGAGAGGTGGGAGAGTTTCTTGGCTCGAGAGTGAGAGAGAAATTAAAAAGGGCCTACTATGCTGAGTCACTAGGAAAAACCACATACTATGGAATACATTCAGGCTCCAGCCAAAGAGCAGTTGAATGTGAGTCAGGCACTGGCTGGTGCCACGGAGATTTCCTCATAGGGAACACAGCTCCTTATAATGGATCTGTAACGAAGGGTGGGGGGAAAGAGCCGACATCCTGAACATTTTAAGTTTATCAGTTATATTTTTACACAGTTAAATTGAGCACAAAATCTGAAGGAAAAAAAATATAAATATAATGTATCCACTTTGGCTTCCTTTGTCTCTCTACTTCTCCCTTCTCCTCCCCTACTGTCTTCCATCATCCTCATCCTTCCTTCGGTAGAAAGAGTGAGAGGCAGAGTGATGAAAGAGGAAGTGAACTGGATTTGTAGTGAGAAGATCTGGGTTTGAATCCCAGATCTACCATATACTAACTGTGTATTATTGGACAAAACACATAACTTCCCTGGGACTTATTTTCTTCTTTTGTAAACTAAGAGGGTTGGAATCAATGACTTCTAAGGTCTCTTTCGGCTTGAAATCTATGATCCCCTTATCCTGTGAATTCTCCTTCCATGGGCATTCTCCTTCAATAGAATTCTGGAAGTAATGCTGGGATAGATTGCTACCCAGAAAGTGTTTGTATTATCAGCTGGGTGAGAACTAAGTTTAAATTGGAGCTGGAGCCTTCTATGACTAGTAATACTTTCATCATCAAGCCTAATCTCTTATTTGACAGATGAAGAAAACTTAGGACCAGAAAGAAGTGATTTTCCCAAGTTTATATAGCAAATTGGTGCCAAGGCTACGTCTAGAAACTATGCTTCTAGGGCTACTGAATAACCAGTTCACTGCTCTTTCTACTGTATATCCTGGGTCCATGTTGTATATATTCCAGAATAGAAATGGTATTTGCCCTGTTTATTCAGTAGTATGTCTTTGTGGCCAAAGGTTTTTAAGTTGGTCTGAAGAGCTGGACTTTATAATTGTCAGAGTTGAGTAACTTTGGATTCTGCCCAGTCAATATACTCATTCATCCATTCATCCATCATTCATTCATTGTTGTTAGGGTTTAGTTGTTTTTCAGTCATGTATGACTCTTTATGACCGCAAAAAACATATTTTCTGGGCTAATACACTGGAGTAGTTTGCCATTTCCTTCTCCACCTCATTTTTACAGATGAGGAAACTGAGTCAAAGAGGGTTAAGTGACTTTCCCAGGGTCACATAGCTAGTAAGTGTCTGAGGCCAGATTTGAACTCAAGAAGAGGAGTTTTTCTGACTCCTGATGGACACTCAATCCACTGCACCACTTCGATGCCTTCATTCATTCATATATTTACCTATTTTTTTATTTGATTGGGTATCCCTATCTTGTCAAGCTGGAAGTGCAGTAGCCACTCATAGGTCTACTCCCACTTTAATTAATATGAGATTTTTGATCTGTGCCATTTTCTAATCTGGTGGGGTTTACCCCTTCTTAGGCAAATTGCCAGTTCTCTGTTCAATGCGTGGTCATCTTAGCCTACTATAGCTCCAATCTCCCAAGTTTGAAATGTCCTCCAACTTGAGCCATCCTGGTAATGGTGATTACATTATTTCATATGGGGCCTGATTAGGAGAAAATGCTAAACATGATAATAACAATATCTGTTAACAAGGACATAATATAATAATAATTGTATAGAATGTTTTGATGCTTGCAAAATACATTAAAATAAGAATTCTTAACTGGGAGTTTGTGAACATTTTTATTTTGTTTTACTATTTTGATAACTACATTTTGATATTCTTTGTTTTATTGATCATCATTTATTTTCTGCATTAAGAAATTTTAAGAAGGGGTCCAAAGGCTTCACCAGAATCTCAAAGGAGTCCATGATAGAAAAACAGAGATTAAGAACCCTTGTTTTAAAGCATCATTTCCTCTGGTCCTCAAAATAACTCACATTGATGTTGATTCATTTTTCAGTCATGTCCAACACTTTTTGGTGACTCATATTTGGAAATTTCTTGGCAGTGATACTAGAATGGTTTGCCATTTCCTTCTCTAGCTTATTTTACAGATAAGGAAACTGAGGCAAAGGAGGTTCAATGAGTTGCCCAGGGTCACACAGCTAGTATGTATCTAAGGCTGGATTTGAACCCAGGTCTTCATAACTCTTGGCCCAGAAATCTATCCATTGCACTGCCTACTTTGCCTTTTTGAGGTCTAATATTTTCTTTTACAGATGTCAGAGAGAGACACTAAAGGTATAATCAAGGTGGAACTGTGTGATACTGACTAAAATGGGCTCCCAGAGTATAGTGAAGGAAGTCTAGTTGGAGATCATGGAAGGCTTCCTTGAGGAGGTGGTCTTGAACAAGTGGCAAGAGTTGAGTTCCTAATATTAATGAAGTAACAATTTCAGTTCCCTATCTCCCACGAGCCTTCTACATGGCCATGCAGTGATAACACTGACAGCTTATATTATACATTTTTTCATCAATGTCATCTTCTCAAAAGCTGAAACAGTCAATTCAACATTAAATACATGTGATTAAAACTCTAAAACAAGTGTACAACATGAACTACTTTCAAATTCTTTGCATTGGAAACAAATGAAAAAAATAGTAACATGGTGCTAGATCTGGGATAGAGCTTAAAGGAGTACAATTTACATTTGAAGAAACTGAGGCACATAGAGGTAAAGTGACTTATATGCTCATACAGCTAATTAATGTTCAAGGCAGGATTCAGACCCAAGGCTTCTAATTTGAAGGCTAACATACTATCCAATATGCTGTGCTGCCTGTCAGTATTCCCCGACAGTTTCTCACTGAGGTACTAACCAGCCCTATCCTTACTTATTTCCCCAAGATCAGACAAAATCAAGTCATATTCAAGGTGGTATAGCCAAAGAATAGTAATTTAATATATAGTGGTCTTAGAATCACAAAGATTTGAGTTCTAATCCTGACATATACATTCTAGTCTAGTGACATTAAACAAGTCACTTCTCTCTCTCAGCCTGTTTCCTCAATTCTTGAAATAAGAAGCTGAACCTCTAAGGTTCCTTCCAACTCTGCCATTCCAGTTGACAACTATCCCTAGGCTGTGGAAGTTGTAGTACAAAATAGGTTTTCCTTGGTATTTTGGTTCCAGTTCTTCCTGTAATTCACATAGCTATGTGTCATGGAATGCTCTTTTTGAGTTATGGCTGTTGGATATGAGCTCTCATACATCAGCTGGGCTGAAGGCACATTTCCTGAGGAGGATGAGCCAATGAGCTTTCAAATGGATTGGGCATTTTCCCTAAAATGTGTCTTGGAATGGAAAGACAAATGATCACATTTAATTGGAAAGCTCTTGAGACACGACCCGCTGGAAGCTATAAAGTCATCACTCAGAACCATTCTGTGGCCCCAGAAGTTCCCCAGTGGATGGAAATGTAAAGAACTGAACGGGCAGAGCTGTAGTGTTGAACAAATGCCATCTGCCGGGGAGCCTGATGAGAAGAAATATTCTCCAGTCACTAAGCCTTGTTCTATAGGAGCTGCTCCTCTGCTAAAAGCCAGCCTGATCATGTGGAGGTTATAAATGTCTTCTTTGCTATGGAAATGTTTTCACTCAGAGCAAAAGTGATTGATGTCATACTTTCCCATGAAGAGATATGGAAGTTGGATGTGTTCATTCAGTGGATATTTTCAAGGACTGGGAGCAACTGGATTTTCAGGGAAGACTAGCTACTTATGGGACATCCCTTTCTTCTTAATTCAGTTACATTAGATATTTCTTAAGCACCAGACTACCCTGGGCATTAGGCTAGGTGCTAGGGGGACAAAGACAAAAAACTAAGCTGTCCTTGGCCTCAAGAAGTTTACATTCTACTGAGGGCTGATATATATCCACACACAAATAAATAAAGTCAATGTATAATGGTGTTCAAAGTAATTGGGGATGGGGAGAACACACAACTGAAGGGATCAGCAAAGGCTTCATGGAGGAGGTAGGCTTTGGAAGGAGTTGGGAATATTCAAAGGAAATCCTCTTTGAAGCCAGAAATCACTATTTAAGTCACAAAGAAGTGTGGTAGTAAAAGTTCTGGGTTGGGGTCAGAAGATCTGCATTTGAACCCCATTTTTAATTGTTATTTATTTGACTTTGGACCCAAACTCTAGGGCATTTGGTTTCCTCATTTTTAAAATAAAGGACTTTAAGGTCCCTTCCAGTTTTAAGCTTTGATCCTATATACAATGAATAAGCTAGAGGTTATGGTTGTGATGAGTGAACAGAGGATGCTACCAAGCCTCTGGCTGTTTTATTTATTTTGAGATAATAGTTGAACAAAATAATGTCCAATTTAGTTTAAAAAAAAACCCTCTTACCTCTGGTCTAGTATTAAATCTAAGAAAGAAGAGCAATAAGGGCAAGACATTGGGATTAAGTGACTTGCCCAAGGTCACACAGCTAGGAAGTATCTCAGGTCTGATTTGAACCCAGGTCCTTCAGACTCCAAGCCTGGCATTCTAATTTACTTTGTAACTACTTACATTTACCATAATTCCACCCATTAAAAAATCATCTTTCAGATTCTACCTTTGCATTTCCAGCAGGAATTTTTATCCATTCATTCTCATTAACTTTTCTTTTAACATGGAGGTAATATGTGTTTTCTTCTTGTGATTCTACTTTTTCCTTCCTTTTACAGAATTTATGCAGATATTTGCAGATTTCTTTTCATCTTGCATACTTATCAGTCTTCACTGTGATAGTATTTAGTTATGTTAATATACTGCAAATTATTAAATCAAATTTCTCATTGTTTGACATTTGAGTTGCTCCTTGTGTCTTGCTATAAAGAATAACTGTAAAATTATTGAACAGATGAAAATGTGAAAATCTTTGGATAATTACTCTTTCATCTCATGGCTATTTTTTCAGAGTATAATCCTAATGATGGTATTATTGGGTCAAAGGATATTTTTTAACCCTTGCTTTTGGTCTTAAAATCAATACAAAATATTAATTTCAAGGCAAAAGAATGGTAAGGACTAGGAAATTGGGATTAAGTGACTTACCCAGGGTCACACAGCTAAGATGTGTATGAGACCAGCTTTGAACCAAGGATTTCTTATTTCTGGGCCTGGATCTCTATCCACTGAGCAACCTTGCTTCCCCCATAAAGAAATGTTTTTTTTTTAATGTTTTAAAACTCTTACTCCATATTTTCTTTTTATTTTGGGAGGGGAGGCAGTCATGGAGTCTACCCTCATGGTCACAGAGGGAATTAGCTTTCCTACACTGCCTCCACCTGTACTATATGGCATTTGGTCCTGAGTATAAGAGTAAATCAGAATAAACTTTCAGAAGACAACAGTGGGATCACATTTAACTTTGTATACCGCAGAGTGCAACAAAAGGATTCTAAGAAATGGGAGGTAAGGAGGGAGTTCATTCCAGACTGGAGGATAGCTTGTGTAAAGATACAGAAGCAAGAGATGAGAAATCAATAGAACTTATTTTGCAAAACTTTTAAATTGCTAGATAAATTTAAACTCTATCATATTAGTCTAAATGTAGGTCATACTCTCCCCAACCCCCCCGCCCCCTCCCCCCGGAATCCTGGCTTGTATAAATTCTGAGTTTGGCTTATTAATTACCCTCTTAGTACCAAAGCCTAGGCAGAAAAATTAAGAAGCTGTCAAGGGATCTGCTATGCCTCTAGAGTTTAACTGTGTGGGAAGGAAGAGCTCTTGAATCTATCATCTGTGGCTTCAAACAATTCCGCCTTTCAGCTGCAATGGATGGTAGTGAAGACAACATCGTGGGAAGATGGGGAAAATGAGAATGACAACGAAAGTGGCAAAGATGAAGAGCCACGATGACAGAAATGAATAAAACATCTTTGTTTGAAATGGAAGAAATGTAAAACAAAAATACTTTCACATATATCTATCTCAATATGGTAATTTTGTGTAATTAGCTGTATCTACCTAGATTGTTTTTCCTTTCAAAGGGATCTCATTTTAGGGGTGTAGCCTATATTTGGGAGCAGCCTATATAGGCAGTCTATTACAGTGACATATGTGTCTATATTTTAAGGTAGAGGCTCAATAGTGTGGTACTAAACAAAAATGGCTTTATCTTTATGATCAGACAGTTAAAATGAGTCCAAGTTATGACTAATTCACAGGCATCTCCTAGCCCAGAGGAGATCCTTCAAAAAATAGCATTGGTCTGCCTACTATTTATATATTTATACCAGGTTCCTCCCCCAGTGGAGAGAGTCTACAGTAAGATTTGCTCATGGGGTTCTGGGGATAGTCTGTGACCCTGTGGTCTGAGAGTCCAAGAGAAACTCATTTATGACATCAGAATTGAAAGAGTCAGAGCACATGGTGCCCAGTGGACCAAATGAACCAGGAAGTCATGAGCCAATGATGCTTATTTGACTTCAGAGAAAGATCAGTATTATTCACTCTGTTAAGGTTTTCTTTTTTAACCTTACTATCAGGTGGACTGACCAGAAGGTTTCCTTTCTCTCGGTCATCCAAGTAATGATGGTGTCAGAACCATCCTGTCCAATGGCACTGAGACAACTTCTGTCTAGCACAGGTCTCAATATTCCCACAAACCCATTCAAACATCAGCTCCTAGCTAGAGAATGAAGGGCCAGATTATTTTCCTACAGAGTAATAGATTTGGGGCTATAGTGTGTGAGTTTGAATCCCACTTCTGCCACTTCCTATCTATCCACATAACCATTATTATTATTTAACCTTTATAAGCCTCAGTCTCTTCAACTGTAAAATGAGGAGGGTGAACTAGATCATCTCTAAGGTACCATTCAACCTGAAATCTATGGTCCCAAAATACCTTTTCTCATGTCTCTGTACCTATCCCTCACTTCTCATCTATCCTTTTCTCTCTTCTCTTATTCTATGTATAAAGGACTTTTCAAAACATATTAGATATAAGCAAGGATCTAGAGTATAAGCAACACTATAGGTCACCCTCCTAGGCATACCTATCCATATTGGACTGCTTATAGTGGAGTAATAACCCAGGATCTGCCATGGCTCTAAGGGAAAGGTGTGAACCTGAATATGTTTTTGGAATAATGATCATGTAACAGAAAGTTGTGCCATGTCCTCTCCCCCTCCCCATCAAGTACACTGCTAGGAGACCTTAGGAACTATTTTGATATCCTTGATAGAGTAAGGCCAGATTCAGGGCCAGGAGCAGAGACAAAGGAATGGATGTCAAGAACATAGTCTATGGTCAGACTCAGAGAGTCATATGGAATCATCATATTAGAAGGATCATTTGAAGAAGCATAGGTCTGGGAATTGAGATCTAGTTAGGCTGGAATTCTAGAGGAAACAAACAGGAACCAGATAAGGACAAGTTAGTTTTAGAGTTTTCTGAGAAGTAAGTTAGGGAATGAGAGTTCAGGGCCACTAGAAGCATACGAGTTTGTTGTGCTCAGCCCTTACTCTGGCTAGAGTTATTCTGGGATTGGTGCAGACCTGACTGAAACTAGAATCCAACCCCATTGAACTTCACTGAGTTCTCAGAGTATTTTCAAAATAATTTCTGCAGGAGTAGAAGAGCATAATTCTAAATTGGTGTTGGACTCTAAAGTTGATCCTAGGAAAAATGCAGAGTGCAATGAAGATGTGGGTCCAATTTTAAAAGACCCAATTAAAAACTTGACTTAAAAGGGGCCATTCTTTTATTTCCTGTTTGAAGCTTACAGAAGAAGTCCAGAGAGGTCAGATTATTTACCTTTTGGTCACCGAATAAGTTAGTAACAGTGAGAACAAGAACCTACATTTCCTAACCTCCAGTCTGGGTTATTTTATACTGTGCCATGCTGCTGTGCTTACTGTATCAACAGATGTAAGCCAACATCAAAGAAGTGCCAATTCTCTTTTCAAATAGTTTTCTTTATAAGATCTTTGAAAGATAAAGCTAAGTACTCCTCACCACAGGCAAAAACATAAAAGAAGACAGTTTAGTAAGAGTTGGAATGATGAGTATTACCTCTATGCTGTCTTTATCCTTTCTAACAGGTTCTCATTTCAATATCATTTCTGATTCCCAATTTATCTTTCACATCAGCCTTCAAAGCTTAGTTGTTTCTTTTTTAAAATATTTAGATGTGGCCTTTTATTCCTCTGTTCAAGTTGTTTTTAATACCTCTCTGTTGCCTAGCCTTATGTTGCTCAACACCAATGGAAGCAAACAAATCAGAAGCCCCACAATGTGGCTGGAGACATATAAAGACCAAAGGGTCTTTTTTCAAAGGCAGAAAGGGTACCAATGGCTCTCATGAGAAAACCCTCCACAGGGAGGAACTTAGAAGCCATTAAGAGTGACATCAACCAATATTAGTGAACTTGGATCCATAATTGCACATACTGGAACACTCTAGGCCATCCAGTTCCTTAGTAATGTTGTGCTGAGATGGCACATAGGGCCCTGAAGATCTAATGCTTTGAAATTGAAAGATTTGAGGAATCTGATTCAGGAAGACAGAGATCAGTTCATGTACCCAAGTAACCCAGGGTGATGCTAAGTGGGGCTGACCATCTCACCTAAAGTACAGTACGATATAAGGCCTGGCTTTAGAACAAATCCCACTATGGTTAGAAATATGAGCACACCGATGAAGACAACAACTAGTAGAAAGAATCATTGTAGATAAAGAGATGACCCCATCCAGTATGTGAGAAGTTACCTTCATGGAGAAATTCAAAGGGAAAAAATGGATTTTTCCATAAGGACTACATGAATATCTAAAAAATAAAAAGCAAAAGATGAAGGGAAAAAACTCTGGAGGAAAGAACTAGGAGAATATATATTTTAGAACAGAAAATGGGAAAGTATATCTAAGATACAAATGCTATAAAAAATAGAATGAACCAAATAAAAACCGATGACTCTATGAAACAGCACGAAATGTTATCATTCAAAATCAAAAATAAAAAGTCATGTATTTTTTCTCAAAAACAACTGACATAGAAAACAGGTCAAGGAGAGAGAATCTGAGAATCATATAGCCTCCTTAAAACTATGATAAAGATTAAAAGCCAGGATAAATATTTTTAAAAATCATAAATGAAAACTATCCAGATATATTAGAACCAGAGGGCAAATGGGAGTTTAGGAAGAATCTAATGATCACCTCCTAAAAAGAAACCCCAGGAATAGCATAGCCAAATTAAGAGTTTTCAAGCCAAAGGGGGGAAAAGTGTAAACATCTAGGAAAAAAATTGAAATATCAAGGAACCATTGTCAGGATTATTTAAGACCTAGGAGCCTCTACTTAAACTAAAGGAGAGCTTGGAATTCATTGTTACAAAGGACAAAATATATGGTCTTATAAGCAAGAATATCCACTCCTTCAAAGCTGAATATAATCCTTCAGGAAAAGATGGACCTTTTGTAGAAGAATTACAAGTATTTCTGATGAAAAGATCAAATACAAACATGAAAATCTAGATAAATCTAGAAAGGTAAATGAATTTGAACCATTGGAAGAAAATGTTTGATATACAATGCTAACATTTTAATGATGAAGAAAAAAAACTAATGTCCCTTAAGAACTTTAATGTTTTCAAATGTAATAAGGAGTTAAATGAGAAAAGGAGAGGACCTGGGATGGACTGGTTCTATTCTGAGTGTGTGAAGAAAAGTAATACATGAAGGTATAAAGAAGGGGTGAAATATTCTTTCTCATAGTTGGGGTATTTGAGAAGAGCATCCATACATGGTAGAAGAGGTGAGGAAGCAGACATAAGATGGAAATCACTCATATCTGAAATGAACAAAGGACACACACACACACACACACACACACACACACAGAGAGAGAGAGAGAGAGAGAGAGAGAGAGAGAGAGAGAGAGAGACAGAGACAGAGAGACAGAGAGACAGAGAGAGACAGAGAAAGAAAGAAATATTTCATTGTAGAAATACATTATGCCTTGAAAAATGTTAGATACTATTCCAGAGAATCCTGGGATTTTTAAATTAAAATTTTCAATCAGTAAAAATCTACATTCTCTCTTTCCCCTCTCCTTTCCCTCCCTGAGAAAGCAAGAAAAGCAAAACCTCTATTACAAATATGTATAATCAAGCAAAGCAAATCCTCACATTGACTATGTCCAGAAAAATCATGTATGTACTGCTCTGTGTCTATCACTAATCAAGAATAGGCAGCAAAATTTATGTGATTTTTTTAATTGACACTATTCTCTGTTTGAGGAATTGCTGTATATGTATAAAAGGTTTTTTCTGCTTGTGTTTAAATTCAAACTATAAAAAAATCTTTGTTGGATTTATTTGGTAAAACTACTTGAGACTGCATTATATTGGCATAGCCTTGGAGAATCTAGGGCTCTCTCCATTTCACACAGTCATTACAGAGGAACTTTAGTGGAAAATTGAGTATCCTCAAATTGCTATAAGAAATCACATTTATAAAGCAGCTTGCAACAACGCACAGTTACATGACATTTTGCCAAGGTGCTTTTATATAACATTATGTTATTTGACCCTTAAAAAAGTGTCCTGGGAGGTAGATTGTTTAAGTATTCTTATCCCCATTTTACAAATTAGGATCTAGAGGTTAAAGGACTTCCCAAGATCACACAGCTAAGAAGTGGGAGATCTGGGGGCTTGAGCCTAATGAATTATTATGGTTGTGGTTATTGATGATGATAATAATAACAACTTAGTTTTGGTTATGCTTTATTGTTTGCAATGTACTTTACATATACTATCTTACTTGAAAATAACCCCAATCTTGTGAAGTGGTACTAAATTTATTATTATTCCATTTTAAGGAGGAAGACACTGGGGCAAAAGGAAATGAGACAACTTACCCACTGCCATACAACTTACATACAGTAAGTTAGTTTCAGAATTCAGGACTCTACCAATCAGCTCCTACTGCCTCTAGTCACCTTCAATCCTTCTCTTTTTAAGCAAAGATCATACTATCATTAATTTGTGGCTGGAAGGAATGGAGGTTAAGGGCTATTTGATCCAAACCCCTCATTTTAGAGATGAGGAAGTAAGATCCAGAGTAATTATGTGTCAGGCGCCATATTGGATCTCTGAGCTCTTCTAGCCTAGCCCTTAGAACACCAATCCCCTTCACATTGTCCCCATTAAGTGGTCAGTCTCTTCTTAAATATCTCTAGTAATAGGGAGCATGTTGTTTTCAAGGCAAACTGGACAAACCCCCACTCTTTGAGGTGGAACATCTCAGAGCTAAGAGACATTGCTGATCCTCTGGAGAGTGAGTCACCAAGAGGTATTTTTTGCTTTATAGATCTAAAGCAAGAGAAAACAATCCAAAAATGGGGGATGGGTGAGGGAAAACTACTCAAAGGCTTATAGAAGATGACATGAAAGATAGTTTGGAATGGAAGGTCTCACAAGGAGGCTTTCCCATCAGATTTATGGAAGTTTCTAAAGGAGGCTGTGTTGGGGGTTGGGGGAAGCAGGAGGGAAGGTTAGTGGAAAGCTATCCAAATTCTTTAGGATCCTTTTTGGACTCTTATTCCCTATATATCCTATCATCCTTTTCTCCCTGAAGACCAACTGGTTACTGGCTGTGGGGTTATGTGAAATGATTTTTTTTTTTACTGGGAGAAAATAGCTATGGAGGCTAAGCAGCTGTGGGATTGATTGTGCTATGGGACTGTTTCAAGAACCACTGGATAAAAAAAAAATCCTCTGGCTTCTTGCCCACTGAGCAAGGAATCCATCTGAGGAATATGGAAAGCAGGATCCAGTTTTTACCCCAGGCAGTTCCAGTGATGGCCCAATCAATGGCTCCATGGTGTAACTGAAGTGGGAAGAGTATGTAAGAAGACTGATGTTTGATCTTAGTTTTGCTATATATTATCTCTGTGATCTTGGGTATATTTTGTTGGCTTCTCTTGGCCTCAGTTTCTTCATTTGTAAAAATAAGGAATGAGGCATATTAATAGAAGGGAACCAGGGGAGCAGCTGGGTAGCTCAGTGAATTGAGAGCCAGGTCTAGAGATCGGAGGTCCTGGGTTCAAATCTGGTCTCAGACACTGCCTAACTGTGTGACCCTGGGCAAATTACAACCCTCATTGCCTAGCCTTTACCACTCTTCTTCCTTAGAACCAATATACAATATTGATTACAAGATGGAAGGTAAGGGTTTAGAAAAAATAGAAGGGAACCATATTAGAAGTCAAAAGACTTGGGTTTGAATGTTGGTTCTGCATTCTAGCTGTGTGACCTTGAGTAAGTCCCTTAACTTCTATGGGCCTCAGTTTCCTCTTGTGTAAAATGATGAGGAGAACCTTAGGTTAAATCGGGTCCCTTCCATATCTAAATTTATGATCTTTAAGACTCTTTTGGCCTTATATATACCCTAGTTAACTCACCTCAGTCAACTCATTCATGATCCTGCAGTTCATAGTTGACCTTGCACCTGGATTCTCACAAATGATATATTTTATTTTTCTGAAAAGGGTCTTTTTGAAGTCTTTTTGAAGTCTTCATTACCACTGGGATCCAAAGAGTAAACACAAGGACAATGGTCATGATTCATGGGAGTTCATAATAGCTGACATTCACATTGTTCTTTATATATAAATTGTCCTACTGGAGCCTCCTCTCAATGATGCCATGAGGCAACCAGGGGAGACATTATGATGCCCATTTCACAAAGAAGGAAAATAATTTTAGAGATTGAATGTCTTTCTCAAGGTCACACAGTAAATAATAAAGCCAACCTTTGAATGGAGGTCTTTTGATTTCAAATCTATGTCTTCTACTCTATGACAACTCTCTCTCTCAGCCCTCAGAGCCAAGGCCAGTGGGTGGAAGTTTCAACAAGAAATATCTCTGTTCAATACAAGGAAGGATTTCTAAATAGAACTGACAGATCCATTATAGAATTAGATGCCTCAAGAACTAGTGAGTTGCTTGTCACAAGAAAAATGGAAACAGAGGCTTGATGACCACACATTTGGAATGTTATAAAGGGTATTTCACAGGGCATTTCAGAGATCCCTTTCAATTCCAGAATTTTATGATTTTTACTGATATTTCAATGAAGGAAGACTTTAGAGATTTGGCCCTATATCAGGCAATTGGCTTTTATGGAAAGAGTATCCCAACTGTAGTGACTATACTTGTAACAACTTGTATAATTTTGTATAATTTAAAATTCCCGTCTTCACTTTCTTTGCCCATAAAATGAATCTTTGTGATTCAATCAGCTGTAAGGCTCCTTCCATCTCTGTCTAAATCTTGTCATCCTACATATTTCAAATCTATATTTAGGGTAAGGAAAAACTAGAATGTGAATTCCTTGAGGGTAGGGAACCATGTATGGGTCTGCCTTTGTATCCCCATTGCTTAGCACATGTTAAGTTCTTAATCAATGTCTGTTGACTGATTGGCTGACAGAACTGATTCAGGTCTGTAGGATCCTCAATTGCATTCAAGCAAAAGTTTAGTCACATTCATTATATTCTACTTACTAAGGCAGGAAAGTAGATTAGCACACTTGAGAAAGATTTCCAAGTTCCAAATAAAAAGGGGAGGGAAAAAAGATTGTTAGGTGCCCTTTCAATTAACCAGGAAATTAAGTTAATCAGCACCGTCCTTCTTGTCAATGGAGATCTGATTACCTGAAATTCTGGAATTCTGTTACACAGACAACTTTTAAAAAAAGCTTTGAAAAGTCAACTCTATTTGGAAGAACTTATCCATAGAAGAAACGGGGAAATCCAAAATGAGCAAACATATTTACCAATCTACCCCATTTCTCAGAAGCATAAATGTTCCTTTCAAACAATTGAAAGGAAAGAATGACAGAGAATAAAAGAGAGAGAAAGGGTTAAGGGTTGGGGTTGTAAAGGAGAAGTCTAGAGCAAATATTTAAACTGCAAACTGAGAATCAGATTACCCCAGAATTGTATTCATAGGGAAGAAAGGAGAGGGAGGCTTCCAAATGCATCAAATGATGGGACAACACAGAAAGGAGAGAGAAAGCCAACTAGCAGAGCCTGTCCTGCTAAATGACCCACAGACAGGAGAATAAAGTGGTTGTGGGGTCTGAGATTTTGTTCTCAGACCCTACTTTGCAGAAGCTGTGACCAGAAAGCTAATCTCTACTCTTTAGGCCACTACTGTTGCTGAGGATGATGTTTTATTCAGTGGGTTTGGTCACATTTAAGCCAAATATAAGACAAAAAAAAAGAGTTCACATTTCTAGATGGTCCTATAAATGTATCTAAAGCACTTTCCTTAGCCCATTAAAAAATACAGAAAATGGAATATCATTGAGGTTATGAAATTTATGAATTTAGAGTTGGAAGTGACCTGAGAGATCATTTAGTTCACCTCCTCCCCCTTATTTAAAAAATAAATAGGTGAAGTGCATTGAGAAACCTAATAAAGATCAGGAATACTCAAAGGGAGAGCAGATTGGTCTGCTCCAATATTGTCTAAAATAATGATTGGCTGAATAATCTTGGTAAAGTCACTTGACATCTGTATCTCAGTTTTCTAATCTATAAAAATAGGAAGAATAAGAACACCTTCATCACAGAGTTGTTGTGAAGATCAGAATGAGATAAGTCAAAAGTGTTATATGGAGGCTAGTGGGGTACTGGGTGACACAGTGGATAGAGTGCCAAGTCTAAAGTCAGAAAGACCTGAGTTCAAATTTAGACTCATACACATACTGGCTGTGGGATGTTACTTAAGTCACTTGACCCATTTTGCCTCAGTTTCCTCATTTTTAATATGGATCACAGAAGGAAATGACAAACCACTCCAGTATCTATGCCAAGAAAATCCCAAATTGGGTCATGGAGAGTTAGACTGAAAGAACTGAACAACAAACACAAGCAATTCTTATTATTAAAACCTTCATCCATATCTCTTGGCATCCCTCAGAGGAGCAGAAGCAGGAGTTAAAGGTATGTGAGAAATACATAGAATAATCTATATGGAATCAAATCCAGTAAGCAATTATTAAACATCTACTGTATGCAAAGCACTGAGAAAGGCAGTGAAAATACAATGACCAAATAGAAAACAATGCCTGCTCTCAAGAAAATTATATTCTATTACAAACCCACATTATGAAAAAACTTCAAGTGAGTATTGAATATATATGGTAATATACATATAAAACCAGATATATAGTTTCTCACATGTGAAATATCAGCTTTAAAAAAAACAATACAAACCCACCTATAGAAATGCTACCTCTCCTTCAAGGCTCAGCCAAAGGCTTCCTTCCCCTCCCTCTTCTTGGAGAACTTCTTTGGATACTCAGCCAGAATAGATCTCTCTTTCTGAATTTCTACTAGCTATGCCACTCAGGTGGTGAATATAACTACTATCTAATTTGGTAGTTATGTATGTATGGATCCTATTTTTCCATATTAAATTTGATCCCACTGAGTGCAAGGGATATGTCTAATACTTTGTCTCTGTCTGGGATACATCACATATTGTAGGGGTTAAATAAATCTTTGATGAATAAATGAACAAGAAAAGGAAAAGGAAATGGTCACCACCAAAGATAAGGTTACTACAAGGAGGATGCATTTATTAAGTACCTAATGTGAGTCAGGCACTATTAAGCGCTGATGAAACAATGACAAAAACAAGATACTCTCTACTTACATACAGCTTTTAACAAACTCTTGGTGATATTGAAATGAAGTATGAATAAGAAATCCCTTTAATTATATTCATAATCACTGCCTGATTATATTTAAATAATATATAGTTTTTCAAAAACTATGCTTTCAGAAAAATCTGGACTTATATGAACTGATACAAAGTGAAATAAGCAGAATGAGAACACTGTACACAGTAATGTCAATATTGTACAATGATCAACTGTGAATGATCTAACTATTTTCAACAATGCCAAGATCCAAGATAATCCCAAGAGACTCATGATGAAAAAGATTATCCAAAATAGAAGGCACTGATGGTGTATGAATGCATATTGAAGCATATCATTTTTCACTTTATTTCCTCCATGAATTTTTCTATAGCATAAGTAATATGTGTCTTCTTTAAAAACATTATGAATATGGAAATATGTATTATGTGCTAACACATGTACAACCTGTGTCATGTTATTTGCCATCCTGGGAAGGGAGGAGAAGAAGAAGGGAAAGAAAGAAAACGGATCACAAAAATGTCAGAAAATGAATGTTAAAAATTGTTTCTGTATGCCTTTGGGGAAAAGATTTCAAACTATGGTATTATTTTCTAATTTCCAATGAATATAAAATTAATCAAGACTTACAACCTATCTGTAGAGTAGAAAGTTACCTGAGGCTTGGAGAAAGGCTTAGAATAGCTTGTTCATAATCACACAGCAAGAATATATCAGAGACAAGAACCAGACTCAGATTTTTCTGAATTCAAGATAAACTCTCTATTCACTTTTCCACTCTATGTCAATTGTCATAGCCTCCACTCTATTTTTATCTGAGGCCTCATTATGATGCAGAAGTGGCCTTAGATTCTCTGAAGCTAGACTAGGAAAAAATCTCAGTTAAGTTTTACCAAGCTGGAAAGGCTTAGAGAAAACATCACAAGTAGCCAGAAATAGTTCAAATATTGTGGAATTATAGAATGGATCATGCAAGATTTATCAGCTTCCATACTAAAGGAGAAAGGGGGTTGGAATATGATATTACAGAAGGCAAAAGAACTAGGATTACAACCAGAAATTACCTACCCAGCAAAACTCAGTATAATCCTTCAGGGACTATGGATATTTAATGAAATAGAAGACTTTCAAGCATTTCTGATGAAAAGACTAAAACTGAATAGAACATTTGACTTTCAAATACAAGACTCAAGAGTATTTATGAATAATATCATAATTTATATATTAATAAGATGTAATAATAAATAAATATATTTACGAATGATAAATCATTAGAGACTCAACATTTCTACATGAGAAGATGATACTTGTACCTTCTAAGAACTTCATCATTATTAGGGCAGATAGAAGGAGCATACATGGACACAGGTTACAAGTATGAGATGACTATGATGGGATATGGGAAAAAATTAAGGAGTAAAAAAAGAGGGAAAGCATGAGAAGTGAAAGAAGAATAGGGGAAATTATTTCACATTAAAAAAGCAAGCAAGGAAAAGTTTTTCCAATAGAGGAGAAAATAAAGGTGCTTGACCTCAGTCTTATCAGAATTGACTCAAAGAGGGAATAACATACTCACTCATCTGGGTTTCAAAATCAATCTTACTCAACAGAGAAGAGAGAGGAGGGGATAAGAGAAGGAGATTGCTGATAGAATAGAAGGCAGATTAAGGGAGATTGTAGTCAGAATCAAAACAGACTTTTTAAAGACAGAACAGACAGACAGATACAGGCAGAGAGAGATAAAGAGAGACAAAGACAGAAAGATAGAAAGACAGAGGCAGAGGCAGAAAAAGATAAACAAGGGAAAAATAGAATGCAGGGAAACACACAGGTTTGTATCTGTGAATCTAAATAGGATGAACTCACCCATAAAATGGAAATAAGTAGCACAATGGATTAGGAACTAAAATATAATAATATGCTATTTATAAGAAACACACTTGAAACAGAAAGATGCACACAGAGTGAAAATAAGAGGTTGAGCAGAATCCATTATACTTTTTTAACTGAGAAAAAAAAAAGGGAGAGGTAGCAATCATGATCTCAGACAAAAGCAGAAGGAAAAATAGACCTAATTAAAAGACATAAGAGAGAAAACTAAATTTTGCCTCAAAATATGCTAGACAATGAAGTGATATTAATACTAAACATATATGCACCAAATGTCAAGTCATTTAGATTCTTAAAGGAAAAGTTAAATGTTATGGGAGGAAATGAACAGCAAAACTAGGTTAATGGAGGACATCAGCTTTCCATTTAGAATTAATTAAATCTAACAATAAAATAAATAATAAAGAAGTAAAGGATATGAAAAGAATTTTAGAAAAGTTAAATATGATGGACTTCTGGAGAAAAATGAAAGGAAGTAGAAAGGAATATACCTTTTTCTCAAGTATAAATGACACTTTCACAAAAATTGACCATGTATTAGGACATAAAAATCTCACAAACATATGCAGAAATGCAAAAATAACAAATGTATCCTTTTTAGATTATAATGCAATAAAATATATTTAATAAAAGACTATAGATATAGACTATAGATTAAAATTAATTGGTAACCAAATAATCTAATCCTAAAGAATGAGAATTAAAGAATAAATCATAGAAACAATCAATTATTTCATTAAAGAGAATGACAATGAAACAACATACAAGAATTTATGGGATTCAGCAGTACTTAGGGGAAATTTTATATCATCTCTAAACACTTAAATCAGTAAAATAGAAAAAGAGCAGATCAATGAATTTGACATGTAATTTTAAAAACTAGAAAAGAACACATTAAAAACCCATTTAAACATCAAATTGGAAATTCTGAAATCAAAGGATATATTAATAACATTGAAAGTAAGAAAGACATTGAACTAATAAATAGAACCAAGAACTGGTTTTATGAAAGATATTAGTAAAAAAGAGAGAGATTGTTGATTAATTTGGTTTAAAAAAAAATAAAACCCAAATTTCCAATATAAAAAATGAAAAATGTGAATTTACTAATAATGAAGGTGAAATTGAAGCAATTATTAGTAGCTATTTTTCTAATTACATGTCAATAAAGCTGGCAATCTGTGAAATGGATGAATACTTACAAAAATACACAAGTTGCACAGATTCAAAAGAAGAAATGGAATAGTTAAATAATTCCATCATCAAAAAAGAAATTAAACAAGGCACTGATAAGCTCCTTGAGAAAAAATTCCCAGAACCAGATGAATTCACAAATGAATTCTATCAAACATCTAAGGAATAATTAATTCCAATAATATATAAACTATTTGGATAAAAAATAAGGAAGGAATCTTACCAAATTCATTTTACAACACAAATATGCTGCCTAAGTCAGAAAAAGCAAAAACAGAAAAAGAATACTATAAAGCAATTTCCCTAATGAATATTGATGCAAAATTTTAAAATAAACACTAGCAAGGAGATTATAGCAATATATCACAAAGACCATACATTCTGACCAAGTGGGATTTATACTAGGAATTCAGGACTGGTTTAATATTAGGAAAAAACCAGCATAATTGATCATGCCAATAACAAAAACAATAAAAATAATATTATCATCTCAATAGATGCAGGAAAAAAGCTTTTGACAAAATATAAGACTTATGCCTATTAAAAACACTAGAGAGCAAAGGAATAAATGGAGATTTCCTTAAAATGATAGTGTTCATCTAAAACCATCAGCAAGAATTATTTATAATAGGAATGAACTAGAAACCTTTTCAATCAGATCAGAGGTGAAGCAAGGATGTGCATTATCACTACTATTCTTTAATACTGTACTAGAAAAAAATAAGATAAGAATATTCAGTAAAATTCAATTGATAGTACAATATCAAGTATTATACTATAAAGGCTAGCAATATGATAAAAATAAATTTAGGGAATTAGAAATAGGCAAAGGGGAAACAAAGCTATCACTCTTTGCAGACAAGACAGTATGCTAGTATACTTAGAGAATCTAGAATGTCAACTAAAAGAGACTAGTTGAAATAATCAACAACTTAAATAAAGTTTTAGGGTATAAAATGAACCCACATGAATCCTTACTTTTTTTCTTTTTGCATTACCAACTAAATCTAGCAGGAAGAGATAGAAAGAGAAATTCCATTTAAAATAACCCCAGACAATATAAAATACTTGGGAGTCTACCTGTCAACACCCCACCCCCAAGGAACTATATGAACATAATTACAAAATACTTTTCACATAAATAAAAACAGATTTATATAAATGAAGAAATATCAATTGCTCATGGGTAGGTCAAGCTAATATTTTAAATGATAATTCTATTTTAATAAATTTACTTATTACTATGTCAACTTAACTCCCTATAATTATTTTATAGAGATAGAAACATATAATAGCAAAATTAGTCTGGAAGAAATAAGGTCAATAATATCAAAAGAACCAAGGGGGGGGGAAGTATAAAGGTGGCCTACTATACCAGATCTCAAACTGTATTACAAAGCAGAAATCATAAAAACAATTTGGTCCTCAGTAAGAAATAGAGTGATGGATCAGTGGAATAGATTAGTTACACAAAAGGCCATAGTAATCTAGTGTTTGATAAATACAAAGATACAAATTTTTGGGACAAGACCTCAATATTTGACAAAAATTGCCAGAAAAATTGGAAAGCAGTTTGGCAGAAACTATCTATAGACCAATATATTATACCATATATACCAAGATAAAGTCAAAATGGGTACATGATTTAGAGATTAAGAGTGATATCATAAGCAAATTAAGAGAGCTTGGAAAATTTTACCTATCAGTCAAGATTAGAAGGCAAGCAGAAAACTTGAAAAAAAATTTTTTTACAAGTTTTTCTGATAAAGGCATTATTTCTCAAGTATTTATAAAACTGGATAAAATTTATAAGAATATGGATCATTACCCAATTAATAAATGGTCAAAGGATATGAACAAGGAGTTTTCAGAAAAAGAAATCAAAGCTATCTACAGTCATTGAAAAAATGCTCTAATTTACTATTGATTACAGAAATTCAAAGTAAAACAACTCTAAATGACCATATATACCTTCCAGAATGGTTAATCTGACAGAAGTGGAAAATGACAAAGGTTGGAGAGAATGCAGAAAAACTGAAACACTAATACATTGTTGGTGGAGTTGTGAATTGATCTAACCCTTCTAGAAAACAATTTGGAACTGTGTTCAAAGGGCTATAAAACTGTGCATACCCCTTTAATCCAGCAATACCACTATGAGATCTGTGTCCCAAAGAGGTAAAAGGAAAATGAAAAAAAAAAAACCCTATATATACAAAAATATAGCATCTTTTTTTGTGGTGACGAAGAATTGGAAATTGAGGGGATGCCCATCAATTGGGGAATGGATAAACAAGTTGTGGAATATGATTACAATGTGCTGTAAGAAATGATGAGCAGGATGGTTTCAGAAAAACTTGGAAAGAATTACATGACTTGATACAATGTGAAGAGAACCGGGAGAACATTGTACAGAGTAACAATATTGGACAATGATCAACTGTGAATGATTTAGCTATTGTCAGTAAAATACAATGATCCAAGACAGTTCTGAAGAGTTTAATGATAATAAAAAAAAATGCTGTCCCCTTCCAGAGAAAGAATTGATAGAGTCTGAATGCTGACTGAGGCATAGGTTTTTTTTTCATTTTCTTTATTTTTTCTTGCTTTTTTGTTTTTTGCAATGTGGCTGACATAGAAATATGTTTTCATGTTTTCACATGTACAATTGATGATATATTTTTCCCTTCATAATGGGTAGGGGAGGAGTAGATGGGGGAGAATTTGTGGCTCAAAATAAAATTTAAAAACCACAAATATATATTTACTGAGAAGATACCACTAGATCCCAAGTGTAAAACGCTCTAAAATCAGGAGTCTACTTTCTTCTGCCACATATTTTCCTGCAGAGACTAAAAGGTGACTACCTGTAACACTCCTCCCAACAAGTTCATTTCTGGGGGTGTCAAAGCTGATGAACAAGTTGATCTCTGTTTTGCAGGACACAGTGTCACCTTTGCTACTAAGCTGGACCAAAGTAGGTTGCTTCTCGGGGATAACTCCTTATTGGGCTTGGCTCCAATGAATCCCCACAGTTGGGTATCTGGAAGCTCTTCCAACCTTTTGAAGCTCAGAAGGTCATAACATGGTCTTCTCCATCTCTAATACTCATTCACCTAAGATCAAGAAAGAATATACAGAAGAACTGAAAAATGGGTATTGATGGGTTCATGGCTACATGGAAGACTGGATAAGAAGATAAAGATATTGGTAAAAACATTTGCTACTACTCTCCCCACTCAGAGACTTCCAGAAACTCTTGCCTTACTTGCCACCAGGGAAGAGAGAGAGAGACACTCAGAGACAGGAAGCCAGAGAGAGACAGAGAGAGAAATTTCATCTGTTCCTGCCTTTTATAGGCATGCAAAGTCTAGCTCAACAGCTAATTCAGTCTCTTTCATTACTACTAGGAATCCACCAGGAAACAGAGGATACCTGGGTATGTTCTAAAGTAGGGAATGAGACTCTTCATTATGTAGTATCATACCTCTCTAGAAGCTGACTCTCCAAGCATCCATGAGTAGATACCATAGATACCATATGTAGATATACATACTGCATATGTTCTAACGGGTTAGTTCCCTGTTACGTTATTATAATTATTCCAGTTAATTCAATGCAATTAATAATAGTGATGATAGAAAAACAAAGGAAAATACCTACGTTAATGTGGACCCCCAAAGCCAGATATAGAGCGAGGTAGAACTGCCATAGAGTCAAGCATGTCAAGTTTATCAGATTGTGTAAGAAATGTATGGTTTTTTTTCCCCTTAAAAGCATTTTTCTGATTGCAGCATTTATTTAAAATTGTAGTTTTTCTCCTGGGAGAGGAGGGGGAAAGCTGTTCTGTTCAAGACATAGTCAAACACTAAATAAAGTGGGCGCCATCCAACAAAATGACTCTGGAGCCATAACGTATGGATCTGACACAATAAACACTGTCACTTTGTGTAAACTGAAGAGGGATGTGGAAGAAACCTGCTGTTAATGGAAATTGCTCGAACATTTGACTAGTTCTACAGATGTAGTCTCAGAAAAACAGCTCAGAAAAGAGAAATAGATTTGCTGGGTTCGCTCAGGATTGCAGATAGTAAATATATTTGGAAAACATTCCCATCACAGTCTTTTAACTTCCCTGTCTATGTTGTCTCCAGGCCAACTGATCTTGGAAAAAGCAGATAATGGTTTGTTTCTAATCTTCCACAATCATCTGTTGCCATCCCTGGGGGGGGGGGGGGGGAGAAACCAGGTAGAACCAATAAGGGACACGGTATTTATTAACACTCAACAGGGGGCAGATAGTGGATAGAGTGCCAGACCAGAAGTTATTTCAAATCTGACCTCAGTCACTTCTAGCTATGTGACCCTGAGCAAGTCACTTAACCCCAATTGCCTAGCCCTTACTCCTCTTCTGCCTTGGAACTAATATTTAGTTTAGTGTCTTCCATAGAAAGTAAGGGTTAAGAAAAATAACAACTAAAATTTGGCCTCAGACACTTCCTGGCTGTGTGACCCTGGGCAAGTCACTTAACCCTAATTGCCTCTTTCTGCCTTAAAATCAATACAAAGTATTGATTCTAACGCAGAAGGTAAGGGTTTAGAAACAACTAGACAGAGTTATTATTAAATCTAGAGAAGTTGTGCACAAACTGTTCATGGTGTTCATATTCCTTAAAACCAGCAACTTGCTTCCTAACAGCAGATATATGATAAACAAATTATATGGGAATGTTTGGCTTTCAGAACAGGCACAACCTGGAAAGACCAAGAAGAAGATGAATTTTTGAAAACTAGATTATGTTATCAACACACTATAGGGATGCCATGTAATAAAGATTGAGGACTAGAAATTCTACTATTACAGATTCATTCCTTTGGGATTAGTTATCTTTTTCCACTTGGTCCTCTTTCAAAATGCAAATGTCCCACAGAAAGGGCACATAAAGGGGGCAGCTGGGTAGCTCAGTGGATTGAGAGCCAGGCCTAGAGATGGAAGATCCTAGGTTCAAATCTGTTCTCAGACACTTCCTAGCTGTGTGACCCTGGGCAAGTCACTTAATCCCTGTTGCCTAGCCTTTACCACTCTTCTGCCTTGGAGCCAATACACAGTGTTGACTCCAAGAGGGAAGGGAAGGGTTTTTAAAAAAAATAAAATAAAAATAAAGAGGGAATATAAAAATTCTCAAATTCCTTAGTGTGTGAGGGTTTATCAGAGTATTATAGCTTTCTTCATTGCCAAGAGAGCAAAGAGTGGCTAGACTGATGGGCTTAGAGTCAGAAAGATCTGGATTCAAATCCCACCTCAGACACTTTATAAACTATGTGGCCTTGGACAAGTCACTTAACCCTTCTATGACTCAGATTCCTCATCTGTGGAATCAGGGAGATGGACTTGATTAGATTTAAGTCCTATTCTAACTAAATGATCCCTGAACTACTGTGTTATAAGGGGGAAAGGAGCTCAGAGAAAACAAATACTCCATGGTTGAACAAGGTCAGAGAATGAAGGTGTAAATCCCAGAGATCTTATTGACTGTCGGATCTGACTACCCTCAAGGGACAGTTTGGTTTCTCTAGAAATAATTTCACTTTTCTTAAAAATTTTTAACTTTTAGTTTTTTAATGAGTAAGAATTTGCCAGCCCCACCTTTCCATTTGCTTCCTAGCCCAGCACCTGCACAAGCTTCTCTGTCTATTGGTTTTCTACAGTGTCCCGCTTAATGGCAAATATTGTTCACAGACAGAGGGACAGCATACACATGAAGAACCATTTGAGTTTGTTTGCTGCCACTCCTCCTCTAGGAAAGGATGTAGAAAACATACTCTGTCCTCTGTCTCTTCTAGTTGGTGTGGGCGAATCATTCATTTTTTTGACCCTCAGTTTCCTCATCTGTAGAAATGGGATGAAAAGACTGGCTGTCGCTTTCAAAAAGAATTGTCATGAGGAAATCTGCAAATTCCAGAAGTCTCTATAAAGGTGAGGGTCTGCTTCCACCAGAGTAATGAACAAGAGCCCCACTCCACCCAGATCTCCTCCCTTTCCTGCAGATCCTTGAGCAAGCCTGGCTTTCTCTCCAAATTGTGTTTTAACCAGCACATGCTTAACTTTAACAAACCCCTAGCCCACGAGTGAACAGTGGGGATTGTTGAGAGTGGAGCTGAGGGATGAGCTGGCTGGTGATAGACACAAAAGGCAGCCACAGCTGTGCAAACAACCTGACAGCAGGAAGCCTCCTTACACGGAATCAATAGAGCCACATGAATGACTTATTAAAAGAGTTGGCATCTGAGAGGTGAAAGGGAGCTGAACCTTCTTCAGTCTGGATTAGGATCTTAGCTCTCACATTTACTAGTTTTATTGCCCTGGATATATCACTAGCCAGTCAGTGCCTCAGTTTCCTTCTCTGTAGAATGCAGGAAATGATACTTGGCAAGTCTTCCCACACAGGGTTGGTAGGAAAGTGTGTGGTAAACCTTAAGTCAGTCTAGAAATGGGAGCTTTTAGAATTAGTCATAAGATATTTCACTTCAGAGAGAAAGGTAAGCTGCCTATCATGGAAGAAATGTGCACGCAGTCCTGTTTGGGGCATTTGCCTGAAGTAACCCCTTCCTGTTCTGTCTTCTCTCTGATTATTATGTTCACCCCAGCACAATGAGGAAAGTGGTCATGTTCTCTGCAAAGTAGTCAGAGCTGGTCATGAAAGACTCTCAGCCTATGCAGTTATGGAAAGACACCAACTTTATCAGTCAGCAAGCAATAAATATTTAGTAAGAATTTACATTCTTAAGAAACAATAAGATGATTTCGGATGCACAACTGATGCAGAGCAAAGTAAGCAGAACCAGGAGAACGTTGTACACAAGAAGAGCAAAATCAGATGGTGATTATCTGTGAAAACTTGGCTACTCCCAGCAATACAGTGATCTGAGACCGTCATGAAAGACATGATGGGGAATGCTCTTGAGTCATCTTTCCAATAGGTGTATCTTGGGTTTTATTTGGGGGGTTCTGGCTACATATAAGTGTGCTCTTATAACAACGACCAATAGGGAAGCATGTTTAACATGACAATAAAAAATGAAAAGCTTAAAAATTTAAAAAATGTAGAAAAGAATTTACATACAGTTAGGTATTAGGGATAAACAGGCAAGAATGAAGCAACCCATTCTACAAAATACTTAAATTCCATCAGTGGAGACAATGTGCACACACAAGCATGCATATATCATGTCCCCAAAATATTAGGGTACTTTGCAGCTTTAATAAATTTGGAAGTATTCATATGACAAACCTCCCAAAAATCATTTTGGAAAGTTATTTAAATTTCTTTTAAATTAATTTTGGAAATTTTAAAATAAATGTGAAATTTTGATTTTAATAAGACAAGTCACCTTGTCACATTGCATTGCTCATGCAATAGTTCCTGGGTGACACTTTTAAATTAAAGCACTGATAGAGGAGATCTCCTCTGGCTTGACCACGTCAATCACCTGATCTATCTCTGCTGGACTTTTTCTACTGGAATCATGTCAGAAGGGCCATGTGTACATCAGAACCTTCTCTTTGGATCACCCTAAGACTAGGGTTACAGATGCGATCTTTTCAGTCATGGTACCAGCTAATGAAAATTTTTTAAAGTTCAGAAATCGACTAGAGTGGTGTATTTCATAAGACGACTATTGTGTTTAACTTTAAAAAGGACCATGCCAATATTTTAAAAGTTTTAATAATTAACTTTTAAAATATTGGCTTTTTTAACATTTGTAGCATAGAGATTTCTGTAGTTATTCAATCTTATGCTGCACTAAGATTTTTAGGACACCCTGTTTCTTTATGTATGTGCTTAAATAACATATACACAGTATATATTACATGTAAATATGTATGTATACACACAGAAATGTACAAATGCACACTTGTGTTGATACATGTGTATATACGGACATGTGTATGCATGTGTGTTTATGTACACACATACATGCATGCTATATATACATTCATAGACACTGATGCATATAGAATAAAATTTCATAAAATAAGCAAATATATAATAAATACCAGGTAATTTGGGAAGGAGGAGACTAGCATCTGGGGAATCAGGAAAGACCAGATAGAAGATGATCATTGGCTTTTATCTTAAATGATGTACAATATTATCTAAGGCAAAGATGAAGATGGGGAGCATTCCAGGCATTAAGTACAGTCAGGGAAGGGCACAGAGATATGAGATGGAGGATAAGGAGCAGAGAAAAGGGCAGTTTGGTGTGACTGTCAAGGGTGGGAAGAAGAATGTAAAATGACATTGCAAAGAAAGGTTAGGATCAGGTTGTGAAGAACTTTACATGTCAGCGTTTTTATGTGATCCCAAAGGCAATAACAGGAAGCCACCCAAGTTCCTTGGGCAAAACCATCATGAGACATGATGTGGATGATGAGCTAGTAAAGAAGGTTGTGAAGGGCAGATGGGGCAGATAGCTAGCATGCAATAGTCTGGAATTGGGAGATCCTGGGTCCAAACCTGGCCTCGGACACTCCTAGCTGTGGACCCTGGGCAAGTTACTTAATCCCAGTTGCCCAGCCCGTGCTGTTCTTCTGTCTTAGAACTGGTATGAAGACAGAAGGTAAAGGTTTAAAAAATTTTTTTAAGAATGCTCAGACAGGAGGAGAATCAGGAGAGAGGAGTAGCATGAAAACTGAGAGACAAGGAGAATAGCAAGAGAAAGGATCCAATGTTGTCCAATGCTACAAAGAAGTGGAGAAGAATGAAGACTGAGAAAAGACCATTGGTAACTCTGGAGAGAGCCCTTTCATTGGAATAATAATAAGGTTGGAAGCCATACTGCAAAGAGATGTGCAGAGTATGCTGGAGTCAACCCATATTGGCTCAATAGAACTGATGGGTAAATGATTACCATAAGCATATAGCTCTCAAAAATTGGCAAATGCTAGAGGGCTTGATTTATTATTTTGTATTTTCCAGGTTTTAGAAAATGTTGGAAAAATTATTAATAAAGTAGATTAAAATGTTTAAGTGTGTCATGCTTTTCCGAGTGCCTTACTGTTCTTCTGCCTTGGAACCCATACATAGTATTGATTCTAAGAAGAAAGTAAGGGTTAAAAAAATCCAAAGGAAAGCTTTTCATCTTTTTGTGATTTGCTTTTCTTTTATCATATTAATATCATGAACCAAATCACTAGCATTAAAGATGAAAAGGGCAAATATACCACCAATGAAGATGAAATTAAAGCAATTATTAAAAATTATTTTGCTTAAAAAGGAGGGGGGCAGCTGGGTAGCTAAGTGGATTGAGAGCCAGGCCTAGAGATGGGAGGTCCTAGGCTCAAATCTGGCCTCAGACACTTCCCAGCTGTGTGACCCTGGGCAAGTCACTTGACCCCCATTGCCTAGCCCTTACCACTCTTCTGCCTTGGAATCAATACACAGTATTGATTCCAAGACAGAAGGGAAGGGTTTAAAAAAAGTCATTTTGCTCAATTATATGCAAACAGATTAAACAATTTAAGTGAAATGGAAGAATACATACAAAAAATAATAAACTGCCTAGACTATCAGAGGAGGAAATAGAATATCTAAATAAACCTATTTTAGAAAAAAGAATTTAAACAGGACATGAATGAACTTCCTAAAAAAAAGCAGAATTTTTAGTTCAATTGCATTAATGAATATGGATGCAAAAATGCTAAATAAAATATTAGCAAGGAGACTATGGCAATACATCACAGAAATTGAATGTGATGGCCAAACAGGATCTTTACCAGGAATTCAAGGATGGTATAGTGTGGGGAAAACTAACAATATAATTGATTATATTAATTATACAAGTAATAAAAACCATATGATTATATCAGTGGCTACAGATGAGGCCCTTGACATGGCACAACATTCATTCCTATTGAAGACACTGGATGGTATAGATATGAATGTATTTTTTTTAATTATAAAAGGCATCTACCTAAAGCCATAAGTAACTATTATTTGTTGAAGGAATGGGTTAGAAGCCTTCCCAATGTGATTAGAAATAAAGCAGGGATGACCATTATCATAAATCAAAAAACCAAATCATAAAAAATTATCATAAATAAATATTATTTGATAAAGTATTGGAAATTTTGACAATAGCAATGGGACAGAAAAAGAAATTGAAGGAATTAGAATGGGAAAGAGGTAATAAACTATGTCTGTTTGCAGATGACACGATGATATATATGGAAAATCCTAGAAATTCAAATAAAAAGTTAGTTGAAACTATTGATGATTTTAGCAAAGTAGCAGGATATTAAAAAGGACCTGCACAAATCATCAGCATTTTTGTATATTACTAACAAAGTCCAGCAAGAAGAGATACTCCTTTTAAAAAAGCCAGATATACTAAAGTAACTGAGAGTATACCTGTGAAGATAAACCCAGACACTATATGAACATGATTATAAAACCTTTTTTACACAAATAAAGTCAGATCTAAATAATTGGAGAAATGTCAGTTGTTCATGGATGGACAGAGCCAATATGATTAAAATGATAGTCCTATTTAAGTTAGTCTACTTGTTCAGTGCCATTCCAATTAAGCTTCCAAAAATTTATTTTTTCAGCTAGAAAAAATGGTAGCAAAATTAATTTGGAAGAACAAGAGATCAAGAATATTAAAAAATTAATAAAGAAAACTGTAAAAGGAGGGAAATTTAACAGTATCAGATTTTAAATTGTATTTTAGGGCAATAGTTATCAAGACTATCTGATCCTGGCTAAGAGATAGAGAGGTAGATCAGTGGAGCAGGATGGACTTACAACAAACAGAAGTAAAAGTTTATATAATCTTGTATTTGAAAAAAAAAAAAGCACAAATCCAGGTTTTGGGGATAAAAGGTCACTATTTGGTGGAAAGTGTTGTAACAAGTGGAAGGGAATTTGGCAGAGCCTGGTTATGGACCAGTGTCTTAAGCCATTCACTAAGATAGGATCAAAATGGGTCCATGATCTGGACATAAAAGGAGATATAAGTAAATTGGAAAAACAGGGAGTAGGCTATCTATCAGATTTATGGATAGAAGAATTTATGAATCAACAAGAAATTGAGAGCATTGTGAGATGTAAAATAAATAATATCAAATGGATGAGTTTCTGTACAAATTGTTCAAATGTTATCAGGATTGGAAGGAAAGAAGAAAATTGGGAAGACATTTTTGTGGACAGCCTTTCAAGAGTCTTGTATCTAATGATTGTTGTAACCAAGGAATAATGTTTGAAATTGACCAAATAAAAAATAATGTTTAAAAAAGAGTCTTGTATCTAAGATATATAAAGAACTTTGTCACATTTATAAAAATAATAATTCTCCCCCAATTGATAGATGGTCAAGAGATATGAAGAGAAAGTTTTCAGATGAAAAAAATCAAGGTTATATATAGGTATGTGAAAAAAATTCTAAATCACTTCTGATTGGAGAGATGCAAACCAAAACAATTATGGGATGTCAAACCATCCAATTAAAGGGCCAAAATGACATGTTGGAGGGGATATGGAAAAATGGACACTAAAAACTATTGAAAGAGCTATGAACTGATTCAACCATTTTGGAGAGCAATTTGGAAATGACACCCAGAAAGTTATAGAACTATGTATGCCCTCAGACTCAGCAATACCACTGCTGGATCTCTTTGCTGGGCCAGAGGAGGAAAAGAACCTGTATGTTCCCAAATATTTGTGGCAACTCTCTTTGTGGTTGCAAATAGCTGGAAACTGGAGGGATGCCCATCAATTGGGGAATGCTTGAACAAATTGTGGTAATATGATTGTGATGGAATACTACTGCTCCATAAGAAACAATGAGCAGGCTAATGTAAAAAAAAAAAATACTTGGAAAGAACAAATGGGATGATGAACAACAAAATAAGTGGAACTAAGAGAATATTATAAAGAGTAACATATTTAATACTTGAAAAATAACTTGTGAATGTTACCTCTGGAGAATTCACTGAAAAATGGAAACATGAAAGACATAATTTATGTATACAGATCTGTCTTTTGGATAATATGGGGAGGGGAGAGAGGGACTGAGACAGTTGTAAATATATTCTGTTAATAAAAAATGGCAATAAATATACTTGCTAATGTATTGGGGATATGTGTGTCTAAATTTGTGTTTTTTGTGTGTAAGGAACTCCCAGTAAGGAAACTCCCTCTACCAGTGTTCATCAGCAATATGGGCAAGAATCCCTCATTTTGAGAAGTCATGAATGTGTTGGGCTTTGTGCTGATGGGAGGAAGAAATGCTGATGAGATCAAAGGTCCATTGAAGTATGCATGGGAACTATTTCCGTTGTTAGTATAATCCTGTAGCTAACTCCATTAAACCAGAGCTTTAAACTTCATAGGTTGGAGGGCAATCCAGACCCCCATCACAGATGGAGAACAGTTTCTGGAGGACCCACACTGAAGTGGCCACCAAACGGAAAGGCAAAAGAGGAGGCTGGAGGGGAAGGAGGGTGATGTACCCAGGTCCCCACGTCTTTGTACCAGGGCATCCTTCCTGGCTGATCCCTGGGACAGGGGGGAGGATGGACCATTTGCCAGATGTGCCTCATGCTTGCTCAAAGGGGCAGCTGTTCCTTCCAGTCAGCAATCAGCCTGCATTTCATCCTGCTTTTTTTGCCTTCCCCCCAACCCAGTTCCAAATTGCACATGTAATTAGCACCTCAGCTTTTCTAATTCTCTCCCTAACTGCCTATAATTACCATCCAGCTGACCTTTGTTCCCTTAATTGCTGTTTAACTCAGATCCCTTTTTACCACTTCACCCCGGTCCCCACTCTCTGCCCCTCCCCTATTAGTTCTACACTTGGGCTCTGAGATAGCAGCGAAATCACTGAGTATCCCCATTTTTCTAATTTGGAAAAAGGCACCTTCTCGATCGAATTCAATTCAATTTAACAAACATTTATTGAGAGCTTCCTATAACGAAGGGGGCTGGTCTAGAGCTATAAAGATGAAAAAACAACCCGCCCCCTCCCAGAGCGTTTATGGCTCATTTGATCCCTCAACAGTCTCCTCACTGAGGTAGAGCATAATAGGCAGCATTATTCCCATCTTTACAGAGGAGGCACACAATGGGTTAGTGATATACCTAAGATTTGCCAAAGGGGTATTCCTAAAACTCGGGCCTGAACATGCCCTTTCTCTCCTCAATGAGCTTCAGGGATTCCCTGTTGCTCTCAGGATCAAATACAAATTCCTATGTTTGCCACATAAAGCCTTTCACCACCTGGCTCCTGACTATGTTGTTGAGGGTTATTAGAAATGCCTCCCTTCCAACCTTCCACCCATTCTCCAGTGCTATTCCTCACTCCCATCCCTTTCCAGCTCCTGTCCCTGTCTTTGGACACCTTGTCCTCCATGATGCCCCAATATAACTCCCTCCTTCTCTCCGCCTCATTCAAAGCTCAGATCAAGCAGTTATCTCCCATATGAGGCCTTTTCTACTTCTTCTTTCTGGCTCTTTGTGCTTTCTCCTCATATTGCCTTGTACTTATTTGAAGGTGGAGCAAGGACAGAAAAAAAGAGGAGTAAGTGTAAGGTCCTTCCAGGTATGAATCAATCTACACCTTGTAGATTCTAAGCTCTTAAGTAGCTCGTATACATTAGAGAAGCAAGGAAAAGCAATGAAATTTCCCCTCAACTTTCCATCCCATGGATACCCTGTCCTCAGTCATCCCTTTCCAACAGGAGAGACAAAGCTTATGAAAACTGGGAACCCCAAATCTTTGGGGCTAGGTGGCCTTGTTTTGGCCTAGCCTCCAAAGATGAAGACTTGGAAAATGTACTGGATAGTCTAAGTTAGGGTGAAGTCTCTCTCTGAGGAGACCTGAACCAGAAAGAACTGTTTGGAGAAGCTATACTTAACTCTCTCTCTCTCTCTCTCTCTCTCTCTCTCTCTCTCTCTCTCTCTCTCTCTCTCTCTCTCTCTCTCTCTCTCTCTCTCCCCCTCTCCTCCTCTCCTTTCCTCCCCCCTCTCTCTGTCTCTCTCTTTCTGTCTCTGTGTCTGTGTCTGTCTCTGTCTTTCTATCTCTGTCTCTCTCTGTCTCTGTCTGTCTCTTGTTTCCTCTAGGGGAAGTAACAAACTTCAAAGCCACTGAGGGAGCAGGTCTAGAAAATGGTAACAGCCTCTGCAGTTTCTAGATTGTGTAAAGACTTTTTTCCTTTTGTGAAGAACACACCAGCGACCTCCATGAAGTCTAAAGTTAGAGACCACCACTACCCATTAAGGACCAAGCCCAGAGAGTCCCTTGGTTTAATTTATCCAGCAGAGATGCTGAGCTGAGCAGGGAGCAAGCCCAGCTTAGCATCAGAGCAACACATCCATCACTGATGCCATATCCCGTGTGAGGACTCTCCAGAGAGAGAAAGGCATTAGAGCCCTACAGTTCTGGAATCCTGAGTTGCTTCAGCCACATGGGTTCCCTACTAGTGTTTCATTAAGGTTATACATTGTTTATGCCCACATTCCCCACATGAATTCTTCTGTGTGTTTTCATAGGAGCATGTATCCAGGTTTTGGGAGAAAATGTTTTATACCAACTGTTTCGTTCTGACATTTAAGTAAACACCTTTGATAAGAATTGATGGAATCTTTGAAATAACACCTTCTATGTGCCAGGCATGGTGCTACGTGCTTTACAAATACTGCTTCATTTAAATCTCACAACAATCTTGTGGGGGAAAGTGCTACTATTATTTCCATTTTACCATTGTAGGACCTGAGACAAACAGAGGTAAAATAACTAACCCAGAATTATGTAGCTAGTAAGTGTCTGAGAACAGATTTGAACTCAGGTCTTCCTGACTCTGGGCCCAATACTTTATCACCTACCAGCCCTTAGCTGCCCTTAGGAACAGGAGAGAGATCAGAAAAGATTTCTTCTCATAGAGGGTGGAATAATATGACGGTCTTAAAGTCATAAAGTTAATTTGGGGCAGAGATGAATCTTAAAAGCTAGATAACAGTGGATTTGGGTCTGGAGTCAAGAAGACCTGAGTTCCTGAGATACCACCTTACATCTAGCAGACTGGCCAACATGGCAGCAAAGGAAAGTGATAAATGTTGGAGGGGATGTGGCAAAATTGGGACACTAATACCCTGTTGGTGGAGTTGTGAATTGGTCTAACCATTCTGGAGGGCAATTTGGAATTATGAACAAAGGGCTTTAAAAGACTGCCTACTCTTTGACCCAGCCATACCACTGTTGAGTTTCTACCCCAAAGAGATAATAAGGAGAAAGACTTGTACAAAAATATTTATAGCTGTGTTCTTTGTGGTAGCAAAAAATTGGAAAATGAAGGGATGCCCTTCGATTGGGGAATGGCTGAACAAACTATAGTATCTGTTGGTGATGGAATACTATTGTGCTAAAAAGAATGATAAACTGGAGGGATTCCATGTGAACTGGAATGATCTCTAGGAAGTGATGCAGAGTGAAAGGATCAGAACCAGGAGAACTATGTACACAGAGATGGATACACTGTGGTACAATTTAATGTAATGGACTTTTCTACTAGCAGCAATGCAATGACCCAGGAGGAACTTACAAGAAAGAATGCTATCCACATCCAGAGAAAGAACTGTGGAAGTAGAAACACAGAAGAAAAACATATGATCAATCACATGGTTCAATGGGGATGTGATTGGGGGTATGAAGTTAAAATATCATTCTACTGCAAATATGAATACCATGTAAATAGGTTTTGAACAATGATACATGTACAACACAGTGGAACTGCTTGTCAGCTTTGGGAGGGTGAGGAATCATGAATCATATAACCATGGAAAATATTCTAAATTTTAAAATTAAAAAATAAGGTAAAACTAAACTAAAAGAAGAGCTGAGTTCAAATCTTACCTCAGATACTTACTAGCTCTATGACCTTAGGCAATTCACTTAATCCTATTTGCCTTGTTTCCCTATGTATAAAATGATCTGGAGAAGGAAATGACAAACCATTGCAGTATCTTTGCCAGGAAAACTCCAAATGGGATCATCAAAAGTCAATCTGGATTGAACAACAACAACAAAGGATGGATAGATATTCAATGGGCAACAGAGAGAAGGGATACCCTTCCAAACAGTGGGGTAAGCATACTTGAAGGTGCAAAAAGGAGACAGCCCAGAACATGTTTAAAAGAGATAGTGGTCCAGTTTGGGCAAAAAGAATAGAATATAGATAGGGGGAATAACAGAAAAATAAATTTGGAAAGGTAGAGCCCAAGTTAGATAGAATATTTTTTTTAGACCCTTACCTTCCATCTTGGAATCGATACTGTGTATTGGTTCCAAGTGTAGGAAAGGATTTCTAGCAGGACATAGCAATGCAGGCTGGCAGCCTGGGATGGTGCAAGATCAAGATTCCACAGAGCTTGGCTGGGTCAGGATTCTAAAGCAGTTGAAGAGGCTTTTTCTCTCAAGCTAGTCAGACTTGAAGGTGTGCCTAGTTGTCTCCCTGAAGAACCAACTGAGGAGCTGCCAAGGACTTTGGATTATCAATAAGGTTGAGTGAGTGTTCCCCTTCACAGTGGTGGACATTGTGAATGGTGAGAACCTTCTCCTCTTTTGGACCTTGTGATGACACTACAACTTGATCCTTCTGTCTAACCCAACCATCTGGAGTTTGTGAGAATCTGGCCCTGTGGACATTGGCCACCCCTTGTAGTTTAATTTAGTTTAGTTAAGTTTTTTATTTTATATTTATTACCTGGGTGGGTTATTAGTAGTAGACTCTCCTAATCCCCTCCTAATTCCCTTTATCATCTTAAATTAAAAATACACCTGTTTATATTTATTGTCATTATCATCTGTTACCCTTCCCTAAAACCTTCCCTATTACCCCTATTTTAACACAAGGAAGAAGAGTGGTAAGAGCTAGGCAATGGGGATTAAGTGACTTGGCCAGGGTCACACAGCTGGGAAGTGTCTGAGGTCAGATTTGAATCTAGGACCTCCTGCCTCTAAATCCACTGAGCTATTCAGCTGCCCTCTATAGAATCTTTTTAAAGATCAACTGGTCTCTAAGGAAAGATTTTCTGAAGGGCTCAGTCTGTCAGGGAATCTAAATGGCCTTTTAGAGCCCAGGTCAAAATCAGGAGCTCAGAAATACCCTGCATGCAGAGTATCAGCTTCTTTCCATAAAGCAGGCTGACATTCTGGCCAAAAACAATGTCAAGAATTACTTTTCTGTCTTTCATATGATGAGGATGTTACAGGCCCACCATCAGCACAGAGGCATTTCTGTGAGTTGTTGCAATTTTCCTCCTAAAGTAGGAATGAGATTGCATTGATTCCTCCCATACTCTCTACTTTTATTCATGAACAATGGCTGGCCCAGTTTGTGAGTGACATCTGCAGTGCTAGAACAGAGGGAAGCCAATTGGAAGAGAACCCATAAACCTAAGTTCTAACTAGTGGTCTCAGGCTCAGATCTGATGTTTGTTTGAAATTTTTGGCATACTCCTGTTTTTATGATTGTTATGAAATTTTGCTTGTTTTCAGATAGATTTGCCAATCCAACTACACATTGAGGGGCTGCAAGCTAAACCATAGGAATGGTTCCTAGAGGGAGGGGCTTTGATTTTGCTTCCAGGCTCTTAGTATTTTTCTCTCGGTTTTCTTATCTTCTGGATTCCCTCCACTCCTCTCATTTTTTCCTTCCAATTTAATCCCAGATAGCTGCTAGCCATTACGATGGAAATTGTTACAAGATGAGTTCTGTTATTTTCAAAATTATCTGGGCTTAATTGAGAGGCAATTGGCCCTGGGGTCATTTCATAATGTGTTGAGGCTTTAACTACCATTTATCATTATCAGGATTTGGGATTTGGGATGAGGAGGGGGAGAAGAGGAAAGAGATAGATGAAAGCTTTGTTGGATTTAGTGATAGTGAGTTTGAATCTGGTCTTGTGTTAGGAAAGAAATGCTACTGGACAATGATTGTTGATTTTCTCTGGTCCTTTTCATGTGAATCCAAATGAGCTTCTTGGCTAATGAGAAAGATTGTGATCTCATGGTATGATGGAGAATGGCATTGGGATAGATGGATAATATTTGGGTCATGTCCATTTTATCATCTATCAATTAAGATCAGTTCTGGGGTGTCTCCCAATCCCAATATCTATAATTCTACTAAACCTTTCATGAGACTTATCCAACTATGTAAGAGAAAGAATGTTGGGTCAAGAGTCAGAAGACCTGGGTTCCAATTTCTGTTCTGTTATGTATAGACTCATGAAACTGTAGAATTTAAGAATTGAAAGGAACCTCAGAAGACATCTAGTCCAACTCAATCCTGAGAAAAAATGTCTCTTCAATCTATATAACAAGTGGTTGTCCAATAACTGAAAGACCTTCAACATGGAGAAATCCATACTCTTCAAGAGATCCCATTCTACTTTTGCAGAACTCTAATTGTTTAGATGTTTTTCTTTACCTCAAGCCTAACCAAATTTCTCTGTTACTTCTATTCAGTTCCTGGAGTCAGGATGACCTGAGTCCAAATCCAGTCTCAGATATATACCAGCTGTGTAATCCCGAGCAAGTTGCTTCACTTCTGTCTGCCTCAGTTTCCTCATAAGTAAAATGGTAATAATAATAATAATAATAATAATAATAATAATACTTTCTTTCCAGGGTTGTTGTGAGGTGATATTTGTAAAATGCTTTGCAAATGTTAAAGCTCTTTTTAAGTGCTGTTGCCCTTCTTTTCCTCCTTTCCTTCTCTATATCCAACTCTTCCTCTTACTCCTCCTCCATCTATCCTCTTTTACCATTTCTTCTTCCTCTTCTACATTCTCTTCCTCCACCTTCTTCTCTTCTCCTCTATTACCTTCCTAATGCCTTCTCTCTTCCTCTTCTCCTTATCACCTCCACCTTCTTCTCTTTTTCCCTCTCTCTCCTTCTCCTATGAATTCTGACCAATAGGGCCAAGTGGATCAAGTCTAAGCCAGCTTGCCCATAGCAGGTCCTCAAACACTATTTTGTTCCCTTACACTCTCCTCCTTTTTTGGGGACCTCAATTTCCTACTCTACAAAATGGAGTTGGAAGAGATGAACTTTAAGGTCTTTTCCACCCCCTGAGACTGTGAGGTAACAGCCAGTTTTTGAGCCTGTACATGGGAACCCTATCTATGGCAAACTTTAGATAGTCAACATTGGCCTGGGTTTGAAGCAAAGGACAGAGTAGGTGCTTAGAAGTTATTTGGTACACTAGAGTGCATTGTTTGGAGGTTCTCTGGGAGCCCAGATATGGAATATTTAAGTGCCAAATGGAAACTGGTGCTCCTTTAATACTTGGGGGGGGGGCAACTGGGTGGTTCAGTGGATTGAGAGACAGGTCTAGAGATGGGAGGTCCTGGGTTCAAATCTAACCTCAGATACTCCCCAGCTCTGTGGCCCTGGGCAAGTCACTTAACCCCCATTGCCTAGTCCTTACTGCTCTTCTTTCTTGGAACCAATACATAGAATTGATTCTAAGAAAGAACCTTATGGGTTTAAAAAATTTAAAAAACCTCCCCATGAGACTTGCCATGACTTCTGGAATTACCTGTCATTTCCTCACTTGTGTTGAAGCTCTGAAGACCTCACATAGACATGATTTGGCTGATTGCTGATTCCAAGTTACATGAATCAGTCAAAACCAGTTTAGTTCATTTTAGGTTATCTTATTTGTTGTAACAGATGGGAGAGAAGACAGGGGAGCTTAAAGAAGCCAGGGGAGAAGGGTCAAGGACAGGAGCATCATCTAGGTAAGGCTTTGAAGTGATGAACTTGAGCAGAGATGGGTCAGGAGGACAAAGAACCATCATTTTGCCTGCCCAGTGTGTCCAAAACTGCCATAAAAAGCCAGTTAGAAGCCCTGGGTTCAAATTCTTCTTTTGATACTTATTGGCTGTGCAACCCTGGATAAATTGCTTTTTCTTTCTTTTTTTTTAAACCCTTACCTTCCATCTTAGAATCAAGACTGTGTATTGGCTCCAAAGTAGAAGAGTAGTATGGGCTAGGCAATGGGGGTCAAGTGACTTGCCCAGGGTCACACAGTTGGGAAGTGTCTGAGGTCAAATTTGAACCTAGAACCTCCCATCTCTAGGCCTGGCTCTCAATCCACTGAGCCACCCAGCTGCCCCCTGCTTATCTTCATTCTTTTTTTAAACCCTTCCTTTCTATCTTAGTTAACAACTTAGTAACAACTCAAGGGATAGGTAAATGGGGTTAAGTGATTTGTCCAAGGACACACAGCTAGGAACCATGTGAGGCCACATATGAACCCAGGACCTTCCATCTCCAGGCATGTGTTTCTTAGCTTGTTAACTTCTAAACCCCAGTTTCCTTATCGGTAAAATGTGGACAATATCGGCAACCTGCCTCCCCTAATTGTTGTGAGGTTAGAATGAAATAAGCTATGTATGTAAAGCACTCTTAAAACCTTAAATCAATATATAAATGCATACTTTCTGAGCCTCAGCTACCTTATCTGAAAAATGCATAAAGTAGTGCCTTCTCTGCCAATTCTATTCAATTCAATAAATTTTATAAAGATCTCTTTACTACAGTATGGGCAAGCTTAGGGAGATCCAAAGAAAAACAAGAAGCAGTGCTTGTATCTCATGCAGTTTTTAATCTATTGGGGTTGAGGGAAAGTTTAGATAAAGGTATAAGGGCTGTGAAAGACATTGACAGATATTGGGAAGTAGAGTCTGGAGGACCTGGGTTCAAATTTGACCTCAGAGACTTCCCAACTGTGTGCCTCTGGGCAAGTCACTTAACTACATTTGTATATTTCTTGTCTTTCTGTCTTAAGAGTTGTTACTAATATGCAAATAGGTCTTGATCAATGACATATGTAAAACCCAGTGGAGTTGTTCATTGGTTACAGGAGTGGGGAGGGAGGAGGGAAAGAACATGAATCTTGTAACCATGAAAAAATATTCTAAATTAATTAATTAATTAATTTTTCAAAACAAAACAAAAAACCATTACTAGGAAAGAAAGAAATATGATAAGAGTTGTAAAGTATGAGGGAGAGACAGATCAGGTTACTATTAATTGGGGTTAGGAGAGAAGCTAAGGAAATGGCATTATAGAGGGGATAACATTTGAGTTAGGTCTTACAAACTGGTTAAGATTTTAACAGAAAGAGATGGCAGAAAAGACATATCTGGCATAAGAAATAGCATTAGCAGAAATGTAGAGTTCAAATGGTTATGGGATGTCTATAGAGAATGGCAAGAAGAACTATGGGAATAGAGTATAGGATGCTTGAAAGGGATTAGTCTAAAATAAGAATGGAAAAGAAGATTAATTCCAAAGGGTAATTGGCCTTGAGCACCTGGCTAAAGAGTTTGGCTTTTATTTGGTGGTGGTGGTTGTCTTTGTATTCCAAGAGGACCAAAATTTTATTTGGTAGATGATGGGGAAGCCATTGAAGGATACCGGAGGTATTGTGATATAGTAGAAAGAGCATTGGCTTTGGAATCAAGAGTACCTGGATTCAAATCCTACTTTTGATCTTTACTACCCATGTAACTTTGGGGAAAGCATGAAGAAAGCAGCTTTTGCTTTGAAGGCAACTAAGGATCCCAATTGGCAAAGCTAAGGAGGGAGGGCATTCCAGCCATGGAGGATAACCTATAAAAGGTAAGAGGGCAGGAGATAGTACATCAAATGTGAGGGACAAATCGTTGAAGGATTATCATTTGGAAAAAGGACCAGACCAATTCTCCTTGATTCCAGAGGGTTGAACAAGGGCTGGAGAAATGGGACTAGTTAGGGAGAAATCAGAGGGAAATGGATTTTCACTTAACTTCCTGACACTTAGAGATGCTGCTCACAGAATGGATTGTTTCCAGGAATGGCCAAGTTACCATCTGTGGAAGCCTTCTTGTGGAAGCTTAGATGACTGGGTAAAGGAGATAGCATATTGAATATTCATACACAGAGTAAAGGATTGGACTAAAGTGACCTTTGAGGTCTCTTCCCACTCCAAGAGTCCTTGATTCTTACGTCTTGCCCCAAGGGTCTTTGGATCATAGATCTAGAGCTAGATGGACATTTAGGTTAATCTTCTTTTGTTCCCATTTTCTAAATTTTTCTCAGCTGCCTTTCTCTAATCTTCTTCAATCAGATGAGTATTGATTCAGCACCTGCTCTGTACAAATCATAGTGCTAGGCAGCAGAGACTCAAACTGAATCTCTTTCTGTCCAGTTTCCTTAAGACGTGACTCTGTGTTAGGTAAGTTGATAAACTAATTTATATTCGTCATAGTGTAGTCTTCTCAGAGTAATTTTTTTTTAAACAGGGACCTCCTAGAGACAAAATGTTTTTAACCTAAAGCAGTGATGCTAGAAGAGAATTGTAGACCCCATGGAGGGTCTATGAGGGAACTGTTTGGGGACAATTAGGCCTTTGGGGCATCTCCATTTTGGGGATAGAGGTGGCTTTCTACTTCCTCCAAGGGCAGCTCCAGGAAAAGAGGCCCAGACTCCTCCCCTTGCTCTATCATCAGCCCCAGTGGCTGATGGAAGCTTGGCAGATATCCCTGAGTGAGCAGATAAAGAATGGGCTGATGAGCCAGTGAGGAGGCGGATGGACAGATGGCATCCACTTATCTTTACTTATTAAGGTTATGATTCAGGGCCGGAAAGACCCAGTGGGCTTAGACCTGATTAGAGTTTCCCTGGTGAATGTACATTTGTTAACACTCCTGAAAAAGCCACTGTTCAGGTTCTTGTGGGAAGAAGAACACCTACTTAGGAATTTGCCATCATCAATTTTGGGAAAGGCCATTAGAGTATTATCTCAACCCCTACCCCAGGTACCAAAGGGAACCTCAAAGAGACCCATTTAACCCATCACAAGGTTTGTCAGCCCTGGCTGGACTATAAATACTATGAAAGTCCTGGCACTCTTTGGGAGTTGCAACATGAGACAAATCCATCCACATAATCGCAGAGGTCTCTAAATCCCTCCCAAAGGTCACCAGTCACAGCCCGGAATCCATGTGGGGGTGGATAAAGATGGGACTAAATGACCTCAGTGTAAAAGAAAACAGTCCAAACTACTCTCCCTGAAGCTGTCCAAGGGGAGCTGCCCCCCTTACCAGCTTCTAGGACTGAAGTTATCATTTGACTATGTTGTGAATCTCTCCTCTTAGGGGAATTCATACACTTTCCTTTCCTCCTTCAATATATCCCCATCCAGTCTCAGTCCATCAGATAGTCCCCTTTTTAATGGATGTGCTACCTAAGAGAATACAGGTGGCCATTTAAAAAAATCAAATGTAGATATGCTTTGGGGCAATGGAACAATGCCACCATCTAGAAGAAGTGACAAGAACTTATAGTAAAATTGGGATTCAGCGGGAGGTAAGGGCGATGAATTGTGGATGAGTGGCTTACTGACCTCTTGGAGTTTAACTTGTAAATGATTCTAGAATCTCCAAGTTGGAAGGGACCTCAGAGGCCATCTGCTTCTATTATGTCTCAACAACAATTCTCTTTCCAGATTTTCTGATAAAAAGGGTTCACCCAGATTTTTTTCTTGAAGACCTACAGAGAACAGGGAGTCCACTAACTCCTGATATAGCAGATTCTATTTTGTGAGAAAACCTAAACCTACCTCTTTCCATTCATTATTCCTAGTTCAGCCCTCAAAGACCAAACAGAATAAATTCCATCCTTTTTCTATAGGACACTCCTTCAGATTCTCAACAACAGTCATCTCTCTCCCTGAGTCATCTCTTCTCAAGGTTGAACATACCCAGGTCCTTCTATCGATTTTCATGTGACAATCTCAAGGCTCTTCACTTTCCTGCATTCTCTTTTCTTGATATTTTCTGCCTTGTCAATTTTGTTATTGTTCCGTAATTTTTCAGTTATGTTTGACTCTTAATGACAGCATTTGGGGTTTTCTTGACATAGCTTCTGGAGTGGTTTGACATTTCCTTCTCCAATTCATTTTATAGATGAGAAAACTGAGGCAAGCAGTGTTGAATGATTTGTTCAGTCACACAGCTACTAAGTGTCTGAGACTGAATTTGCATTCAGGAAGATAAGACTTCCTGACTCTAAGCTTAGTGCTCTATCTACTGAGCCACCTAGCTGCTCTTGCCTTCTCTAAGTTTTGCAAAGCCAAGGACTGAACCAAATATTTCACATACTGTCCAAGTAGGACAGAATATGGAAGAACTATTTTTGATCTATATCTGTTCATTCTGCCTCTTCAAGACTGTCTAAAACTGGCTTCCATATCATATTGTTGACTCATATTAAATTTGAAGCCCATCAAAATATCTTGTATTATCTTCCGATAAGCTATTGTTTGGCTCTATGTCCCAATCTTATGCTTGAAAAGTTGTTTTTTGGATCCAAAGATAAGATTTTATGTTGACTCCTACTAAATTTCAACTTATTAAATTTAATACAAATTTTTGGTTATTAAAATATTTTTGGACTTTGTTGACACTGTTCAACAGAAAGCCAATAAGCATTATTAAAACATTAGCTGTGTGACCCTGAGCAAGTCACTTAAGTCTGTTTTCCCCATTTTACAGATAGGGAAATAGTAAATCACTTTAGTGCCTTTGCCAAGAAAATCCCAAATGGAGTCACAAAAAGTTAGACACAACTGAAAAATAGCAAAATGGCTGAACACTGACTGAACATTTCAGGCACTATGATAAGTGCTAGGGTTACAAAGAAAGTCATAGACAGTCCCTGCTCTCAAGAAGCTCCCAGTCCAATGGGGTATATAAAAAGCAAACAACTATACACAAAGAAGCTAGAGGCAGGATAAATTAGAAATAATCCACCAAGAGAAAGCACTAGAATGAAGAGGGATTAGAAAAGGTTTCTTGTAGAATGTAGAACTTTGCTTGGGTCTTTACAAAAACCAGAGAAGCCATGAGGTGAAAATGAGAAGGAAGAACATTTGAGGCACAGGAGATCTATGAGTTATTTGGTTTTTGTTTATTAGTTTTAGCAGTGTCCAACTCTTTGTGACCCCATTTGGGATTTTCTAGGCAGATACTGGAGTGCCATTTCCTGTACCAGTTCATTTACATATGAGGAAACTGAGACAAACAGGGTTAAATGATTTATTCAGAGTCACCCAGCTAGTAAGCATCTGAGGCTGGATTTCAATTCTGAAAGACAAGTCTTCCTGACTCCAGGCCCAGCATTCTATCCACTGTACCACCTAGCTGTTCCATGTTAGTTATATTCCCTATAAATATGTCAAGTCACTTTTATCTCTACTCAAGTTACTGATAAAAAAATTTAAGCAGCCCAGGACCAATCCCAGATCACTATGACGCTCCAGGAGCAACATTATTTCAAGGTGTTCTGGTCCCTTGGTGATAATACAGATGATAAGATCCTTGTGTTTACATAGCAATTTTTTTCTCTATACATTTAAGGACTTGTACTTAAGTGAAACCTTTACCTATTCTTTAAAGCAGAAATCAAATTCTAACTGGAAGCTTGATTGAGAAGAGCCCCGAATATGGAGTCCGAGGACTTGGATTTCAATCCTGAATCTCTTAGCAGCTGTGTGACACTGGGCTAGTCACTTAACTTTTCTTGTCTTCTGTTTCCTAAAGTTGATAAGCATGCATTCAGCACCTACTATGTACTTAGGATTATATTAGGTTCTGGGGTACAAAGGAAAAGATGAAACAGTCACTCAGAGCATGGGATGCTCCTCAGGCCACTAGGGAAAGGCCATTGATGTAGTATAAATAAATGCTATCAAAGTATTGCATAAAATTCATCTGACTTTAGACAAGATGGAGAGATGTGCAAGTATATATAGTTAGAAGGGTTCAAAATTGTTTGAATGACTGGATCCAAAGAGTAGTGATCAATAGACTTTTGTCAATAGGGAGCTCTCCTTGGTCCTGTGCTATTTAATCATGCATTTTATCAATGTTACAAATGGCATATTTGCCAAATGGCTGAATGATATGAAGTTGGGAGGAACAATTAATTCATTGGGTCAGAGTTAGGATGCAAAAGACCTTAACAGGCTAAAACAAGCTAGAACAAATCATATATGCCAGAATTTAAGATGGACAAATTTGAAGTCCTGCATAGGTTCCAATGACCAGTTTCACAATTACAAGATGAGAGAGACTCAACTGGACAACATTTTGTGAAAAGATTGGGGAAAGGAGAGAAGAAAAGGTAACAATAGCTAGCATTTGTAGAGCAATTTAATGTTTGCAAAGAGTTTCATACATGCCATTTCATTCAATCTTTACAGCAATCTGGTGAGGTAGATGTGGTTATTATCCCTATTTTAAAGATGTGGAAACCAAGACAGGCAGAGGTTGGGTTATTCACTCAGGGTCACACAGCTAATGTCTAAGGCAAGATTCAAACTCAGGTCTTTCAAGTTCCAAGGTCTGCATACTGCTTGCTATGCCACCTAGCCTCCTCTAGGAGCTTTCATGGCTTGATAGCTCATGATGAAACAATGGTATGATATGATCTCCAATTGCTCTGTTGCTGATACAATCTTTTAATGTACTGAGAGAAGTATATTGTCTAGAATAAGGGAAGTAAGTTGATATACTAAACTCTTTTGCTGTGGTCAAATCACATTGTAGTATGTTTCATGGACCACATCATAGCAAAGATATTGATAAACTAGAAAGTGTTTAGAGGAAGGCAACCAAGATGGTGAAGGGTCTCTACATGACAATTGCCTTCAGTATGAAAGATTGTTCCAGGGAAGTGGGGTAAGATTTGATCTTTCTTGTTCTCAGAGGGCAGAATTGAGAGAGCTTATAAAGAGCCAGACTTGATAGGCAAGAAAAACTTCCGAGTTTCTGGAGCTGTCCCAAAGTGGAATGGGCTAGCCAGATAGATGGTGAGTTTGCCCTTAGTAAAGGTTTCCAACCAGAAAGTTACTTACTAATTGTGGGACCTTGGGTAAATCCTTTTATTTCTCTGAACCTCATTTCCTCTTCTGCCGATAGCCTCAAAGATATACATCAGTCCTAGAACTATGATTCGAAGTAGTAATGCACAGTATCATTTTTACCATTAAATTCTTCAAAAGATGCTCCCTCAGGCCAGGCTTTGTAAAGAAGGAGAACATTAGAAGGTGTCCTCCATCACATGGGAAGGTTTGCAAAACAGTTTTCTCACCAGAGCCCTGTGAGGTAAATACTACAATATATTTCCCTTATTTTACAGATGAGGAAAATGAGGGTCAAAGATGATTCTTGTCTGTGGTCTTACAGCTCGTTAAGTTTCAGATTCATACCCAGCACTTCTGATTTTAAATTCCTTGAGTTCAGGGACTATTTAATTTTTATCTTTATAACCTCAGACCTTGGTGCATAGTTCTTGATAAAATGCTAAGTGACTGGTATAAGTCCAGCTTTTTTCATGTACCACTCAGAGAGAAAACAGTAAGACAGTATGAGTATGGATTGATACCAAGAGCAGGGTATCTAGGTAACCACAGGAAGATCATCAGAATCCCCTTCCATCCTTTCTTTTTTTTTTTAACCCATACTTTCCACCTTAGACTCAGTACTGTGTATTGGTTCCAAGGCAGAAGAGTGGTAAAGGTTAGGTAATGGGAGTTAGGTGACTTGCCCAGGGTCACACAGCTAAAATGAGTCTATGGCCAGGTTTGAATCTAGGACTTCCTGTCTCTAGGCCTGGCTCTTAATCCATTGAGCTACCCATCTGCTCCCTTTTCCATCCTTTCTGTGTCTACCTTTGCATCCCTTGCCTTATATCTCCCTAGTGCAGTGGATGAATGAGAGCTACTGAGGCAAATCTGAAATGGAATCATAACTGAAGATTTGGAAGGAAAGTCAGAGGTGATCTGGACCAGCCCCTTCATTTCCCAGAGGAAGAACCTGAAGGCCAGAGAGGTGAATGACTTGCCTGTGGTAGTTGGTCTCAGAGGCAGGGTTTCAGCTAAGCTCCCCTGCCTCCAGAGCCAGTGATCTTTTCCCTGATCCCCTGGGGAAATACAAGTCACTAATGAGCTCCGTATTTGCTCAGAAGGGGCTATATCAGTCCTGTTGAGCGACAGGAGGAGGAAGACACTCCCCCATATGCTCCCTAACCCCCAAGCCTGGGGACCTTGCCCAGTCTCAAATGGGTTATGTGATCCAACTGGACACCCATGGGAGCACTCATTAGGAAAGAATGGCCCCCCTAAAAAATCCTAGACATCATCACTAATAATCCTGTGGTCAGCGGCCAGGACCCTCTTAACAAGAGTGTAGGAGATGAGGTCAGGCTTTGGTAAAGATATGAGATGACTCCAGGGTGAGACCAGGCCAGGCTGCACGCCTCTGTGTGTGTGTGTGATGGCTCAGCTACTCTCACCAGCCACCTCAGTGGCTTCACTGGAAGGTCTAATTAGGCAAGTCTACAGCACAGTTGCTCTCGTCAGGAAACCGTGCCAACGCAGTCCCAGCCTTACAGGAAAAATGCCCGGGTGGTGTGATGGGCTCGAAAGGGAAGGAGAGGCCAGAATCTTGGTAAAGTGGCCAAGAACTCCATCTCACCCACACCAGTTGGGTCCTGCCAACAATGCCTCAGCCAGAGCTTCCGGGACCTCTAACCGGAATGCTGAAAATGTATTAGGGGAAGGCTCAGACTTCCTTGTGATACAGACAGAGATTATTGGAAGGATGTTAGTGTAAACCACCCTCCTGGTGGCCCCAGGCTTCCCCTCAGTTCAATTAAGGCAGGGATGGCCATTTCTTCATTGCTGACCCCACTTTGTCTCCTTTTCTGCTCTCCTGAGAATTGCTCTATTCCTCCGGGGCTAGGCTGGGGAAAAAAAGGGAGCTGGGCTGGAGAGAGAAAACAGTCTCTCAATGTCTGAAGAGACGCCTACTAACCCCAGAAATTGCCCTAATGTTGGAGGAAAAGATGCCTGTTCTATGGTAAACAACCTTTCTTCCCCAGAAATCAAGAGAAAACTGAACTATTCTCATCAACACCAATTAATGGACAAGTATTTATTGGGCAGCTATGATGGGCCAATCTTGTGCTAAGCAATGGGAGTACAAAGAAAAAAATAGTCCCTGCCCTCAAGGAATGTACATTCTAATGGATAAGTTGAGTCTATAAACAAGTAAATACAAGATATATACAAAATAGATGTAAGGGAGCCCTAGAGGGAAAGGCTCTAGGAGCTGGTGGGTGGGTAGCACATGAGTTGAGACTTGAAGGAATAGGGAGAGACAAGACAAAGGCATGGAGAGTGGAGATGCAGGGTGGAGTGTGAAAAACAGTAAGCAAGTCAATATCACTGGACTGTGTGTTCTCTTTGCCTGATAAAGCCCATCCTGGACTTTTCATGAAAATACTTTTTTTTTGGATGGAGATAGTGACTTCAAACCTGTAAAGTATAAGGGGATTTCCAGACAGAAATTGTCTCTACAAATGTACCTTGCCAGCTCCTTTGGAACAATCTCAAAAAACAAAAACAAAAACAAAAAACTTACCTTCTGTCTTAGAATCAATTCTATGTGGACTAGGCAATGAGGGTAAAGTGACTTGCTCAGGGTCACACTGCTAGAAAGTATATGAGGTCAAATTTGAACCCAGGACCTCCCATATTTAGGCCTGGCTGTCAATCCACTGAGCCATGTGCCTGTCCTCAACATAGTCTTGAAGCATTTTCTGGGAGCATCAACAGCCTAAGTGCCCAGTGCCCAGGCTCACATAGACAATATATGCCAGAGGCAGTACAGAAACTCAGAACTTCAAGACTGGTCTTTTCTAGCCATTATAAACCAATCATCATCATCATCATCATCATCATCATCATCATCATCATCATCATCATCATCATCACAACACTTTACATCTGTAGAGCACTTCATGATTTCCAAGTAATTCCAGCGACATGATGGACATTGATCTTTACAAACATCTTGAAAGGTAATAGGGGAAGGCATTTATCCCCATTTTATAGAAGTACAATGTTGCCTAGAGTTGAACAGCTAGTAACTGGTAGAATAGGAGAGGTTGATATGGTTCATGGAGGAGGTGGCAACAGGGGACATGAAAAATTCCTAGGATTCAGATGAGAGGGGGAAGAAGAAATCCATTTTCTATGTGAGGAAACTGAAAATAACATGGTGGAAGAAACACTAAGATTTAGAAACCAGGGCTTGGGTTTGAATTACAGTTCCAAATTCATTTCTCTGGCTCTCATATCTGACCCCTTCTTTCTACTTTCCCAACCACCATCTTAGTTCAGGCTCTCATCATCTCTCCTCTAGATTATTGCAGCAGCTACCAAATCCTAGTTCATCCCACCCACTACTACTGAAGCCATTCTCCTGAAGTGTTGATCTGACCACATCTCCCCTTCTCAATAAATTCCAGTGGTTCCCTACTGCCTACATCAACTATTCTGTTTAGTTTTTAAAGCTATTCACCACTTGGTTCCAACTTATTCTTCCAGCTTCATTGGATCTCACTCCATCTCCTGTGTTCTTCATTCTAGCCAAATTGGATTTCTCTGTGTTCCTCCCACAGGACACTTTTATGAATCCCCATGCCTCTGTACGGGTCATCCCCCATGACTAGAATGTATTCCCTCTTTCCCTCTCTTTCCTCATACAGTTCCTCTCTTTAAAGTGCACCTCAAGGTCCATATTCCATATGAAGCTTTTCCAGATGAGTTCTCTCACCTGCCAATGTCTTCCCCCTCAAACTACTTGGCATTTAACATAAGCTTTAATAGCTTATGACTGAACTAAGAATTTGGGGACACTATATATCACTACTAGGCAGCTGGTGACACAGTGGAAGAGTGCTGACTTGAAGTCAGGAGGAGCTGAGTTCAAATCTAACATCAGATACTTAGTAGCTATGGAGCCCTGGATAAGCCACTTAATCTCTATTTGTTTCAGTTTCCTTGACTGTAAAATGAGGGTGATAGTAGCATGTAACTTTCAGCATTGTTGGGATGATCAAATGAGATTTTTTTAAAGCATTTGGCACATAGTAGGTGCTACATACTTATTCTTTCCATTCCCTTTTATAATTATATTGTATATATGCACATATGTATATATATATATAGTATATACATGTATAGAAAAAATGCCATTTCATTTTAAAGATAAAGAAACTGAGGCAATCAGCAATTATGTGATTTGTCCAGGATCCCACAGTTAATAAGTGTCTGAGATCAGATTGAACTCAGATCTTCCATTTATCCACTGTTCTTAGCTCTAACATCAGGACCAAGCAGAAAGATTCTAATTCTTCTGCATGGCAGTCTTTCAAATACTTAGAGAGCACTTGAGTTCTCCCTAAAGACTGCCCTTCTCCTAGATAAACATCTTCAGTTCTTTCAACCTGTCCTCATATGGCATATTTTTTCCTTTAGTTGCCCTCCTTCAGAGGCTCTCCAATGTACAAAGTCTTTCTACACATTTATTTTACAGAGGAGAAAGCAGGTCTAGAAAGGAGGCAGTACCTAGCTCAAATCAGTTGAGCTGGGATGGGAATCCAAGTTCCAACCCAGGTCCCTTCTACCAAGGCATACTTCCTCCAGTTACTGGCCACTAATTTCTCTAATCCTCACAACCCTATTTGACTGCTCATGGGTAACAACAGGCAATTGATGGCAAGTGAATAAAGTAACTTTAAGAGCAGAGAAACACTTAGAGGGGTCACCGATACATATTCTTAAGCAATCTTCTGTTGTCAGAAATGGCTGAGAGGTACCTGCTTATCTCCTTTTAAGAATAAGCCTGAGGAAACCACATTAGTCCTCATGAACAAGACCACTAACTGAAGGGCAGATCCCAGGATATAAAGGAGTGCAAATTCTTTGGATGAGGTTCGCATATATCCAAAGTGCAAGCCATGTACCTTCAATGTGAAAAGGGCTATTTATTGGGTTTTATGCTTTGTTCCTTAGCTCTATGAGTATAGAAGATAAAATAAGAATCTTAAGACCATCTAATGAAGGAAAGGATTAACTAAGATGGCTATCCTCATCCAATTTAAGGAGGGTCTTAAGGGGCATAATGTCATAGATGTAGAGATGGAAGGGACATTAGTGATCAACTAGTTAAGCCTTCTCTCATTTTACAGATAAGGAAATGAGACTCAGAGAGATCAATGTATTTAACCAATTGGGATCATGTAGGTAGTAAATTCTCTAAGAATACATCATTAGGGATGATGATGACGTATGAATGAGGCAAGGTAGCCATTAGAACAACTTATCAAGTCCTGTGATATTATCTTAGAAAATGAAGGTGTGACTGTAATTAAATCTCACTTAACCAGAGCCCCAGAAAGCTCAAATAACCAAAATGTTTTTGTAGTCTTTATATAATAATTGATGGTCATAGTTCAGAGTGTTAACCCTTGGGTCCTACAAAATCCTACATGATGTTTCATTGTGCTTTCTGAATCATCAGAGATTTAAGATCACTGGAATATAGAGCTGAAAGCAGACTTAGAATACAGAACAAAATGTCAGATAATAAGACTGTTGAGCATATCATTTTTGAACTTGAAAGGGCCCTGGAACAGAGAACCTAGAATATCAGTTAGAAGGGCTCCTAGCAAATAGAATATTAAGTATTGGAACTAGGATACATAATCTCAGAATACAGAATATCAGAACTGGAGAAGCCCATTGGACTTGGAACATATAATTCTAGAGCTGTAAGAGCCCTTCAAACATAGGATATCAGAACTGGAGAGGTCTATTGGACTTGGAACATAAAATGCTGGAGTTGATAGGGTTTTTAGGACAAACAACATGGATAGTCAGCTGGAAAGAACCAGAGAGATGATCTAGTTCACAATTCTCTTTTTATAGCTGAAAATACTGAGGCCCAAGAGGAATCAAGGTCACAAAGAAAGGACATTTGGATTCTCTCAACTCCCACTTTACTGCTTGTCTAAGACACCATTCTGATTCTATTCTAGAATTTTTTATTACCTCTTAATTCTTTGAAAATTAGTGATTCATGGATGTCCAACACAGTCCAAATTTATTAAGTACTTAGTGGCCTTCTAGTTCTAAATCTATGATCCTGTGATCCTGCTATCCTGCTAAACAAAATGGAAACTAGTCCTCTTCTCAAGGAGCTTCCATTCTGTTGGACATAGGTGCCAAATCTTTAGCCAACCAGAATATTACATTAACCAGGGCACTTCTTTCCATGATAATTCTGCATGAATGGCAATTCATGTGAGTATTTGTATAGTTAGGGAAGATGAACGAGAGAAAAATAAAAGAGGACGAGAGACAGAGACAGTAACAGAGTGGTAGGGAGAGGAAGGAGAGAGATAGTGAGAAAGAGACATAGAAACAGAGCAAGAGACTAGAGCAGGGAAATAGAGAAAGAGACAGTCAGAGAGGAGGTAAAGAGAGATAAAATATAGATGTAAATGGGAGAGAGGGTGGGGAGGGAAAGGGAGATGGAAGGAAGGAGGAAGGGAAAAGGAGAGAGTGGAGGAGACAGAGGAAGAGGGAGGGGAGAGAGAGAGAGAGAGAGAGAAAGAGAGAGAGAAAGAGAGAGAGAGAGAGAGAGAGAGAGAGAGAGAGAGAGAGAGAGAGAGAGAGAGAGAGAGAGAGAGAGAGAGAGAGAGACTAGGGCAAGGAAATAGAGAGACAGTCAGAGAGGAGGTAGAGAGAAAATATAGATGTAAATGGACGAGAGGGGAGGGAAGGAGAGGGAGATGGAGGGAAGGAGAGGGAGATGGAAGGAGGAAGGGAAAAGGAGAGAGTGAGGAAGACAGAGGGAGGGAGAGAGAGAAAGAGAGAGGGGGGGGGAGGGAGAGAGGAAAGAGGGAGAGAGGAAAGAGGGAGAGAGGAAAGAGGGAGGTAGAGGAAAGAAGAGGGAGGGAGGGAGAGAGAGAGAGAGAGAGAGAGAGAGAGAGAGAGAGAGAGAGAGAGAGAGAGAGAGAGAGAGAGAGAGAGAGAGAGAGAGAGAGAGAGAGAGAGAGATACAGACAGACTTCCTTAATGTCTCAGGCTTCAAATAATTCTCTGAGACTAGATGATGCAGAGGTGTAGAGGGAGTTTTCTCACCTGGTAGCTCCTTATACATTGAAAACAAAGCTCTAGCCCCTATCTAAGCCTTGGTCAGCACTGCTTCACGAGGAAGTCCCTGAGCCTGCAGCCCAGCCCTCCCCTCCTCCAAGAGCTGACCCCCGCTCCCTCCCAGACCTCCCTATTCATTCCCTCCTCACTCAGAGAGAGCTAAGAGCCAGCTCCCGGCGAAAGGGCTAATGCACTAATGAAATTAGCCCACATTTGGTGTCAAGCAGCCAGCCGGCTTGTCTGCCGGGGTCAGCGGCCAGCGGGAGGCCCCCTCACCGTATCGTGGCTCATTTCCCGGCACACAGCTGCCGCGGTGGAGGATGTATAAATGTTTCAGTGTTAGTACTGGGAAACCACATGAGGGAGCATTTGGCGAATGGAAATGCTTCCCTTGTATCAGTATCAGGAAGGCGAGGGAATCAAACAGAGGCCTCAGAGTGGAGAAGGGATCCTAGCTGATGGAGACAGTCTCCCGTGGGAGCTGTCCACAGAGATGTTGGAGCTGAGCACCTCCAAAGGCCAGGCCTGCTTCCCTTAGGGTCCCCGGGGACCCCAGAGCCCAGCATTCACCAAAGGAGCTGCTGTTTAGGGAGGAGGAGAAAATGTGGGTGTATTGTGTTGTGGGGGTGGGGTGGGGATTGGGGTTAGGGTTGGCAGAGATCTCCCAAGAATCCACTCCTTCCCTTTGACCCTCTTTTCCATAGAGACACCCCTAAAATGGGGGAGGGGAGGAGAGCAATGTCTCCTTGTAGGTTTTTAGTCCAAAGAAAGTAAGAATCTGGTTTAGATTTTTGCTTCCCAAATGAGTTGCACCTTGTGGATATTCTTATTCCTTATTTGGCACATCAAAAGTGCCTTGGGTTCTGGAGAACATCACAGAGCCCTTAGGCTTTCTGGGAAAACGTTCATTGGACCAGCTGTCTGAGGTGAGAGTGAGGGTCCCTCTGAAACCTCTATGGTGGAGAAAGGATTTGATTAAGATGGTCACCCCCATCTAATAGGAGGGGAGGAGAGATTTTTGGGTCCTATATCTAGAGCAAGAAGGGATCTTTAAGGTTATTTCACTCCCTTCCCTTTTACAAATGAGGAAACTGAGACCCATTGAGGTTAAGGGACTTGTTCAAAGCAATATAGGTAGTAATACTAAAATAGAACAACAGGATTTGAACCTGGGTCCTCTAACTCTGGATCCAAGATGTCTTCTACTGTCCCATGCTTGATGTCCAGCTCCCAAAGAGTCTTTACACTGAAAGATGGATCCCTAACCATTGCCCTTCCATAGAAATGATCCAGGTTAGTTGGTTGCTACTTTCATACATGCTGGGTCCATTGGGACTATCTCTGGAAAATAAAGTTCCATATTCGTTAGAAGTTAGTGAAGGCAGCTCACTGAAGGGGAGAGATGGGAGGTTGGGAGTGTAAAAGAGGGAGTCAGTTGAAAAGAAAAAGGCAAGCAGAAATCTGTGACTGAGAGTGATGGGGATGGCTCCTGTTTCCCAAGCTCTCATAGAAATTTGGCCCACCCTGAGTTCTGAGTGGTAGGCAAAGAGAAGTTATTTGGGGGGCTTGCCACAGTTCCATATGCTAAAACCACAAGTGCTTAGAAAACCCTTGATGCCTATGAGGCTGGTCAGCTGCTAGTTGAAAAGCAGGGAAAAATCATATAGATATTTTAAGGGGCTGGAGGGTCCCAGCTTAACTATCCCACCTAATAAACCTGGCCACCCCCTTCCCACACAAGGGAGACAAGAGACACTCATTGGTGAAGAGTTATAGAGGTTCCTAATTTCTGTTGGTTCCCCCCCTCTCCCCTACACACACATCTGGTGCATCCAACTTGCTCTCTGGAAGTAGATGGAAGCTGGAGATCTGGGGAGACATTGGAAGGGATGCCCTATTTTTGTGTGTGTGTGTGTGTGTGTGTGTGTGTGTTTAACAGTGGGGAGGGAGCAGGGATAGATGTGTGGGCATGATGTCTCTGTGAGGTTTCTCAGGAAATGTAGCCACTTCATCATTTGGGTTACAATCAAGCCAGCCAAACTAGGCTTGGTGTTTCTCATTATTCCCATCTCTGGAGAGCACGTATCCTTAGGTTGGCTCCAGTAAATTGGACTTTAAAAGGTAAATGTAAATTCTAGTGTTAATTTATTTAAAGTAAATTATTCAAAAAGTCATATGTCAGCAAGCTTCCTTTTGTGGCACTCTATTAATGTCTTCCTTAAATACAGAGAAGCCCTCTCTAAAAGCTGTTTTATGGATCCAGGAAATTATTATGAAGAAGTGCTTATTGTAAAGGACGGCTTAGTTGTTGGGTTCAATTAGGGAGAAAGCCAGGGTCAACAGGAGCCCAATGTGTGAAACAATTCTAACAACAGAGATGCTGGAGGAGAGATTAAGGCAAAAGTTTGGTGAACAATATGGAGATACATGAACCAAGAGGAAAGAATAGGACAAATGAAAGTTCTTACCCAAAGTTCCAATCCTTCAAGGAAACCTAGTGGCAAGATCTGGTCAATGATCTGCTTTGGTGGCATCTGGATTGGAAAAAATAGAGGATTTGGGAGTCCAGGGTCCAAGGTTCTAGTGTTTGCCCTGATTTACAACCTCTGCTGGGTCACTTGGGCCTTGGTTTCCTTATCTGTTATCTTTATCTCTATATCTGAAGATATTCTTATCCTAATAATGCTTGCCTTTTGAGGAATATTCTGTCAACTTTTGGCAAATGTGTAAGTGAGAAAATGGATGCTTAAATGCTTTCAAATTTTAAATGGGCTAGAAGGTTACCATCTGTGTGCTGCTATTTCAGAGAAGATATTAAATCTTCATTACTGCTGGGAAAGAAGAAATTGAGAAAGAGAAAACATTCACCAGACCATTGTTTTTCAAAAGTCACCTCTTCCTCTCAGAGAAGCTTTGGAAGTGTTGGTGAACTGATGCAAAGTGAAGTAAGCAGAAAATCCACAATAACTATGATAATAAAAACAAACAAAAAACTCCAAACAGAGCCAAATGTTGCTTAATTCTAATGGCCCAGAGAAGAAAGAAGGGAATATTCCTCCCACTTTTCTTTTGAGAGGTGGAGGATTATGGGGACATTTTGTCTACACTGTCAGACATGTTGGTTAGTTTTTTTAAACTGGTTTTCTTTGCAACTAGAGAAGTCTGTGCATTAATGTAAGGAGAATTATATCTGGAAAAGATTGTGGTATTAAAAAAGGTATCAACAAAATGTTAATTTCAAGAAAAGGAAGGAAGGGAAAAAAGGAGGGAAAGGAGGGAGGGAGGAAAATAGGCAGGAAGGAGATGTAGGAAGGAAAGAGAGGAGGAAAAAATGAAGGAAAATGAAAGCAAAGATGTAGTGAGGAAGGACGAAAGGAAGGAGAGAAGAAAGAGAAAAAAAAGATGAAAATTGAGACAGTGTTGCTTTTAGCAATTGGAGAATTTGGGTTCGAATTTTAACTCTCCTGCTTAATAAGGGAGTCGGACAAATCACTGCCTTCCTCCCTTCTCAGCTCAGTTTCCTAGTTTCTTCCCCTATAGAATGAAGTAGTTGGACTAATTAACTTCTAAGGCAGACTATAAGCTCCCTGAAGTTAGGTACTATTTTACCTTTGTCTTTGTATTCATACTACATGGCACAGTGCCTGGCATATAGTAGGTATTCTTACTGTAGCAAGAGAAGGTATGAAGTGCAAGAGTTTGATTGACAGCCCTCAAGCCTCAGAATTCTCCATTAACTGGCTGGGTGAGAGTTCCAAGCTGTTGAAGGCAAACTGTCTGTCTGGAGTTGAAGGTCAAGCCTGAAGGGTGTAGATCTGGACTCTCCTGGACTCTCCTGGACATCTTGCAAGTTGCCTTGAATACCATCCAACAAAAGTGTGAGGAATTTCCCCATATACTCTGGTGGACAGAGTGGAAACTTGGAGGAGCCTCTCTTTCCTGGGACATCTGAGGTCTTAGCTGGATTCCTGTACCTGACCCTCCAAGGACTCTGTGTGTGAGAAATCGGGTTCCCTGTTGGACTTACCCTTAGGAAACTTAGGTATTTAGTTTAGTGTAGTTGGATAGTGGGTTTAATAACTGGGAAAATAAGTCAGATGCAACCCTTCCACTTTTTCCTTTTCCCTTCATCCCTTCTTTGTTAATAAATTCATTTTATTTAATTATTCCTTCTCCCTTTATATATCACCTTCCTTCCCCCTTCCAAAAGTTACTTATAACATTACTCATTGATTGATTTTTCAGCTTTAAATCTATGTTTAAGAAAAGAAAGTTTAGTTTCTTTGGGATGAGGGCAAATCACTTGCTCTCGTTGAGCCTCTTCTTCCTTGGGAACATCCAAATAATAATTCTTGTACCACTTCTTCAATGGGAAGAAAGCACTTTGGTGATTTTCAAGGGCCATGAAAATTGGGGGTTATTATGACCAAAGAATAGTAAATTTTTACCTCTTGGCAACAGGTTGGCTTTAGTGGGAAAAAGGCAGGAAACTCTGGCTACATTTTTATTCTTGCCAAATGGTCCTTCTTTCAGGCCAACTCTGTGTTGAGCACTGAGACTTCTAGTCTCCAAAAGTTACTGACAATAACTCCTTACTGATTCAGCTTCTGGAACTCCAAGGGCAGAGAGAAGGAGTGGTTGAAGGGCCAAATGGTAGTCCAATGGCCAGCCCACACTGCCTAGGATCTCCCACCTATACAGGAGGTTTCTTCATCCTGATGCACTAAGGCCATGCAATTCCAGTAAGGACAGGATGATTGGGGAACCTTCTTGGGGTGACAGAATCCAAGAGAAGCTAAATGCATTTATACTTGGGAGGTGCTTCCTCTGGCTAGGTGATGGGTAAATTCTTACCCTTCATTAAGGAAATGCCTGGAGAGATCATCAATTGGAAGACTTCAGAGGCCACTGAGTTCAAACCTCTCTTCTTATCTATGAGAAAATAGGCTAAGAAGTGAAGTAATTCTTAGCTAGTAATGGAGGTGTGGGGACATTTGGAGATTGGATGCCCTGTTTGTTTTTAACAGTAGAGGGGAAGTAAGTAGTAAAAAAGAGGGATGCCTCACACAGGTCTTCCTGACTCTGGGTCCAGCACCATGTCTACTATACCATACTTTCTCTATGGTGCAGTTATCCAAAGACTCTCTTTCTCTTCATCCCTTAATAGTCCAGTGCTGACTGTTCCCCAGATGAAACAAACAAGACCTAGGAGCTTTTGTAAACTTCTGGTTTCTGACTTAAAGTGCCCAGAGGGCAGGAGCTAGACTTTTCATCTTTTCAATAAATAATTTCTCTCAGCTGTAAAATGAGCTGGAGAAGGAAATGGCCAACCGCTCAAGTATCTTTGCCAAGAAAATTCCAAATGGGGTCATGAAGAGTCAGGCACAATTGAACATTTCTCTTCATAAATGCTTATTTTTATATGTATTTAAATACACAGGTGTAACATAGAAATATTTTATATCATATCATATTATTTCTTATTCTAAATATAAAATTATTTTGTCACATTAATTGTGCTATATACTATTATTATTTGTATCTATATACTGATCTGGACCTTTGATTTTCAGAGCATGGATAAAACACTTGGATCAGGAACTCCCTTCACCATAGATGAACTACAGGGCCCATTGGGTCTGGGGAGAAGCAGAGGTGGGAGCCTTAGGTATCTCTTCCAGGCTGTAACCCCAAAGTCAGATACAAGGAGCTAGTGCCTCTAGCCTGGCTCCCCTGATAACTGCAGAAGAAACTTTAGATTTCATCAGCATGTTGATAACTAGAATGACTGCTGGTAGCTTTTGCTCTTCCTTTTTCTTCCCATTTTTCTGAGAAGTAAGTACCCCAGCACTGGAGTCTTTCAAGGGTAGATGGGATGACCACTACTTGCAAGGAATGCCATAGAGAGGATTCGCCAACTAGTTGGACTAAAGGTTCTCAGAAGTCCTTTTCAGTTCTGTTATTATAGGATTCCTGGCTTCCTTATTTGCCATTCTTTTTTCTTTTCTTTCTCTTATTGTTCTCTTACACAAATTTTGCTCAGGTATTTTGACATTTTAAAAACACCTGCAATTCCTAGAGTTTACATTCATGACACTGAATTTTCCAAAGGAATGTTTATTGGACTTTTATATATTTTAATCTGCTTTATTAATTTATTTTCTTCCCAATTACTTTATATATGTATATAAGTATATAATCATAAATATATAGAGATATGTTTATATAGAATTATAAACATATTTGTAAATGTCTACTTTGGAAGGCATTGTGCTAGTACAATGGGCAGAATGCAGAGGAAAAATCCTCTTTGCCTTTAAAAGTTGTTGCTATTGTTCAGATGAGTTGGATTCTTTGTGACCTTCATTTGATATTTTCTTACCAGAGATATTGGAGAAGTTTACCATTTCCTTTTCTAGCTCATTATACAGATGAGGAAACTGAGGTAAACAGGGTTAAGTGACTTGCCCAGGATCACACAAGTAGAAAATATCAGAGGTAAGATTTGAACTCCGGAAGTTGAGTGTTCTTGACTCTAGGTCTAGCACTCTATCCATTGCACCACCTAGCTGCCCCATAGGGCTTATAGCCAAAGAGAGGAGATGAAATATATACAAAAATTACTAGGAGAATCAATCAATTGATCAATGAACTTTATTAAGCAATTTTATGTACTAAGTACTGTGAATTTTATGTATGAATTTACTTTCGCTGATTATATAAAATCATCCTCAGATAGGGACCTATATTCTTTTTAGACACGACTATTAAATATTAGTAATTTTTAGGGCTTCTGTCCCAAAGAGACTGAATAATTTTTTTTAATGATCTTCCCCATTGTAAATCTAATGTCAATGAACTCACCAGGTTCTAAGATATCTTTGGAAGGTCAATTAGCTAGATGTTGTTGGTATAAAATTAACAGTAAAATGATTAATAGTTCCAAATATTTACCAGTTTATGGAAAACATTTTGCCAGCTGTCTCTCCTCTTACAATGCATATAGATATTTGGTAGAACAGCAATTTATGTGTTGCCATAAAAATTCAGGACAGAAGTTGCCAGCTTTACTTCATCATTCTAGTTTTGCTCAATAAAGCTCTATGTGTGCTATCTGTAGCTAGGTGATGTAGTGGAGAGAGCACTGGGCATGGAATCAGAAAGACTCATCTTCATGTGTTCAAATCCAGCCTCAGACATTTACTATCTATGTGTCCCTAGGCAAGTCACTTAACTCTATTTGCCTTAATTTAATTATCTGTAAAAGGAGTTGGAGAGGAAATGACAGATCACTCCAGTATTTTTTCCAAGAAAACTTCAAATGAGGATATGACTAATTAACTAAATGACAACACAAAAACAAGTGTGCTATCTGCTAGGATAGTATAATACAAATTGAAAGGATTTTACTCATCCTAACCCAAATGTCAAGTGAAGGGGAAGAAGTTGACCTGGCAAGGAAGCAAAGTACTCAAAAGACAGATTTAGAGTGGACCTGTTTATACAAAAATATTTGTAGCTGCTCTCTTTGTGGTGGTAAAGAATTGGAAACTAAAGGGATGTCCCTCCATGAGGGAATGACTGAACAAATTGTGGCATATGATGGTGATGGAATACTATTGTGCTAGAAGGAATGATAAACAGAATGACTTCAGAAAGAGCTGGAAAGAACTATGTGAACTGATAGAGAGTGAAATAAGCAGGATCAGAAGAACATTGCACAAAGTAACAATACTGTGGAATGATCAAACGTGATAGACTTTGCTACTAACAGTGATACAATGATTCAGAACAGTTCTGAGGGACTTATGAAAAAGAATTCTATCCATTTCCAGAGAAAAACTGTTGGAGTAAGAATCCAGATGGAAGCATAGGATTTATCACTTATTTGGTTATATGTTTTAGGGTTTTGGTTTATAAGATTATTCACTTATAAAAATGAGTAATATGGACATATGTTTTACATGATAATACATGTATAACCCAGATTTAATTGCTTGCCAGCTTCTGGTGTGAGGAGGGAAGAAGGAAGGAAGACAATTTAGATTATATAACTTTGGAAAACTCATGTGGAAATTTGTTATTAAAATTTTTTTTAATTTAAAGACAGTTTTAGGATAAGGAAACTTGTAGTGTTGACTATATACAGTCAATGGATCTGATGCACAAAAAGGCAATAATAATCCCGAGGCTAGGGACTAATTCACATCTGAGTTGAAAATACTTCTTTGAGGGAAAATGACTGAAATCAGGGAGACACACAGTAAGAGTAAGAGGTTTGAATAGAATCTACAATGCTTCAGCTAAAGTAAAAAAATAAAATAAAAGCACGTGTAGCACTCATAATCTCAGATAAAGCAGAAGTAAAAATTGATCTAATAAAAAATTAAGGAAAGTACATGCTTCTGAAAGATATAGACAATGTAACAATATCAATATTAAACATATTTGCACTAAATAGCACAGTGTCCAGTTTCCTAAGGGAGAAGTTACATGAATTTCAGGAGGAAATAGATAGTAAAACATTATTAGTGAGAGATTTTAACCTTCCCCTCTCAGAAACAGAAAAATCCAATAAAAAACAAATAAAAAAGAAATTGCGATAAATAGAACTTTAGAAAAGTTTGATATGGTAAGCTTCTGGAGAAAACTGAATGGGAACAGAGAGGAGAAATGACTGTTTAAAAGTTGCTGTCATTCAATGAATGACAGTAATAACTTTGTAGAGAAAAAGTAGATGTTAAGGCAGCAAAGAAAAGACACCAGTAGATGATATTAACAGCTTTAGTAGACAACATCAGTGGCAGCTTTGATGATCAAAAAAGAAAAAAAAAAGGATTCTATCTGGGACTATGTATGTTCTCTCTTCTATTGATGGCATGGGGACATATGGGAGAGTTTGCTTTTGTGTATATTAGGAAGAAGGAGAGATATTTTTCCTTTTATTTACCTTGATGTTCTTTGTAATTAAATACTTTCGGTGGATCTGGGCAGAAAGAAGCATCATGGGCTATGTTTTTGAATTGATGTTGACCCAGAGTGCTCTGAACATTTATTTAGCTTTCAGGTTCCCACAATGAGACACAATCCAGGCAACAGACAATAAAACAATGTCAATACAGCATTTGCTTGGCAAAAAGAATTACCTTCTATCTACATCTCATTATCCTCCTAATGTATAACTGTCCTAGAGTGGATTGGACTGCCTTGGAAGGGAGTGAGTGAATCCCCCATCTCTGAAAGCCTTGAAGTAGAAATGTATACGGAATTCTTATTTTGGTATAAGGAGGATTAGGTGGAATCTGAGATCTCTTTTAACTCCAAAATTCTATGATTCATTGATTCTATGAACTCACTCTCTATACAGTATAAGATAGCATACTTATGAAGACCAGAGCATCTCAGTTTATTTGTCTTTGGCAATATATGAATGATGTTTTACACTCAGCAATAAAAACAGCTAGCATTTATATAGTTCTTTAAGGTTTGCAAATCATATTATATTTACAGATAGGGAAACCAAGGCAGGCAGTGATCAAGTGATTTACCCAGGATCACACAGCTAGTCAATTCAGGCCTTCCTGACTCCAGGTTTAGTGCTCTGTCCCCTGCAGTATCTAATTGCCTAGCTACCTTTTAGATAATCCAGACTCATGTTTTGCTCAGTTTCCATAAGGACATCTCCAAAAAAGATCTTCCTTCTAAGACTAAGATTCTTGATGGATCTGGAAGCAGACTATAAGTTCTATCAGGTTCATGGGGTTATAATGTGGCAATTAATGGCACAGGGGATGGAGCTTTGAGCCTGGAGTCAGGAAAATCTGAGTTCAAATCCTGACTCAGACATTGACTAGCTGTGTGATTCTAAGGCAAGTCACTTAACCTCTGACTGTCTGTTTCCTCAACTGTATTATCATAAATTATATTATAAATTATAATTATTAATAAATATAATACAAATACTATAGTGATTATGACTAAATAATTAAAATAATATAATACTTTTTACTGCTACTAATAAAATATTATGAGAATTAAATGAGATATATGAGTTAAGTGAGCACTTTTAAAGTCTTAGTATAGTGCCAAGCACATAGTATATGTCAATATATGTGCCTATTATATATATAAATATATACTATATTAAATGCTACATGCATGTTTATTTCATATACATGCATATAATATATTTATATACCATGTAAATGCTTATTCTTTCTCCTAGATATAAAGCTGGAAGAAGGCATCTCATTTAAATCCCTCCTTTCATAGATGAGGAACTGAACCCAAAATAAATGAAGTGACTGGCTTGTGATCATATAGGTTATAAGTAGTAGAGTTGGGATTTGAATTGCCCCTGACTCCTCTAATGAAATTCTGGGTTCTAGGATAGACCTGGTGATAACCTGAATGACTGCCATTCATCTGAAACCTAGAAGCCCTCTGGACCAAACCCAAGATGACAAATCTCATGACCCCAGAAACTCTAAAAAAAAAAAAGTCTGTCAAATTGTCATCTATAGGGTTATAGCCCTTAATTGGCATGATAGTCAAAAATCTAGACAAGTTTGATGCTCTGCCTCAGTTTTGGATGTATCAATCTCTAGTTTTTTCCTTAGAGAAGTCATGATTTACAATGGTTCTCTCATTCTGTGGATGTGGAAGTAGGAGAGTACTTGATCATGATGGTATCACTGAATTCTGTTTTTAGAATTTGGGGTTTGGACATCTTACTGTTGAAAATAAGTGTTTTGAAAGGTAAATATAGCAAATGGCTTGACAGCCGGTACATCACACTTTTTTCTTCCCATCACTGTGGTTCTTCCCATTAAGCCTTGGCAAAACTATGAAGCTGGCCAGGCCCATCTTTGGGATCCTGGCTGTTACCCATATCTCCAACCTCATGGTACCCAGTGGCCTCACGTTACCTAGGGCCTCCCTAGCATCTCTTCCTTTCTCCTCTGACCCCACATCTGTCTCCCAAGAATAGTGTCTTCTACACCATACTTCTTCCTCTCCCAATTTGTTTTAACGGAGGTTTTGTGAAGATAGTCCTGTAACCTGAGGGATTGCTTCTGCCAACAGTGAGAACTTGGGCACTGAGCAGGCTGGGCAGAAGTTAAGATGGAAGTAGCTAGGATGATGCTCTCATAGTTGGGAAGCTGTATGGACCTTAGAGATCATCTGATCAATTTTCTTCATTTTATAATTTAGGAAAATGAGTTGTGTCTTTCCCAAAGTCATGCAGCTTATACATCAGAGCCAGGATTTGGCCCCATATTCTATGACACCATCCCTGGCATTCTTTCCAGGGTTGTCAGTACCCCATCAATCATGATATGTAGGCTCCCATCTCCTTAACCAAACAAGAATTCATATTTCTATATGCCTTTAAGATTTGCAAATTTCTTTCCTCATGATAACTCTATAAGGTAAATGGAATAGGTATTATCATTATGAACAGTATACAATGATATTAATATTATTAGTATGTTATAATTGATCACATTAGTATGCTATATAAATTAATGTCTATAGACTATGTTATGTTAATATATTCTATTATAGAATATATAATGTTAAATATATCATGTAATAATTATAATGTAACATATAATTATATATATGTTATATATAGTACAATATGTTAATTATATATAATATAATAAATTAATATATGATGGTGATTAATACTTTGTTTTTATTATTAATTATTTTTATTTAACTATCTCAGGGTTGTGATGTTAAATTATTATAATGTGATATGATATTTATAATATCATATTATAATCATTACTGTATTCTTAATAATAATAATTTTTGCCAAGCCTTTGATTTCTTTAGTACAGGGATCTCCTAGTTAAAAAAAAAACTCCCATTGATGCAGATTTCAATGTTCTCTGGAATTTCCATTAAAATGTGGTGTCTGGGTCCTCAAGAGATTAAGGGACTTGCCAAGGAATAACCAGAAATATCTATCCAATGTGGGACTTGAATCTAGCTCTTCCTGCCATAAGCCAGCTCCTTATTCACTATCTCACTTTTCAAGTGTTTTCCTCCATTTGACAAAGGAGGAAACAGAGGTTCTGAGATTTGAAGCTACTTGCTTGTGCTCACTTATAAGAGAAAGAGGGAGGACTGGAATTCAAAGTTTTTCTGAGGTTAAGTCCCATTATCTCTCTGTTAACCCCATCCCACCTTTCTGTGCTGTAGACAAGAATCAATCAAAAAAGGAAATCTCAAATAGTCAACAGGCGTTCCTTAAGCTCCTATTATGTGCCTAACACCATTCTAGGGTATGGAAATAAAACAGCCTTTGCCATCAAGGATTTTACATAAAAGCACCCAAGTGGCACAGTAGATAGAATATTAGACTTGGAGTCAGGAAGACCCAAATTCAAATATAGCTTCTGGTACTTACTGGTTGTGTGACCCTGGGTAAATTATTCAACCTGTGTTTGCCTCTGTTTTCTCAGTGCTAAAATGGGCATGATAATAATATCTACCTCCTGGGGTTGTTATGAGAATAAAATGAGATGCTATTTTATAAACATGAGTCAAGTAAATGCCATTCATCATCCCAATCATTATTATTATTCTATCTCAGGGTCTGGTCTTCAGAGTTTATAAACAATTTGCAAAGGGCATTACAAACAAGGGACAACCAGACTTAATAGAGTTGGAACCTTAGATATTATCCAACTCCTTGTTTTACAAAAGGGCAAACTGAGGCCCAGAGAAGATCTGATTTTTCCAAGATCACACAGTTGTTGTTGTTCATCCTTCATTTTCAGAGAACCAAGACATTGTAACAACAAGTGATATCTTGATTTGTGGGTGAATAAGAGTTAAGTGAGATAGAGTCATGCAAGGTAATTAGTTCAGAGAGAGGACTCAAGTCATGTCTTCTACTTTTTCCACTTGTCTATGGTGCGTCCCAATAAAAAAGTACATTTTCATTCCGTAAGAATTTTCAAAACTAAACCTCATTTTCCCTCTCCACCACAACTACGTTCATTACTAGACAGTTCATCCACTCCCTTGTCCCCTAAGTTCCAAGCCTGTTTATCAGTATATCATTCATATGGCTCCTTCACCCTACTTTTAAGAAATCCCCTCTCCCTTTTCAGTGTTTTTTCCACCCTACAAATCATACACTTTTCCAGATGGCCTTTACTCTTTGCCATATGTCCAAGCTACCTTCAGCTTTTTGATCATTGCCAGCACCCTTCACCACAATTTTTCTGTCTTGGTATAAAAGACACCTTTGTGTCTAGTGTCTTAACCACATTTCCAAAGTTTTTCTCATCTGCTTTCTTCAGGATTCAAGTTTCACACTCACAGGTACCAGTCTTCAAAGAGCAATTAACTTGAATTCATAAACTTGAGGGGTCAGGCTATGGCAAAATGAGGTTGAAAGTCTTTGATCTCTTTTGGGTTGCCTCCTCCCCATCCCTAAACTAAATCAGCTCTTTGAAGTCTCCTCAGCTTTTCTGAAAATGACAAAACAGGGGACCAAGGTAGGTAGAAGTTCTGAGCAGGGACCATCTAGGAGGGAGTACGTGGAGACAAGAATGTTTCCAAGAGCTTGATTTTGAAAGGCTGGTTCCAGCCCATGGTGGTCAGAATCAGCATGCGTAATAAGAGCAATATCAGGGACTAAATGGTTAGAGTCCAGCCTGCCAGTCAACGATCCCTGGATTTAAGTCCAGCATTTGACATGCATGAGCTGCATGACGATGAATGAGTCTCATAATGTTTAGTGCCCCAGGCAATTCCCAAAGACTAAAGATTTCCCTACGAGTTGCCAATATGAATTGGTAGTAAGAGTTTCCACTTCAGTGCTGATAAAGAGCATATAGACCCAAACCAAACCAAACCAAACAACAACCCAAACCATAAAAATAGACAATAATTGGATTTGAAAGCCAGGGCTCTCTAGCTTGGCCATCAATTTCAGGGTGACAATCCCAAACCAAAGCTCATTCCTTTTCTCTATACCCCTTTCCAAAAAAAAATCCAACAACTTTTCTAAATTCTTTCCAGACATGATATGAATTGATATTCAGGTTCATTTGGTACAGTCCAGAAACCAAAAAAAAAAAAATCTGCCATCTAATATTACACCGAGAAGGGTTCTTAGGCTCCTATTTGCTCTGATGGGATATACAAATCAAACACACACACACATCCCTAGCTCAGCATCTGTAGCTGACAACCCTGAAATCTCAACCCGGAATGTTCTACACCATGGAATATTTCACACCATGAGAAAAGACGCTCCAAAGCTGGGGAGGTTTACTTGGTGCCCAAGCCTACTAGGCACAGATGGCGAGAAGGGCATTTTTGACAAAGGAGACCTCAATTCATTTCTCCATATAACTCAAGTCTCCTCTCCTTCTAGCTAAGTAGACTCTGTGCAAGAACCAGTAATGTACCTGTTAATGTCTACAGATAGAGGGGTGGGGGGGGATGGTAGTCAGTCTAAACTCATTGGGGGCATTGCCCAACACTCAGTTTTACCATCTCAACTTGCCAGTAGGTGGCAGAAAGTCAGAAATTTTTAAAAATTGTTTTGCTTTAAGGAAGGTCCAAGTATCAGAAGCCAGTCTCCAATATTCTTCCCACATCTGTATGAGATTAGAAGCCAGGAGGGAAGGATTTGTGGAGGTGATGGATCACTTACTGGGATTTACCATGTTTTTAAGTCATTTCATCCGTTTCCCCCCGGAGGGTGTGAGGGATCCTGGGGTATAAACCATTTGATCCATTTTCTTATTTTTACAACTTGTCATAATAATTGAGGCTGCATTGCTGGGGCTGCCTCTAGTCCCAAGCTCATGGGAGCCACACCTTTCATCATTGGTCCACAGGCACCAACTCCTTGAACTTGGCCATTTCTGAGAAACTCAGGTACATGCTTTGTCTGTACAGGCTATGATGTGTTGGCTGGCAGATGTTTGGTTTCTTTCTTTAAAAATAAAAAAGGCTTCTTTATACAGAGATTTATTTCTTTGGAAGTCTAATGTAGAAAGTCTTGAAGGAAAGAGGCTAGGAAGCCTGAAAATTCAGATTTCAGGCTGGGGAGGAGAATAAGGGGAAGGAAGGGAGCAGAGCTAAAATAAAATGTTCAAAATAAGTCAAGTCATAGAAGATGAGAATTATGCGCTCCCCAAAAGAGTCAGTCTAGAGAATGGCAACATGTAAACTGTGGTAAAAACAGAAACTAAAACTAAACAAAAAAACTAAAAACATTTTCCTTTTCTATTTGATCTTAAGGAAAGTCACACCTTTCCTGGACTTTATTTTCTGTAAGACAAGTGCAAATATAGCCAGTGGGTATTCTGAACCTCACAGAGAATATATATTAGATCTGTGTGACTTCGAATTTCTCCACTAAAGATAGAAATAGAAATTTTACAAAATTGTTGTGCTCATAATCTCATTCTTGACTTTGGACTCTCACTTTCCATACTCAATCTGATGCCAAGTCTTATGTCAGCCTTCACAGATCTCATATACATTCCCTTTTCTCCATTCACACAGGTGCCAGTGGAAAAGACACCCAATCACTTTGCACCTAGATGACTGCCATTTCAATTCATCTTTCACTTAGTTGTCAAAGTGATTTCCCTAAAGTGCAGATCAAGCCATATCATTCTACCTCAACTCAATAGACTCCATTGGCTCCCTGTTACTTCCAGGATCAAAAATAAGATCCGCTGTTTGGCAGTGTTTTTTTTTCATATTTTACTGCATACTCCAGGATGCAGTGACACTGGTGGTTATCTTCTTCACACGCCATTTCCTCCATCTAGATTTCCAACTCTATGTCTTTTCACTGCCTGTCCCTGTATCTGGAATATTCTCCTTCCTCACCTCCACCTCCTGACACCCCTGGCTTCTTTCAAATCTCAGTTCAAATTCTACCTTTGGCAGGAGGATTTTCTTGATATTCCCCTCCACCCCATCCCTTATACCTACAAAATATATTTATAGAAGATCTTTTGGAAACCAAGGTGGGATGGTTGCATTCCCATCAAAGGGGGAACAGATGAACAAATTATAGTGTACTAATGTAATGGTATACTCTAGTGCCATAAGGAATAATAAAGGAGAGGTTTCAGAGAAACCTGGGAGGAGAGATATCAACTGATGCAGAATAAAGTGAGTAAAATTAAAGAATAACAATATAAAAACAAGAACATTATAAAAATGAAATAAAACAAGCAACGCTGAAAGACTTAAGAACTCTGATCAATGCAGTGACTAATCATGATACCACAGGACCAATGAGAAAGCATGCTACCCACTGTCTGACAGAGGGATAATGGATTAAAGATGTGGAATGAAGCATAACTCATAGCCAGCAGAGAAATCGGTTTTGCTTGACTATGCATATTTATTAAAGGGCTTTTCTTTTCTTTTTTAATTTGGAAGTGAAAAGGAGGAGAAAATAAATGTTTATTAAGGAAAAAGAATAATTTAAAGTTTGGGGAAAACCCCAATATGGTTATTTGTTGAGTCTCTGTTAAGTAAAGGACTGTTCAAGGTGTGAGACATACAAGAAACAATGTTGTATGTGACCTTCACCTTCAAGGAGCTTATAGTCTAGTTGGGATGACAAGAAAAGACCACTTGAAAGGTAATAGGAAAAGAGACAATAATTCAAGACAAATGAGACAGTATATGATGAACTGAATAATGAGAGGCAAAGTTGAGAAATTCTATAGAGTTCAGAAGAAGTCATTTTCAGGGAGAGAGGAAGTCCATAGAGATGGTACACTGTAAGCTGATCCCAGATGGATAGGAGGCATTTTGATAGGTTGAAATTACAAGTAAATATTACAGGTAGATGGACCAATGTGTATATAGGTGAGAAAACCCAGAATATGTTTGGGGAACAGTGAAGAATTCAGGTTAGCTCAGTCTAGACTGGCTCAATGGACACATTATTGTCTTATGCAAAAGGAATCTTCCCTTCATAGAAAATTCCCCACTAGATTCCTTTAGGGCTTTTATAATCACATTTAAAGTATATTAACCAGGGGTATGCTGGTAAATATTTAACAATCAGCTTTTCAGAAAAAAGTGAAAACATGATATACTTTTACATTTAATATATATTATTATTTTATCCACCACTTTCTTCATTTTAGACAATTAGCAAAACAATAAATCAAACCCTGATTTGTAGCATTTGCAGATTTCTGAGGTATAAATGATGCTAACATTGAAAACTAAACAGCTGGCTCCAAGTTGGCACCAACATATTATTGGATTAACATAAAAATTCAGGACTGCTTGTATATGGTTGTTTCTAGAAAAGTGTTGAGCAGAAGGTTCAGATAGGGAGACTCAGTCAACTTGAGTTTAGAAGGGTTGAGTGTACCCTGTTGACATTGGAGAGCCCAAACAGATGTGTTGGGTGGGGATGGAAGGTGGCATCAAGAATTATTACTAGGGCAGGTAGACCAGCTCTTTACTTCCAAATGTCAAATTTAGAGGGTGTTAACATTACTTGCAGTCCTATGGAAGCCTGCAAACAACAGAGCTGAGTACCTGCTTAGCAAGTATAATTAATGAAAATATAAAGTCACCCATAATTTTTCCATCCCCCTAATGGCAGCACCATAAATGAGCTCCTCTCCTCTCTGTCTCAGTTCTATCTTGCCCCCTTCCACTCCCTATGACAACTTCCTCCCATTGACTTTTGCCACTTTTCCCAAATTCCAATTCTGCTGATAGCAGTCATACTTAGGCAGGAGCAGAGCCCAGCAAACATTTCAAGACAAGAGGTTCCATACTGAGGTTGTCTCCTTCCTCCATTTCCCTGGAACCCTTGGTCTTTGCCTTTATCATACTCTACCCTCCTAAAATATGATACTTATTTTTGTAGAGCATGTTGCTTCCTCTCTTATTGGATTGTAAGCTTCCAAGGGGCAGGACCTCTTTATTTTTTTCCTTTGCACCTCCCAAGTTTTACATCATGCCTTGGATACAGTATATATGCATCATCAGCATATGCTGAATTAGGGAGAGTTGAGTGTCCTTGGTCTAATTGGAACTGGCACCTTTCCTTTGGGTCCCATTATTTGCCATGCACTTCACCTTCCCCTGGATCCCTTTGTCTCCTTTGCCACCTGGGTCCCTGTCCTAGGCTGTTCATTCCACTTCCATAGATGGAGACCCAAGCAGGTGTGTCTCCTTGGCAATATGCTGACCCATTCATTCTGCATGATTCCATGATGGATGTGAGTCAAAGAGTTAGCCTAGCTCCAGCTAAATGGGACGAGTAGTTGACAACTCTGTTCTAAGTGTCGTCTGTTGCTGATCCAAAACCTTCTAGCCAGACCTTTACAACCTGACTCAAATCTGCCTTGCCCACTTTCATACTGCTCTCCTCCAAACCCTGGTTCTTCTTTTTCTTTAATTTAAAATTTTTAAATTTATTTACTTATTTAGAATATTTTTCTATGATTACATGTTTCGTGTTCTCTCCCTACCCTTTTCCTCCCCCATCCTAGAGCTGACAGATAATTCCACTGGGTTATACATATATTATTGCTCAAAACCCATTTCCATATTATTCACATTTGTAATAGAGTGATCTTTTAAAGCCCCAAACCCCCAATTATATCCCCATCGACCCATGTGATCAGGCAGTTGTTTTTCTTCTGTGTTTCTACTCCCACAGTTCTTTCTCTGGATGTGGATAATGTTCTTTCTCATAAGTTCCTTGGGATTGTTCTTGATCATTACATTGCTATTAGTAGCAGAGTCTATTGCCTTTGATCATTCTCAAATCCTGGATCTTTTAATCAATTGGACTGCTAGCAATGCTCTCATTTCATCCTGTACTCTCTCCCCTTTGTGCATAAGGTATCCCCCATTCTTGGAGCATACTCCCTCAGTCCTTCCTAATTTGTGCTTTTGGAATTTTCTTTCTTTAAGGTCCAGTTCAGGTGCCTCTTTCTCCATGATGTCATCCCTGATTCCCTACAGTGAAGAAGACTCTCTTCTTCTTAAAATTTTCTGGGTGCATCATTGAAGAGCACTGTTACTAGAATCATAGGACCTGGGTTCAAATTGTCTTCCTACTGCCCCTTCTCCCCCTTCTCAGAAGTGGCATCAAGAACTGTAACTGGGGCAGGTGGACCAGGTCTTTGCCCCCAAATGTCAAATTTAGCAGATGTTAAAATTACTTGCAAGCCCTTTGGAAGCTTAGGAATAACAGAGCTGAGTATTTGCAAAGTAAGAAAATATATAGCCACCGGCTAGCTTTGGGAAAGTCCCTAAAACCTCTGAGCCTCAATTTCTTTGCTTGTAAAATGAGGGGGTTGGCCTGGATGACTTCTAAGGTCCCCTCTAGATCTATGATCTTCTTTCCTTACCTTATATTTTTCTATGCACATGCTGAATTCTTCCTCACTCCCATAAAATATAAACCCTGTGAGGGCAGGGACTATGACCTCTTTTTTAGTTTATGGATCTCCAGTGCCTAATGACTTACAGTGGGGTTTTTTTTTTCCCCCCTGTTGTAGAGAATTCTAGATGAGGAAGTTCCCTTCCTGGCTACTCACTGGCAGCGCATCCATAATTCTAACTCTTGAAGTTGCCTTGAGCTTGAGAGGTTAAGCAACTTTGAAGGTCCAAGTCACAATATCTATAAAAGGTAGGACTTGAACTCAAGTTTCCCTGACTGGTGGGTCCTTTAACTATTAATCCCTACCTTTCACATTTTGTGGTTGTTGGGTCATTTCAGTTGTGTTTGACTCTCTATGTCCCCATTTGGGATTTTCTTGGGGGAGATATTAGAGTGGTTTGCCATTTCCTTCTTCAGGTCATTTTACAGATGAGGAAACTGAGGCATACAAGATTAAGTGACTTGGTCACTCAGGGTCACACAACTAGTATTTGAGACCAGTTCTGAACTCAGGAAGATGAGTTTTCCTGATATCAGGCCAAGTGCTCGAGCCATTGTGCCACCTAGCTGCCCCACCTTTCACATGGCAGATATTAATATTTCTGTTGAACTTGGTATTATTTTTCAGTATAGATTTTTATGTCATTTTCCTTTCTAACATGATCTAATTTTAGAGATGTAGCCAGTATTTGGGGGCTGCCTATATTCAGACTAACGGGGGAATTGTCATCTAATAGGCAAAAATGACTCAACGGAGGGGAAAAAAACCATTTGGAAATAATTTTACTCAAAAACACCCCAAAATATTAGAGTGACCTCAAGGAAAGGGTGATGCAAGCAGTGCTTTTAACTGTGGGACAACGCTTGATCATTACCCTCAGTGAATAGACTTTTGTTTTCTCAACCTTTTTCTTCTGAAATCCACCAAGATAGTAAACATCATGTGTTTTCCCTCCGGATGAGGAGGATTGATTCATTCTCTATGCTTATTAAGGGTTTGCTCATTGCTGAAGATAGTGTCTGATTTAAAAAAAATAAAATAAAAGTCCAGGACATTGGCTAGTCCTCATGGTGCCTTCCTTAGTAAATAATAGGAAGTTTCTCTTGTAAAGACTGCTTGATAGATTAAATCTATCTGTGAAATGGGCTCAAGAGTGGATGAAGTGCTGGACTTGGAATATAGGAAGGCACCTATTCAAACCTCACCCCCAACACTTTCTCACTGGATGGCCTTGGTCGATTCACTTAACTTATCTAACCACCCAGCTTGCTGATCTGAAAAATGGTTATAAAAATAACTAGTGCTTGGCTCATAGGGTTGTTGTGAAGCTTGAATGAGATAAACTGTGTAAAGTGCTTTGCCAACTTGAAAGCACTATATAAACTGTTATTATTATGTTTTTAAATTTTGAATTTAGTTTATACTTCTCCCCAAAGTACAAAATCTGAATGTAGTCTTGAATCCTCTCTTTTAGTAAGAAGCAATAGTGACAAAGATGGAGAGGGTAATGATAACATGCTGAAATAGAAAATATTTCTCTTTAGATTCATCATGAGTTCAAATCTAGTCACTTTATGCTTACTAGCTGTGTGACTGGGCAAGTCACTTAGCCCTGTTTGCCTCAGTTTCCTCATCTGTAAAATAAGCTAGAAAAGGAAATGGCAAACCACTCCAGTATCTTTGCCAAGAAAATCCTAAATGGGGTCACAAAGAGTTAGACATGACCAAAAAAACCCAAAACAAACCATTGACAATGTTAACAACTTAAATTGAAAGTCATGTTAAAAAGCAAAAACAATGGCATTATAATACATGTATAACCCAGATCAAATTGCTTATCCATCAATCTCCAGGAGAGGAGAGGAATGGTAGAATGGTAGACTATTTTGATCTTTTAATTTAGGAAAACATGTTTTAAAATGTTATTACATAGAATTGGGAAAAAATATTAAAACAAAACATTCCATGTCTCTTGTATACCTCCTCCCTCCCCTACACACACACACACACACACACACACACACACACACACACACACACACAGAGTTTGAGTCCCGCCCAGGTTCAAGGTACTTTGTATATTAGTCCTAAAACTGTAAAACTCACAAGTTCCTGATAGTGGATTTAACTTGTCTCTACTTAACCAGATGACACAGATAGTTCAAAACAAAGTAAATAGCATAGTAAGATCAGGAACCAAAAAAACAACAAAAACTCAAGCAACTAAGGATGCCCTCTCTTATAAATACAAACAGCATTAGTGAAGGGGGCAGATCTATCCAGACTTCACATATATAGAAGAGAGAAGCATACATATATATATAGTAAAAATTATAATTAATGTATAATAACTTCAAATATATTTTATAAGATTTATTAATAATCACTAGAAGTAACAAATAAAACCACATGCCCATGGCTAATTTACCTACTCAAATAGCCTGCTCCACCAATGTCTCAACTCAGGAAAGAAAAAGAGCGTAGGAACCCCACCCAATTTATCTCTCTATATCAGCATGTAATGACAGGAAGCCAGTGGACTCCTGGGAAATGTAATTCAAAGGCACAAGATTTATATATATATATATACACATACACATACACACACATATATATGGGACTCAGAAAATTTCCACCTTTTCCTCTTCATCTTCCTCCCAATGCTATTCATTGTTCCCCTATGATGTCATTGGGGGTCATTGTGTCTCTTCTGGGCAGGTTGAAAGATGGGGGCCATGGTACTAGCATTTGGCCATGGTTTCTACTATCAGCAGCTTTCAGATGGGCTGGAATTTTGACTTGGGTTATTATTATACACAATCAGAAAGCAGCATATGGTTGAATAGAAATCCTCCTCCACCCTCTCCAATTCCATTCCCTTGGAATTTCATCTGTGAGGTTAATATCTCATGAGCAGACCAGATTCTTCTTGCCAACTCCTTTGATTCTACAGTTGACCCTTATTATTCCACAGGCCATTGCCATGGACTTCTCCAGGTATCATTGACAGTGGGGGCAGGGGAGGGTGAAAGGAAAAAAGAAATTTCTTCCTCACTCCTCCCCTTGCATTCTCCAAGAAACCACAATGGCCCTTGGCTGAGTCCACAGCTCCATTGACAAGCAGGGTTACCTATTCCACCCTGAAACTCTCGGTCTTTGGTGTTTGCTCAAGTCAGTGAGTGAGTAGGGTAAAGGTGTACTCGGTAAGGGCCATTGTCTTGGCCAGTTCTCAAGGGATTTTCCTGGCCCTATCATACACAAATGAACTTTACAAGCCACAAATAAATCCCTTCAAATACAAAAGAGTTCCCTTATATCTCCATCTTTGTTATCTGTCTAACATTTTAAGACTTCATTGAGTAGTTTGAGGAGGCTTAGAGGAGCTGGTGGGAGTCCTCTTTGCCTCTCCTCAAATATTTTGGCTTGAATATCTCAAGGCTATATAAATTTGTCCATGTCTATCATTCTATTGGGAAAATAATATGTATACCTGTAAGTACATCCATATCTATATATCTGTATGTAATGAAATTTCTTCAGCAATTCATCAGTAACTTAGGATCATAAATTTAGAACTGAAAGGGACCTTAGAGATCATCAAATCCAACCCCCTTATTTAAAGATGAAAAAAGCTGAGGTATAGCTAGGAAGAAGTGACTTGTCTAAGGACACACAGCTAAAAAAAAATCTCAAAATTGATTTGAATTCAGGTCTTCCTGATTCCAGTCTAAATGTCCCAGCCTGGGATACTAAGGGTATTACTAAGGTAAGGTGCCCATGATCACATAAATTCTGTCAGAAGCACAACTCAGAGACAATATGGCAGCTAGGTGGTCCAGTGGATAGAATGTTGGGTCCAAAATTAGGAAGACCAGCATTTGAAACCAACCTCAGACCTTTAACTACCTGGGTGACCTTGGGTAAGTCACTTAGTTTCTCTCTGCCTGTTTCTTTATTTGTAAAATGGGGGTAATAATAGCAGCTACCTCTCAGAGTTATTGTGAACATCAAATACGTGAAATTTGTAAAGTGCCTCCCTACATGTCTGTTTTTCTGTTTATATAGATATATGTGTGTAGATCTATATTTATGTAAATATATACTCACATGTAATATAAATGTACACAGTTTTATACTGCTCCCTTCCCCCCATATATATATATTATAGATAGATAGATAGATAGATAGACGGACGGACAGACAGACAGACAGACAGATATAGATAGATAGATAGATAGATAGATAGATAGATAGATAGATAGATGGATAGATGGATAGATAGATAGATAGATAGATAGATAGATAGATAGATAGATAGATAGATGGATAGATAGATAGATAGATAGATAGATAGATAGATAGATAGATAGATAGATAGATAGATAGATAGATGGATGGATAGATGGATAGATAGATAGATAGATAGATAGATAGATAGATAGATAGATAGATAGATAGATAGATCTTATTTGAGGGGCATGGACTATATTTGAAGGTGGCTTATATATAAAAGGCGATTGATGCCTTTGCACCCAGCAGGAACCAAAATTGCCTTTCCATTGGAAAGAGTGAGGAGGCTCATTCAGGGCACACACTCCAGGTGCCCTGTGCGAAAGGCAAGAGAAGGAGCAAGTCTGGTTCCTGCTCTCTAGATACTTCCATTCTAAGTAGGGAGGATGATATGTGTGTGTGTGTGTGTGTGTGTGTGTGTGTGTGTGTGTGTGTGTGTGTGCAATTGCTAGAAAACGAGGCAAAGTAAAAAAGAATCCGGCACCAGATTGTACCTGATGGAGACTGTCGATGCTCTAGGAATTATTGAAAAGCAATTCCCTGCAGCTGTTGGACTCTCTCTGCAGTGAAGAAAGGAGCCGATTCTGTTCTCTTGACTTTTAACTCCGTTCCACCAGCATGGACCTTCGAGCAGAGTGTGGGTTTGAGAAGATGGTGCACTATCTCCCTCCAAATTACACTGGCTCTCTTTTGACTTTTGCAAAATAATCCTATCAAATGTTCAGCATATAATATGTGCTTGATAAATATCACAGAATGGAATTGCTAATGAGTACCTCTGATGCTTGGGCAGCTAAGTGTCACAGTGGTTAAAGCACTGGACCTGGAGTCAGAAAGATTCTTCTTCCTAGCTGGGTTACCTTGGATGAATCATTTAACTCTGTTTGCCTCAGTTTCCTCTTCTGTAAAATGAGCTGGAGAAGGAAATGGTGAACCACTTCAATTTCTTTGCCAAGAAAACCTCAAATGGAGTCATGAGGAGTTGGACATGACTGAGACAAACAAATAACCTATAATGCTTGAGGTAGAATATATCAGGTGTGAACCTTAATTGGCCCAACTCCCTATAGGAACAGAGTATAGGTACATTTCTTGTACCAGTATTTACTGATTCCATAACAACCATTAATTGAGTCTTCTCTCTTTCTGTTGAATTACAATTTATTTTTCTGGATGTGATTCCATCCCAGTATGTAAACTCCCTCCTTTAATGCAGATTGATAACTCAGATATAGGCTATTCCTGGTGAGACAGTCAACACTGCCACCCTAGCTAAGACTTCAAGCAGTTTACACAGCACAGTCCAATGCATGAGACTTTCCCAAGGACACACGCAAGTCCAAGAGGAAAACAGCCAAGTAACCAAGCTTTCCAAAGCTCCACAGCCTCTGCCCTGATAAGATCTCACTTGACTTCCTTATAGTCCTTCCTATCAACACAATGAGCTCTGCAATGACAACTTAAGGGCCAGTTGCCACATCTGAGAATCTTAGGGAAGGCAGACAGCCATGGACAGCTCTATTGTCAATGATCAGTAATTTTCCCTGTGGGCTATTTAAACACTATCAGTACCATTCCCTCCATGCTGGTTGTAGGATATTCTTTGGAATGGTAGTAAGATCCAGTCCTTCGGCATATTTGACTAGCTGTGAAGAAGTTATTGAGTTAGGGAATCAGGGAATGGGAGAGATGGAGACTGAGTCAGTTCTATATACCATTCATCTCCAAATGTGAAAATGAGTACTCAAGGAGAAGCCATCATACTCAGCATCTAGTTATGAATGAAATCAGTAGCAAATTGGAGGTGTTCATGTCAGGAGGAAGGGAAGGCATGGGGACTCCAATTACTGGTTTAAGGAATACCACTTTGGAAGCCTGAGTTTTCCCTGCATTTATTTACTGTCTCAAAGTGTGAAAAGGCTTTGTACCCTCCTTAGAGCAAACAGCTGCCTTCCTGCCCCATACCTCATCTGGTAAGAGGCATCATAGCCTCTGTGAATGGTAATAGGCAGGTTTCTGTTCCCTGTCAAGCAGTATTTAATAAAGAAGAGAAAATGGAAGCTTTCCCCATTTTTTTTTACTGGTTCATCATTTTAACAGAGCCTTACTGTGTCTCTGCCACTGATAAGTCCTTAGACTGATGTCTCTTCCAGGGGGCAACATCATTTTTGTGAATTGCCTCTGACTTTAATGTCTAGCCTCTGGACCTTTTATTTTTGTTTTTCATGAACACATGGTATGTTCATCAAATGTCTCTCTGTCTCTCTCAGCGTCCTCAGGTCCTAGCCTCTTTTGTAAATACCTTTGTCATCCTTTAACTACAGATGGAAATAAGGGGAGGTGGTAGAGGGGGAAATATGTCAGTGCTTTTAATAAGGTACATGGATTGGGTTTTCCCATGTGTGCCCCATCATATCCGGAAATATACACTCATTACAAACTAGTGCAAGTGGGAGAGAGATGAGATCTGGTCTAATGTGACCTACAGTGTGAGTTGGGGCAGGTCATTTAGCCTCATCTCTAAAATGAAGGCTGTTGAGTTGTATCAAACTCAAATAGAAAAGGAGGGCCCTAAAGCACCATAAGAATCCCTCTGACTGCATATTAATTTAGAAAGCCACATATTAACGTTATCTCCATCCTACTCTGTTTTTATTGATTTCATTGAATATTTCCCATTTACATTTTAATCTGTTTCTAGTCATACTCATCAGGGTTGTGGGCCACATGCATGTTTGACAACTCTGTGGACTTGATGACTTCTTCAGGACAAAATTCTGATTCTAAGAATCTACTTTTAAGATTAATCTGCATTATTAACATGAACTCTGCAAAGTTGTTTTTTTTTTAAATGAAAATATAGGAAAGGATACAGGCTGGGGAAATATATAATGTTAGACAAAACATTTTAAAACTAGATATTGTCTCTAGAAATTCACATCTCTTTAGAAATCTAAATTAGAGGGAGTAGCTCGGTAGCTCAGTGGATTGAAAGCCAGGCCCAGAGACAGGAGGTCTGGGGTTCAAATCTGGCCTCAGTTACTTCCTAGCTGTGTAACGCTGGGCAAGTCACTTGACCCACATTTCCTAGCCCTTACCACACTTCTGCCTTAGAACTAATACACAGTATTGATTCCAAGATGGAAGGTAAGGGTTTAAAAAAAAGAAAAGAAAGAAAAGAAATCTAAATTAGAAATTTAGAAAATTGGGGGAGATCTAGGTGGTGTAAAGAGTAAAATTTAGGGGAGAGGGGGAGACTGAGGCATCTGAGGCAGGTAGAAATTAGTTTCTCTCTGCAAGGAGTATTATATTTTTTTAGAGGTTTATTAAAGGTTAAAGATTAAAAATATACAAGTAAGAAACATGTGCCTAGGCCAGAGGCCTAGACAAAATAACCTCACATCATGGAAGAGACGCTCCTGCTCCAAAAACGGAAGTCCAAAAAAAAGGCCGAGCCCTTCAAAAGCCTTTGCTTAAATATCTTCTCGATCTCGGCCCAGGTGAGATTACAAGGCATTCTGGGGAAGTGGAGCAAAGGCTCATGGGGATTGTAGTCCTGTATTCGAGTCTATTTTTTACATCCCCCCGTGTGATCATTTGTGGAAAAATTAATTTTTCCCCAAAAGGATCATAAAAACATAATAAACTTAAAGATTACAATAGTGTGAGGATAAGAGAAAAAAGAATAAAACCAATAATTTCTGAACACATTGACAAAAAGCCATTAGGGGGCAGTCCCCTTTGGCATAAAAGTATACATACAAATAAATGTTCAATCAACCACACCCAAAGTTCAATTTTGTGCAACTTGTGGTCTGGAGGCTTCTTCATGGTGGCTTCTCCAACAGTTCAGTTCTGGATTCAGAGAGGTAGCATCTTCTTCACCTAAAATTCTTCTCAAAAGGAATTTAAACTTTGCAATTTAAATAATGATATTTTTTACATTCCCCCGTGTTGTGGGTGATTGAAAGATTCAGAATCAGTTAGGGATGCATGGCTGAGGTATGAGGTATATGAATCAATTGGCAAGAGATATGCCAGGCTTTCTCACCAAAAAATGAGATCCATTTCCTCTTTGTATCTGGCCATGATCACTGTGAGTAGAAGGCAAATGAATTGAACAAGGTTAACAATTTTTTCATCTTTAAAAATACAGTAGTACAACTATGTAGTTACCAAAATCCCCAAAATTCTCAATAGCCCAATTAATTACAATAGCAAACAAACACACTTTCATATTTCACATAAGTTGCTGTATGACATTTTTAAAACCTATGAATTGATGGACATTTGTCACAATTTTTACAAACAGAGCAATCCTTCAACCTTGGTATTTAAACATATTTTAAAACAAAGTAAAACTCATCTTGGGTTTAGAACATAATCAAGAAATCTATATATCATCCTGGTAGAAGTAAAATAGTGAGCTGAAGAGCATAAATAAAGGGGTGCTCCTTGTTCTTGGAGGCTTTTCCCGAGGGTACAAATGCCCTGAAATTAACTGCCCAACTTCCATTCACATGTGGGAAGGTTGGGGGTTATAAAATACATTTCACTTCAGCTACTAGAATGGGCCTTACCTCGTGGCAGGGGCAGGCAAAATAACCAGATTGTTAAAAAAAATTCCAAAATCATATTTAAAAAACCCTTAAAATCAAATCATTTGAGGTATTTAGCACATTAAAATCCCAAAGGTTGTTAATACAATTATAACCAGTTCTGAAGTCCATCTATCCTCAGCAAAATAGAGAAAAGCTGTTTTTTCATATATGGGCTTATTCACAACAATATTTGTTCAACAGTTATAGGGGAAAAACAACAGAATTTCAAAACTCAGTACATTCAAAATACATTCAATCAACCTTCAGTTCAAGCAGAATAATATTGAATCCAGTAATATATGAACTTAAAATCACAAAGTTAAACCTTAAACAAAACAATGCAATAGAATACAGATAATTTTATAAACCATTAGAGTCTGAAATGCCTTAGAATATAGCCTTTAGCCTCTTCAAAGTTCCTTGGGGTTTTTTTTTTGTTTGTTTGTTTTTATTTATCCATTTAAATGTCTATTGTCCGAAGGTAGAGTAGTAAAGGCTAGGCTATGGGGTTCAAGGGCTCTGTCCAGGGCCCCATGACTGGGAAGCATCGGAGGCCAGATTTTAACTAGAGACCTCCCGTCTCTGGGCCTGGCTTCCAGTTCGCTGGGCCACCCATTTTCCTCCCCAAAGTTAAAGTTGAATCTTTGGGCTGAGTCTGCTCCCAGACGGGCAGGTAAAATCAATGAAACTGTCAGAAGAGTCAAAAATCCTTTTAAACAGCCCATTGCTATTAAGTTTCTGTTTGAAAAGATCTGTTTCTTCTCTTTAGTCTTTTCTGTCTTTCCCCTCTCTGATCCCGCAGTGGCCAATACCCCCAGCCACGTGGAGGCTTAGCCTAAGGGAAATTACCGGTCTCCTTTCCCTCTAGTCTCTCCCCTCCGCCCATGTGGCCAATACTGTTACCAGCTGGTCGCAATGAGTCCTGAGCGATCTGCTCCAAGGATCTGGGTGATGAGCCGGCTGGGGTCACGCTCTTGGGTCTGGGGCGCAGAAATAGGCAGGCAGCGGGCCAGTGAGAGGCCAGGAGCTGGAGCGGCTGAGGGGGTGGGCAAGGCCGGGACCAGGTACCAGGTGAGGATGATCAGGGCTGCAGGCTGCAGGCAGGAAGCGGCAGGGCAGGTCCGGAGCCTGTAGCAGCTTTGCGAGGGTAGAAAACCTTGGCCAGAGACATATGGCTCAAAAAAAAAATTTCTAGGTACTAGCTATTAAAACTGAATTTAAGATCAGAAAAGAAATCAGAAGATTGAAAGTTCTTTTTCCCGTAGTGGTTAGCCAAAACTGTAAAGAGTAAAATTTAGGGGAGAGGGGGAGACTGAGGCATCTGAGGCAGGTAGAAATTAGTTTCTCTCTGCAAGGAGTATTATATTTTTTTAGAGGTTTATTAAAGGTTAAAGATTAAAAATATACAAGTAAGAAACATGTGCCTAGGCCAGAGGCCTAGACAAAATAACCTCACATCATGGAAGAGACGCTCCTGCTCCAAAAACGGAAGTCCAAAAAAAAGGCCGAGCCCTTCAAAAGCCTTTGCTTAAATATCTTCTCGATCTCGGCCCAGGTGAGATTACAAGGCATTCTGGGGAAGTGGAGCAAAGGCTCATGGGGATTGTAGTCCTGTATTCGAGTCTATTTTTTACATCGGCTCATGAATTGAGAGTCAGGTCTAGAAATGGGATGTCCTGGGTTCAAATCTGACCATACACACTTCCTACTTGTGTGATCCTGAGCAAATCACTTGATCCTTATTGTCTAGCCCTTGCTGCTCTTTTGCCTTGGAACCAATACTTAGTATTGTCGAAGAAGATAAGGGTTAAAAAAAACGCATAATTGAGAAGTGTATAAATGGAGATTTGAAACTTTGACTTCATTCCCCCAAAGTCCTTAGTATTTCCCCCAATTCCCTATAATTTCTCCTGCGTCTCCATGTTGGTGGGATCACATTATTGGCATTTAACTGGCAGTAATTCCTCCCATGTGCTCTTTTGGGCATGATACAGCAATCAGCAGTGATGGTGTTGAGTGGGGATTTTTAAAATGGCTAACTAGCCATGGGCATGTGGTTTTATTTTGTATCTTCTTTGTTCCTTGATTTCTAATGATCATTTAATAAATCTCCTAAACTATAATATTTTTATTTTTAGAGATATAATCCTAGATTTTATAGAAGTCAGCTGTCAAAGGAATGGAATCAATAGAATTTTTCAGTTGGAAGGGATCTCGAGGGTCATGTTGTCCAAGCCATACTTGAAGAAGAACATGCCCAATAATATCTCTAACAGGTGGCTATCCAGCTTTTGCTTAAAGCCTTCCAGTCTTTTTGGGGTGTATAGGTAAGACTAGAACCTCTGGTGTAAAGGCTTGCTGAGTTCTTTTCGGGGCTGCTTACCTCCTTTGATATCCACCCACCACCCAGCTTTCTCCTGTGCATCCAAGAAGCTGTAGCATGCCCAGAAGTCACACTCTAGTAAACCATCATAGCAGATGGGCTAAACTAGGTTGAGGGTAACCCACAGCCATCAAGTCCATCAGTGAGTTAAGGGATCATCTACCCCAGTCTTGTGAAGACTTCCTTAGAGGAACAGGTAAATGAGAATAATTTGTTCCAAGAGCCATGAAGGTGACAGAAACAGGTGCTATGAAGTGCTTAGAGTTTGGTTAGACATCAAAGAAGACAAGGGCATCCATCCACTGCATCCTGAACCATCACCAGCTGTATTAACTTTTTTTTAATTGGGAAATATAGGTCACACAGCTAGGAAGTGTCTGAGGCCAGATTTGAATCTAGGACCTCCCATCTCTAGGCCTGACTCTCAATCCACTGAGCCACCCAATTGCCCCCAACTTTTATTTTTTCAATGGACTTTGATGAATTTGTACAGCTCTGCTTTGCCTAAATCCAATTTCTGCATGAAACAAAAATCATCACCCAGTGATGCCATTTTGGTCCTCTTTGGGAATGAAGAGCAACAATCAGTGAGGGGAAACTTGTCAACCCCTGTTGTAATTATGGGGAAGTTTTCCCTGCCTCACCTAAACATGTAACTTTCAAAGTGCCACCTTTTGAGTTCTTCCCTCTGAAGCCAAACAGCTTAAGCCTTATCCCTCTTCCTTATATATTACTACCATTTAGTAGTTGAAGACATCATCTCCTGGGTGTCTTCTCTTTCTGGCTTAGTTTCTTCAATCAGTCCTCATGTGGGGCATGAGCTTCTCATCCTCCCCTGAATGCTCTCCAGCTGAGAAATGTCATTCCTAAAATGTGGCCACCCCAAACTGTCCAAAATCTGCCATGCATGGTCTGACCAGCATAGAAATGCCATCTATTCTTTGGCAAATCCAGAAAATCCTCCTGGTTCAAATATCAAACCAAAGAACAATTACAGCCATCTCCGTTTTCAAATAAAATGCCCTAAGTGGTAGAATCCTGAAGATGAATAGACCAAAATTACCTTTGTTGATTAAAAAGAACAAAATAAAAGAACCACACAGCTACCCTCTCTTAACCAGACAGGATCTGAGTAGTTCAAAGTAAGATGTCCATGTTCTCTGTAGCCTGAACTGCCACTGGCTCAAGTCCAGATGCTGAACTAAACATTCATGGCAGTGCTGTCAGGCTGAGCAGGTTAAAAAGGAAAACCATAGCCCTGTGACTTTGGAGAGCTGCTATTCCTGTCAGAGTCCAAGTCCTTGTGCTGTTTATGATGTGGAATGAATTATTTAAAGTTCAGTGTCAACTCTCAAGTCTGTGGGCTCTGTGGTGGCTAAAATTAAGTACTGTGTGCTGAATTCTGGACCTGGGACTCTGGATTTCCATCTGCATCGATTACTCTCAGAAATTAACAGAGAGTCAGGTTGGATTTCATATTATTTCCCCTTTCCTTCCAAGCTCTTCTCTCAAATGCTAGCTCATGGGTTGTGACGTTTGGAACAGGAAGAAAAAACAAGAGTTAAAATGCTTTTCAGTCACTCAAGACCAACTCAAAAGCAGAATTGTAACTATGGCAGGCTAACGGGATCTTTCTGGATGAGTGCCAAAATTTGGAGGAGGGAGGAAATTGGGGAGGATCTCACCTGTTGTAGGACACCAAGAGAGAAAGAACTATCTAGTAGCTTCTCATTTTGACTCATTAGTCTTCTTCAGCTCAGTTCAGAGTTTCTATGCTGGTGGAGGAGTGTAAAAGCTGTTGGGACCCAACAAAAATCGATGCCTTGAAGCAAAGTCCCTGTAACCCCAACCTAGTTATGGCTCTGCTCTTCATTATTGGCGAGATTGGAGTTGAGTGGGCAAGGTGTAGGCAGTCAATGGCAGGACTATGGGGAGGAAAGGGAGCTAGATGCTGAAACTAAGAGGGACAATAACAAAGCCCTATTACAATGAGAAGGTCAAGGATCAGATCATAGATATGAGGAAAGGGAGTTGCCAATGACTGAGACAGATGAAACAAGTAAGTTAAGTGCAGGTTGGTTTTAGATAGATGGGAGGGGAGCCAGCTTCTGATACTAAGGTGAAGACAAAGCTTTAGCTGAAATAGTCCGTAACCTGAAAACCCAGAATGTGGCAGAGGCTGAAAGCTTGACAGTTTGATGTGCTCATCATGAGCCTTTGGAAGCTGGAGGGGGGAAAGGTGGGGAGAGAGGGGGAGAGGCAGAGTTCACAGAAGGAGCTAGACCATCTTCACCCTCTGCTGCTTTTTAAAGAGTTAGCATTCCTGGAAATCATGATAGGATCATAGGAAGCATAATAGAAGCATGGATTTGGGGCTAAAAAGAATCTTAGGAATCATCTGATCCAATAGCATCATTCTATAGTATAAAAGAGAGGGTTGCAAATCATAAAGAAAGAAAGGAAGGAAGGAAGGAAGGAAGGAAGGGAGAGAGGGAGGGAGGGAGGGAGGAAGGAAGGAAACTAGCATTTATTAAGCATCTACTATGTGCCAGACACTGTGCTAAGCACTTTGCAGCTATAATCTCATTTGATGCTCACTACAATCCTGGAACTTGGGTGCTACTGTTATTCCCATTTTACAGATGAGGAAATGGAGGCAAATAGAGGTTAAGTGTATGACAGTTATACAGCTAGTAAGTGTCTGAGGTTGGATTTGAATTCAAATCTTCCTGACTTCAGGTTCACCACTCTATCTACTCACCACCTTGAAGCCTCTAGATTCATTTAGACTCAGAAAGGACCTTATAGGTCATCTAGTCCAATTCTTTCATGTAACAGTTGAGAGAACTAAGACCCAATTATGTTAAGTGACTTGCCCAAAATCATATCAATAGTATCTGGTAGATGACCTCAGACATTTCCTAGCTGTGCCACTTTGGGCAAGTTATTTAACCCCCATTGCCTACCCTTACCATTCTTCTGCCCTGGAACCAATACACAGTAATGAGTCTAAAACTTCTGTCTTAAGGGTTTTAAAAAAATAGTATATGGCAGAACTGGGATTCGAACCCAAGTCCTTTGACTTCAAGTCTAGAACATATTCCACTGTATTATGACTTTTGGGAATCATAGAAGGTTAGAAATAGAAGAGACACTGGAGGCCATTTTCCCCCAACTATTTTTGCCATGGGAAAACTAAAATCTAAACTAAAATAAAAACTAAAATAGGGGGAAGATACCTACCTTTTGTGGGCAGGAACATTTTGGGGGGCTGGTATTCATTTCCCCAACATCCTTAATGCTTGTTGCCTTCTACCATGCCCCAAACACACAACCACTTAATGGGACAGATGGGACAAAAACACAAGTTAACTAATGTTTATTTCATTCATTCCCTTCAATTCTTTGATTAATATGTGATTATATTAATATAAGTGCCACTTCCAACTGGGTAGGTCAAAATGTATTGCTTTGCCATCTTATGGCACTTTTGTACAATAGCTCCTCTTCAGATGATGACACGTAGTTGGATGGATATGCCGTAAGACATATCTCTGTGCCAAGACATACCAGATGGGCATTGAACTGGGCACAGACTCTGGGCAAGTCACTTACCCCCACTACCCAGCCCTTAGTGCTCTTCTGCCTTAGAACCAAGATTTAGGAGTAATTCCAAGATGGAATGTGTTTTAAAACAAGAAAGAATAGACCCATGGATAACCTGCATGGCTGATGTCTGAAAGCTACTTAGAAATAAAAAATAATCGTGAGGTTGATAGCAGCAACCAACAATTGGATGAGTCACAGAAGGTCTATGAAGATGGAGTACCACCACCCATACTGACAGAATCAGAGATCCCTGAAGCATAGAAGAAAGTGACATCCTTACATCACCATCCCTTTACTGTGAGCTCCATGTGCTGCTCTTATTTTTTTATTTTTAGACCCTTACCTTCCATCTTAGGATGAATATGAAGTATTGGCACCAAGGCAAAGAGCAGTAAGGGCTAGGCAATGGGGGTTAAGTGACTTGCTCAGGGTCACACAACTAGGAAGTATCTGAGGTCAGATTTGTCAGCCGTTTCACCCTCATGAACGTTGTCTCCTTCACTGGAATAGAAGCTCTTTGAGCACAGTGGAGTGTTGTTGATCAGTAAGGCACAAGGCTGCAAAAGTGGGCAGGAACCTGAATACCAAACTAAAGCATCTTTTCTTCAACTTTATAGACGATAGGGAGCTATGGAAAGTGTTTGAGGGAAATTTCAGGATTTCAGGGAGATTGAAGCGGAAGGTGGGGGGAGACAGGGAGAGCAGTACTTGGTGCCAAGTGTGATTAGATTGGTTGGTGACTCCTGAAGAAGAAAAAACATGAGAGCCATTAGATAATATTGAGAAGGGACCCTTGAACCTTCCTCACCCTGTCACAATGAGGAGACAGAAACATGATCTGTTTAGCCAGGCTCTAACTAGCTTTCAAGTACCCCCATCCCAGGCAAGAAAGTCTATATGGTGAATCTGTCTGACACCAGAGATATTGATAGGGTCCCTTTCAGGGGAAGAGAAAAATTTGATCTGGGATTCACCTGTGGCTGTCAGGGGGGAAAAGTGTTAGTTCATGAATAATTCAGAGGGAATTAAGAAACTGAGAGTGTCCTCTGCCCTGAAGAGACTTGGTTGGCCATATCAAGCTCCATCTGCAATAGAGCCAGCCCTGAGTGTCATGCCCCCTGAAGCTGGCCCCAAGCCACCTTTCTCTGCCCAAAGACACAACTCTGAAAGTAGAAAGTCTGGGGGAGCTGGAGGGCTAAGGAGCAAGAAGGAGGGAGATGGGAAAGGAAACATCCTGGTGGGAAAGACCTTGCTTTTGGCTGGCAATTCCATCCAGCCCGATTTCAGCCCCCAGAAACTCTTCTTCTGTCCCTAATCACTTAGGTTTATGAACACAACAGATGGTCATTTCTCAGTGCCTGGTTTTCCACACAAAGGCCCTGCTTGTTCAGGAGGAAATAACTGAATTACACATAATACTATCCCTTTCGAATGTCCAGAGCTCTTTCCAAAGACGTCTCCCTTCATTTCATGGGCTTTTAGACATTATAAAACCCAGAGACATGTTGAAATGAGCCCCAGACAAGGAGCCAGGAGTCCTGGGTTTGAAATCTGCTTCAGATTCATGGCTTTACTTCTCAGGTCTCAGTTTCCTTGTCTGTAAAATGGCCTCACAGGCCTGGTGCCTGAAATGTTCTCTTCTCTTAGAAGCCCTAGTCCCCTTCTGGGTTCAGCTCCAGGGCTGCTTCCTACAAGAGGCTTTTTCTAATTTCCCTTTATTATTAGAGCCAGTCTCCTGGAGTCCCATCATTCCTGCTCTACCCTTTGTAAGGTAGCTTCCAACCTCCTGTCCCAGCCTCATTCCCAATGTTCATTCGCAGACTATATTCCACTCCACTCAAACTGGCCTGCTTGGTGTTCTCCAAACATGATTTTTCACCTCTTATTTCTGCTCATTTGTTCAGAAGTTTCTACTTCACCCCCACCCGACTGGATTCACTCCTCATCTGCCCCTCTTAGAAGGTCTTTCACTTCCTCCAAGACCCAACTCAAGTGTGAAGCCTTTATTTTCCCTAGATGTTAACACTCTCCTTCCTCAGACTGGCTTGCATTTACTCATCTGTTTTGCATGTTATATTCCCAGAAGTAGGATCCTTGAAGGCAGAACTTGATTCATTTTGTCCCATCCCTAGCACCACCCATGTAGTCTAGCACTGGTTTCATTGAATGGTCATAAATAGAAACATGAGAGCTCTTAATAAATATATTATTATTGGGGAAGCTAGGGGGCTTGGTGCATAGAGAACTAGCCTTGGCTTCAAATCTGGCCTCAAATACCTCCTAGCTATGTGACCTTGGGCAAGTCACATAACCTCAGTTGACTAGTTCTCATTACTCTTCTGACTGGGAACCAGTCCTTAATATTGACTCTAAGGCAGAAGTGAAGGAAAGAAAGGAAGGAAGGAAGGAAGGAAGGAAGGAAGGAAGGAAGGAAGGAAGGAAGGAAGGAAGGAAGGAAGGAAGGAAGGAAGGAAGGAAGGAAGGAAGGAAGGAAGGAAGGAAGGAAGGAAGGGAGAGAGACGGAGAGGGAGGGAGAGGGAGGGAGAGAGGGAGGGAGGGAGGAAGGAAGGAAGGAAGGAAGGAAGGAAGGAAGGAAGGAAGGAAGGAAGGAAGGAAGGAAGGAAGGAAGGAAGGAAGGAAGGAAGGGAGAGAGAGAGGGAGAGAGAGAGAGAGAGAGAGAGAGAGAGAGAGAGAGAGAGAGAGAGAGAAGAAAGAAAGAAAGAAAGAAAGAAAGAAAGAAAGAAAGAAAGAAAGAAAGAAAGAAAGAAAGAAAGAAAGAAAGAAAGAAAGAAAGAAAGAAAGAAAGAAAGATTATCATTGTACAGGTATAGGAGAGGATGTTCTCAAAATCAATTAGAATCAAGGTCATTTCTGAGATGATTATAAACTTCCTGATGGCAGGGACTGAAATCCTATTCATCTTTGCATTCTTCAATGTTTCACACCAGATCTTTCACAAAGAAGGTGTTTAATAAGCATTTGTTTGTTTTTTTTTGTTTGTTTTTTCTCAATTACATTTAAAAAATTTTAACATTCATTTTTATTTTTAATTAAAATTTTTTCTCCGATTACATATGAAAACAATTTTTACCTTTAAAAAATTGAGTTCTGAATTTTCTCCCTCCTCCTCCCTGAGATGGCAAGCAATTTAATACAGGTTATACACATACATGCAAAATATATTTCCCCATTAGTCATGGTGTGAAAGAAAACATAGACTAAAACCAAAAAAGAATGGAAAAAAAACATAAAAATGAAAAAATAGTATGCTTTGATCTCCATTCAGACTCCAATTCTTTATCTGGTAGAGACTAGCATTTTTCATTACAAGTCCTTTGGAATTGTCTTGAATCAATGAATTGCTGAGCATAGTTAAGCCATTAACAATTGTTCATCATACAATATTCCTATTACTGTGTACAATGTTCTCCTGGTTCTTCTCACTTCATATAGGTCCTTCCAGGGTTTTTTGCTCATTATTTCTTACAACACAATTGTATTCCTTCACAACCACTTTCTACAAATTGTTCAGACATTCCCCAATTGATGAGCATCTTCTAATTTCCAAATATTTGCCACCAAAATAAAAGATATTTTTGTATTAAATTTTTTGCAATACAAAGCTATAAATATTTGTGTGTGTGTCCTTTTCCTTTTCCTTTGATCTCTTTGGGAAACAGACCTAATAGTGGTGTTTCTGGGTCAAAGTATACACAGTTTTATAGCTGAAATTACTCTCCAGAATGGTTATAAGTGGATAAGTCCACAAGTCCACACCTCTACCAATAGTACATTAATATCCCAATTTTTCCACATCCCTTCCAACATTTGTATTTTTTTCTGTCATATTAGGCAATCTGATAGGCATGAGGAGGTATTTCAGAGTTGTTTTAATTTATATTTCTCTAATCAATAGTGATTTAAAGCATTTTTTCAAACAACTAAAGATAGTTTTGATTTCTTTTGAAAATAGCCTGTTTATGTTCATTCTCCATTCATTAGTTGGGGAATGATTAGTGTTCTTACAAATTTGACTCAATTCTCTATATTTTTGAGAATTGAGGTCTTTATCAGAAAAACTTGCTATAAAATATTTTTTTCCAGTTTCCTATCTTCTTTCTAACCTTGGCTTCATCAGTTTGGATTGTATGAAACCTTTTTCATTTAATGTAATTAAAATGATCTATTTTATATTCTGTAATGCTCTCTGGTTTGGTCATAAATTCTTCCCTTATCCATAGATCTAATAGATAAACTATTCCATGCTCCCCTAATTTGCTTATGGTAGCACCCTCTTTGTCCAAATCATGTAACCATTTTGGCCTTGTTTGGTATTTCAGTGTGAGATGTTAGTCTCTACCTAGTTTCAGCCAAATTGCTTTCCAGTTTTTCCAGCAATTTTTGTCAAATAATGCATTTTTATCCAAAAAGTTTGGATCTTTGTGTTTATCAAATATTATATTACACTGGTTATTTACTACTACATATTGTGTACTTAATCTATTCCACTGCTCCACTAGTCTTAATATTTAGCTAATATCAGATTATTTAAATGATTATCTCTTTGTAATACAGTTTGAGATCTGGTATGGATAAGCCACCTTCCTTCACATTTTTTTCTTTGATATTCTTAGTCTTTTGTTATTCCAGATGAATTTTGTTATTATTTTTCCATATCTAAAAATATTTTTAGTAATTTAATTGTCTTGGCACTGAATAAGCAAATTAATTTAGGTAGAATTAATTTAATAATTTTGTTATATTGGCTCAGCCTACCCATGACCAATGAATACTTCTCCAATTACTTAGGTCTGACTGAATTTCTGTGGAAAATGTTTTGTAATTGTGTTTGTATGGTTTCTGGATTTGCTTAGCAGGTAGACTCCCAAGTATTTTATATTGTCTACAATTTTAAATGTAATTTCTCTTTCTATCTCTTACTATTGGGCTTCGTGGATCATAAGCTTAAACAAATATTTGTTAAGAAAAAAGTCAATACAAATTGTCTGAAGCAAAGACCAAGGCAGTTCTCTAACCAGGGTTTCCAAAGACTTTGCAAAAAGTAACGTGTTCAGGTCTTGTAAAGTACTCCTAAGGTTTTAGTGTAAAAGGGTCTTTGAAAAGTATAGCTACTCACTTTTATTTTATTAAACATTCTTCCCCCAGCCTTTTCACATATATCCTTGGTTCCTCCCCACTATGTTTCTGATGAAACTGACCAATTGTGTCTTGATTACCACTATTATCAATCAGGTTAAGTGGTTTGATAATTATATAGTTGGAATTAGGATGTGTGGGACCTGTTTTGTCACACTGGGGTAAGAGCTTGGTCCTGGGTAGTCCTGGGTAGCCATTCTGAGAGTCAGATGGTGCTTTCTAGCACCATTCTTGTTTATCATTCAAGGTCAGTTTAAGGACAAGGAAATCAGTGATGGAGGGAGTGCTGCATAGTGACTAGAATGCTGGAACTGGAGTCAAGGAAGTTTTGGGTTTGAATCTTGTTTTACTCTGTGTAACCCTGGTTTAGTCACTTAACCATCTAGTCTATTTCCACATATATAGAGAATAATAATAGCACCAGCCTCATAAATTTGTCCTAAGGATCAAATTAAATAAAATCCTTTTCAAACCTTATAGCACTATCTGCTTATATTGAAAAGCAATTCAAAACCAATTCAGTCAGTGTTTATTGAAAAGAAATGGATAGGTAAGGGAAAAGAATCATACAAAAATATTCATAGCTGTGCTCTTTGTGGTGGCCAAAAATTGGAGAATGAGGGGATGCCCTTCAGTTGGGGAATGGCTGAACAAGTTGTGGTATATGTTGGTGATGGAATACTATTGTGCTCAAAGGAATAATAAAGTAGAGGAATTTCATGTGAACTGGAAAGACCTCCAGGGATTGATACAGATTGAAAGGAGCAGAATCAGGAGAACATTGTACACAGAGATGGATACACTGTGGTACAATGGAATGTACTTGTACTGGGGAGCAAGGAGGCATCTCAAATCATGAGATCTGAGTTTCCATTTATTAAAGGAGGTCAATAATATGTGGTTTAATAAATGGTGACTGGATCCAGAAAAAAAAAAGAAACTTTGATGTTCTGGGAATGAACTAAAGTCATTCATCAATGGTGTGCTGAGTAGGTACCCATAGCTCTGTTTCACAGGTCAGTCCTGGTCTCCTCTATATCCCCTAAATAGTGTACTCATTCCCTCCTCTGCATTTCTGCTCATTCTCTTCCATCTGCCTGGAAGCCTTCCTCTTTCTTCATTGTCTATCTAAATCAGTATAGAATTATCGGATCAATGATTTAGAGCTAGAAGCCATCTTTGTCCTCGTATGGCTTATACTTCTCCCCCTCCCATGTTACAGATCAATTTTAAGCAAGTATTTATGAAGTGCTTTTTATATGTGCCAGACACTTATACTTAAGTATGGGGGAAGGAGCAGTAAATAAAGTGATTTGACAAAGGTTCAGCAGCAAACCTGGTCCTCAAAACCCCAAATCCAACTCCAGGGCTGTTTCCGTTACAATGCACTTCTGTCTGTCCATCAAACCTCATGTAAGACTCCAAAAGGAAGGGGTAGCTAGGTGGCTCAGTAGATGGAGAGCCAGGTCCAGAGAAGGGAAGTCATTGGTTCAAATCTGGTCTTAGACAGTGTCTAGCTCTGCGACCCTGGGCAAGTGACTTTACCCCAATTGCCTAGTCCTACCACGTTTTGCCTGGGAACTAATACACAGAATTAATTCTAAGGTGGAAGGTAAGGGTTTAAAAATAAAAAAGACTCCAAGAGGGGCACCATGGTGGAGTGTTGAGTTTGGACTTAGAAGATCTGTATTTCTATCCTTGCTCTTCTACTTAATATATATGTGACTTTGGGCAAATCTATCTGTGCCTCAGTTTCTGCTGGGGCAGACCTTGCCTCTGAATCAGGTTCCCATTAGTTATTTAACCTTGTAGCCTCAGTTTCCATACATGTAAAGTGATGATGATGATGATAATAATAATAATAGTAGCTTCAGAGAGTTGTTCAAATGATTCCTAGTTTGGGAATCTAACAACTATTTTACATTCTTTCAGGCATTTTCACCATCCCCTGGCTTCTGGATACCTTAACTTGTAGATTACTCTCCAGGTTTCCTTGTGACTTCAACCCTGATAACTCTTGATCCCAGTCTGGGTGCCTGGTTCTCCCAATCCCAGCCTCTGCCTAGTGACCAACTCTTCCACCACCCACAAGCCTAGCATGACACCCCACCCCCTCCAAGAAGCCTTTGCCAAGGACTCAGGCCCACACTGATCTCTCCCACAGCACTTAGCAGCTTCAGCACACAATTTAGCATAATTTATAACCCACATACTGTCTTACATTCTTTCCCTAATTGTTTTGTGTGTGTTTGTCTTGTCTCCCTAGCCAGACTGAAAAGGCTTCAGAAATAAGGATACTGTGCCTTCTATGGTTCTTGAATTCCCTCCTCTCAGCACCTAGCAGAGTACTGAGCACACAGTAGGAATTTCTAATACTTGCCAACTCCATTCCCATCATCTTCTCCTATCAGACAGACTTTCCAAGGCCTCTCTGTGGCTGGACATCAAATGGACTGCAAAGCAGGACTTCCTTGGAAAGGTTTGTTTGCTTATTTTAAATACAGAAGGATGGGGAGAGAGAGAGGGAAGAGAAGACTTGGTTTTACTGGAAGTAAGGGGGATTATTTGGTTGCTTCACTCAGTGCAGCTGACCACTCCCAGAAAGGAGACATCCAAAATGCAAGATGTAGAACATTAAATATTGAAAATGAAAGTTAAATATTAAATTTTTATATGCAATATTAATCCCAATAAACAAAGCCAATGAGGGGGTGTCTTTTACAAAATTAGGACCAGGCCACGGCCAAGGAAGGCAACCATGCAGGATGCTGACCATTGACTCTTCTTTGCAAGCACCATCTGCAAGGGACCCACCCATTACATGCTGATACAGAGAAATCCCAGAGAAAGAAAACCTTTTATAACTCTTAGTCATAAAACTCGAGTCTTTCCTACAAAACAAAACACAGTGGAGTATTTCAGAAACTGCCACAGTTCAGCCACTCATGGTAAGAGAGAAGCAAAAATAGAGTAATTGGGGAGGAAAAAATGAGCTTTCTGAGTCCCTGGGGCAGGAACTGGATCTTTGTTTGCTCTGTGTAGGGCTGGGCAGGTCCTCCAGCCATCTCCACTAGAAATAAACAACAACAAGGAGTATAAAGGGATCTGAGACAATGGGATCCCTTTTGCTGATGTCCTTGGGTACTTTGCTGGAACAAAGCCCAAAGATCAGGCACAAGAAATAGAACTAGAGGAGTGGAGAACTGGAACCTTCTCATTCAAGAGGTCATCTTACTAAGGTAGGGTGATTCATCCAGTATGCAGAGCTAAAAGTACCCAGTTTAACAATGGCTTTAGAGTATTCCTGGGTTCAAGAGCCTCATCAGCTCCTATGTCATTCCCAATCAATCACATAAATAGGGAACTGACTGCAGTCACAAATTCTGGGGTTGTCAGCACAACTTGAGGATTGCCTGGTCCTATAAGGGCTTGACCAAGGATTGATTCCTTATATGATCTTCCCAACAAGTGGTTATCCAGCCTCATCATGAAGATTTCTTATAAAGGGGAAGCTGTTTCTTCTCAAAGCAAATCTTGCACTTTTGGACAGATCAATTGACAAACATTTATTAAGTACCTACTGTGTTCTAGGCACTGTCTTAAGTGCAGGACATACAAAGGTAAAAAAAAATGAAACAATCCTGTCTTTGAGCTTAATGTATTCTATTTTCATTATTAAACTGTTCTTACACCAAACTTAATTTTACTTCTCTACAATTTCCATTGTTATCCCTTCAGGACCAAGCAGAAAAATCTTTCCAATGACAACCCCTAAAAAACTAGAAGACAGCCATTGTGTTCCCCTTAAATTTTCTCTTCTCTGGATCAAACATCACCAATTCCTTTTATTGATTCTCAAATGGCAGGCTCCCTGGTCCTCTAACCATCTGAACAACTTCTGGGCATGCCTCAAAAAAAGTTCTGTCTATATTTATATCTTTATCTATCTATGGTTTATGTTCCGTACTGGATTGCAAAGTCATAGGATGACTAAGTCCTATGATGGACTTGCATCTTAGATGGAATGCATCTTAGAGGCCATCTAGATCAATCCCCATTATTCTATAGACATTGAGGCCCAGAGATATTAAATGATTTGTCCAAGGACACACAAGGAGCAAAATACCAATGATTTAAACCCAAGTTATTGGCCTCCAGATATAAAACTCTTTCTACTATGTTATATTTTTGCTAGCATTTATATAGTGCTTTGAGGTTTCCAAAGCACTTTACAAATATCTCGTTTGATCCTCATAACAACCCTGTGAGATAGGTGCTATTATTATTATTATTATGGATTTGAGGAAACTGAGGCTAAGATGTTAAGAAGCTTACTCAGGATTATATGACTAGCATCCTGAGGCAGGATTCAAAATCAGGTAAGTCTGATTCTTGTTTGTTTGTTTTTTTTTCTTGTAATCAATACTTGGAATCTGTCTTGGAATCAATACTGTGTCTTGGAATCAATACTGTGTATTGGTTCTAAGGCAGAAGAGTGGAAAGGACTAGGCAATGGGGGTTAAGTGACTTGTCCAGGGTCACATAGCTGGGAAGTATCTGAGGCCAGATTTGAACCTAGGACTTCCCATCTCTAGGCTTGGCTCTGAAGCGACCCAGGTGCCCCCTCAGGTATGTCTGATTCTATACTCACATATCTATTATTGTTCTACCTAGCTGCCTTAGTCCTTGAGTTAAAAGGCTATCTTTTAGTGACTCTTTTCGAATTTAGTACAGTGGGAATTTATATGAGCAGTCCTATTAAAGATTTGTAAGATAAATGAATGAAAAAATGGCACCACTCATTAGTAAACTAAAGTAGTCTGTTGAGTTATCATTTAAGATTTCAAAGGACTTTAGATGGCTTGACTGGGGGTGGGGGGGAGTGTAATTTCAGAATCCTAACCAATTCAACTATACCTTATTCTCCTTGGCTTATAGGAAACTTTTTCTAACCTGAGAGATGAAGATCAGACTGAGGTGTATAGATGGAAATTCTTGAACCCCTAAAACTACACTACCCAAAATTCCTTTCTATATTACCCAGAATGCTTTGTGTGGTCATATTACTCTTATATAAATTCTATAGCTTCTCCCTCTTGCTCCCTTCTTTCAAGAGAGGGCTGGGTGTTTTAGGTAGCTTTTATTCCAATTATTATTAATAAACTTTATAAAATATAACACCTCAGTTATTGTATATTAATTTAAAAACCCACAGAGGTCAGATTGTTCTTCGTAACTGCATTAAATACTAAGAACTTTGATTTGTGACCTTTATAAGGAAGTTTTTAGATGAGTTGGCTTTCAGCGTCATAACAATATAAAAGACCAATTTGTCTCCCTTTAAGCTTTGGAGATAAGCAAGATATGGAGAGTCATAAAGCGAGTGCCTTGTTCCCTTCATCCACTACCCCCAACACATTTAACTTAAGGTAAATAAATATAAAGAAAAAAATAACTTTTTTAGTTACTGGACATACAAAGGCAAAACAATAAAACAATTCCTGTCTTTGAGCTTATATTCTATTCTCATTATTAGACTGTTCTTCCTTACACCAAACTTTATTTGATAAAACTAGCACCTAGGTTAGTTCCAAGTGCTCTCTGATTGCAAAATATGTGAAAGGCAGAAAAGGTTTCAAATAGGTCAGGACATGGGAAATGTTGAGATAACCCAAATCCATTCTCTATTAGCCCTTGAGGCAACCAGGGTAAAGCACCAGAAGTTGATGAAGGGACAAGAATAATTTAGCTAGAAGGAAGATCTTCACATGAGATTAGCAAATATGAGTGGAGAAATGAGTGGCGATGGATAGCTTAATTCATACCATATGGTGGGATTAGTTAATAGGGGATATCAAATAACTGTATCAAGTACAAGTCAATCACAAGATAGCTTGGAGCAAAATAAGACCTAAGGTAAACAACTGAGATGGGACCTCAGATGAGTAAAGCAGACTTGACTCCACTCAAACCATGTTTTTTCTTTCTCTTAGGTCACTTCCTTTTTCATGGTGACATAATTATTTTTCTTCACTAAAGACCTACTCTACTGACTTGTTGAAGTACAGAAGTGACCCTGGGGTCCTGAAGATGACCTCAAGCTCTGGTTTTGGGTTCCATCAAGCTGGAAAGGTATTGATGACAAACCTAGGCTCCCTGTCTTACTACTGAAGGACTAGTTTGTTTGAGGTTGGAGAGGCTGATTGACAAATTCACCACAATGCAATGAGTTTTTTTTAGCTATATTTGATCCTGAACTATCTACTAAGTTATAGGGCAGTTGCAACGCACATTGGTGGAATGAGTCCCAAATGGATCACAGGTACTGAACATGTTAAAATATTGAAATATTTTGTATATTTTCTTTCAAATGTACTCATGCTTCTATGGGGTCTTGCTTCTTCCCCCGCCCCACTTTAGTGTTTAAAAAGGCTAGAAATCAGAAATACAGACAGAAATGGGACAATCATGGTCCTCAATAAACTTACATAGAGGCATGATTCTTTGGAGTCAACAAATTTAAAGACCATTTAAAGACTGTTCAAAGAGACTGACAACAAGGAATACAGTTAAGTTGAGTGAGGATGGAAGATCTTTCAGAAGATAATGGGGAGTTGACAGATGTTTTACTGACCTTGGGAAATGCAAATCATAAAATCTTGAGTAAGTCTCTCACACTTAGAATGTACTTTTTCTTCACCTATTCCTTTTAGAAACATTGGTTTCCTTCAAGGCTTAGGTCAGTGCAAATTTAGTACAAATTTAATAAATGCTTATTGAATCAATGAATTTCATCCTTTGAAATTTTGAGCAGAACAGGAAAGGGCCATGTCAGTCAGTCAACTAGTCAATAAACCAATCATTCAACAAGCATAAATTAAGTGCTTCCAGTGTGCCAGGCATTGTATTCTTTCATTTGTTACTCATTTCATTCATTTATTAAATACTCACTATATGTTAGATACTGGGAGAGGTACCTGAGATACAAAGACTATAATGAAACATTCCCTGCCCTCAAGGAGTGATTAGCAGGAGTAAATTAATCTGAAGCTAGTTCAAAGAGATTTATAACAAAGAACACAGAGAATAACATTAGTAGAAGGTTAAAATGGAAATCCAGAAAAAAAAAATTAGTGGGCAAAAAAGGTCTCTAATCTTTGTTACAATTTTATACTTAATGAGGTAGGGTTCTTAGTGACCTTCTAGTATAGTTGTTTTATAATACAGATAAAAATCCAGAGAAACAAAAGTCACACAACTTGTTAATGGAAGATCAGGGATTATAACTGATTTTTCCTGACTCCTCTTACAGTGTTTTTTTTTTAACCCTTACCTTCTATCTCAGAATCAATACTATTGGTTCTAAGGCAGAAGAATGGTAAGGGCTGGACAATGGGGGTTAAGTGATTTACCTAACAAGTGTCTGAGGTCAAATTTGAACCCAGGACCTCCCATATCTAGTCCTGACTCTCAATCCTCTGAGCCACCTAGCTGCCCCCATCCAATGGTCTTTCCACTGGATCATATTTTCTACCCTGCTAAGGAATACTATAAAGTGTTGAGATAAATCATCTCATTCCCCATTAGTCATTCCCATATTTTGTAAGGTACCTTAACCAGGCAAGAATATGTCTCTACCAATAAATCACAATTAGGCCTTAGACTAAATACTAAAAGGACTTTGACCATTACACACAATAATCATGTTTAAACAATCTGAGAAACTAGACTATATATTTTTATCTTCATAATGTTTCTTGGGTAACTCGGTCATCTCTCCTGACATTGCCACATTGATTCAAGGCTTCATCATCTCATGCCTGGACTGTTGCTATAGTGAGTCTCTGTACCTCAAGGTTCTCTCTCCCCACTTCAGTCCATTCTCCACTCTGCTGTCATATTGATCTTCCATAAGAACAGGTCTGGTCATTACATTCCCCATTCGATCAACTCTAATGGTTCCTTATTATCTCCAAAGTCACAATAAAGTCCCCTTGTTTGCCTTTTAAAGTCTTCCATAACCTGGTCCCTGCCTACCTTTTCAGTCTTTTTATACCTTATCCTACCCTTTCATCCCCACCTTGACCCATATACTCTTTGAACCTGAGACCTTGGCCTCCCTGATGTTCATTACACAAGAATCTTCCATCTCCCAACTCTGGCCATTTCCACTGGCTTTCTCCATGTCTGGAATTCCCCCTTTCCTCCTCTTTGCCTCTGTGCTTCCCTGGCTTCTTTCAAGTTTCAGCCAAAGTCCCACCTTCTGAAAGAAATGTTTCCCATTCCACCTTAATCTGAGACCATTCACTAATAATGCATATACCTCATATACCTGATTTGTTCATGGTTGTTGTCTCTTCCATCAGAATGGGAGCTCCCTGAGGACAGTTTTCTTTGTATCCCCAAAACCTAGCACAGAGAAGGCATTGATCAGTGCTAGTTGACCTGACACATACCAGGAATTGCCCATAAAGTATTAGGCTATTGTAAAAATGGAGATTTGAACTCTAGACTTCAATCCCCAGAAGTCCTTGGTACTTCCCAGAATTCCCTATAATCTCACCTGAGTCCCCACCTGGGCGAGAACACAAATTGTATTTAAACTGGCTGCAACGCCTACTTCGGCTCTCTTCTTCCACTTCTAAGCACACACATCTCCTTACCTGGCATGCAAGATGTAAGTGGCTATGAACCTGCTATTCAGCCCTAGGCACATGCTTTTCTTATTTTGTATTTTCTTATTTCCTTGATTTTTAATAATCTTAATAAACCTTATAAAAATATAATACTTTTAGTAGAGAAACTAATTTGATCTTTACACTATCTGAAAAGAGAATAATTTTCAGATACTGGAGAAAGGGTGGCTTTTCTGTACATCTCTGAGGACGACCTGCCATGGGGAATTAGGAGAGGCTCCACTTTTGGCCTTATTTGAGGACCTTCCATATTTTAAGAGTCCAGAGGATATTTTATTTCCCAGCAGTGCCTAAATGCCATTCTGAACACAGCTGGTGGGAGCGTCCACATCAGGAACAAAGAATACAAAAGATAAATGCAGATTTGTCATGCTTAAGGAGTATATCTTGAGCACCCTGTGAATGGGAGAACAAGGCTTCTACAACCAGGAGTTGTGAATTATTCTTCTGCCACATCTGTTCTCTAAGCTAGAACCTGATCATTCTAGACCCTCTATGTACTTGTGGAAGAGTGTTTTTTAGATTTGGGGCCATGGAGGAGAGATATTTTATAACAACTGTTTTAATTGAACCACCTTAGTAAATACCACCTTCTAAAAACTACTCAGAGTACATGGATGGAGTTGAGAGTGATGGAGAAGTATTTGGTGGAAGAATGCTGAAAGGGTAGGAAGGTACCAAGTTATGGAAGACTATTTAGAGGGCAAACAGAGGACTTTATGTTGATTCTGAAGAAAATAAGGAACCACTAGATTTGATCTGACTGAATTGATTCTCAACTGATAAGCTTTGGGGGAAGTATATCAATGGGGGCTCACGTTGATGGCCCTAAAGATTGACTTCTGTCCTCTCTGGGTGGTCGCTAGAATCCTAAAGGAAATATGTAGCTAGCATAGCTCTGGGGACCCAACTTATTAGTAGAAATGAGACTTAAAAGAAAAATTCTTCAGAAAAAAGAGTAGGTTTTTCTGTGAAATCTCCAACAGTCAGTTGTACTAACTGCCTATATATGAGTGACACTTTCCTTAGCACGTACAAATAGCCCTGCTCCCTAGGGACCTAGACTCCAAAGCAGCCTACACAGTGTGGATTTGCCATACATAGACATGGGAAGCAAGAAATAGAACACCTAGGAAAAGTACAACAAGCTGAGAAAATGAATATTCTGTGGATTAGGCCAAGAACAAAGAAACAAACCTGTATTTTATGTAGAAAATGAAGCAGAGATGCAGTGATAAAGAGGGAACAGAAACTAATCTGGGTCTCCTGAGACCCAGGATCTAGCTTTGCCTTTGCCAACATCTTGCTGTGGTTCCCATGCAAGGTCTTCTCCACGTCTTAGTTTTCTTATTTGTAAGATGCAAAGATTGGAGGATAGCATGTGATTTATGATAAGCATTTTTAGATGGCTAATATGTGCCAGGCTCTATGCTAGACTCTGGGAACTTAAGGACACAAATGAAAATCTCCATTCTCCAAGAACTTGCAAATTCTGTTTGGTGATTCTTCCCATGCTGCCATTCTACGATTCTTCCTTTTCTCCTGAAAGAAAAATGTCAAGGTTCTTTCCAACTCTAACAGGCTACAAATCTATGAGAGTCCTGCTAGTGTTGGTGAGAAGAAAAAGGGTGAAATGGGTGGGAGTAAGGATTCTTTTATTTTGCCTAGTCCCAGGAAGGCATGAAAGACTATATTTCATAAAATTAGTTCAAGTCAAGGTCCTTGGGGGAAACTGGCGCAAGGTAAGATTGCAATACAAGGAAGACATGGTGTGGGTAATTTGTAAGTTCATGAGATGCTTTCTTCTTCCTTTCTTCCTTCTCTCTCTTTCTCTTTCTCTCTTCCTAACTTCCTAGCTTGGAATAAATTCTAAGCAGTTCCAAGGCAGAAGAATGGTGAGGTCTAAGCAAAAGAGGTTAAGTGACTTTCCCAGGGTCACATGATTACGAAGTATCTGAGGCTAGATTTGAACCCAGGATCTCCCATCTCCAGGCCTGGCTGCCTATCCATTGAGCCCCCCTAGTTACCCCTAGGTTCTCTTTCATAAGAATAAATATTTATTAAATGCTTGCTATATGCACGGTGAAACTCAGAATAGTATATCAGATAGAGAGTTGGTTGATCAGAGTCAGGAAGACTAGGGTTCAACTCTATACCTCTGATGTATATTTTCTGGGTCCTTGGACAAATGAAGTAATGAAACAACTCTCAAAGACTGTAAGCTACATAATAGTTATTGGTCTGCTTTGGTAGAAGGAATTTCCTCTTAGTTGATCAACAGGGATTTATTAAACCTTTTCTATGTGCCAGAGCCTAAGGATTCAAATAGAAGCAAGATCCCTTATAAATATGCTTAGATTTGAAGAGGACCAATGGCGTCATGGGCAGGAATTGGATTTAAGTGAGGCAGATGTATACACAACTTCATCACATGCTAGGCACTGGGGCTAGAAAGGAAAAAAAGAAAAAAAAAGATGTAACAGCTCTTGTCCTCAAAGAGAGTTACTCAATAAAGAAGGGATAGATAATATATGTAAAAACAGATGGGTAAATAGGAAATATTTAGAAAATAATTGAGGGGGGGGAAAAGAAGCATTGACTGAGAGTACCAGGAAAGGTCTTCTGTAGTAGATGGCACCTGGGCTATCCTTTGAAGGAAGCTCGAGATTCTAATTGGGTTACAGTGTTTTTCTGAGAGCAGTGGCACATTTACCCATTAAAACTCACAAAGACATTCATATGGCTTGGCTAATGAGATTCTCCAGCTGACCCACAGGGGACAGCAAGATGGAAATAATGGGATACAGGACAGAGAAAAAAGTGAAGCACGAGGACCTTCCCTTGGAACCATTCTACTTACATTCCGGTAGAACATGAGTTTCTAGAGGGCGAGGATGATTTCATTTTTATCTGTGTATTTCCCAGGGCCCAGTGTAGAAGGGGCTTAATAAATGCTTGCTGAATTACTTTTTTGTTTGTTTGTTTAAGTCCAGGCTCTCGGGGCAGCTAGGTGGCTGTGTACAGTGTTGATGCTAAGACAGATGATTCGGTTAAAAAAAAAAATGAACCTTTGGACTAGATGGCCTCTGTGGTCCTTCCAGTGCATGTGAACCCACTTGAGTTGAACTGAAGTTAATGCCCACCTCATCCTCAGCAGATACAGCGAGATCTCTGCCCGTCGCCCAGTCTCCCCTCACAGGATGGAGGCCAGCCCAGACACATGGGACAAGGGGTCCATCACCTCCTTGGACTAGACTGAGAGGCCCCAGAGCAACAGGGCGATCCTCTCTCCCATTCCTTTTAAGCCTTTGCTCAGGTCCAGTCATTCTTGGAAAACTGGCTTGGCAGTGATTAAAGTTTCCCATCCCAGGCAGATCTCTTTGGGTAGAACAAATTCCCGGGCCAGGAGCCTGGGCTGGCTGGGCAGCAGCCAGGGGGGCTGGACAGAGGGGCAGCGACAGCAGCAATGGGCCATAAATCGCGGAGGCCTTCAGCCGTGGTAAATAACCACAGATGCACTGCCTTGCCAATGGAGGTGTCAGCCAGTCAATTAGCCGGAGAAATAACATTCTTTCCCCAAGGGTGGATGCTCCAGCCTTTCAGCACCACTAACTCAAATGTCAAACAAGCTGTAACTGCCTGGAGAAAGGGAGCCAGCTCCAGGGTAGCACCCCACCCATGGCAGCCTTTATCTTGGCTGGGCCTGGGGCATGTGAACCCAGGGCTGAGGGAGAAGCCACCCCCCACCCTCTCACCAGGCTGCTGAATGTACCTGGCTCTAAATGGCCCAGCTGGACTTTAGCCAGCTCCTACCTTTGCCCACCACTGCCAGAGCCAGTTGGAAGGCCTTCCTGGGATCTTAAAGGCAAGCCCATCAACTGTCATCAGCAATGAAATGAAACTGTACTTATTAGTATTTTGAACCCTGCCAGGAAGCAATTAATTAGGACTTTAGAATCCTCATCCCCACCCCCCAACTCTGGAATGCAGAGCGGTGCCCTTTGCAACATTCCAGGACCTGTCGGGAGGCCCGACCAGGTGTTTGCCTCCCAGAGCCATTTGCACTCAGTGCCAGTTGGGGCAGTTCCCTTGGCAAGAACCGTGGGGCTATGGGAACTGACCACCCCAGGGGAAGTTCCTTGCCAAGAGATTCGGTGGCTTGCCCAGGGCTGCTCTGCAAGAAGACGCCTTAGAAGAAGGTCTAATCCTTCTGTTCTGGGGCTCATGGACCCCTTTGGGAAGCCTATAGACTTCTCACAATAATGACTTTAAATGCTTAAGACAAAATACACAGGATTAGAAAGCAAATCAATTATATCAAAATGTGGGTATCAAAATATCTGAAAAATAAGTGAATGCACTTCTGGTTAGGAATTGCTGCTTCGTACCATCTTCCAAGTGGTCTCCGTGAGCTTTGATTGCCACTGGAAGGATCAGAGTTTCCAAGAGAAACCAATTACATAGAAATAGAGTTATCAGAATTGAGAAAATAAATAAAAAAGAAGTTCCTGGTGTCCTGGGTTAAGAACCCTTGGTGTAGGATCCTGGACTCTTTGAAGCTAGACCTTTGCTAAAAGACAATGCCTGGTCTTGGTCCATAGGAAGAGGGGAAACAAAAGGAGGTTGTTGATGAGAATCATGTCAATGATAATGGAGCCAGGGAACTAGATCATCCTAGGAGATGGCTGGGATCAGATCTCAGGAGCCTTTCCAAGATGGCAAGTCAGGTCTCTAGTCATCCCCTCCCTTAGTATGGGGTGGGGAGAGTTATGGCAGCTCTCTCTCTCTCTCTTGCATGAGGCAGTGGCAGCTGGCCCTTGCATTCGTGTGTTTGGGGAACACACCCAAGCAGCCCAGCAGATCCTGTTGGTAGAGCTGCATGCCCATGCCTGCTCCTTTTTCTAGAGTCTCATCTGCTATGTCACTGGGTATCGTCTGCCAAATGCCATCTCTGGCACTTCTGACCAAGCTTGCCAACCCGTATTCTAAAACATTCTCTTCTCTTACTTGGAATTGTCTTTGATGTAGATACCACAGCCGCTCCCAAGAGGCTGGCACCGTGGTCAATCCATTTGGCAATGAAAAGACACTTGGTTCAACATTAGATCTGCATGCCAGAGACCTGGGTTTTGGATACTGCTCTGCCTGAGTGAAGGGCTGAGCCTTATTTTGCCCATCTGTGAAAAGGGCCTGGCAATTCATGACATCCTGGTCCACCTCACAGGAATCTTGTTTGGAACATGATTTTGAAACACGAATTGCATAAATGGAAGTTCTGAACTGGCTGTCCCCTGTCCTGGTGAGATATCTACAGTACTGGATTCACTTCTCAACATGCCACTATCAGAAGGACTTTGCCCTGCTGGAAAGAGATCATGGTCAAAGTATCATAGATTTAGGGCTAAAGGAACCTTAGAGACCATTAAGTCCAACCCCCTCTCATTATATAAATGAGGAAACAGGCATAGAAAAGTTAAGTGACTTTTCTAGAGTCGTCCATTAGTAAGTGTGTGAGAATTTATTTATCTATTAATTAAAAAAATTTTAATACTTATCTTCTGTTTTTACGACCAGTTCTAAATATTGGTTCCAAGTCAGAAGAGTGGGAAGGGCTAGGAAATTAGAGTTAAGTGACTTGTCCAGGGTCACACAGATAAGAAATATCTGAAGTCAGAGTTGAACCCCAAACTTCTTGTTTCCAGGCCTGGTTCTCTAACCACCATGCTACCTAGATGAAGGAGAATTTGGACTCAAAGACTTCCTGCCTCCAAGTCTAATACCCTACCTCTTACATCATTCTGATTCTATTATGGTTAAGGGTCTCTGGATTACACCAGTTGGGGAATGGTTGAAGAAACCGGAATTATTTAACCTGGAGAAGAGAAGACTTGATGGATAGCATTGGGGGTGACAAGGAGAGACGAAAGTTATCTTTAGGAGGTATCATTTGGAAGATTTGATTTCTGCTACCTGGCATCTGAGATCACAGCTAGGATCCATGGTAGAAGTAGAAGAAGAATAAAGGAAAAACTTCCTTGCAAATGGAGTAATCCAAAAGTGGGAAAGTTTGCCTTGGAAAGTCAGTCAGTTGGTCAGTGAGCAATTAGTAAGTGCTAAATGGATTCAATTATTGAACCAACTTACTTAATAAATGACTTATTATTAAGTCACATAGTAGGCTTTTCCCCATTGGTGGACTTTAAGGGAAAGTTGTTTGGGTTTTTTCTTGAGGGATGCTTAAAGAAAGGTTTTTTGATAGCCATCTTCTCTCTCTTTATTCTTTTTGGGCTACTCCGAGTCTACCTCCATGCATTGAGGTCTTGATATGAGGCAGTCTTTGTGCCTTGGAACCATAGAATAATGCAATTTCAGAGATGAAAATTGGTACACGGGTCTCTCAGAGAGTAACTATACTGCTTTAACTAGCGGTCATCCTGGTGGGCAAGTAGATGATGGGGAGAAATACTCTACTATTACTAACAGCTATAGCTTTTGAATATCTACTAGGAGGCTCCTTTGTTTCTTCCCCTCTTGGTCAATAAAAATGTTCCCATCAGAAAGGAGCAGCAAATGACAAATTAAGGTAAACTCTTTTTCAGGCAAGTGCCCTGGAAAAAAGTATTAGATTTAAAATCAGAGGACCTGGAATGAATTCTTGACCCAACTACTTTTTACCATGTGAGCTTTAATTTTCCTTCTCTATAAAATCGAGTGGTATGAGATGGCCTGAAGGGGCTTGTGTTATGGACCCTTTTATCATCTGATAAAGCTTCTGATCCCCTTCTCAGAATAATTTTTTAAATGCATGAAATAAACAATATAGAATTTCAAAGGAAACTACTTATATTGAAATAAAGATGTAATTTTCCCCCCATTTAAGTTCTTTGACCTCTTCAAATCTATTCATAGATCTCTTGGGGGGTGATTTTCAGTTCTAAGGGGCAGCTATATGGCTCAGTGGATAGAGCACAGGACCTTGAGTCAGGAAGCCCTGAGTTCAAATCTGGCCTCAGACACTTACCAGCTATGTAAGTAAATAAGACTCCAAGCAAGTCACTTAATTCTATTTGCCTTAGTTTCCTAATCTGTAAGGTGAGCTGGAGAGGGAAATGATGAATCACTCCTGTACTTTTGCCAAGAAAACCCCAAATGGGGTCACAAATAGTCAGACTCAACTGAAAGGATTGAAAAACACCAGTTCTAAAGCTGTGGTTTTTTTTTCTTGTCGTTGCTGAGCTTTTGAACCAATTTGCCAGCATTTTCCAATATGCAACACCTATAGAAGATAGAAGATAATTGAAGAATGCCAGGATCTTCTCTTCTTCAGTTCAACATCTCCTGCATGGTTCATCAGACCTCTCCCCTGTGGATGGTAAAGTGGATACATCCAGATGCTCCTCCTGGGAGATCCCTTTGTTTCTCTATCTCCCAAATAAGTGAGAATAAAGGCTAGCCTTGATCAAGTGGGCTGTAGCTCAAATTCTTATAGCTCTTTAAACTTTTCAAAGCATTTCCCTCATAACAACACTGCAAAGTAGATAATATCAGGGTTGTCATTCTTATTTTAGAGAGGAAGAAATGGAAGGAATGGCCAGATATCAGTTTGTTGACAAATATATGGTGCCATGCTGTTCTACAAGCTCAGTAAAAAACAACAGTAGCTTATATAGCAGTCCAAAATCTCAATGTGACATTAGGTTATGTTGACTCCAAGTCTAGGTAGATAATAATGCCTCTGAACAATGGGGATAATAATACACCCATCTATTGGTGAAGTCATTGGTAGGACCGAATATTTGTAAACTTTGTAAATGAAATTTTATAAATTTTTGGTAAATTTGTAAAAATTGTAAACTAAAATATTTTGTAAACCATAAAGACTCACCTCTGTTCTTTGCTGGTGGGCAGTCTTCATCTTTAGTATTAGGTTCAGTCCTATCTGCCATGTTGTAGCAAGGGCAATGACAAAATCAAGAGCATGCAGTGAAGGGGCAGGTGAGAAGCCTTGATATCTATGCTCTGAAAAGACTGATTGAAGAAGTAGGGGTGTGTAGTCAGAAGAGAAGCCTTAGGGAAAGCATGGGAGTATTTGAAAAGTGATCACTAAGATTAGATTTGCTAACTTGGTCCCAGAGGTTAGAACTAAGAGTTTGGGGGATGGGGATAGGAAGGGAAATCACAGAGAGGAAAATTGGGTTTTGTATAATTGAAAATCTGTGACCCTAAAAAAAAGAACTACATATCCTGAGATCCCATTGACTTCCTGTCATTACGTACTTCCTGTAGACAAAGGATAAAGGGAGTGGGCGTTGAGGCTCCTCCTCTCTTTTTGGCATGATGTAGAATCAGCAGTGATGGTGGTGAGTGGGGATTTTGAAAATGGCTAACCAGTCATGGGCACATGGTTTTTATTTTGTATCCTCTTTATTCCTTGGTTTCCAATGATCTTTAATAAGCTTCCATATAATGTTTTTATTATTAGAGATTAGATTTTTAATCTTTACAGATTGATATAAAGAAAAACTTCTAACAATGGAAGCTATCTACTGATGGAATCCAAATGTGTCTCAGGAGGCAATGGGTTCCCATAGTCAAAATTTTCAAATAAATGATAAATAACCATCAGGTATGTATATTGAGACAGGTAAATGGCTAAGTGGATAAAGTGCCAAGCCTGGAGTCAGGAAGACCTGAGTTCAAATATGGCCTCAGACACTTGGTAGCTATATGACTCTGGGTAAGTCACTTAACTTTGTTGCCTCAGTTTCTTCACCTCTAAAATGAGCTGAAGAAGGAAAACCACTCCAGTATCTTTGCCAGGAAAACCCTAAATGGGGTCATAAAGAGGCATATATGACTGAAACAACTGAACAAAAGAAGTATATAGTAGAAAGAATTCTTTTTCAGAGAGGGATTCAACTAGATGGCTTTTGAGTTCCTGGGTTATTCTGTGATTCTAAGACTACAAGGAGTTAAATGATTTTCCCCAACCATGACAGGATTTAGTGCTGGAAGCAACCTTGGAGATTATCAAGTCCAACACCTTCATTTTACAAATGAGGAAACAAAGTCCTGGAGAAAGAAAGGGATTTTTTCCAAGGTCACAAAGTGTTAGAGGCAGACCTTGAAGCCAAGTCTCTTGACAGGGGTCAAAAATATTTTTTCACCATATGAGGCAGCTTCCTGAAAAGGGGCCATTCTTGAACCTTCCCTACACACACACACACACACACACACACACACACACACACACACACACACACATACACACACACACATACACAGAGTCAGTCAATTATCAATTATTTTTTGATAATCTACTATATTTCAGGCATTATACTATATGCTAGGGATTGAAAGACAAAAATTAAACAATCTCTTCCCTCCAGGAATTTCTAAATTCTCTCTGGGGAGACAGTTTGTACATATTCAAAAGTATATTCAAAGTATATATTAAATAAATACAAGATAAAACACTGGAATCACAGTGTCATTCCTACCACTCCTTTTTCAGGAATTACTGAGGGGCCAAGTGAATCTTTCAGCTTCTCTCCAGATCAAAGCTGAGCAGCAAGTCCTCTCTGATCCCATCCAAAGACTAGTCAAGGCTCTGGCTAGGACTTGCTGAGATGGAGATGAAGAGATGAATTGGAAAGATGAGGATGAGAGAACCATTTCCTCTAGTGATCTCTCTACCTCCTCCCCTACAATGAGCCTTTCCTGATGTCCCTACCTGGGTGTACAGAAGTCAGAAAAACCAGAATTCAAATCATATCTCAGACATTTAGTAGCTGTGTGACTCTGGGCTAATCATTTAACCTCTGTCAACTTTAGTTTCTTCATCATGTATATCCCCCTTATCAAACTGTAAGCTTTTTGAGGGCAGGGACTGTTTAACTCTCTCACTAGTACAGTGGCTGGTACCTTGTAGGCACTTAATAAATACTGTGGCTAGTGGAGATCAGGTCCTGGTTTCTCTTTGCTTTGTGTCTGCAGAAGAGGCCTTAGATTCTAGACATCTCACTCTGAAAGGCTTCAAAAGATGGAAGGTGGCCAGGAAGCCCCATGGATATATGGGGCTTGAATAAACAAAGTCTCATTTGTGTTGACACATGGTGCTTTTATGCTTTCAATTTCCAAGGCATTTTCTGAGAAATGCAAAGAACTGTTCAGCAGTGAAGCCTTCATGGTATGTAAATAGGAAAGGCAGAATCAGAGTTAACAATCATCCAAGTTAATGTGAGATAGTAGAACAGGATCCCCACCCTGCTGGCAGGTGAAAGGAGAAGAGAGAGGAGAGAGAAAAGGAGTGGAGAGGGAGAGAGAGAAAAAAAGAGAGAGAGAAAGGGAGGGAGAAAAGGGGAGTGAGAAAGAAAGAGAGATAGGAGAGAGAGAGAGAAAGGGAGGAAGAGAGAGAAAGGGAGGGGGGAGAAAAGGGGAGCAAGAAAGGAAAAGAGATAGAGGAGAGAGAGAAAAGGGAGGAAGAGAGAAAGAAAGGGAGGGAGGGAGGGAGGGAGGGAGAAAAGGGGAATGAGAATGAAAGAGAGATAGAGGAGAGAGAAAGAGAGATAGGAGAGAGAGAAAGGGAGGGAGGGAGAAAAGGGGAGAGAGAAAGAAAGAGATAGAGGAGAGAGAAAGAGAGAGAGGAGAGAGGGAGAGAGATAGGAGAGAGAGAAAGGGAGGAAGAAAGAGAGAAAGGGAGGGAGAAAAGGGGAATGAGAAAGAAAGAGAGATAGAGGAGAGAGAAAGAGAGAGAGGAGAGAGGGAGAGAGAAAGGGAGGGAGAAAAGGGGAGGGAGAAAAGGGGAGTGAGAAAGAAAGGGAGATAGAGGAGAGGGAAAGAGATAGACAGAGAGAGAGAGAGAGAGAGAGAGAGAGAGAGAGAGAGAGAGAGAGAGAGAGAGAGAGAGAGAGAGAGAGAGAGAGAGAGAGAGAAAGAGAGAAGGTGGTTTGGCTGGTGACAGGTGGAAGCCAGTCCCCAAGTTCTCTCCTTGACCCAGCCCAAAGAATTTCATGAGGAAAGGGTTTAAGGACCTCAATAACTTCACAAGATTGTGCCCAATGGCACACATCTGGACTCTTGCTCTGGATGGGGACACTCAAGTTTCTTTTGGTTTCCTAGGCAGTCTCTCTTCTGGAAAGCCCTTATAGGCGACTTAGCAGCATGTGTCCCAGCAGTGTGTATATATGTGATATTGTAGTATCTACCCACCCACACCATTTCCAGCTTATGCTGTGATGGCCTCAGTAGCCAATTTTGAGCTTTAAAAATTAGTCCCGAAATTCTAAAAGGGAGGTTGGAAATTCCTTTTCTCTCTTTCCCTACTATTGCATCCTAGGAGGCTTGATAATTCTTTTGCCAATTGATCAGTTAATATTTGGAGGGAAAGCTCCAGTGTTACACAGCATCATATCTGCCTATATGTGTCACGTATGATTACTGGGAAAGATACCTTGTTCTCTGCACTTTTCCTTGTCTTACTTTAGGGGGTGATAGGACTTTTTAACACCTCACATTTACATAGTAAAGATAATCTATCACCAAGTTTAGAACACCAACCTTGAAGGTTCAAATCCTGCCTCTGACCCTTCCTACCTAGTTAACACTGGAAAAGTCACTTAAAAGAGAAAAGAGAAATATATAAAAAACAAGACCCACCACTCTGGGATTTATCAGGTCAAACAAGGACTGAGATTTTGGTTCTAGAGAACGAGGTACCTTTCTCAATAACCATATCTGATAGATATAGGTAGATGAGTTGTGACCTGACCCTGATAGAGATTTCCCTCCAAATACTGTCATTAATTGGCAGATGAGAGGGATGAAGTGGTAGGGAAAGTTCCCACAATGACAAAGGCTCTTTGCAGTAAATATTTTGGGTGGGGACTGCTTTGTAATATCATTGGTATCGAAAACTTTTGATAAGGAAAATTCCTTTATCAACCCTTATCTGTACCTACTCAACAATTCTTAGTCTTAGTTTTCCAGAGCAAGAAGAGGATTGACTTCCCTAGGGTCATACAGTTAGTACAGGTCAGAAATAGGATTTTAATGCCCATCATTTAGACTCTTTCTGCCTCCCCTTGCTGCTTATCCTTCCAGGAATGACTTATTTTAACAAGTTAATCCTTTTAAACTACCCATTATTTATTACATACTCATTAATTCTCATTAATATCCACAGAGGAGAAATCTGTGCCTCAGAGAGTCTAAAGAGACTTGTCCATGGTCAAACAGATCAGTATCATTGGCAGATCTGACTCCAGTTCATTAGTATCAGCCTTCCCATAGATTCCTAATGTTTCCTCTCTCCACTTTCTCATTTTCATACCCACAACTGGCATCCCCATCCAGATCTCCATGACCTCAGCCCATGTGGCATCCATTTCTACCAAGTTACTAGGGAAAATAGTGGAAAGCCATTCCCCTGCAAGCTGCCTTTTGAGAGCAGAAAACAAAATGGAGGGAGAGGCAATGGAAGAAAGAGAAGGGTCAGACTCCTCTCTACTCCCCACTCTCCAGCACCCCGACCTTTGCAGATGCCTGTGGGGAACAGCTCCTAAGCGAAGAGAGGAGAAACCAGAGAGGGGAGCCTGCTGGCCTACCTCTCACAGAGTCAGGGAGGGATGTAAAATAATCAGTTGCCCGTGGGTCGGTATCGCTTTGCAATGATTGCTTTGTGGGGTTGTGTCAATAGGTGAGGAAGTTGAGTTTCAGCCATGAAACTTTAGCACATCGACACAGTGGCCCTGAACAGACATAGGTCTCTGGTTACAGCTAGGAATGACCTCTGACCTGATCCTTTCCCACTCCCCTACACACACCACTTTTAGCTTTTAAGGAATATTACTGGGGACACCCTTCTTTTTTAGGGGGTGCATCTTCAGAACAGATCAGTGTCTCCCTCCCCTGGCTTGGTTTAGTCCCCAATGGGGCTTTGGTTTGGTTGATTGGCTGTTGCTTGACTTGGAGAGACCTTATTATATTATCAGATATTCTCAACTCAGTGTTTATAAACTTAATTTAAAAAAAAAATCCACTTTGATAAGTCTATTCCAATAGAATTGGGTTCCTTTGTATTTTACTTTATTTTTAATGCATTAAAAAAGACTATTCTGAGAAGGGATCCATTGGTTTCTCTCAACTGTTAAAGGTCCATTTTGGACAGCAAGAAGGTAAAAGAGATAGAACTCTGCTGGGGTGGAGGAAGAAAGTAGTCATTGGTTTCAAGTGGAATCTGAGAATTATTTTAAAATAATAGTTTACTTTGATTAGCACATTGAATGTCATAAAGCAGTTTCCTTACTGGCCCCTCATTAGACAAGTAGGACAAGAATTATTATCCCCATTTTCAAGGTAAGGACATGGGCCCATAGAGGCTAAGTAGGAAGACACCCATTTGGGAAGGGTGGGAGCTGGGACTCGGCATCTTGGTCTTTAGATGCCCAAAAAAAAAGAGTGAGGTCATAATCACCAGGATACTAATTTTTTTTAACCCTTACCTCGCATTTTAGAATCAATACTGAATTTTGGTCCCAAGGCAGAAGAGTGGTAAGGGCTAGGGAACAGAGGTTAAGTGACTTGCCCAGGGTCACACAGCTAGGAGGTATCTGAGGCCAGACCTCTCCTCTCTAGGCCTGGCTCTTAATTCACTGAGCTACCTAGCTGCCCCCCTTACTCTTATTGCTCTGGCAAACACCCTGCTTCACTAGAGCCAATTACCCCAAGACCACACTTCTAGGCACTCTCTAAACAAGGCAAAGGAGAGATTAGAATGATGCATGACAAGGGTCCAACTTTAATCAGTGAAGAAGGTAGAATGAGTGGTTCAGTAGAAAGAACACTAGAGAAGGTTCAAATCTCATCTCAGTCCCTTCCTAGCTGTGTGACCCTGGTCAAGTCACTTATCCCCATTTTCTAGCCCTTACCACCACTCTTCTGCCTTAGTCTCAATTCTAGGAGAGGAGACAAGGGTTTTAAAAAAGAAAAAAAAAACAATGGATTTTGACTTGGTCTATCAGCAGACCTGTTTTGATTTCTTTACCACTGGGGATTTCCTAAGCTCACAGAGCTCACAGAAAAGTTTTCCCCTAGCTCACCTTTCTAATATCATTACTGTGCTGAAATCTTATCCTTTCTTAGCTAGGGGTGGCCCATTCCCAGGATTATAGACTATGAAGCTGGACAGGACCTGAGATATAATCTAGTCCAACATTCTCATTTTTCAGAAAGGGCTAGAAAGGTCAATTAACTAGCCCCTGGTCACACAGCTAGTGGGTAACTGAGCCAGGATTCAACCTCTGTCTCTAAACACAGCCTCCTTCCTACTCTACCCTGCTGTTCTCCCTGTCCAGAGTCCTTCTCCAAAATGTCTCCTTCAATAAACATTAATGGCAATTTCACTTCCCCGAGGGCCATCTTGGTTGAGCTTGACCACCGAACAAGAGGCTGTTAAAGAGGAAATCCATTTCAAGTGTGGAGCCAGACTACTCAAGCCCTTTCCCTGCCTACACATGTGTGCAATCGCTGGGATTCTCAGTACAAGTGACACCTGCCAGCCTATCATGGCCAAGTATCTCAAACAATATTGAAGATGTCCCTCATGTCTTTGTGTTCTCTGAGACTTTGGATGTATAATGGGTGTGAGATTGGGTACTGAATAGAGAGTTGAACTTTAAGTCAAGAAAATCTGTGGTTAAATCCTGCCTCAGACATTTATTTGCTGTGTGACTCCAGAGAAGTCACTTAACCTTCAGTTTTCCCATTTGTAAAACAAGAATAATTAAAGCTCCTATGAGAATCATATGAGGTAATATATGTAAAGTGCTTTAAAAGTGCTCTCTAAATGCTGACTTATTATTATTTTGTGTACATATAGAGGGGTTTATTATAATAATAATAATTATTATTATTTTTAGCTCTTACCTTTTTCTGATATTAAATTTAATATATTCTGATATTAAATTTAAAATATTAAATTAATACTAAAGATAGGTTCCAAGGCAGAAGAGCAGGAAAGAGTAGGCAACTGGGGTTAAGTGACTTGCCCAGGGTCACATGGCTAGGAAATGTCTGAGGCCAAATATGAAGGCAGGTCCCTGAGCTCCAGGCTTGGCTCTCTATCCATGGAACCACAGAGCTCCTCTAGAGGGGCATATTATTGTGCTTTGATGATTTGTATTGTACTTGCTAAATACAGGTGTTTCAGGGAACTTTGAAATGTCTTTCATGTTCCATGTGCTCCATGTCCTGTGACTTTTTCCTGAAACTGAAAGCACCTCCCTTCCCCTTCAAGCCAGGCAAGAAGATGAATGGCTCCATATTTTTGATAGATGAATCAACATTAGCAAACACAGGACTGCACAGATCAAAGAGCTTTTCTTTCTTTCTTTCTTTCTTTTTTTCTTTCTTTCTTTCTTTCTCTTTCTCTTTCTTTCTTTCCTTTTCTTTTCTTTCTTTCTCTCCCTTTCTTTCTCTTTCTCTTTCTTTCTTTCCTTTTCTTTTCTTTCTTTCTCTCTCTCTTTCTTTCTCTTTCTCTTTCTTTCTTTCCTTTTCTTTTCTCTCTCTCTCTCTCTCTCTCTCTCTCTCTCTCTCTCTCTCTCTCTCTCTCTCTTTCTTTCTTTCTTTCTTTCTTTCTTTCTTTCTCTTGTTATTCACATAAGGAGAGTCTCTAGACAGGTATGTTTGGAGGCAGCTGTGAGAACCATTACCACTTGGAGTGTTGGATTGAGGGCTGGGGGGTTGGGAGAGACAACAATGGCCCTGAATAAGTCATACCTCTTTAGTGCAGAAGACATGTTGGAGACTCCCAGGCTCCTGTGTTCATGACTCGTGGCTTTTAAGCAGCTGTAGAGGTACTAGGAAAATAATGTGAATATTGGAGCCATTCTCTGATATCTGAGAGGCTCTGAATTGCACTTACAACTTAGATGATCATTCTCATATGGTCCTTAATGGAGTACCATCAGCCGGTGAGTCCGTGCAATAGTCACCGAGTTTTGAACAATTCTTTATGATAGCAGTAAATTTATGAGCCACTCTTTGCCCTACCATCCCCTCGTCCTGTTCATTCATTGTTGATGTGACAGCCAAGTGCCTGATTGAAGAACAATTACCCAGAGCAAATGGATTCGCAGCCAATTCAAAGAGATTGATAACAATGAGTGCAGCCGCACATTATTAGGAAATTAAAGTGGAAATCAAATAAGGATTAGAAAGGGAAACCTGTGAGTCTAAACTATTTAATTGATATAATTACCTATTTTTAAAGAAAGCACCAATTTTTGAACATCCTCTTTACCTTCCAGTACTGGAACAATTCCATCGGCCCATAGACAATTGAAAGAGTGTTAGGCTGATGATTTCTTAAAATATTCACCCAGAGAGAAAAGTTGTGTGTGAGTGTGTGTGTGTGTGTGTGTGTGTGTGTGTGTGTGTGTGTGTGTGTGTGTAATGTCTACTTTATTCCTATTTAATTAAGAATTACAGCAGAACCAGGCGAACATTGTACACAGAGACTGACCCACTGTGGTACAATCGAATGAAATGGACTTCTCTACTAGCAGCAATGCAATGATCCAGAACAATTTGGAGGAACGTATGAGAAAGAACACTGTCCACATCCAAAGGAAGAACTGTGGGAGTAAAAACACAAAAGAAAAACAACTGCTTGATCACATGGGTTGATGGGGACAGGATTGGGGATGTAGACTCTAAACAATTACCCTAGTTCAAATATCAATAATATGGAAATAGTTCTTGATCAATGACACATGTAAAACCCAGTGGAATTACATGTCAGCTACAAGAGGGATTTGGTGGGAGGAGAGGGAAAGAACATGAATCTTGTAACCATGGAAAAATATTCTAAATTGACTAATTAGATAAAATGTTAAAAAAAATACAATATAAAAATTACATTTTTTAAAAAGTGTTTTTGTTGGGGGGTTTTGGTACCACTTAGAAGAGTTAAGGATTTCCAAAACATATTATTATTTGATTCAACTTTTACCAAGCATTAGAAGTTAAGGAAGCAAAAATAAAAAATGGAACAGTCTCTGTCATTAAGGACCTTATAATCTACTAGGGGAGATATGTTAAACTCACTAAAAATAGAATTTATTTGTTTCTCAAATAAGACACTCTATCTCTCAGCTCTGGACTAGGCATTTTCTTTTCTTTTTTTCCTTTAAATAGTTATTTTCTATCTTAGTATTAATCCTAAAACAGAAAAGTGGTAAGGGCTGGACAATCAGGGTTAAGTGACTTGCCCAGGGTCACACAACTTGGAAGCTTCTCAGGCCAGATTTTAACCTAATTCTTCCTGATTCCAGATCTGGTGTTCTATCCACTGTACAATCTCAGTTGCCCCAGAGGCTAGGCATTTTTTTTTTTCTGACTGTCCTCCATGCCTGGAATACTCTCCATTTTCTGCTCTCCATGATTTTCTTTAAGTTCCAACTATAATCCAACTTTCTACAAGAAGCCTTCCCCAATTTTTATTAATTCCATGGCCTTGTTCTGTTAATTATATTCAATTAAACCTGCATATAACTTGCTTTGTATGTCCCTCCAGTGTTCTACCTCTCTAAAATTTAGAGTATGCCAGGGAGAGAGTAGAGAGGAATTGCAAAGAAAGATCCAGAACAACCTTTATAAAATGTAAACATTGCTCTTTCTCCATTGCTGGAGTCACCAATTTGCTTTTATTTGGCTAGAGCATATTTTATCGTTGCTTTGAAAGTGAAATCTCCTTGGTAGCTGGCAAAGCTAGGTGGGTGCTGACAGCTCTAGTTCTTTGTTGAATTGTTGGGATCAGTCAATTCCCATCTCTATTGAGTGAAAATAACTTCCTATGACGGGAATTTAAGGTAAGAATGGAAGATGAAGATGCTGGTGAGTTGGGGGATGGAAGGGAAGAGGTACTACCCAAAAGAAAGAAGTGGTGAATGCAAATTGGTCTTCTCTGTCCCCCTGTTATAAATATCTTTCTTTTTTTGAAAACCCTTGCCTTCCATCTTTGAATCAGTAATGTGTATTGGTTCCAAGGCAGAAGAGTAATAAAGGATAGGCAGTAAGGGTTAAATGCCTTGCCCAGGATCACATAGCTAGGAAGTGTCTGAGGCCACATTTCCAATCCAGATCTCCAATCTCTGGGCATGACTCTCAATCCACTGAGCCACATAACTACTCCTCGTAAATACATTTCTTGAGTTTTGTACAAAAACTGGAAGCCTATGATCTCAGGAAAAAAAAAAAAGCAGAATCAAGAACAAGACGCAGAAAGAAGCAGATTTTGTTTTGATGTCAGGGAAAACTTTCCAACAATAAGAGCTATCCAGAAGTTGATGGGGGCTCTAGGCAGAGGCTGGGTGACCACTTTACCAGATGCATCATTATTGGGATTCTTTTTTGGGGTGTGAGGAGGAGTACGTAGCCTTGGAAATCCCTTCCAATACAAAAATTCTATGATCCCCTGATTAGAGAAAGTAACTGTGGATGATAAATGAGGATTTCTTCAAATGCTTAAGGAAAGCTCTAAGGTGGAATGAGAAACCAGTCTCCAAAGAAGGAACTAGGATGATATTTTTTTTAAAGCAGATTCGGAGATGCTTAATTATTTACCAGATTATAGTATTAGACATAACACTTGAGAGCTTCAATAAATAAGCATAATGGGCTCCCTTTAAAAATGTATTGGTTGACAATTTATTTACGTATGTATATGAACATTAGGTTATACTATAGCTGTCCCTCTTTTGTTGGAGGAAAAGTACTTGATGGGAAGTCTTAATTGGAGCAGGCAGCTAAAAGTATGCCCTTCTATGTGCTCCATCTAGATGCAGACCTTTCTTTCTCACACATTGCTTTTGTCTGTGCTTTCTACGGTTAGGCTGAAAACATAGCCATTTCTTACTAGTAAAATATTGATGCAGATCTAAGGAGAAAAAACAGTGAAAATAAGAATTAATAACAAAAAGATATAAAGTAGAATGGCTACTTTGTGGTTGGGCTGGGAGTCTACACTAGACCAGTTGTGACTTTGATCTGTTTTTCACTATTAGGAAAAGTCTCAGACTCTTGCTGGGTATATGGTTTACATTTCTCTTAAAATTAATGATTTATAGTCATCTTTGACATGGCTATTTATAGTTTGAAATTCTACTTTTAAGAACTGTTTATATACATTCTTTGACCACTTATCCATTGGGTAATGGCACTTAGTTTTATATGTTTTTTGTTTCCCAAATAGCTTGGATATTGGGGTTTCATGAAAAGATCCCCCCAACTGAAAGCTTTTATCTTATCCTAGTTAAATTGATTTTATTCATTCAAAAACGTAACAATTTTATGTAACTGAAATTCTATATTGTATCTCTTTGTATCTGTATTGTATCTAGGTTACCTCTATCTCTTATTTGTTAAGAATTTTCCCCATTGCCAAAGCTGTGAAAAGTCTGGTTCTCTTCTAAGTATTTTATGATCAGTGTTTGAAATTCAGGTTATATGTCAGTTTCCAATTTATTGTGGTATATGGTTTAAAGTGTTGGTCTAAACCCAATTTCTGCCAAACTTCCTACCCCTCCTCCCTCTGTGTGTGTGTGTGTGTGTATGTGTGTGTGTGTGTGTGTGTGTGTGTGTGTGTGTGTGTGTGTGTGTGTTAGAATTGATACTAAGTATCAATTCCAAGGCAGAAGAGTGATCGGGGCTAGGCAGTTGGGGTTAAGTGACTTGCCCAGGGGGATCACCTAGTTGCTACTGGTGAGTCTCTCTAAAGAGATCAAAATAAGAAAATGTTATAATAACAGTCACCTGTAATTGCTCTGAAATGTTACTTCAAGCATTGGTATATCTGACTGAGGAACATCTGAGATCAGCTACAAGTTGTTAGAAATTTGATTAATTTAAATTCATTTTGATTAAATAACCATTCATTAAATGTCCAGAAGAGAGACAGTCTTGTGTAATGGACCCCACTGACCTTGGAGTCCATTACTTCAAGGAGAAATTCAGAGAAGACTGAGTTCAAATCCCTTTACAGCTGTGTGACACTACATTCTAGGATCATTTAGAGCTATAAGGGTCCTTAAATCTTATTTAATCCAGTCCCCTCATATTTCAAATGAGAAAAATTAGGGGAGGAAAAAGATCAATAACCTGTTGGTGCTCACACAGTGATAGTTGAGGATTTGAAAGACCCTCTGACTCTAGAGTCAAGACTTTCCACTCTACTTCTCTGATGTCTCTCCCTTTCTGACCCTCAGTTATCCTCATCTATTAAATGGGACTAGCAATAGCACCTTCCTCCTAGAATGGTTGTGAAGATCAAAGGAAATAATATATAAGGTGCTCTGAAAACTTAGAACACTATATAAATGTTTTTCTTGTATCTCTCTCAAGGAGCATACAGTAGTAGGGGAGAAGAGGGATATAGTCACGTGGCTAGGCAATGCTTCCTAGAGAACCAGTGGGATATAAGGGGGAAAAGGAAAAGTACCTATTATGTGCCAGATAGGAAGCTAGGTAGCACAGCAGATAGAGGATCAGGTCTGGAGATTAGAGGACCCGGTTCAAATCTGGCCTGATACACTTCCTACCTGGTACATTGTCTCTTAACCCTGATTGCCTAGTCCTTGACTCTCTTCTGTCTTAGAACTAAACTAAGATAGAAGGTCAAAGTTTTTAAAAAGACATCTTGCTGAAATCAAATCTGCCTTCAGACACTTACTAGCTGTATAATCCTGAGCAAATCACTTCACCCTGTTTGTCTCAATTTCTTATCTGTAAAATGAACCAGAGAATGAAATGGCAAACCACTCCAATATTTTTTACCAGAAATCAAAGACTTGGATATGATTGAAAAACATCTAAACAAGAAAGTATTCCAGGTACTCTCTCATCTCAGTTGATCTTCATGACAACCCAGTGAGGTAGATGATATTATTATTATTATCCCTATTTTGCGGTTGAAGAAACTGAGGCAAAGGTTAAGTGGGTTGCCCATGGTCACATAGCTAGTAAGTGTCTGGGACTGGATTTGAATTCAAAGTCTTTTTGACTCTAGACCAACACTCCATCCCCTGGATCACCTAGATGTCTTCTGTAAAATAATACTTGGGGAACCTACATTATTGTGAAACTCAAATGAGAACATGAAATATAACCTGCTCTGAAAACAGAAATCTGGTCATTATTAACTGAGTTAGCTGCCATCTTTGTAGGTTGACCAAGGAAAGGAAGGTCTTAATAATGGTTCATGTTTCCATGGTGTTTTCCTCACAATAACCCTGTGAAGTAGGCAATGTAAGTATGAACATCCTTATTTTGTAGCTAAGAAAATTGGGTCCAGAGAAACCCACACCCATTGGAAATAACATTCCAACTTAGCTTTTCTGACTCCAAGTTCAGTATTCTTTCAATTCTACTGGGAAGTTGTTCCCAATGAATAAGCATGTATTGATCCATTTATAAATATATTTATAAAATATTATATATATGCTAATAACATATTATAAGCATATAAATATAAAAATTATATATGTATATATATATATATATATGCCAGGCACTCAATTTGGGATACAAATACAATGAATGGAATAATCTTTACTGCAAAGAAGTTTTGAATTTTAAAAGGGGAGACAACAAGGACATATATAAGCAGCATATACAGAATAAAGAAATAAATATGAAATAGTTAAATACAAGGTAGTTTGATAGAGAAGGTTCTAGCAGTTGAGGGGGCCAAGAAAGACAGCAAATGGTGCTTAGCTGCATCTTGAAGGAAGAGAGGGAAGAGGAGAGGTGATATATTCAAGGCATGGGGTACAGGGAGGTACAATGTTCCGTATGAGGCCAGTTTGAAAGGACTGGAGAGAGAACAGCAGAGGAAGTAATGTACAGTGAGGCTGAAAAGATAACTTGGAACAAGGTTGTGAAGGGCTTTAAAAGCCAAGAGACCAGTTTTTATTTCATCCTAGAGACAATAGGGGGCCACTAGAGTTCATCAAGTAGGAGAGGAACATGGTCAGTTCTGAGCTTAAGGAAAATCACTGGTAGCTATGTGGAGGAGGGATTGGAGTCGGAAGACAATTGGGGCAGGAAAACCAATTAGGAGGTGATTGCAATAATCTAGGCAAGAGGTAATGAAGCTGTGTGAGTAGAAATAAGGGGACAGATGGGCAAGATGCTATAGAGATAGAAATGGAAAGATTTAACAACTGACTGATTATATGGGTTTAGAGACAGTGAGAGAGTCAAAAAGGGTGCCAAAGCTATGAAGTTGGGGTACCAGAAAAAGTTGGTACCTTCACAAGAAATAGGAAAATTTGGAAGATAGGGAGGTTAGGGATAGGGGTAGGGGTAGACATAATGAGATCTGTTTTGGGCAGGTTGATCTTGAGATGTCTTTGGAACACCCAGTTTGAAATGTCCAATACACATTTGGTGACATAGAATTAACGCTAAGGAAAGAAATTGAAGTTGTAGATCTGTGACTTATTGGCATAGAAATGATAGTAAACCAATGGAAACTGATGAGGTCAAACTCAAGGGAGAGTGAGAGAGTGAGAGGAGAGAGACAGAGAGAGAGAGAGAGAGAGAGAGAGAGAGAGAGAGAGAGAGAGAGAGAGAGAGAGAGAGAGAGAGAGAGAGAGAGAGAGAGAGAGAGAGAGAGAGAGAGAGAGAGAGAGAGATAGGTAGGGAGGATAAGAACCAAGAAAGAATATCCAGGAGGAGATAGTGTCAAATCCCACACAAGCCACGAAAGAAAAGGACTGGGCAGGCAGCTAAGAGCCTCAGTGGATAGAGAGCCCATCTTGGGTTCAAATATGACCTTAAATGCTTTCTAGTTGTCAGACCTCTGGGAAGTCACTTAACTCCAATTACCCAGCCCTTGCCACTCTTGTGTCTTGAAACCAATATTTACTATCAATTCCAAGATAGAAGATAAGGGTTTCTTAAAAGAAGGGGGAGGGGGAGAGAGAGAGAGAGAGAGAGAGAGAGAGAGAGAGAGAGAGAGAGAGAGAGAGAGAGAGAGAGAGAGAGAGAGAGAGAGAGAGAGAGAGAGAGAGATGAGGGCTAAGAAAAGACTATTTAATTTGGCAATTAAAGGGTCCTTGGTGATTGGAGAGTGAGCATTTTCAGCCTCATATTGAGGTAGGCAGTCATATTACCAAGGGTTGAGGAGTAGTAAATGAGAGGAGAAATGCCTCGAGGCATCGTGTGTGTAACTCTTTTTTAGGAGTTTGGCTGAGAAAAGAAAGAGATATATAGGATTTTGCTTTGTTTTGTTTTTAAAGCATGGGAAGAGTCTGGTGTGTTTAAAGGACTGGGGAAGAAATAAAGCTCAAGAAGGAAAAGCCTCTATGTAGGTGCACTGCTCAGTGCTCCAAGACCTAATGCAGCCTAGTAGTCAGACTAAGATCAGTGTGATTAATTGCTTTCAACATGATGTAACTGCCTATGGGCTTGTAGCCTATGTTACACAGTCAATTAACTACAAGACATAATCATTGGTGATGTTATTTATCGCTTGCTATGCCCGAGTCATCTAAAAATCGAGGCATGGAAAAGGCAAGGAGATTCATCATTCTCTGTCCCTTGGGGCAGAGAAAATAGAAATATGACAGAGACCACCAGCTCTCGCTTTGTCTCCATGCCAAAATGGTGCGTGGGGCTAAAGGCTCTCCATTTCAGAGGGGCTAGAAGGATTATAAACCTCCCTGACTCACACTCTTTATTTGTTCATTCGAGGTCAACATAACAAATTAGGTTCAACAAAAAATTATGGTCATCATCACCATCATCATTATTATAGCTGGCATTTATGTGGTACTGGAAAGTTCATAAAGCACTTAACAAATATCATTTCATTTGATTATTACAACAACCCTGGGAAGTGGATACTGTGTTTTTTATCCTCATTTGCAGACAAGGAAACTGAGGCAGATAGAGTTTAGGTGATTACCCAGAAGGAGAGAGTACGTGATTTTTTAAATGCCCATCTTCCTGACTTGGGGAAAGTGCTGTACCACTTGAGAATTTACCATGCTTGGAACACCTTGTTGGGTGTCTTGAGAGGCTGGACCTAGTTTTACTGAGAATCTGGTTCCTTTCCCTCCATAAGTTTACAATCATGTTAGGAACATGAGACCCAAAGTAGTATAAAGGAGTTCCTGGACATTGTTTGGGTACACCATCTATTCAAAATCATTACTTTTACTTCCTAGCTATGTGATGCTGGACAAGTCATTAGCCCCCATTACCCTTACTGCTCTTCTGCCTTGGAACCAATATATAGCATTGATTCTAAGATGGAATGTAAGGGGTTAAAAACAGAAAAACCCATTGTTCTTGATCCCCCATTTCCCACTGGATCCCCCTAACCAAGTTCACAATTAAACATGTGACATCCTTGGAAGGTAAAGGTCAATGACTTGAAACAAAAGGCAAGAACTTGAAGAACAAAAGGTTAAATCTACAAGCTTTCCCACATCTCCCATTTCCTAAAACTTCCTTTTTACTCCTCTAATTTAGGAGGAAATAAATTTACTTATTTCTACTTCTTACTTGTCTCATCCTTGCATCTCTGCCAGTGGGGGGACCCAAAGGATGTTCATGACTTGCCTGGGGGATGATTGCTCTAACCTCAAAGTACTGTGTCAGCCTGGGAGGATTGGCAGTGAGTCTTGTTACTTCCTCTTGAGACCAGGTAAGGAGAATCACCTACTGCTGATGCTTTTCCTGAGTGCTGACTCCTTCTGAGACAGCCTGAGAGTGCCACCAGCATGACCATTGGTTAGGTATAGAACTCCTCCTGTTCTACTCTATACTGCTGCTCTGGCACTTTTTTATTTGGCCTCCCTCTTGTCAACTAACTCTTAAAAAAAAAAACACCTTTACCTTCCATCTTAGAATCAATACTGTGTATGGGTTCCAAGGCAGAAGAATGGTAAGAGCTAGGCACTGAGGATTAACTTGCCCAGGATCACACAACTAGGAAGTATCTGAATCCAAATTTGAATCCAGGACCTCCAACTAATTCTTGAGAGTCCCTCCCAAATAAAATTTTTAACCTCTTGTGAAAGGAACATTCATCACCCAACATCTACAGTACTAGCATATGGGAACTGCAGTTCTGAAAGAGAAGTTGGGAAATGACTCCTGTTACACTTCAAGGTTTTAAGAACCTGTGATTTCATTGGTGTGGCCCCACCATCACAGTTCCTAACTTGTGTACAACTTAACAGAAGACATTTGAAAACTGCAGTGACTGAAATGTTTTTCTCCTATTTGTGAAATTTTTCATAAATAATTCCAGTCCATAACAGGAGAAATGAAACAAGATTGTAAGTGATTAGTCTTTGAGATTCAAGCAATAATTTCTATATGATCTTAAAAAAAGGGAGAACCAATTTGTTCTGAGACTGTCAGGGCTAGAATGATGGAAGGGGGCAGATTATGGCTTGGCCCTGAAGGATGGACACAATTTGGAAAAACAGAAATGGGGAGTCGGGGGCAGTTAGGAAGGTCTTTCCAAAGAGGGACAGACCCTAGAGGAAGGAGTACAGTATTAGCAAGGATGTGGAGGAAGTAAAACATGAAGGTGGAGAGCAGACCAATTTGCCTGAAACTGGTGGTTCCATTGGGAAAAAATGGGAAATCATCTTAGAATATTGGTTTGGAGCCATATTCTAGAGAGCCTCGAATATCAGGCATCGGAGTCTGGCCTTTATCTTATAGGTAAAGAGAGGTTATTCAAGATGTTTGAGCAGGAGGTGACAGGATGAAGAGAATTTTAGGAAGATTAATGTGAAAATCCTGGATCAGAGAGATCAGAATGGGCAGGAAAGAGGGTCTTCAGCTAGGGTGAGGAGCTAGATAATCATCTTTGTTTACTGCCAGGATCACATCAAACTTGCTAGAGAGTGAAAAATCAGTATCAATGCTTCCATTATTGTACTCTGAATTCAATTGCTGGACCTTACAGTAGAGGGATCTAGAAGAGACACTGCTAATACTCTGAGAAGATGAGGGAGTCTCCTAGGTAGAGGCTGCCATCTTGTTATATATTCAACAGTTCCATTGACCAGAATGTATCAGGCAAATATTTGAGTGCTAAGTATTGGGGGCTCCAAAGTCTAGTCTACTTCAACAATTTAGAAACTCATTTCTTCTTCCCATCCCCATTCAGCACACAGGACCAGGAAAAGATTTTTCTTTCCTTTACTCAGTACTGACAGGTGGACAACTGGAACTTTTTCATTCTGTGTCAGCCAATACTGGAAATTAGGCAAATACAAGCTAGGCTATCTCAGAGTTGCCCAAGGAAGGGCTACTTTCCCAATAAAAGCTGACAAATCTCCTCTACCTATGGCTTCATTAGGGACTAGGGAAAGATATCTGGGACTTTACTTGAGGGTACCACAATTTAGCTGGAACACTAACTTTTTAATTCCTTAAACAATATATAACAATTAAGTTTAGGATTAGTTAAAATAGGAAGCTAAAAAATGACAGCTTTCTCCCTTCAGCCTCCAAATATTTAACAACCAGCTCTCCTTTTAAAAAAAATAATTGTACACAAGACATACTTAAAAACAAAAAAAAAAAAACCTTACCTTCTGTCTTAGTATTCTTTTTTTTTAAACTCTTACCTTCCATCTTAGAATTAACACTGTTTATTGATTCCAAGGCAGAAGAGTGGTAAGGACTAGGAAATGGAAATTAATTACTTGCTCAGCATCATAGAACTAGAAAATGTCTGAGGCCAGATTTGAACCTAGGACCTTCCATCTCTACATCTGGCTCTCAATCCACTGAGCTACCCAGCTGCCCCCTCTCCATCACTTTCTTAAGCTAGTCATCAACAAAACAATAAACAAGTTGTAGCATTTGAAGATTCCCAAGGCATCAATGCTCATGCTCAAAATTGCACAAATGGATCTTCTCTTGCTATCCTGCTTGATTTGGCTCCAACACACCCCTGCGTGGAGCCCTCCCTGGAGTGGCCTTAAGGTGTCAGAGTCTCTGCAGCCCATCCCATCCTTTACCAGACTGAATTGAAGTGACATTTTGGATCACTTATAAACACCAGGAATACGGAAGGGCTCTGCTCTTTCCCAAACAGAAAAGTCCAGAAAATGAGGAAAGTGAGATCTATGCCCCTGGGATGCCTCCTTAGCCAACAATCCCCTTGAGGAAAAAATAAATAGTAGCTGTCACTGCGTATTTCCTCCAGGGTTCTCTTTGTTGCTTGACCACTTCATTTTTCTTGGTTAATCTCCAACCTTCTCCCCCTGCCTAAGACAAACAGGCCAGGTGTTTTCTCTCTGTACCAAATGACCCGGTAAGTGTTTTTGCATGCGTTATTATAGCTCAGCTGGGGTTACTGATGAGAATGGGAACCCGAGTGGGGGTGGGAGAAGGGAGGGCTATTCTTGGCCCCATAAGAGGCCTCAGGAGGAAGCCCTGATTTGTTCCATCTCATCTGGGCACATCTGGTCTGGTCACCTGGGGATTTATGTTTTGGTGCTGGCCTGAGCAAATCACCCTGCCTTGCCCCTCACCTACCTCCCACGATATCCAGGTGGAATCAGGTTAAAGAGAATATCAAGGGCAGCCTTGAAGGGAAGAGGATGAGCCAAAGAAAGCCGGAGAGGGCTGCGTAAAAGTAGAAGGAGTGGTGGCAGGGCTGGTTTGTAGGCTGAGAACACAAGGAGGTCAGGCTGCTTTTAGCACCAGCTTACAGAGGTATCCTTTCTTCATTCCTTCCTGCCTCAGTCACCTGAAACAGGATCAACCCCCATGACACTGACTTTGACTTACCACTTGGGCAAGACCTAATTTTTCAGTATGGATCCCCTCCAATGGAGGCAGGAGTGGGACAGAAAAGCAAGTGAAATGGGGTCTGCTTTCTAGGAATTGTTTTAAATTCTTACTTTCTTAGTAAGAACTCTAGTACAGAAGGGCAAGGGCTAAGCAAATGGGGTTCAGTGACTTGCTCGGGGTGTCTGAGGCCAGGTTCTTCCAACTCCATCTGGTGCTCGCATTGTACCTCTTCCCAGGAAGATGCCCTCTTCCCAGGAAGATTCCTTTCATCATGATTTCACTTGCATTCTTTGCTCTCTCTCCACTCAGCATCATAGACCTTCTGATTCAATCCTTCACCATCTTACTTTCTGGGGATTTCAAGCTAGGAACACCCTAACAAAGGCTATGTCCCCCAGCAGGTCCCAGGCTCCAGAATTCTCAATTTTTCCTCCTTTGCCCCATTCCAAGTAGAGTAAAAGATGCCTAGTTGACCTTCCTGCATTCAGTCCAGGGACCAGAGAGAGGAAATTGGGGGGAACATGGGGGCTCAGAGCTGTCAGAGAGTTTAGGAGGTAGCAGTTATCCTGGAGGTAGGGTCCTGCTGGGGTGGGTGCTGTGAGAATATTAAAGAGGAAGGAAGAAAGAAAGAGAGAAAATGAAGGGGGAGGAAAGACTTACAAAATCCAATGAGAAATAAAGACCTAATCCATCCTCCATAAAGTTGTCAATGGTCCTGAAGTATGGGTCTTACCATGTCACTTCTTGGCTCAAGAAGCTTCTGTGGCTTCCAAATACCTCTAGGATGAAATATAAACTCCTCTGGAATTTGAAGGCTTTCACACTTGCTATTTGTATGCCCCTGGTGAAGTTTCTCAACTTCCATCAGTCTTTGTTTCTCCATCTATTAAATGGAGATAATAATAGTGCTGACTTCACTGGATTTTTGTGATGAACAAATGAGTAATGTAAAGCATTTTGTCAACCTTAACATGCTATATAAATGTTAACTATCATCATCTTCATTATTTCCCTGGCTCCAGCCTATCTTCCCAGGCTCACCATCTCATATTCTATGTTCCAATATAGCTGGCTTCTTCCTGTACATGTTCTTTATCTCCCATCTCCATATCTTTATGTGGATTGGAAAACTATCCTTTGACTCCTCCATCTCTTGGAGCAAACACTGCGCTCCTTCCAGGTCCAGTTCAAGGACTTTACAGAAAGTCTTTCCACATTCCTAACCCCCTTTCCCTTCCTTGTTAATGCTCCCTTCTCCAATTACTTTGAACTGATTTGGTACTTACTTATTTGCATAGGTGTTGTTTATCCCCCAGTGGAATATAAGCTCCTTCAGGGCAGGGACTATTTCCTTTTTTACTTTATCCAGTCCTGAAGGTGATTCAAGTACTTTATGCCACACCCTGTGTCCACACTGGGAATCCACAAACAAAAAATGGAACCCCAGAGGACCTTTACCTGGAGATTGAGAGTGGGAAGAAGGAGCAGACATGAGGAGGTCAGGCTTTACCTCTGGCCCCAGGTTACTTATAATTTCACATTCATGGTCTCAACCAGAAGAATTCTGAAAACGTCATTCTGTTTCCTGAGTCTCAGAAAATAAGCCCAAAACATATTATCCTAGTTTTCTTTTTACAACAATTCCATTGAGATTTTGAAACAGCCCTGGGCAAAGTTGTAAAGCAAGTCAAGTTCATCTTTCCTGCTTCCAAAGACCCTTTCTGTACCTCATGCCCCATATTTGTGTGACCACTGCTAACTCTCCTAGTTATTTTGAACTAGGAACATCCTCCAATAGACCCATGGCTCCAATTCTCAGTTTCTCCTCCTTTGTCCCATTCTAAAGTCCTCCTACTTGGTGGCTTTGCCAACTGGTGTCAACCATTTATACCTTAGTGTGAATTAGTACATAGGTTAGTAGTAGTAGTAGATTCTCCCTAAAGATTCATTGATGATATGATGATTAACTTATTAATTTGATGTGCTACTTCTCTATTATGGTTCTATAATGTGGTGGAAGGGAAGGGCAATGTGGTGCCCTATTATTCCATTGAGAAATAGAAAGAACACTGAGCCTTAAGTCAGATCACTTTGGTTCAAATCCCAGCTCTGCTCCTCTTTAACATCCCGACTTTGAGCAAATCATTTGACCTGACCACCTTGGGTCTTAGTTTCCTCATCTATAAAATGCAAGAGTTGACTCTAAATGACTGTTAAAGTCTCCTAAAGTACTAAATCAGATGATCTCTGAAATCAGTATGAAAGGTTAGCCTTCTCCCTACAAGTTGTTATTTAAATCCAAAGTCCCAAGAAGTTGATACCTGTAAGAGTCCAAAAAACCAAAACCAAAACCCAAACCAAAACACATAGATTCAGAAGAGGCACAAGGCATTACACATTTTAATAGGGAAATCTGTCTCCTGTACTAGGCTTTTTTTGCATCTTGCTGCAGATTTGCATTAGCTTTTTCCAATACAAGTTCTCTTTCACAGCAAGAGATGACCAAATGTTTATTTAATTTGGCAGTTCTTATCTATAGAATTTTTTTATTTCTCTTCACCTTTTGTAACTGTGTAGTTACAAAGTGTAGGATTGGTCCTTGTAAAGCAGACTCAGTGAAGCATTTTTTGGTTTGGTTTTGTTTTTTGCCAGGATCATAATCAAAACCTTCCTAGAATTATAAAACTTCTCAGGGATGGAAAGATGGAGCAGGAGGGAGACAATGGTCTTGCCTCTGGGAATTAGCTTGGTCCCAGAGCCTTTCCCTCTCCTTACCATCTTCATGAGAGAAGAAAATAATTTTAGAGTCAAGAAAACTGGGGGAATCTGAACCTTAAAAACCCTTGGCAACTTGGCTAGAAGAGTACCCAACCAAATGGAAACTGGCTGAAAGCACTTAAGCATAAGGAAATCAAGCACCCAGTTCTGTAGTCTTTTGGGCCCTAATTAGATCATTAACAGAGATGAATCCTTTACTGACTAAGAAAATGGTTCAAAACACAAAGTTAAGCCCGAGACCCTTGTTAACTAGGTCAGCTCTGGGTTCCAGAGAGCTAGGCACCTGGGGCAAGGAATTTCCTTCCTTAGAGGAATTGTCTGCTCTAGCTAACACAGAACTGGAAGGGGTCTCAGTGGCCATCTATTGCAATCTATTTACAAATATAATCCCAACTATAAAATGTCCAATAAGTGGCCATTTAGCCTCTACTTGATGATTTCCAATGAAAGAGAACCCATCACCTCTTAAGGCTAACCCATTCCAAGTTTTGATGCTGCTGTTCAATCATTTCAATGATGTCCAACTCTTCATGACTATTTGGGGTTTTCTTGGCAGAGATACTGGCATGGTTTGTCATTTCCTTCTCCAACTCATTTTTACAGATGAGGAACTGAGGCAAACAGGGTGAAGTGATTTGCTCAGGATCACTTAGCTAGGAAGTGTCTGAGACCAGATTTGAACTCAGGAAAATGAGTCTTTCTGACTACAGACTTGGCACTCTATTCAATTTGTTATACCCAAAGCTCTCTAATTGTTGGGAAGTTTTTTTCTTAAACTCAGACTTAGCTTGACCTCTTTGCAACTTCCACCCAAAATATCTGAAGACACTTATCACAGCATCTTTGAGTCTTCTCTAAGTAAAAAAGCACTATTTCTTTCAATTGACCCTTATATATGGTGAATTCAAGGTCCTTCACCATCTTTACTTTCTTTCACTGGATCCTCTCTGAGCTTATCAATTCCCTTCTTAAACTGGGCCATCCAGAATTGAATGATTCAGAGTGGTCTGATCAGGGCAGAGTAGAGAAGACCTACTTCTTCCTTATTCCTGGAAACTATTGTTTAAAATTGCATTCATGTTTTTTGTTTGCTTCCACATCGCTCTGACAATTCCTATTGAGTCTGTAGTCTACTAAGAAAATCCAGATCTTTTCCAGCAAATTACTACCTAATTATGCCTTCTCCATCCTGTACATATTTTTGAACTCAAGTACATTTACATGTTACATTAATTACATTCTATTTTATTTTATAATATTCAGCCCAATATTCCATCTAGCCTGCTAAGACCATTTTAGAAGCTAAGCTGGTCATCTAGGGTGTTAGTTATCCCTCCTAGCTTTGTGTCAAAACACCATGAGCACAAAACACATAAGTAGCAAATGCTATTACTGAAGGAATTTTTGAAAATGTGAAACATAGGTCCATAGATTTTGAATTGAAAGAGGACCAGATAAAGATCCTTGGGGCACTCCAGTTGGAGACCTCTTCCCCAGCTGATATTGTTCCATTGGAGACTATTTTTTTTTTAGTCTAAGCCATTCAACCAGTCCAAATCCATCTAACTGTATTATCATTTAGGCCAATATTTAAATATTTTCTATAGGAATAATGTGAGATACTTTATTAAATGCTTTGCTCAAATCTAAATGAACAATATCTTTAGCATTTCCTTAGATCTACCAGATTAGAAACCCTTTTTAAAAAAGGAAATAAGATTTGTCTGAAATGATCTATTCCCAATCACTGCTTACAATCAGTTCCTTTTCTAAATGTTTACAGTCTCTTTAATGAGTCATTCTAGAGCTTTCCCATGAATTGAAGTCAAGTTCATAGAACTATAGATTGCCAAATAAGTAGACTCAATTCTTTTCCCCACTTTGAAAATCAGGACAACATTTGCTTTTCTTCAGTCTTCTTCCATTTCCCAGGATATTTCAGGTATCCCTAATAATAAAACAGTCCTCCATGATGTAATTCATCCAAGTAATTGACTTGAATCTATCAGGATCCTCTCTTCCTATCTCTTTATTTCCCTTGTGAATGAATGAATGAAACACTCATTCAATCCTTATTTACTAGATATCATACTAAACTTTAGGGATAAAAATACAAAAACAAGAATCAGTGTACTCAAAGAATTTATACCCTAATAGGGGAGACAATGCATACAGGAAAGAAGTGCCCAGAAAAGGATGAAGTAACAGGGATAGTGAATGGAGGCACAGGGTACCTTTGATTGCTGTTCCAAGAGCATAAGATGGAAAAATACAGAGTTGGGAAGCTTGGACCAGTTAAACTACCATTATGATAGAGGATACAGTATTTGCTTGGATTTCTACTCAGCAATGTGGTTGGGATCTATCTGGCTCAGAAATGTGAAATTCCAGGATAGGCCAAAAAGCTTGAAGATATATATTTTATGTGGATACCAAAAAAGAAACTCCCTAGCCCTTAAGTCCAACTCTAATGATATCATCTGGATGCTTTGATCATAACCTTAAAAAGATATTCTTTTCTATTTGAACCAAAAGCTTCTCTTCTCATTTCCAGAACTGAGAGAGCTGCTTTTGAGCTAAAATGTGCCCATCTCACGAAAATTGACCTTGACTACTCCTCTTGGAATGCTATAACTCCTTAAATTGCTTGGGAGATTTTCTAAGACTTGAATCATGCTATTTAACCAGGAAATGCTAGTTTTAATTAGTTATCCCTTCCTTCCTTTTATTGCGAATTTCTAGTAAATTTATTTTTTCCACCAATAAGCTAACCTGCAGGGTAGGAGCTGATCATGCTATTGTGAGAGTAACATGGCAGCTTGGAAACATTGCCAGAAGATCAATGTTACTCTCCGCCCCTTGCCCCAAGTAGCCACTTTTGTTCTGTCATTTCCAGTGTACAACTTTGGATCATTTTCAGCCTAGAAAACAGAAGGGGAAACAAGCATTTATGAAACACTTCCTCTGTGCTAGGGTCTATACTAAACACTTTGCAGGTATTATCTCATTTGGGCCTCACAACAATCCTGGGGGAGGGTATTATCATTATTATTATTATTATTATTATTATTATTATTATTATTATTATTATTATTCCCATTTTACAGTTAGGGGAACTGAAGCAAACATAATTTAAGTGCCTTTTCTAAGGTCATATAAGTGTCTTTAGCTGAATTTGGATTTGTCTTCCTTACTCCAGACTCAGGAATCTATTCATTCTGTTATCTGGCTATCTTTCCTTTTGCCTTCTTTCTTCCAACACAGCTCAGAAAAACACACCCCTTTTTGTTGTTCTTAGCTGTCCTCACCAGCCTCAGGACCATCTGAACTTCCAGAACTCCTCATACTATTTTTACAGAACTCTGCCACAACCTTCTATTTATTCTTATTATAGTTATTCTCTTGTTTGTACTTGGTTTCATCTTCTGTACAAATCTTTTCAATGTAAAATCTTTTCAAAATCCAAGTTGGTTAGTGAGCACCTTATTCATCCTTATAGATATTTTTGGACAATTCCTCTTTTTCTTCCTCACTGGAATTGTTTCTGTTTGTGCATTCAGAATTCTTGAGAATTTCCCATTTCTCTTAGGCAGACTTTCCCCCTTAGAATTTTAGCTCACAGCATCTCATACATCTTCCTTTAAAACCTGCTCTACTAAAATGCAGGATGCATGTCAGCCTATGCCTGGCTTTCTTCTCCTTTTCCACCACAAACTCCAGGAAGGAGTGGTCACTTTCCCCCAAGGTGCCTATCATTTCCACACCACAAGCAATTCCTCTCTGCAAGTGAAAAACAGATCCAGAATAGAATTTCCCCTTGTTCCTCTATTTTTTGAAGGGTGAGATGATCATTAAGACAAGTCAAGAAAATTATTAGTTGCTCTGCTTTTGGCAGAGAAAGAACTCTTGCAGATGTCCAGATGACTGAAGTCTCTCATCACTACTATATTGTGTGCCAGGCTTATGATTTTCCTGAACCTCTCATCTATTTCCCCTTTCTGCCCGGGTGGTCTGTGTTACATTCTGGTGACAAAATTAATTCCATTTTCCCCTCCCTTGATCTTTATCCGACTTCCCTATATCATGTTCCCTTCCTTGGTCATCTGGTTCCTGGATTTCCTCATACAAATTTACTAGGATATACAATGTTTTCCCCTTCTCCAGGTCATTCTTCACTTAGCTGCCAAAACAATCTTCCTTCAGCACACATGCAAGCAGAGAATCAAAGCTAGAGGGAACCACCCTTTATTTTACAAATGTCTGATTGTGTCATGCTCTGACATGGGTATTCCAGAGAGTGGCTATGTTAGCACACCCAATCCTTAGCTCTATGAGTGCCTAGATTCATCACTCAAAACCCCCAAGGGGTTCCCTATTGATTAGAGAATTAAAATAACCCCACTCCCTCGTCTTGTACTCAAGGATGTCTAGAATCGGACCCCAAACCTACTTTTCCAGTCTTTCTGCAGATACACAATACTCCAGCCATATTAACTCTTCTCAAGCTTGTCCTGCATTTTCTTCCTCCCAAACCTGAGTGTGGGCTGTCCTCTCATACCTGGAACATCCATCTCTATATCTCAGCCTGTAGCAATTCCTCTTCTGAGCTCAGCTCACATATCACCTCCTCTGTGAAGCTTTCCTGGATGCCCCAGCTGAAAGAGATCATTCCCTGTTCAGATTTCTCTGGAATGCTTCATCTGTATCACATTCCATTTTGCAAGACTCCTGTTTGGGGGCACATCCTAGCCACCTCCTTCAGTAGAATGGAAGCTTTTTGAGGGAAAGCACAGTCCTGCTCTTCATCCTCGAATCCCCAGCTCTGAACATAGAGGCATAACAGAGTAAATGGCTGCTGGATGGCACTTCTTTATGATAATAGAGTGAATGGGTTCCCCCTGCCCCAGTTTATCTAGTTTTATTCTGAAAAATAACCTGAAATGATGAGCCTGGGTGACTGAAAGAGTGATGATGGTGTCCTCCAGAGAAACAAAAACAAAGCAAGAAAGAAACATCACAACTTATCCATGCTTGCTTAGCCTCAGGGGCTCACTCAAATTTAAAAGAAGAGGAGGAGGAGGAGGGACAAGGAGTCTTACCTGGCACCATGGGAGGCAGGAAGTGGGGAGACTTGGTGCCCAGGCAGCAACCACTTGAAGGTCCAGAGCCTGACTCCAAAGGGAGGAAGAAGCTGGGAGTTTGCAGAGTAGAGGGAGAAAACTAGAATGGGGATAAGATTAAGTGGGCTGTGTTGGAGACAAGACGGACCCCATGACTGGCTATGCTATGATGAGGACCATCTTCCCACCTTGCAGTTGGTTGATCTCATCTGTTGGGGTCAGGATACAGTCCCCGAATACTCCCCCCACCCCATAACAGCTTTATAAACCTCAAAGCACTATAAAAAGTGCCAGAATATTAATAGAATGCTGTAGTGCTTTCGGGCTCTCACATTCTCTGAGCTGAAGACATAAACCTGGCCTTGACCCGCCCGAATCTTAGAAGAGCTCTCAGGAGAGCCCTGAACCAAACAGAAGTGGATGGCGGGGATGGAGGCAGGGAAGGGCGACGCTGCTTAGCAGATGGCCCAGGAGCCGACTCGCCATTAGCTGGTTATTGAATGGAATAGAACTGGAGGAGAAGGAGAATCCTTTGTTGTCCTGGGGCCCAGTCCAAGGCAGAAGGACTCCTGCTCAGCTCCTGGGAGGCTGCAACTGTTTAGCGGGAGGCAGCTAGAGATTGATTGATGGATTAGCACCTGGGATCCCAGTTGCTAATAGCAACAAGGGCAAGGAAAGGGCTTAGTTTCCACTGAACCAGGGAGGAGAAGGCATGCTGAACATGTCGCTAATGAGGCATGGCTCTTTAGGAGGGCGTGGAGCAGAGGCACGCTCCAGCCACTTGCAATCCTTCTTTGGGAGCTGAGAGTCACTGGCCAATAGGCCTGGGGAGAATAGGAAAAGGAGAAAATGCAGTTCTTCTCCTTGTATTTCCCCTCTTTCTCCAAATATGGCTCCTTTCAGGATAGCCTGTCATCTTCTGGGATGCATAAGCACAGGGACAGCTGTAGTAAAGTCATCGAGATGAGGTCTGCCTCTCCTTTCTCTGCCCTGTCCCCCAGACCCAGCTCTCCATCCCTGAAACCCGGGCTCCTCACTGTAGTGTTTTTCAGGGTCCCCTCTGTTTCCAGATCCTATCCCTCCTCCCTTTAATCCAAAGTGCCGACCTCTGTCTCATTCCTTCCGGGCTCCCCACTTTCATGATCCAGCTAACTAAATCAATGTATTCAAGTTAAGCCAATAAAAGCTTAATGTGAAGAGGAGAGTTCAAAGAATCATGGAAATTAAAGCTGGAGGGGACCTTGGAGAGTATCTCATCCATCCGCCTTGTTTTCTAGACAGACTGGTGAAGGAGCTTCCCCAAGGCTACTCAGGTCATGAATGGCAGAATTGGGAAAAGAGCTCAGATCTCCTGGATTCCCAACCAGAGCTCCTTTTAAATTATTCAATGTGTCAATGACTTTGTGTGAAGGAGTGAATGAATGAGACTCCAGGGCCAAGTCAGAGATATTCTAGAGGAGAAAGATCTTCCCTGGCCTTCCTCAAATCCTACCACTATTTATATTTCACCCACTGTTTGACCCTAACATTCAAAGAGAAGCAAGAAAGGTGGAGAGGAAAGAGAGTCTATGAAAAAGGATAAAGGGAAGTATAAGAGTCAAGGGGCCCACCTAATTCCCTTTATTCTTCCTCCTAGGACCTTGCAACTCTGGACTCTGGTGAGCTTCCTCCTCATATAGGTCTAGTCTTAGGCCATGACACCTGAATCCACAGCCTCCATCTTCACTACCCAGATTCTGAACTCCCACCCCTGTGATCTTGGCCTCTGTCTAATTGATGAGTTTTGGGGGGCAGCTGGGTGGCTTAGTGGATTGAGAGCCAGACCTAGAGACTAGAGGTCTGAGGTTCCAATCTGGCCTCAGACACTTCCCACCTGGGTGACCCTAGGCAAGTCACTTAACCCCCATGGCTTAGCCTTTACTGCTCTTCTGCCTTGGAACCAATACACAGTATTGATTCTAAGACAGAAGGTAAGGATTAAAATAATAATAATACTTGATGAGTTTTCTCCTCGACTAGTTCTGAATTCAATGAAAAATGACCCAAAAAAGTTAAGGACCCCAAATTAAAAAAAAAAAAAAACTTCCTCTATTTAGTAATTTTTATATGCTTTATTCATTTGTTGTATCTCCTATTAGACTGTAAGCTCCTTAAGGCAGGGACTACTTTTGTCCTTTCTTTGTATGCAAAATGCCTGGCCCATAGTAAACACTTAAAAGATACTTGTGGACTGGCTGACTGACTGAATATGGGGCAGATGTTACTCAATTGTTTCCCATCTTTATCAACTTAGATTTGCATTAGGAGAAACTTGATCTGGAAATTGATTCAAAGAATAACTTTTTCTCTGAAATACTTGTTATGGAGACTTGTAGCTATCAATAAGAAATGCTATGTTATGCAAATGTTATGTTATGTTATGCAAATGTTATGTTATGTTATGCAAATTCCAACAACAGGGAAATGGGTTCAAGTCAAGAACACATGTGATAACCAGTGGAATCATGGGTTGGCTATGGGTTGGCTCTAGACCTTTCTCTCAATCTACTGAGCCACCTAACTTTCCTCCCTTCCACCCTCAGGGATATCTTCAAGAATCAATGGGTGGCTCAGTGAATTGAGAGCCAGGCCTAAAGATGGGAGGTCCTAGGTTCAAATCTGACCTCAGATACTTCCTAGCTGTGTGATCCTGGGCAAGTCATTTAACCTCCATTGCCTAGCCCTTACCACTCTTCTGCTTTAGAACAGTATTAGTTCTAAGGTAGAAGGTAAGGGTTTAAAAAAAAAAAACATGTCAGTGGATAGCCATCTTTTTAGGATTGTTGAGGAAGTTTCTCTGATGGCAAGTAGAGTAAAACTAGGAACAAACTAGATTATCATAACAAGTTTCTCCCAAGTATAAAGGAAAAGGTGGGAAGGGAAGGAAGAATTCAAATTGGCGAATCATGAAAACCAAAGAATCTTTGGTCTTAAAAGACAGAGAGAAAAGCTAACAACTTCAGTGGTGATGGTTTTCTGGAAAGTCTCTTCCTTTAGGTTATTTAATGAAGAGAATGAATGACAAGGTCACTTTGGGAGATCCTGAGAAAAACCTATACTTCTTAAGTCTCTGAGACCATTCAGTATTGGGCTTTGCAGCTCAATGGAGGGCCAGTCAAGTCACAGCAGCCATCCATTGATCTGCACATGTTTCTGTAATTATCCAGTCCAGCCCCAGCATGCCTTCCTTCCTGTGGCCATAACCCTGATGGAAACAAAGGCCTGGGGATCCAGTGAGTCAACCCTGTGAAGGGCCAGAGGAAGAACAATGAGGAATAGCCAAGGGGGAATTTGACATAATCTAAAATTCATCTAGAATCTCCTTGGTTTATAATGTGTCTCTATCCAGTGAGTCCTTTGGTTTATTGTTTCTCCAAGGGGGTTGGGGGCAAGGAGGGAGAAGGCAAAGGAAATGAGGAGCACTCTCAAATGAAAGAGAAGTGATTTCTTCTTGTGTATTTATAAAGATAAGTTTTAAAAGTAAGATTTGTTTGATGGTGAGTCATCCTCAACATTTGATGGATATGAATCAGATGACCTTCCCTGGTAGCAGATTCTTGAAAAACACACACACACACACACACACAAAAGAAAAAAACATGGGCTAAAGTTTCCTGATCAGAAGTCTTCAAAGAATTCTAAAAGGCAATATCATCATCTGTCCTCAGTGCTAGCTTTTTAATCAACTACATTTTTAAAAAAAGCAATAATATCAACAGGCTCTCCAGGAAGGACAGACTTAAAAGTTAAGTGGAAGGAATGGCTACCCTGCTCACTTACCCTGACTGAACTTCAACTTAAATGGGACATTGGTCTTCCCATTTCTTCTTCCATCTTGGTCTCAGTTTTTCAAGGCTTCTACCCTACTCTCATTTAATCAAGATAGGGAGGTTTCTTTCAAGCTATTCAACCGACCAGGAGTCAGGCATGGAGACCCAACATCCCATCATAATTCTTAGAGTCCAAATAAATTTCCTAAGAGAAAAGGTATACCCTTGTTACTAATCCCTCATCCTTTAGCCTCTTTCAGGTATTCATAACTTTATGCCCATCAGTATTGCAATAGACTCTGGTAATTCACTTGTGATTGGCAACTTGCTTAGCTTTCCTCTATGAACAATGAACCTCAGGTTTTCAGACCACCTAATACATGAATCATGGGTTCACGGGGGGGGGGGGGTGCAGTTCTTCTAAGAACCTCAAACATGACTAATGGAAGTCTTGAGATTTTTGAAGGTGAAGGCTGGAGGCAGTGTCTTGGAGGAATGGTGACCAACCTTGTCTTGGTTTGCTTCTGCACTTGGCAAAGAAATGTCCCATTCCATTAGGAGAGAAGCCAACTGGAGTGAACATTTGAGTGATGAAAGACCCATCCAGTTGAGCCTACGAAGAGCAGAGTAGAGCAGCAAGGCACAGAATCCTACAAGTTTGATAGTGTGTATGAGAATGTCAATACCCAGTGGTGGTAGATCATAGGGACTTTTCAAGGTGCTCCAAAAACAACTAGAGTTAATACATTTTTTATTTAGCCTCTGAGTTTTCCGGTTCTTTTTCCTGGAGCAGTGTATACAGAGATGATGCTCTACATTGTGGATGGAGATGGAGAGAAGTGAGATGCATGAGCTTTCTGCCTGTATGTTATTACCACTTAATATAATCCAAACTATTTGCTAGTATAATGAAGCTTTGCTTTTGATGGACATCTCTGAAGGGAAGAAAGAATTGGCTAAGTAGGTGGGAAGAGAGATTTGACTGGTGGATACATTGCTATACCTATAGACATAATGATAGATCTAGGAAGGGTATGTAGGGAGCAGATCTAATAGGTGAGTAATTAACTGTCCTGATAGGAAGAAGCAGCTTGACTGATACTCACAGCATGCTTTGGTTGAGTTCATATTCCTAACTCATGTGCCTGTCTCCAGTCTCTCTTTCCCTTGTATTTGTTGTCATTATTCAGTCATTTAATCATGTCCTACTCTTTCGGAATTTTCTTGGCAAAAATACTAAAATGATTTACCATTTTCTTCTCTGGCTAATTTTACATATGAAGAAACTGAGGCAAACATGATTAAGTGACTTGCCCAAGGTCACACAGCTACTAAGTGTCTGGGGCTGGATTTGAACTTAGATCTTCCCAACTCCAGGTCTGGAGCTCTATCTGCTAATTTAGTTATATTTCTCCCTCTTCTCCCTCCCCCCCCCTCTCTCCTCTTTCTCCTATCACCTACCAGACTTATTACCCTAAGCCTGAAATGCTTTTATTTGCATGCTACTTAATAACATCTGGTTTCTTCAGACTGATTGTTTTGATGCCTAGCTCCAATCACATCTTTCACTTGATTGGGTCATTCTGTAGACCATTTCCAATGAGACAAAGTCACAAAATCACACATGAGAGTTGGAAGGGATATTTGAAATACATTCTCAGTCTGATATTCAAAGGCAACACTTAAACAAAAAAAAATCAAAACCCTTGCCTTCCATCTTAGAATCAGTACTGTGTATTGGTTCTAAGGCAGAAGAGTGGTAAGTACGAGGCAATGGGGGGTTAAGCAACTTGCCCAGGGCCACACAGTCAGCTAGTATCTGAGGCCATATTTGAACCCAGGACCTCCCATCTCTGGGTCTGGCTCTCAATCCACTGAGTCACCCAATATCCCCCAAAGACAACACTTTCTGCCCTTTATTTCCCATTAATCTCTTACCCCAATCTTCAATTTTCTAATCAAAATGGTCTTTCTTGCCTCTACATAGTTGTCTACACCATTCTCCCTGAAATTCCCCTCCCTTTTGTTCCCACCTGGCAAAATCCTTCACATCCTTCAAACTCAGCTCAAATCCTGCTTGTTTTATGAAGGACGCCTCCCTCTCAAACCTATGCTCTGCTTCTCCAGCACTTATTGCCTATAATACTGTTGGGTGTTTATCATTTAGTGCCTGGTACTTTCAAATGACATGTTTCTGTCCTTATGTTTCACCTCCCCAGTTAAACTGGAAGTTGTCAGAGAAGCCAAAGAAGAGGCCAGAGAGCACGCCACTTATTCCTTTGTATCCCTCATCACCTACCGTGGTGCCTTAGCCAGGGTAGGTACCCAGAAAGCAGCATATCCATCTCCTCATTGAAATGAAGCCACATTGCACAGACATTGGAAACCATCAACCTTGCTCCATTCTAGGCAGTCAATGATGCTGCACTTCATATATGCCAACACTTTCCAAGTGACAATATGGCTACTGATCCTTATTTTTTCCCTCTTACCTAATTGACTGCTCTAGTCATCTCCCTCTCTGGGTTTCAGTGGTCTGCAAGATCAATGTGAATCAACTATACAATATGGAAGATGAAAGAGTTGATGAACTTTTATTAGGGCAGTGTGTCCCAAACAAAAGAGCTGTTAGCCCCAAGGTATCCTCACAGTCAGATTCCCCTTGAAGCTAGGGGAAGATAGATTTTAGGAAGAACATTAATATGTTAATGAAAGTCTAGAAGAGGGCAACCAGGATGGTGAAGTGCTTCAAGGCCATCCAGTATGAGAACTGGGTGAAAAAACTGTAGAAGTTAATCTAGAGAAGAGAAAACTTAGTAGAGGCATTATAGCATTTACATATTTGAAAGGCTATTATTATTTTGTTAATTTAAAATTTTATTTAATTAATTAATTTAGAATATTTTTTCATGGTTACCTGATTCATGTTCTTTCCCTCCCCTTTCCCCCCACCCCCCCATAGCCAACACACAATTTCCCTGGGTTTTACATGTGTCATTGATCAAGGTCGATTTCTATATTATTGATAATTGTATCAGGGTGATCGTTTAGTCTACATCCCCAATCATATCCCCATCAACCCATGTGATCAAGCAGTTGTTTTGAAAGGCTATTATTGAATAGAAGGGAGAATAGACTTGTTTCATTTGGTCAAGATATCAAAACTAGGGATAATGGGTAGAAATTGCAAAAAGACAGTTTTAACATGAGGAAAACTACCTTTGTGCTTGGGCAAGACTCTTAGCCCCCTCAAATGTCAATCTGCTTCTACCACTACAAGTATTAGGAGTACTACTACTACTACTACTACTACTACTCAACCTTCCACCATGATCATTACTACCACTACTTCTATTTCTCCTCTGCCTCCTCCTTCCACTATAGATTTGGGAATGCACTTCTTCGGATTCCCTGGTGCCATACAAAAGAGAGGTATTGTCCTTTTGTGGCTCCAAGGATCTGGTTTTCATCTTGAATATGTGCATTTTTAGCATTTTGTCTTTTTTTTTTTCTTTTAAAAACCCTTACCTTCTGTCTTGGAGTCAATACTGTGTATTGGCTCCAAGGCAGAAGAGTGGTAAGGGCTAGGCAATGGGGGTCAAGTGACTTGCCCAGGGTCACACAGCTGGGAAGTGGCTGAAGCCAGATTTGAACCTAGGACCTCCCATCTCTAGGACTGGTTCTCAATCCACTGTGCTACCCAGCTGCCCCCAGCATTTTGTCTTTTAAGGAGTCATTTTCTTATCTGGAGTTCATCTTGCTGAATCATGTCACTCTTCTCAAAATGTTCTGTGCACTCCATTGATTACTGAGGGGGGAGAAAAAGCTAAACCCTTTAAGTGTCACGAGTTCACATGACCTTAGAGCCCACCTAGTTTTCAAAAGAAGAAACTGAGGCTTAGACAGATTATGTGAGGTCTTCTGTAAATCTTCCTCTGTAAAATGAGGGATTTGGACTCCATGGCTACTGAGATCCTTTCTAGGTATAGATCTCTGATTCTTTGAAATAGAATCCCCAAATGGAATAGACTGCTTTGGGAGAGAGTAGGCTCACACTCACTATAGGTCCAGCAAAGGATGGATCATGACATAACCTTGGCAAAGACCTAGGGACAGGTTTGTAGAGGGCATTCTGGGTTATATATGGGTCCCTTCTTGTTCTTAGATTCTGCACTTTTGTATACAGGTTTATCCTTTGTGGACACGAAGTAGACGAACTACAAATTGGATGACTGATGAAAAGTCCTGGTCCAGCTCTGCCCCACTGGAAGCCACACTGTAGTGGAGATCCAAAAGACTTCAGTTCCAGTAAGAGAAGCTTATAGGATTTAGGAGCTGGATGAGAGGTCATCTTGTTCAGTTCTTTCACTGTATAAATGAAACTGTGGTTCAAATTGAAATGACCTACCCAAGGTCTCAAAGCTAGTTAATGGCAAACTGGAAATAGAACATAGATCTCCCGTTTTTGTACCCAATTCCTTGCCCACTATATCATGTTGCAGCAGCTAAGTAATATGGAGTATAGTGGATCTGTAATATGAATTCAGAAATATAGATATGCCCATGTGACTTTATCTCACAGGGGATTCTGGGTCCTATTGCTGCTTTTAGGACCACCCTAGAGTAGATGACTAAGGGCCTTAGAAATCACTTGGAGGCAGTCTTTAGACCAGAGAAGGCTTTTCTATGGATCTACTCATTTCCTGGCAGATCCAGAGCTAGACTAGCCCCTTGAGGTGGATTAGAGGAGTGTGGGAAGGCTCTTGGCATGGGAGTATGGCAGGATTTCACTCTGATGTTTACATGCAACCAAGCATGGTGAGCTAATATGGGTTAATAGATTTTTCTGAATGAATTGCTCTCCTCCCTCTCTATCCCAAAGTCTACCCTCCACTGGCCTAACACAGGTAAAAACATCATCAATGATCACTTTTTAATTGTGTCAATTACCGCTCCTGGAAAGCCCAGACTGTCTCTTGCAGTAACCCTTCCCACTGGCTCCATTCAGGAGGTCTGCAGGCAGGTTGCTAGTAACTGATGAGATCTCACAGGAACCTCAGGAACTGAGGCTAATAAAAGAGGGGGAAACACAGATAAATAATTTACCACCTGAGCAACATCAAGAGATTTCTGGGATTAAGATTCAGGAAATTCAAAAGATACAATTTAGACAATAAAGATAATATATTACACAATTATCATCCAATTGGCTTCAGCCTCATTCCAGACCCTAGAGCCTACTTTTCACATCATTACCCGGCTGCTCTCTCTGCCTCTCTGGCTTAATCAGAGAGCAAATAGGCCCGTATTTCCTTCCACCCACTGCAGCAGAAATGATGTCTTCCGTGAAACCTGAATTCCCTTTTAAAATGAAACAAAACAAAGCAAAACAAACAAACAAACAAAAGAAAAACCTCTGACTTTCTTAAGTTGGGGGGAAAGGGGGAGAAACAGAAGCCAAAAATGGGGAAGGGGAGGAGAAAAGGCTAGAAAACTTTCATCTTATTTAAAAATTCGTGTATTTAAAAAAGAGAGAAGAGAAGACTAGAAAGCCCAATAAGCAATGTAGCATCCTCTTCTGTTGAGTACCTCCCCATCATTCAAGCCCTTGGGAAATGTACACAAGTCATCATTACTGCAAACCTAATCGGAGCTTGTCCTAGGATTGGCCAGAAGACCACCCAAATTTCTGAGAACCCCAAATCTCATTTTCTTCCCATCCAATACAGATAATGTTCTTATACTGCTCCGTGCAGGGTGAGGCAACGGAAGGGGAACATTTGTAATGGGACTGAGTGGGCTTGAGGCTCTTAGCTCCTACTGACTTTAATAAGAGTCTCACAGCCAAAATCCCACACACTGTGATTGAGAAGTTAAAGGCCATAGGCAGTAACAACACAGGAGAGAACTGAACCCGGTGGAACAAGCTGCAGGGAAGTAATATTAAGGCTGTATATCTGGGATCGCAGGTTTTAGAGAAGGGAGGGATCTTAGAGATCAACTTGTCCAACCCCCTCTTTTTCTTGATGGGGAATTTGAGAGGTCTCTCCTTCCTCACTAAGATCTGTTCACTGGGGAGACACAATGGAGGCACTGCTCACAGGACATAGGGAAGAGTCAGCTCACCACTGGTCAGATTCTGACTCTGTGGCTTACAACTTGTGGGACATTGGACAAATCACTTCATCTGCAAAAGGATGGGATTCAAGTAGATCAAGACTTCTTATGCTGGGATCCAAGATTGGTAGGGAATGAGAGAATCTCGGAGGCTCAATAACATGGTGGTACAATGGATAGCGAATTGGTCCTGGAGTCCAGGAAGACTCATCTTCCTGAGTTCAAATCCAGTCTCAGACACTTAATATTTGTGTGACCCTGGGCAAGTAAGTTAACCCCATTTGCCTTAATTTCTCCATCTATAAAATGAGCTGGAGAAAGAAACAGCAAAACTCTACATTCTATTTGCCAAGAAAATCCCAAATGGAGTCAGAGCTGACTGAATAACAACAACAACTGAGTGATCTGTTTTAGAACTAGGATTCCAGGTCAGGTCTTTGAGGATCAAAGTCCAATGATCGTTCTATTATACAGTGATGACAGTGCAAGGAGAGAATGTCCTGGACCTCATTTATGAACTCTTTGTCTCCTGACCCATTGTCAGCATGATATAATAGAAAACATGGCTTAGTAGATAGTCTGTGTGGTTCTGGAGTCAGGAAGACCTGAATTCAAATCCTACCTCTGACCTTTACTGGTTGTGTGTGGCCATGACCAAGTCATTTCCTCAATGTGAACTTCAATATCCCCAATTACAAAATGAGGATTATGGTACCTTTACCTCTCCAATTAATCTTGAGAATTAATAAGATGATGCTTCTAGCACACTTTTTAAACCTTAAAGCAATTTTTAAATGACTGCTAAGAATTTCCTAACTCCATATCTATGCTCAGACTGTGCCTCATTCATGGAATATACTCCCTTTTCAAATCTTTGTCTTTTAGAATTCCTGGCTTCTTTCAAGACTCAGTTTAAGCATTACCTCCTTCAGGAAACTCTTCTTTTTTTTTTAACCTTATTTTCTATTTTAGAAATCAGTACTATATATTGGTTCCAGGGCAGTAGAATGAAAAGGACTAGGCACTGGGGGGTAAATGTTTGCCCAGGGTTACACAACTAGGAAATGTCTAAGACTAGATTTGAACCCAGGACCCATCTCTAGTTCTGGCTCTCTATCCACTGAGCCCCCTAGCTGTCCCCAGGAAGCTGTTCTTGAACTCTCTATCTCACTGGTTATTAGATATTGCTCAGCCTCAAATTATCACCTAAATGCTTATCCACTTATGTGTGGAATATAAGCTCCTTGCGGGTAGCAACTGTTTTTATTTTATCCTTCTATCCTCATTAATCTAGTATAGACATTAGTACAAATAATCAATGAATCACCTGATATGTAGGGCTATGTGATAGGGCTAACTATATGCCAGGCACTATACTAGGTGCTAGAGATACAGATAGAAAAATGAGACTTTATGAAACAGTGCCTTGCACATACTATGTCCAAGATGTGTTTCTGATTGAATTTAATTGTAAGGGCCTGGACTCTCTTCTTGGATTATCTCATCAGCTGACCTCTTAGTTACATGACCTGAGGGTGAAAGCTAGGGGTTTTCCCTAAATAAACAGAAAAAAAGATTATCAAAGTCTAAGTTTACTGCCAGGTAAAGATTTTTCTGAATCCTGCTCAGCTCAGAAGTCTGAACTTTAACAAAGAACACAGAAAAATGTCAAAGGGGAAGATGGAAGCCAACACCATTCTTTCTTCACCCCTAAATCCCTAGGGATTAGTTTCATCATCATATCATGACTAGAGAGCCTCTGATGGGAAAAGCCGAAACAGAAACCCTCAAACTTGTAAAACAGCTGGGGAAGTTAAGTCGACCTGTATCTGAAAGTCTCCTTCAAGGAATCTCTCTGATCCTGAGCAGCTTCTATCAACATCTTAATCCCTTGTGCTTCTCCACCTATAAAAATAAGACTTGTGCCTACATTCTGCTGTCTACCTCCTGGAAAGAGCAGGAAAATTGTGGAGGTGAGACTTGTCAATTGGCAAGCATTTAAGTCTCCACTACGTCAGGCATGTGCTAAGTGCTAAGGATACAAGAATCAGAAGTGAGGAGCTTACAGTCTGGGGACATAAGTAACAATGCACACACACACATAGATAGATAGATGGATAGATGGATAGATGGATGGATAGATGATAGACAGATTGATAGATGGATGAATAGATAGATGATAGATGGATAGATAGATAGATGATAGATGGATAGATAGATAGATGATAGATGGATAGATAGATAGATGGATAGATGATAGATGGATGGATAGATAGATAGATGATAGATGGATAGATAGATGATAGATGGATAGATAGATAGATGATAGATGGATAGATAGATAGATGGATAGATGATAGATGGATGGATAGGTGAATAGATAGATAGATGGGTAGATGGATAGATAGGTAAATAGATAGATAGATAGATAGATAGATAGATAGATAGATGGATAGATAGATAGATGGATAGATAGATAGATAGATAGATAGATAGATAGATAGATAGATAGATAGATAGATAGACAGACCTATAAAAATATATGAGAAATGGACCCACCATTAGTTCCAAGCTCTTAAGAGAAGGTTGCTTTGTGGCAACAGGATGGCTTTTAGTGAAATAATCTGACTGATAACCTCCTCACCATCTGACCATGTTTCACTTTCTTCCCTATTTCTACCATGGCCAATTTCTTTGTCCCTTCTGGTTCTGGAACTAGGCTCTAGTCAGTCTACCATGTTACTAGAATAGGTGTGAATAGGTGTGTCTATTGACAGTCCTAGGGACTCACTCACCATTCCTGTTACTCTTGGTACCAATATCCCTCTCTGGCCTCTATTTTACTACATCAACTACATTGGAATATAAGATCAGGACTGTCATGATTTCAGAAGGAGTTAAATCTATACTTTTCCTAATACATTATACCTCAAGGTTTCCTCAGTTCTTTTACCTGCTTGGAATAGTTACGTTCCTTTCCCACTGATTATTCATATTCATATTGTTATTCAGTTGTTTTGGATGAGTCCAACTCTTTATGACCCCATTTGGGGTTTTCTTGGCAAAGATACTGAAGGGCTTGGCCATTTCTTTCACCAGCTTGTTTTGCAGATGAGGAACCTAGAGCAATGGTTAAGTGGCTTGCTCAGGGACATATAGCCAATAAATGTCTGAGACTAGATTTGAAGTCAGGAAGAAGAATCTTCTGACTCCAGGTCTGGCATTTCATCTACTGCACTACCTAGCTGCCCTGTATTCATATTGGCTTCATCTTAAATAATAACACTAATAATGACTGATATAAATATATATTTGTATATATTTACATCCCTATATCTATGTCTCATTCCCAGAGAGAAATCCTCATAAGGAAAGAATGCTATTCACATTCAGAGAAAGAACTGTGGGAGTAGAAACACAAGAAAAACAACTGCTTGATCACATGATTCGATGGGGATATGGATGCAAATATTAATATTATGGAAATAGGTCTGGATCAATGATACATGTAAAACCCAGTGGAATTGCTCATTGTCTGTCATGCTATCTTAAAATATCTAATGCTTCTATAATATAATTTAGTTCTTGTTTCCACAAAAGTCCTACTCCAATTCCTTATTTTAGCATAACAGTTGCCTCAAATTTTTGGAAATTTTGCCCACAAAGTGAACTTTCTGGTCAACCCTACCAATCTAGTAAGGCTTCAAGAATAGTCCCAGTGACAGGCTCAGTCTGTCATCCGAGGATCAACCTAGAAAAAGATGGAGACAGAGGTAGTGAATGTGTTTATATATTGCCTACTCTGTGCCAAGTACTGTGTTAAGAGCTTTCACAAAAATCATCTCATTTGATCTTCACACCAGCCTTACGAGGTATCATGACCGCCATTTTGCAGTTAAAGAAACTGAGGTTGTCACTTATCCAGGCTCTAAGTATCTGAGGTCACATTTGAATTCAGATCCTCATGGCTCCAGGTCCAGGGCTCTGTGTACTCTATGGGGCCAACTGCCTCTGGAGAGACAAAGATTCTACATCCTTAGGCTCTGAGCCATTAGTTATACATATATCAATACATGTGCATATGTACCAGATATACATACATCTATAGGTATAGATAGACATAGACATGATAGACAACTATTTCAATATATTTTTTCCTTTATCATCTTATGCATTTTATTTTATCCATTTAACATCACTCTGGGAAGTGGGCTGTAGGCATCTCCAGATTGCCAAAGGAGTCCTGAACACAAAAAAGATTAAAAATCACTGGTGTAAGGAGTGGCAGTAGAGCAGGCGAGTGGCTCAGTGCATGGAGAGTCAGGCTTGGAGATAGATTCTGAATTCAAATGTGACCTTAGATATTTCCCAGCTAAGTGACTCTGGGCACTTAACTCCAACTGCCTAGACCTTCTGCTCTTCTGCCTTGGAACTTATACTTGACATTGATTCTAAGACAGAAGGTTAAGGGTTATTAAAAGAAAAAAAAATAGTCGCACACGCTCACCCACTCACCCACAGCAGGCACATTTGCTCTCAGGACAGTTCTCAAAACTTAGAATCTCTTGTTTCAAAATCCTCTAAACCCTTTCTTAAGCACTACCCTCTACCTGAAACCTTTCCTGGCTCTCTCTTTGCCCCACCAAACAAAGCAAAACTAACAAAAACAAAATGTCTGGTGTATTTTGTTTTGAACCAAACCCACAATTTTCTTTTTCTAGCTCCCAAGAAGGAAATTCTTTTAACAATGCAGATTAACATCTGAGTGTTGCCTGTATCTCTGAGTGGTTAAATGCCTTGTCCAAGGAGATCCAATCAGAAAAAGAAATGGTTGTTTTTTTTTCTTGTCTTTGTATCCCTTACACTTACCAAAGGGCTTGGAACATAGTTGGAGCTTCAGAAATGCTTGATGATTGACTAATGGTTTGGTTTCAGCGCCATCAAAGAATACACAACATGGGTCCAATAATGGATTTGTTTTGGGAGAGGAGGCAGAGGGAAGAGGCCCAATTCCATACACCCTACTTGGATACTTGGATTATTTATAACGTCTTCTAGTCTTGGAGACCATTGGTCTGCTCCCAGCAAGTTCATAGGAGAGTGGAGACTGCACTCCATGCATTCCAACTTTCAGTCTTCCTCTAAGTCACCCCATCCTCCAACAAACATCTTAAGCAACTTTTATCTAAGGTCTTATGTTGTAACATAAATGAATCACCAAGAAGGGTCTAGGGTATTCCTCCAGGCAACTTGGAAGGTACTTCAGGCACAGTCTCTGAGCCCTGTAGTGGGAATTCTATATATAAAATAACTCTCTATATAAAATAGAGAATTCTAGTTTGAGAATGGTCATGGTAGCACATCTTTAGAAACACCCCCTTTACTCAGCTAGGCTCTGAGATCCTGCTCTCAGTCCCATCTTTAGTAAAAGGATCTCCCTGGAGTCCAATTATAGCTGTGAGCCATTCTGCTTCCTACTAAGGGCACTCCTCAGAGATGTGGTCATCTCCCATCCCTCCCCCTTCCCACCAACCTTCTAAATCCTTATACAAATAGTCTAGTCATTGGCAGAGGGAGAAAATGCTTGGGGAGGTTTCTTCGGCTCCTTCTCTTTGTTTCTCCTTTTAGATAAAGGCTCTTCTTCAGTATCTCTTATCTTTGGTGCCAAGAAATAGAAAATAGATTCTTGACAGCAGTTGGTTGATGGTGGCCCATGCTTGGGGATCAGAGCGAGGGCCTGCTCTTGGACCAGCCAGCTCATTAACCTATTTCAGGCCCATTGTTTTACAACTGGTCACTACCAGCCCATGGGAGAGGCCGCTAGGAGTTGCAGCTTTATTGCTACTTCTTGAAAATGGCTCAGCACTTAGGCATTTTTTTTCTGTTGTACCAAGGTTAAAAGTTAAATTAATTTCCATTACCTCCAATCATAAATCACCAGCAGCCATCCATGTATAAAATTCCATTCAGGAGACTAAAGTCCTCGAGTCCCATATTCATATACTCTAGCCTACACTCAGGCAATTTCTCTGCTGAGTGTTCAATGGGCAGGTCCAGGAATGATGAGGTTCAAGGATGGCCAATGAAATTGGAAGTAGCCCTGAAAGGTCAAAGAGGAAGCTAGGATGACTGCCATTGAGCAGAGAAGGGAGCTCCTTCCCCTCCTTCCAGGCTCAGACCCTGTTTAGCTTCTTACCAGGGTGATTTAAGGGAGCTATCCCAACGAAATGAATCCCTGATACTATTTACTGGTCTTAGAACCTAGATCTGGAGGAAATGATTTTTGAATTTTTGCGTGTGTCTGTGATTTGCATAGCTAATGATTCTGATTTAAAAAAAAAACACAAACTCTTGAATTATTATCCACTCAGAGATGATGAAGAAAGGAAACAGCAAAGTATCCAGTCATAGAAACAAATCTGAGGAGGGCTTAAAGGACTGTGATGACTCATAGGTAGCAGAGTAATATGTAAGGAATTTCAACCAGAGAGGCTAATGGAAAGAATGGAGAATGGGAAGGGAGATGAGATGAATAGGGGAGAGAAGGGCAAGGGAGAAGGGAGAGCAATCAAAGAATATTCGATTCAATTCAAAAGGTATTTGTTAAGTAACTCTTGTGCTGAGGTCTAAGAGATACTCAAATACTCCCATGTAGACATGATCTCCTCAATGTGGCCATACTCTCCAAAGATATGGATCATGACCCATCCATGACTGCTCATCCTGAATGACTCTTGTCTATGTCCTCCCATAAATGTAGTCCTAAGAGATCCTCTCATCATGTTGGGACCTTTCTTGCTTACTCCTGATATGGAGATGCCCATGAGGCATATGGGACAATCCTTCACCCTTGCCAGTTAACTAGCTTTCTTTTTCAATGGATAAGCACCATGGTTCAATGGTTGTCCATATGATGGATTCAATGAAACTTCACATACATTCTTATTTGATTAAAAAAAAAAAACCTCATTTTCTGTCTTAGTATCAATTCTAAGACAGAAGAGCAGCAAGGGCTGGGCAACTGAGGCTAAGTATATTGCCTATGGTCATAAAGATAGGAAGTATCTGAGGCCATATTTGAACCCAGATTCCCCCCAACTCCAGACCTGGTTCTCTTCCACAGCACTACCTATTTGCCCTCATTCTTATTCTGATCTTTGCAACAATCTTGGGAAGTTGATACTTATAGAGATGAAAACTGGAAGGGACTTTGGACATGATCCAGACCAATTCCTCCATTTCACTTATAAAGACACTGCTCTCTAGAAGAGAAAAGGGCTTTACTGCAGGTCTGCTACTGACAGATTCATTACTAGGACTCATCTATGCTTTTTTCTTTCCACAACATGAAAAACAAAAATGTTGAAGTGTGACCATTTCAGATGCACCTAGACTATCTCCTAGTTCATAGCCTAGTCCCTTCCTATCTTTCTAGTGTTTATGTGTGTGTTTGTGTGTGTGTTTTATATTTTACTACCTTCCATCTACTCAGAGATCCAGGGACACTGGTCTCCTGGCTATTCCTTATACTTTATACTCCAACTCTCAACTCAAGAGGTTTTTGCTATCTGTCCTTCAAGCCTTAGAGTCTTTCCCTCCTCATCTCTCTGCTTATTAGTTTCCCTGGATTTCTTCAAATATGACCTTCTGCAAGTAGCCTTCAGAGCATAGCACTTTTAAGCATCTGGGAATCCTAAATATGGGTGATGAAAATGGACATTATTCTGTGGTTATTAAAGCCATTCCTGGTTTCCTTATCATTTGTGTTCCTGAAAAGGTAGCAGGCTACAGCGAGTAGAGTACCTGCCTTACAGTTGAGAAGTCCTGTTTCTGACTCATTAAACTGGGTGTCCATGGCCAGGTTGCCATCTCTTCGAGAAAATTCTCTAAAACTCTGAGTTACAGACAAGGTGTTTATCTGCATTGAGAAAGCCTCCATGGCATACTTGAGTGAAATCATAGGTTCTGGTTTGTTTGTTTGTTTGTTTTCTTCCTTCCTTCCTTCCTTCCTTCCTTCCTTCCTTCCTTCCTTCCTTCCTTCCTTCCTTCCTCCCTCCCTACCTCCCTTCCTCCCTTCCTCTCTTCCTTCCTTCCTTCCTTCCTTCCTTCCTTCCTTCCTTCTTTCCTTCCTTCCTTCCTTTTCCCTCCCTCCCTCCCTCCTTTCTTTCTTTCTTTCTTTCTTTCTTTCTTTCTTTCTTTCTTTCTTCTTTCTTTCTTTCTTTCTTTCTTTCTTTCTTTCTTTCTTTCTTTCTTTCTTTCTTTCTTTCTTTCTTTCTTTCTTTCTTTCTTTCTTTCTTCTTCTTTCTTTCTTTCTTCTTTCTTTCTTTCTTCCTTCCTTCCTTCCTTCCTTCCTTCCTTCCTTCCTTCCTTCCTTCCTTCCTTCCTTCCTTTCTTCCTTTCTTCCTTTCTTTCTTCCTTCCTTTCTTCCTTTCTTTCTTTCTTTCTTTCTTTCTTTCTTTCTTTCTTTCTTTCTTTCTTTCTTTCTTTCTTTCTTTCTTTCTTTCTTTCTTTCTTTCTTTCTTTCTTTCTTTCTTTCTTTCTTTCTTTCTTTCTTTCTTTCTTTCTTTCTTTCTTTCTTTCTTCCTTCCTTCCTTCCTTCCTTCCTTCCTTCCTTTCTTTCTTTCTTCCTTCCTTTCTTTCTTCCTTTCTTCCTTTCTTCCTTTCTTCCTTTCTTCCTTTCTTCCTTTCTTTCTTTCTTTCTTTCTTTCTTTCTTTCTTTCTTTCTTTCTTTCTTTCTTTCTTTCTTTCTTTCTTTCTTTCTTTCTTTCTTTCTTTCTTTCTTTCTTTCTTTCTTTCTTTCTTTCTTTCTTTCTTTCTTTCTTTCTTTCTTTCTTTCTTCCTCCCTTTCTCCCTTTCTTCCTTTCTTTCTCTCTCTCCCACTCCCTCTTTCTCTTTCTCTGTCTCTCCCACTCCCACTTTCTCCTCTCTCTCTCTCTCTCTCTCTCTCTCTCTCTCTCTCTCTCTCTCTCTCTCTCTCTCTCTCTCTCTCTCTCTCTCTCTCTCTCTCTTTCCCCCCACTCTATACACACACAATGCCTAATCACAAATGTAAGCTTCATTCGTAAGTATGAATCTCAATTCTAACTACCTGGGTGGGAGAAGGCCAGTCTGAATATTTTTAAATAAATAAAGCTTTCTTACTTTCCAGTTACCCTTCCTTCCCCCATTCCTTTAACTGCCAACAAAGTGTTTCCAAGTAGAACTCCCTAGGGGCCTGCTTTAATGAATAGTTAAAACTTGCAATTAGCAGCATCCAAACAAAGGATGTTCAGAAGTCCTTTAAAAGTTTGCCCTTCTAAACAGGGGAAAGATATTCCATCAATCTTGTTAGCCCTATTCAATTGCTTAGCCAGCCTTATATTCAATATTAGTAGTACCAGGGTCACTTCAGTCCAGGCCAAATGATTACAGTTTCCCAATAATGGAGTCCAGATTAATGAGGCTTGACTAGATCTCTACAGAAAGAGAATCTATAACTTTCTTCAGTTAAAAATAATCACTAATATGGGCTTTTAATATTTACAAAACACCTTACATTTGTTGCCACATTCATTCTTCCCAACAACCCTGTGAAGACAAGGTGTTATTTTCTTTCCCCATTTTACATAAGAAGAAATTGAGGCATAGAAATGACAAGTTGCTCAGGGTTGAACAGCTTGTCACTGAGACAGAATTAGAATTCAGATCTCACTGACTCCAAATTCAGCACTCTGTATACTGGACCACCTATGTCCCCTAATCTGGTTCAATGTTGAGGAAGTTCTTTCTTAATCTGGCCTAAATTCCCTCAGTTATCATCAGTGTTAGGGATAAAAATAACTGGAAGTCAAATCCTACTTCACCCCCAATTACCAAGTATTTATTATATTTGCTTCATTTTGTTTCCATGATAGAATGTAAGCTTAAGGTCAGTAACAGTTTCATTGTCTTCTTTGTTATCTCCAGCACCTAGGACAGTGTTGGCACATTATAGATGCTTAAAACAATGCTTTGATTAATTGAACAACTGGCTATTTGGCCCTCAGGATTAGAGAAAAACTATAGAAAATTGCTATTGAACTCAAGTAGGGAATGAGAGAAAAGAAAAGAAAACATGTCAAGGGCATTTGAGAGGTCTAATGAGACCTGGGAAGACTTCCCCAAGGAAATGACCCTTGAGTTGGAAACAAATAGTAAAATAAGAGCTAGTATTAATATAGAGCTTTAATACTGGCAAAGAACTTTACATATATTATTAAGTATCGTAGGTGCTTTTATTTATCCCCACTTTAAGGGGGAGGAAACTGAGGAAGTTAGGTGATTCTTCCAGTCCAAGGCTGAGTAGCTAACAAGTGTCTCAGAAGGGATTTGAACTGAGATGTCTCTCACTTCAAGGCCATCACCCAGTTTCTCCTTGAAAGTAGAGATTAAGGAGCAGCTAGGTGGTTCACTGGATAAAGATCCAGGCCTAGAAACAGTTTTAGGAGGTCCTGGGTTCACATCAGGACTCAGACACTTCCTAGTTGTGGAACCCTGGGCAGGTTTCTTACCCCAAATTGCTTAACCCTTATGACTCTTCTGCCTTTGAACCAATACTTAATTCTATGATGAGACAATAGGCAATGGTTTTGAAAGAAAGGAAGAAAGGAAGAAAGGAAGAAAGGAAGAAAGAAAGAAAGAAAGAAAGAAAGAAAGAAAGAAAGAAAGAAAGAAAGAAAGAAAGAAAGAAAGAAAGAAAGAAAGAAAGAAAGAAAGAAGGAAATGAACGAACATAGCTTTTGGTTCAAGAGATGATCTGAACAAAACTGTCAGACAGTAAGAAATCCAGGTTGCCTAAAAGTGGAATTCTATGAGATAAGACTGGAAAGGCATGATGGAGCCATTGGACAAGGCTGTGCATGAAGGAAGATTAGCTCCAGAGGCAGGAGGCCTAGTTTCAAACACTGCCTCTGACTCCTGGGCAAGTCACTTAACCTTCTGGGATCTCAGTCTCCTTCTCTGTAAAATGAGGGATCAGGACTAAAGGGACTCACATTCTTCCCAACTTGAGATCAATCTGCCTGAGAGCCCATTTCCCACTAAGATAGCACTTTTTTCCAAAAGGCCATGGGAAGCCACAAAAGGGTTTTTTTTTTTTGCTTTTTTTTTAAAGACATGATCAAGAAAAATTAACCTCTGCTAAGACTGTGGCTAATGATGGCTGAAAAAGCAAGCCTAAATGTGCTTAGGATGAAAAATGAACCCCTCAAACCACATACCAAGGGCTCACTTTTATTTAACATTAGGGAGGAAGATGTATTTCAGTTGAGTTAGTCAATAAACATTATATGGCCAGTGTGTGCCAAGGATTGTGCTTAGCCCTCAGTTCAGCAGTGAGCAATGAAGTTAGTCAAGGTCACCATGAGACTTTGGGAAAGTCATTTTGTGCCTTAGTTTCTCAATTTTAAAATGAAGGTTTTGGATTAGCTGATCTCTGACCCAGAAAGGACTTGAAAGTACACTTCCTTAAATTATGGAACATTCTTGATTGAAGCAATCAATCAACTCCACCCTTCCAAGGATCTCATTTAATCCCCACAACCTAGCAGAGAATACAAATGCTACCCCTTGGGCCAAAGGTGTCCTGGTTTTTCAGTGTGAGCATTTACACCTTGGAAATCAACAAACACCGCAATCAGAGCTTGATTTACTCTTTTGTTGATTGTCTAGACTTTAGAAAGGGGTGAGAAAGTTTTCATAATAGTAGCTTAAACTTCAAGGTGGGTACTGTCTTCCTGGTTGTTAAACATTTTACAGGAACCTCATTTTAAAGATGAGTAAACTGAGGCTCAGGGAGATATCAGTGATTTATCCAAGGTCACCCAGAAAAAAATGGCAGAACTGGAATATGAACCCAGATCTTAAGATTTTTACATCATTTTCTTCTCTATACAGGCATATCTCAGGGATAGCAGTTCTAGATCACCAAAATAAAACCACAATAAAAGGAGTGACATGAACTTTGGGGTTGTCCAAATCTAAAAAGCATTTAAAAGTTATGTTTACATGCTACTCTAGTCAATTAATATGCAATATAATCAGTCTTAAAATACACATAATTTTAAGACACTTTATTGCTAAAAAATGTTCACTGTCTTCTGAGCCTTCAAACAAGGCATCATGGAAGGTCTTGCCTCCATATTGATGTCTGCTCCCTGATCAAAGTGGTGGTTGCTGGAAGCTGGGGTAGCTGTGGCAGTGTCTTAATAGAAGACAACAATGAATTTTGACATTCTTGCTTCTTTTGAACTCTTAGAGGTCATTGTAGGCTTATTAATTGGCCTAATTTCAATATTGGAATCCTGGAAAAGGGAGAGAGCCATCACTCAGTCAGTTGGTGGAGCATTCAGAAGGCACATAACGTTTATCAATTGAGTTCACTGTCTTGCATGGACAGTTTGTGGAATTCCAAAACAATTATAAAGGTAACGTCAAAGATCACTGATCACACTATCCACATCCAGAAAAAGAACTGTTGGAGCAGAAACACAGAAGAAAAACAACTGCTTGATCACATGGGTCGATGGGGATATGACTGGGGATGTTGACTGTAAGTGATCACCCTAATGCAAATATCAATAATATGGAGATCAGTCTTGATCAATGACACATGTAAAGCCCAGAGAAATTGCACATTGGCTATGGGAGAGGACGGAAAGAGCATGTAAAGAATCATGTAACCATGAAAAATTTTCTTAAATAATCTATTAAAGAAAATTTAAAAAAAAGATCACTGATCGCAGAAGACTCTAATGGGTATCATAATGATGAAAAAGTTTGAAATATTGAAAGAATTGTGTGGCATAAAATATGACACAGAGACAGGATGTGAGCACATGCTATTGGGAAAAAATGGTTCTGATAGACTTCATTGACCAGGACCATAAACCTTCAATTTGAAAAAAAAAAATCCACAGTAACTGAATTGCAATAAAAAGAGGAATGCCTGTAGCACTGCTGCAAAACTTGGAACACTTGGATCGAAATGAACACGCCTGGGAAAGAGCTTCTACAGTGATGAAATTCTTGAATTCCGAGAAGCATATGGATACTAAACCAAAACTAATGGCTGGAGGGGGGTTACAGGGGAAGCTGGGAAGGGCAGGCGAGAAGGGGATGAAGAACCTCAGGGACTCAGAATAGGAAACACTTTAGGATCAAAGCCTTTCCCAGTGTTCTTAATGTAAACCAAGGATGGCAGGAGGGAGAAGGGCAAGCTTTAGTAGAAGGGGAAAACAGACTCATAGCCTGGAGCTCAGTGGATCCCAGGTGAAATGAAGAAATGGAGAGCTAGAACTCTAGAGCTCGCCTTCTCCTTCTTCCTCCTCACACCAGATCTATAGTTTAAATAAATATATATATATATATTTACAAATATATATATATATATATATATATAAATAAATATAGTTTAAATCTATCATTTAGTTTGTTGTACTATATAAGCTTTTCTAGTGAGATGTTAAAGGACAAGGAGAAAGGAGCATGGTCTCAAATGCAACCATAAAGATAGTAATTAATTGGCAAGCATTTATTAAGTGTTTGTTATGTTCCAGGGTCAGGTAGGTAGTGCAGTGGTTAGAGTGTTAGATCTGGAGTCCTGAAGACTCATCTTCCTGAGTTCAAATCTGGTCTCAGACACTTAGCAGCTGTGTGTCCCTGAGCAAGTTACTTAACTCTGTTTGCCTCAGTTTCCTCATCTGTAACATGAGCTGGAGAGGGAAATGGCAATCACTCCAGTACCTTTGCTAAGAAAAGCCCAAATGGGGCCAAGAAGAGTGGAACATGACTGGAAAATGGCCTAACAAAAACAATATTTAATGAGCAAAAGGCACTGAAATTATGAGGAGTTGGGGAAGGCTTCCTATAGAAGGTGGGATTTTAGATAGGACTTAAAAGAAAGCCAGAGAGGTCAGTAGTCAGAGAGGAGGAGGGAGAGTATTCCAAGCATAGGAGACATCCATAAAAAATCCTTGGAGCTGAGAGATGGAGTATCTCATTTAGGGACTAGCTAGGAGGTCATTGTCACTAGGAGAGTATGCATCAGGAATAAGGTGTAAGGAGACTTGAAAATTAGGAGGGGGCTAGATTATGAAGGCTTAGTATGCCAAACAGAGCATTTTGACATGTTTTGTGTGACAATACATATATAATCCAGAGTGAATTGCTTGCCAACTCTGGGAGGAGGGAGAGAAAAAGAGGGGGAGATTTTGGAAAAATGTGGAAATTTGTTATTAAAATAAAAAATCCAAATTTAAAAAAAAGAGAGAGGAAAAAAAAACCCTCCAGAGCATTTTGCATTTAATTCTGGAGTCAAAAAAGAAGCCACTTGGGAGCAATTGAGTAGCTCAATGGATTGGGAGCCATTCCTAAAGATCAGAGGATCTGGGTTCAAATCTGATCTCAGACACTTTCTGGCTGTATGACCCTAGACAAGTCACTTAACACTCCTATTGCCTAACCCTTACTGCTTTTCTGCCTCGGAACCAATACACTATTAATTCTAAGACAGACAATAAGGATTTTTTTAAGGCCAGTAGAGTTTATTGAGGGAGGTGGGGAGAGGGGATGGGGTGATTGATCAAACCTTCATTTTAGGAAAATCATTTTAGTTACTTAATATGGATAAATTGGAGTGAGGAGAGATTTAAGGAAAGCAGTTCCATCAGTAATCATTGAAATAATGTTGGTCCACGTTGGCAAACCTATGGCATGTGTGCCAGAGTAGGCTGCTCCCTTCTCTCTCTCCACCTGTGCCTGAGAACATTTTTCACATCATCCCCCTCTGCGCAGAAGCTCAATGGGAGTGCTTCTTCCCTTTCTGTCTGGGGTAAGGGGGGGGGGGGGGGCTCACATGCAGCCTGAGGTTTGTAGTTCGGGTACTTGGTCTCTAAAAGGTTTGCCATCACTGGTCTAAGTATTGGGTGGTAAGAGTTTGTACTAGAGTGATGACAGTGGCAGAGAAGGGGCCATATTAGAGAGATGTCACAAAGGTGAAATCAATGGGCCTTGGCAACAGATTGGCTATGGGAGGGGGACAGGGTGATACAGAGTTTAGGATAACTCCTACTTAGTGGTATCAAATTTAAATCAAAATAGATCCTTGCTCCCAGCATATTGACTTAGAAAACCATAAATTAACATTCTCTGTATTATATTATATATTTATATATTTTGTCAAACATTTCACAATTATTTTGTGAGCAGCAAGTGGGGGTTTGACATCTTTGCACAGTGTTGCTCAAATAAGCAACCCTAACACATGGCTCCAATCACATCATTCTTCTTGTCAAAAACTTTCCTTTCGTACAAAAGGAAAACCTACCAAAGAAAGAATCAACTCTTGACCCTGGCATCCAGACACCTTCCACAATGGGAGAGGATCACATTACTCCCAATCCTACCCCACCCCTTCACATTTTCTATGTTTTTGTCAAACTGGACTGACTACTCTTCCCCATTCTTACTGTGCCTTCCCCCATCTCCCACCCTTTGCTCTCACTGTTGCCCATCCTTGGAATAGACCTTCCCCTGTCTCTACGTTCCTCCTCTCACCCATTCCATAAGGCCTTCTCTGACTTCCACAGGTAAAAATGATCTCTCTCTCCTCGGATTTCTTGTAGCGCTCTGGCCAGCTCATGGTGACCTATCACATTCTGTTTTGTATCAGGCTGATTTGTTTATGAAAAGATGTCATTTCCCCAGTTGTGGGTTTCCCACACCTCCATTAGGACTCTGCCATTTTAAAAATCTTCTTTTCACTAGCTACACAGACTTGAATATACTAAATACTCAATGTTTGTGGAATGAATGGAATGAATCAATTAGTTAATTAATTTTTTTTGTAATGATAGCTAATAATAATAGCTAGCCTTGATAGAGCATTTTATGGTTTGCAAAATCATTTTTGGATATTATTGCATTTATAAAGTTTGTGTTGACACAATAGAAACTTTCAAATAGGACCTGATATAGTCAATATTTCCTCTTAATGATATGAATGTTTTACTGATGCTGATCACACCCAGTCGTGCTTTTCTGTCCTCCTGTGTTGCTCTGATTGGTGACCTTCCACAAATGTGTGGTGTGTGTGTGGGGGGGGGAGGGGTGTCTGTCTGATTTTTATTTTATTTTATTAATTAATTTAGAATATTTTTCCATGGTCACATGAATCATGTTCTTTCCCTCCCCTCTCCCCATCCCATAGCCAACACGCAATTCCACTGGGTTTTACTTGTGTCAATGATCAAGACCTATTTCCATGTTGTTGATATTTGCACCAGGCTGATCATTCAGAGTCTACATTCCCAGTCATATCCCCATCAAACCATGTGATCAAGCAATTGTTTTTCTTCTGGGTTTCTACTCCCACAGTTCTTTCTTTGGACGTGGATAGCCTTCTTTCTCACAAGTCCCTCAGAAATGTCCTGGATCACTGCATTGCTGCTAGTAGAGAAGTCCCAGGGTATCCTCTTAATGTGCTAGGGGACTTCTACTAGAGTCCTTGACAATAAATAAACAACAACAGTAAAAATAATAGCACTTATAGGGGGCTTTAAAGTTTATACAGAATTTTACAAATATCTCATTTTATTCTCACCACAACCTGAGAAGTAGGTACTATTATTGATTATCTCCATTTTGTAAATGAAGAAACTGAAGTAGACAAAGTCACACAGCTAGTAAATATTTGAGGATGAATTTGAACTCAGCAGCTAGGTGATTCAGAGGAAAAAGCACCGGACCTGGAGTCAGGGAAACTTCCTGATACTAACTAGTCTTAGACAGTGGCTATGTGACCCTGAGTAAGTCACTTAATCTCCATTTGCCTCAATTCACTGGAAAAGGAAATGGCTAATCACTCCAGTATCTTTGCAAAGAAACTCCCATGTACAGCACTGGCATGCTATGGATCACCAAGAGTTGGTCAGGAATGAACGATAATTTCTCGACTCATGGGATAAGAGGGTTTTCCATCAGTTATTATACCTCATTCTCATTGCATGCTCAAGCCATCTCTGTGGGTAGTGGGACATTTCTCCAATGATTTCCTTTATCCTGAGTACCTACTCACACCTGTAAGAATTAAGGGGCTCCTACCTCTCCCTGCTGGCATTGGGAGATGTAGAAAGTGTCTTTAGAAAAGGAGAACCATGGGGGCAGCTGGGTAGCTCAGTGGATTGAGAGCCAGGCCTAGAGACGGGAGGTCCTAGGTTCAAATCTGACTTCAGACACTTCCCAGCTGTGTGACCCTGGGCAAGTCACTTGACCCCTATTGCCTAGTCCTTACCACTCTTCTGCCTTGGAGCCAATACACAGTATTGACTCCAAGATGGAAGGTAAGGGTTTAAAAAAAAAAGGGAAAGGAGAACCATTGGACTAAACTCCATCCTCCCAGTTGTAATTTGGTTGGAAGAGCTTCAATTTCCCCACATACCAAGTGATATCTGTAGAGTAGCCCTATGGAAGAACCTAAGAACTAACCAAAGAGGAGAAGAACTAACCATTCCTCCAACTCCAGACAACAGGACCTTCCAACCACCCATCCCAAATAGTTTCTCTTCCCCAAGGATGCTCTTGTGAGACCCAGACCTTCCCAGGCCCTCTCTCCCACTTTCTAAATCTTTTCCTCAAGTCTGAAAAACCCACTGCCAATAGCTGGGGCATGCAGGGGGCATCCTCTCCAGCAGTGGCCGGAACCCAAGAAATTGGGGGAAAAAAACCAAATATTCTCTCTATAGTCTTTCTATGAAAGAAAAAAAAAAACCAATAATGGGAGGACTTTTCCTTCCTTCCTTCTATTGTGGGCTCTGACTAGACTGCCCTTTGTCTCTGCTCCTTCTGGGGCACCCACCCTCCCTCTGTCCTGCCTCTGTGGGACCCCAGGACGCCTAGTGAAATGAAACCCATACCAGCAGAAGCGAGCACCAGGCGCCTGGCTCTCTGGCCCTTTTAATCTAATCACTGGCCTATTAATATAATAGCTCCCCTTCTATCTTTTCAGCAACCCAGGACTTCTGAAGCTGTTCAACAAATGCTCCAGACCAATAACACTCACCCCACTGTCTGGGGGTTGAAATCCAATAGCGGCCCAATGGGTCTATTTTACAACTTGGTTTACATCTCAACAAGGTCCCTTGGGCTCAGGTTTACAGGGACAGTTGCCCGTCAGGGACAATCTGTGACATCCCCCTAACCTTTATCCCATTTTTCACGTCCCAGGGCTGCTAAAGCCAGGATAGTATCACAGGATTACTTTTCAGGCTGAGAACAGGATCTGCAAAGCCCGACTTCCAGATGAAACCAGCTTTGTTTCCCTCCCCAACAGAAAGCGGCTGCCTCTTGACCTCTCCCAGTCCACTGGTTCACGTCCTCCCTGGGTGCGGGTGCAGGAGCCAGATGGATGTTTCAGCTAATTGGCAGCCACATAGGAACCTCCCGGGGCTGCATTCCCATAGCTCCAGGGGTCTGTCTACCCCCCAACCCCCCAGGGAGGCAGGGAGCCAACAGACAAATGGACCTACCAACTGGAAGGTCCGTCATCATGGGTTAACCAGCACACAGCGACAAGGATGAAGCATGGCTTACTCCAAGCTGGAGGACTGGCCCAGGATGCTATGGAAAGGGAGCAAGACTGAGTCAGAGAACCTGGGCCAAAATCCTGTTTCTGCCATAAGCTACCTTGGGAGACCTTAGCCTCTCTGGGCTTCAGGGTTATCATCTGTAAAACAAGGGGATTAAACTGCATTAGAAGATGTCTGGAGTTCCTTCTAGCTCTAAGTTGATGATCCCACGTTCTTAAAAAAAAATGGCCTTAGACACTTCCCAGCTGTGTGACCCTGGGCAAGTCACTTGACCCCCATTGCCTAGCCCTTACCACTCTTCTGCCTTGGAGCCAATACACAGTATTGACTCCAAGACGGAAGGTGAGGGTTTTAAATAAAAAAAAATTTTTTTTAAACCCTTTATCTTCTAACTTAGAATTGATACTATATATGGTTCCAAGGCAGAAGAGCGGTAATGGGCTAGGCAATGGGGGTTAAGTGACTTGCCCAGGGTTATAAATGAGGATCTGTTTGAATCCAGATTTGAACCCAAGACCTCCCATCTCTAGCTTTGGCTCTAACTGAACCACCTAGCTATCCCCACCATGTTCTTTTTAATATGGCATGATGAAAGAAGTCCATCTGTGGCTTGCCCTGAAGCCTCATATATTGGTGCCAAATACTAATTATAGAATCTCAGCTCAAAAGGGGCCAAAAAACAGAACTAGTGATTTTTGCAATGGGAGCAAGAGACAGAAACAAGCCCAAGGTATGAGTAAGATATCTACCCTCCATTTAGTTAGGATGGACTCATGCAATGAAACTCTTGATAGAGGCAGTCAGATACTTTATTGGATTGAGCTCTAAGCCCAATATGGCCCCAGACAGTTACCTAGCTCTGTGATCTTGGGCAAGTCACAAGCCTCTATTTGCCTCAGTTTCCTCAACTGTAAATTGGGAATAATAATAGCACCTACCACCCAGGTTATTGTTAAGATCAAATTAGTTAAAGCAATTAAATAAAGATCAAATTAAATAAATAAATAAAATAAATTGAGCACAGTGCTTGGCACATGGCAGTTGCTATTATGATGCTACTATTGTTACTTGATACGCATTTATGGAATCCTTTCTGCATGCTAGGCATTGAGCTAGGCACTGGGGATTCAAAGATTAAAAAGCAAAGCAGTTCTTGCTCTCAAGAGGTCTACATTTATTAAAGTAGAACTATGAACAAAAATAGGTATATACAAAATACGGATATATATATGCATACATATATGTGTATAAATAATAATCATGATGAGGAAAATGCTAGCAACAAGGGGGATAAAGAGAGCAGTGATGCAGAAAGGATGCAGAAAATGAGTTTCAAAGGAAATCTGGGCTTCCAGGAGTTGGAGGTGAGGAGGGAGTTTATTCCAGGCATCAGGGACAGTCAGGGCAAAGACATAGTGATGTGAGTGATGGGAGATGGTACATGAGGAGAACAGAAAGAAGCTTATTTTGGCAGGGTGCATGAAGATGAATAATGGAGCAAGACTGATAGCGAAGACCAGGAAAGAATTCATTTGCAGAGTAGCTCACCCAAGGAAGGAAGCAAGAACCACCCAACAATTTGGTAGCTTCCTTTATTTGACTACTTATTCTTGCAGAGAAAAGGCATCACGGTGTGCTGGATAGAAAGCTGTCCTCAGATGCAGGAAGCCCTGGGTAAAGTTCTATCTCTGGTATATACTGACTGGCCAGCTCAATTAATGTGCCCAGGCATCTCTTTAATTCCCTAAGATGTAGAGAAAGTATTATCTGTGTTGATAAAGGAAGACTCTCAACTAGAGCTCCTTAAAGGGATGAAATCACAGACCCTAGTCCTTCCTCCCACACTTGTTCCCCTCAAACTTGCTAGATATATTTTTTTAATTTATTCAATTAATATTCTAATAAAACAAAATTCCCCACCATTATTACACAATGATCCCAATCAGAAATTTCTCTCCAAATAGATAATAGTGCATGAAAAATAATAAAAACTTAGAATCTATATACCTTTACAAAGTCATTATCTATCTATAATGTAAAAACCATAAGAGCAACATTTGAAAAGTATGATTTTTAGCTTTTCTGTGCTGCAAAATGGCTATCAATACCCTCTAAATTTTAGTGCTTTGCTATCTACATTCAGAGGAAAAACTGTGGGAGTAGAAACACAGAAGAAAAACAACTGCTTGATCACGTGGTTTGATGGGGATATGATTGGGGGACTCTAAACCACCCTAGTGTGAATATCAATAATATGGAAATAGGTCCTGATCAATGACACATGTAAAACCCAGTGGAGTTGCTCATTGGCTACAGGAGGAGGTGGGGGGAGGGGAGGGAAAGAATATGATTCTTGTAACCAAGGGAAAAGGTTCTAAATTGACTAATTAAATAACATTTTCAAAAAATAAATAAATAAATAAAATTTAGAGCTCTGTGACAAAACCCTGGTTGCTTCATTCTAGTAAAGGCTTGTCTTAAAGGCTAATACTAATCTGACCAAGAATTCCCTTCTATAAAACCCTAGACAATTGGTCATTCATTCTTTTTTTGAGACTAACAGTAAAGCGGAATCTGCCACTTCCTTTTGTGCTTAGATATCACGACCTACTTTGTTTCATGAGCCTCCTTTGGTCCAGTCTTTGATGAAAAGGCATTGCTTTTCCTTCACAAGACCAAACTTTCTCTACACTCTCCTCCATCTCTCAGGTCCTCTACGGATTGTCTCTTCTTCAATTAATATCTCTTCTCTAGTTTTAAATATATTGTTACCTTCTGGTTCCTTCTTTCCTGCCTACAATCCCCCATCCTTAAAAATCCCTCCCTAGGTCCAGTCCATCCCTCCTATGTTCTACTCCTTTTCTACAGTCAAACTCCTAAAAGCAGCTGTCTACACTCACTACCACCATTTCCTCTCCTCTCCTTTCTTATTAATCCTTTGCAGTCTGGTTTGCCACCTCATCACTCAACTGTAACGGCTCCTTCCAAAGTCACCAATGAGCTCCTAAGTGTAAAATCAATAAACTTTTCTCCATTCTTATCCTCCTTGACCTCTCTATAGCATTTAACACAGTTGCCCATTCTCTCCTTCTAGATAATCTCTCCTTTTTGAGTTCTCTAGACCTATATCAGCTTGTTTGTTTGTCTTCTCTGAGCTGTTGGGGATTGAATCTGACCCTCCTACCTTTGTCTTGTGCTACCCTATACCTGCCTAGCCTAACCCCTCATCCTGGCTCCAAGTAACCTGACGGATGCTGTCATACCATTTGAATCCAGGTATGATGACAGTGATTTAAATTACACTAAAAATTGCCTAGGGCAAACCAGCCAGAGATAATTCAAAGGACAAACTAAGAATCAAGTATGATCATAGAATTATACATTCAGAGCCAAAAGGGACCTTAGAGATCATAGAGTCCAGTCCCTGAATTTTGTAGTACTCTTTCTGGCATGATGCCATTGTATGCCCAATGGAGGGAAAGGAACTTTTTTTCTCCCCCTGTAAGATTAAAATGAATATCTAATAACTCCAAGTATTATATTTTATAAGATTTATTAATAATCACTTGAAGTAGAGGAAATAGAAAGAACCTAAGTAAGGGACAGTTTTTCCAACTGCAATAGTGGGAGAAGAGAGAGGAAAGAGTGGGGTGACAGACTCTTAATCTTCAAAAACATAGTTAAGATCAAGAGGCAAAGTGGACGCTTCAGGACTTGTTCACTCATTCAAGAAATACGTATTAAGCTCTCAAAGCATATAGGTGCTGGTCATACAAGGAAAAAAATGAAAATAATCCTGAACCTCAAGGAACTTTTTTCTCCTTAAGTAACTTACTTATTTTTATATTCACTTTTTATTTATGCTGCCTATATTTTTATATTTTAAACCCTTATCACCCATCTTAGAATCAATACTATGTATTGGTTCCAAGGCAGAAGAGCAGTAAGGACAAGGCAATGGGGGTGAAGTGACTTGCCCAAGGTCACACAGCTAACAAGGGTCTGAGGCCATATTTGAACCCAATTAATTAATCCATATTTGAACCACTCCTGACTCTCAATCCATTGAGCCATCTATCTGTCCCTTACACATATTTTTATATAGGTTATTAGATGGACCAATGGATAGAATTCTGGACATGAAGTCAGGAAAGCCTGTGGTTAAATTCTGCCTCAGACAGCTGAGTGACCTTGGTTTAACAGGGGTCTCTGCCTCAGTTTCCTCATTTATAATATGGGGGTGATAATGCCTACTTCACAGGGTTATCAAGCTCAATATTCATAAAGTGATTTGCAAACCTTAAAATATTATATAAATGTTGTTATCATTATTCATGTATTTCATCTCCCCATTAGAATCTTTTAATTTTTAACCCCTTATCTTTTGTCTTAGAACCAAATTCTATGGTAGAAGAGGGGCAAGGGTTAGACAATTGGGGTTAAGTGACTAGAAAGTGCCTGAGGCCATATTTGAACCCAGACCCCCCCCCCCCCCAATTAGGATCTAAGATTCTAAGTAAATAAGGATGATTTCATTGTGTTCTTTTCTCCTCAATGCCTACCATATCACCTGACACACAGGCTCCTCATAAATGATTGTTGATGAACTGAATGATTCATTAAGTAAATACAAAATACAGCTTTGACTGCACTTGGACTTTTAGGACATTCAACATGAACAAAATAAATGTAATTTTAGGAGCGTAGGGAAAATACTAATAAAACTCCTGATGGTGGAAGTGATCTCTAAGATGATCCTTGAAAGGAACTGGGAATCCCAAGAGGCAGTAGTGAAATGAGAGAATATTTCAGTTATGGGGACCAGCACAAGTCTCCATGGAGATAGAAATTGGCATTTCATGTATGGAGAATAGTCAACAGTCAGTCAATCAACAAACACTTATTAAGTGCCGATCTATGTGCCAGGCATTGTGCTAAGTTCTGAGAATAGCAAATGGACCCATGTGGTAAAAAGGAAAAAAATCTGAGGCATTTGAGTGCTGGAGCTAGATATGTGCTCATTTATACTCCAGAAATGAGCACACGTTGTTTTTATTGATTGTCTAGAATTAAAAAGATGATGGAGAAAATATTGGCTGAACTAATTTTTGAGAGTTCAAGTCTGTCTTCAAACACTCACTAGCTGTGTAGCCCTGGACAATGACCCTGTTTGCCTCAGTTTCTTCATCTGTCAAATGAGCCAGAAAAGGAAATGATAAACCACTGGAGTATCTTTGCCAAGAAAACCCCAAATGGGGTGATCAAGAATTGGGTATGACTGAAAATGATTGAATAAATGAGAGAAGGAACAAAGTAAGAAAGGAAAGAAAGGTTGGAGCCACATTGGCAAAGGGAAGGCAGTCCTTCTGCACCTCATGGCTCCATGCTGGATGATTTCACTTCATCCAGTCAGATGGAGAGAGGCTTTCACCTGCTCTGAGTTTTTGTGGTACATGGAAAGGGGACCAGCTTTGGAGCCAGAGGGTGAAGGCTGGCTCTGCTCTTGCTTGCTGTGTGATCCTGGTCAAGTTGTTCCAACCCTGCAGGACCAAATTGACTCATCTATAAAATGAAGGAGTTGAACTAGATGACTTTTGCCATATCTTCTGGTTCTAAGACTAGAAGCATTTGAGTGATTTATCCTCCTTTGTTTGTTTTTAAACTCTTACTTTCTATCTTAAGATCCATACTAAGTGGATCCATACAAGTATTGGTTCCAAGGCAGAAGAGCAGCAGAGGCTAATTGGAGTTAAGTGACTTGCCCAGCGTCCCACAGTTAGGAAGTGTCTGAGAGCAAACTTGAAAACAGGACCTCCCTTCTCCAGACCTGGCTCTCTATCCACTGAGTCAGTCACCTAGCTGCCCCTGAGTTCTTGTTGTTATTTTTTTTAAGGATAAGGAAAAGAAAAATTGAAAATTTTTACTCAACATCTGCCATATTGTATGCCGAGAACACTACTGTGGGAAATGCAGTTTAGGTGGTCCCTGTCCTCAGTGAGCTTATAGTCTAGGAGAGGGATATAAACAAGGGTCTGTTGGCAAACACTAAACAATAAGTTCTCAAAACAAAAGAAAAAAAAAAGAAAAGAGAGAACCCCACACTTTTCAACTTATTCTGCATTATTCACATTTTCTTCCTCACCTTCTTAAGTCACTAAAATGACCAATCAGGGCCTGATTGGTAGCGTTTGCTCATTTCTGGGGTGTAAATGCTCACATTGAAAACAATCTTTGGAATGCCCACCACACACACAAGCATTATGCAGAGGGAGTCGTAAAGAGGGCGTCATAAATACTCTTGTATGACTTGAGCAGATAATAAAAAAACAAGAGTAGCTTAAGTTGGGGAACGTGTGATGAGACCAGACTATGGAGCACTTTAAATGCCAGGCAGAGTAGCAAACATTATTCAGTATCCATAGGGATCCACTGAAGAATTTTGCATAGAGGTGTAATAACACACTTAGATCCATGCAAAGGAAGATTAGTGTGGCAGCAGCAAAATGATGGATTTGACCCCCTAATCCTCCCATGGATTTGACTTGGCCATCACACAACAGCTGGAATCCAACAAACATTTTTACAACCAAAGGATATTCCTCCTAGGCTTCGTGAGGACTGATATTTCACAACAGTCCTAGCCATTCAAACGGCTACGGAATTATCCTCTCATGGCGGGGCTTCACCTTGCCCACCTCACTGAATGACAGAGGTCCCCAGAACCAACTTGATAGACCTAGAATGGAATCCGTCTTGCTGTTCCTGTTCAGTCTTGTCTTACGCTTGACCCTATTTGGGGTTTACTTGGCAAAGATACCGGAGTGGTTTGCTATTTCCTTCTTCAACTCATTTTACAGATGAGGAAACTGAGGCCAAAAGGATTAAGTGGCTTGCCTAGGTCACACAATTTGTAAGTATATGAGGCCAGAGTGGAAAGAAATTCTTTCCACAACAGCATGGAGTTAGAAAAAAAAAATCAGAGCATGGAATTTGAAGCCAGTGTACTTTGGTTCAAGTCCCTGCTCTGTGCCTAAATGCCTGTCTGATCTTGGGCAAATGTCTAAGGCTGTATTTGAACTTACAAGGATAAGTCTTCCTGACTTCAGTTCCAGGGCTCTTGATTAAATGGAGATTTTGAACCTTTGACTTCATTCCCCAGAAGTCCTTAGTATTTCCCAAAATTCCCTATAATCTCTCCTGCATCTCCACATTGATGAGATCACATTATTGGTATTTAACTGGTGATATTGCCTCCCAGACTCTCTTTTTATTGCGTGTTGTAGCATCAGCAGTGATGGTGGTAAGGTGGGGAAAATTTTTAACTGGCTAACCAGCCATGGGCACGTGATTTTTATTTTGTATTCACTTTATTCCTTGATTTCTAATGATCCTTAATAAACCTCATAAAATATAATATTTTTATTATTAGAGATATAATTTTAGATTTTACACTCTATACTCTGTACCACCTTGCTACTCGGACACTAGCTGTGTGACCCTGGGCAAGTCATGTTGGCCTCATTTCCTCATATATAAAATGATCTGGAGAAGGGAATGGCAAAACACTCCAATACCTTTACCAAGAAAATCCCAAATGGGGTAACAAAGAGACAGACAAAACTAAAAAGTCACTGCATGATTGACCTTGGAAGAATCACTTTCCCTTTATGAGTCTTTCTTTCCTCAGTGAGAGTTGAATTGATTTCCAAGGACCTTTCTGGCTCTGTATCTATGATTTAATTTTTTTACAGATGACCCATTAATGGATACCCTAATGGTGACATCTCAAACTATTTCAAGACTGGACTGGAGATACAATCAATAGTAACAATGAGGGACCAGCTTCCTTCATCTGATGGAAGTCTGAATTAGATGATACCTGAGATCTCTTCTTAACTCTCAAACTCTATGACAGTTAGGGGTATGGAAGGAGGCCACATAATATAGGTGGGAAAAGTCCTGGATGAGGAGTCAGGAAATTCAACTCTTGTCTTGATTCTCCTAAGTAGCTGTGTTCTTTTCTTGGGGCTTCACTATCTTCCTTTGTAAAATGGCAGAACTAGATTTCATGGTTGCTAAGATTTATTCCAGGGGCAACTAAATGGTACAATGGACGGAGTCCTGGAGAAGGGATTTCTTTTTTGCCTTTTTTGGATCCTTGGCATCGAGCATGGTCCCTGGCATAGAGCAAACTCTGAATAAATATTTGGCAACTGACTGACCAAGTTAAGTGCTAGACTAGTTGGTCTCTGAGGTCTCTCTGACATCGAGAGATTCTATGACTAAGGAAGGGAATGTGTCTTCACACTTGTTCCCAGAGAAAGTGTGGTATTTGGCCTCAGACTCAGTGTCACACAGATTGGAAATCATACTCTGTAAAGATGCCAAGAGGTGAGGGTACAATGGCAGCTAAGAACTCTTGTTCAATGACATAACCTCTATAGAGTGCTTTGCAAACGTCAGAGCACCTTATAAATGGCAACTATTCTCTCCACCATTATCATCCATCATCATTATTGTTCCCAGGCTTCTTTTTCAGATTCAGGACCCAGCCCTTCCCTGGAAATCTGTCCTGGTTAAAATCTATTTGTTGTCTGATCAGCTTCAGGGGTGGGAGGACAAAGGAAACAATAAGTCAGTCTTTGTTGGTTGTTCTCCAGCTGTTCTGATAAATATTGGGCAGAGAAGGTGTCTATAAAAAGCATGTAAAAAGCCATACCAGATTTGAGAAAACCATTCCAATTCCACATTTTCTGCTGGGAGAAACTGAGGCCCAGAGAGAGATGATGATGGCTTTCTGGGATTTGAACCCCCATTCTCTGACTTTAAATCTAGTACTCTCTCCAAAACATCTCAGCAGGAACTGGAATTCTGATGAGAAGTTTCTAGACCCCCAAGAACCAAGGTTCACTGGTGAACTATAGGAACAGATTCATTGGGCATATTGATAGAGAATCTGAAAGGAACTTTGGTCTCATTTAATCCAACCCCCTTAATTTTAGAATGAGGGAAATGAGACCTAGACACATCTTCCCTGAGGTCATCACACAGGTAATAAGTGGTAGAAACAGAAATTGAACCAATTTTCTAACTCCATGACCAATGCTCTTTCCCCATGTCATATTGGGACCTTGCCTTATGAGCATGTCTCAGAACTGCTTAACAGGCAAGACCAGTTGCTAGGAATCAAAGAAATCTAGTTTCTGCTCTTGGCTCTGCCATTCATTTACTATATGCCATGGGGCATGTTGCTTAATTCCCTACTGCCTTAGTTTCCTCATCAAAAAATTGGAAATATAATGTCTACCTCAAAAAGGAAGAGGTCTTAGGGAGACCTACTTCAATAGACTAGTAGAAGTCAGGTTAAGAAGCTGGGGCAACTTTGTGGTTCAGTGGATAGAGAGCCAGGTCAAGAGACATGAGATTCTAGGTTCAAATCTGACCTCAGACAAATGAGACCTAACTGTGACTTTGGGCAAGTCACTTAACCCCCATTGCCTAGCCATTACCACTATCCTGCCTTGGAACCAATATACAGTTTTGATTCCAAGACAGAAAGTAAGGGAGAAGAAGAAGGAGGAGGAGAAGGGGAAGGAGAAGAAGAAGAAGAAGAAGAAGAAGAAGAAGAAGAAGAAGAAGAAGAAGAAGAAGAAGAAGAAGAAGAAGAAGAAGAAGAAGAAGAAGAAGAGGAAGAGGAAGAGGAAGAGGAAGAGGAAGAGGAAGAGGAAGAGGAAGAGGAGGAAGAGGAAGAGGAAGAAGAGGAAGAGGAGGAAGAGGAAGAGGAAGAAGAAGAGGAGGAAGAGGAAGAGGAAGAGGAAGAAGAGGAAGAGGAAGAAGAGGAAGAGGAAGAGGAAGAGGAGGAGGAGGAAGAGGAAGAGGAAGAAGAGGAAGAGGAGGAAGAGGAAGAGGAAGAGGAAGAAGAAGAAGAAGAAGAAGAAGAAGAAGAAGAAGAAGAAGAAGAAGAAGAAGAAGAAGAAGAAGAAGAAGAAGAAGAAGAGAAAGAAAGAGCAGCTGAGTGGCTCAGTGTATTGAGAGTCAGTCCTAGAGACTAGAAGTCCTAGGTTCAAATCTGACTTCCTATCTAGGAACCTGAAAAATTAAAGACAAAATGGTCACAATAATGCAAACAAAAAGAATGCTAACACAAAGGGAAACAATGATTATAAGATTAATCTTGAGAATGATAAAGCATACATCCCTCCTTTATTTTTTGAAACATCTTGGAATTCATACTGTAGATTGGGTTGCCAAGGCAAAGAGCAATAAGGGCTAAGCAATGGGGGTCAAGTGACTTGCCCAGGGTCACACAACTAGGAAGTGTCTGAGGCCAGATTTGAGCACATACCTCCCTTAAAAAGAGAGAGAGGTGACTAAAAATGTGAAATTTTGTATGCACCAACAGGCAAAATATAGTTTTTTGTTGGATTTATGATAAGGGTGCTAACCCTCTTATAATAGGGGTATGGGGTAGATTCAGAAATGAGCTTGATATAAAACCAAAAGACATTAATAAAAATTATTTTTTTAAAAATACAGTTTAATGAAGTACCATTAAGGGAGGAGTTTGTTTTTTTGTTTTGGGGGGATGAGAGATTTCTGAGCATGTTTATAAGCTGAAAGGACCCAGCAGAGACGAAATGATTGAAAATGGATTTAAGAGAATGGCTGATGGAGAAAGACCTCAGTTTATTACTATATTCAGTAAGCATCTTTTGACTACTGGCAATATGTAAATCCATATGCTAGGCACTTTAGATCCAAAGATGAATAAAAATACAATTTCCATCTTTGAAGAGCTAATCAGGGGGATAATGCAATTATAACACACACATGCACCCCACATTCTTTGATTCAAATGAACACACCAAAGCATTAGAAAGGTAGAGGTGAAGTACAGCGAGACGCTCAGGTGAGCTACTTAGAGAAAATGGCCAATGATGTAGAGACTTAAAGAACAGGAAGGATTTCAGTTGTTGGAGATGGGAGGATGGGGAGGGAAGAAGGGAGAACATTCCAGGCCTAGAAGAGGATGTGAATAAAAGCATGGAAGTGGGAGTCAGTGGGTGTGGATCATTGCTTAGAATGTCAGATTTTTTTCCTCAATGTGTTGATCAGTTTTGCTGAATTTTCTTTCTCTTCCTGTTTTTCTTTTAAAAACTAATCTTCATTACAAAGAATGGCTTTCTGGGAAGGGGGAGAGAAAAGGTCACAGAAGGAAATTTAGGTGATGTAAAAATAAAAGATATCATTTAAAATCTTTTTTTTTAAGTCTGGAGGTAGAAAAATGAGCAGAAAAAATCATGGAATGGCATGTAACCCACTTTGGCTAGTTAGCGCACAGAGTATGTGCATGGGAGTAATGTTATGGAAGATGAGAATGCGGGACTGGGACTAAATTGTTGAGAGCCTTGAATATCAGGTTAAGTCAAGTCAATGAGCATTTGTTAAGCATCTACTATGTGCCAAGCTCTGTGCTAAGCACTGAAGATACACAAAGGACAAAAACTAGTCTCTATTCTAAAGGAATTCCCAAGCAGTTCATAGTATAATGGAAGAGCTCATAATCTAATCGTTAAAAGCTATTCTCTAATATTTCACAGGCAAAAGCTCAATGTCTATGGGGAACCACTGATGGTTTTTGAGTAAAATGAGTGAGAGGTTGTAAAGGAGAAAGAATAGAAAATGGAGTGAAAGTGGAGGGGTCCAGGAATCAGTCATGAGGTTGCTGTGGTGGTCTTAACTAGGATGATAGGAATGAGAATGGAAAAGATAGAATAGGAGGCTTAATATCAAGGGATACTAGATAAAACCTGGCAACTAATTGCCTGTGTGGAGTGAGCTCTTTGGGGAGTTTCAACTTTAAAGCGTCCTTTCCCCTTAACCCTCACATCCAATTCTAATGGGTAACTGGACCCGTCATTCCTTCACCTTTTATCCAAACAACGAGACACATCCTGAAGGAAACAATTCCTCACCCAGAGGATCAAAGTCTGTCTTCCTCCACCAAGAAGTATTTTTCAACAAAAATTAGAGAAAGGAATGCATGAGGAACATCATCCCCTTTCTGTCCCCATGGCTACCATCAAAGTTCAAACTGGTTCAATGCTAACATAAGCTCCAAAGGATTAAAGTTGGAAGAGAATTTATGAATTGTGTAATCCACTATCTTTATTCTCCAGATGAGGAAACTGAGGTCCAAGGAGATTGTGACTTGCCCAAGTGACAATAAGCAAAATGGCAGAGCTAGGATCTGAAACCAAGTCATTGGATTCCAAATAAATCGAGTCCTCTTTCCATTATAGATCCTTTGATAATAAAACCTTGACATCAGCTCCTTTGTCTCTTCCCACTACATCAGTCTCTCCATCAGGTGTTAGCTGGTGATAGTCACTTCACAAGGGTCACAGAACCCCCAGTCTGTCACAAATAACATCTCAGGATAGAAAGACAACAGATTTTAAGTGTTCTGGGGAAATGGAGAGGCAACAACATAGCAAGTTCTAAATCAGTAAAATCTTGTTTTGGAATTCTTACCAAGATCAGAAGAGTAATGATTATTGGAACTTATTTTCTAGAGGAGGACTAGAGAAAGTTCCTTCTCTGAAAGAGCAATAAGAGACAATAAATGGAGCCAGATAACAAAAATGTGCTGAAGACCCTCCATTTGCCTTGCCTACTAATGATAGCATTTGGGACATCCAACCCTAGGATAATATTTACAAAAACATTAGCAATTTCCCTTTCAATAATCAAGGTCTCCCTAAGTCCTAAGAGTAGTCCATCCATTTCTAGTTCATCTGGGATGCAAATGGTAAGAAAACAAATTTGCTATGGAATGCTAGCCCCATCTTCCCCCTCCTCTCACTTGTCCCCCAAAGAAATGAGATAGCGCCTATTTAGAACATCTTAAGAGTATCATATGCTAAGGTGTAGTAACTTGCAATCAATACCTGTAATTTGATGAGTGTGTAATGAAATCCACCCACCTGAATCTGATCATTTTTTTTTCAGGATAGACTAGACTCAAAACAAACAAAGTTCTTGAGGTTTGGACAGTTAGTGAAGCAATATCAAGGCAGCTGAAACAAATGATTAGCCCTTTGATGGATGACCAAACTCTCCTGAATAATGGTGGAATGCCTGTTGGTGAGTTGGCTACTGCCACACTCACTCCTGGTAGCTGGGAAACTGAAATTCATTCCTTCATTTACCAAATGTTGTGTTATTGTTGTTTCTGGTGTCATTCTTATGTACAAAACATCTAATATTACCTCAGAAAGGCATAATGAACTGGTCTCAGAGTCAATGAAACATGGGTTCAAATCCCACCTCTGACATAGACTAACCATTGATCATGACCCAATGCACTCCTGGTAACTCTCTAAGACTATAAATTGCAGAATAGTTGCAGATCTGAATTAGAAGAGGGAATTTTCTTACTTCCCATGAATCCTTCTACTTCTGCATATCTTACAACTAATTCTTTCTCTCCAGATCCTGGGCTCCACCCTAGTTTAAGCCCCTCATCATTCCCTCTGAAGGTCTAGTGTAGTAGGCACCTATTTCATCCCCCTTGGTCCAAGTTGGTGAAGACCCTAACCAACAAGAGACATTCAGCTCTCAGACTGTTACTTAGCTACCATAAGATCAGCTCTTTCAAAGAGCCCTGGCCTTCCACCATTAAGACCCAGAGCTTGGCAACTAGAGTGAGCATGTGGTCTCTCTCCCTTTTAACCAAGAAATACAGTTAAGGAAAAAACAAAATCAACATTTTGACCATACCTGGCAATGTGTACATTCCACAACTACAGTGTATCACCTTCCTGACAAAAAAAAAAAAGAGGCATCCCTGACTATAGCATCATAGATTTAGAATTAGAAGAGACCTTAGGGGCCCTTGAGTCCAATCTCATCATTTTCCAAATGAGGAAACTGAGGCCCAGATATGTTGCATGATTTTCTCAGGATCATTCAGTTAGTATGATTTGAACTCAGATCTTCCTGGCTCTAAGTAGAGCTCTTATTTCACCATGAATACTTTGATATCATGGTTGGTCACTGCATTAATCAGAGTTCTGATGTCTTCTAATTGTGTTCTTTTTATAATTGAGTAAATTGTTCTCCTAATTCTACTTTCTCTGTTCAGCAACAGTTCATGTATGTCTTCCCAGGTTTCTTTGAATTCTTCATATGTATCATTTCTTATTGCACAAAACTATTCTAATACATTGACGTATCACCATTTGAGCATCCCTTCCCCTTTTTCACTATCTCCCCAAAAAGTATTACTACAAATATTATTCTGTTGACCATGATGACCGGCCATGTAGCTGTTAAAGCTCTAGCTCTCAAAGTGCTGATTTTGTCCCCTCTTCTTCATCTTGGTACTTGTGAAGTTATTTTTGTTTAATTTTTAAATTTGTTTATACTTTTAAATTTCATTTTAAGTTTTAATGTTTTTAAATTTTATTTCACTTTTTTTTTACTTTTTTACACTTTACATTTATTATTTACCCTTTACATTTATTTTAATCTTTTTACTAGATTTGGTCCAGTGTTCTAACATTTTTTGAATAGTGACTCCCTCATCCTGTGGATTAGCTATTCTTCCCAGTTTTGTGTAATCTGCAAATGTGATAAGCATGTCCTCTATATAATTATGGAAGTCTTTGATAAAAATGTTAAATCAGCATAGGACCAAGCACAAATCCCTGAGGTACTCCACTGGAGATCTCCTTCCAACTTGACATTATACAATTAGTGATGATTTTGGGGTCTGGGCCATTCAACCAGATATGAATCTATATGTCCAGGACATACAGATAGTGCAGTGGACAGAGCACAGTACTTAGAGTGAGGAGGGTCTGAGTTAGAAATGGTCTTCAGATACTTTCTGTGTGACTGAGTAAATCATTAAGCCTCTCTGTTACTCAGTTTCCTCATCTGTAAAATGGGAATAATAATAGCACCTACATTGAGGAGCTGTTGTGAAGTTCAGAGAGAGCTTCCTAATTCCATTCTCTTCTCTTCCTCCCTTTTGTTTTTGAAAGTTGAATGGCAGGACCAGACATTTGTTAGGTACCTACTCTGTGTCAGTCACTGTGCTAAGAACTCCACAAAGACTTAATGTGGTTCTTATAACAACACAGGGAAGCAGGTGCTATTATCCTAATTCTACAGTTGAAGAAACTGATGAAAAAAAGGCTGTGACTATCTCAAGGTCACATAGATAATGTCTGAGGCTAGATTTGAACTCAAGTCCATCTCAGTCCAGACCTCTATATCCACCCAGCCACCTCCTGAAATCTGTCCTTCAGCTCTGCAGCACCTTTTCTAGCCTCCAAAATCTTTAAAAAGCCATTGATTATGACTCATCAAACATATCTGCCTGTGTTTTCAGTGCCAAAGAGGTCATTTATTTACATTAAATTTTTGCATCATCCCCTTTACTAGAGGTGAACTTCCTCTGGATAAAGAATGCATTTGGGCGATACAAAATGGCATTTTCTTATCCCAGCCAACTTCCTAGTTAAAGTTTAGCTGGGGACCCAGAGCTCAAAATGGTTGCTTCTATATGCATTTCACCAATCTGGTCCTCAGTAGCATCATGGTTCAGGGAGCTCTGAAAGAGGAAGGATAATTCTCTGAGGTTCCCTCCAGCCCTAACATGCTAAGGATTCTGTGTTGGGGAAAAGGTAGCATATGTTGCAGTATGGATGATGTCTCCAGTTTATAAAAAGCTATTTTATAGAGATTATTGCATAAATGGTAGCCAGACATTAGATGCAGAAAATTTATTTTTAAATTGAATTCATATGGTTGAACCCTAAATCCTTCTCCTGGTCTAATGAAGACAAGATTTCAAAGATTTCCCCTCTCATTTCTCATATTGGAGACAGATTTTTCTCTTCCATTTGGCCCCTCCCCCGGCTACTAGAGAATGTAAAATACTTTATAAAGTCAGGTATCTTTCCTTTAACTTTGAGATTTCTTTTGAGAGTTGAAAAGTTTTGATGCAAGTTTCAATAACGTCAGAGTCCAGAACAGATGTTAACATTTAATATTAAACTTCAATATGATCCCTTCTGGTATCACTAATGATGTCTAGTTCTCTCAAATTTTATAGTCAAACAAAATCATTCTGACATATTTTGAAATAATAGAACACATTGAAGCCATATATTATTATTTCAAAAGAGAATACCAGGAGGAGACAAACAGACAAAGACAGAACCAGTGAGATGGATCTATAACTTCTGGTATCCCTTGTCAGTCATTTTTATGAAGAAAAAAATATGTGCTTGGAAAACTAAGGAAGCCTCATTCATTCTTCCTCATTGACCAGAATCATAATTAAAAAAGAAAAAATAAAGACAGCTCATGTACCAATGTACTCGCCAGAGTGAAAAAGAAAGTCTACTTCCTTTTTAGAAATAACATCCTAGAAATTTGTCCTACTCAGAAATAAAATAGAAATCTTTGTTTTTGACCTTTCAATACTAAAAATCCATAAAACTTACTCCAGTATAGGACAAGCCATAGTCAAAGGAAATGGTAGACACAACATGGTGCAATTGGAAGAGTATGAGATTGTAGTCAGGTCCTATGTTCAAATCCCAACATGGCCACTGAATTTTTATGTAATTTTAGACAAGTCATTTATCTTTTTTCTGTTCTGTAAAATGTTTCCTGTTCTGTAAAATGAGTGGGAGAGATTAGATGGCCTCTAAGGTCTCTTCCAGCTCTAAATCTATCATCCAAATATCTTTACCATTCCACTCTTCTTTTCCTTCTTCCATTTTGTTTTATCACTCTGGGAGGATCACCAATGCATTTATTTTTTTCCCTTCACTGATATCTTTTTGTCTCAGAGGTATATTAGTTAGGTATATATATATATATATATATATATATATATATATATATATATATATATATATAGGTGTATGATCTTGCCAATGTGGGTACTCCCTTGGATAGTGTGGACTACCACCTACTCATACCTTAAATAATCCCATGTTTACAACAGGAAGCAACCTTAGAAGTCATTAATTCCACTCCCATCATTTTACAGATGATTAAATGGAATCCTCAAAATCTGAGTGTCTTGCCCAGGGTTATGCAATTAGTAAGTATCCAAAAATGGGAATTGAACTCAGATCTTCCTGACTCCAAGTCCATTGCCCTTTCCATTAAAGTAAACTGCCTTTCATAACCCATGAATCCTCCTTCCCATCAATCTTCCACCAAGGATTAACCCAGGAATGTGCTAGAATCAGCTCTATTGGGCTCATGTGAGTTGATTGTTAAATTTTGAGTGCAAGCATTTGTACCTCAGAAATTGGCAAACACTATAAATCAGACTTTGATTTATTTTATAGTCAATTTTATAAAATTTTATAGCCAAACAAAATCATTCTGTCATTTTCAACTAATAGAACACATTGAAGCCATATGCTATTATTTCAAAAGAGAATACCAGGAAGAACTTTAGAAAGTGATGGAGAAAATGTTAAAAACACAGATTAAGCTTTAAAACATGCCATCCTTTTTTTTAGAGAGCTGGTTGTTAAACATTTCCCAGTACCTCTTTGGATCCACTCTATGTGCTGAAAGTCTTTTTCTAGAGCTGTTGCCCTTACATGGAGTATGACAGACTTTTTTACTGGTCATCTCTTGATCTCCCAGGCTCACCTCCTTTTCTAGTCATATATTTCTTTGATAATATCTATTGCCTGTGTCTCTTGTGAAATTCTTTATTAGTCATATGTTACAGTTTGCTCACACCCAGCATGGGTCTCCTCATTGTCTTTTTAGTGACTTGAAACTTTAAATCTATGGAGTCTGCCATTTTATATGTTTCTTAACCAGATAAAATCAAGAGAGACCTTTGTTTCAGGAAGAAGCTCAGGGTTACTAAAAGCATGAAATTATTTCCCAAGAAGTAGATAAGGAGGCATTTTAATCATATATAACCCTTGGCCCAGAGTCATAGGAAAGCAAGCAAGCAACACCCCAGTTTCCCATGGACCTAGGTTAAAGCTTGAAGGTTTATGAATAATTAATACACTATGACTCATTTTGCTGCTACCTAGATAGTCAAACTGGGAACATCTGAATTTAGTTTATTTCTTTGGCATTAGAATCTGCTTTCCTGTTAACAACCAAGATCCTTAATCAGAATTTAAGACTAAAGGGACTTCTTTGCCTAGAGACAGGAAGTCTTGGGTTCAAATTTGGACTCAGATGTGTCCTATCTGTGTGACCCTGGGCAAGTCCCTTAACCCCCATTGCATAGCTCTTACCACTCTTCTTTTTTGGAACCGGCATGCAGTATTCATTCTTATATGGCAGGTAAAGGATTTAAAAAGAAAAAGATTAAAGGGACTCGAGAGGTCATTTCATAAAGTTATATCTTTTTTAAAATTCATTTATTTTTGTTACATTTGAATTTCAATCTGTTTCCCTCCTTTTTCTCCTAACCCCACACTAGAGAAAGCCAACATTCGACTCGGATCTATATGTGAATTTGTACAATACAGAATTCTAATTATTAGTTCTTTCTCTGGAAGTGGAGAGCATCTTCTTTCCTTCATAGGTCCTTTGGAATTGATTTGAGTATTCATATAACACAGAATAGCTAAGTCACTTACATTTACTCTTTGGAAAATATTGTTGTTACTGTCTATAATGATAGAAGGGGAAAATAATAAATGTTGGAGGGGGTATGGAAAAATTGGGTTACTGATACAATACTGGTAGAATTGTAAACTGATTCAACCATTTTAGAAAGCAATTTGGAATTATGCCCAAAGAGTTAAAAAAAAAAAAAACTGTATACCATTTGACCCGGAAATGCCATGATTAGGTCTGTTTTCCAAGTGGGTCAGGGAAATGGAACCTGTGTGTTTTCACATATTTATAACAGCTCGCTCTGTAGTGGCAAAGAGCTGGAAGACGAGAACATGCCCATCGATCGGGGTTCTGTTTCTTTCACTTCATTATTCCACGCATGTTTTACTAAAATCAACCTAGTCATCATTTTTACGACACTGTAGTATTCCATCACAGTCATACACCACAACTTATTCAGCCATTCCCCGATCGATGGGCATGTTCTCGTCTTCCAGCTCTTTGCCACTACAGAGCGAGCTGTTATAAATATGTGAAAACACACAGGTTCCATTTCCCTGACCCACTTGGAAAACAGACCTAATCATGGCATTTCCGGGTCAAATGGTATACAGTTTTTTTTTTTTTTAACTCTTTGGGCATAATTCCAAATTGCTTTCTAAAATGGTTGAATCAGTTTACAATTCTACCAGTATTGTATCAGTAACCCAATTTTTCCATACCCCCTCCAACATTTATTATTTTCCCCTTCTATCATTTTAGCCAATCTGATAGGTATGAGGTTAGTATCTCAAAGTTGTTTTAATTTACATTTTTCTAACCAATAATGATATATGACTATATATACCCTCTATTTCTTGCTCCAAAAACTGCCTGTTCATATCCTTTGACCATTTATCCACTGGAGAATGACTCATATTCGTATAAATTTGACAAAATTTGAGATATGAGACCTTTATTTGAAAAGCTAGCTATAAATTCCCTACCCCACAATTTTCTGCTTTCCTTCTAATCTTGGCTGCATTGGTTTTGTTTGTTCAAAACCTTTCAATTTTAATATGCTCAAAATTATTCATTTTCTATCTCACAATGTTCTCTATCTCTTGCTTATTTATCAATTCTCCTATCTGTAAATCTGAGATCTAATTTTTTCTATTTTCTTCTAATTTACTTAAGATATCTCCCTTTATGCTTAGGTCATATATCCATTTTGATTTTAGCTTGGTAAGGGGTATAAGGTATTGATCTATATTTAATTTCTCCCAAATTAATTTCCAGTTTTCTCAACAATTTTTACCAAAGAGAGAATTCTTATCTTGAATAATTATTCTTATTCTTATCTTCTTATCTCTCAAACATAAAGTTACTAAAATAATTTACTACTATGTATTATATATCTACTCTGTTCCAGTGATTTGTGATTCTATTTCTTAGCTAATACCAGATAATTTTGATGGTACAAATTAAGACCTACACTATAAGACTTCCTTCTTTTACTTTTTTTTATTAAGTCCTTTGATATTCTTGACATTTTGTTCTTCCAAATGAATTATGCTATTATTTTTGCTAGCTCAATAAAATAATTTTTTTGGCAATTTATTTGGAATGGCGCTGAATAAGTAGAATAGTTTAGGTAATATTGTCATTTTTATTGTACTGGCTCAGCCCAACCATGAACAATTAAGATTTTTCCAATTATTTAAATTTGACTCTATTTATATAAAAATGTTTTATAATTATGTTCATATAATTCCTGTGTTTGTCTTGATAGATATACTGCCAGGTACTTTATATTGTCTACATTTACTTCATTTTATTTACTACTTTTTATTAACCCTTACTTTTTCTTAGTATCAATACTAAGACAGCAGAGTGGCAAGAGTTAGACCATTGATTGGGGTTAAATGACTTGGCTTGTGGTACACAGGTAAGAAGCATCTGAAGCCAGATCTGAAGCCAGGTCCTCCTGATTCTAGACTTGTTGCTCTATCTGCTGTGCTAACTAGATGGTCTATAGTTCTTTTAAATGAACTATCTGTTCTTGAAGGGTTTTATTGGGGATATATAGAAATGCTAATGGTTTATGAGGATTTATTTTATATCCTGCTACTTTGCTAAAATTAATTGTTTCAATTAGCTTTTTAGTTGAATCTCTAGGATTTTCCAAGTATATCGTTATATTGTTGGCAAAAAGATAGTTTTATTATCTCATTGCCCATTCAAATACCTTCAAATTCTTTTTCTTCTCATTGCAATTTTTAGTATTTTTAGTACAATATTGGATAATGTTGGTGATAATGGGCATCCTTGTTTCACTCCTCATCATACTGGAAGACTTCTAGCTTATCCCCATTACAAATCACACTTGCCAATGGTGTGAGGTAAATGCTTCTTACAGTTTAAGGAAAAATCCATTTGTATCTATGCTTTAAAGTGTTTTTAGTAAGAATGAGTATTTTGATAGGAATGAATATTTTGTCAAAACCTTTTTCTGCATGTATTAATATAATAATGTTTTTATTGCTGATATAATCAATTATATTAATCATTTTCCTTATATTGAACCAGTCTTGTATTCTTGACATAAATTCCACTTGGTTACAATGTATAATTGTCATGATATTTTGTTATAGTCTCCTACCTAATATTTTATTTAGGATTTTTGTATCCATATTCATTAGTAAAATTGGTCTATAATTTTCTTCCTCTGTTTTTGTTCTTCCTGGTTTAGGTTTCAGAACCATAATTTATTTCATAAAAGGAGACTGCTAGAATTCCTTCTTTGCCTCTTATTCTAAATAATTTATTTAATATTGGAGTTAGTTCATCAACCTTTATTTATTTGAAGTAAGTTCTACCTACACAATTAGATGTTGACTTTTCATAACATTAAAACACAATTGAAATTGTTTCTCTGTGATGGTTAAGAAAGAAGTTCATCTTTACTAGCAGCAATGCAATGATCCAGGACAATTCTGAGGGATTCATGAGAAAGATGCTCTCCACATCCAGAGAAAGAACTGTGGAAGCAGAAATACAGAAGATAAACAACTGCTTGATCACATGGGTGAATGGGGATAGGATTGGGGATGTAGACGCTAAATGATCACCCAAGTGCAAATATCAATAATATGGAAATAGGTCTTGATCAATGACACAAATAAAACCCAGTGGAATTGCTCTTTGGCTATGGGGGGAGAGGAGGAGAGGGAAAGAACATGAATCATGTAACATATTCTAAATTAATTAATTAAATAAAAATTTTCAATTAAAAACATTAAAAAAAAGAAAAGAGAAGTCCATTTGAAAATGATGATAGGGACTTGAGATTTCATTACTATAAGGAAGCCCCAGATGAGGAAATTGCATCTACCGATGCCCGTTGGCACCATCTATGTAACTTCTTGCCTTAGAAAGTTGCCTAGAGGGGGCAGCTAAGTGACTCAGTGAATTGATAACCAGGCCTAGACACAGGAGGTCCTGGGTTCAAAAATGACCTCTAATATTTCCTAGCTGTATGACCCTGGACAAGTAATTTAATTCCAGTTGCCTAGCCCTTACCGCTCATCTGATTTGGCACCAATACACAAAATTGATTCTAAGATAGTAGGTAAAGGTTATAAATATGTGTGTGTGTGTGTGTGTGTGTGTGTGTGTGTGTGTGTGAACTTTATTGTTCAATTCTTCTTGTTTGTTTTGTTGGTCTCTCTCCAAGGCCAAGTTCTGACTTGCTTCTTTTACTTGCTAGCATGGTTTCCTATACCATAATCTTTGTGCATCTGTAAATCATTTTTATTCTAATGATCATTACAGGGAAGAGTGACCCTTTGGATAGGCAGCAACCAGGTATGCAGAACCATTGCCAACAAATTATCCCTTTTAGGATCGTAGAAAAGGAAAAGATAAGAGAATCTACTTATTTCAACCCCTAAAGTTGACAGATGAGGGAACTAGGACTGAGAGGATCAAACGAGTCTTGCCCAAGAAGGCACAAAGCCAAAAGAGCTCTGAGGTCTCCAGATTCCCAGGCTGTTGCCTTCTTCATCACACCACCCTTACCTGAACACCATTTGCATACTTTTAGCCATCCGCAGGGTCCTTAAATATGATGCATTTCCCCCAGGAATCTCACACTTTGATGACAAAGCCAGTATGTCCTTTATGGAGAAACCAAGAGAAATGAGAAGCTGCCTACTATTTCAGTGACTTACAATTAACCTGTACTCCACCTGTACCCAGTGGGATAATTCTTTTTTTTGACATATCTGGGGCTATTGTTATGTTTGCATGATAATAAACAGCCCATTTTTTGGCAAATGTTTTGCCTTCTTTGAACCCATAAGCTATTACTTAATTAATTTCACAAATCTCCAAATGGTCATTGATGGACCTGTGAGACCCTGAGCAAGTCACTTTCTCTCCTGAGTTGTCCAATTTCTTTATCTAGAAGAAATGGGTATGAGTAGAGTGCCATGACTTCTTCTGCAGCCAAAGGACCTAGTTTCATCTCAACTACTTACTTATATGTCCTTATTGCAATGACTTCAATCTTTCTGGGTTTCATTTTCCAATCTATGTGTTTAGAGAGATTAACCAGATCATCTCTGAACTTCCTTCTAGCTATATGACTGTGCTCCTTTCACTCTATAGCTATGATCCTATGAATAGATGGCCACTCAGGTGTCTTCCAGCTCAGATCCTATGATCTTAATAAATGTACTCTGGAAAGAGTAGCAAGTTCTTCTTGAGGCAGATCTTTTCTCTGAACCTTCAAGTCCTCATCTGAAGAATGAGGAGGGATCCATGATGGTCTGTCTCTAAAGTCCATTCCGGCTCTGACTTTCCAAGATTTAATGGAAGGAAAATGCCTACATTGAACCCCATTGGTTTTTATACAATAGCTGTCTCCATGTTTTTGCCCCAGATGTGATTCAAGGTTTACCCAGTTTTTTTAGCTAAGACAGCCCGATGAAAGGGTAATGAACCCTCAAGTGTCTTGGCAAACAAGGAAGGCAGACTTCCTCATGTGTATATAGAAAGGCAATGGGGAAGGGAAAATGTGTAATGGGGGTCTTCTGTGTATGCATATGGCATCTGGAACCAATGTCCTACATAACAAAGTATATTTCATGCGGAAATTTGTTTTGCATGACTATAAATCTTTGTAATGGATTTTGTTTTTCTTGCCTTCTCCATGAGAATGTAGATTTGAAAATAAAAATAAAATTAAATTTTAATTTTTTTTTAGGAAAGGAATTAGTTTTTAAAATGTTTATTTCATTTGCCTGGTCATGATCAGCAAGTGAAACAGAAAGAGCTAGAACAAGAATGAGCAGATCTAGGCTCACACCCTGATTCCCCAGAGAATGAAAAAGTCACTGTCCAGGTCTGGGCTCCTGTTTTCTTCAGTTTCAAGGCAAAATAAATGGGAGCCAAAGACCAGTTGATCTCTGTGGTCTATTCTAGCTCCAAGACTCTAAGAGTTTAGGGGATTTGAGAGATCAATAGACTAAAACTGGAATTGCATGATTGTTTAAAATATAAGGATGGGAGTTTCACTCACCCAAATGAATAAACATGAATAAACAAAAACAGAAGACCTGGACATTTTAGCTGCATCAGTAACTCAATCAACATAATCTTAAATTGACTAGATTTTTTTTAACCCTTAGCTTCTCTCTTAGAATCAATACTGTATATTGGTTCCAAGGCAGAAGAGTGGTAAGGGCTAGGCAATGGGGGTCAAGTGACTTGCCCAGGGTCGCACAGCTGGGAAGTGTATGAGGCCAGATTTGAACCTAGGACCTCCCATCTGCAGGCCTGGATCTCAATCCAGCTGCCCCCAATCTCACATTTCTGAGGAGAGCAACACATATAGAAAATTTTGGCTACAAGTCAGATGGAAATAGTTCCTGATCCGTAGAGTACAATAGCAAAGCAGACATTCATGTTTCTTCTTTCATGTCATTCCCATTAATAAAATCATCTAATTATCTGACACAGAACCATTTGACAGTGCCAAGGACTTTGGTGCCACAAGCTTCTAATCTGAGACTTTGGTAGCTATAAGACCTGCAGGAGCAGTTGCCAGGCTGCATTTCTACAAGGGTTGCATCCCAGGCTGCTGGCTCTGGTTATAGTACTAAAAACATTGCTATTCCTAAGTCTCTTGGATTAATAGTCCTGGACTGTCTCCATCAAAGACTTGGAAGAAATGGTGGTCAAGGTGGTAGTGATCATTTGACTTGCTTGCCATATTTCACCTCCCGTCTAGTCCCTCGCTACTTCAGCTAGGCTGACTTGCTCCAAGAAGGTCTGGAAATCAGTTGGCAATTGGTGGGAATGGTTGGCCTCCTCATCAGGAGATGCAATTCAGTCCAGAAGCAGGACCAGTGGTCAGGAGACTGCTGCCCACTCCCATGGATCTTGTGTTTATCTGCCCATTGGGAGCAGCTGGTTGGCAGTTGGTGTTTATGATGATGGTGAAGAAGTTTAGCTCCTTCACTGTGATAAATTTTCCCCTTGGGGATGACTGTGATGCCTGGTCTGAAAATAGGTCTGGTAGTCTGGTGGAGTATCTAGGTGGTACAGTGGATAGAATGTGAGTCTGGAGTCAGGAAGACTCCCCTTCCTGAGTTTAAACTTCACCACAAACATTTACTGGCTGTGTGGTCTTGAACAAGTCATTTAACCCTGTTTGCCTCAGTTTCTTCATCTATAAAATGAGCTGGAGAAGGACATGGTAAACCATTCCAGTATCTTTGTTAAGAAAACTCCAAATGGGGTCTTGAAGAGCTGGATACAACTCAACAACAGTTCGAAGATTCGCTGCTCTTCCCAAGTCTCTTGGGTTCAGGATCCTGGGCTGTCTTCATCAGGACCTAAGAGGAGATGTTGATCAAGGTGGTGGTGGTTTAACATGCCTGACACATGCTGCCTCCAGGCTCTTCCACAGAGGGTGCTTTGTGGCAGGACCAATGGGTATCAAAAGACAGTCAGGTAACTTCAAGGAGAAAGAAGTCTCATGCCAAAGAATGCCAGTCAAGAAGGATTTCCCAAACACAAAGTGCCGGGACTTTGCACATGAGTATCCCACATGCATGCTTCTCTACCAATGTATTCTATGTTTGAACCCAGTCAGCCAGTTAACAAACATTGATTTAGCTCCTGTTAAGTGCCAGGCACAGTACTAAGCACTGAAGATACAAAGAGAAGCAAAAAACAAGGTACTCTCGTGGACAATGTGAGTATAGGTAGGAGGACATGCCCTGAAATTCTGGAGGGAACATCTGTATCAACCATTCTAACTCTAGCACCTTCATAAAAGCTAATTGGGTTGGATTATCTGGATGGCTCAATAGAGAACCATTCTCAGAGCTAGGAGGTCCTGGGTTCAAATCTAACCTCAGACACTCCTAGGCAAGTCACCTAACCTTCATTACCTAGCCCTTAGTGCTCTTCTGCCTTGGAATCAATACTTAGTATTAATTCTAAGACAGAAGGTAAGGGTTTAAAAAATCTAATTAAGTCTACTAGCTGCGTGTTAATGGGAAGTACACCAATGGCTATTCATGAGTAACAGCACTAGAAACCTTGACACTTAGGGCTACCCTTGGAACTCTGAGTAGGAGCCACCCTGTGGGAATCCCAAATCATTAGTATGAGTGTGAGTTAACCAGGAGGGAATGTTATTTTGGTGTACCTGGTATGGAGTAAAGGGCTCTGGTTCCAGAATCAGGGACCAGAATCAGAATCAGAATCTTGCTTCTGATTCTTGCTGCCTTTGTGACTTTCGGCAAGTCTCTTAATCTATCTAAGCCTCAGTTTCCTCATCTGTTAAATGAAAAGGAACAGAGTAGATGATCTGTGAGGTCCCATCTAGCTCTAAATCTATGGGAATTTATGATCTTTTTTTGTTATTGTTACTTAAACATTTGTTTCCTTTCTCCAAGATTTATTAGTCTGATAGCATGGCAGAGTAAAGATTGCCCTTGATTCAATCTAGATACCTGCAGTCACTTCCTGATCCTGACACTTGCTAACTGGGGGACCTTGGCAAGTCATTGAACCACACAGTATTTCAATTCCCTTATTTGAAAAAACAATACCTCTGAGGGCCCTCTGAATTCTACATGTGTGATTTTATTAAAATGTATATGAGAATACTTCACCACCCCCTTTATAAGGGAAGGAAGGAAGCCACGATATTCAGTAAATGTGAGTTATATTATTATTTAATTCAGCAGAACAAAAATACAAAAGGCTTTGTGATGTTTCTGAAGGGGGAGGAAAATGAGAGAAGCATCTCAAGCAGATCCATGTGGCCCATGGTGGTCTGAGATCTTTATTAATGCAATGCAAAACATGGCTAGATCTGTTGAGGAGACTATAACCCATTGGAGTTCATCACTTTCTTCCTTTTCTTTTCTTTTCTTTTTTGGATCTATTTATTTATCTTCAACATTGATTTTTTTAATTTCAGGTTCCTAATTCTCCCCCTTCATTCAGTCATTGAGAAGGTAGGTTAGATGATACCGATTATACACATGAAGTTGTGCAAAACAAATTTCCCTATTCATCATGTTGCAAGAAAAATCAAGTATCGCTTCTTTTCTTGTCAAAGTTAATCTTGAAATGATTCTGTGTCTGATCCCATTCCTTGCTCACCTCATCTACCCATTCAGACCCCAAGTGATCCAGAGGACTCTCTCTCCCCATGATCCAACCTGATCATTGTATATTCTCCTTGGAAAGTCTATTCATCAATTACAATACACACCAGGGAGTTTAGAATCATAAATTTTCACAGTCAGAAGAGATGTCAGCAGCCATGTCTGCCTGAACAAGAATCCTCTTTATGATATTCCCAGGAAGAAATTATCTAGCTTCAACTTGAACACCTACAGGGATCTGGAGGCTCACAATCTCCCGAAGCAGCCCATTCCATTCTTAACTAACTCTGATTGTTAGAAAGTGAACAGACAATCCATGGCCCCCAAAGAATGGTGTTTTAATGAGTCTAAATCTGAATCCTGAGGTGGAAGAGATCTCTGAGGTCATTTAATCCAACATTCTCATTTTACATGTGAGGAAACTGAGGTAGCATAGCTTGTATGGGATCACATAGACAGGGGCAGAATTTGGACCCAAGTCTTTGTATAATTGAAAATCTGTTACCCTAAAAAAAAAAACCTACCTTTCCTGGGAGCTCACTGACTTCCTGTCATTACGTACTTCCTGTAGACAGGGGATAAATTCAGTGGGCATTCCTGCTCTGCCCTTTTTTCCTTCTTGTCAGCGAGCATGGTGGTAGTAAGCAAGGGAGGTTTTTAACAGACTGATTAGCCATGGGCACGTGGTTTTATTTTGTATCCCTTTTATTCCCTTACTTCTAATGATCATTAATAAATCTCTTAAAATATAATATTTTTATTAATGAGATTAATTTTAATTCTTACATCTTCTTGACTCTGAGAGGTAGCATGATGTAGCAGATTGAGAATCTTTGAGTTGAGAAGACCTCGGTTCAAGTCTTGCCTCTCTTATAATGGCTGTGTGACCTAGGCAAATGACTTGACCTCTAGTTTCTCTAAATATCTAGAACTATAAGGGCCATCATAATATGGCAAACATGAAAGGATTATAGATTTAGAGCTGGAAGGTATTCCTTCCAACCCCTACATTTTGTTGTTGTTGAGTCATTTCAATCATGTCTGACTCTAAATGATCACCCTAATGCAAATATTAATAATATGGAAATAGATCTTGATCAATGACACACGTAAAACCCAGTGGAACTGCACATCAGCTACAGGAGGGGATTGGTGGGAGGGAAGGGAAAGACTATGGATCTTGTAACCATGGAAAAATATTCTAAATTAATTAATTAAATAAATTTTTTAAGATTAAAAAAATCATATCTGACTCTTCATGACTCCATTTGGAGTTTTCTTGGTAAAGATACTGGAGTGGTTTACCATTTCCTTCTCCAACTCATTTGACAGATGAGGAAACTGAAGCAAACAGGATTAAGTGATTTGCCTAGATTCACACAACTAAAAGACTGAAGGGACTGATCATTTCTTCTTCTAGCTCATTTGACAGATGAGGAAACTGAGGTAAACAAGGTGAAGTAACTTGTCCAGAGTCACACAGCTAAGTGACTGGAGGGACTGGCCATTTCCTCTTCCAGCTCATTTGACAAATGAGGAAACTGAGGCAAACAGGGCGACGTGACTTGTCCGTGGTCATGTAACCAATAAGTGTTGGAGGCCATATTTGAAGTCAGGAAGATGAGTCCGGCATTCTATTCACCACCCCACATTTTACATGGCCAAGGACCCACTTGGTGACGGCAGTGGGATTTGAATACTGGTCCTCAAACTCCCAGTTCAATATTCTCCACATTGTCCCTTACTGCCTCATTTTTGAGTGATACAAAATTTAAGGCTACATCTGAAGTTCTGTCATTGCCCCCCTCCTGTTCCCCCTCCCACATGTTTTCACTAAAGCCTCCTTTATAGATAATAAGTCTACAATGAGCCCATTATTTATCTCCAGACCTCGAAATGAGAAGAGCCCCAACTGCACACCAATAACAAGCGTTCGCTCTGTGTGTACAGCGTATTCTCACTCCTGAGCGTAGCCACCGCACTGTTAGCTGTTAGCTCTCCATAATTATACACTGTAGACACATAATTACATGGAATTACACTAATTACATAAATACACTATGATTATCTGAAAGTTAACATTTAAGGAACACACAAAAACGATGCGATGGTCGGGAGGTAAACCTGATTTGAATGGGGATGGGGACGTCGAAAAGAAATCCGAGTAATAATCTTAAACGCCGGGAGACCTGGGAGCCTCGTTCCAAGACTGACCTCGAGCATCCTAGAAGGTGGAGGGTGACCTTTCCATCCTTTCCCTGCTCGGGTCTCACCAACGATGACCTCAGAGGACTCCAATTATGCCCACTCACTCTGCTGTTAACACAACAGATTAGAAAGGCCATTTGGCTTGGAAACACTCTCTCCGATGTATCCCAACACATCGATGACATTTAAAGGCTGACTAACGATGGATGCAGGCTATAACCCTGGGAGTTCGTGATATGTTTGCCAATCCATGAGGACAGGATCAAAGCAACCCAGAAGCCCTATGGATGGCAGAATTCTAATGTGCCCCTCACACTCCAGAGCCACAGCTCTAACTAACTAAGAAGATGACAAGTGAGGGAACCACTCTAAAACAAATTTGCAACTCAACTTTCAAGGACAAATGAAGTTGGAAAGAAAAAGACAGGGATGGGAACCATAGGACCTTTCAAGGTTACTGCTGGAAAAATCATGAGGGCAGAGAAAGGTTATGGAGGTGATCCCCTAAGGGAGGAGTGGGAAGTTTGCTATCTGAATTAAATTTTCTAAATTTCGATTAAATTTTCTAAAATTCAAATAAATTTGTTAATTTCAATTAAATTTGCCAAATTTCCATTAATTTAGCTAAATTTTGATTAAATTTGTTAAATTTCAATTAAATTTGCTAAATTTCAATTAAATTTACTAAATTTGAAATAAATTTGTTAAATTTCAATTAAATTTGCTAAATTTCAAATAAATTTGCTAAATTTCAATTAAATTTGCTAAATTTCCATTAATTTGGCTAAATTTCCATTAATTTGGCTAAATTTCCATTAGATTTGCTAAATCCCAAATTTAACAAATCATTCTTGTTAACAAGATGCTAGGTTTAATTGGTTCTACTTGCTCAAGGTATTCATTGCTCCTGATAAATATTGGCAACCCAGAATACACTCTTGTATTCCACCTACCCTAAGGATAGCTCCATCCAAAGTCAATTCCTGAGACCATAATATTTAATTCAACACATTGGAACTCTAACCTAACTTTGAGTCTGTCCTCCAGACTCAAGTTTCCAATACATGTGTTTTAAGGACCTGATAAAATAGCAATAGCTTTATAAAACAGTAAACAAATTGAGAAGATTTGTTTCTTTTTTGAGGAACCAACAATTCCAATGGGTAGAATAAAATTTCTGGTTTTATAAATCTGCCTTGTTCAGAGTCATAACTAGTGGGGATTGAACCAGGGTGCCAAGATTTAGCAGGGGCTCTAGAATATGGCGGAAAGGATCCTGGACTACTACAATGAAAGAGAACCAGATTTTGTTCCTAGCTCTGGCAGTAGTAGCAGGCTCTATGGTCTTAGGGAAGTCTTTCCCTTAATTTAGTCATCTGTAGAGAGAGTTTGATTTGAATTCCAAGATTTCATGGAGTTCTGATAACTCCTTTTTAAAAAAACTCCCATCTTCTGTCTTAGAATCAATACTGTGGATTAAGTTTAAGGCAAAAGGGCAATAAGGGCTAGAAAATGGGAGTTAAATGACTTTCCCAGGGTCACACAGCTAGGAAGTGTCTGAGTCCAGATTTGAACTCTTCCAAATCCAGGCCTGGCATTCTACCTACTAATTAGTTGTTTCCCCAAAACAACAAGTTTTGTCATCTATGAAACTAGAGAGTTAAGTTTGAGTTCTAAAATCCCATGGCATTCTCATAATTTATAATCCTAAATTTTACTCTTAAAAAAAAAAACAAAAAAACCTCTTACCTTCCATCTTATAATCAATACTGTGTATTGGTTCCAAGGTAGAAGAATGGTAAGGGCAAGGCAGGAGAGGTTATGGGACTTTACCAGGATCACACAGCTAGGAAGTATTTGAAGTGATATTTAACCTCAAGATCTCCAGGCTCCAGGTCTGGCTCTTTCTCTCCACTGAACCACCTAGTTTCCTTTCCCCTCACTCCCTACCTCCACTCCCCACACAGTCTTCCCAACTGTCCCTTAGTTTTGTCATCTATAAAAGTAGAGAGTAGATTTGAGTTCTGATAATTTCTGAAAAATTTGATATGTAAGTTTTATTTGGAGACTTGTTTTCCATTGTAAAGTTAAAAAAAAGGAAACTGGACCACAGATTAGAAATTTGGAGTGACCTAGAGAAAGAACAGATGGGTCTGAATATAGATCGAAGCAAATTATTTTTACTTTAGTTTCTTGGGGGGTTTTGTATTGTTTTATGAGAGTCTTCTACAACATGACCAATGTGGAAATATATTTTGTGGGATTGCACATGTCTAATCTAGATTAAATTGCTTACCATCTCAGGGAGGAGTTGGGAGAAAGTGGGAAGGAGAAAAGGTGGGAAGGAAGGAGAGAAAGAGAATTTGGAACTCAAAATTTTGGGGGAATAAGTGTTAAAAATTGTTTCAATGTGATTGATTACATGATTTGATGGATATATGACTGGGGTTTTGGCTTTAGAATGCTATTACAAATATGAATAATATGGAAATAGATTTTGAACAATGGCATATATATAACCCAGTGGAATTGCTCGTCAGCTCCAGGAGTGGGGAGGAAAGAGGGGAGGGAAAGAACATGAATCTTGTAACCATGGAAAATATTTTAAATAAATTAAAAGTAAAATAAACTGTATTATAGAATATATGTATAAAATAAATATTAAAAGTATTTTCAAATATAATTAGAAAGATAAAGTATTAAATTAAAAAAAAAGAAATTTGGGTTGAATTTGAGAAAAGAGTCTAAAAAGATTGACATAATAATAGCCAACATGGTTCCTTATGGTCTTAAAATGCTTTGATGTGCATTATTTAAGTTGTATTTCATAGGATGTCAGAGATATTCCTTCATCTTTCAAATGAGGAAGAGAGGACCAGAATGTGTCTAGCAAATGATAGATCCAGGACCTGAACCCAGGAATCCTAAGTCCTGTCACTTTCCTTTTTCTCTTTTGCCAAATGGCCTCATAACAATCAGAAAAATGGGAACTGCTTCCTTTCCACACCCCACCCAACTCCCATGGGACCCCAGTATCTCCTTCCAGCCCAACCCCAGCATCCATCATCCAGAGCAACCATCTTTGTGGAGATGCAATAGCCTTTGTTTTCTCAGCAGCAGTAACTACTCTGCTGAAGGTCTTGTCACCAAAGTATTTGGCACTGGGAAGTGGTTCAGCATCAGTCGCTGATATAATTTCATCTGTGGAAATAATATTAAAGAAGCATTAACATCTATGTTGGACAATGGAAACTAAGAACCATCGGACTTGTAGCTGAAGCCTCCCCCATAAGAATGGGAGCTCCCTGAGAGTAGGAATTGTATCGCTTATCTAATTGTACCCCCAATGCTTAACTCCGTTTTGTCCAGAGTAAATCCTTAAGAAATGCTGGTTCATTCATTTTCATTCATTCATTCATTCATTTGACCAATGAGGAAGCCACCATTTAGAGAGATAATTCATCCAAAGTTAGTGACACAACAAAATAAGCATCAGAGCTGGACGAAAATCGAGACCTTTTATCTCTGCTTTTTGTATAAATACAAATTGAATGACACACAAGGATTCCTGGCTTCACAGAATTCATCCAAATTCCCCTCAAATTTGGAGCCTCTCTCAATCATTTAGGAGTTGGTTTCTAGACCATTAACCACTGGACAGAGATTTGGCAGAGAAAACCCAAGCTCAGACGTTAAAAGCAATTTTCCATTGAAGATTCATCAAATGATAATAACACATTTCGGTTAGTTTAATGAAGTCAGTAGGAAAATGGGATCCAATTTATAACAGCTCTAGGAAGTGAGACTTTTCAAGAATGGATATGCTGTCTGGAACATGGTATATCTGGGCTGTCATTCAATTAAATTCCACCTGATGGGCATGTGGGAGCATCAAATAGTGTCATGGATGGAGGGCTGGATTGACATAATCAGGAAGACCTGAGTTCAAATCCTCTACCTCAGACACTTATTGACTGTGTAACTTTGGACAAGTCTCTCAGCCTGTTTTCTCATCTGTAAAATGGGAAGAATAACAGAATATACCTTGTAGGGTCAGTATGAGTTGGAGAGAAAAACCCAGGGATGGGGACCATGGGACCTTTCAAGGCTACCGCTGGAGCTGCCACAGGACAGAGAAAGGTTATGGAAGTGATTCCCTAAGGGGGGGGGGAGTGGGAAGTTTGCTATCTGGTCACTTCCAAATTTAACAAATCACGAAATCACTTTGTAAACCTTAAAGTGCTATATTATATTAGTTGCTTCTCCTGCTGCTGCTCCTACTACTACTACTATTATTACAACTACTACCAATACTATGAACTACTTCTATTTTAATTACTATTATTACTATTACTATAATAGGTATATGGAATATTCCTATTATAATATAATATATTATATATATTAGGAATATATATATAATATAATAGGAAAATTACTATATATAGGAAAATGATATCTTTAAAAAATTTTTTAATTTTATTTAATTGATTAATTTAGAACATTTTTCCAGGATTACAAGATTCATGTTCTTTCCCTCCCCTCCTCCCAACCTCCTCCCATATCTGACGCACAATTCCACTGGGTCTTTCATATGTCTTTGGTCAAGACCTATTTCCATATTATTGTTATTTGCACTATCTTACCAAGGATTTTCATTGATGTTCAATGGGTTTTAAAGAACGTTAGAACTGGAAGGAATCTTTGAGATCATTCTAGACCAGCGGTTCTCAACTTCTCAATTTGTAGCAAGGAGAATACAAATACATATCAGATATTTACATTTCAAATCATAACTGTAGCAAAATTACAGTTTTGAAGTAGCCACCAAAATAATTTTTTTGGTTTGGGGTCACTGCAACATGAGGAACTGTATTGTGGGGTCATGGCATTAGAAAGGTTGAGAACCATTGTTCTAGACCAACCCTCCCATTTCTCAGATGAGAAAACTAAAGCCCAGTCAAAAAGCTGAGGTTCCCCCTGGTTTATAAGATGTCAAGCCATATCTCCTGATTCCCAGGACAGTTAGTTCCACTGAACCAAATTGTGCTCCTCCTTCTTCTAAGAGCCCTGTGAGAGGCAAATCATAGAAGTGTCATCCCCCTTAATTGACCAAGGGGAAAGCTACACTACAGAGGAGGGAAATGATTTCCCCAAGATCATACTATTAGATGAAATTAAAAGCTATTAAACGTCAGAGCCAAGGCATGATGACACAATTCTTTCTGCCACGGTCAGAAACACATCCCCAAACCATGGAAGTTGTCTTTTCTTCAAGTATGAGATGGAAAGGCAGAAAAAGCAACAACACAACATCCAGTGGAGCTAAAATGCCCATGAAATCAGGTTATATCTCTTTGAGCCTCTTTGTTCTTATCTGTAAAATGGGGATGATAATATTTACACTCCCTACTCCATAGGCTTGTGGTGAGTTTACTTCGTAGATTATAAAGTAATCTTATAATTTGTAATATTATAATATATCATTATAATATTTGTAATATATAATGATAAAATATAAACTGTAAAACTGAGAGCCATTTGTCATTATTATTACTACACCCACTTTTGTATAACTGGATCATGAGAGGGAAAAATAAAAGATACGAATGTCCTTTACTGCATTCCAACAGAAATGCATGAGATGATTGCAGAGGGAGTATGATACAGCAATAAGAATGGTGCCCTTGGAATTGGAAGATGTAGGTTTCAATCCTGACTCTGATCTTGAACAAATTTCTTCATTCCTTGACTTCTCTGAATTCCCAGGACAGAGTTAGTTCTGCTGAAGGGAGCTCCAAGAATGAGAGGCAAGCATCAAAAGAGGATCAATCAGTCAATCAGAGACACTTAGACTGCACAGAATGCAGTGTGACGTGTTATAGAGGGAAGCAAACCTTGGGTGAGACATGGCTCATGTCTTCATGGAGTTTACAGCCCTTGAGGAGAAGGAGAACATCTATAACAAAAAATGGTAGCTACGTGATGCGGTAGACAGAGTGTGGAGTCAGGAAGGCTCAAATCTGGCCTCAAACATTTACTAATTGTGCCCCTGGGCGAATTGCTTCACCTCTTTTTGTTTGTTTCTTCAGCTATGAAACAGGGATGAAAACAACACCTACCTTGAAAGGTTGTTATAAGGATCAAATGAGATAATATTGGTAAAGTGCCCAGTAGAGTGTCTGGTGCATAGTAGGTGCTCAATAAGTATAAACTACTCTTTTTAAATTAACATTTTAAAAAATTAGAAGGCTGCTTGTTCTCATTGGAGCAAGGTAGTATCAACATTGTAAGTTGAATTTAACCCGTGGGTTTTGTGGCAATATTAGGCTGGCTTTATTTATGGATGTCATTAATATTCCCAGGCATTATCCTGTCTACTGATAGAGTCATGGTTCTGGTACAAAGAGTTCTCCTAGCCATAGGAATCAAAAGAGAACTAGTCTCAGCTCTTTCATTGACTAGCCAAGTGACCTGGAGAAAATCTCTTCCTTCATCTACTTCCTTCATCCAGTCGCTGGATTGGAATCCATCTCCTGGAGCATATGTAGAGATGGACCGAGCTCCTCTGGTCACTTTGAGTTTAAGGGATGGAATTCTGTCTGTAAGCAATAGATTTGATGATAAGAACTTTCATCATTATGATTCTATAAGCATAAAAAAAGTTGCTGTCTTGCAAAGGGCATGAAAAGAAGGATTGATTATGAACCCACATAATTCCTGGAAAGTCATTTTTTTTTCAAAATTCACCTGTTGGTCACATCAAGGAAGCCGTAAAGATTTCCAATTTCAAATAGACTCATCAATCACACCGTATGCACCATTTCTTTCTTTCAGTTTGGTAATAAATCCTCGTGCTCAATGAGGCTGAACATGTTTGATTTTTAAGAGAAAAGAAAAGGATGAGAAAAGAAGCAAACCCAGATTTATTCTTACCCTGAAATTCTCTTAGAGTGAAGGAAGATTACCTCGAGAAACTTTTAAGTCTTCTCATTTCTATTTGTACTCATAAAGAGAATGAGGATTTCTTAGTGGAAAACATTCGATTGGAAAACAGATCCAAAAGAATACTTTACATATAATTATGTCTAACTTTTGGCCCAGAACCACAGACTCTGAGTTTATGCAGACTTGGTTCAATCTTGAGGTTGAAATGAGTTAACCTTCATAAAATGCTTTATAAACCTTAAAGCACTATATAAATTCCAGATATTGCAATTGTTATTTAAAGTTGTTTTTTTCTTATCTCATATCTGAATCCAGACTTTCATCTAGGAACATAAGAATTTGGCTCATTTTGTTCCCCACTTTGAGTTTTCTTTGAAATTATTAAAGTTGGCCTATATCTAGGTCTTTACATAAAAAATAAAGGTCTCAAAACTCCCACGCAAGCATTCAGGCTGACAAAACATTTAACAGAAGAAAGGCTTTATTTGACTTAATGAAAATTCCAAAGGACTGTACTAGATAGATATTTCTGAGGGTGTCTATTGATAATATCTATATAGTAAAGGACTTATACTTGAGTCTATCAAATAGTGAAAGCCCCAAGCCCAACGAGATAAACTTTCTGTGAATTATTTATCCATAATTCAAAATGCAGGACTGATCACATCAGCCACCTACTCAATAACAAGCCCCTTGTTCTGCTCTGCATATATTCTAGCAAAGTCAAAACTTGCTTAGAGGGGGCAGCTGGGTGGCTCAGTGGATTGAGAGCCAGGCCCAGAGACAGGAGGTCTGGGGTTCAAATCTGGCCTCAGACACTTCCCAGCTGTGTGACCCTGGGCAAGTCACTTGACCCCCATTGCCTAGCCCTTACTACTTTTCTGCTTTGGAGCCAATACACAGTATGGATGCTAAGACAGAAGGTCAGGGTTTAAAAAAAAACTTGCTTGGAGTTCTTGCTTAGGAATATCATGTTTGGGTCACTTGAATGCTACATAAAAATCACAAATCTCTCAAAGGTGACCTCAGAGGTCAGTCAATGCATAAGCATTGATTAAGCACCTACAATGTGCTAGTCACTGTTATAAACATCAGGAATACAAAGACAGACAAAGGATGGCCCCAGCTTTCAACAGTGGAATGAAGGAGACAACAGGAAAATAATTATGTCCAAATAAGCTATAGATGGTGTAATAAAGGATTATTTGAATGATAAATTGTAACTAAAGATCAGGGCTTCTCCCTTTCTCCCTTCCTCTTCCCTTCCTCCTTCCCTTTCTAATTGCTTCTTCTGTAGATCTTTCTAAATCAACTCAGGGTGACTTTTATGATGTCTCAAATAAAATACTCTTTCTCTTCTTTAATATTAAGTAAGGGATTTATTGGGGAAGATGGGAAAAATAGGGAAATGGAAGGAAAGAGGGTTTGGGGTTTCCCTAACACTAGAATAATTCCTAGGTTGGAAGATGGTGGAATGTAGTTCAGATTGGGAAATTCATTAACAGGTCTGGATATTCAGTCTCTGTAACAGCAGAGAAATCAGAGGGAGCTGGACTTTGTCCTTCTTTCCTTTGGCCTCAAAAGCCAAGAGACTCCTCCTTTCTGTCTCCAAGGCTAAAAGATACCTTCTTCCTTCTGTCTCAAAAGCCCAAGAGACCTCAGACTTCTTTCTGTCTCCAAAGCAAAGAGACTTCAGACTTTCAGTTGGTCAGATCTTTTTCCCCCAACAGTCTCTCCTGGTCACATTCCAAATAGAATGTTCTCATTTTAATGACAGGTCAGCAGTGCCAGCTACTCCAGCTCCACTACAAACCATTCCCAATTCCTCACTTCCACAATGGGAAAATTGGAGATCATCACCGAAGGAAGGCACTAGTACTAAGGGAAATCAGAAAAGGCTTCCCCTGAATAGGCAAGTTCTCCAAAGCATCATAAGACAAGTGATCAACCAGACTTCACTTGAAGACTCCTAGAGAGAAGGAACTCACAACTTTCAGAAGCATCTCATTCCACTTTGAGAGAGTTCATATTTTTAGAACATTTTCCCCTTATATCACAACTAAACTAACATCTCTGCAACTTTCACCATTGCCTTCTGGAGCCAGACAGAACAAATCTTATCCCTCTTCCAAATGATACTCCTTCAGATCCTGGTAGAGGACTATCAAGTCTCCTTAAGACTCTTTACCTTCAAGCTAAATGTTCTCAATTCTTTTGATCAATCATCCTCCCGGATGGTCTTCTGGCCCTTGCTCTTCTCAATTCTTACTGGCCTTCCTAAGTCATGGAATCCAACATTAAACATAGTAGTGTTCTAGTGGTGTGTATATAGCAGGACTATTTTCTTCCTCTCTCTACATTGTCTCTCTATGGAGCTTAAGAGCACATTAAATTTTTTGGCTGTTGCGTCATACTATTCATTTCTATTGAGTTTTATTTTCACATGAACTGTTATATAGCCACTCTTCCCCCATATTGTATGTATGATATTGATTTTTTTAACTTAAGTGAAGAATTTCTCATCTATACTTGTTAAATTTTAAATTAATTTAAGTCAACTGATTGTCTGGTCTGTTGAGATCTGGGCTCTGCCATCCAACATGTCAATTAGCTTTTCCAGATTCATGGCACCAGTGAAACTGATGAGTATATCATGTATGCCTTTATCCAAGTCATTAATGAAAATATTCAATAGTAGACCAAGAATATAAGGATGAATACCTAGGGCACTTGAGACCACCCTCTAAGTTGACAATAACCTGTTCAAACCAATTCAAAATCTACCCAATAATACTATCATCTGGCTTATATCTATATCCTCTTCTAAAATGAGACTATTACATTCTTTAATGATATTTCAATATACTGTGTCTAAACCATTGACCTTTTGACTTTATAAAAAAAAATTGAAATGAGACTATTATGGCTTGATCTATTCTTGATTACCCCATCCTAGTTTCTTGGGGATTGCTCATTCCCTTTCTTAATGCTCAGAAGCTATCCCTTCATTAATATATTCTAGAGTTTTGTTGAGAATTAAAGTGAGGCTCACTGGCCTATGTCAATCTAATTACTCTTTAATTACATTAAAAAACTTTTAATGTTTTCCTAAGCCTGATCACCTATCTCATTCACCAGATTTAGCAACTGAATCACTTTAGTTCTTTAAGGGGAAAAAATTAAACCTACTCTTAAAAAAATAGATATTTGTCGCCATCAAAGATATTCAAGAGACTCTCTCTTGGGCCCTGGCCATTCCCCAAGAGGAATCCAAACAGGTTTTGAATAGCATTACTCAAAAATGTGTAGTCTCCCAAAGGGACTTTTCTGAAGGTCAATTCTCTTTGAACAATAAATTATGTGTTCATTAGAGCCTCAGTAACATTGCCTTATGGTTCCACTTCAAGGTATCCAGATTATATGAAGCCAAATATATCTTGGATGAAGGATTTGAGACAAATTATTCATCTTCCAATCTAGATCCTATGGGGCCACAACCAACCGATTTTCAAGTCAAAAAACTCAATGGGATCAACAGTTTGAAAACACAGAAAGTAAGTATGGGATTTTTGATAGTATTCAGTCTATCTGTGCTCTCATCATGTTGGGTGATTAAGGACTTGAATGAATAGTAAAAATGTTTTTTGATCTAAAACATAACTATAATTCACTACAGAAAGTCAGATTTTGGAACTCCTCTAAGTGTTAAGTTTTCTATGCTATCCACAACCAGAGAAAGAACTCTGGGAGCAGAAACACAGAAGAAAAACAACTGCTTGACTACATGGTTCGATGGGGATATGACTGGGGATGTTGACTTTAAAGGATCACCCCAGTGCAAATATCAATAATATGGAAATAGGTCTTGATCAATGACGCATGTAAAACCCAGTGAAATTGCTCGTTGGCTACGGGAAGGGGGTGGGAGGAGGAGAGAGAAAGAACACGAATCATGTAACCATGGAAAAAATTTTCTTAATTAATCAATTAAATAATTTTTTTTAAAGAGTTCAGTTTTCTCCAAGAGATTGGTTTTATTCCATCGGAATCACTTAAAGATGCCTTTTTGTTTCATTACTAACTGCTTAGGATCATATGTAAGGGGCAGCATAACGCAATAGAAAGAATGCTGGGTGGAAGAGTGGGGGATCTGGTTCATATCCCAGCTCTAGCACTTCATAGAACCCCAGGCAAGTCACTTTATATCTGTGCCTTCTTTTTCTCATCAGCCAAATGGGGACAACAATATTTGCACTACTTATCTCACAGAGAATAATATGAGGAAAGTTCCTTTTAAACCTTAACAGTTAGGTAACTCAGAAATAGAGTGCCAGTCCTGGACACGAGGAAGTCTTGGGTTCAAATCTGACTTCAGACACTTCTTAGCTGTGTAACCCTGGTCACATCACTTAACCCCCATCACTAAGCCCTTATCGCTTTTTTTATTGGGGGGGGGATCAATATGTAGTATTGATTCTAAGACAGAAGTTTTAAAAAGATTTTTAATTAAACAAAACACCTGAAGATATTCTATAAATGTGAGTGTTTAATGTAGGGTCCTTCAAAAGAAGCAACAGATGTACATTGTGGAGAGGTCCAGGTCTCAGGATTTAGAGTTGAAAGGACCCTACGAGACTATCTAATCCAGCCTCCATCATTTTTCAGTTAATTGACCTTTATATAATACTTTTAACATTTATAAAGTGCTTTTGATATGTTCTTTCATTCAAATCCAATAGCCTTGGAATGAATATGGCAATATAAACACTCTTTCCCATTTCTCAATGAGGGAACTAAAAGCTAGTGAAGTTATGACTTAGCCAGGGTAACCCAACTAGCAAAGAGATGGAGCCAAGATTTCATCCCAGGTCCCCAGATTGCAAATCTAGTGCTCTTTTCACTGCCCTAGTTAATAAGTCAATAAGCATTTATTATTTTTATTATTTATTTTAATCTTTATATTAATTTACTATATTATCTATACATAATATAATTATATATAAATTAAATTAAATATATTTATATTAATTATTTATTAAATGCCTACTATATGCCAAGCACTACTCTAGGCATTATTGATATAGTGAAAAAAGAAAACAGTTTCTGATCTTAAGGAGCTTATATTCTGTTGGGGGAAACAACCTACACAAAAATTTAAACAAATAAGTGAATGAATGGATGAATGGATGAATGAATGAACGTAACCAAATTCTACCTTATTAAACATAGCAAGGTAATATTTAGTAGCATCCAAGTATACACACATGTACGTATGTACACACAGGACACATGTGTGCATATATACACATATCTATCTACACATGTATACGTGTGGGGTTTTTAATGTCGTGCCGTACCATGTTCAGCAGACTCGTTTATCTGGACTTGAGTTAGATTGTCTGCCTTGAGTGACAAAGTGTTTATAAGAAATTTAAATTACAAACTTCAGATGTGGTAGAGGTTTTGACACAGGAATTTTCTTTCTGCGGTCTTTTTATAAGGCAGAAAGCTTGTGCTGTTGAATATTAGGCAGATTAAGGGAAATGATAGATACTCCTTCAAAATCATCAGACTTCAGAATTGGTCATTGGCCCCACTTACCGGTTGTACTCACAGGTCACATTAATCACTATTTCGTTTCAAAGCAGATGTGGAGGAAGACAAGTATCTGGATTCCAAAAGAACACCAGAACAGAGAGAAGGATCGCGTTTCACATACATTCAACTTTAAGACAAACAAAAAAGAGATTTATATAGATCTGAAAGCAATAAGGATGAAAAATACAGTGCAAGCTTCAAAACCACTGGTGTGAAACCAGATTTGAAATCCCACCTCATTTTCCTAATTAAATTTCACCATTACAAAGCCGAGCATGCAAAGGATTCCTCTGAGTATACCACTGCACAATTTGGTGTAATGCTGTTTGAGCATGAACATCTAAAACATACGTATATACCCACAACCACCATTTCTATTCCCTCTTTAAACATTAAAAGTTGGTTGAAGACCAGGATCCCTTCACGCTCTTCTCATCACAGAGACTCTGAACCATTGGCTGCTAAAGTACAAACCATGTTTCCCTATAGGGCACTTCTCCACTTCCGTCCCTGTCAACTCAATTTCCCAGATGTCCCATTCCAGATCTATCCCCCACTCCCTGCCTTCCATGATGCTTTTTGGCATGCTCCATAGGTAAAATATTTTCTTTTGCCTTAAACCATTCCCTTTCTCAGTCTTTTCATCCTCTGACTCCCTCTTGAAAGCACTACATCACGGCCATCCTTTCTACCATTTTTGCCCTTTTACTCATAACCCTCATCAAAGAAGAACCTGAAGGCTCTTTGCACCCCATGGACACTTCCAAACTCTCTCTTCCACAATTGGTCAGCAACTGCTCCTTTGAAGTCTGCTATCCAAATCTGTCACCCAATCTAGGTCCTGGTGGCCATTATCTATGGATCTCCAGCATGTTCTCCTTTCTTCTTCCTCGATCAGCCTTTCCTCTCCAATCTGTGTCTTCATACTAGGGGACTTCAACATATATACTAATACTTCCTCAAATACCTTAATTTCCCCATTCCTTAATCTACTAATTTCTCTAATCTACTCCACCAGAAGAGATGGTCATACTATTGATTTTGTCATAACCCACAAGTCTTCTATTTCCATGATCATGAACTCAAAAATTCCTTTATCTGAACATAGTTTTTTATCATTTCATCTTTCCTTCTGCTTTTTGATTTCTAACTTTATTCTTCATATCTACTTCTCCATTCCTCAATTCTTTTCCTAGTTACTCTCCTCCTTTAATTGCCTCAGTCTTTTGTTAAATTGGTTCAACTTCATCCTTATTCTCTATCCTCAAATTCTTTGCCCCCTTTCCCATCAACCTAGCAAGACCTGTTAAACCTGAGAACCATATATATATGGTTCTCAGGCATATATATATATATATTTCTAGGTTTTGTATTGGTAGACCTGAGTTCAAATTCTAGCTCTGCTGTTTACTACCTGTGTGAGTTTAATTAAGGGTTTAGCCAGATTACTTTTAAGATTACTTCTTGTTCTAAATCCAAGGGCTGTAACAGCTCAATCACCTGGGAAAGTTCATCCGAATTTAAGAGTGAAATATACTACCAGCAAACACTACAAATTAGGTCTTCGTTTATTGTTCAGATAATTGTCTAGATTTAAGAACGTAATGGAAAAAATATCATTAATACAGATTAAACTAAAACATGTGTCCTGTGTACATTTTCACCCAGAAAGCTGGTTGTTAAATGTTTATGAGCAAGGACAACTAGATGACTCAGTGGATAGAGTCAGAACTGGAAACAGGAGGTCCTGGGTTCATATTTGACTTCAGAAATTTCCTAGCTGTGTGACCCTGGGCAAGTCAATTAATTCCAATTGCCATTCCTCTGCTTTGGAATTGATATTTAGTATTAATTGTAAGATAGAATGTAAGGATTCAAACAAAGTTTACAAGCACGTCATTGGATAAGCGTGGGGTTTTTTTCCCCTCTTGGCTGTACCTTTCCATCAAGCCCACTTTCTTACCAATGCCTGCTTTTGATGCCTGTGCTAAGCAGATCCTAAGAACAGCCATTTCTCTTTCCAAATGCTCTGAAGATGTAAAGCAATTACTGAATTTCTACCAATAATTTGTCAGTTGTTTTCCCATGTACTTATTTTAGTGCCTGACCAACACTGCTGCTGGCAGAGAAGAAAAACAGGAAATGAACTGAAATCATTATTAGTGTTGGAAATAACAAATTGTAAGGTGTTGGTTCCCAGGTTTAATAGACCCCGGCTGCTCCCAATAAGGGGATGGAGACTTGCCAACGGAAGGAAGTGCCTAAAAGAATTTCCCCACATTTGGTTTGGGCATCATGGAAAAAAACATTTTCAGAGCACTTGTGTTTTATTTATTTGTTTGGTTTGATGGATATGTTGGGTTTTATGTGACCTAATGGGCAGAGCCCCAAGGAATAGCAGTCCCTTATTTGCTACCAGCTCTGCTTCCAGTCCTACCCAGTCCAGCAAGCCACCCAAAGGATCAATTCCTGTGCAGAAAGGGGGCCCACCATCCCCAGAACCACCAATACCAATTGCTAACCAACTGCAACCAGAACAACCTTGTCAACTTAGCCATAGCAGCAAGGGACCCTGAGGGAGAGACAAGACCTGGCATGTGTCAGGAGGGTCAAACCATTTCCATCACCTTGACCACCATGACCATTACTTCTCTCAGAAACAAGTAGAAGTGTCTTAGGATCTCATACAGAAGAATCCCAGTCCCTGAACTCCTGCTTTCAAGTAGACTTAATAGTCATCATTAAGAGAAGCAATCCTTGGGGCAGCTAGATGGTCAAGTGGATAGAGTGCTAGCCCTGGAGTCTTGAATTAAAATCTGGCCTCAGACACTTAATAGCTATGTGACCCTGGGTAAGTAATTTAATCCTGTTTACTTTAGAGAGAGAGAGAGAGAGAGAGAGAGAGAGAGAGAGAGAGAGAGAGAGAGAGAGAGAGAGAGAGAGAGACAGAGAGAGACAGAGACAGAGAGAGAGACAGAGAGACAGAGAGAGACAGAGAGAGAGACAGAGAGAGAGACAGAGACAGAGACAGAGACAGAGACAGAGAGACAGAGACAGAGAGAGACAGAGAGAGAGAGAGACAAAGACAGAGACAGAGACAGAGAGAGCCAGAAGGGGAGAAAGAGACAAACATAGAAGAAAGGCAGAGACCAAAAGAACAGAGATAGAGACAGAAAGAGAGGGGAAGAGACAGACAGACAGAGAGAGAGAGAGAGACAGACAGAGAGACAGAGAGAGACAGAGACAGAGAGACAGAGACAGAGAGGGAGAGAATCAATCCTTGTGGAGAAGGGGCTCACCATCCAAAGGATGACTTTTGACCAGTTGTCACAGACCATCATTTTTAAACCCAAGAGCCCCCAGAATATCACTACTAAGTCTAGACCACTGGCCCTGTTTATAGCACATTCTCATATCCATTAATTACCTCTAATTGCTGTAATCCTCACTTCCTCAGTCAGTAACTACAGTTCCTGAAGACCCAGAAAAGAAGCTTTTCATCTCCAAAGTTCTTGGTAGCATCTGATGGTTCAACATCATAAAGAGATACCATTTGATCAGTGGGTCCTCCCTGTTGTTTAAAGAGCCCAAGGCAGAAATGGAACAGGTCAGAGCTCCCATAGAATAGTGGGACGAGGTGGTAAGTGGCCCCTATACTTTCTGCCTGAATGAGATAAAGGGATGCAATCTCTTTTGTTTGTTGAATTAATTTATGTTGTTGAATCAATAAGGTTCAAAACTCATGTAGTTCTTGAGTCTCTCTGGTTTTACCTTGGAAGAAGACTGGGAGATATGGGATTCATTGGCACGGGAGGTCAGTGTGTGTGGAGGATGTTCTGGTTTCCATGTAGAACCTGTGGCCTGAAGGCACATTCTTCAGAAAACTTAGCTCTTCAATTCAATTAAGCAAATATTGATTTAATATTTCCTATTCAAAGAAAAGAAAAATAAGTCCATCCTTTTCCTCCACGGGTAGTGTGGTTCAGTAGTAAAAACATCAGATTTGGAGTCAGAGGACCTGAGTTTGAATTCTGCTTTCATGACCTTAAGAAATCCATGTTAGTTCCCTCTGCCTCTATTTCTTTCTCTCTAAAAGGAAGAAATCTGAACTAAATAGTCACTAGACTCCTTTGGGCTCTAATCCTTGAAGTTGAGATTCCAGGCAGTCTTCTGTTGACATACATGTATAGAGATAAATATATATGAAGTCATTGGGATTGGAATTGGACTTTCATTGGTTTAGAAAAGTCTCAGATGAGGACACTCAGAAGCTTCTCTGTAACTCATAGTCTAAAAGAACTGACTACAGGTAAGAAATAGCTAACATTTATATAGTGCTTACTATGTGCCAGGCACTGGCAAAGAGCTTATCAGTTTTTTCATTTGATCTTCACAATAGGTGCCATTCTTAACCCCATTTTATAGATGAGGAGATTGAGAAAACAGAGGTTAAGGGGTTTGCACAGGGCCACAGAGCTAGTAAGTAAGTGTCTGAGGCCAGATCTGAACTCAGATCTTCCTGACTCTAGGTCTAGTGCTCTATCCCCTGTGATAGCTACCTTCTCTAGCTTACACAGTTCATGATTTTTCCAGGCTCACTCAATCAGTGTATGTCAGAAGTAAGACTTGAACTCCAGCCCATCTGGCTCACTGTATATTATAGTGTGCCAACTTTTTCAACACAAAGTAATGCAAAATAATTTTTAAAGGGGGATGAGGAAATGCCTTGCAGAGGAGGTACCTACCTTATATTTTGAAATAAGTCAGAGATTATACCAGGTCAGGGTAAAGAGGGAGTGAGGTCCAGATTCCTCAAATCATTTCAAAGGCCTGAAGGCAGGCGATGGAATGTTGATTACAGGAAATGGCAGGTAGGCAAGTCTAACTGGATGATTGAGTGGGTTAAAAGGACTATGAAAGCTTCTTGGATTTCAAACTTCTTTCCAATTTGTTCTGATAAATTATGTGACATTCATAAAACTCCTAGAAGGAATCTAGGTCAACAATTGTGCAGAAGTCAGGATGTTATGGCAGAATATTGAAAAATAAATCATTTGAGAAAAAAAATTCAATCAATCAATTAATTAATAAGTAGTTTGATAAAGTGGGCTAAACCAAGTTGAGGGCAATTGACAGGCTTCAAATCCGCTGAGGAGTGAGCGGGATATTTACTCCAGGCATGTGAAGACTTCCTCTGAGAATGGGCAGCTGAGAATAATTTATTCCCAAATTCCTGAAGGCAGGCTCTATGGAGTGCTTACAGCTTGGTCAGACATGGAAGATGCCAAGGTCTTCCATTCCATCCTAGGTCATCACCAATCATCTTGACTTGGTCCTGCCAATCTACTGACTCTGGAAAAGAGAATGAGGCTGATGACTTGGTGCAGCTCTGCCTCACTTAAATCTGATTCAAGCACAAGTCATGATGCCATCCTGTGATGTCAAGGATGAACAATATTTGTGGATTCCCAATTGGAACATTCAGTCAGTCAACACACCATTATTAAGTGCCTGCTATGGACCAGTCCCTGTCCTAAGTGCTGGAGAGAAAGGCAGAAGACAGCCCCTGCTCTCCTGGAGCTCCCAGAATAATAGAGGAGATAAACAACTATGTGCAGACAAGCTAATGGAAGATAACCTGGTGATAATCAGCAGAGGGAAGGCAGCAACATTAAGAGGAATCAAAGCTGCTTGGGTTTTTACCTTCCATGCAATCTTCCATCGCCTTTTGTGTTGTGGCGATTTTGGCTCCTAAAATCATGGTGTGTGCTCCATGCTTTGACCATCACCCTCCTAACACCACATCTATTTTCTCTGTCCTGCCCTGAAAGCACAGGTTTCCTGGGACCCTGCAGTAGAGTTACTCTCCTGGCTCCAGCAGGGAAGGTTACTTAATTTCCCATTGCTATCCGCTTTTCCAGATGGAAGTTCTAGATATGTGACCTTGGGCAAATTGCATAATGTCTCTGAGTATATTTTCTTACCTGCCAAACAGTTATCCTAAGCACCTTATGAGATTCTTGTTTCAAAAAGCACTTTTGAGAAGTTTTAAGTCCCATTAAAATGTGAGCTGAAAGACAAACAGTATGTCCTGGTGGAAAGAGTTGATCTGCAAGCCAGGACACGTGCCAAATAAATATGGCAAGGTCTTTCCTTACTCAAAGGATGGAACAACTCTTCAAGACTGGAATTCACTAAGTTCACCTGCCTTCATAATAAAGGAAGATTCTCACTGGCAGCTCCTTATACCAATAAGCCAGAGGGCCACCAGGAAGACCATCAAAGGTCTATCATCTATTCTCTTTTTTTTAAACCATTACCTTCTGTCTTGCAACCAATGGCTCCAAGGCAGAAGGGTTGTAAGAGCTAGGCAATGGGGGTTAGGTGACTTGCTCAGGGTCACACATTTAGGAAGTATCTGACATCAGATTTGAACCCAGGACCTCCTGTTTCCAGGCCTGGATCTCTATCCACTGGGTCACCTAGCTATTCCCGACCATCTGTTTTTATTAGACTGCAGAAGATTTTTCTATCTATTTTAATTCACCAGATCACAGCTCTTCTTATTCCAGAAACTTGTTCTTGGCCCTCAAACCCAAAATACAACCTTTTCTTCTATCAAATGTTAATGAATTTAAATTTGGCCTTCAAAGACAAATGATGGTATTGCACAGTAAAGGGGGAAAAAAAGCAAACAAAACAAAAACCCTAGATCTCTGAGACTGATGATTTTTGTTTGTATTTTTTAATTATACATTTTCACCAGATTGCATGTCAATATGATTTTTAAATATTCATTTTCTGATATTTTGCAATCCATGTTTTCTCTTTTCATCCTACCCCCTCTCTTTTCCCAAGAAGACAAGAATATGATACATATAGTATCATATGTAAAAATGATTTTTAACATTCTTTTTTTAAGTTTTGAGCCTGAGATGGTAAACAATCTGATATAGATTTCTCATGTATAATCACATACAACATTTTTCCATATTAGTCCTTTTCTGGAAGAAATTGAAATTGAAAAAAAGAAGAAAAAAGAAAATGAAACATAGTATGTTTTAGGCTGCATTCAGACTCCTTGAGTTCTTTCTCAGAGGGCAGCTGGTATTTTTCATCATAAGTTTTTGGGATTGTCCTGGATCATTGCACTGCTCACAACAGCTGGGTAATTTACAGTTAATTCATCAAGAAATAATACTGTCATTGTATACAATGTTCTTCTGGTTTTGCTCACTTCATTTTGCATCAGTTCATGTAAGAGATTAAAGATTCTTCAAGGAAAGATATATAAGAAATGTTTCCAGTTCTAATTTTCTATGAAGACTCATGACTTCTTGAGTCTTCAGCAACTTTTGATTGTACCAGAAAAAAAAAACTTTCAGGTTCTCCTCTTATATAGGCTTGTTTCCTCACCTACAAAATGGGATAACATTGCTTTTAGGACCTGCCTGACAAGGTTGTTGTAATGGTCCCTTTTGATTCATTTCCCTTAGGGATCCTGGCGTAATGGAAACTTGCTGAAGACCACAGGCTCTATGAGTATGGGGTGGGGGCAGAGGAACATTCTCTCTGATTCTTTTCTATGAGAGATTGAGGCAATACAAGAATTTTGAAAAATAAGCCCTGTGGCCAGAGGTCCTTGATTAAAGCCAGCTTTCCTCCCATTGCCACTGTCAGAATAATTGATGGATAAGGTTTGGTGTGGTTTTCATTGGGGCAATTACTTTTTAAGTCTCTGAAAACCTCTCTACCTTACCTGTCATTGATTACTGTGCACAGCTGGGGGACTCATCCCCAGTGAACTGACCAAAAGAGCCATTGTGAACTCCAGCAAAGTCATCTCGGGATGTCTCACTTCTATACTTGTGTGAATAACATGAAAGGAAGTTTCTGAAGAACTCCAAGGACTAAAAAACACTATAAGGAATAAGTTGGTTTCTTTCTTGGGTATAGATGTAGGTAAGCTTTTAAACAGTTTGTTTCTGTGATACAGTGGTCAAGAATGGACTTGAGAGGAAACAAACTAGATTCGAGTCTGAACTCTGACTTTTATCAGCTCTGTGACTATAGGCAAGTGACTGTTACCATGAATCTCAGCTTTTTCATCCATAAAACAGAGATAGGATTTTCCATACCACCTGGATGGTACAGTGGCTAGAGCAATGGGTTTAGAATCAGGAAGACTCAGATTTATGAGTTCAAAACCAGGCTCAGATACTTATTAGTTGTGTGACCCTATGCAAGTCACCTAACTTTGTTTGCCTTATTCATGAAACGAATGAAGAAGGAAATGGAAACCTCTCAAGTATCTTTGCCAAGAAAACCCCAAAATGTGATCATGAAGAATCTGACACATCACCTTATTGGGCTGCTATGAGAATCAATTCAACATTTTTAAAAAATGTATTTATAAGTGTCTCAGCCTCTCTCCCCTCCCCATATCATAGAAACTATCATCCAGGAGACAGATATATATATATATATATATATATATATATATATATATATATATATATATATATAAACATATATATAATATAGATAAATAGATACCAGATAGATAGATAGATGGATAGACAGACAGACAGACAGATAGATAGATAGATAGATAGATAGATAGATAGATAGATAGATAGACAGATAGACAGACAGACAGATAGATAGATAGATAGATAGATAGATAGATAGATAGATAGATAGACAGACAGACAGACAGACAGACAGACAGACAGATAGATAGATAGATAGATAGATAGATAGATGGATAGATAGATGGATACTAGATATATAGGTAGATAGATACAAGATAGATTTATAGTCATTCTCAGTCACCGAGAGACTACCAATATAATATAACAGATACTAGATAGATACTATAGAGATAGATAGATAGATAGTTAGGTAGGTAGGTAGATACTAGATAGATAGATCTAGATTATGTTGCTAGTGTTTCCATTTTTCAGTTTATTCTTTTTGAGGTGGCATATATGAGTTATTCTTCAAATATCAAATAGGTAGCTATATATAATATTCTCTTGGTCCTACTCATTTTACTGTTCATTACCCCGTGTAGTTCTTTCCATGTTTAAAAAAAACATAGCCTGCTCATTGTTTCTTCTGGTGCAATGGTATTTCATCCCAATCACATACCACAATTTGTTTAGCCACTCCCCAGTTCATGGGCATCCTCTTGATTTCCAGTTTTTTTTTTTTTTTTGCCACTACAAAGAGAGCTGCTATAAATATTTTGGAACCACTAGCTTCTTTTCCCTTTTTTTCTGATCTCCTTTAAAAATATACCCATTGCTGGGTCTAAGAGCATACAGTTTTATAACTCTCTGAGTGTCATTCCAAATTGATTTCCAAAATGGTAGTATTTATTCACAGCTCCACCAAAGATGTATTAGTCTTCCTGTTTTTCCTCATCCCAATGATCATTTATTAACTGGTGACTGTGGGCTGGACATTTGGGATATAAGACAAGGATTGTCCCTACCTTCTAGGACTTTACATTTTAGAATCAGAGTTCTTAAACCGGGGGGGGGGGGGTATGTCAAGGTAGAGTTCGTGAGTTCAAATGGGGGAAATGCATTTTTATTTTTACCAAACTCTAATTGAAATTTAGCATTTCTTTCCATTATGAATATGAGTAACAATTCACAGCAGTATTGGACTTCATCAGACTGCCAAGGGGCTTCAAGACATGACAGAGTTTAAGCAACCCTTATCTAGAAGGAATCACAAAATTTTAGAGCAAAAGGAAATAGCACAGCTCCTTGATCCAACCCAAACTTGAATGAGCCTACCCACCACAGTATATTAAATATATAGTCATCTGAGCCCTGCTAGAAGACCTTGAATGAGAGAGAACCCACTCCTTCTCAAGGCAGCCCAATCCTCTTTGAAATGGTCTTAGAATGTTTTTCTCAATATCATGCCTAAATGTCCCTCTCTGCAACTTCCCCTCCCAGTTGTCCTGATTCTGACTTCTAAGATGAAACAGCATAAATGGAATCCCTCTTCCACATGAAAGCCCTATCAGTGTTGGAAGTTACCTGTCAAATACCTGCTGAGTTTTCCCTTCTCTTGGCTAAACTGCCCAGTTCCTTCAGTCAATACTCAACACACTATGGCATGGACTCAAGGCCCTTTGGCATCCTGCTTGCCCTCCTCTGGACATCCAATATTCTTCTCACATTATGGTACCCAGAACCAGGCACAGTTCTCCAGGTGTGGCCCCACCTGGGCAGAGCAAAGCACGACTATCACTTTTATTATTCTTGGAAGCCGTGCCACTCCTAATGTAGTCCAAGACCAAATGATTCGGCTGCCATATCCCACAGTTGACTCATATGGAACCTATGGTCCACCAAAAAAATCCTTGGAACTTTTTCAAAAATGGTATTTAAATATGTCTCCCCCAACTTGTACTTGTAAAGAAGAAATGAGATCTGTACACAAATCACCCTAAGGCAAGGGAGAAAATGATTAAGTATGTGGGAAGAGGTTCAACAGTGAGAGGACTGAGAGCTTTAAGGAGGGAGGAATCACTTCTGGCCCAGGGGATCAGAGGAGGTATCTCCTGATCTAAGGTTATTGTTTTTGACCCTTACCTTGCATCTTAGAATCAATACTATGTATTGGTTCTGTGCAGATGGAAAATTTGCCACACCTGAGCAACATTCCCAGCATCCTTTTAAGTTATGTCCTCATTTTATGTAAGGATGCTTAGGAGATAAATTTGACTGAGACTCATGCTGCAGGGCTCTCTTTTTGGAGCTTGTGCTTTTGGTAAAATGCTGCAGATATGAGCTCTCTTTGCTCTGTTCTCTGGCTCTCTTTGCTCTGCTCACTTGACTGAAAGAACCTTTTTTCTTTTCCCTCTTTTTTATTTATTATTAAAAGTCCTATATATATTTTAAATACTAAGAGTATTTATTCATTTTTACTCCTACAGTTCTAAGGCAGAAGAGTTATAAGGGCTAGGCAGTGGGGGGTAAGTGACTTGCCCAGGGTCACACAGCTAGGAATATCTGAGGCCAGATTTGAAACTAGGACCTCCCATCTCTGGTCCTGGCTCTCAATGCACTGAGTCACCCAGCTGCCCCCTGATCTAGGTTTTAAGGGAAGAGAAGGATGTCAAAGCAAGCGAGTTTAGTTATGGCCATTTGCAGAGCTCTTCCTGCCTTTCAGCATTTCTCTAGACTCTGACTCTTGGACTCAAACTTGCTCAGGACACTGCTTAAGCCATTTGTCCAAAACTAGCCTGGCCATACTATAACCCCACAGTCATTTTATACCAGGACAAAGGCTTTGACCAGAGCTACCACATGTTTCATTAATTCTATAAATCTTTCTTGTTGTTGCCCTCCTCCATTTTCAAAGAGGACCACTGACATCACAGGAGGAAGTCTTGACTTGTGCTTAAATTGGATTTAAGTGAGACAAAGTTACTCAAATTCATCAGCCTCCCTCTCTCTTCCCGAGACAGTCTAGTGGCAGGACAAAAGTCTCGATGACTGGTAATGGCCAGGGATGCAGTGGATGATGTTGGCATCCTCTATGTCTGGCCAAGCTCTAGGCTCTCCAAAGCACCTACTTCAGATGTCTTCATGGCCACTGGAACAAATTGTTCTCATTCATCCCTCCCACCAGAGGAAATATTCTCATGATTGGGGTAGAATCCCCCAAGCTCACCAATGGGTTTGAGACCTGGCAGTTACCCTCAACCTGGTTTAGCCCATCTACTGAGATGGTTTTACCAGTGTATGACTGTTGTACATGCTACAGCTTTTTGGAGTCACAGGTGAGAGCTGGGGAAAAGGTAGACACCAAAGGTGGATGAGCAGCCCCACAGAGTGTTCAGGGAAGCTAGGAAGTTCAGTGGGTAGAGTGCCAGGCCTGGAGTCTAGAAGACCTGGGTTCATTTTGGTTTTCTACATTGAGAAACTGAGGCTGAGAGAGATTAAGTTGGCAGGGAGGTCCTAAATTTTGTCAGCATTGTTAATTTTTTTTCTCTATCACCTTCTTAAGTCTTTATAATCAATTAAATGACAAACCAAGCCCCTTTCTCTACCATTTGCAAATATCCAAGGTTTAAATGCCCATATAGAAAATTTAATAATTGGCTCTTGGAACCAGCACCTCCTGCCACTCTCAGAGTGTCCCAGACAGGCTTCTTCTACAGCAAAAGGCAAAAACAAGACCGTGCCCTCAAAGAGCTCCTGGTCACATGGTTTCTCAGTGGGTTGAAAAAATGGCTGAATGTGTGCATTTCCTATCTGTGCAATTCTAACACCATCATTTCAGTTCTCTCTTCAGTTAGTGTCTGAGAAGCAAGACTTTCCCAGAATATATCTGAGAAATTAATTCAAGAAATCCCTCAAATATCAGTGAATTGGGATGTCTCCTCACTACCCCAGTCTCAGCTCCTTTGTATGTGATGGGACGATGCTAAGGAAATACAAAGGACTCCTCTTGGGTTTTAAAGGAGGAAGAGCAATCTGTTGAGCTCACCAGGAAGGGCATAGGGCAGGTGGGGGCTCGGGGCTTGCTCGACATGGAGGCTATAACTTTTTAAACAAGTCACAGACATGGTTCTCTGTCAGACAGCCCTCCCCAGCAGCTCACTTTCCTGGCTTTGATAAAGCTAAGCATCATGTTGGCTGCATAATTGATAACAGGACTCGCTTCAGATTGAAATGACAAAACGTGGCAGTTTTTACATTGATTTGTTAGCTTTTGCCAGGTAAAGACTGGAAACACAAACACTCAATGGAAAATTCTCCTGACTAATGAAAATTGGTGGAGGCATGAATTCATTGTAGAAGCACAGAATTTTAGAGGTTGAAGGAACCTTACAATATAGATTAAAGAACATTTGAGTGGGAAGGGGCCTTAAAACAAAGACTATCAGGGGGCAGCTGGGTAGCTCAGTGGATGGAGAGCCAGGCCTAGAGACAGGAGGTCCTGAGTTCAAATTTGACCTCAGACACTTCCCAGCTGTGTGACCATGGACAAGTCACTTAACCCCCATTGCCTAGCCCTTACCACTCTTCTGCCTTGGAATCAATACACAGTATTGATTCCAAGATAGAAGGTAAAGGTTTAAAAAAAAAAAAGACTGTCACACTTGGAAGAGACTCTGAAATAGAAAGAAATCTTTCAGGTCACCCATTTCCAGGGTGTAGTATAGTCAAGGAACTTGGACTGGTTCCCAAGAGCTGACTGTTAAATTTTCAGTGTGAGAACTTACACTTTAGGAATCCTTGTGAAATTCCACAAATCAGGGCTTCGTTGATTAAAATTCCACAAATCAGGGCTTCGTTGATTATTTTGACTTAAAGTGATAGAGAAAAATGTTAATAATACTGATTAAACTTAAAGGTGATTCACACATAATTTTTGGTGGGGAGAACTGATTGTTAAATGTTTATCAACCACCTTTGCCTGTTTGGGTCTCTAGCTCAAAAGCATCTAAAATCATAGAGAATGAACAATAACCCTAATGCAGATATTAATAATATGGAAATGGGTCTCAATCAATGACACATGTAAAACCCAGTGGAATTGCTTGTTTAAAAAATAAAATAGAGGGCAGCTGGGTGGCTCAGTGAATTGAGAGTCAGGTCCAGAGACAGGAGGTCCTGGGTTCAAATCTGATCTCAGACACTTCCCAGCTGTGTGACCCTGGACAAATCACTTAACCCCCATTGCCTAGCCCTTATCATTCTTCTGTCTTGGACTCAACACCCAGTATTGATTCTAAGATGGAAGGTAAGGGTTTTTAATTTAAAAAATAATAATATAAAATAAAATTATAGAGAATGAACAGAGAATGTCAGTGCTAGAATGAAATCTAGAACATAGATCTTAGAATGTCAAGATTATAAGGGACTTTAGAGGAGATCAAGTCTAAAATGATCCATTTACAAATGGCAGAAGGCAAGATCAGATAGATGAACTGATTTTTGCCATGTCAGAAGAAAGGCAAATGGTAGATAGAGCTTGGATTTGAATACAAGCCATCCAATTCTTGTAGACCTGGTTCCTTCCTCCATATCACAGCTCTGTTCTTAAGTACATGAGATGACTCTAAAAGATGGAGCAGATCCAATGATCACAGGTATAAACAACTTATAAGGAACCTCCAGTAGGGAGAACTCCAAATGAAGAAACCCAAATCTGCCTGGTAAATGGGTGAGCTGGAATGTACATGTGGTTACACTGTATGGGCGAAAGTTAATCAACAGAAACCAACTGCTCCCATGTGCAACATCAAGATAACACTCATTATTGGTATCAAGATAAGAGACAGAAATTAAACAGCTCAGCTGAGAGCAGGAAGACTGTCTCAGAGTCACCTAGATTTTTTTTTTTAATCACTGAGCAGTTTGGCCCAGCTATCCTATTGTTTCTTGAGAAATCATCAGATCTTAAAGGAACTCAACAGATTGTCTAAAACACTTATGCTACACAGAGAGGAACTCAGGTCTAGATTGGAAAAGTGACTTAAATTTGCAGGTGGGAAAAACAAAAGGAAAATGACAAATGTTGGTAGATCTGTGGAAAGACAGGCACATTAAGGCATGGAAAGTGGTGCTAGGAAGTACTCTGGCCATTCTGGAAAATATTTTGAAAGGAAGACCTTAAAGTGTGCATACCTTTTGACCCAGTGGTACCACTAGTAGGCTCAGATTAAAGTCTATTTCTTTCCATTTTTGTTTGTAATAAAAATATGAATTTTATGACTTTGAAAATAAAAATTCTGGCCAGGGGCAAGTCTCTATAGCAGGATTTAGCTTTAGTAAAAAAGAACTGGCCTCAGGAAAGCTATCCCTTTGACAATAGCCAATTTTGGTGTTTGGGGGCAACTGATGGTATATGATGGAAAATAAATGAAGCTTATCAAACAGACAAAGCCCATGGTCAAGTCCTTAATAAGATCTTCCTTCCTTAAATCACTTCAATTCAATTCTAAAGCATTTATGAAGTGTCCACCATATACTATTCACTGTGTGTTAGGAAAAACATTTCAATATGGGGGAACAATCTTTACAAAAGTAAAAGGGGAGAGATGAACCATTGAATTTGGGGTAAAGTTAGCAGGCTGCTTTGTCTGTATTATAGTCTATGAAGGGGAGAAATATGGAATAAGTTTGGAAATGTAGTTTGGAGGAGGATTATGAAGGAAAGAAAGTGAGGCCAAAGCTAAGGGATGGAATGGGAGAGCTGGGAGTAGAGACTGTAGGTCATGGTGATGCAGAGTGAAAGATTGACAGATCCAAGAGGAACTTCAGAGATTCTGATATGGGGGATAGAATAGTTATGGAGATAAATGACTGATCATTGAAGAGGTGCTTGTTAATTGATGGGAAAATCAATGGTAAAGATGAATTAATGAGAGAGCATTAATTATACACTTACTACATGCAAAGCAGGGCAGTTAGATGGTGCAGTGGAAAGAGTATCAAACTGAGACTCAGGAAAACATTTTCATGAGTTCAAAACTGGCCTTAGACACTTACTAGCTGTGGAACCTTGGGCAAAACACTTAACCCTGTTGGCCTCAGTTTCCTCATCTGTAAAATGAGCTGGAGAAGGAAATGGGAGACAACTCTAGTATCGTTGTCAAAAAACTCCAAATGAGTCACAAAGAGTCAGATACAACCAAAAACCAATTAAGAAAATATGCAAAGTATGTTGCTAAGTGCTGGGAGTATCAATAGGGAATTTAAGACAGTTCTTGCTCTGAAGGAGCCCACATCCTAATAGGAGGTCAAATGGAAAGACCCAGAAGACAGCAACAAAGTAGTTGGGAATGTATTATCTTTAATGCTGTTTCCATTGATAAAAACTACATAGGTTTCCAATGTTGAACCTTTTGACAGTGACTTTGATGATGAGTGACAGATAACTTGGCTACCTATGGAAAAATCCCCAGGCTCCCCTTGGGCTAGGACCCAGGGGCCAGTGATGGAGCATAATGTAGCAGATAACTTTGGGCTTACACAAGAACTTTATATTCCACGTTACTTCATTCCACCCAGTTTCTGGGAATCTGTCTCAAGCTAATTACAGAAACTCAAATGACCCAAGGCAGCCCAGCCTGCAGGCAGTTCATGCTCTAGGTACATTTGCCTTACAAGGTACCAGGCAAATCAAGAGAGTAGCCAGTGAGACAACCCACACATATCTATGAGGGTCAAAGCTAACAGACTCTGAATTAGGGAAGCAAATATCAAGGGATCTGCAGAGGATTCTATTATATCCCTTGATTAGACAGTAAAGGTATGTGGAAATGGGATGAGAAGAAGGTCCCTTGACATTCTCTCTGACTTTAGGACTCCTCAAACCTGGAACCACCTTCTTTTTTAAGAATAAGAGATGGGAGATGGGAGGTCCTAGGCTCAAATCTGGCCTCAGATACTTCCTAGCTGTGTGACTCTAGGGAAGTCACTTAACCCCCAGTGCTTACCCCTTACCGCTCTTCTGCCTTGGAACCAATACATAGTTTTGACTCTAAGCAGAAGGTAAGAAGGAGAAGAAGGAGGAGGAGGAGGAGGAGGAGAAGGAAAAGGAGAAGGAGAAGAAAAAGAAGGAGAAAGAGGAGAAGGAGAAGGAAGAAGGAAGGAGAAGAAGAAAGAAGAAGATGAGGAAGAAGAAGAAAGAGGAAGAGGAAGAAGAAGAAAGAAGAAGATGAGGAAGAAGAAGAAAAAAGAAGAGGAAGAGGAAGAAGAGGAAGAGGAGGAAGAAGAGGAAGAGGAAGAGGAAGAGGAGGAAGAGGAAGAAGAGGAAGAGGAAGAGGAAGAAGAGGAAAAAGAGGAGGAGGAAGAAGAGGAAGAAGAAGAGGAAGAAGAGGAAGAGGAAGAAGAGGAAGAGGAAGAAGAGGAAGAGGAAGAGGAAGAAGAGGAAGAAGAAGAAGAGGAAGAAGAAGAAGAAGAAGAAGAAGAAGAAGAAGAAGAAGAAGAAGAAGAAGAAGAAGAAGAAGAAGAAGAAGAAGAAGAAGAAGAAGAAGAAGAAGAAGAAGAAGAAGAAGAAGAAGAAGAAGAAGAAGAAGAAGAAGAAGAAGAAGAAGAAGAAGAAGAAGAAGAAGAAGAAGAAGAAGAAGAAGAAGAAGAAGAAGAAGAAGAGATGAGCCAAGGGGAGGAGCAGGGAAAGGGTGAGATAAGAAGAGGTGAGTGAAGTAAGCAGAGAATGCTTTCTCAGACCTGAAGAACAAGGGAAACCAGATGGGTTCTGTTCTCCTCACATTGGTTAGACTCTCCTCCCATGGCTGTCTTTCCCTGAGCCCCGTCCCACAGAGAAGATTGGTAGACAAAGGTTGAAAAGTAGGTAGAGTATGGGATGGGGAACAGAGTGAGATGAATCTAGAAAGATAGACTGGAATTAGATTATCAAACAGCTTTAGATTGTAAACCCATTGAAGACAGGGACTGTCTTTTTGTTCATGGTCTCCCCAGTACCTAGCATAGTATCTGGCATAGTGTAGGTACTTGATAAATATTCATTGCATTGGAGAACCTTGAATGCCAAAATATTTACTTGATAGGCATTGGGGAGCTATGGAAGACTCTTGAGCAGAAAAGTAATCTGATCAAAGAGTATTTAGGAAGCTCCTATGGGCAGCTAATGGAAGGGTGAATTGGGGAGAAGAGAGACCATGGCCAGGGAGCCCACTTAAATGTTTAATACTCTAGGGTAGAAATAATGAGAGTCTGAATTAAAAGTGGAGGAAGCAAGGTGGGTAAGGAAGAGCCAGGCATTGTGGAGATGGGATCAATCTATCCTTGGATCTTAGATATGCAGCAGGAAGAGACTTCAGGGGTCATTTAGTGTGGTCTTCAACTAGGGACTAAGTAGGCTAAGCAATCACCCAGAGTCAAAAGGATGCCAGTGCTGAAGGAGAGATAACCAAGGTTCTCAGCCTGAGCAACTGAGAGGAAGGAGTCATCAGTCAGGCAGTCAATCAACAAGCATTGATTGAGCCACACCCTTTACCAGATATGCAAAGGTTTCCTCAGTTCAGAACTGATTCAACTTAGTAAGCTTATGTCCTATTACTTCTTTCTGCTGCCTCTGAGACTTGGCTCAGTTGTTCTATATGCTTGGACTGTCCTTCCTATTTTTCTTCTCCTGCCAAATTATTCTCCATCCTTTAAAGCCAACCTCAAAGGCACCTCCTCCAGAGAGACTTCCCTGATTTGCCCCACCTTTGCTTGAGCCGCACACAGCCCTTTATCTTACATTTTTCTAATACTTGTTTTTCAGCCAGGTCCTACTCTTTGTGTCTCCATTTGGGGTTTTCTTTTGATGTTGCTGTTGTTGTTTTATTTAAATATTTTAGTTTTTAAAATTACATGCACAAAGAAATTTCAACATGCCTTTCCCAAGCTTATACCATCCTAATTGTCTCCTTCCTTCCTTTCACTCCCCCTTCCTGGAGCTGGTAAGCAATTTGTATTATCATGCAAGATATATTGCCATATTGGTCATTGTTGTAAGAGAATACTCAGATAAAACAAAACCATTTGGGGTTTTCTTAGCAGAGATACTGGAGTGGGTTGCCCATTTCCTTCTCTTGCTCATTTTACAGATGAGAAAACTGAGGCAAACAAGTTTAAGTGACTTGCCCAGGGTCACACAGCCAGTAAGTGTCTGAGGAAGGATTTGAACTCAAGAAAATGAGTCTTCCTCATTCCAAGCCCAATGCCCTATCCACTGCTCCATCTTACTACTCACCTTCCTAATATGATATTGTATTATAGTTATCTTTGCTGCACTCATCCCTCTACTAGATTGTAAACTCCAAAATGGTGCAAACTATGGATTAACTAAATCACAGGGTAGCTAGACAGTATAGTAGATAGAGAGCTGGCTCTGGAGTCACAGAGACTGGAGTTCAAATCCAGCCTTAAATGCTTGCTGTGTGACCCTGGGTAAGTTACCTAACTCATTTTTGCCTCAGTTTCCTCATCTGTAAATTGAATATAATGATAGTACCTCTCATCAAATGAGCTGGTAATTATAAAGTACTTAGCACAGTATCTGGCACATAGTGCATGCTATAAAAGTGTTTATCATCATCATCATCATCATCATCATCATCATTTCTCCTGGCACATAGGGCAGAGTCATACACATAGTAGATACTTTATAAGTGTTTGTTGAATGATGTTTAGGACTTAAGGGAAGGTTACCTCAATGTTTAACTTGGAGCATCTGAGCCACTTTGCTTCACTGGGCCTCAGTTTCCACATTTGTAAAATTAGTTGGGGGAAGAGAATGAGACCAGATGACATAAGTTGCTCAAGGACAAGGACTGCTGATTTGGGGTCATTGCATCTACAATATTTGGCACAGCGCCAAATACATAGTAGGGATTTAATAAATGTAGAACTGAAATGAGTTATAGCTCAATGAATTCCAAGTAGAAATACTTGGGAAAAGTTAAAAAATATGTATTTTTTTGTTCTTAGGATCATTCAATCAATAATCCTTTGTTAAGAACCTATTATGGGGGTTACAATAGGTAGCACAGTAGAGAGCCAAGCCTGGAGTTCAGAGGACCTGGGTTCAAATCTGGTCTTAGATATTTCCTAGCTGTGTGACCCTGGGCAAGTCACTTAATCCCCATTGCCTAGTTCTTACCTCTCTTCTGTCTTAGAATTGATAGTAAAGGGGGAAGCTAGGTGGCTCAGTGGATTGAAAGCCAAGATCAGAGATAGGAGGTCCTGGATTCAAATCTGGCCTCAGATATTCCCTAGTTGTGTGACCCTGGGCAAGTCACTTAACCCCCATTACCTAGCCCTTACTGCTCTTCTGCCTTAGAACCAATATTCAGTATTCAGTCTAAGAGAGAAGGTAAGGGTTTTTTTTTTTAATTGATAGTAAAGCAAAAGGTAAGGGTAGCATTAAAAAACAACAAAAAAAATCTAGATATTAGCACTGGAAATATGAAGATAAAAGCCAGAAAAGTCTCTACTCTTAAAGAGATTATGTTCAATTTGAGGAGAAAGCAAATAGACATAAAAGCACATGCAGAAAACATAGATAGAGAATAAACATAAGGTAAATGGTGAGGGGCCACTGTCCTTCTGAGGGCATCAAGAAAGGTTTCATGGGAAATGGGAATGATTGTGGAGGAAGTGAAGGCAGACTTGAAGAAGGAATATATTCCAGGCTTCAATGTGTTGGTAAATGTTTAACAATGGGCTTCTAAAAAAATGTGCCCCCAATACACTTACAAACCAAACCAACCCTCACCTTCCATCTTACAATCAATGCTAAGTATTGGTTCTAAGGCAGGAGAGTGGTAGGGTTAAGCAAGGGGGGTAAAGTGACTTAGCCAGGGTCCCATAGCTAGGAAGCATTTGAGGATAGATTCGAACCCAGGAACTTCCATCTTTAGGAATGACTCTCAATCCACTGGTGCCTCCCACCTGTCTTCACCTCCACACATCTTGAAACAATCAGCATTATTTACACTTCTATTACACTACATTATGTATCACTTCCTTAAGTCTAGACAATTGACAAAATAATATAATAGGTCTGATTTGTGGAGTTTGCTGATCCCCAAGGCATAAATACTCATGAGTACTCAGTACCAGGGTCACCTGCAGAGCCCACCCTTGGGGAACTGATCAGTTCCCCCCTCTTCCTAGCCCCTGAGGACATTTTTTGCATGCCCCCACCTCTCTGTCTAGTCCTCCAAAACAGCACTTTCTCCCTCAACTCTCTGGCAATCTGGGGGCTCAATGACAGTTTGAATTTGCCTTCTTGGCACTCGAACTCCAAAAAGGTTCACCAATGAAGACTGCCTCCAGTACATTCCTCTTTCTAGGCAAAGAAGATGGCCACTGCAGTCACATAAGTGGGAGATGGAGGAACTGGGAGAAGGCCAGTTTGGTAGGGCCAAAGAGCGTGAGAAGAAGAGGAATTGCACCCCCTCATATAATAGTGTTTCATTAAGTCATGGCTTCTATAAGTATTCTTTTTCCTTTTATTTTTTTATTGAAATTTTTTATTTAATTAATTTAGAATATTTTTCCACAGTTATATTTTATAATTATTTAGCCAAATACTTGTCAGTGTCTCAGTTGTATGTTGCTCAAGAGCTTGAGTCTGTGGACAGGACCTTCTCCATAAGGTGTGCACCTCTGCTCTTTCCCTTGCCCCCAAGACTTCCCCCAGTGCTAGGTGAGCTGACATTTCATAAATACTTGCAGACTTGATTTCTCCTGGGGAGGAGACCCAAGTGCATTGTCATAGAGCCAAGTCAAGCCAACTAGAGCCCAGCCTTGGCTCTTGATGACTATGGAAATGAAGATTTGTTGATGGGCTCTGGGTGCCATTTAACTTAATTGATACAGGTGGAAAAACAACTCCTGGGCTTTTGATTCTGTTTTAAATGGGTCATGCCCACTCAACTGCCAAAAAGAGAGCCCTGTGGCCCCCTCCCCACCCTTTTTTCTATCCACATCTAAAAAAAATAATTCATTTCCCTAGATTCAAGGCTCAGGTTCTGAGGAGTAGTGAGTACTTGGCTTGGCTAGGATTCAGGTTCCTGTTGTAGTCTCAGCTCCACCCTACTCACAATCTCCTTTCTCTCTCAGAATCACCATCTGTAAAATGACAGGATAGATACCCACCTCTACCTCAGGATATATTGGTTACTGTCAAGAGTTTTTATTTTTATTTTTTTATGTGGGACATCTTGAGAATTGGATACATCCTTTTCAAATGCATTTTTTTAAACCTGGGAAATACAATGACATTTAGAAACATGTAGGTGTGGTTGAGGCAGTTTAGAATTCAGTAGATTGGCTGGTATACTCTCCCTTCTCATTTTTTCCTCTTAGTGTTCCTCATTTCCTTGTTATACAAGGACTCAACTTGTTATACAATTTGTTGTTAAGCCATTTTCCAGTCATGTCCAACTCTTTGTGACCCCATTCAGGGTTTTCTTGGCAGAGATACTGGAATGGTTTGCCATTTCCTTCTCTAGATCATTTAACAGATGAGAAAACTGAGGCAAACAGGGTTAAGTGACTTGCTCAAGGTCACAACTAGTATCTGAGTCCAGATTTGAACTCTGGAAGTCTTTCTGACTCCAGGGCCAGTCTATCCACTGGGCCACCTAATTGTTCCAGCTATATGATACTTCTCCATTTTATCCTCTCTATATCTTGTTTGTACATAGTTGTTTGCTAGCTATCTCTCCCATTAGACTATGAGTTCAGAGGAAAGATAATTTTGGGTGTTTATTTTTTGTCTTATAGTTGTGTCCTCCATGCATCACATATAATAGGTGCTCAATAAATGCTCGTTTACTTAATTCAACTTGAGGCTTTTTCCTAATTCTCAACCTTCTCCCATCATAAATCACAGTGACTTTCCCTGTAAGGTTACCTTATATCTTTTGTCCTTACATGTGTCTTGTAAATTCCAGTATAAAACATCCCATGTGAGGCCATTCCACCAGCCTGAACTAGAACACACAGTTTGAGTCCCCCAAAAGGTAGACTGGAGTTCAAATCCAGCCTTAAATGCTTGCTGTGTGACCCTGGGTAAGTTACCTAACTCATTTTTGCCTCAGTTTCCTCATCTGTAAATTGAATATAATGATAGTACCTCTCATCAAATGAGCTGGTAATTATAAAGTACTTAGCACAGTATCTGGCACATAGTGCATGCTATAAAAGTGTTTATCATCATCATCATCATCATCATCATCATCATTTCTCCTGGCACATAGGGCAGAGTCATACACATAGTAGATACTTTATAAGTGTTTGTTGAATGATGTTTAGGACTTAAGGGAAGGTTACCTCAATGTTTAACTTGGAGCATCTGAGCCACTTTGCTTCACTGGGCCTCAGTTTCCACATTTGTAAAATTAGTTGGGGGAAGAGAATGCTTCTGCTTTCTGGATTCTATTAGGGACCACTGAGGCACTGGGTTTCATAAACTCATGCTCTTGAGTGCCCATTGATAATCAGCCAAACTTAATTAGCTTTTCCAAAGCAAAGGGTATTCTCTAAGGTGATTTAGTAAAAATAGTTGGTACTGATATGGGGGTACGGGCTTCCCCTAGGCACTCCCAACCCCCAAAGGTGTCCCATGTGAGAGAGTGCATAAAGAATTCATTTTCCCTTGCATTCCTGCAGTGCTGAGGGAAGGTGATTTTGAGCTGAGAGGACCTCCCCTCTAGCCTCTCCTCCTCATTCTTTTGTTTTTCTTGTAAAAAAAAAATAAGTTAAAAATATTTGTTTTTTAAAAAATTTATTTTTTAAGATATTTTTTCATGTTCATATGATTCATTTTCTTTTCCTCCCTTTTCCACTCCCCACTACCAGAACTGACAAGCAATTTCACTGGGTTGTACAAATATTATCTTTTGATACCTATTTCCATATTATTAATATTTGCACTGGGGTGATCATTTAGAGTCTACATCCCCAATCATATCCCTATCGAACCATGTGATTGAGTATATGTTTTTCTTCTGTGTTTCTGCTCCCACAGTTTTTTCTCTGGATGTGGATAACATCTTTCTCATAAGTTCCTCTGGATTGTCCTGGATCGTTGCATTGCTGCTAGTAAAAAAGTCTGTTACATTTGATTGTGCCACAGTGTATCACTCTCTGTGTACAATGTTCTACTGGTTCTGCTCCTTTCACTCAGCATCAATTCCAGGAGATCATTTCCATTCACATGGAATTCCTCCAGTTCATTATTCCTTTGAGCACAATAGTATTCCATCACCAACAGATACCTCAATTTGTTTAGCCATTCCCCAATAGAGGGACAACCCTCTTTTTCTAATTTTTTGCTACCACAAAGAAGGCAGCTATGAATGTTTTTGTACAACCCTTTTGTTATCTCTTTCTCTCCCCTCATTCTTGTTGAACACAGATAAGTACCTCCCAGCTTCCTTCTGCTAAGTATGTTTTGAACTCATATATCCAACCATCCCCTAAACTGGACAAGTTACTCCATCACCCCACCATCATCCCATCTCTAGTCACATAGACCCTATTGTCAGGAGGGTATAAGTATCCCAAACTCCATCTCTTCTGAGAGGCAGTAGTCCACCTGCTCCTGCCATTCAGCCCAATAATTCAACTTGCATTAAACTTTACAATTTTTTTTTTCTATTTTTAAACTAATTACTGGAGGCTTGTCATTCCTAAAGAAAATATCCCTTCCAGCCCAGGTTTCCTGATCAGCTCTCTCTGTACCAAACATATCATCCCAAAAGTCTGTGGGTACTTTCCTCCATAAATACATACAGAGTCTGGGGAAAGAATAGGCTTGAATTGAGAGTATTGTGGAAGATACGTGTGGTCAAAGAATGAATTCAGAATTACTGATTACTGGAAGTTCTTTTTCTTTCTTTGTGTAGTCCTCAGAAATGGAGGAAATGCCTCTTTGGAAATTCTATCTTTTATTTCTGGTTCCACTCTTTGGGTTCAAGCACAAAGTGTCTAATACTTCTTCCATATGACATATTTGGGAATAACTATCTCATTTCCTCAATGTATTTCTTTCCTGGAGAACATTCTCTGTATCTTTATTCACTGATTGTCCATGTATAATGTTGCTCCTTTGGAATTAGTTTTCCCATGGAATGTCATTTCGCCAAATGCTGGGTTTTCACAAAACCAAATAATGACCTTCGGCAGAGTATGCTTGTATGAAGGATCTAGTTTTTGCCTCTAGTGAGTCCACATTTCTTTTCTCCTTTTGGAGATTCTCTGAACACAAAGTTAAGGGGAAGGCAAGTAGTGGAGGTAGAGGGGAAGAGCAGAAGCTTAGGTAGAAGCAAATGTTACAGGGGAATCTTTTTTTATTGTAATGCTCAATGACATAATGAGAGCTCTTCAAAAGGAATATTCTGTGACTCCACATGGCGGAGCTAGGAGCAATATATGGAAGTTAATAGAGGGCAAATACATGAAGGAAAATCTAATAATAAAGCTGTCTAATAATGGAAGGAACTGCATTAGGTTATAAGTTTCCCATCTACGCTTCCATTTGAAAGTTTGAGGGGGCACCATGAAGGGGGATAAAAGGGTTGAAAAAGGAGAATGGTATTCAAGATATCATGGCTCTATATTCTTTGCTAACATCATAAGAATATGGAATTGGATATTATGAGATCTCAGTTCTGCCACTGACCAATTGCATGGCCTTCAATGAATCTCTTCAACTTTCCAAGGCTCAGATTCCTCATGTGAGGAAGGAAGACATTGTACTAGCTGGTCTCTGAGGTCTCTTTTACTTCCAATAGACCGTGACTGATTAAATGGCTCTGCCGAAATTGGATAACCACTTGTTAAGAATGTGGTAGAAGGAATTCTTGATGTGGTAGAAAACTAGAATAAATATTAGGTAGTCTCTAAAACGGTTTTGACATTGAGATTCTAGAATCCTGGGATATGAAGGTCGATTTTAAAGGATTGAGGATTTTCCCAGTTAAGTCCTTCAGTAGTTAGTTACAAAATATATTTTTTGCTTTAGTGATGTTTTGTAGCAAGTTGAAGTAGTAAAAAACACTAACCTGCTATATGCCAGGCAGGCATTATTCTTGGTGCGGGGGGTATAAAGGCAAAGTGAAAGGGTCCCTGACCTCAAGGACCTTCTAATCTAACACAGGAGACAACACACACATCCATTGGCCTGAGAGGACTTGTGATTTCATTGGAATAGGGAACCTTAGATGAGAATGCAAATGTGCACCTTCTCTTCAATTTATAGTCTTTTGTCTGGAACAGAGATGAAATAACTTGCCCAGGATTACATAGTCATTAGTGCCAGAGGTAGGATTTGAACCCAAGACTTGGTTATGGAGCCAGTTCTATATCTGTTACCAGACCTTGCTACCTTGAACTTACTCCAAGTTTTGTAATCAAATCAATACTATAATTGCCTCTATAAAGGACATGACTTCACAGAGTGTGATTCTCTTCCAGGCCACCATACCCTTATTTGTGTTCCCATCTTTATATGAATGTAATCTCCTTGAGGGCAGGGATTGTTTTGTTTTTGAATTTTTATTCCCAGTATAGTACTCAGAACATAGTAAGTGCTTAAGAAATGCTTTTCATTCATCTGTTAATCCATTCATTCAGCCATCCACCCATCCACTCATTCATCCATTATTTTGACCTGGGTTTGAATTCCCAATCTTTAGCTTGCCACTTTTGTGGTCTGGGCCACATCACCTAACTGCTCTGGGTTCTGGTTCAACCAACATCTTTGTCAGTGAGTTGCATGAAGTCATAAATGGCATGCTTATCAATTCGTGAAGGCTTTGAAACTGAGAGGTATAGTTCTGACACTCAGAAGCTCCAAATATTCTGCAGGCTTGGACTGATAAGCTAAGTAAGGCAAAGGAGAATTTAATTGGGATGGACGTAAAGTCCTTTGTGTGGATTAAAATATGAGTTGCCCCATCAATTAGGGAATGGCTAAACAAACTGTGGTATATGATGGTGATGGAATTCTACTGGGCTGTAAGAAACCAATGAGCAGATTATTTTTTTTTTAACTTAGAAAGAATGACATGAGATAATGAAGAGGGAAATAAATGAGTAGAACCAAGAGAACATCATATACAGCTACAGATTTAATATTTGAAGAATGACTTGTGAATGTTCACCTCCCGAGAATCAACTGAGAAGTGGAGACATGAAAGACATGATCTACATATTTTGTCAGTAAGGAGGGAGTAGATAAAAAAATACTAATACATTTAAAAAAATAAAATGAAGTTGGCACATAAAAAATGAATTGCAAAAGTTCAGAGCAGGGACGTATGGATTGGTATGGAGATACACGTCAGCTAGTATAAAAATTAAATTTATATCTCTAATAATAAAAATAATATGAGGTTTATTAAGGATCATTAGAAATCAAGGAATAAAGAGGATACAAAATAAAAACCACATGCCCACAGCTGGTTGGCCATTTTCAAATTTTCCCCACCTTACCACCATCATTGCTGATGCTACATCATGCAAAAAAAAAAAAAAGGACATGGGAGGCGTTACTGCCAGTTAAATAATGTGATCTGTCAACCTGGAGACAAAGGAGAGATTATAGGGAATTCTGGGAAATACCAAGGACTTCTGGGGAATGAAGTCAAAGGTTTAAAATCTCCATTTATATACTAGGATGGATGGATTTCTAGAGTTCAGGAGTTCTGAGCTGCAATTGCCTATAGACTCTTCTGTTTGGTATTCATATACTGAGCCCCCAGGACCAGAGAGAGGCATTTGTTGCCTAAGGGATGTCCCAAGTCAGAAACAAAGCAGGTCAAAGGCCCCTTGGGTGGATCAGCGGTAGGATCAGGTGAGATCTGGGGAAGTTTAGGCTTAAAAAAAAAAAGTTAACATAAGGGAAAAACCAAATCACACCTGGGACCCTTAGTGAATGGGGAGCTCTAGGTGAGCCTACAATGCAACAAATACGATGGAATTTTAGCAGAAGGACAGAGTTCAGAACGAGGGAGAGGTAGTCCCTATGTACTGTATGCTAATCAGAATTGCATTTTGTTTTTAAACCCTTACCTTCTGTTTTAGAATCACTAAGAATTAGTTCCAAAGTAGGTGTAGGCAATGGGAATTAAGTGACTTTTCCAGGGTTTCACAGCTAGTAAGAGTGTGAGGCTAGATTCGAACTCAGCTTTTCCTGACTCCAGTTTTGATGTTCTATCTACTGTACCACCCAGCAGTTTCCAGTTAAGAGGAGAAGGAAAAAAAAAGATTTCCTGGCTATTCTAGTTGGGATGGGAAGCCTCTTTGGAGGTCTTCAAGTGGAGAATGGATGACCAAATGTTCTATCGGGGCAAGTACTGGGCTCTGAGGATCCTTCTATCTCTGAGGCTGAATCATCCTGTGAGCAAATGTATATGATATGGGGACATTGGATTACAGTAAAAATTCAGACTATAAATAAATGTACCTAAAGTTTGAATTTATATGGAACAGATAAATGAGGGACATCCTGAAGTCAAAGGGCTTTGTTTGTATGACAAAATAGACTAATACACGTTGCTACCAATTAAATTATGAACTAACAATTATTCCAGGTCATTATTGCCTTACCTTGACATTAACGGAAACTTCAAAGTGTGAAGTTATACATTTTTTAATTAAACAAATAGAATGATTAGAAAACACTTCAGCATTTAAGGCAAAGATGAGAGCCTTGCCAAGAACAGCTTAGCCATATATCCCTCTGCCCACTCATGGAGAAAAAAATGGCATGTACCTCTCAAGTGATATGACTCACTCATTACCTGTGAGATAGAGAACATCTGACCCAGACCACTCTGGGGGTGTCAGAGCATATTTTCCAAAGCTAATTGCTAGAAATAAGTCAACCTCCCTATTGTCAGCAACAGTGGAAAAGGAATATATTGCAATTTTGCCATTTGTAGAGCCTCTGAAATGTATTCTTCTGAGTTAGACTTCCTTGGCCATACCTGCGTGATGCAAAGCAACAAGATCTTGCTTTTCATACTTCAGGGATAGGCCTCACCTCTCATATCCAATCAGTTGCCAAGTTTACCCCTTCAACATTTCTCAAATTGGTCTCCTTCTCTCCACTTACACAATTGCCTTGTTAGTTCAAACCCTCATTACCTCTCACCTGGACTACCCTAATAGCCTTCTTAATTGGTCTCTCCCTTACATTCTCTCTACTCTTCAATCTATCCTACACAGAGCTGGCAAAATAATCTTCTTAAATAATAGTCTGACCCTATTACTTCTGTGTTCATGAAGCTTCAGCAGTATCTCATTGCCCAATTAAGGGGTACATGGGGTGCTCGGGGAAGATTAGCACCTCTGCTGTGAGGGTTTGCTGAGTCCTTTTTAGGGTTATTCCACCTTTGATTGACACCTGCTACCAGCACTCACCTGTGACTCCAAGAAGCTGTAGCAGAAACATAGGTCACACCCCAGTAAACCATCTTGGTAGGCTGTACCAGGCTGAGGCTAACCAAGAGAAGTCCTTTGGTCAGTTGGAAAGATGGTGTCTACACCAAGCATGTGAAGACTTTCTCCAGTGGAATGGGCAGATGAGAACAATTGATTCCAAGGCTATGAAGGCAGTAAACCATCTTGGTAGGTTAAACCAGGCTGAGGCTAACCAAGATACCTCAAGTCCTTTGGTCAATTGGAAGAGGGGTGTCTACTCCAAGCATGTGAAAACTTTTCCCAGTGGAATGGGCAGATGAGAACAATTGGTACCAAGGCTATGAAGGCAGTAAACCATCTTGGTAGGCTAAACCAGGCTGAGGCTAACCAAGAGACCTCAAGTCCTTTGGTCATTTGGAAAAGGGATGTCTACACCAAGCATGTGAAGACTTTCCCCAATGGAATGGGCAGATGAGAATAATTGATTCCAATGGTCTTAAAGACAGCTGAAGTGGATGCTGTTGAGTGCTAAGAGCTTGGTTGGACATCAAAGACATCAGGGTCATCCACAGCATCCTGAGTCATCACCACTTGTCTTGACTTTATTTTATCACACTGGATTTTGATAACTAGAATAGAGAGTGGGGCTGACAACTTTACAACTCTGTCCCACTTAAATCCAATTTATTCATGAGTCAAAAAACATCACTCAGTGATGTCATTTTGGTCTTTGGAACATGAAGGATAATAATTGTTGCCTTTAAGATAAAATATAAACTCCTTAGCATGACATTTAATTCCTGAACCAATCTGGATAGAGCCTAACTTTTCAATGGTGCAGCAAATCTCATGGGATTAATTTAGGTGGTATTACCGGAAGCGCACAGTTTATTTAGAGTGAGAGAAGGCAGTGCCATTGTACTGTGGGTTAATAAGAGCACATGTGGAGATTTGTGCTCAAGTTTGAGGATCATGTTTTAAAAGGCACATCGAAAATCGGTGAGGTTTTCAGAGGAGGGTGAGAAGGATGGTGAGGAGGATACACCATGTGGCCAGGAATAATGCTTTGGTTTGGGAAACAACAGACATGGTCTTACCAGAGGAAGTGGGTGTGTTGATTTGATTACTGTTCCCTGAGGAAAAAAAGGTGGAAAGAAGAGAGGGTAGATCCGAAATGGCAGGGCCAGTGAGGCAAAGCTGGCAAGTTTTTCCTGTGGTCCAATTTGGGGCTAGTTTCATATATTGGCCTTGGCTCAGGCTTGGCTCAGGGCTATTATCTGCTCCTTAAAGCCTGCCCTGATCCCCCTCTACATCCCAAGGTTCTTTCTTCTTCTTCTCTTCTTCTTCTTCTTCTTTCTTCTTCTTCTTCTTCTTCTTCTTCTTCTTCTTCTTCTTCTTCTTCTTCTTCTTCTTCTTCTTCTTCTTCTTCTTCTTCTTCTTCTTCTTCTTCTTCTTCTTCTTCTTCTTCTTCTTCTTCTTCTTCTTCTTCTTCTTCTTCTTCTTCTTCTTCTTCTTCTTCTTCTTCTTCTTCTTCTTCTTCTTCTTCTTCTTCTTCTTCTTCTTCTTCTTCTTCTTCTTCTTCAGTTTTCCTTCTGTTTATAGATTATATCTAGTTTCTACCCTTCTCCAAACACAAAGCTTGAGCCAGTGATTCTATTTGTATCCTCAGGTTCTTGTACTGTCCTAAGGGTGCATAAGAGATGTTTAATATATTTATGTGCAGTTGGACTATTGAATTCCTCACCTTCCGCATGGCATGGTAGAGTAGAACAGAAAAGTTATTTTATTAAGTTGCATTAAGATATGTTGAGTTTAGGGGCAGCGAGGTGGATAGAGATCCAGATGTGGAGTATGAAAAATTAGAAGAAGAATCATGATTCCTTTGTATCATTCCTCATTCTGTTTTTCTTCTTGATGCTGTAAGGATAATTTAGGGTTGTGACCTAATCTAAGTTTGATCACCAGGGGATATGCCAAATAAAATACCCAAGTCAGTTTGGAAATATATGGTGGTTTAATCAATATATGGGGAAGAAATCAAGGAGAAGAGAGAGGGAAAAGTATAGGAGTTCTCCCACCCAGCCTGTGCCAGGGGGAGTTCAAATTCCTCTGCTATGAGGTCTTAGAATATTAGAGGCTTTCCCTAAGAGGATAGTGTTTAGAAGGTAAAGAAGAGAAAAATCAGCCTAAACTCCGAGAGATCCCAGAGAAGATGCCATGCCTGGACTAGGATACTAGGCTTCCTCCAGTATGGTATCAAGGAAAACTCACCGCTAAATCTGGACAATAGCAGCTGCCAAACCAAGATGCCAATAAGCTCAGCAAGCTGCCGCCAGCCACCTCTCTGCCGTCAAAGAGGCTGGAGAAAGTGACGTGAAATATATAGACGATTTTATATCACTTTCCTGCATCTCACATGTACCAATCATATATTAGGCTTGACTTAGGACAGCCCAGGGGTCTGTCAGTTGTTTCTGATTTGTCATTTGCTAGTACATGTCTATCATAGGCCATCCTCCTAGATACTTAATCCTTAAGTATGGGTGTAGACATTCCTGATTTTGTTAGACTAAGTAGGGTGGAATAATCTAAAGTTCACAATTTCCTGATTTTTGTTAGACTAAGTAGGGTGGAATAATCTGAAGTTCACAATGCATCAGTTCATACAATTCTTCCCCATCTTCTAATTCTTCATATTTGTTTTTTGCAGAACAATAATATTCTGTTACATTCAGATATTATAATTTGTACAGCAAATTTGTATTGAATACAAATTAAAAGAACACGAAAATGCCGCTGATCTCATATTGGATGCATAGACCAATTCTGGCCCCAGAGGATACTGGAGAAAAGATTGTCCTCTTGGTGGCAGAGTGTCAGGACTCTCCAGTGGCTAAAATGGGGCCAGTTTTGGCAAAGAAAAGGTTTCTTTCTGTAAAGGGATAAAGCAGATATAGAAAAGCATAAACTACTTGGAACCAACCAAAATAAAAATGAAAATTAAACATTTTTCAGTGGTTTATTTTTCTTGTTATACCGTCATCATTATGTGATATCCCCCCCTGCCCCTATTAAGTAAAATCAATCATGACCAGAGTGACCCCAATTGACATGGCTGGGTAGCCAGAGGCCCTGAAACCTATATAAACCAACTGTCACACTATTATGGTGATCATAGGTCCAGCTTCCCTGAGCCGACTTTTTTTTTCTTTTCCAAGAATGATTCACAAGGAGTACCTCTATGCAGTTATCATGCTAAATAGGCCATTCTGTCATTCAGTCTCCAAGGGCCTCAGTTTCCCCATTTGTAAAGTGAGGAGATAGGTCTGGATGATGTCTGCTGTCTCTTCCAGTTCTTACTTCATGAGCTTAAGAATACAGGAACTGGGGGGCAGCTGAGTAACTCAGTGGATTGAGAGCCAGACCTAGAGACAGGAAGTCCTGGGTTCAAATCTGACTTCAGACACTTCCCAGCTGTGTGACCCTGGGCTTAACCCACTTAACCCCCATTGCCTAGCCCTTACCACTCTTCTGCTTTGGAGCCAATACACAGTATTGATTCCAAGACAGAAGGTAAGGGTTTAAATAAAGAATACAGGAACTATACATTTCAGCAATGCCGTCGATGATTTTGCACACGTTTCTTTCTAATGATGCTTGCTTTTAATTGAAAAATACTCAAAATCCAAGCCGCCTGCATGGCTGAGTCATATGATGTTGTGCAATATTTTATGACATCCCATCTGGTAGGATGCACCATGAAAGGGCACAGCGTTCCGTGATTCTCTTTCAACATGGGCTCCAGGTAGAGGTCCTCTCAAGATGGTGTATGATTCAGGGTTATCTTGGAAAGGTGGCTCAGCAGTGACTTAATAGTGCCAAGCAAACGTAAACATTTATAAAGATATGCATTAGACAAAATGTGTTTTTCCCTTCCAAATGCTATAAAATTATTGGCATTCATTTGAAGAACTTGTTAAGCATTTAGAAATTCACTACTAGTAAGTATCTGGAATAAGCCTTAAGGCAAGTTCTGTTTACAGACAAAGTCTGTAAGATATCCAAATACCACCGTGATGTGTTTATAGTTTGCAGAAGAATTAAATATCAAGTCCTGTTGAGTGTGCATTTCTAAATGAGCATTAAATATGTGCATGTGTATGCGTATGCGTGTGTCTATAGGTGTACACCCCAGCCCCAGAGTCTCACCCAGGAGAGACCTTGCACTTAATTTTCTCTTTCTAGTTCACTTCCAGCAGATGGGGGACTCTCTAAGGGTCTGAAGGTCATCGCTAGGAAGGAGTTTACTTTGGCAAATGTTTTTCACCTGGAAACATCTTCCCTGCGAAATGAACCAGCTCCGCTTGGGCTTGTGATGTTCCGCTACTGACAGATGGAGAATTTTGAAGTGAGTTCCAGCTAGCTCTGACAGCCATCACTTCCCACCATCCCTTAGTGAAAAATGAACTTCTAAGAGTGGCAGGAAAGTGCTGATGTCACCTACCGGGGACCTACAGAGGATGTGAATATCACGAAATGATCATCACGAATATCAGGAAGGAGGCTCTTTTTTGGGGGAGGAGGAATAAATCCAGACTCCAGTCAATTGCTATCTAAATCTGGAGGCTCCCCTGGTGCATCTAAGGGATCCAAGGGAAGGAGAAGGTGGTCTTGTGGAATTTGCCAACATAGGCTTAAAGGAGGTGCTTTGTCTAACCAAAGAAGGAGTGAAAGTTCTGAGGAATAGAGGTACTTCTCTGGTTCAGGTACACTGAAAAGGAACGCTTTTCATGTTTCCTTTAGAGTAGAACCCAGAACACTGATCTTGGAGACGGGAAAGATCTTGGAGTCTAATCCCCTCTAGAAGAGGGAAAAGGCTTGGAGAAAGGAAATGACTTTTATTTCTTGACTCCAGTTCCAGGGCTGTTTTCACTAAATCACATATTTGAGTCTAATATATACAATATTCAATAAATACCTACTGTGTGTATGAATGGAAATTTTGAGCCTAAAATATATTTAGTTATTGATTATTAATTTTAAAACCCACAGTGTATAGACTTCCATACTGGGTACTGCAGAAGATACTGATTTTTAGAAAGGGCCTTTTCTCTGCCTTCAAAGAGCTTAGTGTTTAGAGGTTAATCTAGGTAGCTTTGTGGTTTATAAAGCACTTTTCTCACAGTAATCTTGTGAGAGAAGATCCTAGGATTAAAGACTGGAAAGGTTCTTAGAAAGCATTTGATCAATTTTTCTCATTTTACTGATAAAAGGAAACTGAGTCTAGAGCAGGTAAGTGGCTGGCCCAGCCTCACATTAAGGAGTGTCAGATCCTGGACTAGAACTGATGCCTTCTGGCTGACTACTTAATTACATTTGGAAAACCATAGAAAAGTTTGTTCTTTTGTCAGAAATGGCTATCAGTTAAATACATTTAAACAAATGTTTTGAGTGAGAAGTCACTCAAAGTCCTTAGTCCTCCTTCTTATTCTATAAAAGATGCAACAGGTTAGATGACTTGCCTGGAGTTACTAGAAAGATAATGGGACTACCCGGATTTGAACTCAAGCCTTCTGACCGACTCTGGGTTCTTGTGGCCTAGGCAATGAATATAAGTTAAAATTTAACAAAATCAGAATCTGCATAAGATTCTGCCAAAAAACTTGGACTTGGGTTGTGAATCTTAAAAACTACTCAGACTGTACTTTAGAAGATTTGAATTTAGTATTCCCTTATTGTAACAATGGAGATACTTGGTCTAACAAGAATCAGGAATGTCTTGGGAACTTTACATTCCTCCACCCATACTTAGACATACTTTAGGGGAAGATAAAGTTGTAAACTCCTGATTGAACAATGAAAGTACTTAACTCATACCTTATAGTGAAGCTAGAACCTTAACTTAGGTCTATTTTTAGCTCTCATACAAAAAGGTGTTAAGTACCTGTAAAGGTTAAATTAATCACAAAAAGGTCAAGTAACTCACCAAAAGGCAAAGCTTAACAAAGAAGTGTGAAGTACTCAAAAGATATAATCTAACCAGAGAAGGTAAGAACTAAAGAGTGGTGAGAACTAAGAATGGGTAGTCTTGGAAAAAAGTGTCTACTGTGATTGGTAGGTGTGAAAATTTAGGGGAGGTGATATAAGAGAAATTTTCTTTAAAAGGAAGGGGTAAAAAGTCAGTTGAAGCAATTCAGTTCAGGATGGAGATTCTGAAGGTCTCGTGGTGAATGATAAGACTGAATCCCTTACCTTTAGGCTCAGGGAGGCCACTTTGGCCAAGGCCTTTAACTACTACCTGGCTCAAGCCTGAGCCAGAGCAGTTTAGATAAATTCTCTCTCTTTCTCTCCTTTCCTTAATTCCTTCTCTCTATATTAATTAAAATCTCCATAATTTCCAGACTGACATGGGAATTTAATTTGGTGACCATTTAAATCTAGATTTCAAGTCACAACACTAAAATTATCTTTACAGGGTAAAATGAATCAAACTATAATTACATTTATCTTCTGAGATATAATTCTTAATGTAGGTCTGGAAATTTTAATTTGCAACTTAGATTGTCCATAAAACCAGGTATTTTATTAATAAAAGGATGAATTTTTGAAACAGATTAATGTATGGTAATTAATGTAAGGAGCTGGTGTGGTATAATGGAAAGTATTTTTGGATTTAAATGCTCAACAATGAATACTTGTGTGATCTTGGGCAAGTCATGGCCTCTAGGACCCTTTTCCTCCTCTTTAAAAAAGGCAGTTTCCTTATCTGTAAAATTGTTACTTTCTAAGGTCAAGACCTCTAATTATGGAATTCTTACAAATATACAGATAAGGTCAGGGATAGGGGAGCATCCCTGGCTGTCCCTGCACCTGGGGGATGCTGAGGGTGGTGGATGTCTTGTCTTCAGGAGTTCTGAGTTTGGTAGGGCTAAAGCTAATTGGGTGTTGGCACTAAATCTGGAACCAGTATGATGAGGCTCTGGAAGCAGAGGTCCACTGGGGTGCCTAAGGAGGGATGTACTGGCTTATTTCAGAAAAAGAACACGGGGTGGGGGGGAAGCTGGGTGGCTTGAGAGTCAGGCCCAGAGACAGGATGTCCTGGGTTCAAATCTGGCCTCAAGACACTTCCCTAGCTGTGTGTGACCCTGGACAAGTCACTTGACCCCCATTGCCTAGCCCTTACCACTCTTCTGCCTTGGAACCAATACACAGTACTGATTCTAAGGTGGAATGTCAGGGTTTAAAAAAAAAAGAAAAAGAGCAGGTCAAAGCTTCCATGCTGAAGATCGGTGATGTAGCATCTCGGAGTAGCTGCTGTCCTACCAGCCTGGATGAGGAGGGAGACCTGATCTTAAAAAGAAGGAAAAAAAGGCATAGAATCCCAGCCAAGTAGGAAAGGGAATAGCCCAATTCCAACACATGTACTGCAGAGAGGATGACACACAAGTCTTACCCTAAGTAAAGATCTGTTGTTCGGTCATTGAGGCATGCCTGACTCTAGGGACCATCCTGTTCATAGGGTTATCCTAGCAAACATACTGGGGACGTTTGCTATTTCCTTCTCCAGTGGTCACTACAAAGTAGCTGAGGCTGAATTTGAACTCGATTCCAGGCTTAGTGCTCTATCCACCGAGTGACCTTGATGGCTGCCTCCTGAATAATGATGTGGAAATAGAGAAACTAGGCTGAATGTCTTTATCCCCGTCCAGCCTTTGGGCGCTAAGGGGGCTGGCCTGACCAGAGGCGCTAAGGTGAGGGAAAGCCAGCACTGGGACACTTCCAGCTTTAGTGCCCCTGACAAAGGCCTTGGCCAGAAGACTAGGATGCTGCAGAGAGAGAGAGTGCTGGAGAAGACAAAGATGTCTTATCACAGAGTGAGGAAGTGCCAGGGTGGTTAAGCATCCCTGAGGCACAGATGGGAAGGGGAGCAGGCAAAGTTCCTTCATAGAAGGCAGTAATCAGGCCACATGTTGTAGAGGCTCAGAAAGTTTGCAACCAAACAAAAACCTTGAAAGGCTCAGCCTCTATAGCTAGAGAACAAAGGTAAGCTTTGGACTTGCCAGTGCTTTATACACAGGAGATGGTGGCTGAGGGGAAGACCTGAAGCCCAACTGTAGATAATACAGGAGGAGACAAAGCGGGGTCCTAGCATCCTAACTATGTGGGCAGAAGTTATTTGAGCTTAGTCCTGATAAAAAGTTCCAATGCAGGAAAGAAAGTTTGAAATATGAAGAAACAGAAGACATTGGTAATCAAGAAAATTTTATGACCCAAGGGATGTCCAGGCCACAAGTCTAAAGGAAAAGAATTACTACATAGGTACCACAAGCAAAACTTCAGATAAAGATATAACATGCCCACAAGGCCTATTAGAATTTATGGAAGAGATGACATAAGTGATTAAAAGAGCTATTGTAAATTAAATGAGAGGTCTAACGGAAAGAATTTTAAGGAGAATTGAACAGATTCATATGGGAATTGAAAAATTTTACCTAAGAAGAGATCCTCTGAAAATGAGAATAGACTAAATAGAAATAAATAACTTCATAAGACAAAATAATTTAAAACAACCCAAAAGAATTTTTAAAAGTTAGGAGAAAGTATAAGGCATATCCTATCAAAAACACCTGATGCAGAAAACATCTTAAGGAGAAATAATCTAGGAACAATCTAATCATTGTCAGAAAACCATGGACTGCCCTCTACCCCCCAACAAATATTCCAAGAAATTATAAGTGAAAAATTCCTAGACTTTTAGGATCAAGGAGCAAAGTGAAAACAGAAAGAACCCAATGGTTAATATTCTGAAAGTAACCCCAAATGAAAACTCCCAATAGTGTCACAGCCAAAATCCAGAACTTTTATGTAAAAAACAACAACAAAAACTACAAGCACCAAAGAAAAAGTTCAAGTATTAAAGAATAACAGTAAAGATAATGACAAACTTGGTAGCTGCCAAATAAAAGGAAAAGAGAGATTGGAATGATAATCCAAAAGGCAAAAGATAAAAAAAAGTTTATAGCCAAAGATAATCTATCTGCCAAAACTAAGTTGTTTTTTTTTTCCATGTAGGAAAATGGAACTGTAATGCAATAGAGGACATCCAAGTATTCCAAATGAAAGACCAAAGCAGAACAGAATCTCTGCAATGCAAACATGAGAGTCAAGAGAATTCTAGAATGGTAAATATGTTGAACCAACGGGAATTCTATATTATGAGGAAATATTTCCATTCTAATGGGGAGAAAGAATGAGTATCTTATAATAATCTTTATGCATCATAGAGAAAGTTTAATAAGATGGGGCATAAGGTGGTTTATTTTCTATTTGGATAATTTTAAGAAAGAAAGGCATACATTAGAGAACAAAGGATGGAGAAAAGTTTGGAGTTTACTGTTATATATAAAAATGAGAACATAAAAGCAAGGAAGAAAGGGTTGGGCAAGTGGACACCACAGGTACCTCATTTTCATTTGAGCCAATACAAAGGATACAGCGATACAGCATTGTGGGGAAGGAGGGAGGAAGAAGGAGGAGGAGGAGGAGGAGGAGGAGGAGGAGGAGGAGAGAGAGAGAGAGAAAGAGAGAAAGAGAGAGAGAGAGAGAGAGAGAGAGAGAGAGAGAGAGAGAGAGAGAGAGAGAGAGAGAGAGAGAAGGCTAGCAAGATAGAGACAGAGACAGAGACAGAGACAGAGACAGAGACAGAGAAAGAGAGTTTGGAAAAATATAAAACAGAAAAACAGGCAGGGACAGTGAGAGAAAAGTAGGGGAGGAGTTAAGAGGAATGAAAATAAGGGAAAGATTGGTCAGAAGGTGGATCCTAAAAGGAAATTGAAAAGAGTAGGAAAGACAAAAAACTGTGATTTGTGTCTGAATGAGGGAAGAGAGAATAAAAGCAGTGGAAAGGAAGCAAACCATTTACTAGTTCTTTTTCTGACTGCCTTCTTTGTAAAGAGAAGAATGAGGAGTAAGAATCTTAGGGGGATAAGATAAAGAGAATTTCAATTAGTCATTACTTCAAATGTGAATTGATGAGCTTGCCAATAAAATTGAAAAAGAAAGCAGAATTCAAACATATATATATATATTTAATATATAATAAATATATATTTAAAACACCTGAAATGTCAAAACTCAACATAGTTAAGATAATGACTGGAGCAAAATTTTGTTATTGCTGTCATTCAGTCATGTGTGACTCTTTCTGACCACATGGACCATAGTACTCCAATTCTGAGATTGGAGTTTTCTCCAGCTCTTTTTACAGATGAGGAAACTGAGATATTGATGTTTAATTTTTCAATCTCCCATTTGATCACATCTAGCTTACCTTGGTTCATAAATCTTACATTCCAGGTTCCTATGAAATGCTGATATCTTGGGTGACAATGAACTTAAATGGATGGGAATAGTTAAACTTAATTCAGGTGATCATAATATGGACTACCATGGGCAAAAATCCCTTAGAAGAAATGGAGTAGCCCTTATAGTCAATAAAAGGGTGAGAAAAACTGTACTGGGGCATAATCTCAAAAATGACAGAATGATATGTATTTGAAGCCAAGATAAATCATTTAACATCATAGTTATGATGTTAACATAGTTAACATAGTTAACACAATGTTATGCTTCAACTATTGATACCAAAGAGGCCAAAGTTGCTAAGTTCTAAGAAGACCTATGGTATCTTCTGGAATTAACAAGAAAAAAAGATCCACCCCATTCATTGCAAAAGATTAGAATGCTAAAGTAGGAAATCAAAAGATAACTGGAATAACAGGCAAGTACTGCTAACAGCAAGGTAAATGGAGATGATGAAATTCCAGTTGAGCTATATAAAATTGCAAAAGATAATGCTGTTAAGAGTTGCATTCAATATGCCAGTGAATTTGGAAAACTCAATAGTGGCCACAGGATTGAACAAGATCAATTTATGTCCCAATCCTAAAGAAGGCAAATGCCAAAGAATGCTCAAATAACTAATCAGCTGTGTACAGCTCACACACCAGCAAGGTTATGTGGAAGATTTTGCAAGCTAAAATATGGCAATAGGTAGTAAACCAAGAATTACCAAAAGAGCAGGCTGGTTTTTTGAAGAGGCAGAGGAACTTAAAATGAAATTGTTAACACTTGCTGGACTACAGAGAAGACAAGGTAATTCTAGAAAAAAAAATGTACTTCTGCTTCACTGATTATACTAAAACCATAGACTGTGTGGATCACAATAAAATGTGGCAAGTCCTCAAAGAGAGAAAAATCAGATTCTTTTACTTGTCTACAGGGAACCTAGATGTGGATCAAGAAGCAAGTTAGATCAAATATGGGACAACTGATTGGTTGAAGACTGGGAAAGGAATACAGACAGGTTGTACATTGTCACCTTATTTGAGTTACATGCAGAGTATATCATGCGAAATACCAGGGTGGGCAAATCAAAAGTCAGAATTAAGGTTGCCAGGAGAAAATATCAACAATCTCAGATATGTAGATGATACTACTATGAGGGTAGAAAATATAAAAACTGGCTTGAAGCTGAACATAAAAAACCTTTATCTCTCAGCAATTGGTCCTATGATCTCCTGGCAAATAAAGGGAGAACAAATGGAAGCAATGTCAAATTTTATATTCTTGAGCTCAAAGATCACCACAGATGTCAACTGCAGGCAATAAAATTAAAAGACTTACTGCTTAGAAGGAAAGTGATGTCAAATATGGACAGTATACTAAAAAGCAGAGAAATCATCTTGTTGACAAAGATTTGTACAGTCAAAACCATGGTTTTTCTAGTACCAATGTGCTGCAGATTTGACACCTTTGAATTGTGGTGTTGGAAGAAGTCTTTTGAGAGTTCCTTGGACAACAAGGAGATAAAATCAGTCAATACTTAAAGAAATTAATTCGGACTATTCACTGGAAGATCAAATAATGAAGCTGAAGCTTAAATACTTTCATCACACAATGAGAAGACAGAACTCATTGGAAAAGATCCTGATGTTGGGAAAGACTGAAGGGGATGGCAGAGGATAAGATGGATACTATCATGGAAACAATAAACATGAACTCCTAGACAGACAGACTGTGGGAGATAGTGGAGGACAGAAGGGCCTGGTGTGCTTTGGTCCATGGTTATCATGAAGAGTTGGATATGACTGAACAATAGCAATCTAAGAGACATTAATGAAAATGAATCAATTCAAATAATAGTTTACATTATTATCAGAGATCTGTGAATTATTTTCAGATCTAGTTTAGGTACCCAAAAGGCAGGCCTAACCTGAATTATAAGAAAATTTCAAATAACCAGCTATGAATGGTTATGACAGAAGCCCAAAATATAAATAAAAAACTATTTGTAATACATGAAATCAAGTTGAAAACCCATGCCCAAACTCAGCTGTAGAATCTGTACTTCAAATATACCAAAAAGTAGACAAAAGAAATTGGTGTATTTTATTCATGAAAATTATTTAAGTAATTTATTTCCAACTATATGTTTACAAGCTATTTCCATAAAAATATTTCAGGAAAAGGAGACCACAGGTATGAAAATTTTAATTTAAATATCCTATGATAAGAAACAATTACAAAAACAAAAACCATGTTAAATGAGACATAGTGACAAGAAATGGGCTATCAAAACATGTTAAAAGTATAAAAAATTTACATCTAATTTTCCTGCTGAAATTTACATTTTATTTAAAAGAACACATGAAAGGGAAAGGGGCATTTTTTCCTTCTATTCTAGGATGTTTTATACAGAAACCTACAAAGTCTATTTTCAAAAGCTTCTTCAAAAGTACCTAGAAAGACACACAAAAAGCACACTTTAATTCTTCTTGGGAAAATATTTTAGAAAATTAGGCTTGATAAAAGTGGGTGACTTTGATTTTGAACTGAATGTTATGTTTCCTTCTGAAATACTTCTCCCAAATTTTCTCTGCACGCCTTGATTTAGTTCATGGATACTTCTTTTATGTGCTGAAAAAGAGAAATAGAATGCTAAAATGCCATTCAAGAAATAATTCATTCACTTAATACTTGTAGGAATTATAAACCCAAGAAGGAAAACACATTCACAGAATTCAACCATGTAAAAAGTAAAATACCAGTCCTTTTGGTTAAAAAGTAAAGTTATTAAAAGTCCTATCTAGAGATGCTAAAGACAAATTTTTAGAAGCTAAATGCAATGATTTCATTAAGTCCTCATGGAGTAGAGTTCTTTCATATATCCCAGAACGTGAAGTAACCTTTCTATCTTTTCCCCTCTCATCTAATTAAAGATCCTATTTTCACTGTCATTCCCCTTGCTTTTCTTACCTCATTAACTTTTGTCCCTGTTTTTCTGTCTTAAATACATGTACCTTTTTCCAGTCCTGAAGAAAAAAATTATCACTGGTCTCACTGCTTCTTTCAATTTTATGGTCTTAAAACAAAGAGGTATTTTTTCATTGATCTAGCTTGTTTTTAATTTAATTTTGATATCTGAATGTATCCCTTTCCACCTTCCATTCAGCAAGTCATTCTTCATAACAAAGATTTAAGATTTAAAAAGAAAAGTGAAAAAATAAGCAGTTCCATAAAACTAACCAACAAATAAATCCAATAGTGTATATACTAGTCCACACCCATAGTCCTCAAACTCTCCGAGTTCTCAAGAACAAGCTTGGTCATTATCATCATTCAGCATTCATTTTCATTCTGGTTTAATGCTTTTGATTTATGTTACCATGGTCACTGGGTAAAATGTTGCTTTCCTATTCCTGCTTACTTTAGCCTGCATCAGCTCATGTAAGTATTTTTATGTTTCTCTGAATTAATATTCATCTCTCTAGGTACAGTAATATTCCATCTTTTTATGTACTATAATTTGGCCAGCCATCCCCCTAGTAAGTGAGCATCTTCTTGGTTTTTAGTTCTTTGCTACTCCCCAAAGTGCTGCCAGAGGATCACTGAGATCATTTTGATATATAGGAAGCTTTTCTGTTTTTGATATTCTTGGGATATGTGCCTAGTAGGTAGAATATGAGGGTCAAAGGATACAGTTTGTCCATCTTGCTAGCATAATTAATTCCAAATTGTTTTTCAGAGTTCAATTCTATATTTTTTTGAAGTTTATTTTGCTTGGCATCTTCCCACTTTAAAACATCGTCTTTCTCTGCAAACTAACCCTTTCTCAAACTCTTCATTATCATCAAGGATAAGCTTATATGAACCTTGGTGGGAGGTAGGGAAAAACAAGAAAGGAAGAAAGAAGGTCGATAAAGAGATTTAAGGAGAAATTAGACCTGGAAGAAGCAGAGGAAACAAATGATAACTCCTCCTATACTAGGGAAATGTGCAAATATTTGAAATACAAAAAGGAAAGAGCCTAATAACCTAAGAAGGGAGACTGATCTAAGAAAGAGAAGAAATCCCATTAAAAATAAGGCCATTCATTAGATCAGAGGTTCTTTTTGCATTTGTATATTAAATTTCCTTTTTAAAATATAGCTATCAAAATAGTTTTTCTTCAATTTTATGTGCTAAATTGGTTTGAATAGAGGTGACAACTTCCCTTTGAACCTGGCATGTATAAAAATTACATGCAGAATAGGCTTGGATTATTTTTCAGTGTGTGTTTTTTTCCCAAAGAGATCTGATTTTAAGGGGTGTGGTTTGCATTTAGAGTAATAGGTTACAATATGTTACTTGTTTGCAAAATTATAAGGAACTCAAGGATTCATGAGTTAGCACACATCTACAGAACAAATAGCTGTCACTAAATATCACTAAATACAATGCAAGTAGTTAAATATTTTGAGGACATTTTCATTCTCAAGATTTTCTTTGGTGTCTTAAAGCTCTGTCTATAAATCACTTTTTACTTGACACTGCACAATCACAGCATGCAAACACCAATAAAGCTTGGCAACATAAAGAACTTTAAAATGAAAATAGAACACTAATAAGAGAGGGTGAAATTAAGGGTTTTCATGTAAGATTCAAAAACAGCCTCTGTATATGAATTTGCTTCTTCTAATCCTGTTTGCAATGACCCCACACAGAAGAGTCAAAAAACTGATTGCTCTGGAACTCTTTCTCTTAGAACATCACTGTCTAAGAATAGCTGAGTTGACAAAGAGTCCATTTCAGTGTCTGTACTTATAACAATTGTCCCGATTGGTTAGATCTACCTGAACCACTATGCCAGCATAACCCTCAGGGTCACCTCCTTTTAATGAAGAAGACTGAGAGGACATATAAAACCGAGACTGTTATTTTTCTTTCTATAATCCTATGTATTTTATTTTATGCATCTAAAACACCATTCTAATTAAGGTTGACCATACTGCCCAACCCACAGTTTTGAAAGTTCCTTCCAATTTTTAGGTTCCATGCTTCTAATTTGAAAATCTGAGGGCTAGAATGATATGATAGATAACTAACATTATTTTCTACATATATTTTGGGTAATTGTAGCTAATGTTATTAGTTCCATGAGGAGATGTTAGTAAAGGTGAAGAAGAAACTAGGAAGATGGCTGCGTGGCACAATTGTTAGTGGAAGGCTATTCTCCCAAATGGCCATGTATCACACTTCTGTGATACAGGTGAACAACCTGTATCCCCAAGGAGAACACCGGCCTTTTGAAGCCCTTTCTCTATACTCCTAGGACAGCGGTAGCAAACCTTTTAGGGACCGAGTGCCCAAACTATAACTAAACTATAAGCATGTGAGCTTCCCCCTTCCCCCAGATAGGGGAGGGAGGAAGCGCTCCCATTGGGCTGCTGGGCAGAGGAGTGGGGGATGGGAGGAATGTCCTCAGTTGCACATGGAGAGGAGGAAGGGAGCAGCCCCCTCTGGCAGGCTCCAGCACGTGGGCCATACGTTCACCAGCAGAACCCTAGGACCTCCTAATACTCCCTGAAGAGTATGCATTTAGTAGGTGTTGGCTTATTTGAACACTGAGAATCTCTCTCTATTCCCATTAGTTGCTTTTATAAGCTGGTGGGCTGGGAGCTTGGGAGTCAGTCAGAGACTGAGAATGGGTAGCAGGTGAAGAAACAATTTTTTTCAAACTGCCTGATGTATAGATTTTTCTTTAAACAGTCTAGTCCTGTATAGAGAACTCTCACTGCGGAAGCTCTTTGCAATAAGGAAGGCAAGCAGCCCCTCCCCAGTTTGGAGGGTTAGAGCTGCCTGATGCTTGATGCACTGGGGTAAGGCATATACCTAGGATAACTAAGCCAGCATATGCCAGGGGTAGACTAAGGCCCCAGGACCCGTGATGCCAAGCCCAGTTCTCTTGGTGCTAGGCTGCTTTTTGGATAGATCATATAAAACAAAAGCTTCAAATGGATATAACTCCTTTAAAAATTAATCTAAGATACAGCCCATTGACTTGTATACTATGTCTTGCCCATCAATAGCCATATTCTCCAATTCTGGTTAAGAGCTGAGACCTACAACTTACCCTTCATTGGTCTGCTTATCCTTGAACATTCCTGACTGGAAATATCCTTTCGAACACGCTTAGTAGCTACAGAATCCTGTATGGTCCTTAACGAATTGCTGGATGCAGAACTTGAAAAGAATTGATAGAAAAAATTTTGTGATTTTTACAATATAATACAGAGAACTGACATATGCATAATGCTGTCTGGTTACAAAGAGCTTTACCTGCACATGCGTGCGCACACACACACAGACACACACAGACACAGCAGGCGAGAGAGATGCCCCAAGGATTCTCCTTGCTTTATAGAAGAGGATAAAAGGACCTCTATTACCTCCCTCTCCCAGGGTTGCTGTAAGGAAGGCTGTGAGGGTCATTGAAATGGGGTATGTAAAGCGCTTCTGTGACCACAGGGATTTATTTTTGAAGGTTTTATCTCAGTGAGGAAAGCACTCTATAAACCGTCAATGGAAATTGAGAGGTGAACGACTGTTTTCTAGCTGTCTCAACAACCCAGAACTCAGCTAAGAGCAAGGAAAGGAACAAAAAAAAAAGCTCTAGTGACAGAGAGGTTCCCAAGCCCATAAAACAAAAACTTATAAACTTTAACTATCAGAAACAAGATCAAATGAGATCCTGTGCATAAAAGTGATTAGAAAACTGTAAAGTGCTATACAAAATTAAGACGGACTATAATTAATGAGAAGCCCCACAAGCAATTTACTCTTATTTTGAATTTTAACAAGCTTAGTTATACAGTTCCCTAGCCTAGATCATAACAAGCGGGATGTATTAAGAGAGAAAAAATACTGAAAAGTAGACAGAGAAACTAAAAAAAAAAATAGTTGTCTGGGGACATTTACTCTAGGGGTAAAGAACACACACATCTCAAGATGCCCTTGGGCCATTCACTTCCATTACAACATTATACAAGTGACAGATGTTTATAACAATGACCCTGAGTCATAAAGCAAAGGTTTTATTTTAGAAAAATTTCCATCCAAAATTGTGAAAATAAAGATTCTAATTATTGAGTAAACTTAAAGTTAATGCCAAATAAGGTACTATCATCCTGTCATGCTCCCTTTAAATTAATACACTTGCTTCATTTAGTCAAATGATTAGATGCTTCCCCTTCTTCTCCACCCCATTCCCCTTCTCCCCCCCAAAAGAGCATCTTATAGGCATAAGACTCACTGGCTATCTTGGATGAGTGTTTATTCTTACATCTTATTTTATGGTTGTTTTGGATTGTGTCAAGAACACAATCATTTTATATAGCATCTTTCCTATAAGAAATCTGGGCTATGAATAAATAGCACCACTTGAATAAAACTCACATTTCCAGGAATGTAATCCCAGTGTAATCAAGTAAATGGAATGTTTATGTGTGGGTCAAATATACATCCAGCTTAATAAGCTTTGTAGCTACACTTAAAAAAAGTCTTAAGATTTAGTTAAATATTCCACTGATGAAACATGTTCAATATTCATGTCACAAGAGGGCTTTGAGTCCTGGTTTTGAGGTTAGAGCTGTAAAGAGAAAGACATAAAATGTGTAGGTAGGCGTACAAAATTAAATTGACAAAAATAATGGCCAATGAGGGGAGGGATTTGAGGTTTTGTCCTTCCTTTTCACTAAACTGTTGTTAGATGATTCTCTAAAACTGCTGCTGAAAGCTACCAAAAATGTCTTGCGTTCTCTAGAAAGTTTTGTTTGATATGAGATTCTTGAGTTATAGGCAAAGTACTAATACATACTATTTAAAACTTAATCTGTTTCTTAATCACAGAATCTCTCAAAATCAGTGCAACCTTAATGGAAGAATGAGGTCATTCATTGTAGAATGAGATGAAATATTCCAGCTTTGAAACAATCAGATGGATATAAGCAGAGTCTATCTGACGTATCGTGTGGGATTATATCTGGTAAACATATTCTCAGTCAGGTAATTCTGTTATTATACTCTTAATTTATAAGACTAAAATTGTATTTTTCCAACTGACATGGTCATTCAACATGAACAGTTTAGTATTATGTTGGAATTACTAGTACTTTTGGACTATGATCTAAATATTTGGGCAAGAAGTAAAACAGACATACTCAGAATATCCACACACATATAGATTAAGCTTGTGGATAAGTGGAAAATACCAGGGTTTATTACTATCACGCTCATGTAGATTTAATTAAGGAAAAGGAGGATCAAAAAAAGTAATTATGTACATTTCTAGCATTAATCTCTCTTAACCTTAGTTAATGACAGGATCTAATTACTGTTTCCAAAGGGAACTTAACAGAAGCAATTCATATGCTTAGAAAAAATCAACTTACTTTCTTTACACATCATGTTACTGAACACTATAGTGTTAGTTGTTATCCTAGAAGCATATATCTTTATTTATATGCCACTAAACATGATTCACACAACTATGGAAATTTCAAAGTATCAAAAGTAACTGAAGGCTCAAATAGCTTTTACTTCAACATCTTAAAATCTTTCCATGAGCTTGCTTTTGACTTTTGTATAAAACAAAGCAGTCTACCAACAATGGACTGGGGATAGGGAAGTGAGGAATCAATTAACAATAAGGAAGGAGGAACAATTTGGAGGAACAAATATGACACTTGGCTTGAGCTGGGAAAAAGTCAGGAATGATTTTAATTACTAATAATATATGATAAGCAGAAGCAGCACTTTGTAAATACCTTATCTTCTGTCTTAGAATTGATATTAAATTCCAAAGTAGCAGAAATTCAGTAGGTGAATACACCATTTTTAGGATTTTAAAGAGTATTCTAGCAGTTTTAAGATGTAACCCCCTCACCCTCCAAATTGGAGATTTTACTAAATCTAACCTTTCTAGACTTCCTGAAGGGCAATAACAAATAATCTTAAAGGGTCTATTGTGCTACAGACATTGGATGTCTCATCCTTGGGAGTACAGCTTAGGTGGCCATAGCCCTTGGTTTTATATAATGCTTTCCTTACAACAAGGTCCTGTTCAAGGTAGGCCAAGAATTTTTATCTTCATTACACAAAGAGAGGAGCTAATAGCTAGGGAGGATCCCATGGAATCTAAGCAGCAATGTGAGGATTTGAACTGAGGTTTTCTGACTCTTTCATCCTCATGAGTTGCTACTGACACACTCTAGGTCTAAAGAGTTATAGAAAAAGGAGAGCATCAGGATATGTAAGGAGACACAATGGAGTGATGGATGAGTTTTACATGGACACAGCAATGGCCCAGGATTCTTGGATCTTACCTTGTTAATTTCCGTTTCCTCTTGGCAGCGGCCGTCATTGCCATGTAGGAAGGTATTTCATTTGTTGCATGGAGAGGTGCTTTAGTCAACAATGAAGGGAGGCTAAGCCTAGTTTTCAATGGTGGAAAATAAAAAGAGATAACATTAAAAAAATGATTATTATTTTTCACAGTGGTCATATAGACCATAAACATTTTCAATGATCAAAAATGTATTTCAAACATCATATCTAAACCAATCTTTTATGTAACGATGAAGAACCTGAGGCCCAGGGAGGTAGATATTGGATAAAGATATTGGAAGAAGCTTATGCAGTTATCAGTGGCAAAAATGTAGTAACAAGTCATCATCCCCTGCTGAGCAGCTAGTGAGGAGACCGTGTACTAAGTAATGGGGATGAATCTACAGTCTTCTCTGGGTGAGGCATTGTGCTTCAAGCTATCCAGCATGATGGTAGGACTTAGCAGAATTTGTGCCTTGCTGGGACAGAGAATCACTTCTATACCATGATGAAGCATTGGAATGAGACTTTAGTAAAGATTTCATATACCTATATAAATGTGAAGACATATCTCTATATAGATCTCTCTCTCTCTCTCTCTCTCTCTCTCTCTCTCTCTCTCTCTCTCTGTCTCCCCATCTACAAAAACAGTTGCTATCATAAAACTGTCTTGATACCAGTAGCAAGAAAAGGCATGGGTACCTTTCTTTGCATAAAACATGTAGAGAATGTGATGGATGAAATGTGACTAGACACATGAGGTATAAAAGTGAGTGCTGATGATTTGGATGCAATGCTATGAAAACTGGTTTAGACCTAGGAATATTTTATATTATCTAAGGGTTGCTAGAGTACCAAGAGTTGTCAGACACCATAAGAAATTGTGGAATTTTCTCCTATATTCAAAAGTATCTACAATAATCCTTTTAAAATGGTTTGGGTAGTGTAGGATGAAAACTAATGGACAAAGTAGCTCATTCAATCCAATCAAACTTAAAATATGCATAAGGTTATACATCTAGTTAGTGTCAGAGACCAGGTATAGGAACTCAGATCATCTGAGTTTCAGGTATTGGCTCTTTCCATGAATAAATCCACACTAAACCTTAAATAGGAAAAGGAGAGGAATAATTAAATCTTCTTGAAAATATCCAGAGTAAACACATTTGGGAAATTCCATTGATAGAAACCCTTGTGCCATACCTTGGTAAAATGTTATCATTTCCATTTGGTAGTAATTCCTTTTCTGATAATATAGCATTTGCGCCATTAGTATCTTCATGGATAATAAATGTAGACTCTAAATTCTCTTTCACACACTCTATCCTTCTGTCAAGAGGTATACAATCTTTTGAAAAGGGGGCATGAAAGGGACTACTGTTTGTATTCAAACTGTTGATTTCCTGAAAACTGGTTCCATATGACTGTAAACTGGGATTTTGAATGGATTTTTTACAATTTTCTGGTGTATATACAATTGCTTGGAGTCCCTGTGTGAAAGAATCATTGAGCTGAGTTTTACTAGACAATTCAGGTCCTCTGGAATGGTCGGTCATCAAGGGAGACTGGATTAATTTCCTTCGGGTTCTTTTTTGTGAAGGAGTTTTCTGTTGATTAGTTCCTGGCTGCATTTTCCCACTGGATTCATCTGAAGGTGTACCTGTTCAACAAATTAAAGCAAAACCCAACAGCTTAATCTAAACGTTTTTCCTACTAATCATGACATAGCTACCCCCCAAAAGGGGGAAAGAGCCCATTTAATTGCAATTAGTTGAAAAAAATCACAGACAACAATAAAGCTATAGAAGTAATAAAGATGAACCCAAATGTAAAACTAAGAATCAATTTTTAAAAATTTGTAATAGAAGTCCTGGAAATTGATCACATACAATATGTCCACAAACAAATAATAAATATTGGGGGGTCCTGAATATATTAAAAAAAGGTTTACGAAGATCTTACGGGAACTTCTCATTTTTATACCTGATTTAGGGTTAAAACTCCAAAGGAAAAAACAACAATAATAACTGGTGGGTATACCAATCAATAACCTTTAAACTACAGCAAAACCTAATTTGGAATTGCTGAGGAGAAGGCTACTTTGAATTGACTAAAAACACAGTATCTCATATAGCTAGGAAGGTTTTAGTTAATCAGATATTTGTAGAACATAGGGGGGAAATGTGCTAAATTCTTTTTACTGATAAGGGTATGCAAGTTGGTATATCACAGTATCATGGATTTAAAGATAGAATCTGACACTCATGATCTTATTTGAAGAAATATTTTAATAGCTATAGTTAAATAATTTTTGGTAACTACAAGTATTTTATTTTATGCTCTTAAAAACATTATTCTAAGAAGGTATCCCTAGTTTTCATCAGATTGTGAAAAGAGTTCAAGACATAAAAAGGTTAAGAATCCTTGATTGAATCCAACTCCTTCATTTGACAGATGAGAAGAGATGAAGCTTAGGGGTGAAATCACTTGTGTAAAGTTTTTTTTTTGGTTGGTCTTTTTTTTTTTAAACTCGTACCTTCCATCTCGGAATCAATACCTGGTATTGGTTCAAAAGCAGTAGAATGGTAAAGGCTAGGCAATGGGAGTTAAGTGACTTGCCCAGGATCACACAGCTAGGAAGTGTCTGAGGCCAGATTTGAACCTAGGATCTCCCGTCTCTGGGCATAGCTCTCAATCCACTGAGCCACCCAGCTGTACCCTTGTGTAAAGTTACACAGGTAATAAATGGCCAAGCAGGAGCTCAGACCCACGTTTTCTGATTTTAAATTCAACACTAATTCCACTTAACTTAGATTGTTAAATTATTAGGCTACAACAATATACATTAGCAATAAAATACACAGAGAATATTTTAATCTCTGATTCAGAAGAGATGTAACCATTTTGATGGTTATTATGGTGACCACACAGAAGTGCTGACTAAGAGAGCTATGGCTAATAGGATACCACATGCAGAAAATTCACTGCTTTTAAGTAATTACAGTAAGCCTAATCAGGGTGGATCCTTTGGGGTGGGGGGGGGTCTATCTAGAATACACTCCTCTTCCTCTTCTGCCTCTCAGAAACTTTTATCTGTGTAAGCCCCTGAAGGGAAAGGTCCTCTCATTCTATGTCTATACTCCCAAGTCCTGCCATAGTGCCTAGCTGCTTGAAAAATATTTAAGTCAATTCCAAACTCGTTCTTCCAACAACGATCTCTAAATAAATCGTTGACTTTTCACTGTTCTATTTCTGAAGCTCCAGATGCCTATTACTTTGTCCTAACTCATTTACCAATTATCCAGATACACTCCTTCCCCTTTGGTACAAGAACAAACAAAACAAAAGCAAACCCCCAATCTTAATAAGCCTCTAGGTATTTTCTTTGTTTAGCCAGTGACACCTTTTACCTGGATCTAGAACAGCATGGGATCTTCTTTTTTAGCTCTTGCCCTGATTTGTAATCAATTATTACACTTTAAAAATTCTTATCTTTTAAAAAAAATTTATATTTAAAATTATCTTTTTTCTGACTGGATAGTTGCCCTATAATTGACTTCTGCCATTTCCTATATTCTTCAAGATTCTGACCCTAGACTCTGGAACTTTTGTGACTGCATACCATTACCATTAAAAATATTTTGAAGCATATAAATCAATGTGTTTATTTACTTATAAATCATAAACAAGAAGATATGATGAAGTCAAAATAACAATTTAAACTAGAATAATAGGTACCTTTGTAGTTGCTGCTGAATATATCTATACAGCAGCTGGCTTTTAACTGTATTATAACTATCCCAAGGGAAGTACAAACCCAGAAGTGGGAAGGCTGTGAATTTATACAGTGGAGGTAGTAGGCAAATTTTGAAGGATATGGGTATGTGTAGTTATTCTGGAGACAAGTCCTATGATTGGCTGCCAACACAAGGTGAATGGCATGCAGCTTACCCTCCTTTGATTGATGGGTTTATTATGTACCATTTGGGATTAAAATGCACTGAATTTGGAGACTGCTGATCCAAATCTCTAAGCACAGTTGGAAAATGGTTGGACCTTTTATGTTTGTGCCTTCACTGTTTATCTTTTTAATATATAGTAATATTTAAATTAGCTATAACAATTTTTCATCTCTTAAGTCCTATTAATAAAATTCTGTCATTTTAACCATTACATGTCATACAATCTTTGCATCTGTTCTCTTCATTGTCATTGCTATTATTCTAGTTTGGAGCCTTGATACTCTTTGCCTAAGTAATAATTCACTTTATTAAGCAATCAACATTTATTAATTGTCGACTATGCACCAGGTGCCATGCTAGGCCCTGGGAATACAAAGACAAAATGAAAACATCCCTGCTTTCAAGGCACTTAAATTCTAAGGGATAGACAACATGCACATAGAGGTGTGTAGACAGAACATCTACAAAACCCATGAAAGGACATCTAGTCAAGGGAGACACCAAACATCCAGAAGATCTAGGAAATGTCTTGTGCAGAAGAGAGTGGAACCACTAAGCTGAGTCTGGAATGAACTTGAACAGGGCAGGAATTGCAGACATGGGGAGGCAGCCTGTACTAAGACCTGGACAGAACGAAGGATGGAATATCATATGTGAGGAATGGAAAGAAAGATGGCCAGTTTGGTTGGACTGCAGAAGGATTAGAGGGGAATAATGTGAAATAAGGTTGAAATGATAGGATGGGGTCAGGTCATGAAGAGCTATTTATTTATTTATTCATTCATTCCTTTATTTATTTATTTATTTATTCATTCATTTATTTATTTGTTCACTCATTTATTTATTCATTCATTCATTCATTTATTTGATGAAATTTAAGAAATGACTTTTTAGTCTTTTTCTTTGACAATACTAATTATTTGGGGAACATCTGACATTGGTATATTTTCTGTTCTACTTTTAAAAAATGAATTCTTATTGATATGTTTATTCTTCATAGCCCCTATATATTTCTCAATGTATTCCTCCTCCTACTCCATCCTAGAAAACAATCTTTTAAAACAAAGACTAAAAAAAGGGATAAAAATAGAGCAAAATTAAACAACATGTTGAAAAAGATCTGACATTTATATATATATTGTAATATAACCATGGGTTCCCTACTTCTGCAAAGAAACAGAGAGGGGCGTCTCTTTAAAACTCAAACAGAGCTTAAATTAGATCACAGAAATAATGTTACAGGTTAGCTATTAATAGGGAACCATGGAGAGGGAGTGGGGGACACTGGCAGGAAGGACAGTTACACCTGAGTTTTACAAGTCAGTTTGGTAGCTAAATGAACAGGGGAGATCCCTGGGGCAGAAAAAGACCAACCAAGAGTTCAAGCAGAGGTGATAAGAGCCTGCTCTAGGGCTGCAGCTATGTAAGTGGAGCCGAGGGGACATAGGGAAGAGATGCTGGCAATAATGCTAGCAAAATAAGATCTCATACCTGTTTGGATGCATGTAGTGAGAGTCAGGCAAGGATGATGACACCAGGGTTAAGAACTCAGCTTAGGGAGAGGGAAGGTGGTGCCATCAATAGAAAGAAGGGGTAGATGTGAGGGTAAAGAGCTATTTATAGGGTACCTTAAAACCATGGGACCTGATGAGGTCCCCAAGTAAAAGTAGACAGAAAAGAGAAGAGGCCTAAAGCCCAGACTTGGGTATATCCACAATGGAAAGGCATGCATGATCTACAAAAGGAAAAGAGAACAAGCTGTCACAGGTCAAGACAGAGCTCAGGGTTTAAAAACAAAACAAAAAAAGAGAAGAGATTTTAGGAGGAGGGAAGGCCATTAGAATTGGCATTCAGTCATTTTGATTTTAGCTGAGTGATGAAATTAAGAGTCCAGACCACAGAGAGTTTAGAAAAAAATAGGAGTGGAAATGGAATCAATGAGTAATGATGGTAGAAAGATGAGTGAATAAGGTTTTTTAAGTTTGGGGGAGATTTGGGTGCAGGTAAAGGAATAATTAATACAAAGAGATTGAAAATGAGAGAGAATACATGATTATGGGGTCATTCTGCTAAAAAAAAAACAACAAGAAATCTTGGAACTTTAGTCAAGGGTACTTTAGAGAGCTTGGCCATGATGACTGGAATAAAGAAGATAGTAGGGGAAAATGGTCTAGATTTTTTTTTTTTTGATAAAGAGTTGAGGTCCTCAGGTAAGGATTATGGGGAGGGAATGGGGGAGGCTGCAGAGGCTTTATCTAAACTCTTAACAGAGCCCCTAGAGAATAGTCTGTCCCCATTGGCTCCCAATCCATTCCATACTCTGTGGACAGATGTGGTCATCATTACCATAGTTCTGGTCACTTCAATCCAATTTCAAAGTTCAATGCCTCCCCACCACCTACTAAAGAAAGTTCAAATTTTGTGGAATGCTATGCCTAATTTCATCCTGGTTTGCCTTTAATTCTTTGCCTTCCATCATTCCCCTTCTGAACCTGACACACTAGCTAAAGTTCTCCACTTATATTGACAGAAGCGCAAAACATGTTGAATGACCACAGAACTTGGAACCTTTCATGTTATTTTTTTGGGCACAAGAATTTTATTTCCTCATCAGATTGTAAGCTAATTCAGGAGGAGCTTAATTCTTTTATTTTCCCCTCACCCATACCTAGCACAGTACTTTACACATGGTAGGTAGGCAACTATCAAATGTTTGTTCAATGAATGCTCCTAGAGTTGGGTTTTTGGGTAAATCAGAAAATGCATTCTCCTTCAGCCATTACTGTTAAAGAAAATAATTTCTAAAACTAATCAGCACCCTTTTTGGCTTTACTAAGTTGAGGAGCCAAGATTATTTCTCTAATGTTTTTAACATGGTTTTAAACATGAATTTTCACAATCTGGTACTACATACAAAAATGATTCTAGGGATATTCCATGGACATCTCTTCGAAGTTTTTCCTTTTCCATTTCTATATTGCCTAAAAGGCTTAGTGAAGAAAAAAACAAACAAACTCAAAGCTCTGGCTAATTCAATAAACTAGTTAACAGAGGATGCACTGAATTGGCATAAGAATCTTTTCTACAAAATCAACTGTACTTTGCTTTTTCACTTCTTGGCTTAGAAAAAATGTTTCTAGCCATCCAAAATGATGCATTGTGTTATTCCATAGTTGGAATTTCTTATGTTCTTAACTTGTCAGACTCATAGAGCAACTAATAAAGGGCACTGAAAATCACATAAATCCTACCTCCTCATTTTTGCAGTTGTGGAAAGAGACCCAGAAAGAAAGCAACATATTCAAAGTCACATGGTTGGTTTTCATTAGGGGTTTGTGGCTACTTAGAATGTTTTGAAACCATACCGGGGACTTGGAAATTCATAATGATAGGTGAAATGTGAGAAGGGTGCAAATTTGGAAAAAAAATGTACAAAAGAAAATATGGAGACCCTCCCCAAATTTAATTACATTCTAGTTATTTATTGGCTGATACCAAAAAAAAAAAGTTTTGAAACTTCCTATTCATGTTATCAGTCCATAAATACTTCCCAAACACCATGAGGGTGCTAGGGTGTCTTTTCCTTCTTTCAAATACTTTCTCTATATTAGGTAATGCCTTTGCCAGGATGAACAGTAAGAAGATTCAATTCAAGACATTATTCCATTTCAAACCATCACAACTAAAGTCTCCAGAGAGATCTTTAAATATTTAGAAGTTGAAATGATTAGCTTTGGAAAGAGTAACAGTAGAGTTGGCTTTAATGATTTTTGAATGCCAATGCTTGCTACAGGAAAATTTATCAGGAGAAGAAAGGCATTGGCTTAAAACTTCCTTCAATAACTTGTTAACAAGGCTCATTCCAGAAAAAAGTTTCCAACCATATCTCAGAAAAATATTGTTTAATGTTTATATACTGTTAGTGCATTTTAGTTTTGGAGAAGTCAAACTTATAATATAGAAGTATCTGGATATACTCTATAAATTGTAGTAAATAAGGTCCTTTTATGATCTGATAATTATCAAATAATAAACAGTATATTTATGCTCATTTTGTAGGACTGGAGGATGATTTTACTATTTTAAATTCTTAAATATTTATAGTTACAACCCACAATATATATAACTTGAAAGATACAACTGTGATTTAAGTGATTCTGATTATTTAATGTTTTAAGAAATCAGGTTTCAGGAATCATGGAGGCAGTTATACAAAAGAAGGAAGTGATCAATAGTGTCCAAAGTAGTGGCAGTATGAAATAATAGAGCAGTAGAAAGTAGAATTAGAGGCTTAAAGATGAGGGCTGGCATCCTGGATCTATTACTTACTACCTGCATGATCTTTTTTTTTTTCTTTAAACCCTTATCTTCCGACTTGGAATCAATACCATGTATTGGTTCCAAGGCAGAAGAGTGGTAAGGGCTAGGCAATGGGGGTGAAGTGACTTGCCCAGGGTCACACAGCTGGGAAGTGTCTGAGGCAAGATTTGAACCTAAGACCTCCTGGCTCTCAATCCACTGAGCTATACAGCTGCCCCCACTACCTGCATGGTCTTGAGAAATCATTTCATTTGTCTTTTTCTCAATTTCCTTATTTATAAAACGAGGGATTTGGGGCAGATGATCTCCTAAGGGTTCTTCTAATTATATTTTCCCATCAATGCAATCTTCCGTTCTAATTAAGTTGAACAACATTGATTAAGTGCCTGGTTTTTGAAGAATAATATGGTAGGTGAGGGAAGGAGACACCAAAATTGGGATGTAATTTCTATCCTTAGAAAACTTAGTTTAGTAGGGAGGTGACATGCATGTACAAAGCAATATATGGAAGTCTTAGGGTAATACAACTGAAAAATGGTGGAATTCAAGGTGAGAGATATCATCTAAAACTGGGGGAGGGAAGGGAACTTGGGGGTCAGATTTTCTTTGGCTTTATAGAAGCAGAAATAATAGGACTTGTTAACTGAGTTGATATGAAAAGTTGGAACAGGGAAGAGAGAGCATAGGCATTAGGTATCGATGCTTTCAAAGAATAACAGCAGAAGTGGTGAAAAGAGAGGTGGCACATTTCAATGGAATAGAGGATCAAGGTGAGTAATTTTAGGACTAATTACCAGGAAATCTGTAGGCCAATGGAAAGAAGCAGATGATATGGAAGAGATTAAAGATGAATGAGAAAACTGGTCGCTAGATCTATGTTCTAAAGGAAGTAGGAATCCATTCTAGAGGAACAGTAAAAGGACAAAGATAGAGGGATTTCAATCTACGGGGTATTAGGAGGCCATTTCTTACCAGCTGGAGACATCTGGTTGTGAAATTTTCAGTGTGAGCACTGACACCTCAGAAATTGCTAAATGCTACAAATAAAGGTTTGATTTATTGATTTGTTGATTGTCTAGACTTAAGAAAAGGATAGGTGTAATGTTAATAATATAGATTAAAATAAAAAGTGTTTCTGGTGTACATTTTATTATTTTTTTAGAGAACCAGTTGCTAAACATTTTCCAGCATATGTGAGGAAAGCCCATCTTCTCATCTGATAGGAAACAAGGGCAGGAAATGGAAACTATTTTAATAAGTTTGGAAGGAGAGAGGAACAGAATTGGGAGAAAGATAGTTGAATGGTATAGACATTTTTGGTGAAATAATATTCCTTTGTGGGGGAAATTGATTTATTTTACAATGTGGTTTCTAGGAGGGTATGGGGCAAAAAAATGTAAAAAAAAAGGTAACACGGGAAATAAAAAGGAAAAATAAGTACTTGACTGAGCTAAGGAAGGGATAGACACTAAAGCATAATATTTTGTGTTATCTTGATTTTGTTTAAATGAGCAGGAATTCACAGAATAAAAAAAATGATGGACTGATCTTAAGTTGTTAAATGCAAATTATAGTCCTAAATTTTATTCACCACTTAAAAGTAATTTAAGCTTCTAAAGATAATTAAAAATTATTATATGAATAAAAACAATACCTATTATTTCTAGTATTTGTTTTATAGGTATTGAATAACATTCCTTTTTCTCTGGTGGCTATATGAAAACTTGATGACCCAGAGTTATTTAAGTTGATTGTCTGACAAAAACAAATAAGACCTTCCAGATATGCACAATTAAGGCTAATAATAGAGGATTGCTAGCATCACAAGTAAAAAAAAATTCCCTGAAACCACCCTCCATATTTAACTACATTAAAACCATTCTTTGTGCTATAGTTTTAAAAAAAGTGATCTACAAAACAATTGAAAGATAAAGCATTATATATTTCAATAAATTGATTGAAACTTTTGGCCAAGTTAGAAAACACAGTTACCACAACCTACCACTAACCTACAGCATATGCTTTATTCTTAAGTTTGTCGACATTGTGTTACACAATGGCTAAGTGCACAATTAATGTCTAGGAAATGAAATTTAAAAACAGAAAAAAAGAGATCTCTGATCCCTCTGGTACCAGGGAATTTGACTTTTCTGAGAACTAGATAAATGAGATCCAGATCTTAAAATAATTTTCCACTCCCTTTTACATGACATTTGTCAAATTTTCCATTACCAGATATTTTTATACTAAGGCTGCCGTGTAAAGACAGTGACTTTTCTCCACTGTGCTGCCACCACCAATTTGGTGGCTATTAATAGCTGGAAGATTAACTTCTTTTCCCATGAGAGGCAGCAGGGGTATAGAGGATAGAAAACTATTGAGAGGATAGAGAACTGAATTGGGAGTCAGGAGACTCAGCTTCTATTTCTGTCTCCACCAATGACTTGCTGAGCGACCTTGGGCAACTCACTTAAGAAACCCTCCCCTTAATGCCCTGTGGTAAAAAGGGCCAATACCCCATCACCTACCATTTAGAAATGTTGGAAGGGAATTTTCTAGGATTAGACATCAATAAACTACTCTGAGTTCAGTTGGATGTCATATAGACATAAGTAATATGACTACCTGCATGGGGAAAGCCATCACTTATTTTCTAATAATTCCACCTGGTGTTTAAAAAACATTTTAAATTTCCTCTAATTCCTTACTTTCTTTTTTAGGTTTCATTCTATAAAATGCTCCAACTCTGTGGACTTTGGATAAATATATACTCTGTCATAAATTACAAATGGAGCTTACTAAGCTGTAGAACCTACTGTCATGGGCCCTTTTTTGGGTCTTGGTTTCTTTATCTTTAAAGAAAGGAGTCTGAATGTTTCTTTAGTACTCTAACATTTAGTATGGTCATAGTTAATTCCCTCATTCTTAGATTTCCTGCCCTGGGTCAGCTATTGGACTAGGGGTAGCTGCATAAGTGCCAGTGTCATACTAAACCATGCTTCACCTTTACGACCTATCTCTCCTTCCATGCAAGGCACCTTAACATTTGCCCGTGGTCTTGTGCTTTCATTTTCTACTTTTTGCTCTGGGAAAAGTAATCAAGATAATGGTTACCAATGGATACTAACAGTATCGTATGTGTAACATTCTTTCCCTTCATAATGGCAGTGGAATTACCATATTTGAACTCCAGCAGACACAGTTTAACATGCTTTATTGGTTAAAAAATCAATGGTTTCAAATATAAATATGTTAGGCTGTGGAATTGTTAGAGGGAGCTGGTTTAATTAACTCAGAACTTTCCTGATATGAGCTAGTAGAAAGAAAATGAAAGTAGTAAGAAAGTAATTGGAAGAGAATGAATGTAAAAGTGGAGGTCTGGGTTAGTCAGAACAAAATTGTCAGGGCCCTGAGGGATTGATTCAGTCTGAAAGAGGAAAGGATACCAAAATGCTCCAGGGGGGAAAAAATTACAGATGTTAGATACTATTGCTGAAAAAAAAAGAGAAAATAATAACAACTATGGATAAATACATCTACTGTCCAATTTCTAAACAGTTTTTAAGAGGATAACATATACAAGCACCAAGGGTATCTTTGATGAAGGTATGAGAACAGGTTTTCACATTTTATAGCAGCTCAGATTTTTATTGTTACATAGTTTACTACAAAGAGCAATATTTAAGATGCCACTATGTTTGACAACTACATATATATATATATATATACACACACACATACATTTGATTTGGGAGAATAAAATGCTACTATAAAGGCTTTCTTCCAACAAAATGACTTCCGTACATATATGTTCTCAAATGCTGGTTCATTGCCTGGCACATGGGAGATGTATTTTAGGCATTAATGCGTAGCAAGCAGGAAAAGGGCAGGATAAGAATCAGTAATCTCAACAATCTGGTTGGTTTGGGATGTGAAAGCCAATTAGGGTCTGGAAGATTTTTTGAGCAGGGAAGTAGCAGGATAAGATCCATATATGACAAAAATGTATTTGGGAGAAGAATATATTGTAGCATGGGTGGGAAGGAAGAAGAGTCTAGGGATAGAAGAGTAGTTAGGAAGCTATTACAATCTTCCATATAAAAGGTAAGAAAGACCTAACCTAGGATGGCAGCAGTGGAAGGTAAAAGAACAGGATGGTTATTACAGGAGAGAAATTGTAGAGATAGGCTCCCTAAAACCGGGTAACTAAAGGGATATGGGGAGTATGGCACTCAAAAAAGAGTCAAAGGCAAAACAGTGATTTTCAGCCTGGGGACTCAGTAGAATGACAAGATCATAAATGGAATGGAGAGGTTTTGGGGAAATTAATAAGTTTGGTCTTCGACAAGTTGAACTTGATATGAGCAGGATATGAGAAATATGAGAAATATGGAAGTAGTATACAAAAGAGATGTTAGGATTAGCTACAGAGATCTGGACATAATCTGCATACAACAGATAACTGAAGCCATGGGAATGGATGACATCATAAAAACATAGAAGGCAGGGAGAGAATATAGATTCTGTTCATCAGAAAACACACAGAGTAGGAAATGGAAGAAATAAGAAAAACCAGGAAAAAATGAGAGATAAGAGAAGAACCAAGAGAAAATGGAATCCAAGAATGTCAATGAGGGAGAAGGGATTTGGGGAAGGCTGATAGAGGCAATCCCCCCAAATTAAAAAGTTTAAAACTGTCTTAAAATTAAAGATGTACTTTGTTGGCTTATTTGTAAACAGCAGACAGCCTATTGTGTGTAAGGTTTGATGGTACATCATAATGGAGCACTATAATACCACACAATGAATACAGCACCCTGAAATTGTCATCACGATGAATTATGGTTAACATCTTTATAGACTCACAGGTATCTTAAAGATTCAATCAAGTAGCATTTCAAGTTCTAATGCTTATAAAACAAAAGGTCAACACTAAGAGAAGTAATAATTTAGCAAGTGCTACACCAACCATAGGACTCTATAGATTGGCTTCTTCAAAAGCACTTAATTTTTTGAAAGGGAGAGGAGGGTTGGGGATAGAGTAAGGGTGGGGAATATGATGAACCATCAGCATCACAAAGTACTTAGGTACAAGTGAAATCCAGGTTTAAAAGCTGTCAGGTACACACACACTGAAAGGTTTTGAAGAGCTGCTTTCTCAAACCAAACAATACCCTTTCTTCAATGAATCCAATTCTGATTTGCAAAACACTTATCCATTAACATTTCAGGAAACATTTTAAAATATTTATATGATACTTTAAGGGAACTTGTATGCAATTGAAACTGTGCATTTCACGGAAAAGTGGTTAATGCTCTATTAATCTATTCCTTTATGATCACCAGAGGTTCCCGCTTCAGAAAAAAAATTGGGTTTACTGTAAGACACTAGGGGTTCTGTGATGCCCTCAGTGGGCTAGAAAATCTGACAGAAACATTTTGTCAGAGACCTCCAAGATTTAGAAGCTTCTTAAAAAGATTTTTAAATATTGCATCCTCTTGCAAAATAAATAGTAAATGTATACACTGAAGCCATGAAGCAGATGGGCAGTATTTTCAGAATAATTTGTTGAAGTTTTACACTATTAAATACAAGTTAGTAGCATTTATTTGTCTACTACAAAAGTACATCATTACCATAAATAAAAACTGGTGGGAAGGGGAGAACCTAACTCTAAAAATAAAATATACAACATAACAAAAAGAGCTGCTTTAAATATTTTTGAACAGATAGGTTCCGCCCCATCTCTCTCTCTCTTTTTTTAGAAAGATGATGTTTTAAAGAAAAAGAACTCACTGAAAAAGAATGACCAAAGGGGGATGGGCACTCCATAAAACTCTTGGTTTTGATAGATTCACAAGAGAACTCCTAATGCCTAAACCAGAAAGGATAAGGCACTGATGGGATTATATATTAATATCATTAATGAATATTAAATTAAAAAAAACTGTCAGACTAAAGTAATTCATTCACGAAATCATTCATTATGACTAAATTAGATTTAGATTGAAGATTCAAGGATCATTCAACATTAGGAAAATGGTAAACATAATCATATTAAAAACCAAAACATCCAAATCCACATGATTTTCTCATTAGATATGGGAAGTCTTTGATAAAGTACAGCATTCATTTATGCTAAATTATACAATTTGTGCTAAAAATCTTATAAAGTTCAGACACAGAAGGACCTATTTTTAATTTCATAAAAAATATCTATCTACCAAAACCAAGGACCATATTAAATGGTGATACATCAGAAACTTTTTCAATAAATGTAGGAGTAAAGAAAAGATGCCCACTCTCCACTATTATTTGAAACAACTCTTAAAAATGCTAGAAAACAAGTACGTAAAATGAACTAAAATGATCCCTGTTTGGTCATGACATAATGGTTTGTTTATATAGAAAATCCTAGGGAATCTGTAAAAAAAACCAATAGCAATCCTAATTTGTATAATTAAGAGCTTTAGCAAAGGGCAGACTACCAAAAAAAAAAAAAGATAATTTCTATTCAGTATTTAGCAATGGACCAAGAAAACATAATTCATTTATATTCTTTTTTTGAAGTATATACCATTTTCATTTTAATTCTTTCATGATTCCCCCCCCCCCCTTTTATTTAGAACATCTTTCCATGGTTACATGATTCATGATCTCCTCCTGTTTAATTCCCTTTTCCCGAATTTATATTCTTAATGCTAGGTAGACAAACTATAAAAGGGATAGCTCAATAAAATAAAATTAATTTTAAAATGTAAAATATCTAGGATATCAAGGGAAATAAAGAAAAGATGTTGAGGGAATAGCATTTCGAGACCTCAAAATGAATGATAAAGTAGCAATCATCAAAACCATTTAGAATTAGTTAAAAAATAAAGGTAGATCAATGGAACAGATCAGACAAAGGAAAATTTTTAAAAATGGAACCAGTAATCCAATATTTTATAAATTAAAAAAATATAATTCTTAGGAAAAAACTCTATATGATAACGGGAAAAAGCAATCTGGACAAAATTAGGCACAGATCAACACTTTACATAATATTCTACATCTGATATATTTTAAATGGATATAGCCAGCCCCTTAATACTGAAGATTATACCATAAAAAAATTTAGAAGAGAAGCAGATCATATATACCTCTCACAACTATGCTTAGGAGATGTATTCTTAACTAAACAAGGGACAAAGGCAATTACAAAGATAAACTGGATTGCTGATTACATGAAAATGAAAAGCTTTTGCACAAAACAAAAGTAGATGGTGGTGTAAGGGGGTAGAAATGTGAGTTGTTTTTATAAAAGGTTGGAATGGATTATTTAAGAATAGGATCACCAGGAATTTAATTAATTCCAAAGAGATTTATTTTAATAGTTTATTTATAAAATATAGCAAGAGTGAAGTAAGAAATCAGAGAGAGGATAGGGTAAGATATCCAGCCTACGCACCAAGTATTTTGCTCCAGCCCCTGGCTCAACCCAGGCAGGGCTAATTAGTCCTTAACTGGAGAGGCCTCAGCTTTGATCTGAGGACCTGGGGATGCAGGAAGCCTTTCTCAAGAGGGTAGGCCTCTCTTAAGGCTAGGCACTTCAGAAAATCCAGAAAAGGAGCCAGCCTTTTTCACTCACCACATGTCAGTCCAAAGGAAGAGATTTAAGAACAGTCTCACCAAGTTCAGAGTCTCAGGTCCAGTCAGCAGATTCTTCATCAACCTCCAAATCGAACTCTAAAGAATGAGAGAACTCCCCACAGGAAGTTGTAACTCCTTTTGAAAGACGCTTTTGTGTCATTTCCTGTGCCTTCCTCCATTTTTTACATCTACCAATTACAGCTAAAGCTTTGCTTAGGACTGCCCAAGAGGCAGCCAATTCTGATTCATCACCCACTATCCACATGTGGCTCACAGACCTCCCCCACCCAAGTGGGAAACACCCTGTCAAGACAGCTTTGGGGTTATTAGAAAGACTCTTGTTCTAATCTTGCCATTGATACACACTGGCTGTGTGATTCTGGGCAAGTTGCCATTCCTTCTCAGTGCCTCAACTGCTGGGTGTGTGTGTGTGTGTGTGTGTGTGTGTGTGTGTGTGATTGGTAGTTACCCACACAAATGCAATCAGATTCCACCTGAATCCAACAGATAAAATTTACAAAAGAGCATCTAGTTCTATATAGGTCATTTCTGTTCCATAATGATACAGTGGCAGATTGGAGAGAAGAGAGGGCTAAATTTTGGACAACTCTTTAAGTATTAAAGTAACATTGGAAATATAAATGTGAAACCTGTCTAATAATAAACAAAATGATATACTGATATACTAGACGAAGAACCAAACTACATACATATTAATATTCTTTCTCTAAATGAAATAAGAAAAAGAAAAAACCTATGAACAAATGGAAAATGGCTCAAGTTCTATTGGAAGAAGTCAATAAAAGAGAAGAGTTGCTTTCATCTTGAATTTCAATGTAATAATAAAGAACATCATTTCAGAGAATAAGAACTAAGTAAAATTTTTACAAAGCACATCAAATATATTATTTCATTTATTTCTAGAAATAACCTTGTGAGGTAGATGTTACTACTATTCCCATTATAGAGATAAGGAAACTGAGGCTAAAAGATGTTAAGGGTTTGCCCAGGGTCATACAGCTATAAACTTCCGTGGTTCCTTACCACCTCCAGGATTAATACAAAATTTTCTCTTTGGCATTTGCCTGACCTCTTCCATCTTTCCATCTTTCCAGTCTTCTCAGACTCTTGATCCAGTACCATGACCTCTCAGCTGCTTTCCATCTCTTGGCTCTTGTTGTCCTGCTCCCCTTAGCATGCTTTCCCTTCTCTCCTCTGAAGACCAACTTCCCTGGCTTCCTTTCCATTGTGGCTAAAATCTCATCTTCTATAGGCAATCTTTCTTAACTCTCCTTAAGGTTAGTGACTTCCCTCTGCTGATTAGCTTTAACTTATCCTAGAGAGACCTTGTCTGCATGTTGTTTCATGGTTTAGACTAGGAACTCCTGGAGGGCAGAGATTGTCTTTTGCCTTTGTATTCCAGCATTTAGCACAGTGCTTGGCACACAGTAGGTGCTTAATTTTTGCTTTCTGGTTATTCTTCTCACCATGGGACAATCATCAGTAACATAAAAAGGAAACTGCTTTAAGATGCTGGAGATTATGACTCAACATCTGTTGAAGTTTAATTTCTAATAAATTCACATTACATTTTGATAACTGAGTGGTTTCAATTGAAAGATTGATACAGAAATGGGTAGTCAAAAATATAGTCTGAGAGGCATTATCTAGTAGTACCCCTTATGAAAGAGCTAGCCACTTAAATGTCATAACTTTTGGGACCAAGGAGACACCCGTGGATGGTAGTAACTGTTCTCAGGTAGTCAACAGCAATAAATGATTAAAAAAAAAGCCTTACCTCCTGTCTTAGAATCAATTCTATCCACTGATTCAAAGGCAGAAGAATGCTAAGGGCTAGGTAATGGTAATTAACATGACTTTTGTCCAGGGTCTCACAACTAGGAAGTGTCTGAAGCCAGATTTAAACCCAGGACCTCCCATCTTCAGACCTGGCTCTTTATCCACTAAGACATCTGTTTGCTCCCAATAATACTATTTTAAGGAAAGGAAGATTTGAGGTACTTTCTATAGATCTAATTGGAATCATTCTGTAAGTAGGCATATTAAAAATTCTTTCATAGAGATATGAATTATGCAAAATGATTTTAATTTGAAAAGGATGAAAACATCTCTACCTTTCCCCCACCTGAAACTACTACAGACAAATCAATGAGTAAGTAAACAAAGAAGTATATGCTGAATGTCTACTCTGTGCTAGGTACTATGCTAGGCACCAGGAGATAGAAATACAAAAATCATTTTTTCACTTATTTGAATATTCATAAGCATCCTTGAAAGGTGAACAGAAGAATGGGAAAAAGCACTGGTTTTGCAGATGGTTTCTAGCTCTACAAATTCCTTACTTGGTTGACCTTGAATAAAGCATGCCTATTAGTAGTTCAGGGCCTCAGTTTTGCTTATTTATAAAGTGGGGAGAGTGGACTATATGGTTTCCACATTTCCTTTCCAGCTCTAAGTCACATGGATGCCTATGTTATATTCAAAGCACTTTGTTAGGATGATGGTGGGGTTGGTTTAAGAAAAAAATACAAAGATTAATAAGCCAGTTTTTGTTGTCAAGGGACTAACAGTTTTGTCCAGTCATTCCTTGATTTTTTTTAGCACTCAGAAAATAAAATGCTTGTAGAACCAGAAACAGGGCATTTATCTCTTGGTAGAAACTATGTGATTTTGAGTTTTAAAAGAGATATTCTCTGATAGCCTGAGAAAGAGTCTACCAAGAATGGAAAATTCATATAGATTGTATTCTCTTTACTGAGAGGAAAATATGCCCATTTCTTGATGTTATATTAAAGCAGAACAATATAACCAAGACTGACCAGTATTTGCTTTTTTAAAAAATAGAGCTTATTATCAAACAATCATTTATTTTTTTTTAAATATTGGGTCAGTGTGCTTTCTATGATGAGAGGCATTTATGTTTATTTTTAAGCCTTAGAAAAGAAGACTTCTATAGATGGTTCTTTTAAGTGAATGCATTATGTTATGTATTCATGAGTTAAGTTAAAAATCTTCCTCTCCTTAAAGAAAAAAAATGACAACAAAACCCAAGCAGGCCTTTTGAGGTCATTTTGTGGTATGCCATATCAACTGTCCTGAATGTCTTTACCCAGAGGAACTAATTTATCAAAAAATGACACTTAGAGACTTGAAGAGATTTACAGAGCTGGAAATTACCGTGGAAAGCAGAATGGAGTATTTAACAAACATGAGTCACAGAGTCTGCAAAGTAGGATCCATGACAGGGAGACATTGATGAATGGGATTAAAGCTAATTGAGGTTTGGGAAAAGAATGATGGCAGGGATTTTTCTTCTTCTAGCCTGACTGTTAATATGAGCATGAAGAGATATTTCAGGAAATTGTGCTAAATCAAAATTAGTCGGCAAAGTTCTCCTAAAGTAAAACCATGTATTATATGTATTTGAATAAACATTTCAAGGCTAAAAATGATTGATACAACTATTATACTAATCATAAATATGGATTCCTAACAGCTTTCTGACTCATGGAATACACACTTGCAAATGATATAACAATATATAATGATATAATACTACTGAATGAATTTTAACTATTTAAATTTTATCCAATGAAGATCATTGAAGAGATTTCAGGTTATCCATTCCTGTCTACTTCAATCTAATTTCCTCCCTGTGGTTTTGCAGATGAGAATATTGAGAGGCAGAGAGGTTAAAGTTAAGGGACCTTTCCAAGGTCACATAGGAACCAGGTCCTTTTGACTTTAGACCTTGTACACTTTCCCTTTGCATCATTCTACCTAACTATATAACTTGAAGGCAGGAGTTGGCAAACTATGGCCTCCATGCTACTAGTGGCTTTACATATTAAAGTAGATCAAGACTCTATTAAAAGATATAAAAAACATTTTTCGTTTATGGGCTGGGTCATTAAAAAAAAAAAAGGGCCAGTGGGCCAGATTTGAACCATAGGCTATAGCTGGCCACCTCATGCTCTAAGGCAACATTGTCCTAAGCAATTTGATATTATTCTTATAATAACTTTTGTAGAAGGAAGAAATCAAAAGCTTTGCATCATGAGACATATTACTTTGATCATTAGTTGTACTCAGAACACATCAGTCATATATAAACACTGGAAAGAGAGCCTTGAACATTTTCCATTATCTCCCTCATCATATAGTCTTTTGATATTGGGCTTAGTGGGAAAGAGCAAATAGTATGTGAGTGTCTAATTTGGTCTTAATTTTCCTACTAAGTTCACTGAAGACAGGAAATGACAGGGCTAAGAACCATCTCATTCACTCAAGTACTTTATTATCCCCTCCCTCACCTTCCCATGCACTTGGCATTCCAGTTAAACTGGTCCAGTTAAACTAAATCATCAGAAACTTGGATTCTATCTCCTTTCCTATAATTGAAAATAGTGCTGTTTAAGTAACAAATAAGCTTCTAAAAAGCATGTTTAGTTGGTCAAGTTCAAATAGTCATATATAGTCATACCAAGTAACTGTAGCTTTTTTTTTTTTAAATAAGGTTAAAGGGTAAGTGTTTAAATGAAATCAATCAGCACAGTACTATTGTATGAGTTGTAACCTTGTAAAAGCATTTACTCTGAAATGTTGAATATCTAAGAATATTCTTATCAGCCTTTCCAGGAGGGAATACATAAACAATGATCCAGAAAAACCTGGAATAATAACAAAGGGAAAAAGAGATGTTAAGGACATTTCTGAGCAAAACAATAGAAATTCTGTGTAAAAGGGAAACCACGATTAACAGAAATTCTTATGGAGCCCAAACTCATATTGTAAAGAACACCAGGGTTCTTTCCATTGAACAATCTGAACAGCAATGGTGTAGATACATTTACAAAGGGATCTGGGACTTCTCTTTTCATTTTAGGAATATCAAGGAAATGGTAAGCCACTCCAGTATTTTTTGCCAAGAAAACCCCATATGGGGTCATGAAGAGGCAGACATGATTTATCTAAGCTTAGTTATGGCACTGTTAAATATGCCTCTCTCTGAGATTTTAATGATTTTATACTTCAAGGGATCTATAACCTCATTACTTTAGTAACTATTTAGTGGTAAGGATAACTCATCTCTGCTTTCTCATTCTGTGGAACCCTTTACCTTGCTTGACATTGTGTGGCTACCAATGGGGACATAATCTGTTCAATGCTCATTCTTACCTAGTGTTATATGACCAGTTCATCTTTTCTAGTCCTTGGTTTCTTTGATGCTATCCTTTACATTTCTACCAAATAACTGAGTAAACATTTATAATTATTCTCTTCTTCCCTTCTTTTCTTCATCTTTCTCCCCTCCTGCCCTTTGCCTTTATTCCTGTGTAACATACACAGGATCTATGATTTCCTCAGCCTAGGGAACTCTCTCCACCAAAAAGCCTATGACTTGATGAAAACTAGGGAGTTACTTAGTGATCACAGAAATTAACTTGTCCAAGATTGTAAACATAGTAAATAACAGAAGATCTGACCTTGTTTTGTAGTACTATACCTACTGAGCCATATTATCTGTATTGCTAGAAAGTTTATAACAGATCATGTATGGTCCATTTTAAAGATTCTTTTGAAAGGTGCAATCAGACTTTGCCAGGAACAATGGAAGGAAGAGTTTGCTTACATCTCAGCAGAGAACACCAGTTTATCTCAGCCAGGTGAATGTGGATGAGTCATTTCCTCATCCTGAACCTCACTTTCTTCTTCTGGAAAATGAATCATTTGGATCAGAAGGCCTTTCAGATCAAAATTACCCATATTTACACTGCCTCACCTAGATAATTTTTCAACAAAAAAAACGTATAGATTATTGATCATGAACAAGTACCTGTCCATTGCTCTTAGAGTGAAGTGCAACCTTAGTTCTTCAGAGATAGCTGTATTCTAAGACAGGAAGCTCTACATTTTTACCAGAGAAAGTGATGTTAAAGTACGGCATTTTAAAAGGAAAATTTAGGTTCTTTTCCCCCTCAAATGCCTTCTAGGTAGCTTCCTTCTTGTTTAGTTTTAGCCACATCCATTGCCCATGACGAGCATCTAAGATATGTGCTCTGATGGACTGGTCAGATGGCCCATGTACATAACTATACCTCATACCTAGGTCAAGAGGCTTCTAGAGGTCTCAGCAGGCCACTGCTTTTTAACAGTGATAGAGGGAAAAACACATTTGTTAAAGACCCAACAACATGGCATGAAGCATGTTCCATATCAGAGTGGAAATAGGGTGGGATTTCCTATAGATGACTGAACGCCTAAGAGGCTGAAATTTATGGATGATACACTCTGCTAATTTCATTAAGCCCCAATACACTGTAAAACCTCCTCAGAATTACAATTACTCAAAGGACTTTGGTTTTAACCATATAAATGGAAATGGTGTGGTAAGAAAGATGAAGAAAAGCAGTTATTATAGAACAAATATCATAATAAAATTTTAAATGATTTCTGCTCAAGCAAATTTTATTAAAATTATATCAACTTTTGTAGGCCTTAGCTCCCAGGCCACCAATTACAAAAAAAGAAACACAAACGAAAGTCAATGGAATATGACAAAACACGAACTATTTCCTAATGTCTTTAAGATTAAGCTATTGGTGTGTAACATGTGTATATGTGATGTGAGTATAACTCTGTGTGTGTGTATATATGCACATATGTATGATATGTAGTGTAAGTAATGGTGGTTTAGGAAAGGGGGTGGAAGTTTGATACTTTTATTAAGACATTTTAGAGGAATATGTAGTCTTGCCCTAATTAAGATCTTTGGTAAAAAGATGTTTAAAGAGATTGTCTCACACCTTTTGTGCATGGTTTCCCGGATTCCATAATCTATTCAAGATGTTAAAGAGGAAACAGGGTTTTATATCAATATTGAAAATATACTGACCACCTGTTACACAGTGGTCATTATTTCTTATTTAAAAATCTATATTTCACAAATAACATAAATACAAGTACTATACTTGTCAACAATATAGTAAAATAAGTTTTTTTTGGCTCTGAATTCTTTTTCCCAGCAGTTTCAAACTGTAAGAACATTGCCTTGAAGACTTACAATATTTCATATGTAAGTATTCCCTCTTGGGATTGTGTCACAAGTTTATTTTGGGGGATTCCGAACATTTTGTTTAAATGTTTTTGGAAATAATTTAAACAGTTAAAATCTGGTCATTCCTATCATGTGAATTGTATGTACAATGGACATTGCTAATAAAGAGCCAAGGGACTGTAACAGGAAAGGAGTGTATTGAGCTAGTTCACTTAAGAGATAGCAATTATTCTCAAGTCTCTGAATATGGAGGTATTTCAAAGAAAAAAATTAATGTAAAATAGTATAATTTATAAAACTTTTTTGGAAGAAAAGAAGCAAAGCTTATGAATGCAGAATATATTACCCAAACTGACCAAAACATTAGTCTACTATAGATAGATATAATGGGTTAATGGAAATAAAGGCTCTGGGATTAGGTTGCTGTTGTACCACTCAGCAATTCGACATTTTAAATATCTACTCTAAACAAGACCTTGTGTTGGGGAATGAGGATGCAGTACAAAAACAAAATCATCCCTGCCATTTGGAAGGCCAAGTTCTGACAAATGTTAGTAGTCCAGTTTGGCTGGCTGGAACCTAGGGTACATAGGGTAAAAATGTTATACAAAGCTGGAAAGATAGGATAGATGTGTAGTAAGAGAAAAGTCAGAGGAATTCAGAGAAGCATGGAAAGACTTGTATGAACATATGCAGAGAAAAATAAATAGCACCAAGAGAAAAACAAACATTTTCTTAATCAATGGCTACAAATATTATTGTGTAGAGCGCCGAAATTTAAAATTCTCATATTAAAAAAAAAAAAAACAGGAACCACCAAATTAGTGATAGGATAAAGGAAATTTACCTATATTGAAACAAAAAGGACTTAAACCATTTGTAAAACCTTTGAAAACACCAGAGAACCAACATGAAGCATATAGTAGAATATCACTCTCCATCTAATACAACATAAATTTTACAAAGCTGAGAGATGGAGAGTATAAATATGATTTGATAAAATACATCAATATTTAAGGACTAACTCAAAGTTCATTTCTAAGGGTGAGTAAAAGGGTCACTAGTATCCAAATAACAGCAAAATTCTCTTTCACCAATTAAATACTCCAAGAAGACACTGGGTATCCAGCCTGGTTTCGAAAACCTGGGGATCATCAACCAACAAGGAGTCTCAAAAGGCTGACAATTATATTGTAATGTTATTCTTATAAAGGAAGTTCACTTAAATATTGAATGAAATTAAGTACCTATTATGTGAAAAGCAATGAATTGGCAAACCAGAAAAAACAATGATGTAGAAGTCTAGATGGCACAATGGATGGAGTACTAGTCCTAACCAGAGTCAGGAAGACCTGGGTTCATATCTGGCCTGAGACACTATCTGTGTGACCCTGGGAAAATCACTTATTCCTGTCTGGCCCAGTTTCTTCATCTGTCAAATGAGCTGGAGAAGAAAATGGCAAACTACATTGGTACTGTTACCAAAAATGGAAGACGATCAATAAAACAATAAAACTTGCTAATAATCACAACAAAGTGTATTTACATTTCTTCAGTTTACCATCTAATTAAGTGAGAAATAAAATTCAATGAAATGAACAATGAACTGGGATAAAAAGAAGAAAAAACATACAGGCTCTACTCTCAAGAAGCTTATTGCAAAAGGAAAGGGACCACAAATTTTATAAGATTTTGAATAATTCATTTTTTTTAATTTGAGAAATCATCTAAGACAGTGATGGTGAACCTTTTAGAGACCACATGCCTTGCTCTCCCCCCACTGTGTCCAGTGCCCCCCACCTGCATGTTTTGGGTAGGGGTTGGGTCCCCAGCCAGCTGAAGCCTCAGAAGCCACCATCCAGCAGCACCAGGGCCAAGTGAAGGGGCTGCTGCTAGGCACTGCTCATCTGGAGAAGAATAGTAAGGTCAGGAAGGTGGGGAAAGGAGAGATAGCTTCTTATTACAATGTGGGGTGCATCCTTGTTGAATGCAGCCCCATAGGGTTTCTGCCTAGCTCTGTCGTGGGGGTGGAAGAAGGGGGGGTGGTGGAGGGAGCTCAGTGAGCCTCCAGGGGCGGAGTCATCCCCCAGACTCTATGCTGGTAGGAGAGGACATCCCCTTCCTACCAACCCTGAAGCCCTTCATCCCAGACAGAGGAGGGGGAAAGGAAGGGGAGTGGCCTAAGCTTTCCACTCAGGGGAGGGAGGAAGCACAGAGGAGTGAGGAGGCATGGTGGAAGGGGGAGGGGAGAACCTCCACCCCAGTCCCTCTGCCTTTCTAGTAACTAACTCTGCCAGGGATAGCATGCATGCCATCTGTTTGCCATCACAGATCTAGGACAAAGGTTCTTAATATTTTTGGTGTCATGGACTCACTGTGGCCTGGTGAAAACTAATGGTCCTCAGAATTTTAAAAAATACACATGCATGTTTTCAAAGGAAGTCACTTACAGGGCAATTCTCATAAAGACATTTAAAATTTACACAAAACAGTTCAAAGATCCCAAATCAAGAACTTGTAATCTATAATATCATTTAAAGCACCCATCAAATCCTATTGAAATCCAAACCAATCAGTAAATAAGCATTTTTAGTAAGCCCACGTTTTGTGTCAGGCACTGGGCTCTCTGCTGGGTACAAAGACAATAATCAAACAGTCCTTGTCCTCAAATAGCCCACACTTTATCAGGGGAGACTATATGTAAACAAAGGTCTACACAAAAGAATTATAAGACGGTGGGATAGGGTGGATTGAGTATTGGCAGTTGGCATTATCAGGAAAGGCCTGATGAATAAGGACACAATTAAGCTACACTCCAAAGGACCCTAAGAATCTAAGAGGTGGGGCGAGAAAGGAAAGCACTGCTGTATAAGAGCTTCTACAAAAATGCATAGAGATGGCAGATGGAACAGGATATATGAGGAAGAGGAAGAAAGTTAGTCTGGACAGGCCCAAGTTCACCAGGGCACTTACATACATTAAGCCTGGAAAGGTATGTGGGAGTTGGAATGGGAAAGACTTTCAGTACCAAGAAGGGTCCATGTGAGTTTACTGTGCTGGAAAGTGACATGGTGTAGAGGATGGAGACAAGAGAGAGTTAATGAAGAAACCAACAGGAGACCAACTGCTATGGTCCAGTTGAGAGGTCTAACAAGGTCTGGACTGAAGATGGAGAGGACACAGAACACTTGGCACCTGACTGTTGAGGTAAAGGTAAAATAGCCTAAAAATACTTCTACTCCCCCATGGAAGTTTCCCCCCACGGGTTTGTGAACTTTAAAAAAAAAAAAAGCATTTTGATAATGCATATCAGTGTGGTTGGTTTCCTATGAAGTCCTATGCCAATTACTTTCTTATTTTCTGAGAAGCGTCTAAGGCATCACCAAAATGCCAAAGGGGTCCAAGGCAGGAAAAGGGTCATGAGCTCCTGTTCTACAGTAACTGTTAATTATTACCACAGCTGTATATATGCACAAATAGGAAGCAAAAGCTGTATTTCAGAATGATTGTAGCTCCATTATGAAATGCAGGGATTGGGGGCAAGGTGGAGATAAAGAAGGAGAGGCAGGCACTAGGAGGCAGCTCAAAGGTTCACCACCTGCAATAAGGAATAAGATCATTAAGATAATGGCTAATAGCTGGCATTTAATGATGCTTTAGGCTTCTAAGCCTCCCTCTACTTTACAGAAAGATGTAGGGAGAATTCAGGAACTTGCCCAAGCAAGGTCACAGAGCTAGGAAGAAGTAGAAGAAGGCAGGCCACTGCCTCTAAATACAGAGTCCTTCCCACTACATCAAAGCACCTATAATACACACGTAACCTGAAGTGTGTAAAAATAGATAATATTGATTAAGAAGTTTGGACAAGTAGAAAAAAAGGCAAAGGAATAACTTCTCAGGGATGTGAATATTCACACTACTTTCAAATATTTATATAATCCAAATATGATGAATAACAAATCCTGTTAATGATTTTGCTTCTTGAAAAAGCTATTAAAAACCAACTTAAATAGTCTTGTTAGAGATTCATTCAACCCAAGAGTATATGTATAGGTTAAACCTTAGAAACGAATGGTTATTCTCATAGTTGAAATGTGAACTGGCAGCAACTATATTTGCTCAATAGTGAATATATATTATTCATTGGTTAAAAATGATTTTGCCAGATATTTTCAGAATTCCTAAAATAGAAGAAAAAGTCAATAAGTACATTGTGAGACTTTGGGTGGCTCCTTTTAGAAACCACTAAATTGTATGTCATCTAGAAAGCCAGAAAATGTCTTATCAACATGTGGATCCTATAAATTGGGATCTAAGTGACTTAAAATGCACATACACACATAAAGTAAATAAGTATGTAATATACACAGATATACCTGCATTGTTGATTTAAAGTATTATAGGCTTGTTAAATTTAATTTTGTGGGGGATGATGTAATGAACAATAATAATACATAACAACATAAGAGGGATAAATGTAAACTCTTTTTTACATGGGTTTAAAAATCAATTGTTTCACATGTAATATGGAAAAGATTTGGCAGTAATTCATGTGAACAAGATGGGAGTTTCAATGAACTGTAAATATCATTAGAAGTACAACATGGCAGCTGTTGAAACTAATCTGACTATAAGCAATCTTAGAAATACAGTGAGGAGCCAAAAGAGGATAGTTTTTCTGGTCTGTGTCTTAGGACAAACTGCATTTGAAAGTGTCCAAATTCCAGGATTTTAGGAAAATCACAATATTATTCAGGCTTCCTTTAAAAAAAATCAGAAAGGGTTGGTATAGATGACTTAGAACACCTTGAATGACATAATGTCTGATAAAATCTGTATCTTCTTAAAGAGAATGAAAACAATTACTATTCATTAAAGGAGTTGGTGATTGATAATAAAGTTCTATAGGACTAGGGATAGGATTTAGCCCTGTGATTTCTCTGTCATAGGGAACTAAAATTCTCTAACAGGGCAGATCAGCACTTTCTCTCTAAACTCTGTGAAAAGAATCAACCAGAATACTGACCAAGAAATCAAATGACTTGTTCAGGACCAAATAGCCAACATGTGCCATGAGGTAGGATTTGAACCCAGGACTTCTTGATCCTGAGGTCAGTTTTCTATCATAAGGGATCATAACAACTGATTTCAGACCATACTGTTTCATGGTTAGAATACAGTGCTAAAGGAGAAGATTTTTGTTCACTCTGATCTGTTCCTTAGATACACTCCTTACCAAAAAAGACCATAATGACAAAATCTTTTAGAGTTGAAAAAGATCCAAGAAATCATCTAGCACATTTGCATATCAATTTACAAATAAGGAAATTAAGGCTCAGAAATGTACAGTAATTCGCCCTAAATAGTTAGTAGCAATACTCAGTTGTAAACTCCTATTTAGACTTGAAATTCAGTGTACTCTTACAAAGTGACATTAAATAATAAGGTTAAATGAAAGAAATTCAATAATTTCATGACTATCCATCATGATATAATCAAGAGAGGCAAAACAGAATATACATACATACGACTCAGTTATCTGACAGACAGTTATTTCAATAATATCACTTTGTACAAAGCTAGCAGTAGATTCCCTCCCAAAGGCCTGGAAGCAGATGAAAGAGAAGCCACAAAGTCCAGACACTAAAGCTGGGCACTTTACTCATAGGGTCCTGGTATTCTTCTTATTCATAATCTACTTTTATTCAAACATAATTAGAACAGACTTCATTATTTGATTACCAGTCTAGAGAATGTTAGCAGGGAAGCATCCTGTGAGAGGCAAGCACAATAATAGCTAATAGAAGTGATATTATGAAAAACCAGATAATTCCATTTTTATGAAATTGAAAAGCTTTGCATTAATAGAATCAATGCAACTATTATAAAAAGGGAAATTATCAATTGAAAATAATATTCACATAAAATATATAATAATGACTTCACAGCCAATCAATGTATGACATTAACATAAACATATACAATATATGCAATTATTAAAGTAAGTGGAAAGAATAAGAAAAAAAGTCCAGAATGTCTCAAAGTGTTGCTGCAGAAGAGTTTAAGATATTTAATATCCCTCTCTATTTGCAGTGGTTGAGATCTCCAAGTATGCAATGTTGTAGATATTGTCAAAAATGGTTAATAGGTTGATTAGTTTCATGTGAATATTTTTTATCCCTCCTCTTTTTTTTTATTCTTTGTTACAAAGGATAGTTAGGGAATATATTCAGAATTACAGGTAATGGAAAAACGAAGGTATTAATAATTGTCATGAATTAAACAACTCTTATGTTCCAGAAATTTTGTTAGGCACTTGGGGTTATAAAAACAATGAATGAGACAATCCTTGTTCTTGAGAACCTTATGCTAGGATTGGGAAAACTAATAAAATGCAAAGCAAAACAGAAGTAATAGCAAGGAGAAAGAAAAAAACTGTGAAAAGCTGAAACCAGAATTCTCTCAAAGCAGAGCATTATGGGGCCACTAAGAAGAGGAGAAAATAACATTCCATTTTTTTCTTAGTGGGTGTTGGGACCATCACTGGATTACAGAGAAATCAGGAGACTTTATAGTGATGAATACAAGTCATCAGAAAGGGTTGAATTATCTTTGGTATATACACTGCTTAAGAAGTCAGAAGATTGCAAAATACAGTTGAGAACTAATGTTCATAAAATAATCTAAAGATATTTTAAAAGTTAGTGTTTAAAGAAAAAAAACTTAATTAAAAAAATTCACTTGTGGAACACTTCTACTCTCTAGAATACTGACAATAGCTAGTATATTTCAATATATTGTAAACATTTCCCCCCCTTAGCCTTTATGGGATAATTCTAGTCCTTTAGAAATTTAACTACATATAGACAAAGCCAAATATCCCCAAATAATAATATTCTTTGTAGAAAAACCAAGTTTACTTACAGCTTGGAATGGACTGGCCTGGTTCCAGTTCTGAAAAGGCCATCAGAGAAGCAATCTCTGGAAGGTCATCTTCCTTTGAGTCTTCAAGCGTTTGGTCTGCCCAAACTACTGTTTTCTTTCTCTCCACTAAATGTTCAATTTCTTTGAAATCAGATTCAAAATCAGAATTTGCCAGCCCAGCTTCTTTTAATGCTTCATATTGTTTTCTTAGTACTGGGAGCAAAGTGTTCAGGAGACTAAAGCAAGCAAGGGAAAAAAATATCTTATAATTAAATCCTAAGAAATGGGCCAATCACAGTCATCACCAATTTCTCTCAAAGAATGAAAGAGACTTATTAAAACACAAATGACTATGATATTTTATTTTGGAACAAATTATAACAACAATCAAATGTTTTGGCATTTTTATTGCTAAAACAATATAATATCTTATTAAATTAATAAGCATTTAAAATAATGCTGGATTTTAGTGTTGTAAAGTTTACCTCTATTTCTAAATAAATTGTGTAAGTTTGGTTAAGAAATTTTACCTTTCTGGGCCATACTTTTCCCATTTGTAATGTAGAGAACAATATTTGTATTACCAATTTAACAGGGCTATTCTTTTGAGAATGTTAAATGAGATAGTGGATATAAAAGGATTTGAAACTGATAAATAAGTATATACTTGTAAAGTATTATCAGTTTCTTACAATTAGGAATGATGGATTTAAATGACAATTTAACTGATTTCATGAGAAATGAAGATACCCCGACCCTTATATATATATAATTTGAAAGGACTGATTTACACATTCTTTTATAAAGATGAGTTGAATGGAAATGAATGTGTAAAGACTTTATGAAGGATAAGGATAATTCTCATGCCTAGACCTCTTTCTTACTAATTTACTTAGTTTTTTTACTAAGGTACTACTGTAGTCTTGGAAAAAAACAACAACTGGCATTTAGTTTATTGATTTAAGTTTTTAAAAAATGAATTCAAAAATTGATATACATTTTAGTGCAACATTTTATATCCAATAAAATGAAAAAAAAATAAAGCAAAAATTATATATTTTTCAAAATTAAATGAAGCCAAGAAAGAGTCACTGAGTAGCTAAGGGGCTCTGTGAAGTGTCAAAAGGATATAAAAAAGTTTAAGACACAGCTACCACCCCACAAAGAACTTAGGATCTCATTGAGGAAGCAAGATAAAAATATGAAAGTTAAATATCAAAAGAAAGGATTCAATCATGACATGTCAAAAGCTAAATGACATTATATAGCCAATAACTGGAAAAGGAATTTATCAGGGGAAATCACTGACTGCTATGATGCTTCACTGATTCCTTCATTTTGGGGAAGATGTAGATAGCATCTGTGGTACATCTAGATTGCTTAGTCAAGGGAGAGAAGATAGGCAGAGAGGCCAATCCAGGAAGAGAACTGTGTGAGCAAAAGAAAGCAGGAGAGTACCAAGGGTTCTGAGAAGCAACTAGTTATGGCTCTCTGTGATTTATAGAATGAAGATAATTTTAGGGGGAAAGCAAACCCAGAAATATGTAGGGAGGGAGAAGAGGATGTGCATTTTAATAGGTCATTATTTGGAACAGAAGAGGAAATAATGTCTCTCTCGTTAAAATATTCTTAAAAGTGAGATTGCTCATGAAAATTGCAACATTGTATATATATGGCCAGATAAATAAACTGCTCCTTAGCCAGCAGAGGGAGCAGAAAAGTGGAGGAAGAGATCTCACAGCAGAGCTGAGATGTTTAAATACAGGATGTGCTGAGTGGTTATTACTAAGTCACATGTCACATTGCTCATAGAATAAGGAGTTTCATGATTCTGAGAAAATAAGTAGATTCTGAGTAGATAAAATTTAAAAGTCTTTCAAATTTTTGTAATTTTTAACAAGCTTTCTGCTGTTGGTACGTGATCATCCATAACACCCCTAATGGCGGATGGTGAATTGAAACCAAGGTTTTCAGTTCATAAGAACACCCATGGTGACAGGGAGCTGTACTGGCTTGGTTATTATCAGCTGTGTGCCATGGGTCAAACAGCCCTACCTCTGGGGCCTTAGCCTCCTCCTCTCCAAACTGAGGGGGCTGATGGAGATGATTCCAACTCTCACCCTCTATGGACTAGGAATAAGGTGGGAATAATAAACAATGCAGTAAGACTTATAGGATGAAAAGTGAATAATATAGAAATAGGTATTGAGTGATGATACATGTACATATAATCCAGTGGAATTGCTTGTTAGTGCTGGGATGGGGGGAGGGAAAGACTTGTAGGGATAAAATTATACTTACTTCTCTGTCTGTTTATGTTGTTGCTCTTGAAAAGAGGCAAGATTCATCACATGTTTGATTTGTGTTTTCAAATCTTTTATCTCAAACTTCAAGTGGTACTTGTGGATATCTTTACTGAGTTCCTTGGAAAAAGGAGGGTCAAATTACGTAAATGAAAGGAGTTTAATGTCATACTAAGATGATCAGCTAAAAGCTTTATTATCCATATAGGGAAGTTTCTACAAGAATCTTTTAATTAGTTTTAGTAAATATATTGTTCACTGATTCCTTTGCAAACCATCCATTCCATGAAATCTTCCTTTTTCCTATATTCCTCCAATGAGGATCGAATCAACTCATGAGAGGTTGACTACCATCCTCATGGTCCTGTGAGTGGAAGACCACATTCCAGGGAATCCCTGTTGGAGAACCATGCCATGATGTTTTTGCCCAGAAAACATAAACTATTTATATAAAGACAGCTGTCTAATACCACCTCCTAATCCTTCTTTTCTCAGGCCCCCATTTTTCCAGGCACATGTTTTCCTCAGTTCAAAAGATTCGAAACAGAGTTTTAATTAGGTACTAGTGAAAAGGTATTTCCTTATACCCTCAGCCTCTTCCCTACCCCTACCCAAACTCTGTATACCCATACTGACACATTCTGCTTGCTTTCAGATTTATCCTTCCTGGCCAGGTAGGCCAGGGAATAGAATAGACCTGTCCTTTATAAGTGTAGGCCCCAAATACCCTTTATTGTACTAGTGTCTCACTAGTGTCTCATGACAGTCTCATGGCACTCCATTTACGCTTCAGTGTCCCCAGCTGCTGTTTACTCTTCCCCATGAGATCTTTATCTTTTGTATTAGATGTGGAAGGGGAAAACAATCTTTTTTTGTCTTGTTTTTATTAGAACTTTGTTTATTTTGTTTAGAAAACTTTAGGGAGGGGGTACAACTGCCACCTCATTTTCAATCTAAAGGGAAATAAAGTTCTGCTCAATTCTCAAAGGAAAAAAAAAGTTATGTAAAAATGACATGGCAAAGTTAAAAAATAAATAATAGTATAAAAATTCTATTTGATATGTAAAGAAAGGATGAACTCCTAGGCCCAACTAAAAGTTTGTAACTTGTAATTACGAGTATTATCTTCACTCACCATTATGGATACTCCAATATCATTAAGAAAAGATAATCAATACCCACTGAAATGATTAAAAGTTTCATATAAAATATAGCAGTTTAAAGAAAGTTAAAGAAAAATAAATGAACAATATGACTACGTTTTTAAAAGGAATAATATACAACAACAAAAATGGTCTAAAATTTTCCAGAACTTTTCAAATAACATTATTTTTTATTTTTGCAATCACATGTCATCTTCCCATATTAATCTTTTTGTGGAAGGAAACTGGAACAACCCCCCCCCCCCCAAAAAAAAAATCAATGAAAAAAGTATACTTTTATATGGATCCAGACTCCATCAGTTCTTTCTCTTTTCATCAGTACTCTGGAAGCATATGAGATTTTCCCCCATGAATCCTTTGGAATTGTTTTACTGTTCTACTGAGAATTGCTTAGTTATTATTCAGTTGTTCATCATACAATATTGCTGCCATCATATATAATGTTCTTCTGATTTTGCTTATTTTACTCTGCATCAGTTCGTTTAAGTACAGGTTTTTATGAAATCCTTCTGCTTGTAATTCGTTATAATACAATAGTATTCCATTACAATCATATACTACAAATATACTCAGCCATTTTCCTATTGATAAATAATTCTTTACTTTCCAATTTTCTGCCACCATAAAAAGAGCTGCTTTAAATGTTTTTGTAGATATAGATCCTTTTACTTTTTGTTTATTATTTCTTTGAGCTACAAACCTAGTAATGGTATGGTTAGGTCAAAGGGTATATATACACAGTTTAATAGCCATTTGGCATAGATCAAAATTGTTCTCCAAAATGGATGAATCAGTTCACAGCTGACCCAACAATTTTTAAGTGTTTCAGTTTTCCAATATTTCCTCCAACTTTTGTCATTTTCATCATAATAGGCAACCTAATATGTATGGAGTGGTACCTTAGAGTTGCTTTAATTTTCATTTCTCTAATTAATTGTAATTTAGGAGCATATTTTCCACATGACTAAAGATAGCTTAACTACTTTGTCTGAGAATTGCCTGTTCATATCATTAAACCCCTTATCAACTGAGGAGTGGCTTGTATTCTTGTAAATTTGGTTCATTTATCTGTCTTTTGTACAAAAAAGGCCACTGAGAAACAAGGCATTAGAGTAAAACATTTCCCCCCACCATTTTGATTACTGCATATTATTCTCCATCCCATTTTCCCTAGTTTATCTTAATTTCTCCTTTAATTTTGTCCATCCTCAAAGTGTTTTGCTTCTTGTTTTTGTCTTCCCCCCAATTTGCCACCTCTTCTATCAGACCCCATCCCTTTTTTACTGTAAGGTAAGAGATTTCTATACCTAACTGACTGTGTATGTTCTTTTCTCTTTGGGTCATAAGATTCAAGCACCCTCTTCTCTACCTTTTCCATCTTCCCCACCACTGTGAAAATTCTTTCATGCCTCCTTTATGTGATACTCCATTCTTTTTCTCCCTTCTCCCAATGCATTCCTTTTGTCTATCTCTTAAATTCATTATTTTAAATATCATTTTATCATATTAAACTTGCACACCTGACCTCTGACTATTCATAGGATGTTCAAGTATCATCTTCCTATAAAAATTCCGTAAACAGTTTAACCTTGCTGAATCCCTTTTGACTTCTCTTTCCCATTTACCTTTTTATGCTTGAGTCTTGTATTTGAGTCAAATTTTCTATTTAGCTCTGGTATATATATATTTTTTTTATCAAGAGTTCTTGAATGTCCTCTCTTTCATCGAATTTTTTTCCCTTTTTTTTTTTCCCTTAAAGGATTACACTTAATTTTGCTGGGTAGGAGATTCTGCCTTGTAATCCTTTAGTTCCTTTGCTGTCTGGCACATAATATTCCAGGCCCTCCAATCTTTTAATGTAGAAACTGCTAAATCTTATGTTATCTCCTGACTATTGCCCTGTAATATCTAAATTGCTTCTTTTTGGCTGCTTACAATATTTTCTACTTGCCCTGGGAGTTTTGGAATTTGGTTATAATATTCCCAGGAGTTTTTATTTGGGGATTTCTTTCAGGAGGTGACTGATAGGTTCTTTCAATTTCTATTACCCTCAGGTTCTAGAATATTAGAACAGTTTTTCTAGATAATTTCTGAAACAAGGATGACTAAGGTCTTTTTTTTTTTTGATCGCAGATTTCAGGTAGTCTAATAATGTTTAGATTATCTCTCTTGGATATATTTTCCAGATAATTTTTTTTTTAAAACAATGAGCTAGTTCACATTTCCCCCCCTATTTTTCATTATTTTGACTTTGATTATTTTTTGATGTCTCATGGAGTCATTAGCTTCCATTTGCCCAATTTTAATTTTTAAGAATTATTTTCTTGAGTGAGCTTTTGTATCTACTTTTCCTTTTGGCCAATTCTATTTTGTAAGAGGGTCTTTTCCTCAGTGAATTTTTGTACATCTTTTTTCATGTGGCCCATGCTACCTTTTTTTATTTGAAACTGAAACGTTTCCCTTTATTTTTTTCTATTTCCTTTTTAAAAGTTAATTTAGTTAATTTAGAACATTACTTCTTGGTTACAAGAGTTACATTATTTCCCTCCTCCCCTCCCGCCACCCTTTCCACAGCTCACGCGCAATTTCACTGCATTGCCACTAATGGAGAAGTCCATTACATTCTATTGTACCAGTGTATCAGTTTCTGTGTACAAAGTTCTCCTGGTTCTGCTCCTTTCACTCTGCATCAATTCCTGGAGGTCATTCCAGTTCCCATGGAATTCCTCCAGTTTATTATTCCTTTCAGCACAATAGTATTCCATCACCAATATATACCACAATTTGTTCAGCCATTCCCCAATTGAAGGGCATCCCCATATTTTCCAATTTTTTGCCACCACAAAGAGCACAGCTATGAATATCCTTGTACAAGTCTTTTTGTCCATTATCTCTTTGGGGTACAAACCCAGCAGTGCTATGGCTGGATCAAAGGGCAGACAGTCTTTTAGTGCCCTTTGGGCATAGTTCCAAATTGCCCTCCAGAATGGTTGGATTAATTCACAACTCCACCAGCAATGCATTAATGTCCCGATTTTGCCACACCCCTCCAGCAGTCATTACTTTCCGTTACTGTCATGTTTCCCAATTTGTTGCTTCCTTTCTAATTTTGGTTGCATTGGTTTTGTTTCTACAAAAACTTTTAAATTTGATAAAAATTATTGATTTTACATTTTGTGTATTTTTTTCTAGCTCTTGCTTGGTTTTAAAGCCTTTCCTTTCCCAAAGATCTGACGTGTATACTATTCTGTGTTCACCTGATTTGCTTATACTTTCCTTCTTTATATTCAAGTCATTCACCCATTCTTAGTTTATCTTGGTGTAGGGTGTGAGATGTTGATCCAAACTTAATCTCTCCCATACTGTCTTCCAATTTTCCCAGCAGTTTTTATCAAATAGTGGGTTTTGGTCCCAAAAGTTGGGATCTTTGGGCTTGTTGTAGACTGTCTTGCTGAGGTCACTTATCCTAAATCTATTCCACTGATCCTCCTTTCTGTCTCTTAGCCAGTACCAAATTGCTTTGATCACCACTGCTTTATAGTATAGTTTGAGATGTGGGACTGTAAGGCCTCCTTCCTTTGCATTTTTTTCCCATGATTTCCCTGGATATCCTTGATCTTTTGTTCTTCCAAATGAAGTTTGTTATGGTTTTTTCTAATTCAGTAAAAAAGTTTTTTGGTAATTCAATGGATATTGCACTAAATGAGTAAACTAACTTGGGTAGGATTGTAATTTTTATTATGTTAGTTCATCCTACCCATGAAAAAAATCGATGTTTTTCCAATTGTTTAGATCTAGTTTTAATTGTGTGTAGAGGGTTTTATAGTTGTGTTCATATAGTTCCCGTGTTTGTCTCAGCAGATAGATTGCTAAGTATTTTATATTGTCTGTGGTGATTCTAAATGGAATTTCTCTTTCTAATTCTTGCTGCTGAGATTGGTTAGAGATATATAGAAATGCTGATGACTTATGTGGGTTTATTTTGTATCCTGCGACTTTGCTAAAGTTGTTGATTATTTCAACTAACTTTTTGGTTGATTCTCTGGGGTTCTTTAAGTAGACCATCATATCATCTGCAAAGAGTGATAGCTGTCTCTTCATTGCCTATTTTAATACCTACAATTTCTTTTTCTTCTCTAATTGCTACAGCTATTGTTTCTAGTACAATGTTAAATAATAGAGGTGATAATGGGCATCCTTGTTTCACTCCTGATCTAATTGGGAAGGCTTTTAGTTTGTCCCCACTGCAGATGTTGTTTGCTGATGGTTTTCGATATATACTATTTATTATTTTTAGGAAAGGCCCTTCTATTCCTATGCTTTCTAGTGTTTTCAATAGGAATGAGTGTTGTATTTTGTCAAAGGCTTTTTCTGCATCTATTGAAATAATCATGTGATTTTTTGTTGGTTTGCTTGTTAATACGGTCAATTATGTAGATGGTTTTCCTAATATTGAACCATCCTTGCATTCCTAGTATGAATCCTACCTGGTTGTAGTGATTAACCCTTGTGATCACTTGCTGGAGCTTTTTGCTAGTATCCTATTTAAGATTTTTGCATCTATAGTCATTAAGGAGATTGGTCTATAGTTTTCTTTCTCTGTTTGTGACCAGCCTGGCTTTGGAATCAGTACCATATCCCCATCCTACCTTTTAAGAAATTCTCTTCACTGAATTTTTCATGCCTCTTTTTTACCAGTAGGCCTATTCTGTTTCTTAAGGTATTATGTCCTTCAGTATTTTTGTGCCTCCTTTACTGAGCTGTTAAATCTTTTTTCATGATTGTTTTCCATTATTCTCATTCCACCACTCCCCACCCATTTTTGTTTTATTTTCCTTATCTGATTTTTAAAATATTTTTTGAGCTTGAGACCAATTCATAATTTTCTTGGAGGCTTAGAATGCAGCAGTATTGACTTTGTTGTCTCCTTCTGAGTTTGTGCTTTGGTCTTCTCAGTCAGCAAAATAGATTTTCCAGGGTTTTTTTTGTCTTTTAATTAAAAAAAAAAATCTGTTATAGGTGACTGTTTCTGTGGTGAAGGTGTTCTAAGCTTTAAGTTCTTTGTGTAGTGCCTTCAGAGCTAGCTCTGGGAATCTAGAAGTTTTTAGATCTTCCAAGTGGTTTTACCCAAGGAGAGGTGTGCTTAATATTTATTCTCTTGGTCTGCCCTCTGATCTGTGAGTGACCACAGGTACTCCTTTATGCTCTGAAACTGTGACCAGGGTCTCCTGTGGTTGCAAGCACTGGTGTATGTTGGTGCTTCCCCTCACCTTGGGACTGTGACTTTGGATCTGCATATGGGCAATGCTACAAATTCCACACCCAGAGCCATCAAAGATATCTGTAATTTCCTTCTGATCAGTTGTCTGACTCTCTTACCATCTATGGCTGAGAGCTCCAGAACACTTTATGGCTGATTCAGTCTTTTTCAAGGCCTGCACTACCTTGCCAAAGTAGGTCCTGCCTTGGTTTACTCCATTCTCAACCTGGTGCAAAAGACTCCTCTTGACAACTTTCTAAGCTATCTTGGCTTGAAAAATTGTTTCATTCTATCTCTTTGTGGGTTCTGCCACTCCAGAATTCATTTTGAGGGATGATATAAAAGTTGTTTGGAGGACAATTTAGTAGGGTTTGGGAGGATCTACTGGGCTCCACCTCCCTAAACTATACATGTTTTAAATTGCAATCATGGTGCTCATATCATAGGCTATCTTAGTGTACCATGGAGATGAACTGAGTTCTAAAAGGCCATGTAAGAGAAGTGCAGACCTGGGAAAAGTCTACCAAACTGGAAATGCCTAAAATGTTTGTTGTTCAAGGACAAGGTTATAGTTTCTGACAAGATGATTCTCACTATCGAATTGTTTGCCATGTGATAAATTTTTTTGATCAAAGGAATTCATGAAAACCATTTTTTGAGGTGTGAAGGTATTATGACTTGTGTCAGCAAAAGGAATAGCCTAAAAAATGATGAGTGATTCTGCAAAATTGTACGTTACCACTGAGTTAACATTATAATTAGTTATTACATTATACAGTATTGTAAGATAAAAAATGAAATGCCAAGTTTAAGGACTAGCTAACAGTCTAGTTGACTTGAATACTGAAGTTGCTTTCAATAATAATAATAATAATAATAATAATAATAAGTATTAGCACTGATATAGTACTTTAAGGTTTTTAAAACGTTACATAATCTCATTTGAGACTCATAACAGTCCTGGAAACCTATTATCATACTCATTACAGATAAGGAAACTAAGGCAGACTTAATGACTTGCTCAGGGTCATTCAGCTGCCAAGAGTCTCAGGCTGGATTTAAAGTTAGGTCTTCCTGATCCTAGGTCCAGTGCTCTGTCCACAGTTCCACCTGGCTGATATGGTTGGCTGGGGAGAGTGAAGGGCCTTAAATACCAGGCTGAAGAATGTGTTATTTTACCCTAGGGACATCAGGGAGCCACTGAAATCTCAAAAGGAGACTAATGGTCAGGCCTATAGCTAAGAAAGATTTGCATTTGGTAGCTGTGTAGAAGATGGCTAAAAGCAGGGAGACCCATTAGGAATCTACTACAATCTTATAAGAATCTTAACTAGGGCAGAGCCTATGTGATAGAAAAGGAGTGGAGAGATATTCATGAAGCATTTATGGAAGTAGAATGGCTTAGATTTGATGATTGACTGAATTAGGGTGTGGGAGGTGGAACAGGAATATTCAAAGATGGCTCCAAGTCTAAGAACAACCTGTATGACTAGATGTCACCTAGATGCCTTCTTTTTAACAACAGAGTAAAATGCTGTTGTTTATTAAGAAGGGTTGAAAGAGACAAAATGTGTGGCAACAAATATCAGCAGCAGTTCAAGTAAAGTAAAATGTGAGTATTTTTAAAACCCTCTTCTATGTGAAGACTTAGGTGTGAAGGGTGAGGGGAAATGACCACTCAATAATAATGTGGCAGGATGAGTTCAATATAATGATAGACCATGAATTCTGTTTCAAACACTTTGAATTTAAGATGCTGCCAAAACATAAGGGTAAAGTAACAAGCAGTTAGTGATATGGTTCTAGATTGAGATTAAGGCTAGATATGTAGAGATAATAATTGACTCCACTAGAACTGATAGAATCACTAAGAGAATGTACAGTGAGAAAGAAAGATGACCTAGAGGGGAGGCAGAGAAAGCTCTGAAAGAGACTTAGAAAGTATGAGATAGTCTAAAAAAGTCTATTAACAGCTGGCAGTTGAAGTAGAAGATGGACTAAAAAAGTCTGTTAATATTTGTCAATTAAGAAATGCTTAGTAAATCTACAGAGCAGTTTCAATAGGATGATGGGACTGGCAGTCTAATTGTAAGGGGTTGAGAAGTGAATGAATGGCAAGAAAGAGAAGGCATGGAAAATAAAGATTCCTTTCTAGGAACATGATGGTGAGATCAAGAGAAGTTTTCTAAGGATAGGTTAGTCATGAACATGTTTGTAGGCAATGGTGTTTAATTGTGAAATATGGAGGATGTAAATTCCCTCAGTCTCCTTATAAGTTCAATTGATAGGTCTTTATACCTGGCCTCCACAGAAGGTTCAGAGAACCTGCCTCCTAGTTCTAATACTCCAGTCTAAGGATATAGCGCCACTCCTGCCAGTGACTACTTTTCCAAATAATTTTTAAAATATTGTAATGTGATTTTTTTTTCAGTTTCTATTCTTGCCCCTTTCCATTCCATATTTCCTCAACCTTTGATTTTATTTTGGATAATGGCCCTTGTTAAGGGATAGCCTCCTGGACCACTACAGCAATAGGAGCTAGCAATTGACTTTTTGCTAAGGTACTAACTAAACTCTAAAGAATAGAAGCAACTAAGGCTGAATTCAAATTTACTCATGTGACCTTGGACTGATAAGATGGACCATATCTCATCTTGATTTCATGCCCACCAAAGTCGCTGTATGACATTTTCATGTCTTTCATGCAAACCTATCTTCCCCATGCATAGCATCTTTAATTAACAGACTTCCTCCCCCAAATTCCCTCTGCAACTCTAGCTATGAAAACTCAAATCAATACTAACACTCCTAGAAAGGGCATGCCAACCATGTCCTTTAAGTTGTCAATTACCAGTCTCTTTGGCTTCCCTGTCCAAAACATTTTTCTTTGGGAACCATTTAGCTTCAAATGTTTTCTTCCCCATCAAAAATAAAAGCTTTTAATTTTAACTATAGGCAGTTCCATATTTCCCTCTACCACCTCACAAAATGGAATAGACAAACTATGGTCTCAACCAAAGATGTAACAAAGTAAAACATTTTTGTCAAGATCTGCCACTAAATAGCTTTCATGAGAACATTGACTCATATGAGTGGACAGGAAGGATAGGATTCTTGGCACAATGAACATAGAAATGTGTTTCACTGTTCTGAAGCATTCTCCTTGAGGATCCTAACATGTTGCCTTTTGGGAACCAAGATAATTGGCTAGGTCAGATCATGAATATTTTGACATTATTAGTTCCTTGTCATCATGAAGAAGGAAAGCATTAGTAAATTGTGACTATCACAGATTTGGAGCTGAAAAGGCCCTTGGAGAGGGTTATCCTGACCAATCATAAACTTGTTGAAGAATCCTTTTCTTCAATAGATAATGCAAATGGTTTTCCAGGGAGAACTCACTCACTACAAAATAACCCAGTTCACTTTTGGATATCTATAATTATTAGGTTTTTTATGTCAAACCTACATCTGTGTCTTTGTATCTTCCACCCACTGCTCTGATCTCTGCCTTCTGGACCAAAGAGAACAAATCTAATTTTTTCATACTATGACTGCTTCTCATTTCCCTAACAGGTCTTCACAATGCCTTGATTTCTAACTCAATGTTTTAATATAAGTGGTTCCATTGTACATTACTATGTAAAGCTGTGGTTTTTCCCCTAAGAGGATGCTGTCTTGTTCTCCCCTATCAAAAATAATGAGGCTATCATCTGACACTGTATGAGTGGTGCATTACTGACAATCAAGATCTTATTGGATAAGGCTCAAAAAAATGATAAATGTTAAATGCTAATGAGTACTATAGAATGAGTGCTGTAATGAGTTCAAAGGAGACCATGATCCCAGAGGCCTGTGGGTAGCTTGAAAAAGGCTATCTCATTTGAAAAGTTTAGGACTTGAGGCTAGACTTTAAAAGAAGAATAGTAATTAGATAAATGGAGGAATAAAGTGGGGTGGTGGTGGCAAATATAAGCAAGAAGCAAAGTGGGAACTTCTGTTTATACAGGTTAAAAACAAAGAATAAACTAGTATGTTTTTCCAGTTGATGTTGCTTAGGAAAGAATGATTCACTTTCAAAATGATTAATTCTAGGTTTTCATTCTCTAAGGTTTCCATATATGAAATCTGAGCTGATATACAGAAAGCCTTTCAGGAAAAACCTAGTTCATGAAACTATATTGAAGAAACATTCTATGTTATTTGGGTAGAAGCTTGTTCAGCATGCCTTCATAAGACCTATTTTAAATCTGACTTTTTTGCTATCTCAGGCAATCAATCACTTGTGACACATTTTCTTATTTTACTACACTTAAAATGAATTCTTTTTACTCTGATTCTATTAAGTTGAGTGGAATTCTTTGGCATGATGGGCATAAAAGAGCCTAACAAGAACCCTGGATCATCTTAGAAATACTCCATCAGCACCCTGGCAGTGAATAATCTGAATCAGTAGGTTATACCTGTACTTTCATATAATACATATTTCCATATTGCTCATGTCATGATGGAAGATACATATCACACATACAATGGAAATCTCATGAAGGAAATAAAGTAGAAGATGGCATACCTTGATCTGCACTCAGATTCCAATAGTTTCTGGGTTGTCAAATTTGGCTGTGAAGAGCATTTGCATCATAAATCCCTTGTGGTTATTTTGTTTTGCTGATAATGGCTTAGTCCTTCACAGCTGATGATCATATAATATTTCTGCCACTATGTACATTGTTCTGCAGGTTCTGCTCACTTCACTTTGCATTAGTTCATATAAGTCTTCCTAGGTTTTTCTGAACCCTTTATTCCTTAGTATTCCATTACAACTATATACCACAACTTGTTCATCCATTCCCAATACATAAATTTCCAATTTTTGGCACTACAAAAAGAGCTGCTAAAAATATTTTGGTGCAGGTAGGTCCTTTTACCTTCCTGTTGAGTTTTTCATAATGTTCTCTATATCTTGTTTGGTCACAAATTCTTCCCTTATCTATAAGCCTGATAGGTAAACTTTTCCAAGTTCTCCTAATTTATCTCTAGATCAAGTATCCAATTTGACTTTATACTGGTGTATGCTGAGTTGTTAGTCCATGCCTAATCTCTGCCATACTGCTTTCCAGTTTTCCCAGCAGTTTTTGCCAGGGAGTTCTTTCCCTAAAATTTGAATCACTGGGTTTATTGAACACTAAGTTGTTATGAACATTAATGGACATGTGTTGATTACCTAATCTTTTCCATTGATTCATCACTTTATTTCTTAGCCAGTAGCAGTTTTGATGATTACTGCTTTATAGTATAGTTTGATATCTTATACAGCTAGGCCTCTTTCCTTCATACTTTTCCCCCATTAATTTAATATTCTTGGTCTTTTGTTCCACTAAATGAATTGTGCTGTTATTTTATTTTATTTTATTTTATTTTTAGTTCTATGAAATAATTTTTGGGTAGTTTGATTGGTATGGCACTGAAAAGCAAAATTAATTTAGGTAGGATCATAATTTTCATTATATTGCCTCAGCCTATCCATGAGCATTTAATATTGTTCCAGTTTAGAGGTCTGATTTTATTTGTGTGAAGAGTGTTTTGTAATTATGTTCATAGCTGCTGGACTTTTTTTGGTAGGTATGTCCCCAGGTATTTTATATTGTCAAGAGTTATTTTAAATGGCATTTCCTTTTCTGTCTCTTGCTATTGGGTTTTGTGGGTGGTAAATAGAAATGCTCATGATTTTGTGGGTTTATTTTGTATGATGTGACTTTGCTGAAGTTAATTATTTTTATGAGTTTTTAATTGATTCTCTAGGTATACCAATCATAACACCTACAAAGAGAGACAACCTTTATTTCTTTATTAGCTATTCTAATTCCTTCAGTTTCTTTTTCTGCTCTTATTGCTGAAGGGAACACTTCTAGTACAATATTAAATAAGAGTGGTGATAACGGGCAACCTTGCTTTTTACCTGATTTTATTGGAAAGGGTTTTAGTTTTCCTCCATTATAGATAATACTTGCTGATGCTTTTAGATAGATACCATTTATCACTTTGAGGAAGGTTTCATTTATTTCAATACATCCTAATTTTTTTTTTAATAAGGAATGGGCATTATATTTTGCCAAATGCTTTTCTTGTATCCACTGAAATAATCATGTAGTTTCTGTTGGTTTAATTACTGAAATGGTCAATTATGCTCATGGTTTTCCTAATATTGAATCATGCCTGCATTCTTTATATAAAACTCACCTGATCATGGTGTATGAATCTTGTGATAACATGTAATCTCTGTTTTATTTAAAAATTTTGCCTCAATTTCATTGGGGAGAATGTTTTCTTTTTCTGTTTTAGCTTTTCCTGGTTTATCTATCAGTACCATATTTGAGTCATAAAAATAATTTGGAAAGATTCTCTTTTATCCTATTTTTCTAAATAGTTTATGTAGTATTGGAGTTAGTTGTTGAATATTTGGAAAAATATACTTGTGAATCCATCTGGCCCTGGGGTCTTTTTCTTAGAGAAGTCTTTGTTGGTTTGTTCAGTTTCTTTTTCTGTGAAGCAGTTGTTTTAGTATTTCATTTTCGATTTTGTTCATCTGGGTAGTTTATATTTTTGTGAATATTCTTCTGTTTCACTATATTATCAGAAAACTGGAAAGCAGTATGGCAGATATATATCACAGATATTATCAGGCATATAGTTGTGGGTAAAATAACTACCAACAATTGCTTTCTGGGAGTGAGTGGGTTACTGTAATTCCAGTTTCCCCCTCTCTGCTGTCCTGTAGCCCAGGGCTCTGTGCCAAAGTGGGACTTAGTAGGTTATTATTGTTCCAGTTTTCCCTTTCTGCTTCCTTGTGGCCTCAGGGTTCCACTGACAAGTGAGAGTTTGTAAGGTTACTGCCTTCTCTACCTATATAGAATAACTTAAGCTTGGCTTGCTCTCATTCTGTAGATTTGTTGCCTCTAGTAGAATTGTTATGTGTTGGGCTTCTCCAAGCTCTACTGGTTCTTAAAGATGCTGGTATGCCTGGTCTGCTCTCTCCTCTTACCTCAAGGAGATGTATTCTTTCAGCTACCCTTTTTGAGGCAATTGAGTTTCTTTTTTTGTGTGTGGAGGGATTAGGGGAATGCAACGTTCTTTATTCTGCCACGTTAGCTCCTATTATGTGGACAACAGATCTTTGAATCCAACCTCTTCATTTTACAGAGAAACAAAATGATGCCTTGGGCAGCTGAGTGACTTTAAAGTCATCTCAGTCATGAGCACCAGAGAAAGGAGTTGAATCTTAGTTTTCCAAAGCCAAAGTTAATGCAATTTCCCGGCAATTCTGTAATAATGTGTGATAATTTGGAAGGCACCAACCACTGTGTTGACATTTTATGGTTACCAAAGGTATTTCTTCATAAAAACCTAAAGCATTAACATATGTAACAATTATAAACATATTTATAAGAATGGCTATCTAAAACCAAGGACATTTGTTTTGATAGCACAGGACCTAAGATAGCAAGAAAGCATCACCCAAATAGAATAATTTCATTGGAATCAAAAATCTGCTCAGTAGAAAGGCTATAAGATCAATGAGTTCTCTATTTCAGAAGGCCACAACATTTGATAATACTAAGGTTTAGTTTAAAAATGCCACCATCACTCTAAAGTTGCTAATGTAAAGGGAAAGATACACACATATATTTAGGTACTTTTAGGGAAAACAAATCATTTAGAACACAGTTTTGATTTTTTAAATTGACCAAGTATTACCTTTAGAGGAGCCAGTCTGAAACAAGAATTTCAAGAGTTATCTTTTGGGGGGATGTTAATGTCATAAACAGAAGACTTAGATCATAAGAATTATATTGATATTTTTCTTGTACTTTTCCTTACCAGGTTGTGCATGTTCCATATTTTCTTTTAAGGTAATATAGGACTTAGATCCCAATAATGCAAGCTTCTTGAACACAAGTGCCTTTGTGCCAGCAGAACAAGCTTTAGCACATTTACTAATCATATAATTTTTGTGTTGTCTTTCCTTTCCTCTATTTTTCTTTCCCTCTCCTTTCTACTTTGTGTCTTCCCTATTGTACATTTACTAATCATAAAATTTTTGTATTCTCTTTCCCTTCCTGTCTTTTTCTTTTCCTCCCCTTTCTACTTTGTGTCTTCCCTATTTCTCTCTCACTGTCTCTTTTTTCTTCTCACTCTTCTTTCTGTCCCTCTTGGCTCTTCCCTCCCCCTCCTCCTCTTTGTCTCTCCCTGTTCATTCTTTCTCTCCTCCTCACTATCTCTCTTTATCTTTCCCTCTTTTTCTCTGCCCCTTCTTCTGTATCTTGTCTCTCTTGTCCCCTCCTATTGGTTGCCTCTCTCCTCCTCAGGCTGGATGGGCAATTCTATATTGTTGTTTCCTGGTTTTCAGGCTGACTATCAAATGTTCCTCAGTTCCCTGCTCTAGCTGCTTTTCCAAATTGCTGCTGCTCCTGTTTATATTCTCTCCTTACCTTTCCTCTTCTTTCCTGTCCACTTCCCTTTTACAAACCCAGAGCAGGCTTAGTCCACAGCCCTTTCAAAACTAGGTTTCTTAACTCTTCCTAGTCATGATTATTTAGGATGGGGTACTCAAGGTCTTCTTTTCCCCCTCCCCCCCTTTTGGGTCCAAAGCTGTTCTAGAAATCTGAAGGTCCATAAGACTGGATTTTAGAGTGCTAAGGTTTCAAAAACACAAGGAACAATTTTGGTGCTCCTCACTGCTAGATTATGCTGAAAGATAGAGAGAATGGTATAGTAGGGAAGAAATAATTTTGATGTTGAGTCAGAGGACCTGATTTTCAGTCCAACTGAAACTTACAACTTAATAATCTGTGTAAATACTGTATAATATGTGGCAAATCAGTTAGTCTTTCTGGGTCCTAATTTCCACATTGGAAAAATGAGAGGGTTGGGTGGACTGAACACTTAATGTCTCTATCAGCTCCAATTCTATCATTCTCTGGAGTTGAAAATTAAAAAATAAAAACTTTGCCACAAAAGGAAGAAAACAAAGCCATAACAAAAGTTGCTACTTTTACCACTAACACCCAGTTGCCCTTTCTCAAAAATCACCTGTTTTAACAATTCTGGTGGAATTTCCTAGCTTTAGATCTATATTCTATTATTCTAAGAAGCCAAAGACTTTGTAAGGCATTTCTTATATATTAAAAACAAAGAGCAAGAATAAATATTTTGTTACTTTAAAAATTAGTATTTAGAGCTGGATTAAAATTAACAAGAGGATTAATCTTAAAATCAAGTTTGAAATAGATCATGCTCAATCAAATACAAGAATTAACATATCAGGTTCTCATTACTGAAGTGTAATACAAGTTTTACAGATAACTGCAATCTTTTGAACCACCGAAAAGACAAAGTATCAGTTTATGAGTCAGCCAGAAGATCTAGTTTGTATCGAAGGCAAATGAACTTAATAGATTCAAGGCTTGGGAAAATCATTGAATAAAAGATACTTGCTTTAAAAATGGCAACAATTCATAAAATTTAACTTTGATGAAGTGAGCTTGAATGCAAAGACAATTCTGTACCTTTGAAACAGGGCCATTTTTGCTCAGGGCACATATCTCATTTTCAACCTGATGAAGCCAATTAGTATTTTCATGAAACCTTTTAATTTCTTCTTCTCTTTTCTTCCCTAGGTGAAAGTGGCGGGTTTGGAGCATTGCAAGTCTATGATCCCGCTTGCAAGTGGCCTGAAATACAACATATTTAATAGGAAATTATAGTGTGAAGATGCCGAGTTTTGTTTCAAACAAAAGATTTCTTAGCATTCCATAATCAAAAAGTCAAGTCTATTTTAATGCTCTCTGATCTATATAAGGTTAGTAAAGTAACATACCTGTTTTAGCAGGTTACTGTAGATAGGCTATTTTAGTAGATTAAGTGAGGTTATGCTTTCATATTTAAAGCTATTTTACTCTTGAAATCTTTACAATCGCTGGCAAGAAAACAGGAAATTGAATCACTTTTATAAAATTTCATATAAAGAGTTTATAGCTTTAAGAAACATGAAGTCCAAATTAAAGGCTAAAATTATTTCCACTAAAATATATTTCATTTAATAGGTCAAACAATTAAAGTGGTGCTTAAGTCACCTCATATGAAACTGAGACAAACATCTGAATTAATGAATACAATCTAAAAAAATAATAACCCTTATGGAGGCAGCTGGGTAACTCAGTGCCTAGAGATGGGAGAGCCTGTGTTCAACTGTGGCCTCAGACACTTCCTTGCTGTGTGACACCCTGGGATAGTTACCTATCCTCCATTGCCTACCCCTTTTTGCTCTTCTGCTATGGAACTAATACACAGTATTGATTCTAAGATGGAAAGTAAGGGTTTAAAAAAATATTACTGATATCTTCTGTTTTAGAATTGGTACTAAGTATCAGTTCCAAGGCAGATGAGTAGTAAGGGTGTGGGAATGGAGGTTAGGTGACTTGCCCAGAGTCATGCAACTAGGAAGTGTCTGAGGCCACATTTGAACTCAGGACCTCTCATCTCCAAGCCTGGTACTCCATCCACTCAACCACCTGGCTTTCTGCCCCTTGCCCTGCCACCTCCTTTTCAAAACAACCCTTACCTTCTACCCAAGAATCAATACTAAGTATTAGTTCCAAGGAAGAAGAGTGTGATTATAATTTCAAAGTTGAAAAGAATCTTCAAAGTCATCATATATGTTCTCTATATTTCCAACTCACCATTAGTCCTTAGACTATCTGAATTATTTCTAATGAGGGAGAGCTCGCCATTTACAGTGATTTCATAATTAACACATGGGGGACAGGCACCTTTTCTATTCTTTAAATATTAGGGAATAAAGGACCTTAGAGATGATCATGATCTTGCTCACCTAAGTCATTTTTGTAGGTGAGGAATTTGAAGGCTATAATTAAATATTTTACCTAATATCTATCACAGAATCTTGGAATTGGAAGAGACCATGGAGAGCATCTGGTCCAAGTTGTTCACAAACAAGAATCCACACAACTATCTAACAAGTAGTTCTAAGTCTTTTCTTGAGGCCTTCCATGAAGATTATCTCTCCTTTCTCCAATAGTATAGTACAACTTATATATAATTCTAATTGTTAGGAAGTTTCTCTTAGACAAAGGCTAAATCTCATGTCTATTATTTCTGCTTTGCCCCTCCAGTACCAGGCAGAACAAAGATTCTAAGATTCTCTCTTTCACAACATTTGACACCAATAAGTCCTCTCCCCACCCCCAAACTCAACATTCACAGTTCTTTTAAATAATATGTATATGGCATGACTAACAAAGCCCTTGAACCCCTAGCTATTTCTTTTATATGCTCTTGCATAAAAGAGAAGTGACAAAGGAGTGACAAACCTAATCTCTCTCTCTCTCTCTCCCCTTACCTTAGGTCTTGATATGAGTTCTAACACAGAAGAGTGATAAGGGCTAGGCAAAGGTTAAATGGCTTTCCCAGGATCAGAGCTAGAAAGTGTCTGAGGTCACACTTGAACCCAGGGCTTTCAAACTCTTGGTCCGGCACTCTATCTACTATGTCTAGCTGAGGCCAAGTTTTTTCTTCTGGAAACTAAATATTGATATATCCTTCAAACTGATTTCATGATTGTGGAAGAGTTAATGATTTCAGTAGAATGGGAGTTCTTTGATGGCAGAAACAATCTTGTTTTTTTTTCTCTTGTATCATAGTGTCTGGTACATGATGGAAGGCCTGATTCTGCAGTCACTCTGTTGTGACCAATCTCTAGTTTTTCAATGTTTCTTCTTAAACGCAGTGCCCAGAGAATAAAATATTTCATATGTGATCTGATTACTTCTAAAGAGAGTAGGACTACCTTTTTCTTCTTCTGAATATTCTATTTCTTTTAGTTTAGCCCAGTTTTAAAAATGCATTGTCAACTCTGTATAAAGCTTAATATACTGGGGAAGACAATGCAAAATAGAAGACACAATAGCTGCTGATCTCAAAGGACTCATAATCAAGACAGTATTAACAGTTTTTTTTTTTTGCTAATACACCATACTCATCTGGAATGTGTAGTCCTCTAATATATCCACATGTACTGTTTTTTGATACTTTTCTATTATCTTAGATGATTTTTGGAAATGTGCAAGAATGTACAGTGATCTCTAGGAAAATCATCTTCTTAGATTTACCTTGTCATTCTAGCTTACTTAAATCATTCTGGGTTCTAATTTCGTCACTACCATATTGGCTAGTTTCTCCTAGCTTTGGATCACCTTCAAGTTTCATGGCCTTTGCTCTAGTCTGAGTTCATCTTTCCTTGACCCTGCTTATGAAGAGATGCTAAAGCTACAAGGATACACACACGACTTTCCATTTCCTGACTGGGCATGCCCCCATGCTTGGGTCACTCTCCTTCCTCATCTTTATCACCTAACTTTCCTGGTTTCCATTTATTCTGTACAGATCATGTTTGTACAAAGTTATTTGCATATTGCCTCTTTCATTAGACTGGGAGCTTTTTGAGACCAAGGACTGCCTTTTTTTGAGGTATCCCCAGGACTTTAGCACAGAATCTGGCATATACTTGATAGTTAATAAATGCTAGCTGACTGACTAGAAAGAATCATAAAAGACTTAAAAAAAAAAGTAGGTTTGCCTCTATTTCAGGACTGGCTTCTGATTCATGCGTATACTCTACTTCTTGAATCATAGTACAATGAATTCTCTGATTTCTAATATTTGGCCCAAAATAGATCAGATTTGCTCTTTAGTTTTATCATTCGAGGATCTTATCAGGGGAATCTAATGGTATTTTGGGGCTAAGACATCTACCTCCTTTTAATCAGTCTGAGAATCAGATCTCATAAGTGAGTTATCTCTTGAGAGAGTTATCTCATGAGAGGCACTGAAGCATAGTGATAGTGGTAAATATGGAATGGTAAATAAATATGGTAAATATGGAATCAGGTATAACAGAACTTCCTTAGCCCAAATTAACAACATTTTTGTGAATAAAAAGGACTGCACATGTAACCACTGGGCCAATATCAGTAATATATAAAAGATCAGGTAAAGAAAAAGTACCATAAGACTAGAGAAGGGCAAATGCTTGAATTTTCAAAAAAGGAAAGAGAAAAGGCTCTGTAAAATACTGGTCAGTAAGTGAGCTTGACTTCAATTATTGGGAAAACTCTAGAATGGATCACCAAGGAGAGTTTTAACAAACATCCAGGAGAGGGAGTGTGATTACAAAGGTCAGGCAAGGCTTCATCAACAGCCAAACTAACCTTATTTCATTTCTTGACAGGATTATTACTAAATTAGTAGACAAGGCTAATGTTATATAGTTTGTCTGGATTTTAACAAAGCAGTTGCTAGTAACTCCTACTATTCTTGTAGAAAAGAGGAAGGAATATGGACTAACTGATAAAACAATTAGATGGGACTGGAAGTAGTTATAGGGCCAAGTTCAAAAAGGAGTAATTATTGAATCAATTCTAGAAGAGGGCTCCAGGAAGCTGATTCATGCACCTGTCCCCATGTGATTTAAGACTTCTTTAAGTGACTTGTACAAAAAGATGATGTACTTCTCAAATCTGAAGTTGGCATCAAGTAAGGAGAAATAGCTAGTACTATGGGGAAGAGTCAGTTCTCCAGAAGATTAACAGATTAGAGCAGAGGTGTTAGACATGGGGCCCACAGGGTGCATGAGGCCTATAAAACTCTTAAGTACAGCCCAAATCAAATTAAAATGTAATTGGGAAAAACTTAAAATAAGTAAAAATACAACAAAACATAGGTGATATTAGTATGTGTTTTCTTATATTTTCTATGGGCACAACTACTTCTAACATTTGAGAATTTAGTCTGATGTAGGTGAAAAATCCTGAAATAATCAAAATGTTCATGATTATCTTGGTAAGAAAATCCTGCAAATGGTTTTTAGCTATAAGCAAATTGTAAATGCTTATGTTGTATGATAAATTCGGAGGAAAGAATGACTTATATAGGAACTTCCCTTTAATAATGTTTCTCAGGGTAAGTCCACGCTCCATTAGGATATAAATTGATTTCATTTCTATTTTTGTAATCCCAGGCTTAGCAAAGTTCCTGGCACATAGTAGGTGCTTAATAAATTTTTTTTTCATTATTATAACTGAATCACTGATATGAAGTTCTTTTTGGTATCTTCTCAGAGGGCCAAAAACAAATCCCTAATTCTAAGTTATACTACATGAGTAATATTATGACAAAGTTTCAGTTGTATTTATGGCTTAACATTTCCAAGTCAAAGTAGTTTCCAAATTTTTCTCCCTCTTTTCTTAAGTAACTAAAACAAATAATTTTCTCTACTGTTTGCTTTTCTACCCTGCTCAGTCTTTTGAGACTGGGCAGGGTAAGATGAGAAAGAAAGTTAAATCACCAAAAATCATAAAGATGATTCTAGGAGCTAATTTTATTGAATCTGCTCTTCAATCTTAAATCTTCATTAAGGTTCAGAATTTATTGGAAATAGAATAAAGCAGGATGTTGACTTAGATAAATATGGGTTTACATGAATCAGTTGGTTTTACTGAATTTCTTAAAGGGACATTCTACTTAAAAATATAATTATTACTGATAACTCCACTGATAGTATCCTCTAACTAAATCATGTTATTTCCTTATGCAAAAATCTTTCCTGTTATCTTCAGAGTAATAAGTATTTTATTTTCCTGACTCTTGGACCAGTAATACTTTTAGCTAACTCTCTTGGATCAGAATACTCCTTAGTGTGGCTTTCAAAGCCATCTACAGTATGGTCCTACTTTTAACTTGCAAAATTTTTTAGTGATTCTACAATAACTATTAGTTCCTGCCAAACTGATCTAGTCTAGTTCTGACATCATTCTATTGCTTCATTTCTCCAAACAATCTTTAAAAACCTCATTTTTCAATTATAGTTCAAGTATGAGCTCCTGGGTGTTTAAATACTTCTTGCCTTCTAAAATGTAGAGGAAGTGACAAAGATTTCCACACTTCCTCTAACATGTGCCACTTTCTATGTAATGTGCTTTGTATATAATGGGAAATAAAATACCTATGGACAGTGATTTAAGAAGTCACCTATAAAGAGAAGTATATAAGGATAGATCAACTTCCTGTGATCCCTTTTCTTGTCTTTGGGGAAAAATGACCTCAAAGGCTGGTCATTCAGGACTGCCATGTAATTAATGGTCATTCTGTACTAGATTAAGGAAGAAAGGGGACTTACTATTTTGAATTCAAAGTTACTATATAATAAGGACTAGAAAAGATTATTAAAAAAAAACATGTTGTTGAAATATAACAAAGGCCCATTCAAGATTTCTGTTTTACCACGCATAGCACAAAATTAAATATTAAGTTTTTTTAAGTTGGAAAACATGAAGTCTGTCAAAAATATAGGTAAAATATGTTCAGAATTTTAAAACTAAATTTTACTAGCAGTTTAAAACAATAGACACTGTCTTAATGTCCTGAAGTCTAGCTTTTTTTAATTTTAAAGATCCTTTAATATAAAATGTATAACAAATATATTGGGTACATTTTAGGGGTGACTGGGAGGGGACAGAGGAACCAGAGGAAAGTAAAACTACATGATTCACTGGAATCTCTTCATGGAAACTCTCTTCATGGGTACAGAGAATGGTTTACCACTTACCTTCTTGCCTGAGGCACTGGGTAGTGAAAGGATTGCCCATGGGACCTCAGCTAGCAGGTAAGAAAAATAGGCCTTGAACCCAGGTCCTCTATGTTAATTTTTAAGTCTTGACTCTCTACCAAGCCATGCTTCCTTTTAGTATATTTCTGAAAATGTGGTGATTATTCACAAAATAGAGGCTTTCATGATTTCATTTTGGTTTCTTTAAATTCAGCTTACTCCCTAATTTCATACATGACAATGTCAGATTTATTTGAAAGGATCTTGTTTTTAAAAAATGCTGAACTTCTCCTATTGGTATAGGAAATACAGATAAGCTTTTGGTACATAAAATGATGCTGCCCTTAGCACCAGTGGGGCTAAACCAGGAAAAATCCCCTTAGTGCCAAAGCAGTCATAGAGTGGAGAAATAAAAGGTTCAACTACCTTTTCAACTTTCTCTTCAGAGCACATCATTTCTATTTGCTTATGGTACTGTTGCTGGTAGAATGTTTTTAGTTCATTTTCTTTAATCAGCATTTCCAAATTCAAATATTCTTGTCTGATTCCTTCACGATTCTGGAACAAACGATTTAAAATCCCCCGAAACCTACCAAAAACAACAAATATCATACTGCAGATTAAACTTAAGAGAAAATTAAGGAACTCGCATAGAGAACAATTCAAACGAAAAATGGTGCTACACAAGCCCTTGTTTCTACTAGTAATAATAGGTTTGCTTCTAGAATACAAACGTGCTCCAAGGAATGCACAATTGATAAGATTTTCACTTAACTAAATTTTAGAACAATGCAAGTCATCACTCTTCTAAATAAACATGGACTCCGTTAAAAGGAATTTCTATAAGGCAAAATATCTTAACAGTTATTTTGAAGAATATTAGAGAATGTGACAGACTGGGAAAATTACACATTTGTGCTGGTAAAAGGAAAAAAAAAGGGATGAGAAAGCATCTCTGGTGCCTAACCTTACTCTTCAATCAGATATATAGCAAGTACACAAAATACCTGGAGTTTTTCTGATGTGCCTATGATACAGAAATAAGGAGTAAGCAGTAATCAGAATAGCTAAATGACACTATACTCTCCAGTTTGCACCATCATCAGACAGCCCATTTTTTGCTTTAGCCTGTGTATGTAACAATGAAAGACAACAGGTGGTAGGGTACCCTCAACAATCTAGATCCCCAGAGATTTAAGTTCACTTCTTGGAGGCCCAGTTATCTACTACAACCCATCAATTCAAAGTCAGCCCTCTTGCAGAAATCCAGAGAGGTCTTGGTGAATGTAAACTTCCCACTGATTCCTAGATTCCCTTGAAGCAGGCTAGGACTTCTAGAGAAACCCTAAAATGAACTTGTGCTTTTACATTCTTCCAAGGTCAGCAAAGAATAAGCTTCAAAGATGTTCTAATAGTATAAAAATAAAATCTGTGCCTTAGGTCATAGAAGAGTCAGGCCTCAGCTACAGTAATAATGTAAATAGTCACAAACAGACACAATCATTTAAGAGAAGAATTAAAAAAAAAAAGTCGACTTTGGCCTGGGGTATGTGTGTGTGCGCGCGCGTGCATTTTAAAGCATGTGTCCTTTGGAAGGATCTGGAAATCTGTTTGTGAGGTTTAGGGGTAAAACACTGTGGCCTTCCTTACATCAACAATTCTCAATGAAAATCTGCTGGGAATGAATACAAATCACAGCACTAGGCTTTACTGTAGTTTTGTCAAACTGATGATAAATAAGTAATGGAGCAAGTCATAGAGACACTAAAGGCTCATCAGATGATGTTATAGCAATAAGAATGCCAGTAAATGAATTGGATGAGTTATCTTTAGGTTTCATTCACAGAACAGTGGCTTCTTTCCCATGCAATGTTTTATCTGAGGACAAGGGAAGTAGCGTCTGTCAATCTCATGAGTTTGTGGTCAACTCTTGCATTGGGTTTGTGTCAGAGGTAGTGAAAAGACAAAACGAGAAGGGAATTAGCAACAGTAACTCTTTTTCCAGAACTTCATTTAAAAATTACAATAATCTTTGTTATTTCTTCAAGTACTGTCACTATAGTGAAGTTTAACTAGGACACATGGGTAGATGTTAAGTTCTAGCAAGTGCAACTAAGCCAGAAAGGTGAGAGTGGAACCCTAGCAATGATTCGTCAACCACTGTTCAGAGAACAGCCTGGCTCGATTAAAGAATGCTCAGCAGTAGAGGGGGTGGCCATGGAAGTTCACATCATCCTCTGGCTAACTGAGGGATAGAGTTGATCCTTGGAGGGAGGAAAGGGAACAAATATTTATTAAGCAACTAGTATGTGCTACGAACTGTGCTAAGCACTTCATACATAGTATTTCACTAGAAACTTACAACCCTGGGAGATAACAGCTGCTAAGTGTCTTAGGCAAAATTTGAACTTAGGCCTTCCTGATTCCAGGTCAAGAGAACCTGAACTACTGTACCATCTAGCTGTCTATACTGATAATGACAAAAAAAAACAACAACTGATCTTTAAAAAAACTGAAATGCTCTTATCATGAACAGGAATTTTAAAATAAAACAGTCAGCTACCTACAAATAAAACAATTTTAAGAGTTATATGTTAGTTCTTTATTAATCTTAAACAAAACACACAATACACAATATTGAATTCTGACATAAGGAATAATTCCTTGTTCTTGTGGGAAGAAGGAATAGATCCTATCTTTGCAATATGTCTTTTCAAAACAACACTAAAACATAAAACAATTCCTCCAAATGAAGATTAATTTGGATTGAGGCAAAGCAAAGAAACAAACAAGAATCTGGACTATGAAAGAAATATAACAACTTTTTAAAAGCAGAGATCAATAAACCAGAAACAAAACCAGAATTTCCTCAAGACACAGTTAAATGCTAATTAATTCTGGGGGGAAATTAATAAAGAAATACATTGGGAAATGTAAGTGATATAAAACCTAAAGATATCAATAAAACATTATTTTGAAAATATTCATGGAAAATATTTTTAAAATGGCTTTGCAGAGAATGGAAAAAACAGCAGAGGAAGTAGAAAACTATGAGCAAAAAACTATATACCTGGAAAAAGATCTGACATGTACAGAGTAAATAATGAAAAATATAGAAGAAAGTGCAATGAGAGAAAATTTAAGAATTATTAAATTTCCAAGAAATTATAGAATCTGATCATTTTATTTTAGGAATTGGTATAAGAGCATTTCCCCAAAATAATGAAACAGAGGGAAAGGCTTCAACAGAATTCAAAGTATGTTATAAAACTCAACAAATAAATGTTTGTTGAAGTGAATCATTATCAAGCTCCAAGAATACAATGATAAGGAGAATGTTTTTACCAGCAGGAATGAAGGAAAAAAAAACCATTAAAGAAGATTTGAATTGCATAAGAGCTTTCTACAAAAATCATAAATGAGAGATGCTAGCATATGGTATATATTGAAAATTAAGATATAAAGGGAAATCCCCAAATCTGCTTGCCAGCAAATCTAAAGTATTCTTTGCAAAAACAAAAGATGACTATTTAAAAATTTATGAGTTGAACAATTTTCATACATCAGGGCCAATGACAACAGTTTTAATAAAAAAAAAAGGAATGAAAGCAAAGAGCTTGAATTGTTCCATCAAGATAAATAGTAAAATAAATGTGCAATTATCTATTTACCAGAGGAATAACAACTCGAAGTGTCATATTGAACAAAATTTAAATTGTTAAAAAAAAAAAGAAGAGGAAGAGAACTTGGTTTTAGATATTACAGGTAAAAACATCAAGACAGTTTTTTATCCACTACATCATCTAGCTGCCTTGAGAACTTGTATTGATGAAATACAAAAAGAAGGTTACTATATCACTGTGCATCTAAAAGGGCTAGGAGCTAAAAGGGATATCCTGTGTAGAAGGCCAACTGAGAAAGAGGGTAGGATTACTACCATTTTCACTTGAAATTTCACAAGCACAAAGGAACCCTTTGAAATCCAAGAACAACAAATCAACATAGAATGGAATGAATCCTTTATTAAAACAAATCACAATAAAAAGTGGAATGGCTTATTCCAAAGAGTAAAGACTATCTGATGGCATCTCAAAATAACACAATTAAGAAAACTGCAATAAAATGTCAAAGACAATAAATTAATATTTGGTATTAGGAATTTTAATTATTCCTTCAAAAGAATGTGAACAGAGCATGCTAAACTGAATAAATAGTGAACAGGTAAACACTTGAGATATTTTCCTGTCACCACCAGCACCAACTATTGACCAATTCCAGTGATAAATATGTAAGCCAAAAAGCCTTAGGAATAGCAAGCAAATCTAGAAGTACAGTCCTACTTACAGTGGCCAATAAGGTTTACGTAATGGAAAGAACATTAAAGATGGTGTGTCACCATGTGCTTTGCCACTAAGGAAGGCAGGACACTTTGGAAGCTGAAGGCTCCTATGGTGGTGTTTTTCCCCCAAGTAAAATATAAGCTCCTGTTGAGTAGGAACTGTCTTGCTCTTCTGGTCATATCTCCAGCATTTAGCACAGTGCTCAGCATAAAAAGGCTTAATAAGTGTTCATCCATTTATTATTTGTTTGATCATTTACATTCCTGAAGTATCAGGAAATGAAGCCTCTGTTTTTATGTGGCTACAGTTAGAAAGAGACATTGTGTGGGCCAAGTTTTAATTTTTGGTTGGTTATCTTAAAAAAAATCCCAGAAATGTTAAGAATGAGTGAGGAAGCAAAGCAAGCAACAATGAGCTGAAGAATCTAAGTAGCAAAGTATCTCATAGCAGAATTAGGCAGAGCTCCTAGAAAAAACGTAATTATTTAAGGGGAAACAACTCTTGCATTTCAACATTAATAGATTAATATAGGGGACAGATAGGTGGCACAGTAGATAGAGTGCTGGGCCTGAAGTCTGATTCAGATCTGGGCTAGTTCAAATCTGGCTTCAGACATTAACTAGTTGTGAGGCTTGGGGCAAGTCACTTAACTCTGTTTGCCTCAGTTTCATTAGATGTTCAATGAGCTGGAGAAAGAAATGACAAACTACTCCACTATCTTTACCAAGATAACCCCAAAAGGGGCAATGAAGAATTGGACATGACTGAAACAAATGAACAAAAAGGACAATAAAAGTTTATATATATATATATATATATATTTATTAATATAAGATAATACAGAGGACTATCTTTCAGAAGAGGAGGTGAAGGCAAGACAGATTTGGGTAATGACTGTTTAGGTCTCTAGAGGAAAGGAGAATAAAAGACTTGATTTTTTCTTGTGTCTTTGGGATGATGGGAAAGTAAACAAAAATTATGATGTGACTTCAGAGAGAATAGTAGAGTTAGGGCATGGCCAAAAGGAAGGGGTTAACAAGAGGGAAGAGAGTTGGGAGAAAAGGAAGAGATAAAGGCATTACAAGATAACAGGAGACTATTGTGGACATGATAGATGACTATTTTCCAGAAGATACAGTTGAGTACTAACGGTAGTCAGCGAGGAGTGGCTGGGACTCTGCAAGGGCAAGATTTGTAGAGGGTGAAAAAAGGCGACAGGTTCAAAGGACACAGAACATTACATCAAAAGGCATAAGCTACAAGGAAAAGAGAAGAGAATATAATTCTCTCTACTCACCCCTCACATTTGGGACTGCCCTTTGTTGTCAATCTAGAGGATTGTAGAAGGTAGAAGAAAAAAAAGAGGAATTAAAAGGAAACTTTTAAGAAGAGTAAATGGCCTTATAAAAGGCCATTGGGGCAAGAGGTGAGAAGGAATTGCAGGTACGTACTTTTCGAAGTCAGCTCATGTCAATACTATCTAAACTATTTTGCAGAGCTACACCAAAAAAACTACTAAGGTGATACATTTAGCACTAAAAAAGATAATAACAAAATTCATTTGGAAAAAATAAGGTCTGGAATCCCCAGGCAAAAAAATGAGAAAATTTTTAATAAAGAGAGCATGGCTCACTGGACCTGAAATTGCATTGTAAAGATCAAAAAGGAGAGATCAAATTTGTTTGGTAATGGTTAAAAAAAACTGATCAATGGAACAACACTTTGGTAGCAGTCAAAAAACAGTTGCACAATAAACCCAGCTACATGAATTATTGGGGGTGAGAAGTCCATGTTTGACAAGTACTTCTGGTAAAATTAGGGAACATTTTGGCAGACATAAGGATTAGATCAATCTATTATACAAGATGTTAAAATAAACTCACAGTGGGGATATGTCATTACAAAAGAATGACATCAGCTATATTTTACAACTATGAAGAAGAGGAAATTTCTTAAATAAACAAGAGATAAAAGAGATTATAACATGTACAATGGTTAAAAAGATTTTGTGTGAATAAAATTGATGTAGGCAAAATTTAAAAAAAAAAACAAAAAAACTAAACACTAGAGTGGGAAAATCATTTGCAGCAAATTATTAGTATATACCACATAGAAGAAATTGACACAAATATACAAGTCTAAGAGTCATTTCCTAACAGATAATGGTCAAAAGATATAAACAATTTTCAAAATAAGAACTACCTATTTTAAATGACTACAGGAAAATAAGCTTCTAAATAATTAATAAGAGAAATGAAAATGTTAAAAACCATTTAGAGATTTCAGCTTATATCATAAAAATAGCAAAAAAGGGGAAAAGATGAGTTGGAATAGTCAATGCTACTGGTGTTGTAGGATGACAGCACAAGGATGCATTGTTGGGAGAGCTGTAAAAAAGGCCAACCATTCCGGATTTCAATATGGAATTAGTCAAAGAAGAGTAAGGTAAAACAAAAATATAGCCTATTCTTTAAAAAGGAAAAAAAGAGCAGAATAAGATGAAACAAATAATTTAAAAAGGAATCACAGCTATGCAGATATAGAAAATTCTGAGCTATTAAAAACATTAAAAAATAAATTATAGGAAATAAATGGATTATATTATATAAAACAACCTTACATATAACAAAAAGCAAAGTGACCAGAATGAAAAGGAAAGAAACTGTTTGGAAGAAAATAATCTTTGATGTAAATATTTCTAATTTGTTTTCAAAATTGAGAAGAAAATTGATTAATTTCTGAAGATAGGTTACCCAAAAGAAGTAGTCAAAGGACATAACCTGGCAGTTCACTAAATTATAAATACAAAGGATCAATAACCATTAAAAAAAACTATTCAAACTATTTGAGAATGCCTATTAAAAGGAAGAACTCAGATTTATACCTATTAAAATGGCAAAGGTAGTTAAAGTTAACACAAATCATCACTAGTAGGGTTGTAGAAATATAGTCACACTATTAACTATAGAGCTGAATGGGATCACAATCTATTTGGAAAGCTGCATGGCATTAGTAAGAAAAACTACACAGGGGCAGTTAGGTAGTTAGGTAGTTAGGTTTTTCAGTGGATAGGGAGCCAGCCTTAGAGACAGGAGGACCTGGGTTCAAATCTGAAATCCCCTTGCTGTATGATCCTAGACAAGCGACAACTTTAACTGCCTAGCTTTTACTGCAACTCTGTCTTGGAATTAATATTTAGTATCAATATTAAGAGAGAAGATACTCATTAGGAAAAAAAAAGATCTCCAATTATTCATCTTTTCAACAAGTGTTTCAAGTTTAGGATGATACATTCAGGACACTTAAAATTTTTATTTAACTTTTACCTTCTATATTAGAATCAATACAGATTTTAACCTAGGACCTCACATCTCTAGGCCTGACTCAATCTACCCAGTCATCTAGCTTCCCATATTCAGGATATTATTAACAGAAAAAAGGAGACTTTGTGGCATAAAAATATTCTACCAGCAGCATTGATAGTAATCATTTGAACAGAAGCAAAGTACCCAACAATGGGAAAATGGTGGAACAATTTGTGACATAAATGTTACTGTTCCACAAGATATATAGAATAAGAAATATATAAATGCAGGAAGACATGAAATGCTCTGTGGAAAAAGCAAAACCCAAATAATAAAACACAATCATTACTACTTTTAACAACAACAAAATCCAGGGGAAATTAATGTCATAGAAAGTGTTGGAAACAGGATTCAAAGCCTGCCATCTCCTTGCTCTAAAGGCAGCTCTTTACCATTGCATCATATTCACAAGTATCTTATATTTCAATGTTTTTTTTTTTATCACCAATCATCAATGAAAAAATCAATCATGTGTACATATCTAAGCCCAGATTTGAACTTACTTCTTAGTTATGGAGAAAATTATGGTACCCAATTAAATAGGCAAAAAGAACAAGCAACGTGGTTCATAAGGAAGCTAATTAATTCAATAAAGCATACTAATTATGGAATAAGAGAAGTTAATTAAATAAAGGTTTAAAAAACAGCAAGAATGGGAGAATAAGCATTTGGTTCTAGGAGAAAAGTTATGGATAACTGAAAAATTTTGAACTAAAGCATGTATCTTGGCTAATGAGTTTTAATTATACTAAAATGATAGCTTGCAGATTGTTCTACTATTACCAGATAATTTCTATAAATGAAGAGATGATTTGGGTATAGGAAACTATTCTGTCAGAAAGAATTAAAGTATAAATACTGAATAAAAAAGTAATTAAAGAATTCTACAACTAAACTCACAAAATGAAGTCCTTGTCTAAAATTTAATGCTTCTACAAGCTTACCTTTGTAGTTCTGTTTCCTCTTGGTTGGAAAGCTCAAGGTTTCCTTTAATATTTTCATGAGTGATGATTTTCTCATCTTCATAGGCTTTCAATTTTTCTTTTAACATCATAATCTAAATGAGAGAAAACTTCAATTGAAATATAAAAGTAGATCTCTGTTAACTCTTCTAACACTAAAATAGTTCAACTGTAGAAAAATCAGAGTGGATTTCATGAGCAAGTTGTGAGTGAAAGAACCAGAGAAAGAAATTTAAAAAAGGAGACAGTTACTAGCATGGTAAATTGTTAGAACTAAGATGCCCATAGAATAATAAGAGTAATGCATAACCAACCTACCTCTTTCTTTTGCTCATTACAAATCTTGACATACTGTGTTATGTGATTATCCAGATTAACAATATTACTCTTCAACTGTTAAAAGATGAAATGGGTAATATTAACCAGTTATGCAGATTTCATCAAGGCTGTGCCATTATGTCCTATTCAGTCCAAGAAAATGACAAATAAACTAAAACCGTTTAAACATATTTTCCAAAACACCTGCAGTTAAAGCTTACAAAGGAAAACTGGAAACTTGGGAACAGGAAAATGGAACTTATAGCTTTATTCACATTATTTAAAAAATTCTTAAGATGCATATCTAATTTTGGTATAGATGATAAGGGAGTGGGGGAAAGATGCTTAAATAGTTGTTTCATGCAGCAAGAATAAAATATACATGAAAATATCATTAATTTGTCATTTATTAATTTGGAAACTGAGATAATTTTTACATTTATAAGGCCAAAGTTTATCCTTTGCATTAATTAAAAACAATAACTCTACTTTCCCAAACCACAAAAATATGCTTTGCTAAGCAATTCAATCACGTAAATAAGATGTAAAAGCAATATTTCTGCAAGGATTTGGGGATAAAAAGATAAAAGTACAGCTACTATTCCCAAAGAGCTTAAATACCCAAGGAAGGGTGTAATGGGAGCAAGTCAAGTTCTAGGCAAAGTGATCTAAAAGAATGTGAAGAGGGAGGGGAACCTTTGGCTGCTTGGTGTGGTGGTAATGTGTATGAGAATTGGGAAAGAGTTCACATAGATATCTAATACCTGAGTTGAACCTTAAAGTAAGTTCTGGAAAGTAGAGATGAAGAAAAGGTACATTATTGAGCTAGGTACATCTAGCTTTTACAATGTAGAGGCGGGAGATAGATCAGGGAACACTAGACTGAGAGTTTTCATTTCCAATTACTTAACAAATTCTTCCTTACAGGTTATTGATATGCTTTAAGTAAAGGCCTGACAGCTGCTTGGTTTTATTTAATACTATTCACAAAAAAAAAAAACCAACAAAAAAAACCATGACTCAGTTATGATGATGATAGCCAATTTCCCTCTTTGCTCACTAATAAGCATTTACCATATGTCAGCTGACCTTCTGGCAATGAACCTCTCTGAACTTAGTTTGGTCCTTAGATGATAAGAGTTTTTTTTACCAGGTCTGTCTGCCAGGATTTGTTTTCTGCAAGCACAGCCTCTGACAATCAACACGTGTCTTCAGGACAAAGAGGTCTAAAGTTTAATTCCTCAGAGAATAAAGATAAATGGAAAAAGAAAGCTGGAAAAAATATTGTCGCTAATTCTTGGACTAAGGCTTTTAGCAGATGAGTCTGCTCCTAACCAACCTTGAAAAGTTTTATAGGACAGAATTTCAAATGATTTACACTGTCTTCCTAGTAGCTTAGAATAAATTTTAAAATAAATATTGACTTTCTCCATCCTCTTCAATGCTAATATTATATGATTCTTTGATAGCTGTGGTCATAAGTATACCTGTGTAATGTGGTATATAATTAATTTTCTTCTAACTCTTCACAGAGAATCATTTAAGTTCAGAGCTGGCAGCTCAAGGCTCTTCCAGGATCTGAAGACAATTATCCTGCTCCTACCAAAAGTTTCTTTCCTCCAACACTGAGCACTCTCAATTCCTTCAAGTAATTTTCATAGGGTATCATCTCCAAAGCTCTTGTCTGTCTGTAAATGCCACCCTCCAGCCTACCTACCCTCTTTCAGAACTCCAGATGCAGTTGGACAGGGCAGGTACTACAGGATTATCACCTTAGTACCTGTGCTTGTAGACTATGCTGACCACATGGCCAATAAGGCTGAGATGTAGGATCTGCTTGAGGCCTTGGTGCCTTCTGAGTCAGTCCACAATCCTCTAAAGGGAAACATTCTTCTTCAAGTATGCCAAGGTTGAATTAACATTTTTGTTTGTTGACTCATACTGAACTTCCAGCTCTCTAAAACACTTTGGTTTTGACATTCCTCACATCTTGCACCGATAAAGCCAATTTTTAAAAACTCACAGGTAAGACATTACATCTCTCCTGATTCTGATGTTTAGATGTTTCAGTCATGCATGACTCTTCATGACTTCATTTGGAATTTTCTTGGCAAAGATGCTGTAGTAGTTTGCAACTCTATCTCATAGATAAGTAAACTGAGGGCCACCCAGCTAGTAAGATTCTGAAGCCAGATTTGAATTCAGGTCTTAATGACTTCAGGCCCATCACTCAATTCACTGCACCATCTAGCTGCCCTTCTCCTTTTTCAGCTAAGATCCTATTGGACTGGTCTCAATAATCTTGTCTTTCATGATCTTTTTGGAATTGGCCATCCACTGCTGGCTTTGTCTTGCAGTTTTCAGCTAGCCATAAGGCTGATGAAAATGTTGCTCACCCACCTACCCATCCACTGTTAAACTGATAAGAAGGTGAAAGGACCAAGCAGAAATGTAGGAGGCCTTTCCTAAAGACCACTTACCAAGGTGATATTGAAGCCTTAATGATTGTTCTGAGGACACTGAACCATTTAACACTTCACATATCATCCCACACATATCTTTCTGACCTTTTCAACAATAGTATGAATAACTCTGGCCAATTATTTGGCAAAATAAGGTGAATGACATCTATGGTATCAACTAATTTATGTATTCATGACAAAAAAGACAATAAAGTTTGGGTTGTGATCTGTTCTTGACGAAGCCTTTCTCCTCCTATAACACTTAGTGGTACTAGAATTTTCCAGAAACTGCAATCACATTAAGTGGTCTCAAGTCTGAAGGTTCTATTTCTACCCTATTTCTACCTTCTTATTCTCCAGAAGTTTTATTGGCTTTCCTGCTCCTTAGTTTTGTGGGTGTGCTTTTAACATCATTAGGAGACAGCTGGCTTTTAGTTGTGAAAAGGTAGTTTTTGGAGTGTTTGTAGATACTGGGTAGGTAGTGATCTGGGAACAATCTTGGTTCACAATGGGCCATGCGACTTAATGCTCAAAGTCCTTAGAAAGTTATGTTTTCTTCAATGCATCTCAGGTTCATTATGGTTAATTTATGAGGATAAGACTAGATGATTTCAAAGGTCCCTTTCAGCTCTGGATCCTGTGATCTTAATAAATCAAATATCTCTGGGGATAGATATAGTAAGAATTATATTCATAATTATAGATGTGCAATCAAGTTGCCCTATAGCTTATTCGGAAACTTACTACTTTAAACTTGTGAGCTCATAAACAACAGCCTCTCCACTAGTAGATATTGACAGGTTCCTAAGTTCGTAGGTTTAGAGACAGGAGGGACCTTAGTGGCTATTTAGTCTAACACCTTCATTTAAAAGTGACTAGCCCAAGATCAAATGGGTAGTGAAAGAGGTGGGATATGAACTTGGAATCTGACTCCAGGCCAGGGCTCATTCTATTGGTAAGAAAAGATTAAGAGAATAATAACCTTGAGTTCTCAGGATCAACCAGACTGGAAAGGCTTTTAAAATAAGTCTGGTAACAAACTCTTGGCTGTCAGTAGACCTAATCCCTCTATGTTCAGTCAGTCAGCACCAGGTGGGGACCCTCTAATTTATTTATTTTTTTGAATAATGGTGGCCATAAAACAGATGAAAACCACCCTGTGGCTTTCCATCTTATAAGGATATCTTCCTCTTCTGCTGTGCTAATAGTGAAGTTGCAGCAAATGGAACAAAGAAGACTAAGATAAGCAATTAATATGATAGTTAAATACATATACACATATATATGTATGTATGACAAAAAGCTTGAGAAAAATGACTTGCAAGTATTTCTCTCAAAATAGTCTAAGTTAATATTTCCTCAGATATCCTAATGGAGAAATAAAACCAAGTAGTTACTCAAGAATCTTTTACACTCAACAGTGAGGCAGAATGAAGAAATTCTCCTAAAGTAATTCCCAGCCCACTAATGCTCCCCCTCAATAAGATGCTCCATAGAACAACAAGCATATGGAAAATCCTTTCACAAGTGTAATAGTGTAAATTCACTTACAGATGATTTAATGTCTTTTGCACGGTTGGCATACTTGAGAGTGTTATACGTGTCATCATAGAACATAGAAGAAGGACTAACAGCAGCTATCATGATGGTTTGACAGTTTCCTCCAAGGGAATCCTTTAACAAGCGAGTTAGCTTGCTATTTCTGTAAGGAATATGCTGATTTTTTCTCTGAAAGAACAAAAATGTGTCATTTTCCAAATTCAAATGTAAACCACTTGCCAAGGCATTTTGAGATTCTCAGCCCTGCTCAACCTTGCCCACATTTATCACATCAGAACAAAGTAAAGGTGGGCAACAAAGTCAAGGGGGAAAAGAATTCAGGTAGGGAGAAGGTAAAACATCAACTCATACATGTGTATAAGAAAGTTCTTTACTGATATTTTTCCTTTACTTTCTCAAGGATACCTATGCTTTTCCTTTCAGAGAACAACAGGAAAACAAATAAAACATGAAAATAAACTAAAGCTGAGGCTCCTCTTCATGAGAGGCCTATTTATTATACAAACCAATGATAACTTTGCAATTTCACTCATCTGTTACCCCAAACAAATATTGTACTGTTAAAGGGTGTAAAACTACCCTGAGTCAGGAAGTCCTACAAGTATAAATACATGGGCAGTTCGCTTGTGGTTTTGGTTATTAGAATTAGGACAAAACCAAAAAGGATTAAAATAAAATTTAATAACTAGAATTTTAATCCAATATTTAAACACAGAATACACTAGACAGATGGCAATTCAAAAGCCCTCTATCCAATCCATGATCCCTTAAGTTATTTACTTTTCCTTCAGGGGAAAATGTTTGAAATTCAAAATAAATATAGTGAATAAGTTCTCACCTAGTAATCAATGAAACCTTTAAAATGACTTTAAAACAAGGAGCACGTCAGATGCATATTACATAAATGCAAAAATACCAACATGATGTATTTGATAAATATAATTTGTCTAAAAATGACATAAAATGTTAAGAAATATTAAATTCTAAGGTTTTATTTCTTTAAAATTATTTAATTCTGGCCTTCTTTATGACAACTAAGTCTTTTACACATTCTAGCTAGATTTCATCCCAGTTGAAGAACATTCTACATAAAGCACATTCATTGATATTTAATAATTTTAGTTCAAGTAATATCTATTAGAAGAATAGAAAATTAAAAACATATATTACCTGATATACTCTGAGAGAACAGAACTACATGTAAAAATCTGTTTATCCTCTTTAAAGTTTGTTGGGTGGGTGTAGTTACTGGGGCTATTGTTCTCACATGAAATTTTAAATATTCTGTATAAGACATTTGTCCAAGATACTAACCTTCCCATCTGCTAAGGCATTGATGACATTTCCAAGGGCCAAAAGTGATTGATTGATGTTTGCGCCCTCCCTAAAACGGCTTCCTCTGGCGTTTGTGGCACTGGCACGTTCAGATCCCGCAAGGTCAATGAGACACATTTTGGCCATACAGACATTTTGATTTATACTTGCTGTTCTGTCTTGTTGTCTTAAGTAAATCTTTTGTAAAATACAGGAAAAAATCCCATAAAATTAAAAGTGAAATGTGATAAAAATCAATGTCAATCAATTAACATTTAATAAATCTGTTATGTGAAGCACTAAGATTAAAAAGAAAAGCAAAAGACAGGCTCTGTTTTCAAGGAGCTTACAATCTAAACATAGGAGACAACATCTAAACAACTATGTACTGAAATAGGATTTCCTGCTCCTGGTTTGTAACAAAGAGCTAATGCTTACAACAGTACAAACAAGCCACATACAAGATAAATTGGAAATAATCAAAAGATAGAAGATCCTAAAAGTAAAAAGGATGGAAAAGGTATCCAGTAGAAAGTGGGATTATTGCTGAGTCTTAAAGGAACACAGGAGGTGGAGATGAGGAGGGAGAGCATTCCAGGTATATGGAATAGCCAGTGAATATGTCTAGAGTTTGGAGATGAGTGTAGTGTTTCTGGGAACAGCAAGGAGGTCACTATTTCTAGGTCTAGAGTACATGGGAGAATATATGGTTCAATTAATAATATTTATCTTTAGAAAAACTAAAATGCAACAAATTTTTCCAGTATTATCAAAATTAATAAAAATAACAAAAATCCTCATTAATCACAGTATAATAATAACTTTATATAGACATACCATATATCAAAGGGCCATAGATCTCAAATACAGGCAAAACAATTTTTTTCATTTTGCTGGTACTTCTTAGACTAGAATCCAACAAACATTTATTAAACACCTACTGAATGCATGGTACTAATGTAAGTGGGGATACAAAGAAAAGTCAGTCTTTGCCCTTAGGGAATATTCATTCTCCTTAGGGGCTGAGGTCAAGAAGGAGATATACACACTAGATAAGTAAATACAATTTGAAAAGAAGGTGCTCCAGCAACTGGATATCTGAGAAGGCATCACAGAAGAAGATGAGAGTTGAGCCTCAAGGTACATATAAGGCTTCTAAGATGAAGAAATGAAGACTGAATCCACTATAGACACTGTAGATAGCTTGCAGGAATGCACAGAATGGGTGGCAGCTTGTCAAAGAACAGAGAGAATAGGCCAGTTTAGCTGGAATGAACAGAATATGAAAGAGAAGGTTATAAAATTAGGCTGTCAAGGCAGGCTGGTACCAGAAGTCCAATGACCTCCCACCCTGAGTCAAAATGACAGAAAAACCTGATGACTTTTTAAATAGAGAAGTGACATTTGCGTCACTTAGTAAAGTAGTATTTTCTGCTGTGTTAGAAGATGGAGTGGAGAGGAAAGATGCTGAACAGGGACTTACGGCAAGAGGTGAAGGTAGCCATTTGACTGGAAAAAAGGAGAAGGGTATTAGATGTTAGGGCAGTGAGACCAGATTAGGGCTAATAGAGTGGAAGAATATTTAGGTATTTTAATCTGAAGATTGTGGTGGGAATAAGAATCAGATACACATAATGAACTTTTAGAGAGAAGACTTCAAAGTGTTCAGAGGAAGGATAGGCAGATTCTCATTGATGAAAATTCTGTAGTCCCAGGAGAGTTTGAAAGCATGAAATTCTGAAGATGAAAAGAAAAATAAATCTAATGTTGAAGAAAAAAGGCAACAATTTAAGAAGGCTACTACGGTCACATAGGAAACTCTCCAACAAATTTAAGAGTTTTAAAAAGGCACATAGAAGGGAAGCTCAGCAGCTCAGTGGATTGAAAGCCAGGCCTAAAGACAGGAAGTCCTAGGTTCAATTCTGGCCTCAAACACTTCTTAGCTATATGACCCTGGGCAAGTCACTTAACTACAACTGCCTAGGCCTTACCACTCTTCTGCCTTGGAAGTGATACTTAGTATTGCTTCTAAGACAAAAGATAAAAGTTTAGGGGTAAAAAAGGCATATAGCGAAGATGGAATCAAAGATGAGTAATAAAGGATGAATGGTATGATCCCATATTAACAAAGGCAATAAAAAGCCCAGAAAGAGCTGAGGCTGGTAAAGAAGTTGAAAGATAAGAAAAAGGAGCTCAAGGAAGGATAGTACTTCTCAGACAGAATGGGCTAATGATAGCTGATAGTGTTGGAGGTTATATTTTGCTTCTTTCTGTCTATTAAGAGGAATAATTTCTGGACTGGAAAGGACAAAACAGAAAAGGCTAAATGGAAGTTGATACCTAAAATCAATAAATAAGTTATTTAGTAGTAAGGATTTGAGCCTAAGTGGCCTTTGCTGAGTACAAGTCACCAGGACCAGATGAAGTACATCTTGGGGGTACTGAAAACTGGGGAATGACTGTTGTTTGCAAGCTCTGAAAGCTGAAGAAATACCACAGAATTGAAGGGAAAATGGCCTTATTTAAAAAAAAAAAAAGAATTTTGCAAACAATAATCCAGTGAATTTTATTTCACTTTCTGGCAAAATTCTTGAGGGCTTTATTAAGGGGCTGCTTAGTGAATATTTAGAAAAGGAATTCTAAGACAGAAGGTAAGTGTGTTGAAAATTTAAAGAAAAGTCATCCAAGTCAACATTGTGACATGGCAGTCAATCAATAGGCATTTCCTAAACACTCACTAGGTACAAAGCTAAGTGTTGGTGATGCAAAGAAAAGTAAAAAGCAGGCCCTTCTTTCAAGGTGTTGTAAACCTCAAAATTTCTTAGACTTATAAATGTTGGAAATTTCACCATTGGGAAATTTCATACTTGAAAAATTTCCTATTGATAGTGGGTCTTGACTATTGGAATGTGAACCCCATTGGCATGGGAGGTTCCTTCTCCTACCTTCTTAAGATTACTTTAGGACAGAAACCTTTTGCTGAACAATGGAAAGGACTTTGACCTATGCTTAAGCATAGAACAGGAATTTCTTTGAGTCATGATTGATTTTAGAATTGATACAATGGAGATACTTGGAATCAATCTCCACCCTACTCAGTCCTAACAGGATTGAGTAAGGGCTGCAGCATAGATCAAAATTTAAATATTCCAATCTCTACCCTACTCAGGTTAACAGGATTTAGAAAGGGCTGTAGCAAAGGATCAAAGATTTAATTATTTGAAAATATGACCTTCAACAGACATGTGCAAAGCCAGAGACCTCTGGGCGGTCCTGGGTTAAGCTAGAGCCTCCATTGGCACAGGGAAATTGATGGACAGGTGATTGGTAGATGTGAGGACTGAGGGGAGGGAACTTGGATGGTTTCCTTAAGGATAGGGGGGTCTGAAGACTCGAGGTGGTTGAGGAGTTGGTCGGAGTGGTTGCGGTGTGCTCTGAGAAGCTTGCGCTGAAGGAAGCTGAAGGTGGGGGCCCCAGAGACTGTTTCTCCATTTTTGGTCACGTGAGTAATAGGGACTGATCTCTTTTCATTGCCCCAGCTATCTAAGGGCTTGGGCCTTTTGGCCCAGCCTAAACAGAATGGGTATTTAAGCCCTATTCCCTTCTCTCCCCTTTCTCTCTCTCTATCTCTCTATCTCTAATTCCTTTCTTCCTCCTGTTTGTAATTAAAACTCCATAAAAGGTTGACGGCTGACTTGAGTTTCATTAAGGAATTACATAGCTGAATTCCTTGGCGACCTTAAATTAATATATATCAGTCTTTTAAAAGTGATTTCCTTGTCACAGTGTGGACATTCCAATAGGAAGACAACATGTATAAAACTAGGCAACTGAAAAGCTACTGTGATCTTGGTTTTGCTATGATATACCAAAAGGATAGGGGAAAAGGCATTATTACAGTTAAGCTAAGGCGAAGTATCATGTACAATTCTAGGTACCACATTTTAAAAACTGAAAAGTTGACGAATGTTTGGAGGGAATTAGAATAGTAAAAAGCCTCAGGTTCATGATATATAAGGTTCACCTAAGGAACTGGGATTGTTTAGTTGGGGATAAGTACAGTGGAATGACAACTGTATTCATGGATTTGAAGGAAAGATTGAAGTTGTTCAATTTGGTCCCAGAGGTCAGAACTTCAACTAATGAGAATAAATTGCAGAGGCACAAATTTAGTCTTAATATCAGGACAAACTTCCTAACAATGAGACCACTCCAAAGGGAAGAGCGTTGGCTCAGAATGGAGTGGGTCCTCCCATCACTGGAGGTCTTCAACAAAACATGACCATTTACTAGGAGGATCATAAAGAGGAGTCTTTTAAGTGGCTCAGACTACATAGCAATGAGCTCCCTTCCAACTCTGAAAATCTGAGACCTAAGGAAGTCCAGGAGACAATAATCAGAGAAAGAAATTCCAGTGCTCACAACCAGAGAATCACTACTAGAGAATCTAAGACAATATTATTCAGCCAATAACCAGCCAAGTATCCCTTCTTCACCACATCTGAAAAGAGCCCATTTAGAAACTGTATGAAGAATAACAAAGAGGAAGAAAATCTCATTGTTTTTAGGGCAGGTCAGTCCAGTTCTAGAAGGACTAAGTGTGAGGAAGCCTTTCCTGATCAAGACTAAATTGAGAGCTAATGGGAGGCCCTTGAGTACAGTGACATTCTGACTTATTTGTCTGTATCCTTGGTGTTTAGAATTATCCACTGCACATGTGTTCACAAGTGAAAGAAATCTGGCGGCAAATAGAAGTTTATACAATACAGGCAGAGCCACCAAGGAAAACACAGTTATCACTCTCCTTATTAAACTTTCTTAAGTTTTCATAAGAATGTGTATTCAAGGGGTAGCTGGGTAAGTCAGTAAGTCAGTGGATTTGAGAGCCAGGCTCTGAGATGAGAGGCCCTGGACTTTCATGTCTAAAAAAGTTTGGTGGGACTACATTTTGGAATTATATTTTAACAGCATAACAGAATCTTACAATTTAAAGAATTCTATGGGCAATATAGTATAATTAAAGCAATTAATTTCAAATGTCTTTATTTTTCAGAATGGTTTGTGGTTTGTTTCAAATGTGCAGTAGTAACACCAAAAGTTGATTGAGCTCAAATATCTTTCATCAATTAAAGATTAAAAACAAAAAACAAACACTGACCCTGGGGTTTGACAAAGGCAGGAGTAAGTTCTATATGTCATCTAAATGCTAAGCATTGTTTGTGGTAAAATCTACTACATGTTATAGAACACATTAAATTAGGAGTAGAAAAGCATTTAATGGAATGAATTCCTAGTGTGCATAAAGAATATATTCTAGGGGCATCTAGGTACCTCAGTAGATAGCTAGGCCTAGAGACCAGGGAAGGTCTTGAGTTCAATTTTGGACTCAGATACATTTTAGCTATGTGAACCTGGGCAGGTCACAACCCCACTGCCTAGCCCTTACCACTCTCCTGCCTTGGAACAGATATTTAGTACTGATTCTAAGAGAGAAGCTAAGGATAAATAAAAAAGAAGAAAATATTCTACAAATCTATTAACTCCAAAACTTTGTTCTTTATCTTTTAAAGAATTTTAGAATAGCATTTTAAAACAATGATACTTGAGACATCAGGACTGAGATCTCTTGGCCTCACTTTACCTGAAAAACAGCATGAGAACGAGAGGAGGTAGCATTTACATCAGTGGGATGTTGGGTCCTATTCTTGTTTCCATCGTCCAACAACTGTAAAATTTCCTGGGAGGTTTTAGGCTAAAAAATTTTGGAAAAGAAGCATTCAGAAATTAGCTTTCTGCTACTGAACCTCAAAATAAATAGTATGGCTTTGGGGAAGTAAGTTATCCTCTCTTTGTCTCAATTTCCTCACATATAAAATGAAATGAATAGCATTATGTCTTTTAAAGATTCTTTCCATCTTTAAATCTATGATGAAGAGTGCAAAAAGTTATAAATTAAAAAACTAAAACAAAGTGGCTCATTATAAATTCAATTTAACACCTTGAGGTCTGTGTGTTGGGGGTACAGGAAGAGGGGAAGAGACACAACAGGAACACAGGGAAAACCAGTCATCTCTAATACTGAAGATACTTTAGAATAATCTTAAAATTGAAAATCTCCAGCATGAAAGGGATGCTGGAGATAATTTTAACCATTACCCTAAATTTATTACATGAGAAAATTGAGCTTAAGTACTTAGGTAACTTGTCCAAGATCATAGGGTATTTTGTTTAAACATTAGAATCTGCTCCCCTTTCAAAGACCTTATGAATTTCATTTTGGAAAAAGACCAAGAAATTATAATATTGTGTCATACAATTGTATGCTATTTTTTGAATGACACAAAATAAAAAGGATGCTTCATTAATTATAATTTTATATTTCATATTTTGAAATGGTTTTGAAAATAGTTTCCTTTTTTGAGGGTAAAATAGAAAACAAAAAAGAAACTGGTGGATGATGCTTTAAAAATTTTACTTATTAACATTCTAATCAAAACAAAACCAATCTACTCTATGTACCTCGTGTAATGTTAATCCCTGAACTACTACCCCTCTTTGGGCATCTTCACGGACAGCCAGTGGTCCTGAATTTGTTAGGAGGTCTCGAATCTGTTCATTGTATACCTTAAAACAAAAACAGACATAATTGCTTAGAGTTGATTACACAATATTGTCAACTTATATTATTTGCCAAGTTAAAATTTCAACATTCTTTTTTTTTGTTCTCTTTCTTATCTATTTTTATTATTATTTTTAATTTTTTAAGGATATTTTTTTCATGGTTACATGATTCACGCTTTCTCCCTCCCCTCCTTTGTCCCCACTTCCAGAGCTAACAAGCAATTCTACTGGCTTATACATATCTTATTACTCAAAACCTATTCTGTATTATTCATATTTATAATAGAGTCAGCTTTTAAAAACCACAACCCCAAATAATATACCCATATAACCTAATGATAAAGCATATATTTTTCTTTTGCATTTCTACTTCTGTAGTTCCTTCTCTAGATGTGGATAGTGTTTTTTCTCATAAATCCCTTGGGATTGTTCTTGATCATTCCATTGCTACTAGTAGCAAAGTCTATTACATTTGATCGTTCCACATTTCACTTTCTGTGTACAATGATCTCTTGGTTCTGTTCATTTCATTCTGCATCAGTTCATGGAGGTCTTTCCAGTTCATATAGAAATCAAGCAGTTTTTATTTCTTACAGAACAACAGTATTCCATTAATTCCATCACCATCATATACCACAATTTGTTCAGCCATTCCTTGTTTTCCAATTTATTGTCATCACAAAAAGTATAGTTATAAATATTTTTGTACAAACATCTTTTTTTTTTATCACCTTGGGTTACAGTCAGTAGTGGTATTTCTGGATCAAAGGGCATGCAATCGTTCAAAGCCCTTTGGATATAATTTCAAATTGCCTTCCAGAATGGTTAGATCATTTCACAACTCCACCAGTAATGCATTATGGTCCCAATTTTGCCACATCCCCTCCAACACTTATTATTTTCCTTTACCGTTATATTGGCCAATCTGCTAGGTATGAGGTGGTACCTCAGAGTTGTTTTGGTTTTTATTTCTCTAGTCAGGAGGGATTTGGAACACTTTTTCATGTAATTATTTAGTTTTGATTTCTTCATCTGAAAATTGACCATTTGTCAATTGGGGAATGGCTTGATTTTTGGCAAATTTGACTAAGTTCCTTATATATTTGGGAAATTATATCTGTCAGAGAAATTTATTTTAAAAATTGTTATAAAAAAATTTCCCCAGTTTGTTGCTTCCCTTCTAATTTTGGTTGCATGTGTTTTGTTTTTACAAAAACTTTAAAATTAATTTATTTCTTAAAAATATTTTTCCAAGTTTACATGATTCATTTTCTTTCTCCCTCCTCCCCAGCCAACAAGCAATTCCACTGGGTTGTACATATGTTGTCATTTGATAACTATTTCCATATTATTCATTTTGCTATAGAGCAATTTTTTAAAGCCAAAACCCCAAATCACGTAACCATATATACATGTGATAAGTGATGTCATATGTTTTTTTCATTTCAATTTCCATAGTTCTTTCTCTCCATGTGGTTGGCATTCTTTCCCATAAGTCCTTTAGGAGTGTCCTGGCTTGTTGCATTGATATTAGTAGCAAAGTCCATTACATTGGATTGTTCCACAATGTTTTGCTTTCTGTGTACAACGTTCTCCTGGCTCTCCTCATTTCACTCTGCATCAGTTCATTTAGGCTCTCCCAGTTCATATTGAAAGCCTCTAGATCATCAATTCTTACAGTACAATAGTATTCCATCACCATCATATACCCCAATCTGTTCAGCCATTCCCCAGTTGAGGGATAACTCCTCATTTTCCAATTTTTTGCCACCACAAGGAGCACAGCTATGAACATTTTTGTACAAGTATTTTTCCTTATTATCTCTCAGGAGTACAAGCCCAGCAATGGTATTGCAGGATCAAAGGGTATGCATTCTTTTAAAAACCTTTGAGCATAATTCCAAATTGCCTTCCGGAATGGCTGGATTAGTTCACAACTCCATCAGTAATGCATTAGTGTCTCCATTTTGCCACATCCTCTCTGACATTTATTATTTTCCTTTACTGTTATATTGGCCAATTTACTAGGTGTGAGGTGGTACCTCAGAGTTGTTTTGATTTGCATTTTTCTAATTATGAGAGATTTAGAACATTTTTTCATGTGCTTATTGATAGTTTTGATTTCTTTATCTGAAAATAGCATATTCATGTCCCCTGACCATTTGTCAATTGGGGAATGGCTTGATTTCTGATAAGTTTGACTAAGTTCCTTATATATTTGGAAAATTAGACCTTTGTCAGAGAATTTTGTTATAAAAATCTTCCCCAGTTTGATGTTTCCCTTCTAATTTAGGTTGTATTGGTCTTGTGTGTACAAAACTATTTTAATTTAATATAATAAAAATCATTCATTTTACATTTTGTAATGTTCTCTATCTCTTACTTGGTCTTAAAAACATCTTCATTTACCACAGATCTAACAGGTATATATATTCTATATTCATCTGATTTATTTACGATTTGACTCTTTTAAAGTCATTACCCATTTTGAATTTATCTTGGTATAGAGTGTAAGATGTTGATCTAAACCTAATTTTTTCCATACTGTTTTCCAATTTTCCCAGCAGGTTTTTTCAAATAGTGAGTTCTTGTCCCAAAAGTTGGGGTCTTTGGGTTTATCAAACACTAGCTTGTTGAGGTCATTTACCCCTAGTCTATTTCACTGATCCATCCTTCTATCTCTTAGACAGTACCAAATTGTTTTGATGATCACTGCTTTATAGTACAATTTAAGATCTGGTACTATTAGGTCCCCATCCTTCACATTTTTTTTCATTAGTTCTCTTGATATTCTTAACTTTGTGTTCTTCCAGATGAACTTTGTTAAAAAGATTTTTGGTAGTTTGATAGGTATGGCACTGAATAAGTAAATAAGTTTAGGTAGGATTGTCATTTTTATTATATTAGCTCATCCTACCCATGAGTAAATAACGTTTTTCCAATTATTTAGATCTAGTTTTATTTTTGTGAAGTGTTTTGTAGTAACATCAATATTCTTTAACAAATTTTTATACCTAAGTATATAATTTGATCTTTAAGCATAAAAAGATCTCTCAAAAGACTTTTTACTTCCACCAGGAATCCCTTACTCTCCCATCTTCTCAATATACATGAAAAATATGCCCCCTCTATGGCCTTAAATTGGCATTTTTTTCTCCTGAGGGTGACATAAAGCCCAAATGGCCACCAGTTTACAACTTAAAAATTAAAATTTAAATCATCATAGACTAATTTATCTCCCCTGCATGATAATGAGAAAAGTCAGTGACATCATTATCATTGTTGTTTCCTGGGAAAAGAAAGGAGATGGAGTCTTGGCACATCTGGGTTGGTTTTTCTTTTTATTTATGTCTCCAATGCTAGCACAGTGTCTGGCACACAGTAAGCACATAATAAATGTTCATTGACTTTTGTTTGCTGTGTTGCCTAAAGTTAGAATGCAATGGTATATATAGTTCTTGCAAAGGAAGGCACCTATCACCTTATGTGTAGTCAAATCATGAATTTGAGTGTGGAAAGGTCAAGAGTTAATCTATAAGCCATCATCTTTGCCTAATTTATTTTCTCTTCAAGAATTTAATTCGAAGTTCAATTTAGAATTAACATCAGTTTCAAGGTAAAATGGATACAATTCTCAACTTTTGGAGATGGAAACAACTTTGGACTAGTTAAATAACTATAAACTGAAAATTGGAAGAGTCTTGGCTCAGGTGGCCAACTTTCTCATTTTATAAACAAGCAAAATGAGAGTTCATTTAAGGTCATATAGCCAATCAAGAAAAGAGCTGGTACTAAAATGCAAGTCTGGATTCTTGTTCACTACAACAAATGAATTTTTGTATTTTGGAGCTTCAGTTGTATGTGTTTTTTAAGCTAATTTTGAAAAAAACAATAGACTAAGATTATAGGATGTAAAGGTGAAATCTCAGAGATTAGTTATTTGTCCTTAATTTTTTAAAAGGTCCAAATGAGATTACAAGGTGATATCTTGATTTGTGCATGAATTTAAGTGTGGCTGAAATGCACAAAGCCATTAAGCTCACTCTCCTTTCTTCCACTGTCATATTAGTCCAACAGCAAGGCAAGAATCAGGACAACTGGTAATGGCTTGGGATGCTTTAGCCCTTGGCTAAAGCTTCAGTTGCCTCCATGGCCCTTAGAATAAATTGTTCTCATTCATCCTTTCCAAGGAGAAAGTCTTTACATACTTGTAATAGACACCTCCTAAGTCACTTAGGGCCTAATGATTATCCTAACCTTGGATAAACCTATCTGCAGAGATGATTTCATTAGGGTGTGGCTGCTGAACATGCTTAAAGCTTCTTGGAGCCACAGGTGAGATTTGTATTGAAGGTAGACACCAAAGGTTCAACAAGCCCTCACATCAAAAGTGCTAATCCTCCCTTTAAAGTCAGGTCCAAGTGGATGAACTAACTTTTGAACTCATGATGACAGACTCCAAATGTCGCATTCTGTCCAATGATAATATTTTTATCTAAATAGGTTACTTTGAATTAATGAAGCTATTAATTCTACTATTCTTTCTATCATTATATTGATTACCCAAACTGTGATTGCAGAATGGAAAATTTAAAGCTGAAAACTTTCACATTATTACAACAGTGTCTCACTTGGTAAAAACTGATTTCTGCATTCCTGAAAATGGCTCATAACATCACTTCCTTATGATTCATAGTTTCTTGTGATGAATAAGCCAAATAACAAATATTCTATCACTTTAAAGTCCCTGCTATGATGTGGAAAGATCAGAGCTCTTTCCACAAATCTTTTGCTCTGACATTTCATACCTCATCACTTCAAATATCCCAACCAGAACACCAGAAACACAGAGATCTAAACCGAAAAACTCATTAAGGACAAAAGACCTCACACAAAGAATCCAACAAGGTAGAAGAAGAAAGGGGTGTTATGTGGGATACTTCCTCCTTCCTCCCAGAAAATCATGAGTGAGAAAAATTTCTCAGACAACAGTTGTTCTGACCTGAATTTGACTTACATGGTTTTATGGTCCTGCTGTAAATTTGTGCAACCTAAGCTTGAAGGCTTCTATAGAGGCCTGCTAACTCCTGAAGTAGACTATTCTACTTTTGGACAAATGTAAATTTTATAAAGATTTTCATTATGTTGAACCAAAATCTGCTTCTCTGAAATTTCATCCATCTTCTGCTCACAGTTCTATCCTTTTGGATCAAACAGTAAGTTGGATCTCTAATATTTAAAGAAAATTATAACACCTTTCTACTTCACTCTTCCCCTTCAGTTTTCTCTTTTCCTTCTTAGTTAGATTACTTCGTACTACTATCTCCTTCTGGATGTTTTAATTTCTGGAGTTTACAAAATGTAAATAGATTTTGTGCAAGATACAGGAAATCTCTAATCTTTTTTCATGAGAATAAATATGTCTAGAGACACCTTTGCCCCTGAAAAATAGGGAAATCTTTGCATCCCAACTCTGCTGCATCCATGAATGGTGAAGAGTTTTTAATTAGCAACCAAGTTAAAAGAGTATAGAGAAAGGAAAGCTAGATAGAGAAGAACATGGATGAAGTGCCTGTAGAATTAACAGGACACTGCAAATGTTATTTTAAAAAATGAGTCATGAAGCTCTACTCACTTTAACAAAATTCTGCTCTAAAAATAGTGACCTCCATTGAGCTTTTTTCTAGAGAATTTACAAGCATTCTGAATTATTCTAAAAGTAATAATTTCCAACTTACCTCTAAGTAAGAAACTGTAATACTACAAACTTTCTCTTCTTTAATTTGATCCATGGATTTATAAAGGTCTAACATTGTTAGATACATAACTCCAGGCTCTTCAGGTGATCCTAGCATTGTGTGTGTCTTTCCAGCTCCAGTTGCACCATATGCAAGCACTAAGTTTTCAGAAAAAAAAAGTTTTTTTGGAATAAAAGATTATTGTTATGAGAAAGCACAACTAAAGGAAAGAATAGTTTAAAGGTTTCTTTTGTTTTTCTTGGAGAAAATGTTAAAGGGGAAGAAAGAGAAGGATCAAATCATATTATTTGTTAAAATACAGAATTAAGTGTATTAACTGGTGATGAATTTGGCTAGTTGTAAAAACATGTATAGGAGAGGGAAAGATTAAAAATTAAAAAAAAAAAACAACTCTTATCTTCCATTTAGAATCAATATTATATATGAGTTCCAAGGCAGAAGAGAAGTATCGGCTGGGCAATGGGGGTTAAGTGACTTGTCCAGGGTCACACAGGTAAGAGCTGTCTAAGGCTATATCTGAACCCAGATCTTCCATATTCTAGGTTTGGCTCTCAATCCACTGAGCCACCCACTGTCCCTTTCAATTCTGAATAAATGCAGGTGGAAAATATTTTTAGAAAACTCACCCACATTCTTTAAAGCACATAATTTAGACTAAGAGATTTTTATAGAACTAGAACTAGAAAGGTTAGAAATTATTTGGTCCAATACTCATTTTAGAGATAAAAGTGAGGACATAGGGAAGTGGAAGTTCTGTGCTAAGAAACCACAAAGCTTGTTCTTAAGACTTCTGCTCCAAATCTAGCATCTTTTCTACTATACAAAAGCACAATAAGGTTTCATTTTGCTCTTTAAGCAATGAAAGTAAACTTAAAAGTAGATTATATTGGTAAATTTTAGTAAAGGTAGAAGAAAATGCTGGAGAAGATGCCATGTCTTAAAATATTTACTATAATTATCATTGATATAAATTTATTCTCTGGGGCAACAGGAATTAAGAGAATTTCTTTAGACAGTACCTAACTGTTGAAATGTAAAAAATAGACTCGAACTCTGGACTTCAATCCCCAAAAGCCCTTGCTCCACTTCCCCAAAATGCTTTGTAATCTCATGGAATTTTGAAGTGGGCGAGATCAAGAAGGGATTTAAGGTGATTGCAAAGGCTTTTGGCTCTTTGGACTTCTGTTTTGGAGCAGACACGTCTCTTCCATGATGTGAGGTTATCTTGTCTAGGCCTCTGGCCTAGGCATGTGTTTTTTCTTACTTGTATATTCTTAAATCCTTAATCTTTAACAAACCTCATAAAATATAATACTCCTTGCAGAGAGAAACTAATTTCTACCTGCCTCAGTCTCCCCTAAATTTTAATCTTTACAGTTGGTGTAACCACTTCGGGAAAATGAAATATCTCAATCTTCTGATTTCTTTTCTGATCTTTTGTTCAGCTTTAATAGCTAGTGCCTAGAAATTTTTTTTTTAAGCCATGTTTCTCTGGTCAAGGTGATTTTTTTACCCTCGCAAAGCTGCTGCTCGTTCCAGCCATTAGATAGCTCCCCCACCCAGCTCAGCAGGCCACTTCCCTGATCCAGACCTGTTGCATTTGCCGCCCACCTGGCTCCTGGCTGCTTCATTCTGCCTGCCTGTTTCTCCTGCTGCTGCTCCTGACCTTTCTCTCGCTCACCTGGCCCACCTGATTCAACCAAGACTGCAATCACCTGGTGACCTGCATGCCCAACAAACCCAGATCCTTGGCTGGTAACAAAAGGAGGGGGGGGGGGTATTGGCTCCACGTGGGTGGCCTAGGCTCCACAGCAGTAGGAGGGATCATAGCAAGGGAGAAAGAAACAGACTTTTCAAACAGAAACTTAAAAAAGCAATGGGCTGTTTAAAAGGATACCTTTTGACTGTTCTGATAATTTCACTGATTTCACCTGTGTTCCAGAAGAAAGATTCAGCCCAAAGATTCAACTTTGAAGGGGCAAATGGGTGGCTCAGCAAACTGAGGGCCAGGCCTACAGACATGCGGTCCTGGGTTAAAATCTGGCCTGAGACACTTTATGGCCGTGTGGCCCCGAGCAGATGGCTCAGACCCCATTGCCTAGCCCTTACCACTCTGCCATCTGATAATAGACATTTAAATGGATAATTAAAAACAAACAAAAAAAAACCCAAGGAACTTTGAAGAGACTAATGGCTATATTCTAAGGCATTTCAGACTCCAATGGTTTATACAAATCTCTGTACTCTATTGCATTTTTCCTGATTGTTTTAAGATATAACTTTGTGATTTTAAGTTCATATATTACTGGATTTGATATTATTCTGTCATACTGTTCATTTTAATGTACTGAGTTTTGACTACTTTTAAAATTCTGTTGTTTTTCCCCTATAACTGTGCTGAACAAATATTACTGAATAAGCCCATATATGAAAAAACAGCTTTTTTCTACTTTGCCGAGGATAGATGGACTTCAGAACTGGTTACAATTGCTATAACAACCTTGGAAAATTTAATATGCTAAATATCTCAATGATTTTAAGGGTTTTTTAAATATAATTTTTGTAATTTTTTTTTTAACAATCTCTGGTCATTTTTGCCTGCCCCTACCACAAGGTAAGGCCCATTACAGTAGCTGAAGTGAAATTTATTTATAACTCCCAACCTTCCCACATTTCTAAATTTGTGAATGGAAGTTGGGGCAGTTAATCTCAGGGCGTTTGTATCCCTAAAAAGCCTCCAAAAAAAGGAGCACCCCTTTATTTATACTCTTCAGCTCATTACTTTACTTGCACCAGAATGATATATAGATTTCTTGATTATGTTCTTAACCCAAGATGAGTTTTACTTTGTTTAAAAGTATGTTTAAATATCAAGGTTGAAAGATTGCTACATTTGTAAAAATTGTGACAAATATCCATCAATTCATAGGGTTTAAAAATGTCATACAGCAACTTATGTGAAATATGATAGTGTGTTTGTTTGCTATTGTAATTAATTGGGCTATTGAGAATTTTGGGGATATTGATACTACATATTTGTACTACTATTCTTTTAAAATGAAAATTATACTACTGTTCAATTCATTTGTCATACTGACAGTGATCATGGCCAGATATTAAGAGGAAATGGATCTAATTTTTGGTGAGAAAGTCTTGCATTTTATATTTTCTTAGCTGAAATAGAGTGTCAATGATTATAAGCTATATTTTTTTGAATTTTAAAAGCTCTTTATTATATTTTTCTTGCATGTGCAATATACTTTTTTCACGTTTTTTTCTCTCCTTTTATAATTGAAGCACATGTCACCAGTATTAAGATTTTCTTTAACTTTTTGACTTTTCAGTACTATAAGTTTGAAATACATTTGTCAGAGAATGCTCAAAAAGCTTGTGACTATAAAAATGATGCCACTAATTATTTAAAAAATGATGGGACTTTGCTTAATGATTCTGTCTGATTCCAGGACAAGATATACACACAAGAGCCATTGCACAGAGCCAAAGAAAACCAAATCAGGATGGATTGATGCACTTCTAGGCCAATACAAAAGTCTTGAACCTTGTGTGAAGACTCAAGGTTACTGTGTTTAACATTGTTAGACATAGACTTTCCTTGTGTCTACACTCACTCTGAAAATACTCACGACGAGTATCCCGGAAATCTTGGCTCCTATAATCTGGTCCCTTTTCTGCCTCTCATAGTGTGGTACCTTTCTGTAGTCCTGTCTACTGAATGGGTAAATGCATCATTGCTTAGATCATTTTAATTGGGCTCTGATTCAAGGACCTATTATAGATTTATTTTCTTTTTACTTGGAATTTTACACATAAGACTTTGATAGTCTATATTTTCATCCAGAAAATTCTTTTCTTTTTGATTTTTCTGATATCTTTTTAATATCTCTTACCAATTGATTCATATACCTCATACCTCAGCCATGCATCCCTAAGTGATTCTGTATTTGTTAATCACCCTCTTAACGGGGGAATGTAAAAAATATCATTATTTAAATTACAAAGTTTAAATTCCTTTTGAGAAGAATTTTAGGTAAAGAAGATGCTACTTCCCTGAATCCAGAAACGAACTGTTGGAGAAGACATAATGAAGAAGCCTCCAGACCACAAGCTGCACAAAAATGAACTTTGGGTGTAGTTGATTGAACATTTAATTGTATGTATACTTTCATGCCAAAGGGGATTGCCCCCTAACTGGCTTTTGTCAATGCGTTCAGCAATTATTGGTTTTATTTTTTTTCTCTTATCCTCAAATTATTTTAATCTTTAAATTGATTATGTTTTCATGATCCTTTGAGAAAAAAATTATTTTTTTTCAAACGATCAAATGGGGATATGTAAAAAATCGACTCGAAGGAACTCTGGATGTCAAACCCCACAAGCCCTTGCTCCACTTCCCCAAAATGCTTTGTAATCTCAAGGAATTTTGAGGTGGGCGAGATCAAGAAGGGATTTAAGCTGATTGCAAAGGCTTTTGGCTCTTTGGACTTCCGTTTTGGAGCAGACGCGTCTCTTCCATGATGTGAGGTTATCTTGTCTAGGCCTCTGGCCTAGGCACATGTTTTTTCTTGCTTGTATATTCTTAAATCCTTAATCTTTAATAAACCTCATAAAATATAATACTCCTTGCAGAGAGAAACTAATTTCTACCTGCCTCAGTCTCCCCTAAATTTTAATCTTTACAGAAAGAAGAAAGGAGTATCTGCTCTAAAGGGAGGAGAATGTAATTTATGGATGATTAAAGACTACTTAGAACAATGAAATATATTGTTAATGAGAGACAAGGTATCCTTAATTGGATCTCTCCATTGTAGCTTTGGGACCCAGAATGACAGGGTGGAGTTGCTGAAGCTAAATAGAGAAATATCTGGGATGTTAGATTCCCATAAGGTCTTGCATCTAGATGTGAAGATGTAATAGGTAGTAAAAACATGAAATTTACCACGATGGGCAAAATAGACATGTGTAATATCAAGAGGCCATTGGGTTAGCATTTGGAATCCTAAGGTATTGTTCTTCAGCTGCCATGAGTCAGAAACAGAAAGATGAAAGTAGAAGGACATGTTCTGTCACTGCATCCCTAAACTCAGGAGTTTTTAGTGAATAATGATGAGCACATGGCATGAGCAGACTCCAGCTTTCTTGAGAGGCTAATAGATCTCCCTACTCACCACTGAAACCCATCAGAGAAGAAAGAAGAATACTGTAAATATGTCTGTCTGGTCCAATTTAAGGAAGGACAGTTTTTCCTTTTCCCTTCTGTTAGTTTTCCCTGGATGGTTGGATTCTTTCTTCTAGGCAGCTTGTTCTCTACCTACCACTTCTAGATATATGTGGTTATAATCATTACTATATGGGCAATAAGAACGAGTCTATTCATTTCTTTCTTACCTGATATTTATATTCTCTTAATGTCTTAATTAAAAGCTTTTCCCTAACTAACTGCCCCAAATCACCATAATAAACCTTGAAAAAATAGTAACACACTTCCAAAACAGTGCTCAGACAGAACAGGGACCTTCTTGTTGTAATAATTCAGACTTCAAAACAAAAATACCAAGGTTAGGTATGCCATGAAGAAATCCTAAAGAGTATTATAAACAATGAAAAATGAGAGGAATTTTTTTTTTAAACCCTTACCTTCCCTCTTGGAGTCAATACTGTGTATTGGCTCCAAGGCAGAAGAGTGGTAAGGGTAGGCAATGGGGGTCAAGTGACTTGCCCAGGGTCACACAGCTGGGAAGTGGCTGAGGCCGGATTTGAATCTAGGACCTCCCGTCTCTAGGCCTGGCTCTCAATCCACTGAGCTACCCAGCTGCCCCCGAGAGGAATTTTTAAAATACTAACTGGCAGCTTATTTGCTCTATAAAAGGTAGTCATTATGGAATTTTCTCATTTCAGGCAACTAAAAAGAGCTTTACTTAAGAGGACAAAAATTTAAGTTTTTTACTGTATGTCAAGTGTTATTATTATTTTTTTATCATTATTAAACCCTTATTTCTGTCTTACAGTATTGGTTCCAAGGCAGAAGAGTAGTAAGGGCTAGGCAATGGGGGTTAAGTGACTTGCCCAGGGTCACACAGCTGGGAAGTGTCTTGAGGCCAGATTTGAACCTAGGACCTCCCATCTCTGAGCCTGGCTCTCAATCCACTGAGCTACCCAGTTGCCCCCTATGTCAAAGTATTATTGTTAACAAAGAGTTGCAAAACATATACCCTGCTCTCAAGCTCTCAAGAGGTCATATTCTAATAGAAAGAAAATATACAGAAAACTATGTACATACAAGGCATGGAAGGGAATTTTTTTTTTATTTTAAACTCTTACCTTATGCCTTAGAATTGATACTGGGTATCAGTTCCAGGACAAAAGAACAGCAAGAGCTAGGTAACTGGGGTTATATGACTTGCCTAGGATCATATAGCTAAGAATGGTCTGAGATGTAAAAAGTAATCTTGTGGGGTAGTGAAATAACCCCCTGTGAAGAGTGAAATTTGAGCTGAATCTTGAAGAAACCCAGGAGTTGAAGGTGAAAGAGATAACTCTATTCATGGGGGACAGCCAGTTGCAAAAAGCAGAATTGGCAGATGGAGTATCTTGTGTGAGCATGGAAAGGTTAGCTTGCTCCACAGTTTCAACCTAGGACATCTTTCTAAAAGTATTAAGCATGGATATACTAACACCTTGTCTAAAGTCAACTTTATGTATAAAGACAAAGCTAGGAAATGAATTTGGAGGAAATAATTTACTAAGAATAAGCTGTGATAATGTAAATGAGTCTTACATTCATATGTTAAACTGAAACTATCATAAATGAACTACCAACACTTCAGCAGTCTAAAACCTATAGATAAAACCAATTGTGCTATTTTAGCTACTTTTTCAGCACACATGCATTTTTCTATGAATGATATTTAGGAGAAAGGTTAATAGGTAATTGTATACAAACAGATGAGAAGCAGAAAAAAGGGAAGCTGAAATTGTTATGTTACCTGTGCAATTATACCCGTTTAAAAAACCATCAAGCACAGGCTTGATGGTATGTTCAAAAACTTGAGCCTGTGTGGAATTTTCATCAAGAACAGCATCAAACACAAACTTCAGATCCTTTCTTTTTCTCTTTGTAATATCTCGATTCATAGTTTTCTTCCCATGAAAGAAGCTGTCTTCTTCGTCTTTTGGATCAAAAACCAGTAAGTGCTCATCTACAACATGAACCACCTTATAAAAGCCAACAGCTTTTTCTTTCTGATTTTCAGGCCGCACACGAACAACCACTTTCATGTGATTACACGTATCTTCTTGGGGGACTGCCATTTTTACTTATCTTGCTTCTTTTGCTTAATTGAATGCCTGATTTTTCTGAAATTAAAAAACAAAAATAGCACATAGAGATTCTGATTAGGAACAAGATAGTGCAACAAAATTATGATAAGTACACACAATCACTCTTCTTCCAGTGGAATTCCATAATGACCATTTCTTTGACTGTTAATTTCAAGGTGGGATAATAAAATAAAAAGTCATTCAAGACATGTTTTTCAACATTACTTATAAAAATAACTGGGCTTTCTCTGATAAGCTTATAGGTTAAAAACTCAAGGAAGAGCTTGCATTTTAAAGTTTTAAAAAGGAAGAACATGGGGCAGTTAGATAGCACAGTAGCTAGAGCACCAGGTCTAGAGAAAGGAGACCTGGGTTCAAATCTAGCCTGAAACACTTACTAGCTATGTGACTCAGATCAAGACACTTAACCCCAGTTGCCTAGCCCTTACCACTCTCCTGCCTCAGAATGCTATCAATTCTTAAAAAAAAAAAAGTTTAAATAAAGGTAGAAAATGGCAGTTCATGGCTTTTCCAATTGTACTGATATTTAATGAATTTCCTTTATAATCCTATGCCTTTACAGTTTATTTAATCCTATTCATTTGTATTTCACAAAATTTCAAGCATTCTAAGGTATATAGTTCCAAGAGAACTATTAGCATAGAGAGAATGAAGGGCAGTTTATTTACATGTAGTGGAGTTCTTATAACTTGGTGCCTGAGCAGCCTATACACATGGACATAGGGAACTTCTCTGAAGCACAATTAATTTACTCAGTGGTAGTATGTCTCCTTGTTATCTTGGGCTGCCAGGTTCAGACACAGGAGGGTTTAGCCTGTCTTGTTCCTGGAGAGAGAAAACCGTACACTAGGTAGGGCAGAATCCCTTGGTCTCTGTTAAAGGGTATGGGGTTTGGGATGGCTCAATCCCCAAGGACAAAGTAAGGAAGGTGGTACTAAAAAGAGCTTCTTGACTTGACCAATTCAGCAGGCATCAGTATTCTTCAGCTTTTGTCTTTTCAAATATAAATACATGCATGAAACAGCAGTTCCCTCTCTGGAAGGGAAGAGGTTAAAGAAGAGGTACTGTGATTGCAAGAGCCAGATTCCAGGGGAATTTGGGTTTTTTCAGTTTTTGGAAATACCCTCTGTTTTCCCAGAATAGAGACACATTTCCTTTGTTTTTAGCACTTTTTTTTGTCCTTCGAAATCCTTCCTAGAGACCTGAGTTTCAATTCTCACCCAGGAGACTGAGAACAGCTTGTAAATAATGAACATCAGAAGAAAAGCTTCCTACTTACCAAGTACTCTCTGCTCGATGTCCTCTTTTCCAACTAAGAGTCATTCAACCCTACTGTACACTCATCACGATGCTAGGTGCTGGGGGTTGAAGGGGAAGAATAGGAAAGATGCATTAAACAATACCATTTCTGCCTCCAAAAGGGCTGGTAATTTCAATAGGTAGTTAAAGCATATACAAATGAAATATTTAAATAGACATAACACAAAGATATCCAGTATTAAACTTAATTAAACTCTGTAAGTGGTACAGAAATCGATTGAATTAATTATGATAAATAGAAGACAGGCTTGGGCATATCAAAAATTTCCAGATTTTAAACTTTATCCCAGAGGCAAAGACAATCAAGGGTTTTGGAGAAAGATAATCCCAGGTTCTTAAACTAGAAAGCTAGAATACATGAAATAAGGAGGGATTCCTGAGTTGACCAGATGTTACAATATGTAAATTAATCCTGAATCATGTCTAATGTGAAAAGGCTAATAAAAGTTCAAATACTGTTCTAGATGTGTGAAGAACATGCATAGTTTCACAAAATTTCCCTGTTAAGTGTCCTTTACAGTGGGAGGTTCTGAATTTATCATTCTGGAGTTGCAAATTGATCATTCATGGAAAGATCAATCTCTATACTTTCTTAGACAAGGTGTAAGGTTTGGGGGAAGATTACAAGTATTTCTTTCTTTTTTCTTTTTTTTATTTATTTAAACATTATTTTATTTGGTCGTTTTCATACATTATTCACTGGAAACAAAGATCGTTTTCTCCCCCCCCCCCCCGCCCCCCCCCCCCCCCGCCTTTCCCTCTAGATTCCACTGGTTATCACATGTGTTCTTGACTTGAACCCATTTCCCTGTTGTTGGAATTTGCATTATAGTGTTCATTTAGAGTCTCTCCTCAGTCTTATCTCCTCCAACCCTGTAGTCAAGCAGTTGCTTTTCATCAGTGTTTTTACTCCCACAGTTTATCCTCTGCTTGTGGGTAGTATTTTTTTTTAGATCCCTGCAGATTGTTCAGGGAAATTGCATTGATACTAATGGAGAAGTCCATCACCTTCGATTGTACCACAATGTATCAGTCTCTGTGTACAATGTTTTCCTGGTTCTGCTCCTCTCGCTCTGCATCACTTCCTGGAGGTTGTTCCAGTCTCCATGGAATTCCTCCACTTTATTATTCCTTTTAGCACAATAGTATTCCATCACCAACATATACCACAGTTTGTTCAGCCATTCTCCAATTGAAGGGCATCCCCTCATTTTCCAATTTTTGGCCACCACAAAGAGCGCAGCTATGAATATTCTTGTACAAGTCTTTTTGTCCATTATCTCTTTGGGGTACAAGCCCAGCAGTGCTATGGCTGGATAAGTATTTATTAAAGACCTATTATGAACTAATTCTAGATATTATGGAAGTGAGTGTAGTGCTAGGCCCGGAATATGGAAGACTCATCTTCCAGAGTTCAGATCTAGTCTCAGGCACTTACTAGCTGTATGATCCTGAGCAAGTCACTAAATCTTGGTTCCCCCAGTTCCTCATGTGTAAAATGAACAAGAAAAAGAAAACCACTCCAGTATCTTTGCCAAAAAAACCCCGAATGGGATCATAAAGAGTCAGATATGATTGAAATGACTCAACAAAACCATGTGCTAAGTTCTTTACAATATTAACTAATATGATCTTTGAATCAACTCTGGGAGGTAGGTGTTATGAAACAGAGGCAAAAAAAGATTAAATGATTTGTTTAGGATCATACAATTAGTAAATGCCAAAGTCTTTTTACCTCCAAATGTATGCTACCTAGCTACATGATAATTAAATATATTTTCCTTAGTGCTTAGAAAAATTATCTTACAAATGGTAAGAAATCCAGAAACATTTGTTCACAACATCAATACAGATTTAGAGTGAAAAGGGACATAAGAGACCATTAAATTTAATCTTCTCATTTTAGAGACGAGGAAACTGAGGCACAACCAGATTAAGTGACTTGCCCAGGATTATAGAACTAGTATGTCTCTGAGGCAGGTCTTCCTTATACTAAACCTAGTACTATATCCATTATACTACCTACTTGCCCTAGAGACAGATGGGGCCAAACACAGGACAATAATCCCTTCTAAAACACACTTATTTCTTGCAGACTAAATTACATTTATTCCTATTAAATCTCAACAGACTTTGCAACAAGCTCTGTCCTATCTTGTACAAATTTTTAGTGTCTTATCAACTGACATGATAGCTGTTTCACTCAGCTCTGTGCCACCTGCAAGCTGGATAAGCAAGCTATCAACATAAATGCAAGCATCATGTACAGACACATCAGCTAAACTTCCACTTCTGAGCTTACTGTTCTTGGAGTGTAGCCAATGAAACAACCACTCACTCATTCACCTAATTAGATGGCCGCCTAGCTGACAGCTTTCCATCTTTTCCACAAGAAAAGCAGGAAAAATTTTGTCAAAAACTTGGCTGCCTTGATCTGCATCTCTCCCACTTTCCACTTTCTTTAAGTCATTGATAGTGACTTAGTAATCACATCTAATGGCGTAGTTCTTGACTTGGCAACTCAAAATTCATTAAAGGCTATGAGATGCTCTCCTAACCATCTCCCTATTTATTTTTGGGTTTCAACTTCTTATTAGCCATTTTTGTTGAATCCTTTTTAGGAAGTCCATAAGCATTTGTTAAGTCATGCTATGTACCAAAAATCATTTTATTTTGCAAAGAAAATAAAAATAAGGATTGAGTAATTCAATCTTCTCACCACTGTCTATTAACATCCCTACTAAACACCTTGAACACCAGTCCTGTACTTTGTTTTACTCCCACAATATATAATTATAATTTTTTCCTTATCCTTGGTAAACCTCCTAACTTCAGTTTAACTGAGCTTTAGTCCTATTATTAATACCAGATCAAGCTACAACTTTGTATTCATTTATTCATTTAAACTCTACTTATCATAGAAAAGGTACTATCTCTGGTCAACAGGACTACAAAGAGAAGAACATGAGTCCCTATCTTCAAGGAATTCAGACTAGAAGGACGAGACATGTATATGGCTCAGTAAATACAAAGGAACCTTTTCCCCCTTCCCTGATAGGTGATAATTAAAGCAGATAGAGGAGGAGAGAGAAGAAATCAGAAAAGGTGGCACCTCTGTGAGCCTTTGAGACTCTAGGAATTCTAAAAGCTGAAGGTAGGATGAATAGCATCCTGTGTGTAAAAGCATGAAGGCATCAGATGGAATACCATGCCTAAGAGATAGCATGTTGACCAGATTTTGTGTGTACATGGGGGGAGTCATTACTGTTGAAGTCAACAGGGCTTCTGGTACCTAGAGAGAAGGGGAGATGTTTGGGCTAGAGAGAGGGAGATTTGGGAACAATTCACAAAGAAGTAATAAGGCATTGGGTAAAGATCTCTAATGGAGACTGTAGAAAAAGGAAGGAGGATGAGTAAGGACAGAGTCTTTGCACATGTGGTGGAGCTGGTAAGGGACAGTCAGAGAAAGAACAGTTACCAAGGAAAAGAATGAGAAGAACAGTCAGAACAAGGAGATAACTGATGAGAAAGAAAAGAGAATATCAATAAGGAGTTTGTGTGTGAAGTGATGTAAGAAAAGATTACTCTATTTGACAGTTATTGTATTTCACAATTACTTGACAGTTTGGAGAAAAAAATTTCAGGGGAATTGTGGGGTCAGAAGTCAGATTAAGTAGGGTTTAATGAGTGGATGATGAAAAGGTAGTGATGATAAGTACAAATTGTTCTTCCTATAAGTCTAGCTCTGAAGGGAGTAAAGAATTAGGGCCAAAGCTTGAGAGGTCAAAGGAAATTCTGTTTCATTTTGTAAGGAATTGGGGGGAGGTTATCTAAATATATCAGATAAATGGGGAAGTGAAAGAGGTTGAAGAAGACACATAGCAGAGATGATCAATATAGACTAAGAGAGGATGGATTGAGAAAGCTTTGAAAGCTTAGCTCCAGCAAGGAAGAAAACAACCTCATCCACTAACATAAAGAAGTATGGAAGAGAAAATCAGAGACTACAGAAGTTTTGAGGCCTTCAGGACGTGAGAATAGAAACTAAGTCAATTAACATGCATTTATTCAGCACCTAATATGTTCCAGAAACTTGGTGCTAGAGGAACAGAGACAAAAATGAAGCTATTGCTTACTTTGACTTTCATTATTCTATCACAAGAGACCCCAAGGACCTATATAAGTCTATAAACAAGAAAGCAGAAAAAAGGTACCTTCGATGGGAAGGCACTAGTATTCTGGGACTGGAAAGAGAATACTGAATATAGTTCTTATGTTATATCTTGAAGGAAGCCATAGACTCAGAGTCAGAAGTGATGAGGGAGAACATTCTAGGTTTGGGCAATGTTCACTGCCATAGCAGACACATGAACAGAGCTTTGTATTATCTATGGGGAACAGCAAGATGGCCAGTATGGCTAAAGTCTGGAGCACTGGGAGAGAAATAGTGTGAAAGGAGAATGGAAGGAAGTGGATGGGGCCCAGTTGTAAAGAATTCTTAATGCCAAAAGGATGTTATATTTGATTCTAGAGGAAATGGGGATGGACTGGAGTTTTATTTTGAACCATGTTGATGGACATAGTCAGAAATATAGGAAAATCACTAAGTGACTGTGTGGAAGATAGTCCAGAGGGAAGGGATGTGTGGACCAGTTAGGAAGCTTCTGCAATTCTTCATGGGAAAAGTAAGTAAGGGTCTGAACTAGGAGGCAGTTATGTGAAGAGAGAAGGAGTTGTATTACAGATGTGTTGAGGAAGTAGAGGAAGTAAAATTGATAAGATCCGGCTAATTAAATGTCAGGATCTGGAAAAATGGTAGTGTTCTCAACAATAAGATGGAAGGACAAAGCAGTGTAAGTTTGGGCTGCTAGGGAAAAAGGAAGATAAATTCTGCTTCAGATATGTTGAGTTTGGGATACCTATGGGTATTCAGTTCTAAATATCCAATAGACAGACAGTTGGTCCTGGAAATCAGGAGAATAATTAGGGCTGCATAGAGAAATCTGGGAGTCATTACTATGGGAGCTAACAACTGAACCCAAGTATGAAATTATAGAGAACAAAGAATAGGGCCCAGCACAGAGTCTTGGCATATACCTATAATCAGTGGGTTGAGTGAAGAAGACTGATAGAGAATTCCAATAAGATGCCCTCCTGGATAAGCTGATGAACATAAATCTTATGTTATACTCAGCACCTTCAACCTCCCTCAGTCTCCCTTCCCTTTGGATAGGAATTTTTAAGGATAGAAAGGACTCAACTCTGAAAGCTTTCCTTTAAAGGAGGCTAAAACAGGATTTTGCAGCTCATTGTACTCTCTATCTGCAGCTTAGTTTGGCAATGCACTGGGTGCCCTCTGGTATCCTCCCCTGCAGCTCCTTTCCTTTTCAACTTTCAACAAAAAAAGCATGGTGATTGCCCCTGTTAGATTATAAGTTCTTTGAGGGCAAAAATTACCTTTCTTTTTCATTCCTATCTCCAGTATTTAGTGGAGTATTTGGTACATACCAGGTGCTTAATAAATGCTTATTGAACTGAAAAGAAATTAGGAGAGAGCAGTATCATGAAAATCCAGATCTCCTAGAGGGGAGGGCAGGTCAATAGCATCAAATGTTGAAGAGAGGTCAAAAAGGATGAGAATTTAGAAAAAAAATTATTAGATTTGGCAAACAGAAGACCACTGGCAATTTTGGGGAGGGAAGTTTCAATTGAATAATGAGACTGATAGTCTGACTACAGAGGGTTAAAGAGGAAAGATAGACTCCTTTCAGATATCTTTTTCAAAGAGTTTAGCAGAGAAAGAAAGGACAGATAAAGCATGATGGTTTGTAGACTACTGGTTTTTTAAAGATGGGAGAGCTTTGGATAATGTCTAATATGTCTGCATGTAGGAGAGAAGGTGTCTCTAAGTAAGGAGAGAATGAAGATTAGAGTGAGAGAGAAGACAGATAATTGGGTAGAAATATCACTTTGTTAGAGAAATAGAGAATGGGATCAAGGATCCATGTAGTAAACCTGGCTTTGTTAAGAAGGGCTACCTCAACAAAGACCACAGAAAAGGAAGAAATGAGGGATGGGCAGCAAAGAGATCAAAGCAGAGAAGCTAATTTTTCCACTGAAAGGGGGTATAGTTGAGGAAAGAGTTGAAGATAAGAGGAGGGGAAATGTTTTCAACAGTTGTAGTGGGTTGTTTGCTTTGTAATTTTGTGATACTATGTGATTTATATATTTTTTCTAGAAAACTGATTCAAATTCAAATCAAGTTCAAAAATAGGTGTCATCTCTCACCTTTATAAAATAATTAGTTCCAAGCTGGGAAGATGGGGTGAAGTACCTAATGATCAGGCCAGTATTGAATGGCCTAAGTATGTTAAAGAGGCATGCTTCTTACTAGTGGTTACGCAATTACCATGATTCTGAAGAGGGCATTAAGATGAGACTAATGCTTTACAGTATAGATAAGATTATATTATATGGGCCAGCATCTGTCCCACATTTTTCATAGTTTGTGGCCAATTTTTATTTTTACTGACAGCAAATCAGTTCTTAATAGACAGATTTACTTTCTCAACTCTGCGTCTAACATCAATAAAATAAGAAATACATAGTGTGTGGGAGGTGAATTGTGAGGAAAGAGATTGAACTGAGATAGCAGTTAAAAGCACACAACCCTTGGTCAAAACTGTCACTTCTTTTAACTGGGAAAAGCATATGATCACTTGGGTTTTTCACCTCCACTCTGTAATGATCATCAATGCTATCGCCTCCCTTACTTTCCACAATCCTTAGGAAAGACCAGGCAAATTCAGCTGTAGGAGGAGAAACCAATCAGCCTGGCTGTCAGTCCCGCTGAGATACTGTGCCTCTATTATATACATGGCGGTAGGAGAATTGACAGAATAAGGCATTTTTATAGAGTAGAATGAAGAAGGGGTATGATTACAGACTGGAACAAAATATGCTTTTTAACAATGTTGTCAAAAGAATATTCAATTTGGAATTAGAAAACCTGGATTTGAATCCCAACTTTAAAACTATCTGTATAATGAGTAAGTCCAATCTCCTGCATGGGCCTCAGTTTGTAAATAGGGGCATAAGGCTGATGTCCAGATTATTTCCCAGCTATAAATCCTATGATTTCCTATGATGTATGGTGAGTTATCTAGGAGTCAATTAGTTATTAAAAAGTTCTTTAGAAACTCAAGTTCATCGAAGTATTATTCAGCAGCAAATCTAATGGTCTTTTCTCAGTTATTATTGTTAGAATTGTGGAGCTTTTGAAGATAGTAGAGTAGATAGGTCTGGAGATAGAAAGATCTGAATTGAAATACAGCCTCAAACACTTAGCTGTGTAACCCTGTGCAAATCACTTAACCTCTGCTTGCCTTAGTCTTCTCACCAGTAAAATAGGGATCGTACTAGCACTTACTTTCCAGGTTTGTCTTTAGTATCAAATGAAATAATATTTGTAAAGGACTAAGCACAGTGTCTGGCATATATTAGGTGTTTACTAAATGTTTATTCACTCTCTTTGCTACCCAGTTTGTCTTCCCTGAAATGTCTTGGCTTTCCTCCTACCTTGTGACTGTATATTCTTAATTTCCTTAGTTGGAACATCATCCAATTTCCACTTATCAAGTGTGAGTATTTCCTATGGCTCTGTCCTGGACCTTCCTATCTATTTCTTTGAGTTACTATATATTTGCAAAGGTAATACAGCAAGTGTAACAATAACTTCTATTCATATAATACTTTAGAATTATAAAGTACATATGTAATATCACATTTAATCCTTATAATAAGCTTCTGAGATGGGCTGTACATTCATTGTTGTCTTCATTTTGCACTTCTCTAGCTCTCTCTAGTCCTCTTACTATCAGTACAGGCAACTGCTAATAGGACATCATCATCAGGATGTCCTGAAGGCATCTTATACTCAACAAGTCTCAAAAGGAGCAGCTATTTCCCTTGAAATTCTTCCAAACTTACTCTTTTTTGTGGAGGGTATCATTATTCTTATGTTTGTAAGATTTGCCTCCTTGGAGTCATCCTTGACTTTTCTTATTTCTATACCTGATCATTTGCCAAGTTGTCTTAAGTATATCTTCACCTCTCCTACCGTCTGGGCTATTTTCTCTACCCATTCAACCTTAGGCCCTCTTTAACATCTATGTGGAACTCTACAATACCCCATTATCTGATATCTAGTCATTGCTCTTTCAATCCATCTTCTATTACATTTATTACAGTTGGTAAATTGATATTTTTAAAATACCTATCCGAGGGGCAGCTGGGTAGCACAGTGGATTGAGAGCCAAGCCTCGAGATGGGAGGTCCTAGGTTCAAATCTGACCTCAGCCACTTCCTAGCTGTATGACCCTGGGCAAGCCACTTGACCCCCCATTGCCTAACCCTTACCACTCTTCTGCCTTGGAACCAATACACAGTATTCCAAGATGGAAGAAGGGTAAGGATTTAAAAAAAAATTAATAAATTAATAAAATAAACTACTTATCTGATGGGCAGTGAGGTGGCTCAAGTGGATAGAGCAATGGGCTTAAAGTGAGGAAGACTTGAGTTCAAGTTCAGCCTCAGATATGTCCTAGCTGTGTGACCCTGGACAAGTCACTTAATCCTGTTTGTCTCAGTTTCTATATCTGTAAAATGAGCTGGAGAAAGAAATGGCAAACTATTCCAGTGAATCAAAAAATCCCCAAAGGGTTCACAAAGAGTTGGATGTGACTGAAAATGCTTGAACAGCAAAACTAATCAATGTCTTCAGAACTAAATATGAAATCCTAGGCTGTCAATCATGGTCCTCTCCAATATGGATTCCACATACCTTTCACGCCTTAAAAAAAAAAAACAACAAAAAATCCCCCTTACCTTTCATCTTAGAATCGCTACAAAGAATCAGTTCCAAAGAAGAAGAGTGGGAAGAGCTGGGAAACTGAGGTTCAATGACTTGCCCAAGGTCTTACAGCTAGTACGTGTTTGAGGCCAAATTTGAACCTAGAGTCTTCCATCTTTGAGCCAGACTTCCTATCCACTGAGCCACTTCACTGCCCCTTCAAATATTAGTCTTATTAAACTTTACCTTCCTATACTTCCCCTTCTAATCAAACTGATCTCCTAGTTGTTTTCCATCCATGACATCCCATCTCCCAGACCTCTGCCTTCATCTTAAGTACAGCTCAGACTTCACCTCATCATTTCTTTCCTCTAGTTCTTGTCTGGGTAAGAAATTCAATTCAATTCAATTCTAAGAGAAACACGAAAAAAACTATTTTTGGCAAAGAAATGGCATTACAAAGACAAAAAAGTATTTTTAAGTTTCTGCTCTTACAGATTCAGGTAGGGCACCAATATAAACACAAAGAAGTAATCACAATCCAAGTTAAGGTGGCACAACTTAGCCAGTCAGTGATTGAACTGAATGAAGCAAGGTAGGCAAAAGGCACAAGCTAACAATTCTAGGGTTATACATGTCAGAGATGACATGTCACCTCCTTAGGAACACTGTTCACCTAAGCAGGTATCCAACTTGTGCAAACCTGAATACATATGCATATGAAAGAAGGCAATAGTTAGGTTTCTAACTGGAGGCAGATCAAGGCTGCTCTTCCCAAATGTGTAGACACAGGAGAACATTCTTTAAAATATCAAGCAACAGAGGATTAATGGATAGTACACTGGCCTAGGAGAGCTTCCTAAGTTTTCTCTGCCTTTTTGTGTCTTTCTCTTCTGTTCTAACTACTCAGCTGCCAAAACCATCTTCCTCAAGTGAAGGTCTAATCAGATCACTTCTCTGCTTTAAAAGCTGGCTAAATATTATGTCTAGAATGAAACATGTAAGGCTGTTCATCTTGCTTTAGCTCATCCTTCCCAGGCAAACTGGACTACCAGAAATTTTAAATTTATCACCCCACCCTCTGATTCCAGGTCCATTGTGATAATATCTGTGACTTTCTTTGATCATATTGTTATCATGGGAATAACTTGATTACAGAGAAATGAGTTAGTTTCCCACTTGTGGGATATACTCATTCCTCATTTCTGCCCCTCAAAACTGAGACTTCTTAGCTTTCAGTTGGGCTCAGCCCAGAAGCCATCTCTTCAAGGTGGACACATATGGTGCCATGGGAGTAGAAATTCAATTTGGAGATAAACACCTGGATTTAAATCCCAGCTATGCTTCTTGCTCTGTGACCTTGGAAAAGTCTTGCTATCCACTGGAGCTTCTAGTTCTTCATCCATGAAATGAAGGGGTTGGGAACTGGATGGTGTTCAAGATATCTTCAAGGCCCAAAGCTATGATAACATCAGTAATATTCATAATAGCTAACATTTACATAGTGCTTACTATGTACCACGTAAAGTACAGTGCTAGGCACTTTCTCATCTGATCCTCACAACTCTAGGAAGTAGGTACCATTATTATTCCCATTTACAGTGAGGAAATTAAGGCAGAGGTTAAATAATTTACTCTGTACCACATAGCTAGTAAGTGTCAAAGCATGGATTTGAACTCAGGTTTTCCACATTTGCTACTTTATTCTCTATAACATCTATAATCCTTATTCTTCCCTCATCCTCTGAACTCTCCATTTTCTAAACAAGACAAAAAACCTTTTCAAGATAAACCAAAAAGCTAAGTCTAAGCAAAGGACTTTGAATGCCTCCTTTGCCAGTATTAATATGGCACTGTAGATAGTGCTGTATATGGAGTCAGCAGAGAAGTGAGTATTAATCTTAATTTACAAATTTACTGGCCAAGCAACTGTGGATAAGTCACCTCTTGAGTAAAATTGAGATGATAACACTTCTATATGGAAAGGCTGCCACGAGCCCAGTGTTATCTTTATATTTATGCAAGTTATTACCATCACAGCCCAATTTACATGATCTCTTTGAGTGAACCTTCAGCCTCCTAATCTGTAATTTGGGGATAACAGAGGGTTGGTTATTCAAAGCTACTAGTGTTTAAAACCACCCTAAGACTTTTGGTACACTCTTCGACACCAGCACTATCTACTTCATTGGGCTGGCATAAGAAAGCGTTTTGCAAAATGTAAAGTATATTTTTTTCAAAAGCATACAATCCATTTTTTAATAATAATGTTGATGACACATTTCTATCCCATTTTTCAAATAAATTCCAGAGAAGGTCAAACATTACATATATCAGTGAAAGTTGTGCCGATAGCTTCAGGAAGACAAGCAAGGTGAAGAGCTATGGGCATGATAGAAGAACACCAGCACATCAAAACCCAGTTCCTGCCTCCAAGCCTGGACTTGGATCAACAAGAAAGACTGTGAACAGTCACCTACCAAAGAGAGGGAAAATACCTCTACTGTGGGCTGCCTGACATACAACACAGAGAAATTAAAACAAACACACACACACACACACACATATAATGGAAAGGAACTTATCATTTAGTGAGTGAGCCTCCCTAACCTCATCAGTAAAAAGGGCATATGAATGCTTATAATACCAGCCTCACAAGGTTGCTGTGAGGATTCAATTAGGATACTAGAAGTAATGAGCCCTGGCAACTTTTAGACAAATAGCTGTAAACTATGATAATTATTATTATGCCCTCTTGAAGAACGTCAGGTACATGAGGGAATGCTGTTTACATTTTATAGTTACAGAACATTTCATCTAGTAAACGCTTAATTGGTTGTCTGTCTTTCAAACTCCAGGAGTTTTAAAGTGACATTACTGGGTACTGTCTTTTGATTCAGAAATAAATTGTACTTAAGTGATGCAGAGTTGCACAAAGACTGATGGCTCCAGATACAAAGGATGTAACAGGCTTTGGCTGAATAAGCCATATCAGAATACTAATATTGTTTTATTAGTTGTTATTTTAGGATGTAAGCTTCTTGAGGGCAGAGACAATCTTGCTTGCTTGTATTTGTATCTCCAGTGCCTAGGAGTTTTGCACTATGTAAGCACTTAATAATTACATATGTTATTGCATATATTATGCAATGTATCTAGATGCATTATATTATATATTACATTGTGTTACAATTGTCCAAAATACACTATCAATGAAAACGTCTGGTTGGCTGTTCCATGGATTTGGACTCAGATCTCTTAGCATCTACGGAGGGAAACGTGCATTTATTTAGCACCTATTACATGTAGGTAACTGCTAGACGCTATACAAGCGTGATCACACTGGATCCTCTGCCCTCTCACAATCTTCTCCAAAGGCCTAGTCACTGCCTCCTGGAATCCTCATACCCCCTATCCCTGCCCAGTGCGGAATGGGCTGTTACCACTCCCATTTAGTTGAGAGACAGAAATGAACAAGACAGGTGTGAAGGAGGTTCTGACTTCAGCTCCTCCAAGCTGAGTTACGTTCAGGTGGCTCAAAGACTCTAAGGTGGCGGGTAGGGTTGGGAGGATTCCCATTTTTCCCTCCTTTGGGGCGTATGTTTTGAAACGGAGGGCCCCGCCCCCAGCTCACTAGAGTGGACGCTCCTTCAGGGGCCAATCGCCTTGGCGGGACCCGGGCCATGAAGGTAGAGAGGCAGCTGCAGTCCCGGCATTCCCAGCCACGGTCCCCCCATCCTCTGCTCTCACTCACCCCACGGCGGCCCAAGCTCCCCGAAGCCGCGCCTGACCCCGCTGCCGCCGCCGCCGCCGCTGCCGCCGCCAACACCGCCACAGCTGTGGTGAGGGGTCCTTACTTGGGCCCGCTCCTTACTACAGATTCAAACCCACGCCAGTCACTTTCCCGGCTCACCTCATTGGCTGTCGCCCGCGTGACGTCATCCCGTCTGCCGAACGCAGCTGCGCGTGTACGTACCCGAGCTACATTGGCCCGTGCTGGAGCCTGTAGGGCCCTTGTGTCACCCTGGCAACGGCGGTGGTTGGACTGGCTCGGCGACAACCGTTGGAGGCTGAGCTGTAGCTGAACGGCGTCGCGGGAGCTGCCAGGAGGGCTCTCTTGCTCCATTCCCCTGCGTGTGTCAAGCGACTGTAGGCCCAGGTCTCTTCTCAGGCTTCTTGTTCCTGAAAGCCTCTGTCCTTTGCCTGCCTGGAAGCCCCATTTAATTTGATCTTGTGTACTTGGTTACTTGTGCTTTGATTCCCGGTCAGATTGTGAACGCCTCGAGGGCAGCGCAAGCGCAGTCTTTTCCTGGCTTTGCACCCCAGCGCTTTGATCTGTGCCCTGCAAATAGGAAGTGCTCAATAAATGCTTATTGACTGAATTATTTGGGCTCCCCTTGAACAGGCGTTACTTCAGATCTAGCTTCTCCAAGTCTGTCTTCGTGATCCCAGCTGGCCTCATAAATCTAAAATAATTGAGAAAAACATAAAAATTGACTTGGTGTGTTAAGATTTGAAGGGGTTCTTTGAAGTGTTGTAAGATCATACACCTCATTGGGAGTTGAAATGGATGCTGTGGGAATAATTTTTTTCCTTACAAACTTGTAAAAATTTGTAAGATATCGAAGTGGCAAACCTGGGAAGAATTTCCTTTCTATGGCATATGTTCATTTGAAAATATGTTGTTTTTTTTTTTTTAATTAGGCACTTGATTTGGCTTCTATGCTTCATTTGTTAGTACTTTTTAAAAATCAGAGTTTATAATAGCAAGACAGTCATCCTTTACTCCTTATTAATACTTTCATATTATTGGGGCATATTAGCAGCTAAACAGCCATACTTAGCTGTTTTATTTACTTTTGAATTACTAGGGCATATAAATGGTAAAACAGGTGGGCATCCTTTCCTCTAAACTTATGTATTTGTTATTAGAGAGTATGAGTGGTAAAAAAAAAAAAAGCCATAAAATGGATACGGCCATGAATAAAAGACTTTTATCAGGATTCTTTTTCTTCATCTATCTATTAAAACACACTAAAACAATTTTTCCAATTGCTCTGCATTTGCGAATTCAACAAATAACGTCAATGCTAATGAACAATTTTTCTAAATTATAGTGATAAGTGGGAAGGCAGAGGGTAGTTTAGGATGAGACAATTGTTCATGGTCAAACTATGCATCAGGAGACAGAATTTAAACCCAGTCTAACTCAAAGAATTAAAAAACAGAGGAAAGCATGGCTGTTATACACATAAGTTCACCTCAATACTGGCTGGCTATCCAAGTGAAATAATGTGTGAAGAGCTTTGTAAACTTCATGATGCTATAGAATCTGAGCCATTCTTACTATTAAAAATTGTGAATTGACTCCTTCAATTCTGTTGCATTCCTTGGACAATAAAACTAACTTAGATTCAAGTTGTCACTTAACAATCATTTATTAAGCACTATGTACCAAGCACTGAGCTAAAAGCTGAAAAAATATGTATATGATAATTTGGAGATAATAAGAGGGAAAATACTAAAAAGATTTTGGCTAGGAATGAAAGGAAGCCAAGATGCAAAGATGAGAAGCAAAGTGTGTGGAAAGAGCAGGGATTGTGTATTTTTAAACAAATGTCCACAGAAACCCATTTTCTAATCCTAGGACAGTATGGGAGAAAATTCTAAAAATAATTTGCATACATTTGCACTAATCGTTATAGTCCAGTTATAAGATTAAATAAGAAGAATGATAGAATTTGGTAGGGGCAATATAGAATTTATTTACCCTCGAAGCTGGTACATCTTTATCTCTTTTTTGTCTGACAATTGCACTGACCCCTTTAACAAGGAAATTTTAGTCATAGGATCATGCTTTTATCTGTTAATTTTTGACATTTTACAGTGGCCTGGTCTGTTTTTCTTACCAGGATTTATAATCAAATGGATCGGTTCCCTGCCTAGCTAAATACAGTATTGCACCAAATGAAGATGGCTAATCTTGCATGTTTTTCATCTCTCAGCTTTCCTCACATTAACATGATTTTCAGAATCCAAAAGCTACAATTATTGTCATTCCATTTTGTCCCCAACCCCCACCCCTCCTAATTTGGCGCTAGTACACAAAAAAAAAAAAAAGAACTATGAAAAGTATGTGAGGCAGCTCTTTGTCAGGTGAACAATGTCCAGCTTTCGGGAGTAAAGAAACTGTGGAAAAAACCCGAGATGGCTTTTTTGGCTTGGGAGGCTGTGCGGAGGTTCACTGGCCAGTTCAGAGGGATGGGGGCGCGGTCAGCCCACCGCTCTGAAGCTTAGCCGGGTACTTGGCTTCTAGCCCCCGGAACCAAAGACTAAGCCGCTGGTTGCCGGGGGAACCGGGCCCCGCGCGTCCTTCCTTGGCGCTTTCCCTGTACGTGGCCTTTCCCTCCGGGCCACTTGTGGCCGCTTCGCTCGGCCCCTACTCGGCCTTCAGGGCCCAGGTTGAGGCCAGTTAGAGCGAGCTGGACTTAAGTCCTCCAGTCCGAGCCAGGTGAGGAAGACCCTCCCCCTGAACTGCCGCGGTCTTGGCAGAGAAGGAAAGGGAAGCCTTCGGGGGTTAGCTTGGGGGGGCCTGCGGCCGGCCTGCGGTCATCTCCCCTGGGGCGGGGAAGCGGTCTGACAGCCACTTGGGGTGTGGCGGGGGGGGGGGTGTTGGCGACCATGTCCAAACTGATAACTGGGTGCAGCCATGCAGGGGGCTCTGGGGGGGACAAGGAGGAAGGGAAAGAGGGGGGCAGCTTCCACTGTTGGGTTTGAGACAAAAATCAAGCCCCGAAAGCCGGGGAGGAAAGCCACAGCACCCAGGTTCTGAAAAGGTACATGGGAAAGAATCACCATTTTCAGTTCACATTGAAGGAGAATCGTAATAATGATAATATAGATAGTGCTTTTAGATTTGCAAAGCACTTTACACAACTCTGAAAAGTGGGTGCTATTGTTATCCCAGTTTTACAGATGAGGAGACTCTGGCAGGCTGAGAGCCTTGACAAATTTCATGCAGCAAATCCAAGCCAAGTTTTTACCTGAGATCTTCCTTTAAGTCTAGACTTCCTATCTCTGATCCCAAAAAATAATTTCCTTTACAATTTAGAGAACCTAAGGGACTAGTCAATAAATCAGAAAATAAGTGAGGCGTGCTACCTTAAAATGTATTTATTAGTCGTATAGAGAAAACTTTCTCAGTTAAGCTAAGGCATTATTCCCCGCCTCCCCCCATCTTTTGGTTTCTAAACCCCTATACCCCCTAGGTCTTTCTAATATCTTCGTGCTTAGCATAAGTGAAGAGAGCCAGCACTCACAGAGTTGCTCTTTTTCCCCCACTTCCCAGTGCCTAAGGATATTTTTTTGCAAGCCCCAACCCACTGTCCAGTTGCCCAAAGCAAGCAAATTCTCCCTCTACTCCCTGGGGTAATCTGGGGGCTCACAAACAGTTTGAATTTGCCCTCTAGGCACTTGAACTCAGAAAAGGTTTCCCTTTTCTGATTATTGTTTGAGTGCCTTTACAAAATCTGATTTTTTTTAAAAGCATTCAAAAGGCTAATGAAATGTTAGTGCTACTTTCCCAGAATTTCCAATATTTCTTCTCTTCATTTTTATTTCCTCCATTACAATGAACTTTTTTAGTTTGATCCTAATTATTGAACCTAGTGCTTCCTCTGTTTATTACTAAAACCTGGATGAATGGAATCTACCACTTTATACACATGCTTACATACTTTGGACAATGAACCAAAACCAGACTTACTTGATTTTAATTGTCTAAAATATAATATTTCTTCCTATTTCCAAAGATGAAAGAAATGACAGAATTTCTTAACCAAAAACTGGATACTCTGGGGTGGGGTGGATATGACATTATTTTTCAGTTAAGGACTAGACTATATGCCTCTGAGGTCATTTTCACCTTTGAGAACCTGTGATTCTGAGTATATATGTATATATGTACGCATGTGTATAAATGTCAGTCTTACTATCAGATAGCAGAGTAGTTGGTGTTATTCTGAAAAATAGAAGGCATTATTTTATGTTCAAATTGTTATCATTTTACCTTCCTTACCAGTTTCTAGTTTTTACCATGTATAATATTACTGTTTATTCTGTTGACATTTTACTATATTGACATAGTTTTTTTTCTCTATATACCCTTGTTCAGTTTTTTTCCCTTTTAATGAGCTATTCTCAGCTATATTTTGGGCAGTGTATTGTTTACCTTTGTTTCTCTTTGAACTTAAACTAAGTAAAATCTTTTCCCTTGATAATTTGTTCAATTGTACCACATTTTCAGGTTCATATTTTTGCATATTTTAAAACAAAATTAAACCCTTACCTTCTGTCTTAGAATCAATACTGTATATTGGTTCCAAGGCAGAAGAGCAGTAAGGGCTAGGCAATAGGGGTCAAGTGCCCAGGGTCACACAGTCTGAGGCCAAATTTGAACCTAGAACCTCCCATCTCTAGGCCTGGCTCTCAATCTACTGAGCCACCCAGTTGCCCCCTGTTTTTGCAGATTTTTGCATGATCACCTTTTCAATCTTTATCATTTTATCTTCTGAAAGGAGGAATCTTTTTAGACAAGATCTTATGAATCTTTTTGGAATATTTTGGAAGTAGAATGATTTCTGTTGTCTTGTTGGGAGGTTGAATACCCACAATTGTATTTTAGGAAGTTTAACTTCCCCCTGTGATTTGACTGTTTCTGCTGAAATAAAAAAGTTTTTTGGAATGATGATTAATTAGGTAGTTACATTTTTATAAGAATGGGAATATTGTTTAACATCATCTGGGAAAATAGCTACAATATGCCAATGAATTTTATCTAGAGATGAACATTATATTTATTCAATTTCAATTTTTTTATCTGAATTGTAATTTTGTTCTCTGAAGCAATAATTTTCATAATAAAGAGAAAAAATGAACAGATGTAAGAAACATAAAGTTTGATTGAAAGAAGTTGAGGAGTGAGTCAGACATGAAAAAGTGGACAGAAACATGGAAAAAAAGATTTATACAGACATTTGGTTCTGAATACAAAAAGATGAGAGGGTAGCAGTATCATATAAACATTTTTTTTAAAAGAACAGAGAAACCTAGGGACAGATAGGTAGCACCATTGATATAGTACCAGGCCTTGGATCAAATTCAGCCTCAGGTGTTTCCTATCTGTGTGACCCTGGGCAAGTCACTTAAGTCCAAATTGCTTAGACCTTATAGCTCTTCTGCCTGAGAATGATACTTAGTATTAATTCTGAGAGACTGTAAGGGTTAAAGAAAAAAAGAATAGAGAACCATAATATATAGGTGATGAGGGAGGCACAGAGAAATAAGAACAGGAATCATTCACAAAATAATTTTTTTTACTTGGATTTCAAAAGTGTGTCACTTAATTTGTAATAAATGTAATTAGTTGAAATATTAATGTATAAAAGTAATTCTAAAAAGAAATGAGAATCCAAGATTTTAAAAGTACAATCCATCAATATTGACATGATATAGTTGCTGGTTGTTTTAAATAAAATTGGTCTTTGCAGATTAAAAAAATTTTTACTTCTTCCTAATAAACAAACAAAAAAGCAGAAATTACACTCCAAATTAAATTTTTTTTTACAAATGATTAAAACAAATAAGTTCATGTGATAAGCATATAATATTTATCATCTTCCTCAAATGTTTTAAATCAAAAGTAATAATATGACAATGACTGTGGTAAAAAATAGATGTTCAATCAGAATTCCATTTACAAACTGGGACACTTTTGGAAAATGGCCATCTCTTTTTTTTTCTTTAGGCTCTTTGCTCCATGTAAGAAGAGGACTCAACATTTTTTGGCTAAGATGTTCAAATAAATTATGACTTGTATGATTAAGTTTCAGAAAGTAGTAGTTTTTCTTTTTAGTTTTTAGTATACTCTGAAGGAATCATACTTCCAGAATTTTCAACTTTGCATTATCCATAAATATTGTTTAAATGAAAAAAAGTTCATATGGATTATTTTTTTTCCTTCCAGATCATATGAACTTTCAATATGCTTCAATACCAGTATCTTTGCAGAGTCTACAAAAGATTCTTCCCATACAGTTTTGAATCTGGCATATTCAATATAGGCAGAAGCACAAAAGAAATTCATTCTTCGGTCAGCTGGCACAATGAAATTGAAGAGGGAGAGCATGCAAGTGGGTCCAAAGGTCAGGAAATACATAGCTCTCAAAGCGAAAATCATGAAACTATGAAAAAATTACACATACCAGTGATGGTCAATGAAGTTATTAATTGTTTAGCACCACGACAAGGGCAGGTGAGTTAACTGGTTTTTCTGTTTAGCTGATTATTTTAAAAATGTACAAGTTTGTATCTTAAAGACAAATGGTAAAAACTGTATCATAACTACACATTTGTTTTAAAAGAACAACTTTAATATAGCTATTTTCCTAGAAAGTTCTATTGTAATTTTTATATCTTGACCTTCATCTCATTCCTTTTTACCCTATAGACACAGCTATTTTCAGCTAAAGATGACTACTCTACTAAGTAGTATTTCCTGCCTTTTGGGCATATATAGCCTAAGCTAAACTTTACTCATTATTCTTTTTCATATGTCAGCTTGTCATCTATGGTAGGGAAGCTATCCATATTTAATTTTATTTAATATTTAGGTAGTCAATTTTTAGATGGTCTTTCAGATTGTTGGACAGGAAATATTAATAAACTCCTTACTGTTAGTATTAAAATGTAGGCAGCCAAATGATTAATGTTCCTAAAATTTTACCAACTCAAAGACATTATTTTCCCTTATTTCTCTCTCCTTAGGTGGAATATATAGACTGTAAAATAATAAAGTATTTTTTACTGCAACATTCACCTACAAAAAAAGCATGACCTATCTATAACTATAGGCATGAATGCAAAAAACATCTGAATCTAGTTTAGTAATTTTGCGAAATATATTTGGAAGAACAGAGAACATACTGAACATACCCATTGAATTAGATTTCTTTTAAGACATTGTAGACTTTATTAAAACTTAAAGACAGTATAATTCTTTGTAGGTTTATATATATGATCTGACCAAAGAAAATCTATATGGTTTCTGAAATAGTGAAAAGTGAGATCCTCTCAAGCCTTTGGATTCTATCTGTCATTATGGATGAAATTATTATTTCCAAAGCTGAATTGTTACTTTTTTTGACAAATTGTTAGTTACTACTTTTGGTGTTAATTTTATAGCTTCATTAGCACAAAAAGATCTATGAAAATATAAACTTACTCTCCATTTTGATCCTTCAAAGATATTTTTCCTTTCCTTAAAAATTGGAGTACTGGTGATTTTGGTAGATTATTAATTTCATCATTGTTGAAGCCTAAGACCTTGCCAGCTTCAATAACTATCCATGGAGGTAGATTGAATCTGCATCAGACCTCATCCTGTATGATTTATTCTCTGGTTTTATTCTAAATCCTCCCCAATAGAACAACATTCTAGACACTTCATTCTTTTTTCTTTTCCTATGTTGGCAGTGTTAGTAGACCTCTCAGATGACCTATTACTTCTCTACCTTGCTTTGAGGCTTTGCTCTGTTATTTAATAACTGTGACCCAGGGGTAATAGGGAATATCATTTAATAAAATTAATAATTGCTCTGTATATCATATTGCAGTTTATATGATGTGAGATGTGGCAGAGATTATTATCCCGTTTTACACATCAGGAAGTGAAGGTCTGAGATTTTAAGGGATTTTCCCCTGGTTGCACTTCACTTTTTGGACACTTAAAGTATTTTGCAGACCTTAACATGGTTTCCTGTGTGCTAGTGTACTATGCTCAATTCAGAAGATACAAAGAAAGACAAAAAACGCAAAGTCATTCCCCTGCCCTCAAAGGAGTACTTATACTCTTTCTCTTCCCAAATAAGTTTTTATTAATGTTTTTTTGGTATCACATTTTGCATAATTTTCCTCAATAGTTTAACCTTTTTCTTTCCCAGAGAATCACCCATATAAGAAATAGAATTTTTAAAGACAAAAAGGGAAATAAAAGCAGCATAACTGATTGATATATTGAAAAAAATCTGAAAATAGGTGCAACATAGCAACTTTTAAGGACCTTCCTCCCACTTGTTCAAAGATATGAAAATGGAAGTATCTTCTTGTATCTCTTCTTTCAAGCTGTGAATTGCTCTTTATAATTTCACAATATTCACTCTTTTTTTAGTAGTCCTTTCCATTTACATTGTTACAGTTGTTGTGTATATTATTTTCTTGGCTCTGCCTACTCCACTCTGTATCCATTCATGTAAAACGTTCTCTGTTTCTCTGTATTCATCACTTCTTATACTGTGGTAATATTCTATTACATTCATGTACCACAATTTGTTTAGGTTTTTCGGAATTGGTAGGCATATTCTTTGTTTCCAGTTCTTTATTATCACAAAAATTTCTTGCTATAAATTAGATATTTGTGGAGATTGGTTTATTATAAATGGCTTCCTTGGGATATAAACCTACTTGTGGAATTACTAGGTCATCTATTTGCATGATTCTAAATTGTTTTACAAAATGGTTGTATAACTCCACCAATAATGTACCAGAGTGGCTATCTTCTCATAATGCCACCAACACTGACTTTTCCTCGTATATCATCTTTGGCAATTTGCTTGGGAAACGAAGAAAAGCAAAAAAGTTTTTATTTTTTAGGGGCTTACATTCTAATAGAGAAGATAAAATAGTAATGAAAAGGTGTTTATAAGGTATATAGAGTGGAAGGAAGGTAATCTTAGAGGAGAAGGTACATTTGGCTTGGGTATAGGAGAGAGGGAATGCTTTCTGTAGAAGGTAAGTCATGAAGGAAAGCAGTAATGTCAGGAGTAGTGAGAAGGGTGAACATTCCAGCTATGATCATCAGCCATATATATAAATGTAAAGTTTAATTAATTATTGTTTTCAGTAGTCAGTAGTAAACAAACATCTATTTTTTAAACCCATGCCTTCTGTCTTAGATTCAATACTAAATGGTTCTAATGCAGAAGAGTGATAAGGCTGGGCAGTTAAAATTAAGTGACTTGCCCAGGGTCACACAACAGGGAAGTGTCTGGTCAATAAGCATTTATTTAGCCCATACATTGAGCCCTGGCACAGTACTAACTGTTGGGAATATAAAGAAAGATATAAGACGGACCATACATTGAGCCCTGGCACAGTACTAACTGTTGGGAATATAAAGAAAGATATAAGACGGACCTTGCCCTCAAGGAACTCACAGTCTAATTCATAGAGACAACTCAAAAGAAGGTGAAGGGTGGGGAATGGCAATAGTTGCTTCACTGATGGACTTGATGAAGGCCTATATTGATGGAAGGAAATGATTAGAGAAGATTTCAATTTCAGAGTGGATTTCATCTTGTAGAATGACAACTTTCTTGAGATCATGAAACCCAGGAAGGCAACTGAGTGGGAATATGACAAGCATATGACATGACAAGACATTTTCTTTTATATTTGTCCATGTACTCCAAAGGGGCTATAATGAAGAAATATGGTAAACCCAAATGTTACTTTGAAAAATCGTCCTATATTAAAGGATTGGTTAGACATAATAGAAATCAAAGACCAGAACTCTCAGCCAGAATAAACTTCACTAATTGAGGCTATTTGCTAATAATTACATGATTCATGTTATTTCCCTCCACTCTTCCCCCCACCCCCAGCAATTCCACTGGCTTTTACATGTGTCATTTATCAAGACCTATTTCCATATTATTGATATTTGCACCAGGTTGATCACTTAGAGTCTCCATCCCCAATCATATTTTCATCAACCCATGTGATCAAGCAGTTGTTTTTCTTCTGGATTTCTGCTCCCACAGTTCTTTCTCTGGATGTGGATAGTGTTCTTTCTCCCAAGTCCCTCAGAATTGTCCTGGGTCATTGCATTACTGCTAGTAGAGAAGTCCATTATGTTTGATTGTGCCACAGTTTATTAGTCTCTGTGTACAATGTTCTCCTGCTTCTGCTCCTTTCACTCTGTATCAATTCCTAGAGGTTGTTCCAGTTCACGTGGAATTCCTCCAGGTCATTATTCTTTTGAGCACAATAGTATTCCATCACCAACATATACCACAGCTTGTTCAGCCTTTCCCCAATTGAAGGGCATCTCCTCATTTTCCAATTTTTGGCCACCACAAAGCGCAGCTGTGAATATTCTTGTACAAGTCTTTTTCCTTATTATTTCTTTGGGGTACAAATCCATCAGTGTTATGTCTGAGTCAAAGCACAGGCAGTCATTTAAAGCCCTTTGGGCATAATTCCAAATCACAAGTTTTCTAAGTTACAGAGTTGTTATAATGTTACAATCTTTGTTGATAGTTGGAAAATCCATAGTGCTGAAATAATAGATCTTTTAAATTCTATTGGAAACATTATCAAAATACTTTTCTCTAACTTAAATTTCATTCATGTAAATTTCCCAACATAATTGTTGACTACTGGGAATGTTAGTTATCCTTTTTTAAGTTAGTTAACATTTTTAAGTATTATTTGTGTTGAATTAGAGATATGGGTAAATCTTTTCTTAAATATGATTTCAGCTATAGCACAGGTAGCTTAATTTTTCATTCTTTTAAATATCTGATGTAATAAAGAGTCATTGCAGACTTTAGACTAGGAAGGCTTCCATTTAATTCAGATTTTGCTTCTTTTCCTTCTAAGCCTTTTTTCTAAATCCCTTTCCTTCATAATCTATGAGTCATGCACTTCACTTGTATCCATCACCCACTTAATTACTGTTTTCAGTATCACCATCAACACTGTTGCTACAAATGAGAATTTTGCTTGTAGCATTAACTTTTTAATACCTGAAGTAGTGTGCTTTTGAGGCCCATAGTATTTTCTGGTTATTTTCAAATTTAAGAATATGTTTACCTAAGGAAAGGGACTGAATTACAGAAGTAGTTTAGTACCAAGAACAATCTAATATGTATGGACTAACTCATTTTTGAAAATAAGGTCAAAATATTATCTTCTTTTCCCAAAAAATTTAATTGTGCATACCCAGAAGAGAACTACGGATGGAAATAAAGTAAATAACATTAGCAATCTTTTCCACTTAAAAAAAAAAGTTGTTTAATTGCCACTTGTTGAATATCATTGAGTAACTGTTAGTAATGTTTGACAATATTTTGATAATTTTTTTTTCAAATTGAATGAAATATAATTGATTAAATAGAATTAAGCTATTATAATAGAATGTATAAGAGTTCTGATGCCCTATGTCCAGCAGCTATCTCACATATTTTTGAAACATTTCACCTTCTAGGCATTTTTGGATGAAATACCAAGAGAATTAATGACCAAAAAGACTGGAGATAAAGTGTGGGCGACAATGAAAAACCTGGATTCTTCATCTAGTAGATGTTCAGGGTGTGCTGTCTATTTCTAGAGTCTTTACATTATGATTTTCTCCATTCTTCTTCATCTTGCTAGGCAAGAGAGCATCTGAGGGTTCCCAGTGATTAGTACTCTTTGTTGGGGACTTTCACTCCCTTGGATTCTGCTGCTTGTAGGCAAGTCAAGGAAAAAGCTAGAGGCAAACATTCAGTTGCTCCTGAATATCCCCCTACTTAAGAAGTCTTGAGAGACTGAAAAGTTTATTTTTTTCATTCTTTGCTGATGGAATTAAGTATTTTGATGGAAAGGAATTGTAAGAAATTTGGGAAAAAGAAAAAAAAAAGGAGTTGGAACTAAACTGAGAGACTTTACATAAGAACTAGCTGAGCAGTGTACTTAATTGGAGTTCATCTTGAAGCAGCCCCAAGAACTGGCTTAGAGTTTTTTCTGTCCTTGGTTTTCATAGTATACAATGTTAAAGAATAGTGGATAGAAACTGTTTGGACACTTTCTTTTTTTCTTTTTTCTTTTTAAACCCTTACCTTCTACTTTAGAATCAATATTGTGTATTGGTTCCAAGGCAGAAGAATGGTAAGGGCTAGGCAATGGGGGTTAAGTGACTTGCCTAGGGTCACACAGCTGGGAAGAGCCAGATTTGAACCTAGGACTTCCCATCTCTAGGCCTGGCACTCAATCCACTGAGCTACTCAGCTGCCCCCTGTTTGGACACTTTCAAAATGAGTGTTAATCCAAATTTTGTATGATAGCTAGACATCTTCTATGGTGAAGCTATAATGTATTAACATATTGTTATAAGGAAAAGTAAGAAAGAAAGACATTTCAAAGAAAATAGGTATTGCTTTCCTTATACTCTACACCATGACCATTTTTAGAAATACAGGTAAAGGTTATAATAATTATAGAAGTGAAATATGGATTACTTAAATTTTTGGCCTTAAATGCAATATATTTCTATTTATGACTTTATATAACTTTTCATTTATATTCCCTGAAAAACATCTTTAATTTTTAAAAAAGAATTCCATTAATATTGGCCTAAATAATTCTCTTAAAAAAAGATGTATTAAGTACTTGTCATGTGCCTATCATTAACAGGAACTATAAAGGATCCAAAGACATGTCTAAGATATAGTTTTTATCTTTAAGGAGTCCATTATTTAGTCTTCTTTGTCTACTGCCTAAAGCAGTTAGAGAACAATAAATTGTGAAACTTTAATTGACTTGATTAAAAATATATTTCTTTAAACATTTGGAATTTGAATTGGTCAGTAAAAGTGTTAACTTAAAACTTTAATATTTAGAAGTTCTCTCTTTTGCAGTATAGGGAAAAAGTATTGCCAGCAATTGCTAAATAATGCATTTTCTCTAATGAAAGCATTTATGTAATGTTATTTTAAAAAATATTCTTTTGTTTAAGGTTATGGAAAGTATATGAAAGTTGTTATCTGGTATCATTTCAAGTTTTGTTTTTAATAATTGTAGCATATTAATAGCAAGATCCCATTAGTGAGTGACTTGGGTTGTGTCCAAAGTCCTATTTATTATGTCCAACTCTTAAATTTTGTGGAATAGCTCTGTTTTTCATGGGAAAGTAAGAATATCCCTGCTTACTTATATTTACCATGATTCCAAGAGTGCTGACTTTAAAATGAGTTTGCTTGGGCTCAGATTGTGGACATGCCAATTAATTGTGTTCTCATGTTATGCAAGTTACATAAGCTCTCTTTGTTATATTTTCCTCATATGTAAAATTAAGTGATTAAGCTATTGATCTCAGAGGTTCCTTTTTCTCTAGATATATAATCCTATGTGAGATTGCAATTCACTTCCCTTTGCTTTAATTTAATCAATGAGGGACCTGATGTCCTTTGAGATGTGCAAGGATACACCTACCCACAATGAAAGGAAGTTGAAACCAAAGAGACAGGAAATTGATATCACAGGCACTGCCCCACTTGGTGGTACCAGGCAAATTAAGGAACTATAATTGGTTCCTAAGATGCAATATGGGAGAGCTAGTGGGTGGAGAAAATGGCTTATAAAGGTTTTCAGAGAGCTGAGACACACATTCTTGCATTGTTGTCACTCTTTTTTTTTTAATTAAATATTTTTTAAAATATTTTATTTGATCTTTTCCAAGCATTATTCATTAAAGACATAGATAATTTTCCCCCTCCCCCATAGCCGACGCGTAAATCCACTGGGCATTACATGTTTTCTTGATTTGAACCCATTGCTATGTTGATAATATTTGCATTAGAGTGTTCATTTAGAGTCTCTCCTCTGTCATGTCCCCTCAACCTCTGTATTCAGGCAGTTGCTTTTCCTCAGTGTTTCTACTCCCACAGTTTATCCTCTGCTTATGAATGGTGTTTTTTTTTTCTCCTAGATCCCTGCAGATTGTTCAGGGACATTACACCACCACTAATGGAGAAGTCCATTATGTTAGATTATACCACAGTGTATTAGTCTCTGTGTACAATTGTTCTGCTCCTCTCGCTCTGCATCACTTCCTGGAGGTTGTTCCAGTCTCCATAGAATTCCTCCACTTTATTATTCCTTTTAGCACAATAGTATTCCATCACCAACATATACCACAATTTGCTCAGCCATTCCCCAATTGAAGGGCATCCCCTCATTTTCCAGTTTTTGGCCACCACAAAGAGCGCAGCTATGAATATTTTTGTACAAGTCTTTTTGTCCGTGATCTCTTTGGGGTACAAACCCAGCAGTGCTATGGCTGGATCAAAGGGCAGACAGTCTTTTAGTGCCCTTTGGGCATAGTTCCAAATTGCCCTCCAGAATGGTTGGATTAATTCACAACTCCACCAGCAATGCATTAATGTCCTGATTTTGCCACACCCCCTCCAGCATTCATTACTTCCTATAGCTGTCATGTTAGCCAATCTGCTAGGTGTGAGGTGATACCTCAGAGTTGTTTTGATTTGCATCTCTCTGATTATAAGAGATTTAGAACACTTCTTCATGTGCTTATTAATAGTTTTGATTTCTTTATCTGAGAACTGCCTATCCATGTCCCTTGCCCATTTATCAATTGGAGAATGGCTTGATTTTTTGTACAGTTGATTTAGCTCTTTATAAATTTGAGTAATTAAACCTTTGTCAGAGGTTTCTATGAAGATTTTTTCCCAGTTTGTTGTTTCCCTTATGATTTTAGTTACATTGGTTTTGTTTGTGCAAAAGCTTTTTAATTTGATGTAGTCAAAATTATTTATTTTACATTTTGTGATTCTTTCTGTGTCTTGCTTGGTTTTAAAGTCTTTGCCCTCCCAAAGGTCTGACATGTATACTATTCTGTGTTTACCCAATTTACTTATGGTTTCCTTCTTTATTTTTAAGTCACTCACCCATTTTGAATTTATCTTGGTGTAGGGTGTGAGGTGTTGATCTATTCCTAGTCTCTCCCACACTGTCGTCCAATTTTCCCAGCAGTTTTTATCGAATAGTGGATTTTTGTCCCAAAAGCTGGGATCTTTGGGTTTATCGTATACTGTCTTGCTGAGGTCACTTTCCCCCAGTCTATTCCACTGATCTTCCTTTCTGTTTCTTAGCCAGTACCAAATTGTTTTGATGACTGCTGCTTTGTAATATAGTTTGAGGTCTGGGACTGCAAGGCCCTCATCATATGTGTTTTTTTTTTCATTATTTCCCTGGATATCCTTGATCTTTTGTTGTTCCAAATGAATTTTGTTATGATTTTTTCTAAATCAGTGAAGAAGTATTTTGGTAGTTCAATGGGTATGGCACTAAATAGATAAATAAGTTTGGATAGGATGGTCATTTTTATTATATTGGCTCGTCCTACCCATGAGCAGTTAATGTTTTTTCAATTGCTCAAGTCTAGTTTTAGTTGTGTGGAGAGTGTTTTGTAGTTGTGTTCATATAGTTCCTGTGTTTGTCTCGGGAGACAGATTCCCAAATATTTTATTTTGTCTAAGGTGATTTTGAATGGGATTTCTCTTTCTAGTTTTTGCTGCTGAGCTGTGTTGGAGATATATAGAAAAGCTGATGATTTATGTGGGTTTATTTTGTATCCTGCAACTTTGCTAAAGTTGTTGATTACTTCAATTAGCTTTTTGGTTGAATCTCTAGGATTCTTTAAGTAGACCATCATGTCATCTGCAAAGAGTGATAACTTGGTCTCCTCCTTGCCTATTTTAATGCCTTCAATTTCTTTTTCTTCTCTAATTGCTACTGCTAGTGTTTCTAGTACAATGTCAAATAGTAGAGGTGATAATGGACATCCTTGTTGCACTCCTGATCTTATTGGGAATGCGTCTAGTTTATCCCCATTGCAGATGATATTAGCTGATGGTTTTAGATATATACTGTTTATTATTTTTAGGAACGACCCTTATATTCCTATGCTTTCTAGTGTTTTTAATAGGAATGGGTGTTGTATTTTATCAAATGCTTTTTCTGCATCTATTGAGATAATCATATGGTTCTTGTTGGTTTGCTTGTTGATGTGGTCAATTATGTGGATGGTTTTCCTAATATTGAACCAGCCCTGCATCCCTGGTATAAATCCTACTTGATCATGGTGGATGACCCTTTTGATCACTTGCTGGAGTCTTTTTGCTAGTATCCTATTTAAGATTTTTGTATCTATATTCATTAGGGAGATTGGTCTATAGTTTTCTTTCTCTGTTTTTGACCTGCCTGGTTTTGGAATCAGTACCATGTTTGTGTCATAAAAGGAGTTTGGTAGAACTCCCTCTTTGCTTATTATGTCAAATAGTTTGTATAGTATTGGGATTAACTGTTCTCTGAATGTTTGATAGAATTCACTGATGAATCCATCAGGCCCTGGGGATTTTTTCTTAGGGAGTTCTTTGATGGCTTGTGGGATTTCATTTTCTGATATGGGATTATTTAAGAATTCTATTTCTTCTTTTGTTAGTCTAGGCAGTTTGTATTTTTGTATATATACATCCATGTCACCTAAATTGGTGTATTTATTACCATATAATTGGGCAAAATAATTTTTAATGATTGCCTTAATTTCCTCTTCATCGGAGGTGCTGTCCCCCTTTTCATCTTTGATGCTGTGAATTTGCTTTTCTTCCTTCCTTTCTTTAATTAGATTAACCAGTACTTTGTCTATTTTGTCTGTTTTTTCAAAGTACCAGCTTCTTGTCTTATTTATTAAATCAATAGTTCTCTATCACTTTTGATTTTATTAATTTCTCCCTTATTTTTTAGGATTTCTAGTTTGGTTTTCTGCTGGGGGTTTTTAATTTGATCGCTTTCGAGTTTTTTCATTTGCATTTCCAATTGATTGATCTCTGCTCTCCCTAGTTTGTTAATATAAGCATTCAGGGATATGAATTTACCTTTGATTACTGCTTTCGCTGCATCCCAAAAGGTTTGAAAGGATGTCTTGCCATTGTCATTTTCCTCGATGAAATTATTAATTGTTTCTATTATTTCTTCTTTAACTAAATGATTTTGGAGTATCATATTGTTTAATTTCCAATTGGTTTTTGATTTGGTTTTCCATGTACCATTACTGATCATTATTTTTATTGCCTTGTGATCTGAGAAGGCTTCATTCATTATTTCTGCTTTTCTGCATTTGTGTGCTATGTTTCTGTGACCTAATGTATGGTCAATTTTTGTGAATGTGCCATGTGGTGCTGAGAAGAAGGTGTATTCCTTTTTATCCCTATTTATTTTTCTCCATATGTCTATTACTTCTAATTTTTCTAAGATTTCATTCACCTCTTTTACCTCTTTCTTATTTATTTTTTTGATTTGATTTATCTAAATTTGATAATGGTTGGTTTAAGTCTCCCACTAATATGGTTTTGCTGTCTATTTCTTCCTTCAATTCTCCTAGTTTCTCCATTAGAAATTTGGGTGCTATATTATTTGGTGCATACATGTTGATTAATGATATTTCCTCATTGTCTAAAGTCCCTTTTAACAAAATATAATTACCTTCCCTATCCCTTTTGATCAGGTCTATTTTTGCTTTGGCTTTATCAGATATCATGATTACCACTCCTGCCTTCTTTCTGTCAGTTGAGGCCCAGAAGATCTTACTCCATCCTTTAATTCTGACCTTGTGGGTGTCAACTCGCCTCATGTGTGTTTCTTGAAGACAACATATGGTAGGGTTTTGGATTCTAATCCATTCTGCTATTTGTCTACGTTTTATGGGTGAGTTCATCCCATTCACGTTCAAAGTTACGATCATCATTTGTGGACTCCCTGGCATTTTGATAGCCTTCCCTAATTCTAACCTTTTCTTCTTCGGCTCTACCTTTTAGTCCAGTGATTTACTTTGAATCAGTCCCCCTTGTCCCCTCCCTTGATGTTTCCCTTTTTAGTCCCTCCCTTTTTGTTTCCCCCCTCCCCCCTCTCTTTCCCTCCCTTTTTGTTTTCCCTCTCCCCCTCCCCCCCCCTGGTTTTCCCTTCTCCCTACCCTTGTTGGGTAAGATAGAATTCAAGATCCCAATGGATATGGATGTTTTTCCCTCTCAGAGTTGATTTCCCTGAGATTAAGGTTTAAGTAAAAAACCCTCTCTTCCTCTCCTTCTTATAGGAGTTTTCTTCCCCTCCCCTTCCCATGTGAATCTTTGTGTGAGAAAGGTTATTCTATTTGGTCTTTCTTTATCCCCTATTTATACATTACATTTTCCCCACATGTTAGTATACATAGATTGATAGAAATGTAGTCCTTATAGAAGAGAGTTTGAATAAAAGAAGAAGATAACATTTTTCTCCTTTCCCCTTTCCTTAATGTTTACCTTTTCAGTTATTCCTTGCTCTTTGTTTTTCGGTATCAAACTTTCCACAGAGCTCTGGTCTTTTCTTTGCAAAAAGTTGGAAATCTTCTATTTTGTTAAATGCCCATACTTTCCCTTGGAAGTATATAGTCAGTTTTGTTGGGTAGCTGATTCTTGGTTGAAGACCCAGGTCTCTTGCCTTTCTGAAGATCATGTTCCATGCCTTACGATCATTCAGAGTAGAACTTGCAAGGTCTTGTGTGACCCTGATTGGCATTCCTTTATATCTAAATTGTCTTTTTCTGGCTTCCTGTAGGATTTTTTCTTTTGTTTGAGAGCTTTGGAATTTGGCAATTACATTCCTGGGAGTTGTCTTTTGGGGGTTTAGTGTAGAAGGTGTTCTGTGAGCTCTGTCAGTGGCTGTATTGCCCCCTTGTTCTAGAATCTCTGGGCATATTTCTTTGATTATATCTTGTATCACGATGTCGAGTTTGGTGTTTATTTCTGGCTTTTCTGGAAGTCCAATTATTCTTAAATTATCTCTTCTCCCTCTATTTTCCAGATCTGTCACCTTGTTGGTGAGATATTTTATGTTCTCTTCTAATTTCTTGGTATTTTGGCTTTGCTTTATTAATTCTTGCTCTTTTACATGATCGTTGTCTTCCAGTTGCCTGATTCTGGCCTTTAAAGCCTGGTTTTCTTTTACAGTTTGGTCAAACTGGTTTTGTAGATGCGTGAATTTCTTTTGCATTATTTCCCACTTTTCCTCCCAGAAGGCTTCCATCTTTTTGGTCATTTCTGATTCAAATTCTTCATGGGTTTGTGGAGAGTTTCCATTTACTTTGGAAGGTTTCAGAGCATTTTCTTGTGTATTGTCTTCTATGTCCTCTGTATTTTGTATTTTGGCTCCATAGAATGTGTCCAAAGTCGCCCCTTCTTATTTTTCTTGGGATTTTGGGGCTTCTGTGCTTCTGTGGAGTTTGCCATCTCTGAATGGGGAGGATTAGCTTTTCTTATCTCTATCTGGTGTTCAGAGGCTTTAGTCCTGGGCAGATTGTCCGTTTTATGAGCTTTCCCTGAGTTGAACTGAGTATGCCTTAAGGCAGTGACTTTCACTGGATCTGGAATGGAAGGATCCGGCCAGGGGGTTACATTCGTCCCCGGCTCTCTCTGTTTCCCTGCTGTTTGGGTGCCCCCTCCACTGCGTCGGGTTGCTTTCCGGAAGTTGCCTTCAGAATAGCTGGCCCTGAGGCTGTCTTGCCACCTGGAGGGTTACTGTTGTTTCAGAAGACCCTGCTCTCTGAGATGGGAGGGGCTGTGACTTCCCGGAGCTCCGAGGGCAGTGACTTTCACTGAGACTTGGATAGAAGGATCTGGCCCGTGAGGCTGTCTTGCCAGCCCTGAGGGTTGCTGTTGTTTCAGAAGACCCTGCTCTCTGAGGGGGGGGCAGGGCCATGGCTTCCCGGAGCCTTGGACTCTGTGCTTCTACCCCTTAGGTCCGAGTGTTCTCAGGTTCTGGCTTTTGAGGGGGGCCGTACCTTTTGATCCAGGTTCAGGTCCAGGAGGAAGATTCCCAGGGTCTATGCTGTTGATCGTTTTGAATTTTGGTGCCCTAGGAGCCTATAGTTTGAGATCGGTTGGGAAGGGTTTCCGGAGATCTGAACTTTAGCTTTCTCTAAGCCGCCATCTTGACCGGAAGTCCCCATTGTTGTCACTCTTGCTGGATACACTATTGCACTGGTGACTCTTGCTAAAGGGAGATGCTTACTCTGGAGACTCTTGCTGAAGAGACTCTTGCAGACTTCTGACAGGAGATTGGAACCTGAATTTTCAGAAGGGTATTTAGCTAAACTGCTCCCTACCTCTTTTCCTACATTTCCCCCTCTTGATGAAACTAAATTGTTAAAGCTACTAACAGACTCATAATTTAATTTTAATTATTATAATTTGATGACCTTTTAACCATCACAATTTGGCAGCCTTTTAACTATTATACCTAGGCCTATTTTAAATCAGAATATTTACTCTAATGATGAAAAGGTAGTTAGAAATAGTTCTGTAATATCTGTGATTTAATTTTTAAAACATAGTTTTATAAGTGCCTATAACCATCCTCAGGAAAGCCTTTTTTGGTGAATAAACATTTATTAAGCACCTTCTAGGTTCCAGGCAGGATGACAAGTGACACAAAGGTAAAAGATAATCTCTCTTCTCGAGGAACTCACACGCTAATGTGAGAGACTACACACAAATAACTACGTACAAACAAGCTATATACATGCCAAATTGGAAATTATTAACAATGGCAAGGCACTAACATTAAGGTAAATTAAGAAAGGCTTCTTATGGTGACTGGAATTTTGTTTAGGATTTGAAGGAAGTCAGGAAGTTAAGAGGTGAAGATTGGAGTGAGAGCATCTCATACATGAGGGACAACTAGTGAAAATACCTGAAGCTGGGTAAATTTTTTTATCCTTGTAATGACAAGGAAGATCATGTCATTGCAAGAAAAAAAGTATATGGGAAGGGGGTTGGAAGGGGTTTGGGGTAGGTGGGTATAAGATTTGGAAAGATTGGAAAGGAAGGATCGGAAAGATAGGGAGTGAGGGATGAGGTGCTTTAAAGGTCAGAGGACTTTATATTTTATTTTAGAAGTCAGAGGAACCCACTGGTCTTTATTGAGTAGGGTGGTGATATGGTCAAAGTAATTTTCTAGGAGATTACTTTGACAGCAAAGCATAGGATAGAAGGACTGAAGAGAGATTGTAGTCAGGAAATAAATCAGGCCATTTCTATATTGTCCAGGTTTGAGACTCTTTCTGCACCAGTGTACTGGCAGTGTCAGAAGTGAGAAGAATGTATATGTAAGAGATGTTACAAAAGTAAAATAGACAGGCCATGGCAACACATTGAATATGGTGTGACAAGGAAATCACTTTAAAAGACTGATATATATTAATTTAAGGTCTCCAAGGAATTCAGCTATGAATTCAGGAATGGTGAGAAAGAGTGAGGCTGAGTGACTGAGAGGATGGTGATATTACTATAGTAATACAGAAGTTAGGGAAAGGACAAAGTTTTGGGGGAAAGATAATGAGTCCAGTTTTGGACATATTCAGTTTAAGGTATCTATAGGACATCTAGTTAAAGAAGTTCAATAGGTAGTTTAAGGACTGGAGATCACCAGAGAGCTTAAGATTGACCATGAAGATCTGAGAATCATCAGGGTAGAGATGATAATTAAAGTTTAGAAACTGAAGAGATCAATAAATAAGGAAGTATAGTCGGAAAAGGAGGAACCAGGACAGCCTTGGGAGAAATTAAGATTTAGCTCGTCTAATTTGTATGAAGAAATTCACATTTAGCTCCTGTGATTTGGATGTAAGTCCAGCAAGAAAGATTGAAAAGGAGTGGGAAAAGAAGTAGAAAGAAAACCAGGAGAGATTAGTGAAGACCTAGAGTATCATATTAAGGAGTAGAAAGTGATCAACTGTGTTGAGAGAGGTCAAAAGGGGTGTGCATTGAGAAAAGGTCATTCGATTTGGCAATTAAGAGATCATTATTGATTTAGGGGAGATCAATTTCAATTGGTGATGAATGATGAGGTCAGAAGCCAAACTAGAGAAAGTTAATAAGAGTTCAAAGAAAGGAAGTAGAGACACCTATTGTAAATCACCTTGTCAAGTTGTTGAGCTACAAAAGGAGCAATGATCACCAGCAGGGATGGATGTATGAAGTAAGAATTTTTTTTTCAGATGGGAAAGACAGATATGTTTATAGACAGAAGAGAAGCAGATAATTTATAAGGAGAGATTGAAGATAAATTTTAGGGAGAAATCTGCTGAAAAGGTGGGATAGAATAGAATCACTTGTGAGTGAGGATTATGAAGGTTTTGGGATTTCATTCATGTAGATAATACTTTTGTTAATACAGATCACCTCTGTGTTTTGTGAAAGATTCCAAGATGTACTATGCTCCAAGAAATTTATCAATGATTGGCCAGCCTTCTCTTTAGAATTCCAAACTTAACTTTAAACTAAGCTAGTTTGGTCTTTAGACAATCTACAGGGATTCCATGGTTTTACCTGTCCTCAAAGTTGATCCAGATGGGAAGGACACACCAGAACTGAGACTTTGCTTAAAGGACCTTTGAAGGCTAAGATTACCTCTAAGGCACCATGAAACATTCAGTTAGCACTTGAATGCAAAATTCTTATTTCTAATTAACATCATTGCAATATAATAAAAAACCTTATTGCCTATGAAAACATTCCTGTTATTTCTATCGGTTTTATTTTAGCTCTTCCCTTGTACCATAGATCTCCTCATTAAGATTTAGAAGAGAGTACTTAAGAAAAGCAGGTAGAATAGTAAGTGACAATTATCGTATTTAGCACATTTGGTTTATTAACTATATTTACATTTATATTCTCTAGTTTGAACTACTCTTTGAAAAGTCTGAGAGAATATAAGCTTTCCCTCCTTATGTTTGTTTTGCTTGTAAAAAAAGTGAAGTAAGACACTACTTCTTATAATTCCAATTAACTAAATATATAAAAATATGATTGTGAATTTTTAATAATAATTCAGTTAATAAAATTTAGCTTTCCCATATTTAAAGGTATGATATTTACAAATACTATTTAAAATACTTAAAAATAACTTCTAGTTTAGGAAATGGGTACCTTAGGAGAAAAATAGGGTCCATCCTATAAGAAAACAAATAGAAATAAAAAGAAGAAAAGCAGATGATGTTTTCTTATTCACAGAGCACATTCACATGAGTCATGCTAGGTACTAGTTAATTTCTTTTTAGGTCAGCACTAGTCCCTGATCAATAGTCTAATCATAGCTTCTGCCAGGGTCTTGGTGAATTGGCATTATCTTTTACCACCATTCTTCCAAGTGTTATACTGTTTTTGTAAAGGGTAGTAGGAAGTATACCTTGACCTCATGAGTTTTTTCCAAAACATTTCCTTTTTATTGTGTCATTATTTTGCTACTACTTTTCTTTCACAAGTTAGAGAGCTTTAGTAGCATACTTATGATGTTAAAATAAACCAAGATGAAGAGTTTTGTAGTGACTCATTTTGTAATAATGTTTTCTGAACTTGTTTTTTTTGTCCTTTATTAATCTTTGCCTTCTTTGGGTAAAACAGGAGGTAGTATAAATATATATATATATATATATATATATATATATATATATATATACAATATATATTTAAGGTTTTTTCTTACTAAGAACTGTGATTACAGAAAAGATATTAATTAATTCTTATTGCTACTCATTTTCTTTCATGTCTGTTTTTGTGTAAGGTATTTGCTCAATTTGCTTGCTTAAGTATTTGAGTTGTTGGAAAAAATACTGATTCAAATATATATTTTATTTGTTTTGCAGTTTTCTACCCACTTTGAGTATATTACTATTAAAAATTTATAACCAGATTTCCAGAAAAAATCCCATTTCCTATGTTCACTCTAGTTCTTTCTAACTTTTTCTTTTCTTTTCATCCTTTCTTCCTTCCTTCCTTCCTCCCCTCCTTCCTTCCTTCCTCCCCTCCTTTCTTTCTTTCTTCCTTCCTTCCTTCCTCCCCTCCTTCCTTCCTTCCTCCCCTTCTTTCTTTCTTTCTTTCTTTCTTTCTTTCTTTCTTTCTTTCTTTCTTTCTTTCTTTCTTTCTTTCTTTCTTTCTTTCTTTCTTTCTTTCTTTCTTTCTTTCTTTCTTTCTTTCTTTCTTTCTTTCTTTCTTTCTTCCTTCCTTCCTTCCTTCCTTCCTTCCTTCCTTCCTTCCTTCCTCTCCCTCCCTCCCTCCCTCCCTCCCTTCCTTCCTTTCTTCTTTCCTTCCTTCCTTCTTTCCTTCTTTCCTTCTTTCCTTCCTTCCTTCCTTCCTTCCTTCCTTCCTTCCTTCCTTCCTTCCTTCCTTCCTTCCTTCCTTCCTTCCTTCCTTCCTTCCTTCCTTCCTTCCTTCCTTCCTTCCTTCCTTCCTTCCTTCCTTCCTTCCTTCCTTCCTTCCTTCCTTCCTTTCTTCCTTCCTTCTGTTTGCTCTTAATTTGTTTTTCACAAGAGAGAATTTTACTCTCAACTAGGCCTTGATAGCAATTGTGGAAGTAGAGAATTCCCACTTAGATCAAAGACTTCTGATCTCAGTTACATATTTGGAGGGTTATGTTCACTTCAGGAAACCAGATTTTATGAAGAATTCTGAAAAAAGTAGAATGTATAATGAGAACTACAAGGATAGTAAAAAAATTTGAATGATTATCTTGTAAAATTAGAAAAATTAGATCTAATCTGTGTAATTCCAGAAGATAGTACTAATGAGTAGCTATTAAAGAGAAGAATATTTCCTCTCAATTAAGAAAGAAATCTCATAATTAAAGCAGTAAGACAATAGAATGGGAAAGAAATGCATCCATTGAAACCATGTTAAAATAAACAACCTTTTTTTAATGATAGATGCTTCTGAAGCCATTGTGGCAAAAATATGCTCCAAATAGTCATGACTGACTTAATTAAATTGGCACAGTTTAACTTCTAGTGCTTTAAATTATTTATTTTGTTTATCCTTGATAAAATAATCATATGTAGTTAGTTGTTCATTATGTCTTATTGTACAGTGTTCCTGTCATGGTATTCGATGTTCTCCTGGTTCTGTTTATTTTATTTTGCTTCAGTTCATGTGAGTCATTCCAGGTTTTTCTGAACTCCTCCTGCTCATCTTATAGCACAATAATATTCCATTACAATCATATACTATAACTTTCTCAGCCATTCCCCAACTGATGTGGATACCCTCACTTTCCAATTCTTTGTCCCACAAAAAGAGCTGCTTTAAATATTTTTTTGCATAGATGTCCTCCTTTTTGTTTTTTATCTTTTGGGGATACAAATCTAGTAGTAGCATTGCTGGGTCAAAACATATGTACTATTTTATAGCCCTTTGGACATAGGTCCAAATTGTTCTCCAGAGAGTCTGAATCAGTTTACAACTCCCCCAACAGTGTATTAGTATCTCAATTTTCTCATATACCTTCCAAGTTTCATTGGTTTCCTTTTCTGTCATAATAGCCAATCTGATAGGGATGGGATGGAAGATCAGTTTGCATTTCTCTAATCAGTAGTGATTTAGAGCATTTTTTGCTTGACTATAGAGAGTTTTAATTATTTTCTCAGAACTACTTGTTTATATCTTTTGACCATTTTTCAATTGGGGAATGACTTATATTTTTATATATTCAACTCATTTCTCTATGTATTTGGGAAATGAGGCTTTTTTAGAGACTTGTAAAATATTTTGGCACCATTTTGATTATTGAGTATTGCTCTTCATTCTGTTTCCCCATGTTTAATTTATGACTACCCCTCTCCCAATTTATCCTCTTTTTTTATCAGACCTGCCTTCTCCCTGTTCTCCTTCCCATTCTCTTATCCTCTTCCCCTCCTATTTTCTTATAGGGTAAGATAGATTTCTATACCTAGTTTATTGTGAATGCTCTTCCCTCATTGAGCCTATTCTGATGAGAGTAAGGTTCACATATTCCCTTTCCCATTTCTCTCATCTTCCCCTCCACTGTAAAAAGCTGTTTCATGTCTTTTTTATATGAGATAATTTACCCTATTATATTTTCCCCTTCCTCCTCCTCCTAATGCATTCCTCTTTCTCATGCCTTTATTTTATTTTATTTTTATATCATTCCATCATATTCAGCTCACACCCTTGTCCTCCTTCTAACTGCCCTAATAATGATAAAGTTCTTTGGAGTTACAAGAATTATCTCCCCATGTAAGGATGTGCACAGCTTAGCTTTATTGAATATTTTTTAAAATTTCTCTTTCCCATTTACCCCTTTATGCTTCTCTTGAGTTTTGTATTTGAGAGTCAATTTTTCCATTCAGCCCTGGCCTTTTTATGAAGAATGTTTGAAAGTCCTCTCTTCCATTGAGTACCCATTTTTTCGCGTAGAGGATAGTGCTCAGTTTTGCTGGGTAAGTGATTCTTAGTTGCAGTTCTATCTCCTTTGCCTTCTGGAATATCATGTACCAGGCTCTCTAGTTCTTCAAGGTAGAAGCTGTTAAATCTTGTGTTGTCCTGACTTTAGTTCAATGATATTTGAATTGGCTTTTTTTTTTTGGCTGTTTGTAATATTTTCTCCTTGACCTTGGAGTTTGGGGATTTATCTCTAATATTCCTGGGAGTTGTCCTTTTGTGATCTCCTTCAGGATATTATTAATGAATTCTTTCAATTTCTATTTTGCCCTTTGGCTCTAGAATATCAGGGCAATTTTCCTTAATAAGATAATTCTTGAAGAGTCAAAGAGGGGCAAAAGAAAAGTACTGGAGTTGTTTTTATAACTTTCCTATGTTATTTCATGAGCTACTGATTATTGCTCACATTAAATATGTGTACCATGAAAATAATTGCAGGAAAAAGTCAGTCAACTGGCATTGAGTAAGCACTTACGATTGCTAAGCTCTGAGGATACAAAGAAAGAAGGAAAAAAGTCCCAGTTCTCAAAGAGCTCATAGTCTACTGGGGGAAACAACATGCAAATAACTATTTGCAAACAAAATATATGTAAGATAAAATGGAAGTCATAGATTTTATACAATTCTGGCTGAAGATTTTTGAAATTGTCTTCTGAGAAATAAGGTATATAGATTTTTATGATGGCTATTTTTGTCACTGCTAAGAGGCCTTTAAAAATTGCCCCTCCTTCATTCATTGCTATTTTATGAATGATCAGAGTTTCTAGAAATAAAACTTTCCAAGAAGCACTATTTTTAGTTAGAAATAGCATGTAGTAAGGGTTAAAAAATTGTTCAGTATCTGGTACAGAGAAGTTTGTAGATGTTATAGTTTTGAAATGTGTATTTCTATAACAATACTTATTTGCATTTTTATATTTTGTTGTTCGGGTTTAGAGCCAAATTAAAAATTTATGTATAATAAATTTCTTAATTTATGTAGCTTACTATAGCGTTATTTTTCTCAGATTGTTAACTGTATAACTAAGATCCACTCATGGACTATTGTTTATGAACTTTAAAATGAAAGAGGAAATTTTATTCTTGTTACTGAAGTATAGATTCAGTTAACTTCAAGACAATAGCTATGTATTGTGAAGGCCCATCAGTTTACATTTATTCCATTTCCTGACAAACATTCTGAGCATATTTTATTTAAAGATGAATAGCCTGCAGTGCAGTCTTATATTTTATGCACCAAGATTTCATGTTTTGATTTGATATAGAATAGAGTATGAATGAGCTGCCAAAGTAAATTAGATGTTGATTTTGATTAAATACTTATAGTAATTTCATTCTGTTCCAGTGTTTAAATAAATGTTGGTAAGTTGTTTGAGCTGGTTGTTGATTTGGTATGTTTTGTGTGAGAGCGCTTTTTTTCTTCAAGGAGAAGAATGTACTTCCATTTTGTCAATGTGTTCTCTTAATCATTGATCCCAGTCAAGGAGTCTATGTTACACACTATGCTAAGGCATTCTTTTGGCACCAGAAAGAATTTGCTGCATGTGTCCACATACATATATCATATGTGATACATGTGTATATGTATGTATATGAATGTAGTCATTGTCTTGAGTTTTTTAATACTTGTCTAATAACTCAGTCTCATTTGCTGTATTATCAACTATATCCAACCTGTTAAGAGGGTTGTACCCCAAAGCTTTATCCTAGGTCTTCTGTCTCTACAGTTTTTCTTTTGGTGATTTCATTAGTCTAATGGCTTCAGTTATCATCTCTGTGCAGGTGACTCCTAGATCTATATCCAGCCTTAGTCTGACCTCTGAAATCCAATGTCATATCAACCCCTGCCTTTTGGACATTTCAAACTTGATGTTCTACAAAGATCTTAAACTCAACATATCCCAAAACTAGAACTTATCTTCTGATTCAAACCTTTCTTTTTCCTGAGCGTTCCTGTTTCTGTTGAGAACACTAATATGATGCTGATTAGTTAGGTTTGCAATTTGGATCATAATCCATTTCTCCCTCTTCCTAAGGTTCATTTTAGTTACTGAATCTTGTTTATCCTACTTCTGTATCTCTCCTATTGATATGGGACCTCGACCTTAGGGAATATTTTGACCAGGAGAGAACAATGAAGATAATGATTTCTTTGGAGGAGTGAAAATGAGCACTCATAAGATCATTACCATTTATTTAGAGGATAGGATGGGCTTTTTGCTTTGAACATAGGATATAGGAAAGGAGGTGTTTGTGGATTTCAAGAAAGGGAAAAGATTGAAACAACCACCATGAGAGATGAGAGATTTGCCTTTAAGGCTTAGTTTTAGTTTGAAATCTAAAAATTTAGGTAAGTGTTTATTGTGGCTAAGAACCTTTTGATTTTCATGGTTTTCATAAGGGTTCTTCCATGCCTTCATAAGGGTTCTCTCCTCAAACACATCATTCCATCTCCTGTCCTGTGCCTTTGTGCAGATTTTGTTCTGTGCATCATTCAGCCAACAAACATTAACTGTAAAAGTCAGGGATAGAAAGAATAGGTGAAAACATTCCTGCCTTCCACAGGACTTGTACTACTTTAAGGAAATATATATTGAAGAGATAATTGACACGTACTCCATCCTCACCTCTTTGAATCCTCCTTTTCCTGCAAAGCCTGGAAAGTTTAGAAATGTAAACTGGCAGAAGGGGACTTTAGAGGAGGAGGACATCTAATAGAATAAAAAACAAATGGGCTGGAATCAGGAGGCCTACATTCTATATCCTCTCAAGGAACTCTGGGATCTTAGGCATTGAATCTCAGGACCTCTAAGTTGTCATTGAAAACTCTTCACTATTTGGCTTCAATCTATTTTTCCTGCCTTTTTCTGCATCACTACACTCCTTTATGTATGCTGTGTTCTAGTCAAGCCACTTGTTTTACTTCATGTAAGACTTCACCTGCTTCCCTGAAATTACCTTAGGTTAATTTTTTTTTATATTTGGCATTTACTTCTATTGCTGTTTTACCTGATAGAATATAAGCTTCTTGAAGGAATGGATGATTTCATTTTTGTATTTGTTTTCCTTAAGGAAGACAGGTAGTATAATGGCTATAGTACTGGGCTTTCAGGCAAGAAGATCTGAGTTCAAATTCAGACTCAGATGCTTATTAACGGATTGACCCTGGACAAGTCACTTAACTTTTGTTTGCCTCAATTTCCTTAGCTCTAAAATGGGGGTGGCACCTACTTCACAGAGTTGTTGTGAGGATAAAATGAGGTAATGCTTTAAAGTAGTTAGCACAGTGCCTGGTGCATAGTAGGTACTATGTACATGCTTTCCTCCTTCCCTTAGTGTCTGGTCTACACTAGTTATTTCATAAATACCTAATAATTATTTGCTTTAAGAATTGTAAATTGAGAGGATGTCCATCAGTTGGAGAATGGCTGAACAAAATATCAAATACCTATATACTATAAGAAATGATGAGCAGAATGATTTCAGAAAGAGCTGGAAAATTCTGTGTGAACTGATTCAAAACAAAAAAAGTGGAACTGAGAGAATACTGTATATAGTAATGGCAATATTATACTATAATAATCTGTGTAAAACTTATCTTCTCTCAGCAATACAATGATCTAGGACAATTTGGTAGCACTTATGATAAAGAATGCCTCCAGAGAAAAAACTGTTGGGAGTCAGATTCAGATCAAAGCATACTATTTTTCATATTAGTTTATTGATGTTTTCATTCTGGGGTTTTGGCTTTGTGTGAGTATTCTCTTGACCACTGTAGAATGACCAGTGTAGAAGTATGTTTTGCATGATAATACATGTAAAACTCAGTCCAAATTACCATCTCCAGGAGTGGGGAGGGAAGGGAGAGAAGGGGATAATGTATGTTGAAAATTATTACATGAAATTAGGAAAATAAAATATTTTGAATAAAAAATTAAGTGCTTTAATATGATTTGACAATACAAACCTTCTAAAATACCATATATTTATTTAATAAGATTATTTTTTGTCCCATGTCAAATCATATTATCATTATACTCTTTTATTCCACAGATCACCAAAATGCATAATATCTTCAATTAAAAAATAAATTCCAGAAATGTTAGTGTAGCATTGCTAAGAGGTCTTATGGCTCTGTTTTTAAAAGTTAATGGTAAAGTGCCAAGAATATTTAAAATCAGAGGACTTGAATTTGAGCCCCTGCTTAGCCCCCTTTTACATTCTAAGACATTGGTGTTAAATTCAAATAGTAACAGAGGCCACAAAACTATACATAAGGATCCCTGTGTCCATATAGAGACTTAAAAATGATGTATTAACATCATCTATGTTCTATTGTATTTTAATTGATTTTTAAAAATTATCTTCCAATTATACTTTGATTTGGTTTCAGCATGGAGTTTGTGACACATCTACTCTAAGCAACCTTTGGCAAAGAATGTATCCTCTCTGCTCTTATGGATTTCATTTCCAAATAAGAGGGTTGGAGTAGACAACCTCTAAGATTTGGCAGCTAGGAATCTATGATTCTTTGTTCCAATGAATAATGGGCAGTATTAGCTGGCTCAATAACTTAAGAAGATGGCTAATATCCTAAGTCTGGCAAATCTATGGCATGTGTGCTGGAGGGGGCTACTCCCTTCCCCCTCTTCACTGCACCTAAGGACATTTCTCACATCACCCATTCCTCTGCCCAGAAGCCCAATGGAAGTGCTTCCTCCTTCCTCTTACTGGAGTAAGGTTGGGGGCTCATATGCAGCATGAGGATTGCAGTTTGGGCACTTGATCTCCAAAAGGTTTGCCATTAGTGTCCCTTTGTGAATCAAACACTAGGACCCAGCAACTTGAGGCAAGAACATACTTTCTGATTTCATAATTGTGTCTTTAGCAATTGTCTTTCCTATATGAGTCAGAGCAAGGGTTTTGGTTTATTTTCTATCGAATACTCTTCAAACATTTTCACAAGGTAACTTTTTATCAAGACAGAATTGTTGAAAGGATAAAGGTACTTTTTATGACTTTAATAAGTGTTTTTCACTACTTTAAACAATGAAAGTCTGCCTAACATATACACTCCTCATATCCCTCCAAATAAAACCCTTTAAAATTATGGAAAAATATTTAATATAAAAAGTAAATCTTTAAATCTTTTGGTATTTGTATGACATCTCCTCCCTTAGGGCCTTTTCAAACATTTAAAAACTTTTTAAATTTTGGTAAAGTATTCAGCAAAGTTCCTGGCATATAACAAATACTGGATAAATTTTAACTCTTATTATCATTATACCACAGTCACTTTAGGTAAAATAACTAGTGCAGGGACCTGGGCTGACAGCATCTACAACATTCTGTCCTAGTTTACCATGTCTTCATGGAAAGGAAGGAAGTACCTCCATTTCTTTATTATTTAATTGTAACCAATTTTGGTCATTGCCTTTAATCTGAGTTCTGATGTTTTTTAATGTTGTCATTGACTGTACGCTCTCTTTTTATTCTTTCTGTACTCTTTTAGCTCATCTACTTCTTTTAATTTCTCATTTTCACAATTTCTTACATTAAATTCCATCATGTATTCATTTACCACTGTTTGTTTAGCCATTCAACAACTTAATCATCCTAATCCAACTCTTGATAGGAAGATCTTAGACTCAGAGAGCTGAAAGATATACATTTTTGAATAAGGTTCTTATGTGGATTTTTTTTTTTTGCTTTTTTGCAGTTAGTTTTACAAGTTTTTTTTTAGTCTTTTTTTGGTTACTCCATTAAGGAGGATGTTTTTCATAATTTGGTAAATATAAGCCTTTCTACCTTTCTTATCTTTTGCTTATATGCCTAAAAATGATATTCCTATGTCAAATTAATAGTATAGCAACTTTTTTTCTATACATTGTTAATTAATCCAATTTCCTAATTAATTTGGGTTTGTTTATATATAGAATGGGGATATATGAACCTTGATTAGTATTGGTATTAATCAACAGTTGATGGTGGCTGTGGTCAGGTTCTTGAGTTGAGTTAAATCCTGAGTTTGACAGTTGTTAAAAGGTGACTGAGTCTAAGCAGTTGAAAGAATCCTGCTCAGACCATATATATAAAACTATTAATTTTGACTATAAAAATAATAGGAAAGGGAAAGGAAAACAGGTAAGAAACATATTTTCTTATTGACATATAGGTACCCTAAATCTAAAGATTCTATATATAACCAAACCCAAATTCAAATTCTAGCTCACAAGAGCTATCTTCTTCCTTGATAAAATCAAGGCTGACCTAAAACTTCCTATTCTGACTACACCTTTATTCTATCGATGTAAACTATTCTAATTTCATTTTATAAGTAATTCCTTTCCTTCTCTCCAGCTTTAGAGAAATCAGCTCTTGACAGGTTCCCAGCAGATAGTTCTCTCACGTCCTGCTGGCCTCCTTCACCTCTCTAATGTCACACAGAGAGATCTTAGCCATTCTCTTTCCTAACCAATGATCTAATCCACCAACAATCACCAACAACAAAAATCTCAGGATTTTCCAAAGAAAAACCAAAAACTCCAATCTCTAAGAGTCAAACTCCCAGAGTGACCATTATTTTTCCTCAGACCCTTAAGGCTCTTGGAAAAATCTCGTAAAGAACCTTCATGAAAAAAATTTCAGCTGATTTCTTAAGGTAAACTGTCCACACTCTCTCTAAACTGGAGACTTTCTTATACACAACCTTGTGAATTAACCCAGTTTCCTGATTAACTCTTAATTAACTAAGAAATAATCTATTACAAAATCCAAAATGATTTTCAGTGTTTTTCTAACAGAGTGTTAAGTGTACTATACCTTTCTTCCCATGGTTCTAATAATATTGAATATTTCCATTTTTTATCATCCTTGCCAAAATAATGGGAGTGAGGTTAACACTCAGAATTGTTTTAATGAGCATTTCTCCTTTGATCAATTTAGAGCAGTTTTACTAATGAGATTTTTGAGGAATTGTATTTTTTAATCTTGAAAATTGTTCATACCTTTTGTCTGCATATTTCTTATGGTATTTCATTTATGTCTTTGTTTCTCCAGTTTCTAGCACAATGCCTACAACTATGACTTTTTTAATTGAATAGAGTTGTTGAATTTGGGAGAATCATTGTCTAATATGTTTTTATAAATTCTCTATGTAGCATCTTGAATATCATATATTTTATATATATTTTTAAAATCGGGGAGTATATGTGTGGGGAGGATAGGTAACAAGAGTGATACAAAAAAGAGGGACCTTGAACTACATATAAACATGTACTCTAGAAAATGAAAAAGCAATTCAGAAGGAAGATTAGACAAGTTGGATAGTTTTGAAAGTCATGTATGGAATTTATTGTGCATGTCCATGTGTACATAAGCAGTATATAATAAAGATTCATAGTTTCATATTCATAGTGTTCTATAGGTAAATGAAAATGTAATTGTTTTCTGGTTGTTGATTAAGTTCAGAAAAGAAAAGAAGTAAAAATAATATATATATTTGAAAGCACAAAGAGATAAAGTGCTTATTTAGCATTTAATAAAGGCCAAGAATTGTGTTAGAGGATACTGTTTGATTTGTATTTCTTATCCTCAATGCTTATTATATTGTTTTGCACATGTTAAGCTAGAGGCATCTACGTAGCCCAGAGGATAGAGCAATGGACCTAGAGACAGAAAAACCAGAGTTCAAATGTGGTATCAGATACTTATTAGCTATATTAATATTCGTTCAATTATTGATTATTCTGGAACTTTAAAATTTTGAAATGGTTCTTCTCTAAGATTTTAGGGATAAATCGGGAGTCTATTCTTTAGATACATGCTATTATTTCCTGGAATTTAATGTAAATGAGTTTGCTAGTTATATATGCTTAAATATAAAATTCTTATAGTAGAGCATTTAGTGGTAAAATAATACTGTTTTATGTAAAAAATGTATTTCTCCCAATATACATATTAGATAACTAATCTAGAAGTTTTAAAATTTAATTAATTAATAATGAATTAACATTAATATTTTCTATGAATCCTTGCCTTATTTATTCCAATATTCTTCTATAACTAAGCAAACTTAAGTATTCATTACTTACCCTATAAAGTACTTTGGTATATATATTTCTTGTTCAATCTTTTCCCCTCTTCTTTTCAGTTTATTTGGTTTATTATAGAATTAAGACCTGCTTCCCTGAATCTGATGAAATGTTTTCTACTAGATGTCTAGGTAACGCTTGTACTATAAACATTTACATTTATTCTTTTTAGATTTGGGGATGAATTGACAATAACTTTCCTTTTTCAAGTTAGATAGGTAAAAATATTTTAGGACAGCTAGGTGTGGTGCAGTGGATAGAGTGCTGGGTCTGAAGTTAGGAAGTCTCATCTTCCCAAGTTCGAATCTGGCCTCAGACAATTACTAGCTTTGTAACCTTGGCAAGTCATGTAACCCAGTTTGCGTCAGTTTCATCTTAAAATGAACTGGAGAAGGAAATGGAAAACCACTCCAGTATTTTTGCCAGGAGAACCCTAAATAGGTCCACAAAAAGTCAGATGTGGATGACTAAGAATGACAAAAATTATTTTAATATTGTAGAAAGTCTTTTATTTGATAATAATACATCAACCAATGTGTGTGTTTTTCCCTTATGTAAATTTGTACCCTACTGTAGTAATGGAGAACTGAGATGGGACCTTTTACTAGAAGTACTGTTCATGTTCATAGCAGCTTTGTAGACCTCAGGGTCATTGTGTAAGATACATTTACATTATAAATATGTCATGTTTGGACTTTTGAAGTTGCTCACTGTCTCTACTCTTCCCCACCATAACACTTTAAATTGGTTTTAGGTATTGACTTTGTTATATAGTAGACTCAGATAGTATGTGCACAACAGAAGATATATCTTTCTACTTTTTTCTTTCTTTTGTTGCTTATCTAGGGGAAAAATCTGTTTTGATGCTGTACCATTCATTACTACAATTTGGTTTCTATGTATGTTATAAAAATCTTTATTGTTCAGTTCATTAAATCTTACACAACTCTTAAGGGCTTAATGTGTTAAAGGTTATAGGAAATATTAGAAACTTTGTGAATATATGGAGTAATTTGTTTTTGAATATTAAAATGCATTGTCTTTTCCTTCTTGATTACATACTGAATTCTATATGAAGGATGCCACTTTTACAAAGAAGTGGATGAAAAATGTACTGTGGTTTGATGCAATGCAAAAAACATCATTAAATAAGCATAGGATCAGAAAAAAAGAGTGTCTCTTCATGCAGTGTGAGTGAGAGAAATGAGGTGGAAACCTGACTGCTGGGCAAGCATCCAAGAAATATGGAAAGAATCAGAAGACTGTATTTGATTAGATTCTTGGTTAGAGGAATTAGGTAAGAACCTCATGGCACAACAAGACATGGAGGAGTTGTGATCTGTACTGAAAGAGGGAGCACTCACATTTTTGAAATCATGAATTGACTGAAGTATTTATGTCCTTAGAGGTTAGTTTAGGTTCCTGAAAGAAGAATTTATAGATAGTAAGTAGAGGAAGGCAATAGGAAAGTTCTTTCCCCTGTGTGGTGTACCTTTCTTTTACAATTTTGGATCCTGTGTGTAAGATTGCCTTGTTTCATAATATGAATGCTACCTATCATTTCATTCCATTTTTCTCAGCTTCAAGGGCCCACTTTGACTACATTATCTAAATAGATAGGTTCATCTATTATTAGCTAACACTTTAATTACTAGCTAATGTAACTGCTGAGATTGAGTATTGGGCTTTTTGTGTTTTCATTAGTGAGTTACAGATAATAGTCTTCAATAAGTATTTGCTGATTTCATTGAACACTTAGCTGAAACATTTGAAAACCATCTGAGAAGAATGGCTTGAATGATTGGTATCTGAAGGGTACCTTAGGGAAGTGATGGCATTTGGAGGGACCAAATTGATTGGAGGGGGTAGTAGGGTACCAAAGACACTTTCATGCCATGAACTTCACAATTGATGCTAATTAATACCATCTAGAATTGTCTTTCATCATTCATGCTAAAACTTAATCTTGTCTATTAACTAAGGCTTTTATTTTCATTCCTATTATTTGCTGGGTATTTTATAATACAACCAATCTAATTCTTTAACCTACAGGAAACTGTCTGTTAGAGTAGTATATTAAACGTTCTGCTTTTTAAATTTTGGGGGTGGGAATTAGGGGAAGGGAGGAATATTATGCCATGAAAAGCTAGAAATGAGGAGATTTGGGCTTTTTCCTATCCTTAATTAAATTTGTTACCTACCATAGTAGCCTGTGTAGCAGGCATACATTAACTGTTTGTGATAATGATTTCAACCCAGGTAATTAGTGTAATTTTCTTAATTTTATTTCATAAAAATAAAGGATTTTTTCCTTCTAAATTACTAAACTTTGATTTTTTCTCCTCTACTCTTCAATTAAAACTAAAAATTTACATGTATATTTATATAAATACATTTAAATGGTAAGTATACATAGACATTCACACTTAAATGATATTTTCAGTTTTAATTCATAATTGGAGGAGAAAAATTCAGAGTATGGTAATATATATTATGAATAAATATTCTATGTATATAATATATATATATACAGATTCTATACAGAATATATAGTTATATGCTATAGTTATACTACATATAGGTACATAATACATGTGTATGTATTATGCATATGCTAGATATACTTTTAATATATACATATATATATATATATATATACATCCTTCCCACAAACAGATTATCATTGTATAGCTTCCTTTCTGAGCAATTTATAATAATTTATTTAGCATAAAGAACATTTATATAGTATTTTAAGATTTACAAAGTGCATAAAATTTATTATTTCATTTTATCCTTACAACAACCTTTGAGAGGTAGATGCTATTATGCTTTTATGGATAAGAAAAATAAGGCAAAGATAGGTTAAATGACTTGCCCAGGGAGGCAAGATTTGAACTCAGATCTTCTTTCCAGGTCCAGTGCTTTAACCATTGGGCCACCTAACTTCCTCAAAATATTGTATTAGCACAATTTCCAATGCTGTTCTTCCAATTTTCTCTAATATTTTCTGTATCATGCTTATGCTATTAATTCTGCAAAAACAGATTCCAAACCAAAGTCTATATTTGTCTTTTTTAAAAATCTAAATTTCTTTCTAATAGTCTCTCAAAAAGCAATATATGTATTTAAAATTGTTTTATGATATGTAAATGTACTATTTTATTGTGTCCTAGAATCCTGTGTTAGTTTTAAAAAGCTAGCATTCTTATAGATGGTAGGGGAGGGCAGTATCTATTTTACAACTCAGTCCTCCATCTGATCTCAGCAGATTCATAAAGAACAAATATTGGGATACTTTTTGCTCTAATCTAAAAATTCACTAATCTTTATATCTTGTCTGAAGATCAAATAAAATATTCAATTTGGGCATTCAAATATTTTGTGATTTTGATAACATCGATAGAAGCTATTGAACCATTGAAGAAGCAAAGATAATTCCTTGCTTTTTACACTCAAATATATAATACTATTGCCAATACCAATGTCACTTGGACTTTAAGTGTATTATTATGTCAATTAAGATCTGTTGAACATGGAACCTTTAGAATCAATATTTTTGACATCTTAAGTAATACTTTATTTATGAAACAGAGTTCTGAGGATGCCAAGTTTTGAATAATACGTTGTTTTTATTTTTTTATTATTATTAAATTTTTTGACAAGTTTGTTTTTAAATGATTTCTATTAATGTAATATTACTACTACTACTATTATTGTTTTTTAAAAACCCTTACCTTCTGCCTTCGAGCCAATCAAGGCAGAAGAGTTGTAGGGCTAGGCAGTGGGGATTAAGTGATTTGCCCAAGGTCACACAGCTAGGAAGTGTCTGAGGCCAGATTTGAACCTAAGACCTCTTGTCTCTAAGCTTGGCTCTCAATACACTGAGCCACCCAGCTGCCCCCCAATATTATTTTTTTCATGGAGGCCAGTATTGTGAATATTTTATAAGACCATTCTCTTTTTTCTCAGCTCCTTATATATCCACGAATGCTCATTCCCTGTGGCTCATTTAAAAATGTTTTATACTTGAAGGCTTTTGGAATAATGTGTACTATTCTGTTTCTATGTGTATTCAGTTTTTTCTCCACAAAGTATGTTAGCTCTCAAAATTTTATATATTATAAAAAGTTAATTAATAAGTATTTATTTAATGCTTATTATATACAAGATATATTCTAGACCCCAAATGATTATCTTCTGTCCCATGAGGAACCAATCATTCATCTAGGAAGTACAGAGATAAGAGAAAAAGTTCATAGGATCCTAGAGTTGAACTAGAGGACCTCAAACTTTTTTTTTAGTCTAACTCCTTCATTTGACATTTGAGTCCTAAATTGGAAAAGTGACTTGCCAAACTCACACAAGTTTACTAAATGTTAGAGCCAGGGTTTGAATGCATTATCATTCTTTCCCTTCTTCAGCACACTACTGATCATAGAAAGAGGACTTCATGGAGTATAGATCTCACAGCTGGGGTTTAGTTGGAATCAGCTTGCAAGTTACTAGTCTAGTAGATGATAAGATTCCTTGAAAAAAATCTCTCATAGATTCCCTGCAAATTATATAGAAATATTGACTAAAAGACCTGAGAATTTTGGTGGACCTCAAGTAAAAAAAGAATCAGCGGTGTGAATAAGCTACCAAATATACTAATACTTTTTCAGTTCCTATCCTGAAAAAGTTTATTACTGCCTAGAGGATAAAATACAACCAATAGATAGCTACAATAAATAGTATCACAGAAATGAATTAGTTATAAAACAAAATGTTATGTGAGTTCTGAGAGGGAGGTTATTACCAATCAATGGGATTGGAGGATGTAGAATTTGTTTTTTTAAAGAATAGGTGGAAATTAAGTGAAGAAAAGAGGGAGAGTTTCTCCAAGGTAGAGTGGACAAGCTTAAAAAAATTGAGAGAATGTTGTTTTCAAATTATATTGGAAGTTATTGGGTTTGACTAGAGTATGTGAAGAGGGTAAAAGGTGGAGATAAGGCTGGAGATGGAAATGATAGCATATTGTGGAGCATTTTGAATGTCAAGCATAAGAAATTGAAATTTACTTGACAGGCATTGGGGGAGGTCACCAAACAATTTTTGAATAAAACTGTGACATGACCAGAGTGATACCTAAGAAAGATCATTCTGGCTTTTGTAGGAATATATTATACTTAAGCAGCTAGGTGACACAGTGAATAGATGCTGGGTCTACTCAGGAAGATCCCCTTTTGTGAGTTCAAATATGGCCTTAGATGCTTGGCTATGTGACCCGTGCACATCATATTTCACCATATTTGCTTCAGTTTCCTCATCTGTAAAATTAGCTAGAGAAGGAAATGGTAAACCATAATATCTTTGTCAGGGCAACCTCACATGGGATCATAAAGGGTCAGACATGATGGAAATGACAGAAAGACATCAACTTTCCATTTCCATCTGTTATGATGTATGTTCATATATATGGATACTTATACACATATGGATTTATAAACTTATATTGATATGTGTATGTATTCATCTCCATTTTAATGTAGTTTTCTTGAGGACAGGCTTGGTTTGAGTTTGGGTTTGCTTTTGTATCTTCAATGTTTAGCACAATGTCTAGCAAATTGTAAGTAGTTGATAAATGCTTATTGCTTGATTGAAAAATGCTGTTGCAGTAGTCCAGGTAGATGGCATTCAGGATCTGCCCCCAGGTAACTGTAATAGATATTGAGAAAAGATGATAGATTTCATAAGATATTTCAAAGACAGAATACATAAAATCTGGTAACTGTTCGAATAGGGAGAGAGAATGAAGAATTAAAGATAATTCTGATGTTAAAACTGTGGTGGCCTGGGGGAATGATTGTGCTTCCAACAGACACTGTAAAATAAGAATCTAATGAGCTTGGTTGTAGACATGTCAAATTTAAGTTCCTGTTGAGATTTCCAATGATAGGAGGTATGGACTAGGGAAAAGAGGACTCAGTCTGGAGTCAAGGCACCTGAGTTCAAATCCTGTCTATGACATTTATTACCAGGATAACCTTGGGAAGTGATACCACTCATGGACCAATTTATCTGTAAAATAGGAGGATTTGAAGAGATGGCCTCTGAGGTCTGTAATAGGTGTTCCTCACTAGGATATTTAAGGTAAGAGAAGTGCTGGAGTGGTGACACTAAGATATAAGTTAGAGAAGTTGGAATTCTCACTCCTTCCCCCTACCCACTTCCTATTTCTCTCTCAGTTGGTCCTAACAGCTCTTCTCAGATGTTAACAGCAGCTTTCAAAAGACTAATTTCACACTATAGTACTTTCTAAAAAGGATTTATTTTAAAGAAGGAAGGTTAAGGAGTTGGGATAGGGAAGAGGAAATTTATGATCTCCCTAATCTACTATGAAATTCAATACAAGGAAGTACAGTTGATTTGTCTCTGAGGGGATATTGTTGATAGATTTAAAAGGATCTTCAGAGCTATGCCCCAATCTTTTTCAGTGTTGTCACTAGCCAGGAATCCAGAGTTGTTGCCTGCTAGCGCCTTCTATACAGTTCAGGAGAGAAGAAGTGATCAGTTTCAGATGCTGACTTTCTTAACTGTCTCCCTGACCAAATTCTCCTTTGGAATCTTCCTTTCTCTCCTTGATTGATAGTCCTTCAAGCTTCCATTCCTTGCATTTGCTTGCCACTCTCACTGATGTTATAATCTTTTCCTTACAATTCCCCACTTGTCCTGCTTTGCAAAATTACAATGAGGAATTTTGCCATAAACAATACTTACCTTATTATTTCACTATGAAGAATTCCTAACTATGTAAACTCTGAACTATACTATTTGAAAATATTCTACTACCCCCCCCCCAAAAAAAATCCTAACCTTTTTCACTATTCAGACTATCTAATTCTATCCTAAAGTTTGGGATTAAGGAAAGAGGTATAGGTCTTAGAAATGCAATACAGAAATATGGTTTTAAACATAATAGTAAACAATGCATCAATTCAAGCAATATTTTTGACAATGTAACTTTCTTATATCCTAATGACTATAGTTTGTTCTGAGTAAAAGTTTCTATAAACAACTGTTACTACAATTATTATAAAACTTAACTTATATTAATTATGCTATTCAACTGTCCCTAAGTCATCTAGGATTCTGAAAAACTTTCCTAAATCTTGCCCTGTTGTGTTAGTAATTAGGATGTCAGTAACTTAACCTTCTATTGTTAGCATGTTAATTCTATTAGTATTTACGAATGTACATAGTTTGTCTATACAGATTTTACATATGTACAGTTATAATACAATTTTGTATCTGATTTCTGTGCAAAATCATGCAGATAAGAAAATTCCCTTTGTCTGTTTGAATTTTCCACAGACACTCACAAGTATATCAGTATGAATTTCCTGTATGTGTAACTGAAATGTTTTGTATACTCACCCATTTCATGAGACTCCTTTGCATGTTGTGCTTATGTGTAGATGTATATATGTATATATACCTATATGTAAAGTTAACATATGTGACACATTCTTACGTGACCTCATCACCATCAGTTCAAGATTTCAAAGTTTTTCCATGTCTTTGGTATTGATTGTAGAAACATACATGTTTTGGGTTTTTCATCTATGCAGCATACACGTGTTGTCTGTTGTCTCACCTTGATTGAAGTCCTATGTTCTTTAACATATAGGAGCATGCACATGTGTAGGCTCATCATATGAGTGTATGTAAGATTGATATTTTGTATGCTTGTGCATGAGAGTAAGTTTGAATTCTTCATGAGTGCCTACCAGTGTTCATGAGTTGATTCTTCATGCATGGAAGTATGCTTTTCCATATGATAATCTTCATTTGTGGGTGTATATAGTATGTTGTGCTGTATAAATATTTCAGGATGAAAAAGCAATGATGAAATAGCCCCATATATATATTAAGATTACAGCTCCTATGAAAAATTGTCTCTGCCTACAACAACAATGAAAAGGAAACAAAATTACTTAAATAAGAAGACACATCTCTGCAAAATACATTATATCGTGTATCATTTTATCTACACCAACAAGAACACAGAAACCCATAGGCTAAAAGAAAATTCTATCTCCAAAAAAAATTCAAAAGTCAAGAGAATCTCTTAATATGAACATCTTGAAGAAGCAAGTATACATAAAATGAAACCCTTTGTGAAATCAAACATCAAATATAAGATAGTATCATATTTCAAAATCATCATTGCTTTTTCAGTGCTTATTTTTGTTGTAAATTTTACTCTTGTGTCTTTTCTTTATGTTATTATATGCAATGCTTTCATATTTGTTCTTCACATTTATAGCTTTCCATTTATAGGGACTGTTGTTAAACATTGCTAGGGTTGTTGACAGTATTGCAGATTTTCCTTATGCATTTTCTTCTTCATCGCTGGTAATGTCATGGGTATAATGTAGTTTTACATGTGAAGCATGAAACCATGGATCTTTGCCATCTACCTTTATCGATGTAGGAGTTACTATAACAACATCCACAGGACCTATCCATCTGGGTTCTGTGGGTGATTCTCTAGTAAAATTCTTGACATATACTTTGTCTCCTGGTTTTATTTTATGCAATGAGAAATCCAATGGTTCTCTCTGTACTAGTAATCCTAGACTTCTTAATTTTTTCAGCCTGTTTTGTATTACAACTTGGTATTTATGAAGTACACATCCCCCTTTTAACATAGATACATAAGGTGGTTTTGCAGTCCTGCCATACCATAATGGTTGACCATATAACATCTCGAATGGGGATACATGCAAGTTACCTCTGGGTCTTGTTCTTAGGTGAAACAATGCAAGCGAAATAACATCTGTCCATTTCTTGTGTTTCTGAACAGAGTTTTCCTATTAGTGTCTCTAATTCTTTGTTCATTCTTTCAACTTGTCCTGAACTCTGTGGCCTATAGATGTTGTTAAACTGCACTTAATACCCAGATTCTTGTATATTTCTTGCAAAATTTGGGAAAATGTGACCCCCCCGCATCTGAGTCTATGGTATCAGGAATTCCATACATAGGAAATATTTCTTTTAGTAGAGATCTCACTACTGTGGTTGTGTCATTTTTCTTAGCTGGATATGCTTCAACCCAACTCATCAATCTATCCTCAATAACCAATCCATACTTACATCCCTTGTCTTTAGGCATGTTAATGTTGTCTATTTGTAGAGATTGGAAAGGCATATAACTTAGAGGTTGGCCTCCCAGTGCTATGTTCTTGAAATGTCCTTGATTGAATTTTCTAAATATGTCACATGCCTGACAAGTTCTAGTGGCATTTGTTGTTATCCCTGATGCCGTCCAGAAACATTGTACTGTATCCAAAATGGCTTGAACCACATAATGTCCTTTTTCTTGGATCACAGTACATGGATGTTGGTACAAGTTTCTGGGAAGAATTCCCACCATGAGCTACCCAAATACCTTTGATTAATTTAGCACCAAGTTGCTCTTTCCATGATTGAATTTCATCTCTATGATAAGCTTCAGTAAGATCATGCCTGTCTATCAGAGTAAAATTCAACATGCAGTAGGAATCAAACCTTGTGGAGTATTTCGTTGTAATATCTGCTCTTTCATTCCTTAGGGATATTCTGTCTTTTTCATGAGTATGTGCCTTGCATTGAATTACAGCCAACTCTTTTGGAAGTTCTGTAGCTTTTATAAGATGGTCTATAAGTTTTCCATATGAAATTGGTTTTTCAGCTGATGTTATGCACTCTCTGTTCTTCCAAATAAAACTGGTGGAATGTATGGTCATAAAAAGATAAGAGGAATCTATGTAAATGTTAACTTTTTTGCCTTTTGCTAATTCCAGGGCTTCAAGCAAAGCTTTTAACTTGGCACTCTAGGCACTAACATGACTTGATAATGATGCATACCAAAGCATTTTGTCATTGTTAACTATTGCAGCCCCCATGACACTGTGTCCTCTATGAATGTATGAGGATCCATCAATGTATAACTTCATCTCAGGATCACTAAGAGGTGTATCTTTAAGATCTTCTCTAGGATTACACATCATTTCCACAACTTGGTTGTAGTCATGCAGTGGTTCTCCACCTAATGGCAAATCTGGAATCAGAGTAGCTGGGTTTAATGGTGTACACCTGTGAATGCTGTCATTTCCTAGCAAAATGATTTCATACCAAGATATTCTTACATTTGTGAAAGAATGCATATTCTGGGATCATAATAGTTTTTCAATTTGATGCGCAGAATACACATGTAACTTGCATCCCAATACAGTATCATATGCTTTCTTCACCATGTAAATCTTGTAATCTCTCAGACTTGTGAATGTTAAAAATTTTCTCATCAGGGAATTCTTAGTTGGAACAAATTCCCTACTGAGAAACATTCCCCATTTTGATGTGAGAACTCTCCAGGATCAGAAATGGGAGGACCTCTACTCTAACCGTACTTAAGACTGCTTTAGGGGAAAAAACTTGCTAAACAAAGAAAGTACTTGGATCCATGCTTATGGTGAGGCAAGGAGTTCTTTGAGCCAGGCCTGTTTTTAGAATTGATACAATGAGATGCTAGGTACCTAAAAGGGTCGGGCAAGTTTTGTCTTAATGAGATTACTTGACTCAGCTGTGTTTTCACTGGTTCAGACTTACTGAGGAGATTTGTCGATTTAGCAGGAATTCAGATGGGCAGTCCTTTGGAAAGTGTCTACAGTGATTGGTAGATGTAGGGACTTAGGGGAGGTGACATGGGAGAAAAACCCCTATATAAGAAAAAGCAGAATCTCTTGAGGAGATATCCTTTTGGAGAAAGCCTTTTGGAGGATCTCTGATGAGGACCACTTGGGAAGAATCTCTTGAGAGAGGCTCTGGAGAAGGGAAGCTCTTGGAGGACAATCTCTAAGGAGGTCTCGCTAGAAGGCTCTCTGGTGAAGTCAGCTGAGATGGAGCTGGCCTGGTGTCACTAGAATCCTTGTTTAGTCAGACCTTGTGGTGAGTGTTAAAAACTGACTGATTTCTCTCTTAAGACTCAGGTCTAGGCCATATTGGCTTGAGGCCCTTCATAATTATTCCTTTCCTATTCTTTCTCTCTTTCTCTAATTCCTCATTATATTATTAATTAAAAATCTCTATAAAACCCAGTTGACTTGGGTATTTGAATAATGGGAATATTTCCCTGGTGACCACCTTATATTAGATTTAAAAATCAAGACACTGTAGTGAAACATATTTTTTGCGGTCAAATTTACTCACCCTCTCTTATATCTATCACAATTTATATCTTTCACCATTTTAACTCACTACAGTTTATGGGCTTCACCATTTTAAATCTCACAACCATGAGAGCAGTTGCAACAATGCTTCTTAGGCAGTTCACCATTCCTTGTGCGACCAGATCTAGGATAAAACTATAAAATACAACATCTCTTAAATTAAGCACACAATATTGTGCTAACATTCTAGAAGCGATGCCCTTAGCTTCATGGACATACCAGTGGAACTCCTTTTTTGTAAGCAGGTCTCCCTAAAGCCAGAACTGTCAAAATGGCTTCTTTCAACTTTGACAAAGCATGTAGATGTTCTTTAGTTAATCTTTAATCTTTACCTTCTTTCTTTGTCAAGTCAGTTAAACACTTGGAAATATGGGAAAACCCTGCAATATACTGTCTTGAGAAACCAGCAACCTCCAGAAATGCCCTGAGTGGTTTCTTGGTACTAGGGAAGTCTAACTTCTGTATATCTGCTATCCTTTTACTTGAAATTTTCCTGGTTCCCCCTTCCAGGATAAATCTGAGATAGTCAACATTTGGGAGTACCCACTGAATTTCCTTTTTAGAGACTTTATGTCCTCTCTTATAAATCTCTATTAATAACCTCTTTGAATCTTCCAAGCATGTTTCTGGGTCAGGTGATGCTAGCAGCAAGTTGTCTACATAGTATACCAGCTTGCTGTGTTTGAAAGTGATGTCAGCTGAAGTTGGCAAAATATAGAGGCAGATTCACAACATCCTTGGACTAGCCTAGTATAACAGAGTTGATTTTGTCCCCATTGGAAAGCAAAAATGTTATGAGAGTCAGGACCCGGTGTACCACCAAGCATCTAGTGGTATCTGTGTGATAATATCATTTGGTGAAAGTGTCACAGTGTATGTCTTCTTTATGAAGTTGTTTACTGCCTTAAGATCCTGTACAAATCTCTAGCATTGTGTTCTGTCTGCATTAAGTTTGTTTTTTTTTGTAAAAGCCAAAATTGGACTAGTAAGTTCAGACACTGTAGGTCTTAAAATGCCTTGTTCCAATAAACTGTTAATAATTGGTGTTATGCCTTCTATGGCTTCTCTGCTCAATTTGTACTGAGGTATCTTAGGAGGTACATGATCCCTGACTTTTATTTTTACTGATGTCACTGATTTTATTCTACCCACATCATTCTGATGTTTAGCAAAAACCCCTTGTGGAATGTCATCTGGTGTATCATACATTGATGTCAAAGTTTGAATTTGCTCAGGTTTTTCTTCTGATTGCTCCAGATATAGCAATGGGTAATGTTTTAGAGAATGCTTAGGCAAATGCAGGTATATCTTTCCAGAACGTTTGCATTGCAGGGTTTCCCCAATCTTGCATGAAAAATTCTCATCCTAAAAGGTTATCTGGACATGAAGGGATCAATAGGAATGTTTGATCAGTGGTGAGAAGACCTAGCTTAACCATTGTGCTTTTGAGCTCAGGGAACTGTTGTATCTCTCCTGTAGCTACAGCCACTGAAACCTTATGGTGGTATCCCCTGGAAATGTCTTTAGGACTGATTTTGAAGCACCAGTATCCACAAGAGCTTCTTATTATTTTTCCCACCTTAATCTATACATATGGTTCTGGACTTTGTGTAGCTATTGAGTTAATTGCTAATGATCCATTTCACACTGCACTATTATCTTCTGCCATTTTATGGTTGAACCAGTTAAATCTTCTTGGCTTAAAGCATTTCCCAATTGATCTTCATTCAAATTTGACTGTATCTTGTTTTCTCCTTCACTGGAATATGGATTTAAACCATAGTTATCTGTAAGTTCATATAGTTTTATTTGGCCAGACCTTCCCCCTCCATTTAGAATGTTGGCTTCATGGTAATCTCCTGAACCCTTGGCTTTCATGGCAGTTGCTGTGCCCTCCATTCTATATGTATTTTCAAATCTAACTGCTGTTTCAATTCCAATACATTGAATATGGTCATCCTCATCAACTGTATTTTCAGTTTCATTTTCTTTTAGATTTGAAATTTCCAAATTATTTAATGTAGGATAAAAAATGTCAGCTTCTGGGTTCAAGCTAGATATTTTTTCTAAGGAAGTCTGTACCATATAGCTTTTTGAAGTTTTAAAAGGTCCAAGTGGGGTTTTATCTTTTTCTGTGAGTTTATGTACTTTTTTTACTGCTTCTGTAACTGTATCTGCTATAGTAACCTCAGTCTGTGCTTTCATTTGGTTATTATCTTGCAGGGAATTGAAATTGTTTTTTACTGTTTCATTCAACAGCTCATGATCATGTTTGTGTGAGTCTTCATGAATTCTTTTTCTTTTCATTTCAATCCCTTGCCCACTTTGCACTGAAAAAAAAAAAAGTTTTCCAGATATATCTTTATCTGTTCTTTGCTTTTTTTCTTGACTGGTTACTATTCCCCTTCTGTCTGAGTCTCCAATATCAGCTTGTATCTGTCCTATTAGATTTTTAATTTCTTTATCTAATTCCTGTACTTCTCTGTTTTTCACTCAATATTTTATTTAATTTTGTAACCTAAGACTGTGAATTGCCAAAACTGTAAAGATAATTTTTAGTGGCTTGATTTAAATAAAAAATAAGTGGTTGCCCTGGGAAAAATTCCCAAATATGAAAATACCCAAGTCATCTGGGTTTTATGGAGATTTTAATTAATACAAATGAAGGAATTAAGGGAAGGAAGAGAAAGAGAAAATAGTAACTAACTCCAAACTCCAGTTAAGTTCAGAGCATCGCCTCTGAATTCCTGACCTCCTTTTGAAGAGAATTTTCTCTTATGTCACCTCCCCTAAATTTTCACATCTATCAACCACAGTAGACGCTTTTCCCCAGGACTGTCCATTCTTAGTTCTCATCTCTTTGCTAAGCTTGCCCTTTGTAAGTTGCTTGACCTTTGTGAATTTCAAAACTACTCAACCCTATTCAAACCATTCTTTAGAAGATGGGATTTAGCTATTTCCTGATCAATAAGAATAGAGATACTTGGAATAATAGAATCAGGTCTTGGAAACTACAATCTCCATCCTACTCAGGGTAACAAGATTTAGGAAGGGCTGCAGCAAAACTCAAGATTTAATTATTTGAGAATATGGCCTTCAACAGACATGTGCAAAAAGGACAGAGCTTTGGGCGGACCTAGGTTAAGCTAGAGCCACCATTGGCACATGTGAGAGATAGGAAGTGAGGTAGAGGACAGCTCAGGAGTTCTGGGGACTTCCTGTGTGGAGGGAGAGAGGTTGTTGGAGCCTGGTACTTGGAGTGGAGGAGCCCTCAGACTGTTTATCCATTTTGGTCATGTGAGTGATAGGACTGATTTCTTTTCTTTACCTTGGCTATCCAGGGCGTTGGGCCTTTGGCTCAGCTTAAGCAGAGTGGGTATTTAAGCCCTATTTCCTTCTCTCCCTTTTTCCTCTCTCTCTCCCTCTAATACTTTTCTTCCTCCTGTTTGTAATTAAAACATCATAAAAAAGTTTGACAGCTGACTTGAGTTTTCATTTAGGAATTACATAGCTGAATTCCTTGGTGACCTTAAATTAATATATATCAGTCATTTTAAAGTGATTTCCATATCACACATTTTAGTGATTAATTTAACATTTATAGGTACTTATCACCTTTTTGTATTAGATCTAAAATAGACCACCTAGCTTAGGGTTTTTGCTTCACTATAAGTATGAGTTGGGGATTTTTCATTGTTCAATCAGGAATTTTACAACTTTATCTTCTCCTAAGGCACTGTCTGAGCAGGGTGGAGTAATTTTAAAGTTCTCAATATATTCCTGACTAAGTACCTCCATTTATTACAATAAGGGAATAGCTTAACCAAATCTTCTAAGGTACAGTCTGGGAAGTTTTTAAGATTCACAATCCCCCCTGATGATCATTGAGAGACTAGTCACCCCTTTGATAATTTTACATAATCATCTTGTAGTCCTAAATGCACTTCTAACTACTGATGTATACAATATTCAGTTTCTAAGAGGAAATTACAGTGAGGGAGGAATAGAAAAGAAAGAAAGAAAAACCAATGTTTTGCTAGGCGCATTGACAAAAAGCCCAATTAGGGGCAGTTCCCTTGGCATAAAAGTGTACATTTTCAATAAATGTTAAATCAATCTTCAGTTAAATCAACCACACCCAAAGTTCATTTTTGATCTTCTTGATGTAGTGTAGTTTTTCTGGCATCTTTCTGCAACAGTTCATTCTCTGGATTTAGGAGTTAGCAAGCTTCTTCCTTGAAGATCTTTTCAACAAAATCAAAATCTTGGATTTTTATAGAAATACAATACCCTCTGAAGTAGGTGTTAAAAAACATCCAGTTCAGCTCAAGATGCAATGTTGAATTATGGGGGTATGTGAGCCAATTGTCGAAAGAAGGGAAAAACACAACCAAAAACAGAAGGAAAAAAATTCAAAATATGCCCTTGTATAGGTTCAATTTAAAGTAATTTCTATCCCACAAGTATGTAGGACAGAATGCAGTAATATTTCACTTTCCCATTTGCTGCCAAGATTAAAGGAATTTGCCATAATATGAGAAGGAAAGGAACTAGAATTCTATTTTGATAGGGAAGTGTCATTCCCTCATCTGATTTTTGACATTCTCAGGGATATTGGGAGCCAGCATGATGGTCAAATTTTGTACTTGTATGAGTACTTCCCAAAGAGTGTTGATACAAGGAAGTCCTACGACTTAACATATGTCAAGCATCGAAACCTCGAGTCCACATTAGTATTTCCTGTATGCTCTTTTTGGCACTATTCAGGTTAAGTCTGTGCTCCTTGTTTTATCTCATTTCCTAGAATCAGACAGAAACATTAATCACAGTCCCATAACATTTTACCAACAAATGACAGGTTCCCATAATTTAAGCTTTTGGGTATGCATTGATATTATAGCAAGTATATATATGTTAAACTTATAATACTGCAGAAAAAATATTAATTATATGTACCTTTAGTACAAGAAATGAGAAAAAAGGGAAAAAATCAAATATTCTAATCAAAAATAAAAGAAAAGCAAAAATAAAAATAAGAAATAAAATCAGGAATTCAATGTGTTCTTGAAAAACAACATCCACTTATCTATGGATTATGATCTCCAATGCATATGATAGGGTACAGTCAATCAGTCTAAACAGAAGATGCTTTCTTCACATGTGAGCAATGAATCCAAGAGTCCTTCTCTCCAACTTTTATAGATGTTGGAGTAGTTAATACTATTTGGGATGGTCCTTCCCAGGAAGGCTGAGTTGCTCCAGTAAGCTTGAAATTCTTAATATACACTTTGTCTCCTGGGTTCAGGTCGTGAAGTGAAAAGCCTAGTGGTCTGGCTTATACTGCAGTTCCAAATTCATGGAGTTCACACAGTTTATGCTGTAACTCCTGTATATAGGAAGCAATAGTAATATCTCCCCCTAATAGTGATGTATATGCAGGGGGAAAAGGTTTAGCCTGTATAGGAGGATGTCCAAAAAGCATCTCAAATGGTGAGATGTGTAGGTCTCCTCTAGGCCTGCTTCTAAGATAAAATAAGACCAGAGGGAGAATTTCAAGCCATTTTAAATGGGTCTCAGTGTATAATTTTCCAATCATAGTTTTAAGTTCTTTGTTCATCTTCTGAATTTGGCCTGAGCTCTGGGGATGATATGGACTTTGGGAGTTATCCCCAGGCAAGAATATATCTTATTTAGGATAGAATCAGTAAAATGACTTCCTCTATCTGAATCAATACATGCTGGCAGGCCAAAGCGAGGAATAATTTCTTTTAAAAGTACTTTAGCAACAAAAGCTGCTGTGGCTCAGGTCACAGGAAATGCTTCCGGCTATCTGGTCAGTTGATCTACTATGACTATACAAAATTTATAATGTCCAGCCTTTGGCATTGTTATGAAATCTATCTGTAGATGTTCAAAAGGTGTGTAAGCCAGAGGACTCCCACCAAAGGCTTTTCCACAAAATGCATGTTGGTTATATGATTGACATGTAGAGCAGGCTGAACATACTTTAGAGGCTATAGTGGTTATACCAGGGGCTACCCATACTATCTTAACAGAGTCCACAATTCCGAGTACCGAAAATGACCATTTTTATGAATTGATTGGCAAATTTGGTGATAGAAACTTCTAGGGAGCAGGGGTTTTCCTTCAGATGACACCCATACTCCATTGATCTGTTTTGCTTTGAATTTTTGTTTCCATTTTTCCACTTCCTTTTCATTATAGGAAAGTGATAAATTTAAATCATCAGTGGTTGTTAATGTTAAAATTAATTCAGGCCCTTCTATGGCTGCTAGCTTTGCAGAGGCATCTGCTTGATCATTTCCTCTAGAGATAGGGTCAGTGCCACCTGTATGGGAAGAGTAATGAACTACAGCTAGGGCTTCAGCCAGCTGGAGAGCAGAAAGAACTTCATTAATAATTTCTGCATTAGCTATAGATTTTCCAACTGAGGTTAAAAATCCTCTCTGGAGCCATAGCATTCAGACTGAGTGACAAATGCCAAAAGCATATCTAGAATCCGTATAAATTGTTGCTTTTTTATCATTGGCAATTATACAAGTGTGCTTCAAAGCTATGAGTTCTATTCTTTGAGAGCTAATATTAGAGGGCAGTGAAGCTGACCACTCAGTGGCAACTTCTGAGACTATAGCAGCTCCAATGTAGCATATGCCATCCCTCATAAAAGAGGAACCATCAGTAAATAAGATCAGATCTGGATTGTCCAAGGGAGTGTCCAAGAGATTATCTTGAGGCTTTTCTGCCATGGACACTAGTGTTTCACAATTGTGTAATGGTTCTCCTGAAGTTGCTAAACCTGGAACTAAGGTGGCAGGGCTAAGGGTTGTACAGAGCTTCAAAGTAATGTTTTCTCTATTTAACAAGGTTATTTCATACCTTGTAATTCTCTGATCTGAGAATGCCTGTTGTGAGATTTAAAATAGTTTTGAGCATCAAATAGTTGTAGATAAGAGAGTGGGAGTCATAAACTGTGATAATTAAAATGTTTTGGGAGCAAGGGAAATATATAACAATTATGACCACTGAAATATGTTTTCTACTGTGTCTTGGTTTTATATAAATATAAGATGGTCGCCAGGGAATATATTCCCAATTTATGAATATGCCCAAGCCACCTGGGTTTTATAGAGAAATTTAATTTATAATACACTGATTAATCTATAGAAAAAGAGAGAAAGTAAGAAAGGAATAAGAATGAATAAATCAGTCAGTTGGTTTTATCGCTCACCGAAGTTCTCTCTAGGTAAGGCTTCTCATGCCAACCTCAGGCTCCACCTTCAAGAGAGCCTCCTTTAAAGAAATGTTTCCAGAGAATTCTCCTCCTTCAGAGCCAGCCTTCTCTCCTGGTCCTCCCACCAAGCAACCTCCTCAGTCCTCCTTCAGGGCCACCTCGCTCAGAGCAAAAACCTCCTCTGGCACCTCTCTCTGTCCTCAGACCCTGCTATCTTTAAGAAAACCATCTAAGTCCCCTCCCCTCAGTTATCACATCTACCAATCACTGTCCATGTCTCCCCTGTGCCAATGGTGGCTCTAGCTTAACCCAGGACCTCCCAGAGGTCTTCCCCCCTTTGCACATGTCTGTTGAAGGTCATATTCTCAAATAATTAAATTTTGATCTATGCTGCAGCCCTTCCTAAATCCTGTTAGGCTGAGTAGGGTGGAGATTGTAAGTTCCAAGACCTGGTTCTGTCATTCCAAGTATCTATATTGTATCAATTCTAAAATCAATCATGACTCAAAGAACTTCCTGTTCTATGTTTAAGCATAGGTCAAAGCCCTTTCCATTGTTCAGCAAAAGGTTTCTGTCCTAAAGCAGTCCCAAGTAGGGAGGAGAAGGAACCTCCCATGCCAAGGGGGTTCACATTCCAATAGAGTTCTTACTATCAGTAGGAAATTTTTTCCAAGTATGAAACTTTCCAATGGTGAAATTTCCAACATTCACAAGTCTAAGAAATTTTAAGGTTTACAATCCCCCCTGATGATCATTGAGAGACTAGTCTCCCCATTGATCATTTAACATAATCATTTTGTAGTTCTAAATGCACTTCTAACTATAGATATACACAATATTCAATTTTCTAAGAGAAATTAGAATAGTGAGAGGAAATAGAAAAGAAAAGAAAGCAAAACCAATATTTTGCTAGGCGCATTGACAGAAAGCCAAATTAGGGGCAGTCCCTTTTGGCATAAATGTGTACAATTACAATAAATGTTCAATCAAAAGTTCAGTCCAATCAATCATATCCAAAGTTCATTCTTGATCTTCTTGATGAAGTGTAGGTTTTCAGCATCTTTCTGCAACAGTTCATTCTCTGGATATAAAAGTTTCAAGCTTATTTCTTGAAGATCTTTTCTTGAACAAGATCAAATCTTGAATTTTTACAAAAGTACAATCTTAAACAAAATTCAAAATTCTTGGATTTTTATAAAAATACAATCTTAAACAAAAAAATTCAAAAAATCTTAGATTTTAAATTAAAATACAATCCCCCCTGAAGTAAGTATTAAAAAAAAATATCAAGTTTAGCTCAGAATGCAATGTTTAGTTATGGGGGTGTATGTGTCAATTATCAAAAGAATAGAAAAATAATAAAAAACATAAGAAAAATTCAAAATAGGCCTTGTATAGGTCCAGTTTAAAGTAATTTCTATCCCACAAGTATGTAGGACAGAATGCAGTAATATTTCACTTAGCCATTTGTAGTCAAGACTACAGGAAGTTGCCATAATATAAGAAAAGAAATAGAATTCTATTTTGATGGGGAAATGTCATTCCCTCGTCTGATTTTTTTTCCTTCAGGGATATAGGGAGCCAGCATGATAGTCAAGCTTTGTACTTGTTTGAGTACTTCGTAAAGAGTGTAGATACAAGGAAGTCTATTACTTAAACATAAGTTAAGCGTCGCAACCTTGAGTCTCACTTTAATATTTCTTGTGTGCTCTATTGGCACTATTCAGGTTTAGTCTGTGCTCCTTGTTTTTATCCCTTTTCCTGGAATCAGACATAAACATTAATCACAGTCCTATAATATTTTATCAATAAATAGCAGGTTCCCATAGTTTAAAGCTTTTAGGCATATATTGATATCATAGCAAGAGTATATATATTAACTTGTATTACTGCAGGAAAAATAATATTAATATTAATTATGTGTTTTTAATGAGAAAAAAATCAAATATTCTGATCAAAAAATAAAAGAAAAGAAATAATAAAATTAAGAAAAAAATCAGTAAATCAATATATTCTTGAAAAAACAGCATCCATTTGTCTATGGATTATTATCTCCAATTCATATGATAAGATATAGTCACAATTCATATGATAGGATAGAGTCAATCAGTCTCAGCAGAAGATGCTTTCTTCACATGTGAGCAATGAATCCAAGAGTCTCTTTCTCCAACCTTTATAGATGTTGGAGTAGTTAATAATATTTGGAATGGTCCTTCCCATGAAGGTTGAGTTGCTCCAGTTCGCTTGAATTTCGTGATATAAACTTTATCTCCTGGGTTCAGGTCATGAAGAGAAAAATCTAATGGTCCGGCTTGTACTGCAGCTCTGGATTCATGAAGTTCACGTAGTTTGTGCTGTAACTCCTGTACATAGGAAGCAATAGTAATATTTCCCCCTAATAGCGATGTATAAGCCGGGGAGAAAGGCTTAGCCTGTATAGGCGGATGTCCAAAAAGCATCTCAAATGGTGAAATATGTAAGTCTCCTCTAGGCCTGCTTCTAAGATAAAATAGGGCCAGAGGGAGAATTTCAGGCCATTTTAAATGGGTCTCAGTGCCATAGGCTTAAGTTCTTTATTCATCCTTTCCTACTATTTGGAGAGGAGAAAAAAAAACTGAAAAAGGTTAATTAACATTAACCAAATCAATACAGTCTAAGAAGAATCATCTTCATTATACTGGGAAGTTCCCTGGGCACCCTCCTGAAGGGCACCTCTCTGAGGGTCATTAGTACCTCAAGTATTTTTTGGACGAGCACTATTTCTCATATATTGTTATTGAGTATTGTCATTTTCTTCATTTGTACCATTGTCATTATTTTCCCAATTCCTATTTCTATAATTCTGGTTTCCAAAGTTCTTATTTCTATATTCATTATAGTTATTTCCATAGTCATTATTATAATTTCTAGAATTCTGGTTTCTATAAACATTATCATCATTTCTATAGTTATTATTTCTAAAGCTATTATTAAACTGTGTATTCCTTCCAATCATCTTAAGAAAGGTTCTACATTCCATCATTTTGTGGCCCTTCTTCTCACAGAAGTGGCAAGTAATGGATTGATAATTGGATTTCTGGAGAGGGGCAATTGTCGTTGGTTCATTATCATGCCCACTTTCTAATTTAGTTATCCTATTTATTAAATATCTCATTTTTTTCTTCATTTCCTCCATGTCATCATTATTTTCTTCCTCCTTTTCTTTGTTTCCCTTTAAAACATATATAGCTGTTTTTCTCAATTCTTCAAGGTCCATATCTGACCATCTTGGGCATTGTGTTCTAAAATAATTCTTAATTGCTTTGCAAGAGTTATTTACAAAGATCCTTCTAACTTGTCTTAAGCTACTCTCTTTAGTTAGGTCCCAATCTAAGTATCTGTCCCCAAACTCGATTATTCTATCCATAAATCTGGAGGGTGTTTCTTCTTCCTTTTGCTTAATTTTTTCAAGTTCCATCCACTTATCTGTACTGTCTGCACATTCCTTCATTGCCGTGAGGATGGCCTCTCTACAAAGGTATAGTTGTAGATAATCCTCAGGATTGTTATAGTCCCATTTGGGATCCTGAGATGGCCAATGTGCCGCATTAAGCCCCCGGGTTTTGTTGACATGAGTAATTTATTTTGTTCACGTTCAGTTAAAAAAGCCTGTAGCAAGTTCTCAAAGTCCTTGTATTCATAAATTGGGAATTTATTCCCTGGCGACCATCTTATATTTATATAAAACCAAGACACAGTAGAAAACATATTTCAGAGATCATAATTGTTATGTATTTCCCTTGCTCCCAAAACATTTTAATTATCACAGTTTATGACTCCCACTCTCTTATCTACAACTATTTGACGCTCAAAACTATTTTAAATCTCACAGTTTATGGCAACCACGAAGGGACACGAACTGAGGAGAGTAGCAACCTATGTTTATAAAGGTCGTGTAAAAAGACCTGAGGAAGACAGTACATCAGTGGAAGATTTAAAGAACGAAATTGAAATGTTAAAGAGACATTTGAAAAATAAGGGAGAGACTATAGCCCCTTTGTGGGAATTCACAAATAAATCAGTAACTTGACACTTCTGTGAGAAGAAGGGCCACAAAATGATGGAATGTAGAACCTTTTTTAAAATGATTGGAAGGAATACGCAATTTAATAATAGCTTTAGAAACCAGAACAACTATAGAAATGATGATAATGGTCATAGAAACCAGAACAACTATAGAGATGGTAATGGTCATAGAAACCAAAATTTTAGAAATTATAATAATGATTATGGAAATAAGTATAATGAATATAGAAAGAAGAACTTTAGAAACCAGAATTATAGAAATAGGAACTGGGAAAATAATGACAATGCTCCAAATGAAGAAAATTATAATGATAATGACCAACAACAATATATGAGAAATGGAGCTCGTCCAAAACATACTCGAGGTGCTAATGACCCTCAGAGAGGTGACCTTCAGGAGGGTGCCCAAGGAACTTCCCTAATATAATGAAGGTGATTCTTCTTAGACTCTATTGATTTTGTTGATATTAATTAACCTTTTTTCAGTTTTGTCTCCACTCCAAGTAGTAAAAAAGAATTATCAAAGAAATTAAAACTATGATTGGAAAATTATGCACTGAGACACATTTAAAATGGCCTGAAATCCTACCTCTGGCCCTATTTTATCTTAGAAGCAGGCCTAGAGGAGACTTACACATCTCACCATTTGAGATGCTTTTTGGACATCTGCCTATACAGGCTAAACCTTTTCCCCCTGCATATACATCACTATTAGGGGGAGATGCTACTATTGCTTCCTATATACAGGAGTTACAGCACAAACTACGTGAACTTCATTAATCCGGAGCTGCAGTACAAGCCGGACCACTAAATTTTTCTCTGCATGACATGAACCCAGGAGATAAAGTGTATATTAAGAATTTCAAGCGAACTGGAGCAATTCAACCTTCGTGGGAAGGACCATTCCAAATATTATTAACTACTCCAACATCTATAAAGGTTGGAGAAAGAGACTCTTGGATTCATTGCTCACATGTGAAGAAAGCATCTTCTGTTGAGACTGATTGACTCTATCATATCATATATATTGGAGATAATAATCCATTGACAAGTAGATGCTGTTTTTTGAGAACACATTGAATTACTGATTTTTCCTTATTTTTATTATTGCTTTTTTTATTTTGATCAGAATATTTGATTTTTTCTCATTTTTGTACTGAAGGTACACATAATTATTATTAATATTTTTTCTGCAGTAATACAAGTTAATATATATATTCTTGGTATAATATCAATGCATACCCCAAAAACTTTAAACTATGGGGACCTGCCATTTATTGATTAAATATTATAAGATTGTGATTAATGTTTGCATCTGATTCCAGAAATAATAATAAGTCTTTGGTGGTCCTAGTCAGCTCCCCAGACCTGGTGCTGCCTGTTGCTCAGTCCTGTGGTGCCCCTCTCTCACTTGTTGATTCTGGCACACGCTGACTTTAACTCTGACTCCGTAGGTGTGGTAGGGGAAGGTAGGTCAGCTCAGGTTTGAGTGGGAGATTTTTCGTTCCCTTATATTGTGGGAATGTCCGAATCCCACGTACCTTCAGTGCTGGACCCTTCTGTGGAGTCCCTCCATTCTTATGAGGATGGTTTTTTTGGGGGGTCTTTTGAGGTCGTCTGTATCATTGGGTCTGAGGAGGGGAAGCAAGCCGTGTCTAATCTGCCGCCATGCTTACCTGGAAGTCCCTAGGTCCTTTCCCTTGCTTTTGTAGAAATTCTTCAAATATTTTCTTCACCGTCTGTTTCAGATTAGTGTCTACTACCAAGATCTGAGATGTTTTCTTCGTGTGATAAACTTGATGTTATTCTTAATATAGGAGAAAGTTTGTATTGCCGCCATGGTGAAAACATATATTTAGGTAATGACTTGCCATACCACATTATCAGTGGTAAACAGTATAGCTCTTATGAAAGTCATTGTATTTGATGTAAAGCCTATAGTGTCCATCAGTACAGTAGTCACTGCACTACACATGATAGTATAATACCCAATAACATGCCATGGCTGAGAGCACTATTAGTTCACAGATAATCTGCAGCATCATCTTCTTTCTTTCACTGTTTGGGAAGGGTAAGACCTTTTCTGAGGTGCTATGTTGTAGTAGATGCTCCTCACTAGGATATTTAATGTAAGAGAAGTGCTGGAGCAGTGACAGTAAGAAATAAGTTAGAGGAGAAGCTGGGATTCTCACTCTTTCCCCCCACCCACTTCCTGTCTCTCTCTCAGTTGGTCCTAACTGCTCTTCTCAGATGGTAAGTTAACAGCAGCTTTCAAAAGACTAATTTCACACTATAGTACTGTCTAAAAGGTATTTATTTTAAAGAAGAATGGTTAGGGAGTTGGGATAGGGAAGAGGGAATTTATGATCTCCCTAATCTACTATGAAATTCAAAATAAGGAAGTACAGTTGATTTGTATCTGAGGGGATATTGCTTTTTTTTTTATTTTATGTGTTTTATTTCACAGACAATAAAATACTTAGGATTACAAAGACAATCTATAATATATATGTATGTACATATATATAAAATCCTAAAGTTTAGAACCTTTGCTCTCCCCTGTTACCTTTTTTTTTAAACTTTATTTGGTTATTTCCAAACATTATTCATTGGAAACAAAGATCATTTTCTTTTCCTCCATCCCCCCCTTCCCCCCACCTCTCCAATAACCAACACACGATTCCACTGGGTATCACATGTGTTCTTGATTCATTTCCATGTTGTTGGTATTTGCACTAGAGTGTTCATTTAGTCTCTCCTCAGTCATATCCCCTCAACCCCTATAGTCAAGCAGTTGCTTTTCCTCCGTGTTTTTACTCCCAAAGTTTATCCTCTGCTTGTGGATAGTGTTTTTTAGATCCCTGCAGACTGTTCAGGAACATTGCATTCACACTAACGGAGAAGTCCATTACGTTCGATTGTACCACAGTGTATTAGTCTCTGTGTACAATGTTCTCCTGGTTCTGCTCCTCTCGCTCTGCATCACTTCCTGGAGGTTGTTCCAGTCTCCATGGAACTCCTCCACTTTATTATTACTTTTAGCACAATAGTATTCCATCACCAACATATACCACAATTTGTTCAGCCATTCCCCAATTGAAGGGCATCCTCTGAGGGGATATTGTTGATAGATTTAAAAGGATCTTTAGAGCTATGCCCCAATCTTTTTCAATGTTAAGTCAGTAGCCAGGAATCCAGAGTAGTTGCCTTCTAGCCCCTTTTCCACAGTTCAGGAGAGAAGAAGTGATCAGTTCCAGGTACTAACTTTCTTAACTGCCTTCCTGACCAAATTCTTCTTTAGAATCTTCCCAAGCTTCCATTCCTTGCATTTGCTTGCCACTCTCACTGACGTTGTACTCTCTTCCTCACAGTTGTCTTTGAACTTGAAATCAGTGACCCTGCGATTCAGTGAAGCTACTCTGTAGATAGCTAGCTACATACAGGTCTGAAGTTTGGAAGGGAAGTCAAGCCTAGAAGTAAAGATCTTGTGGGCCTCTTAAATTTACCATGGTCAAAACAGACCTTGTTTTTTATTTTTCCAAAACTCAACATTCTTCAGACCTACCTTGTTTTTCACTGAGGACTTCACCATTCTTCCATTCATTGAGCCTTGACTCATTCTTTCTCACCTAACATATCCAATTGGTTGCCAAATTCTCTTGTTGAGAAAGCTTGGGCTTTTTTAGAACACAAAGTGGAGAAGAAATTGAATAATAAGTGAAATAAAACAAAATAAAGGCTTTAGAGAGGTGGGGGAACCAAAAATGAGAAGGTGGTATTTCTACATCCAAGGTGTCGGAGACTATCCAGTGAAAGGTAAAGGTTAGACTTATTCCAGAGTTAAAGAAATCGAAGTCTACAAAAGGACTGTTGAATTGTCAGATTAGGTGATCCTTGAGAAAACATTTTTCTTTTAAAATAGTGGGATATAGAAGCCTGACTACAAGAGAATGAACAGTGAGAAGGTGGAAGTATTAGGCATAACATCTTAATAAAAAGTTAGCCAAAAGGAACTAAAAAGATGGGATTATAGGGTTGAATATGTTCTGAGTTCTTTATTCCTTTTATGTATTCTATTTCAATATTATTTCATCAGCTGACCTGTACTCAGCTATTATATGTAAAGAGCCGAATCTCTGATCTCAATGTCTAGACCTCATCTTTTTCCCCAAAACTCTAATCTTGCAACTTCAGCTGTCTGCTAGACCCTATACCTGTGTGTTTTATTGGCCTCTCAAATTCATCTTGTCCAAAATGAGATTCCTGACCTTTTCTTTTTTATCCAACCTTCTCACTTCTTTATTCCTGATTGTAGCACCATCAATCATTCCATTCATCCAAGTTTGCTAGCTAGGAATCATCCTGAACTTTATCTTTTCTCTCAACTCCATGTGCAATCAATTGTCAAATGTTGTTGATTCTAATCTCTTGCATGCATTCCTTTCTTTACTCATGTCACAACCATTCTAATTCAGGATCACCTTACCTCTTGTCTGAATGGTCACAATTGTTTAATTGACCTCTCTTTACCTCACTAATCAATTTATTACATGTTTGCCAAACGGGTATTATTAAAGCATATATCTGACATTGTCACCTGCTTAGTAATCATCAAAACTTTACCATTGCCTCTAGAACACGGATTTTGGACTGTTAAGAACTTCTTTGGCATTCTGGTGAAACCTTTGGAGTTCTCATGATAATGTTTTAAAATGAATAAAATGAAATATATGAGATTTCAAAGGAAATGTTAAATGTTAAATACAGTTATTAAAGTATGGGTTTTTTTAAAGTTCACAGACCCTAGATTAAGAACTCCTGCTTTAGAATGAAATACATATTTCTCAGTTTGGCATTTAAACCACTTCACAATTTGGCTTCATCCTTCATTTGCAGGGTGATTGCACATCACTCCCCCTCATGCATTCTCTGTTCTAGCCAAACTTGACTACTTGCTGTTCCCCCCACACATTTTATTTCTGCCTCTGTGCCTCTTTATTAGTTGTCCCTCATATCTGAAATGTTCTTCTTCCTTTCCTCTGCTTATCAGAACAGTTGGACCCCCTTTAAAGCTCAGTTGATGGGTGATCTCTTTCAATGAGATTTTTCTTATTTCTTCAATTTTAAGGGCCAAGGATTCCTATGTTGGAAGGATTCTTAGAGGCCATAGCCCAAATTTCTTACTTTACAGATTGAGTTTTTTAATTTTAATATTTTTTACTTATTTTAAATAATTATTAATTTTTTTGAGTTCTCAGTTCTCTCCCTCTCACTTGTGCCTTCCAGATCCATTGGGAAGGCAAGCAATGTAATATCACAAATGTGAAGTTATGTAAAACATTTCCATGTTAGCCATGTGGCAAAAAAGAACCAATAGAAAGCAAGAAACATAAAGAGGGTTCATTCTTACTTTAAAGCTGAAGAACCCAAGGCCTAGAAAAGTTGAGCTGGGTTTTGAACTGAGTTCCTGTGGTTCAAAATTCATTATTCTTTTGACTGGGCCACATTTCCCCTTGGTTTATTGAGACATGACCTGATCTTCTAACATGCTACTAAAGTCATCAGGCAGTTATTAAGTGCTTGCTGTGCCTTAAGCACTGTACTAAACACTAGAAATACAAATATGCCATATCCTCAGGGGTTATGTTCCAAAAGCAAGTGTGGATTTCTGAAACCACTGACATAATGGAATACCTGCTGACTAAATATATTATATATATATATATATATAATATATATTCCTGTTCCTTGATCCTGTCTCTCAATTCTGTGTAGCCTCTCATCGCCAAGTGAAAATCACATATCAGACTGGCCAATATGACACAAAAGGAAAATGAGAAGTTTGGAGGGAATGTGGGAAAATTCGGACCTGAATGCATTATTGGTGAAATTTTCATCTTATCCAACAATTTTGGGAAGTCATTTGGAACTATGCCCAGAGAATACTGAAACTGGCATACCATTGGTCCAACAATATCACTACCATGTCTGTATCTCAAAGAAATTAAAAAAAAAAACAAAAAGGAAAAGGACCTATTTGTAGAAAAATACTTATTTTACCTCTTTATGTGGTCTTAAAGAATTGGAAATTAAGGGGTTGTTCATTAATTGGGGAATGACCAAACAAATTGTGGCGTATGATTGTGGTGGAATTCTATTCTGCTGTATATAAGAAATGATGAGTAGTGGAATTTTGGAAAAATCTGGAAAGACTTACATGAACTGATGCAAAATGAAGTGAGCAGCACCAGAGGAACATTGTACATAATGACAGCAATATTTTTTGATGTACAATTGTGAATGATCTAATTATTCTCCACAACATAGAGATCCAAGACAATTTCATAGGCTCACGATGAAAAATGTCATCTTGCCTTCAAGAAAGAACTGATGGAATCTGAATTCAGACCAAAAGTTACAATATTATATTTTACTCTTGGTCCTCCTCCTCTTCTACCGAATGTCTAATATTGAAAAAAGATTTTACACAATTGCATGTGTAAAATTCATATCAGATTGTTTACCATCTCAAGGAGGGGGGAGGGTTTGAAGAGAATGATGGAGGGAAGGTAGGAAAGAGAGAGAATTTAGAACTCAAATTTTTAAAAATGGATGTTAAAATTATTTTTACATGAAATTGGGGAAATAAAATATTAAAAAGAGAGAAAATTGAAAGTGAGAGCTGAAAGCCCTTGTACTCAAGCTTCTATTCTAATGGAAATACAACATAAAATGGGAATACAACACAACATAAAAACAGAAATTGCAAAAGGTTTAGGGAGGAGAGAGAAGGTACCTGTGCAAGGACATGGTAGAAAAAGTTGTGAGAGTCAAGAACTGAGCCCACTAAAGAGAAATGTGAAGTAGTGAAGAGTCTATTAAATTGGAAGCATTTTCTTCTCAAAAGGAATCTGGCCACAGCACACTTTTGAAATGAAATACATTTAAAGAACCCATAACTACTCATCTCAGTGCTTGTTAAAGATCCCTTTGATGAAGCAGAGAAGGGTTAGGATAATTCTGGAGCAAAATAGAGAAAATTCTTTATATGTACTGTCTGAAAAATTAGACTTTTTCATATATGTATATTTTCATATATAGTATTTAAGGAAGATAATATTATTAGCATTAGTATTTTCTTGTGGAATATTAATTGATAGTAGTCACAACTTTAGAATTTTCTAGAACAGTTTTAGGGAATAGTTATGGAATTAATTTACAATTCAAAATGACTTAAAATTCTTCAATTACTTAAGAATTTCAGATAGGTAAGTGATCTGGGGATCTGGGTATTTTAATCCCTATTACCTTTATTTCATTGAAGGCATTTTTTTTTACAGATTTTTCCTGTTTTTAATTTTTACTCAGTTTTGGTTGTTGTTGTTTTTGCTTACTGCTTTTAGCTGAAATCAATAGGTAAAGAGAACAGATTTGCTGGTAAATATTTAAATGATGATAGCATTAATAGAGAGTAAGTTTGGGTCTAATATTAGTTTATGTTGCCAGCAGATGTTGAGGTGAAAACGAGAATTTTATTTTAGGAATATATTATTAGAGAACAAAACCTTCAGACAACATCTTTGTTTTTATATCAACATGAAAAGAAATCCTAAACTCTTGATAGTTTTCATTCTACAAACTAGTGTTCCTTATATGATAAAGAAACGAAGATGGTAGTCTAAGACTAAGTTTATCACAAACATTCTACTCTTTCTAATATATTCCTGGACATTTTTCAAGGAATTTGACTGGATGGCCAATAGGTTCCCTTAACAGTTAAAATCATGTACTTTTGATTGTATTTACAAGTGCTATATGTCTTTGACTTTTCAGTAAAACAAATGTGAACTGAACTTAGTTAAAATTCCATGAAAAGCAATGTAAACAATCTGAAAAAATTGGCTTTCATTTTTTATATTTGTTTTATACCCATGTGCATACTCTGGAACTTGTTAGGCTATTGAATAGAAGCATTGGTCACAGCTTTTTTCTTTTTCATTTAAATTTTTAATTAAAATTTTTTTCTATGGTTTTATGATTTATGTTCTCTCCTCTCTTCTTCCCTCCCCACTCCTGGAGCTTTGTATATATTCCACAGCGTTGTATATATGTTATCAATTGATATCTATTTCCATATTATTCATTTTTGTAATAATCTTTTAAAACCAAAACCCTAAATCATATACCCATGGATCATAGTTTGGAATTTTGTGGAAAATTATTTTGTGAAATTCATTGTAGTTTATAGTTCATCTTTCATCCATGTCCCTTCTTAATTTGAATGCTAAAGAGGTAAGTGACCTATTATTTTTTTATCAGAAAAAAGTGGGTGTATTTCTATTTTTATAGATTGAGTCCTAAATTAATGAATTTTGTATTAGTGGGGAAATTAAGAAGGAACCAAAGTTGCCAGCTACTTGGGGAATAAATACAAAGTAACACTACTTCCTTCCTCCCCTTCCCCCAAGTTGGACTGTTAACAAATGGAGTCAGTTCTGACTGGACTAAAAGGGTAAGTAAAATTTCTCTTCAGCCCTCCTTCTTGAAATGATGTTCTTTGAAGTTCCCCTCCTAATACACTGAATCTGATTGAAGTCTCTATTAAAATCAAGATGTCTATTTATTTAGGTATAAAGGGTTGAAGAGTAATGAGGACAGAGGGAAAAGGAAATCCCTATCTATTTCCTATACAGATCTGGGGGGTTTAAACCAGGGTCTTCTTCAGGATAAGCTCTGAGGTTCCCCTAAGGGAAAAAGTCTTTATCCTAAAAGGTGTCACCAGTTGAAAAAGAAAATCTTCTATGGCTCAGGCAAAAGGATTGAGAACATGGGTATCTTCACAGCAAAGGGTAGTTCCCTCTCCTCTCAGCTCAAAGAGCAAAGAACCTTTCTTTCTTTCTTTTTTTTCCCCCAACTGCTGACTTTTTGAGCTTGGCTGAAAAGTTCCATACCATCCCCCAATGTCAGCTGGGGTTCCATTTCCTCTTCTCCTGAGACAATCTTTCAAATTCAATTTTCCATTGCTTCTGGTCTTTCCCTCTTATAAATTTCTAGAAACTATCCAGATATTTTTGTCATAGAGATGTTTTGTTTTGAATGCTGTTTTAAATAAGTTGGTAACTGACTGGGGCTTTGAAATTTCAGTTATTTTCTTGTATTTTAATGATATCATACTTAGATTTGATCTATATTTTAGCATACACTTTTTTTTTTACACTCTCACCTTCCATTTTCCATCACCATCCCAGTCAATACTGTGTATTGGCTCCAAGACAGAAGAGTGGTAAGGGCTAGGCAATGGGGTTAAGTGACTTGCCCAGGGTCACACAGCTGGGAACTGTCTGAATCCAGATTTGAACCTAGGACCTCTCATCCCTAGGCCTAACTCTCAATCCACTGAGCCAACCAGCTGCCCTATAGCATGTACTTTTTATCAGCCTAGACTGGATGTTATTTTGAAAAGTTAATTCTAAGTCCTGGACTTGGAGTCAAGAAAACCTGAGTTTGAATCTTACTTAGACAGTATGACTGAGTGGCCTGAGGTCACTGAGTGACCCTGGGCAAGTCACTGAACCTCTCTTTGTCTCAGTTTCCTTTACTGTGAATTGAGGATAATAATATATGTGTCTCCCAGATTTGTTGTGAGTATTAAATGAGACAGCATTTGTAAAGTACATGTATAAATGCCAGCTATTATTAATGTATTTATTATTATTTTATGACTCACTATTTCAGCTTTTTTGCCTGTTGGCCCCTACTGCATCAGAGATCCCATGGTGATGAGGTATTTTTCTAGGAGACATAGAATAAAGATTAGATCTTCTGCTCTTCAGTTTCAGAGGGCAGTATTAGAGTCAGTTGAAGAAGGTGCAAAGAGGTACATTTAGAATGGATTGTCAGAAAAAATTCCTATCATCAGAAGTCTCCTGAAGTAGAATGTCCTGTCTCAGGAGGTCAAGTGTTCTAGTCCTTTAAGCAAATGCTATATTTTCCGTTTTCACAAATAGTATAACTTATCACAAATATTTCACCAATACTTTCTTTTGCAATTGAGCTGGGTTAGATGGCCACTTGGATCCCTGCCAGAGGCTGTGATTCTGGCCATTCTGGTTCTAGCCCTCACAAGGTATTGCCTGAATGAATCACAATCTCTCTGAACTTCATTTTCTTTTATCTGTGAAAAGAAAATAATTATAATGGTCATGTTTCTCACAAAATTATTTTGAAAAAAAGATGCTTAAATTCTTAAGTATATATATATATATATACACACACACACACACACACACACACACACACACACACACACATATAATCCATTTTTATTTGTTGTTTTTGGTTTTAAACATCATATCATAATCAAGCATTATTGCCTAGCAATCTTTCTTAAAGAGAAGCTGTAGAATTTTTCAGGAATATCCAAAGATATTTTCAGTTACTTTCTCAAGATCATTAAACTCTAATTTGGATTCCCCCATCCCAATCATCTCACCCTAGCATTAGTTGCAAAACTAGGGATTATTTAATTTAGAGAAGAATTGATAGGGAAGTGTGATGGTTGTTTTCTTTACACAATGGATACACTGTGATGTGGAAGACAAAGATTAAACTTCTTTTAATCTGAGGAGAGCATCACTAAAATCCATGATTGGTTAGTAGTTGCTGGAGAGGTGCATTTCAAATCAGCAGAAGGAAAAACATGGCACAGGGGAGAGAATTGATTCCAGATGTCAGCACCTAAGTATGAATTCTGGATTTGCTTCTTACCACCTGTATGACTCCTGGGCAAAGTGCATCAGCCTTCTGAACCCTAACAGAGAAGACCTCTAGGAGAACTTTGCATCTCTAAATTGACAATCCAGGGTATCTCTTCACAAAGAGATACATCCAAAAGTAAAAATAAAAGGTGGTTAGTTCCTTCTCAGTGGACCGATTTGGTTTGAGAAGAAATAACTGTTTTTGTAGATATTGTAGAATAGTTTCATTCTTTAGGTGGTGGTTGCCCTAGATCAGTGTTTTCTTTTTTTTCCCATTATACTTCTATTTTATTCTGAATTTAAACATTAAAAAAAGTATTCCTCACTACATACACAGTAGAACACAAAAAGATGGTTTTGTGACGAGGAAATCACTTTAAAAGACTGATATATATTAATTTAAGGTCGCCAAAGAATTCAGCTATGTAATTCCTAAATGAAAACTCAAGTCAGCAGTTAACCTTTTATGGAGTTTAATTACAAACAGGAGGAAGAAAGGTATTAGAGATAGAGAGAGAGAGGGAAGAGAGAAAGGGGAGAGAAGGGAATAGGGCTTAAATACCCCCTCTGTTTAGGCTGGGCCAAAAGGCCCAAGCCCTTAGATAGCTGAGGCAAAGGAAAGAGATCAGTCCCTATCACTCACGTGACCAAAATGGAGAAACAGTCTCAGGGGCCTCCACCTCCAGCTTCCTTCAGAGCCAGCTTCTCAGAGCACCACCTCTCAGAGCCAAAACTCTCCAACCAACCCTCAGTCCTCAGACCCTGCTATCTTTAAGGAAAACATCCAAGTTCCCTCCCTCAGTTCTCACATCTACCAATCACTGTCCATGTCTTCCCTGTGCCAATGGTGGCTCTACCTTAACCCAGGACCGCCTAGAGGTCTGTGGCTTTGCACGTGTCTGTTGAAGGTCATATTCTCAAATAATTAAACCTTGATCTTTTGCTGCAGCCCTTCCTAAATCCTGTTACCCTGAGTAGGGTGGAGATTGGAATAATTAAATTTTGATCTATGCTGCAGCCCTTTCCATTGTTCAGCAAAAGGTTTCTGTCCTAAAGTAATCTTAAGAAGGGAGGAGGAAGAACCTCCCTTGCCAATGGGGTTCACATTCCAATGGTGAAATTTCCAACATTCACAAGTCTAAGAAATTTTGAGGTTTACAGTTTCTAATCTGACAGTGTCAGTTCCATGCTAATTGCTTTTTTTTAATTTTAATTTTTTTCTTTTTATTTGGTCAATTTCAAACATTATTCCTGGGTTATAAAAATCATATCCTATTCCTCCCTCCCCTCCCCCAACCCCTCCCATAGCTGATGTGCAATTCCACAAGGTATTGCATGTGTCCTTGATCAGAACCCATTTCCATGTTGTTGGTGTTTACATTAGTATGTTCATTTGGAGTCTACATCCCCAATCATATCCCTTCCACCCATGTAATCAAGCAGTTGTTTTTCTTCTGTGTTTTTACTCCCATTGTTTTTCCTCTGAATGTGGATTGTGTTCTTTCTCATAGATCCCTCCGGGTTGTTCAGGGTCATTGCATTGCCACTAATGGAGAAGTCCATTACATTCGATTGTACCACAGTGTATCAGTCTCTGTGTACAGAGAACTCTCTTGGTTCTCCTTTCACTCTGCATCACTTCCTGGAGGTCGTTCCAGTCTCCATGGAATTCCTCCACTTTATTATTCCTTTGAGCACAATAGTATTCCATCACCAGCATATACCAAAATTTGTTCAGCCATTCCCCAATTGAAGGGCATCCCCTCATTTTCCAATTATTTTTGCCACCACAAAGAGAGCAGCTATGAATATTTTTGTACAAGTCTTTTTCCTTATTATCTCTTTGGGGTACAAACCCAGCAGTGCTATGACTGGATCAAATCGCTGACAGTCTTTTAGTGCCCTTTGGGCATAGTTCCAAATTGCCCCCCAGAATGGTTGGATCAATTCACAACTCAACCAGCAATGAATTAATGTCCCTACTTTGCCACATCCCCTCCAGCATTCATTACTTTCCTTTGCTGTCATGTGAGCCAATCTGCTGGGTGTGAGGTGATACCTCAGAGTTGTTTTGATTTGCATCTCTCTGATTATAAGAGATTGAGAACATTTTTTCATGTGCTTATTAATGGTTTTGATTTCTTTGACAGAAAATTACCTATTCATGTCCTTTGCCCATTTATCAATTGGAGAATGGCTTGATTTTTTGTACAATTGATTTAGCGCTTTGTAAATTTGAGTAATTAGACCTTTGTCAATTTTGTTATGAAGATTGTTTCCCAATTTGTTATTTCCCTTCTGATTTTGGTTGCATTGGTTTTGTTTGTACAAAACCTTTTTAATTTGATGTAAACAAAATTATTGATTTTACATTTTGTGACTCCTTCAAAGTCTTGCTTGGTTTTAAAATCTTTCCCTTCCCAAAGGTCTGACATGTACACTATTCTATGTTCACCTAATTTACTTATAGTTTCCTTCTTTATGTTCAAGTCATTCACCCATTCTGAGTTTATCTTGGTCTAGGGTGTGAAGTGTTGATTCAAGCCTAATCTCTCCCACACTGTCTTCCAATTTTCCCAGCAGTTTTTATCCAATAATGGATTGTGGTCCCAAAAGCTGGGGTCTTTGGGCTTGTCATAGACCGTTTTTTTGAGGTCACTTACCCCAAGTCAATTCCACTGATCCTCCTTTCTGTCTCTTAGCCTGTACCAAATTGTTTTGATGACCTCTGCTTTATCATATAGTCTGAGATCTAGGACTGCAAGGCCACCTTCCTTTGTATTTTTTTTTTCATTATTTCCCTGGATATCCTTGATCTTTTGTTCTTCCAAATGAACTTTGTTATGGTTTTTTCTAATTCAGTTAAAAAGTTTTTTGGAAGTTTGATGTGTATGGCATTAAATAAATAAATAAGTTTGGGTAGGATGTTCATTTTTATTATGTTAGCTTGTCTTGCCCATGAGCAGTTAATGTTTTTCCAATTGCTCAGATCTAGTTTTAGTTGTGTGGAAAGTGTTTTGTAGTTGTGTTCATATAGTTTAGATCAGTGTCTTCTAAAACAGACTATATTAGAGTTGGATAAAATACCTAAAATTTTTACCCCAAACTCCTCTAATTGAGTTTTGGAGTCAGAGGACCTATACTTATGAAGTCTGTGGGCTTCATTTTCCTTCTCTATAAAAATAAGGGTATTAGATTTGAGGACCTTTAAGGTCCCTTTCAGTTCTAAATTGATGATCCCTCATCTTCAGGGAGTTAGGTCTTCACTGCTTAAAGGGGTATAAATAGGGAGTTAGGGAAGAGGAAGCCAAAGCTTAATTTGATTTTCATAAGACTTAGAGCAGAAAAGAATAATTTAAAAATCATTTTTGAGCTTCAGGACACAGAGAAGGAAAAAGAAACCAGTCTTTAAAATGTATAAGTTTTAAGTCTTTCTCTTGAATTTATCAGGTTACTAAGAATCCACTAGTTACAGTGTACTATTTAAGTTGCTTGGCATACAAAAAAATAAATGTGATAGACAATCTTTGCCCTTGAGTTTATATTCTGTTAAGGATACACTCTGATCCATATAAATATAATAGAATATAGAATGCAAAGAGTCTAAGGAGAGAATCCAGTCCAAGTGTTATAGGAAATTGAAGTTATAGCACTTTCATCTGGGAGGATCTGGAAATATTCAAACATTCCACAGGGAAGAGCTTAGATGGAACAGAACAATGGTGATGAAATAACAAGGAAACACATTAGAATCAAGTCAACTATTTAGACTCTTCTAGTAGTCCAGGTAAGAAGTGATGGGGTATAGAAGGGAGATCTATTAGTACCAGGGTGGTGGCTTTTTACATAGAGATATAGGAGTAGACATAAGAGGTTTGGAATTAAAATGTTCAGAAAAATATTTAAAATGTAGATTGTCATTTAATAAATATTTGACTAGGTAACCTTTAAAATTCCTTTTAACCCCAAGATTCTATTATCATATGATTAATCTATTTTATGGCAAATTCTTAATAAATATTGGATTTGGCCCTTGGATTAGATAATCATAATTTAAAAGAAGAAAGCTGTGACCCCAAATGATTTACTAACTGATAGAATATATATGGGAGAGAAGGACCTCTACCACTCATTGCCCTAGACTGGCCAAAACATCTACTAATTTTGCTTCTTTATAGTTTCTAGGGCATGGCTGAAGAAATCATTAGAGGATCATTTATTATTTCTTACTGTTGGCTACCATTTTATTTAGGAATATGCCATGTCCCATATGATCCTGCTAAAGTAAACCGTGTTTGTTTGCCTTTCTTTCTATGTTCCTTTTCTTTACTGTTGATTCTCTTCCTGATTTTTATTACCTTCTCCTTGCATATAAAGGTTTTAATATATTATTATTATTATAAATCTAAGTGGTAGTGGATGGATTATTCTCTGGTCCTGAGTCATGAAGAGCTGAGTTAAAATATTGTTTAAGGCACTTAATATCTTCATGAAATTTGGCAAGTCGCTTAATCTCTCTTTGTTCCAGTTTCTTCAAAGGTAAAATGGTGATAATAATATCACCTACCTCAAGGTATGTTATTGGGATAAAATAAGATAGTATTTGTAAAGCATTTAGCACAAAGGCTTGATACATGGTATGTGCTATAGAAATGCTAACTATACTAACTAATTTCATTATGATATTTGCTATTATCCATTTTTGTTAACTCAATCTTGTTTTCTGTTCCTTGACATCTAATTTCCCCATAGATTAAATACTTTAATTTCATGGAGTTGCAGATTATATATAGGATATATTATTGAAAGAGTATATAAAATTGTTGATTTTTTTTTGTATGTGACTTTTTGTTCCTTTAGTGAGCTATGAGTTACCCTCCTTAGAGCAAGAGTTAAAAGAAATAAAAATTCATATCAGGTAAAATCCTTGTTATTAAAAGATGTAAATTTTGTTTCTTTAAATAGGTAGCAAGGCTTTGATTTAAGAACTAGCTTATCCATATAAACCACTACTAATAGCCATTAAATTAGTTAACAAACATTTTATTAAATGCCTACCAGTGCCAAGAACTGTGCTAAATACTGGTGATACAAAGGAAGCCATATCGTTCCTGCTCTGAAGGGATTCATATTCTAATGAGGAAGGATAATATTAATTAAGTATATATAAGATATATGCATTTTAATGACACTCTCCTTTCCTCCTCCCTTATGTTACTACACTTTCCACCACCACCTGTTTTATTGTCCTCCTACTTCTCTATACGATCTTTTAATAACCCTCTTCCCAACTTCCCTCTTTTAAATTACTTCCCATCCCACCACCCTCTTTTGTATTCCCCTACTCTATAGTGTAAGATAGGATTCTATACCCCCAATGAATCTGGCTATTGCTCTTTGAGCCAATTGTAATTAGAGTAAATTTTAAGTATTATCTGTTGCAACCCTTATTCTCCCATCCACTGTAATAGTCCCCCCCACTTCACCTGCACCTCTTTATGTAACATAAATTGCCCCATTTTACTTCTCTCTTCCCATTTTTGTTTGTGCAGTCTTTTTTTCACAGCTAGATTTTTTACACATCACCTTAAATAGCTTCTACCACACCTTCTGTCTATGTATTCTTCTAATTACTATGATAATGATAACAATTTTTAATTTATAGATACCATCTTTCCATGTAGAAATAGAAATAATTTGACCTTATTGAAGCACTTAAATTTTTTTTCTCTTTCTTATTTACTTTTTTATGCTTCCCTTGAATTTTGTATTTGGACATCAAATTTTCTATTTAAATCTGGTCATTTCTTCAGGAATGCTTGGAAATCTATTTTATTAAATGACTATACTTTTCCCTGGAAGAATATAGTCAATTTTGATGGGTAGGTGATTCTTTGTTGTAAACCAAGTTCCCTTGCTTTCCAGAATATCATATTGCAAGCCTTTCAATCCTTTAATGTGGAAACTGCCAAATCCTGTGTAATCTAGTCTGGGTGTTCATGATATTTAAATTGTTTCTTGGTTTGTTTGTTTGTTTGCAGTGTTTTTCTACTTGGCCTGGAAGCTCTTGACCTTGGCTGTATAATTTCTGAGAGTTATGGTTTGGGGATTCTGTCTTCTATGATCTATGCATTCTTTTAATTTCTATTTTATCCTCTTTAAGAATATCAGGACTGCTTCCTTTGATAATTTTTTTTTTACATTATACATCTTGTAAAATGATATCTAGACTTTTTTTAAAAAATCATGACTTTGAGGTAGTCCAATACTTCTTGTCTCTCCTGAATCTATTTTTCAGTTTAGTTGATTTTTTTCAATGAGATATTTCATATTTTCTTCTATTTTTTCATCCTCATGATTTTTTTATTGTTTCTTGATGTCTCACAAAGTCATTAGCTTCTATTTGATCAATTCTAATTTTTAAAGAATGAATTTCTTCCATGACCTTTTAATCCTCTTTTTTTCCATTTAGTCCTTTCTACTTTTAATGGAATTCTTTTCTTCATTTGCTCCTCCCCTCCCCCCTTTTTCCAGCATGTCAATTCTTTTTTTCTTTTTTTTTTTAGTAAACATTTTTCTTCATTGGATTTCCATGCCTTTTTCCAGTTGACTAATTTTTGTTTTTAAAGCTATTTTCTTTTTGAATTACTTCTTTTCCTCATTTTTCTTTCCATTTTTCTGTCTTATTTGATTTTTGAATTCCTTTTTGAGCTTTTTCAGCACTTGAGACCAATTTCCATTTTACCTTGAAGTTTTACACGTTGGTTGCTTAGTTCTCACAATCCCCTATTGACTCTGCACTTTGCTCTTTGTCACCATAGAAATCTTGTAGGGCTAGGTGATTCTTGCTGTTTATTCATTTTCCCAGCCTTTTTTTTTTGCATGTGGACTGAGAATTCTGAAAGCTGCTGATTCTGTCTCCTCTCCTGATAGCTTCCTATAAGCTATTTTACCTTTTGTTTAGGTCTTCACTACAGCACAGGCTTGAAAGGGCCAAGCTCTATGAATCTCCTAACCTCATTATAGGGTGGTAGAGCCTGGAATTTTAAAGGGTGGGTCTGGGGTGTGGGAAGCTCTGTTGTTGGAATCCCAAAGTTGTCCTATGTCAACCTCAGATTTATACCTAAGACAACCTCTAGGCCTAGCTCTCAGTCCATTGATCTGTCTACCTGCCCCTTGAAATTGAGTCTTAAAGACAGAGGAAATGTCTTTTATATAAAAGGTGGCAGTGAAAGGAGCAGCATTCTTGGCATAGGAAATAGCCAGGTGCAAAGGCCTGAGGTGCCAGATAGAAGGTCATGTTCAAGGAATATAAATTTGATCAGTTAGTTTATGGAGATCAAAATGTAAGAAGACCAGAAAGGTAAAAGGGTCCAGGGTTTGAAGAACTTTAAAAGCTACATATTTGCTTATTATATACTTATTTTTAATCCTGGAGATAATATGGAATCGTTGAAACTCATTGAGATATTAGAGAGAGGTGACACTGTCAGACACTCTCCTTATAGAAATCACCTTGACAGTTGAGGATGGCAGTGGAATATGAGTCACAGAAGGGTATGACTTGGGGTAGGTCAGTTAGAAAGGTGGGTGAGATGTAAAGAGGGACTGAACTAAAGTGATGGCCATGTGAATGGAGAGAAAGAATAGAGAGGAGAGGTGTTGTGAAGGTATAAATAATAAGATTCTGAGTCTGAATCAGAGTTTGTTTTGGAAATGTGGGGTGAGTGAGAGTGAGAAGCTGAGGATGTCCACTGAAGTTATAAGCCCAGGTGACTGAAAGGATCATGGTGCCCTCACCAGTAACAAGGAAATTTTAATGAGAGAAAGTTTTGGGGGAAAGATAATTAGTTCTGTTTTGGACATTGGATCATAAATTCAAAACTAAATGGGACCTCAGATGCCATTGAATCTAATATTCTTTTAGATGAGGAAGCAGAAACATACAAAGAGATTACCTTGTCATATTGCTAGTTAGCATTGGAGACAGTACTGAAATTTGGAGATGAATTAATGTAGTTTGGAAGAGAGAATAGACTTAAATATAAAGATCTGCCAATTACTTGAATAGAGATAAAACATTTATTAATTATATAATGTGTGCCAGACACTACTAAGCATTAGGAATATAAATAAAGCATGCAAGACAGTTTTTGCCCTGATCTCACCTAATGGGGGAACTTATAAAGGGGAGCTGGAAAAAAGGTGTTAAAATGGCCAGGAAGTGATTTGGAAGCCTGGTTTCTGGTAAGATATGGTAAAAGATCTCCAAACAGAGGCCAGGATGGTTCCACGGGTTGAATCCTGGGTTTCTGTGGGAAGGATGGCTGGAGTGAAGAAAGAATGATAGAGAAAATAATTGATCTCATTGAAGCTTGTGAGATCATCAAAAGATAGTATAGAGTCAAAGGAAAAGAAGACCCAGGAAAGAGCAGTGGTAACCCATAGTTAGTGAGCATGACCTGTTATAAGAACCAGTAAAGAAGTCTGAGAAGGAATTATCAAACAGATGGAATGAGAAACAAGAGAAAGTAGTGTCCAGAAAACATAGAGAAGAAAGACTATCTAGGAGGAGAAGGTAATTAGTGGTATCAAATTTTCCAGATAGGTCAAAAAGAGGAAGCTGGAAAAAAGATCATTAGATTTGCCAATTAAGTAAAGAAAAATAAAGATAAAGATCATTGGTAACTTTGGAAGTAACAGTACTGTCCCTGCTACTACTGGGGACACTTCCCCTTGCTACTATTTCCATAGATGCTGTTGAAGCCTCCACCTTTGTAGCCTTAACTTAGGGCCACTACTTTGTTAAACCAACCATGAGGAAAAATTTCATAAAAAACAAATAGTCCTTTTCTTCAAGGAACTTTCAAGTTATAGTTGGCTGAGATGTACCCAAATAAGAATTGTATGAATTAGAATTTGACAAATGTAGAAGTGACATCAACAGAGGCGTATGAGAGATTTGGGGAGGAGTGAGAGAAAAGGTAAGGTATAGAAGACTTAATGGGAAAGGAAGATCTCTGTTTAACAGACAGACTGTGTTTTTTTCAGGAGCTTAGACATGTCAGGTAGATAATCTAGTTTGTTTGGAATATGGAATATTTGAAGGAGGATAGTGTGAAAATGAAGTTGGAGATAGTTTGTAGGGGGCACGGAATTTCAAAATCAGTTTGTATTTTGTCTTCTTAGTGATAAGGACTGAATAAAGGTTTTCAACTGTGCTTTGAGCATGGTATTGATAAGATTGCTTCAATAACCGTGGGATGGTTACATTGGAGCATGTCGAACCAGAGAGGTTGAACAGTTAGGAGGATACTTTAAAAATCTAGGTAGAAGACAGTGATGTTTGTCATCCTGGACAAATTATGAATCTTTGTTTCCATAATTGTAAACTGAGGGTATTGGATCATGTAACTCTCTTTTCCCTCTAGAAGGTGGAAAGAGTGAAAAGGAATAGAGAGAGAAGAGAAATATTATAAGGATAGAATTGGTAATTATTAAGATAGGTCAAATGTCCAAATCCTTTACCCCAACCGAAGCAAGCACCTTTAAAAGTTTATAGGTTTTAGCTCCCCCCCATCAGTACCTCTTTACTGCTGAAGTCCCTCCACCCTAAATCTTAATGATGTTGATTTCTCCTGCAGCTGTGGGTAGGACCTTTGGTTAAAGAGAGTCCCAGCTGTTAGGGTCAGGAGAGATGTGTTTCTGCTGAATGGAATTGGTACTTAGACCCTTTAATTCATTTTAGGTTGTCATCATTAATTTTTTTTAATTAATAGGTTGGGAAGAAACTTGAATATTTTAATGGAGAGATATGCAAAAGTTCATTATAATATTAAAAGCCTATTACATGCCAATTATTATTTATATCCTACCTGATTTTTTAAATCTATAAATCAGAATTCTTAGTGTATAAAATTATCTTAAAATATACCTTGAAATATTCTGTTATCAAATACAAAAATCAAACTTTTCTAACTTTCTGACTACTAAATCTTTCTGTAAGGTTGTTCTCCATTCTTCCGGTCATCTAAATTTATCACAAGGCTCTAACTAAGAAGGTTGGTGAACCTTCTCTCTTTTTGATCTTGCATCCTGGAGGGTGCTTGGATATTTCTTCTGTAAGAAAACTTTTGCTGAATGAGTCAGCACCCTGAGTCATCGGCTGCATGAAGCCTCTAGTGTTCTAGACTAACTAATTGGAAACAGTTTCAAAATTAATTAAGGCACAGCTGTCAGCCCAGTGTACTGATTGACATCCCACCAAAGTATTTGGGTTTTTTTTGGCAACTTGCTTTAATTGTTCTTGGGTATTTGGGTTTTTGTTTTGCTTCTTTGCCTTTAGATCTTAAAACAAAACAAAACATTGTATTGAATATACTTCTAGTTATCATTTGATTTTTTCCCTAAGATTTTACATGAACCCTGTGCCATTTATGTTAGATTTTTCTTTTTAAATTCCTTTTTTTCTTTAGACATTATAATACCTTATTGTTTATTATCTAAATTACATTAATTTATTAGTTAATTACATTCTTAGGAGGGAAATCTTTCTTACTCTATAAAATCATAGAAGTTATATTGATTTGTCAAATATGACCCCTTTCTGTAACATATATATATATGTACTTTGTGAAAAAGCAAAATGTATTATGTTTGTATCACTGTGTTAGATTTATTTGACCAGGGTAGATGAATTTAAGATGACAAGTTTATAAAAGGTTTTTTGTTTATAAAAGTTTTTTATTTGTACATTTTATTCATATTCATTTTGAAAAAAATGTTTACTTTAATTACTGCCTTCATAAAATTGAGAGTATGGCAGTCAAGTCAATTCTGATTTAAAGAGGACTGAATAAGAAGAAAATTGGATTGGAATATTTTGGTTGGATAGAAGGGATAACTTAGGGCATGTTTCCTTGGGACTCCTTAAAAGGATAGAAAAACAGATGTCCCTGATGGTTGAGACATTTATCTTATTCAAAGTGAGAAGCCACACTGAATTTCAATAAGTTTTATTTTCTTATAGCTTTTAAATATTTCTAGTTTCCCAGATAATCAGAAAATCATAACAATAATATTAACAATTCTCAATTTATGTTTTTTTTTCTTTTTAGTCTATGGTTCAAACCATGACATTTTCTTTTTCAGGAAAATTGTGATGTTTGAAAATCATTGCCAAGAGATTTGGAGTTTTATTAAGATTTCTAGGGAGCTAGAGACTTCTGGCTAAACTGTGAATCATAAGGTAGAAATTTATCATGCTGGATAAAGCTGACTTTTTCTTTTCATTGATGTAGAATAATTGTTTTGGGACTACTTGCTTTAATGTATTCCACATCTCAGGCTATTAACATCTTTGCTAACTTTGGCTATGAGGAACTACTTGGATTGTTTTAAGTTAGCATATATTTGAGTTTTATGACACTGAACATTTTTTTCCAGGGAGTTATTTTTTTCTTTATAAATTTTCTCATATTCATTGACAATTTTTATGGTCATATGGGGAATGATTTAGTTTGATTTTTTTATATTCATTGTATAGTTGAAATGCTGGATTTCTTAATAAGAGCAATTTAGTGCAAAAATATTTTCCTCAATTTATATATTTTTTTCTGATTTTAACTGCATGGTCTTTATTTGTACAAAATCTTAAAAAATTTACAGGATCAATATTGCCTAATTTTGTCTTATGAAATTTTATCCTTAGTTTATTTGCAAATCTCTCCTACTTTTAATTTTGTAAGCCATTATCTTCAATTATGCTTCATTTTTGTGATATTTTTTCTTTATATTTTTGTGTATTTTTAATTTATTACAGCATGTATATTAAGATACTTTCTGTACTGATTTTTTTTTTATCAAACTTCTCCCCAATTTGCCCAGTAGTTCTTGTTGAAGGAGTCACTTTTCCATTAGTTTGTGTTCTTCATTTTATCAAATTCTAAAATGCCATGTTAATTTATCTTTTAGGTCTTACTTATCTGGTTGTTCACAGTTTTACTTTTCTGTTATTTATTTGATTCTAGGTATTTTTGATAATAATTCCTATAAAATATACAAATTTACAAATACAAATATCTACTTTCTAATTAACAGAATTTATTAAACTATGTTTTTACATTTACTGTTTATCTTTTTATAACCTCAACTTTTTATTCCTTCATATAATCTTTTTTCTTGTCTAAAATTAATTAATTTAGTATTATTAATTTATTTTTTATTATTTTTTATTTACTTTATTTATTTATTTTTTGTTTATATATTTATTTTATTTTATTATTTATTATTTTATTTATTTTTAGTATTTATTTTATTTATTATTATTATTAATTAATTTATCATTAATTAAAATGAATAAAATCAATTAATAACATTAACTTTATAGTATAATTTGTGTACTATTTGCTATTTTTAATGTAATAATTTAGCCTAGGCATGCACACAGTCTCTGCTTCTATTTAAATCTTGAGTTAAAAAAATTTTGTAATTGTATTCATCCAAGTCCTTTAGGTGTCTTTATAGGTTGATTGCCATATATTTCATGTAACTTTTTGTGGCCCTAAGTGTAATTTATTTCACCATTTATTCTTCCCTAGCTTATTAGCAATGTGCTGTCAGTTGATGATTCTTAAGGATTTATTTTGCATAAGGCTACTTTATTGAAGCTATTGTCACTGATTAGGGTTTCCGAAGTAAATTCACATATTATTTTCACATAAACATATTTTTACATCTGCATTATCTGTTCATTTCCCACTACTTTTCCTTTAATTTCTATTTTTATTTAAATAAATAGCAATGTGAGAACAATGTCAAATCATAGTGAGAGAGGCATCCTCCTTACTTTACCTCTGTTCTTATGGTGAAAGCTTCTAGTATTTTTTCAATAAAAATAATGCTAGATCTTGGTCTAGCAAAATACTTTTGAACATTAAGGTCCTTTTATTTTTGTACTTTTCCAGAGTTTAATGTAATCTCACAGTGCATCAAAACCTTATTAAAAAAACCAATACCTTTTTTATATTCTAGACTTTTCCTGTATCCCCCTCACCAGAGTACTATAACTTATATCAACAATAACAACAAAAATCAAAAGAAAAGAGGAAAAGGAAAAAAATTATTATATCCAAAGATATTGAAGCTAATTAATATCTCCTGAAAATCTGTCATTATATGAAAGGTTCTATTCCTTTTAGTCACCTCTCTTCTTCCAACCTAGACATCTCTTTAAAGGAGTAGGGGAAAATATCTTTTCTTTGGGGAGAAGCTTGCTCTTTTTAATTATAGAACATTCTTTAATAATTTATTTCATGGTGGTTATTTTTTCCATTTACATTGTTTTAGTCATGTATTTTGTTTTTCTGCCTGTGCTTACTTCACTTTGTATTACTTCATTCAAATATTTCTAAGGATTTCTAAGAGTTATGTTATGGAATATAGAGTTATTGCTATATATCAATGAGGGAATTTTCCACTTCAGAATTTCCCCAAACTTATGAAATCACAGGTTCAATTTGGGAGAGACCCTTCCCCCTTAATAGAAACAAATCTTGTTATTTGGTGATGTCATTACCAAGATGGGATTGGAGAGTTACTAAATCATATGGTTTATGAGTAAGGAATGAGAGAACTCAAGAGCTTAGAGACTACACAAAACCTCTCAATCATTAGTTCAGGAATACTTTCTTTGAAAAAAAATTGGAAGACACAATAAATATCAAGTTCCATGTTCTATCACCAGAAAAAGAAAAGAAATTGATCGTATTCTAATGAGTCGGCAATTGATACTTATGCTAAAGTTGTTTTTGAATCAGCTGTCAATATATGCATATACACATGCACACATATGTAATTCGATCATCTGCCTGTTAGAAAAAAATTAAAACACTATAAGCAGGGATTGAAACTATGATTTAAGTCACATAAGGGAAATGGTTTCCCTTTAGTGGTTCATGCACCCCCAGAGAGTCCATGATTATAGTCTAAGATATTTCTGTTAAAACTTTTAATGGCACCTTAAATGGAAAATACCTAATTATGTTACAAATATATTTTTTCCTTTGTATTAACAATTATGTGCATATTTAAAGTGTTACAGGTTTGTTTCAGCAGTGATCATGAACATGATACTTTTGGTGTTTGGGCAGTGATTCCATCAGACTTTGACCATTTATGATTAAATATGTTCTTTCAGCTTCTTAGCCTGTTATCAGACTGTTTCCAGATTGCCATAAAAGTTCAACATTTGATCACAAATTCATTCCCCATGGATGGTGAGATGCATACTCATGTCTTATTTACATTGTGTATATTCTACCCTAGTAAATTCCTCATTCCTCTCTGTTACCTCTGAAGTGTCATCAGCTGTGTAATCTTATGATCAAGATGGAGTGTATTATGAAGCCTTTTGAAACCACCAAGGGCTGTCACAAAAAAATCTATAGAAACAAACTGTATATTTCCTTTCATTGCAATATTAGGACTATTTATTAATTTTAAGTTATTCTCTGCTTATTTTATTGTTGATTAGTCATTTTATTCACGTCCAACTCTTCATGCCCAAAGATATAGGAGTAGTCTGCCATTTCCTTTTCTAGCTCATTAAGTAACTTGACCAGGGTCCAACAGCTGGTAAATGTTGAGGGACAGATTTGAACTCAGGAAGATGATTAAAGGCCTGGCACTCTCTCCACTATGCCACTTCGCTGTCCCTGTGCAACCTATAAGACCTACTTATTTTACTATTTTTCTAACTGTCTACTTTTCAAATGAACTATTTGGTAGCACTATTCAGTCAGGTAGAGTTTCATGAAAATATAGCTGGAATAATAGTAAGAATAAGAGAAGAAAGCCACATCTCTAGAGATATTTTCCTTAGTACACATATAAACATTGTTAAAAATGAAGCAATATGTGCACTTGAAATTTAAGTATACTTATCATTTTATACATCTGTCATTTTCCAGGAGAAAATTAAATGTTTTATGTAGTAATTAGTTATAAAGTTTCATTGATTAGGTGACTAATATTTTTAAAAATGAGTCTTTATCTCAATAAGACCTTGCAACATTCTCCTCCTTTTTTTTTATCACGTATTTGTGTAAGCAGCATTTTTCACCTTATTCTTGATTTAAATTATTTTTTCTTTTTCTTTTCTGTGTGACATTAAAAAAATCTTATAGCCTCTTGATATAACTCCATATTCCCCTCTTCCTTTTCAGAGACTTTTTCATATCCTTGTTTTTTTTTCCATTGAAGCCCTTCTATTTTTTTTTTTGAAGGAAGATTTAATTTTCCCTGAAAAACCTGAAGATTAGAAAGGAACTTTTTTTAACACCTTGATCTTTTTGAGAAGAGAAAGCTATCTTCATTTTGAGCATGGATAGGTGACATTTGGTCATTGAAGAAATGAAAAAAAAAACTGGCCTCTTAGGGCTGGTCATTGATAAATCCCTTCAGTTCCCCATATTTACTTCAAGTGAGAATCTTCAAACTTTAATTTTCTTGCTTGTAGCTCCCCTGTTTGTGAATATCTTTAGCTCTTGAGTTATTACTCTCCTCACTCTTTAAGTAACTTTCTGACATTTTGACAGCACATTCATTTGATTTTTCTTTGTCTTTCAAACTTGTCTTATTTTCTATTGTTTATTTCTACCTTCCCTTACTTCACCAATTACCTTTCATATTTTTCTTAAGCCCTCTTTAGCTCTTGAGTTTACTATCAAATCTTTAGTAACTTCTTGACATTTTGACAACAATATTCATTTTCAAACTTATCTTATCATTTTCTATTACTTCATCTACCTTTCTTTGCTTTGTCAATGACCTTTCATAGTTTCTATTAAAAACAAACAAACAAACAACCAAACCTTTCTTTCTGTCTTAGAATGGATCCTAAGTATTGGTTCCAAGGCAGAGTAGTAAGGGTTGAGCAATGGGGGCCAAGTGATTTTCCCAGGTCCCATAGCTAGAAAGTGTCTGAGGCCAAATTTATACCCAGGACCTCCCATCTGCAGGACTGGCTTTCTATCCACTAAAGCCACTGATCCAACTCACTATCCCCTTTTATATTTTCTTAAATCTTTTTTCCATTTTTCCTCTTCCTCTGAATTTTCCCTCTCTTCTTTCATTTTCTCCTATTTTTCCTTTGATCTTTCTATTCAAGTTCTTCTCTCCCAGGCTTTTTTCTTCAACTCTTTACTTCAACTTGAGCACCAATTCTTTTCACTTTCCCTCAAGTCTTCTTAAGTTCAATCTCTTAACATTTCCAGTGTCCTCCAAATTCCTTTCATAAGTCTTGCCCGTTCTTCTTTCTTTTCCCATAGTTGTTTCCAACAGAACACCAAAGTAGAGATGGTGCCCAGGGGATATGTCTTCTTACCTGTCCCATTACTCAGGTAGAGTGTCCATCTAAGTATCTTGTCTGTGTGCAGCAACAGAGATAAGTGGTGTAGAGATCAGAGCTATTGCCACTTTAAGGGAATTGAATAATACACTAATAGGAATTCACTTGATCTAGTGCTGTAGGATTCTCATGGAGCAAAACAAGTTGTTTCTTGATCCAGATCTATGAAACATTGGTCAAAGCCTCAGAAATTGCCTTTGAATCTTGACTCTACAAATCTGTTTGCCATTGATCATTTACTTTGCATCAGATTCTGATTACCCTAAATTCATTTTTATTTTTGTTGTTGTTGTTGTTATTTGATGCTTTGTGATAATTGGAATTTTTCTTCTTTCCCTTCTGAACATTAACAGAATTTGGGCTCTCAATTTGTTAGGTTCTTTGTACTGGCCCTATCCAAATGTGACTCTTTCAGGGCTCATTCCTTTCATAGCCTGAGATTGAATTTGACACCCTCTAATAAGGCTGTGTTATATATGCCTATTGTTGCTATTTTAGGGCTTTCTCTTCAATTTAAGGCTGTGTTTGCTGTAGAAATGTTGGGTCTTGTCATTCAGAAAGCTAGATGGGGCCTAGGTTGACCTTTGTAACTTGATATCCAGATTAAGATGTTTTTTTTCCTAAAAAGGAACCATGAATGTTTTTGAGTAGGAAAGCATTCTGAACTATCTTTACCTATATCTTTACTTTACCTATAACACCCCTTGTCAGAGAACTTCTCTGTCATCTGTTTATATTGTACTTTCTAATCTAAATATTAGTGGCCTCCAAAGGAGCTCTTTTTGTCTTCTTTAGTATTTCCCACTATTTTCAGCTTATTCTATCTTTTATAGTCTTGGAGACACCTTCCTCTCTCATGCCCTTCCTTTTTGTTTATCTTTGATTATATGCTTATATACTTCCCTTTGATTTTATTTTTGTAATGTCTGGTAGTATTTCTAGCTGAGAGGTCTGGATAAAGTTTTAGCCTGCCACATAGTAGGTGCTTAATAAATCTTTGATTCATTGATTGTTAGCCTCCAGTAGCCTGGGATTTTCTGTATGGAAGCAAATTGCTGTTACTAGTTTCCATTTTGCTTGTCCTGTGAATAGAACCATGGTATTTGTTAGTCTTCTAGCTCTTCTTGGGAGACCTACCTTAAATCTTGCATTTTCTCCAATATCTAAAAAAAAAAATCTAGGCATACAGACTACACCAAGTAGGAAGAGGTATAGGATTCTTCAGCACAGCTTACATCCTCAGTCATCTGCCACTTTGGCTTTTGAAGGAGGAGCAGAGTGGAAGAAAAGGGAGACCAAGGCAGGATTTAGAGGGAGAAGATCTTAGTTACGACTCTAAAATGAACTTACCTCCCTTCCCTAATGCAAAGCAGTGACTTGACTTGGAATCTTAGACATAGAGAGCACAATTTAGTTGATAACCTGATTAATCTTTGCAAAAGAGATTGTACTATAACTATTTTCTGCTTAAAAGTGGAGAGCAACCTTGCCATGGAAGTTTTTAAGAACTGGTAATGTTGGCTCATCAGAACTGAGACTTAAACTTTCCTTATTTGAATACTTTTATTTGTCAAAGATATTCTCGTGTAGTAATGATAGACCTGTAACTGGGTCAGTCTATGTTAAAGTAATCCAATGCTGTTTAGTTCTAGTAGATATAAAGATCTTTTGTAAGCCTGTGTCAGAAAGGTCTTGTCATTTAAAATTTCTGCATGTAGAATACATTTCCCAAGATTAAAGAGAAGTGATAAAATAAAACTGACAATTGAGACAATACTTTCTTTGGTGCTATTTTTTTGGAGGGGGAGGATAATTTTTTTTTTAAATTGATAGTAATCTTTTGCTTTTTTGTGAAACAAATATTTGAAATTTAGTAATGTTTAATCTTATATTTCTAAATAGAATACTAAGCAACTATTCATTTTGGCTGTTTGAATTTAAAGTTCAGCATGTAGAATATGATGAATACCATATACTATTGAATGTGATGGTGTCTGGAAAATATAATATTTCAGTTCTTATAAACTTTGAGTGTATCTTGATATTGGGCAATCCAGAAGATAGAACTCTCTTTTTGTGATATTCTAGTAAATGAGAGAATTAATTCTGTATGGTTTTGAATGTTCCTTTATCCTTATCAGTCTAGAATTTTCTTTGTGAATGTTTTCTGTAAAACTCTTAATGATTTTCAGAATTATTATACAGAGGTAATGACATGATCAGTTCTGCTTGTCACTTTGTCAAAACTCAGCTATAGTCAGTTTTTGTCAGAAAGTGGCTTTGCTAGGCAGCAAAAAAGGATTAAGTAGGGTAGAATTGGCTTTTCTTGCTACCCAGAGGGCTAAAATGGACTGTGCTGTAGGAGGATAAACAGGTTCTGGAGAAGGTCCCTCTATTTTCAATCATCCTGGAATGATTTCACTGTCTTCTGGATTTACCAAGATAGAATTCTCAATTTCACAGTCTTACCTACTCATAAAAGTTTGTCATTGCTGCCTGGATTAATCAATTTAAATATGAGAGAAGAGACCATCCCAAAGCCATGTAAAGGGAGGGATATACTCTCATGCAACTTGGTCTGGATCTCTTTCATTATTTGAACTTCAGCCCTATCTCTACCACATGGTGCTTCTTGTGACTTTGGACAAGTCTGTTTACCAATCTCAAAAATGGTTTGTTCATTTGTAAAATGCCATTTGTACCATATAAAGTTGTTGTGAAAACATGAAATGTGTATTTGCCCCTTCTATATGTCAAAGAGATGTAGAAACAAGTGTTATAACATATTCCAAAAGGAAAATGACATAAAAGATCTAATCTGCTTCTTAGCCAATTTTGTCCAAAAGATGTTCATTTAGTAAATTTCTGACAAAACTCTTTCATATTTTATTAGTCCATTGATTGCTTTTACTACAACCATACTACTCTTTTATATATAATTGAGTAGTAGTTCCAGGAAAATTGAAGGAAAAATGTTTATTTGGGGACATTGTTTAAGAATTGCTCACTGCCTTTGGGAATTATTTTAGTTTTGGAAAATAGCTTCTATAAAAGAAATGTGGTGAAATGAAATTTGTATAGTTCTCTTAAATGGACAAGAAAAATAAAGAAGTATGTAGTTAAAAACCTGCCAAAGAATGTTTTTGTCTGTTGGTCACTCGTTAGAGAGATTAAGTAAAGAATCCAAAAACTTTGTTTTAGTAAGTGTTATCCTAAAGGCTTGTCTTGGTGACCCAGGCTATTGAGTGGGCAAGAGTAAATGCTCAGAACATGATGGAACTGGCATTTAGAAAATCCAGCAGATAAAATTTAACACCCACTGACTCATGAAAGAAACAATTAAGGTACCAATTTAGGATGATTCTAGACAGAGACTCTAACAGTTTAGGAAACAGTTCTTGTGGTAGAGTTGGAAACATGAACTAAATATAATAATTACTTGTATTTGAGAAGGTTCTTGTTTTATTTTTGAGCCTCTGTTAATCTCCTGTCACTCTTTTTATACTTTTTTATACAAAGAGCTGCATATCAGTAATAAGACTAACTGAATATTCAAAATAATATTATTTGTAAGATATTTTATTTTCAGTTTTGTGTAACTTAAGTGGAATTCTTTTCTTAATTTGAAGTAGTCAAAATTGGATACCTACTGAATTTATCCAAATTGACTACTCTAATATGAATGTTTCTCTAGTAGTGCAGATTGTCTGTTCATCTTGATCGACTCATGTTCATACCTGTCCATAAGTTTATGACATGGGCTCCATCCAATGTTGTGAATTAGCTTCAAGACTTTGTAACACAAAGTCTTGAAGCTGATTCACTCAATGGAATGACTGAGATCTACCACAGTTCAGCTAGTCTTGTGTAAACCCAGTATTTGCCAATTTTCTCATTATCCGAGCAGTTTTTGCTAAATAATGAGCCCTTACCCCAGTAAGTCCTTGGTGTTCTTGATTTTATTGAACATCATGATGCTATATTTAACTGCTTCTGTATCAGTAGTACCGAAACTGTTCAGTTAATCAACTTTCTCTACCAAATGGTTTTGATGTAGTAAAGTTTGAGAAGTACTGCTACAAGTATCTTTCTTCCTTTTTTATGAATTTCTTTGTCCCTCTGCATGAACTTTCTTAATCTAAATCTAGAAATTAATTTATATATTGTCATTTTTCATGTTCCCACCTACCAATTAGCAGTTACCATCTCTGCAGTTGTCTTCTGAAAACTATTTTGTAGTTAAATATGTGTAATTCCCATGTGTCTTCATAATAATATAGTTAACATTTGTGTTTATTTTGTATTTTATGTTTAGCAAAGGGTATTACATATATTATCCAATTTGAGCTCCATAACAGCCTTTTAAAGTACTATTATTATCTCCATGTCTTTACATGAGGAAAGAGGCTGAAAGAGGTTGACCTTGGGCCAATGTCTGAGGCAGTATTCTATCTCTTTTAGATTCCAAATCCAGGACTTTATTTGCTATTCCATTTAGACTCCAAATTATTTTGGCTGTTAATAAAATATATTATATTTATAGTTTCCTGAATATTGAACCAGTCCTTCATTCATTGCATAAATACAATCTGATTATAATGCATTTTCTTTTTCAGATGTTGTAACCCTATGTATATATAAAATATTATGTAATTATATAATATATTATGCTATAATATATAATACAATAATGTAATGCACATACTATATATGTTATATATAGTACATATATATTCTACCTAGCATCATGTATTGATTTGTTCATTATTATTACATCAATATTAATTAGTTATTTACATATGACTTTCTTAGTCTACTTTATTTCTCCATTGTTAAGCTTTTAAGTATCTTTTGTCTCATAGAAGCAGTTTGGCAGGATTTTTTCTTTATTTTTGCTAATGATGTATGTAACATTGGAATTAATTATTCTTTGAATATTTGATAGAATTCTATTGTAAATTGATCTATTCATGGATTTATTTTTCTTTTGTAAGTCCTTTGTCTTGATCTGATTTCTTTTTTTTTCTGCGATTGGGTTATTTAAATTCTGTTTCTTAATCTATATGCTTGTATTTGTATGATTATTCATTTGTTTCATTTAAATTATCAATTATTGCTAGGATGAATTATTATAAAGGAAATGGTTTTGTAAGAGAGAAAAATCAGATCCAGTATGCAAAAGACTAACCCAAGAGGGGAAGGGCAAGGAAGACCCAAGATTGCAGAAAAGGACCAAAAGAGCTGAGAGGATTCAAAACATTTACTTCATTTCCCTTTGGGAGCCCTCCTGGAGTGGATGGTCTGAGAGGAAGCCTCTGAGACAGAAAGCCTCACTGAACATTGATCATCTTCCAGTGAACTCCAAATTCCTCTGGTTTCAGCATAAGACAATAAAAGTAGATTTGGGACTTTGTAGAAAGCCTTTTACCAAAGAAGATTCTCTCTATCCCCAAAATTGTCCTCAAACTTCCTTTAACAACTAGATTAGATTAGGAGGAAGGACAACCTCAAAACTGACCAAAAGAGGGTCAGGCAGATAGCCTGAACTCTAAGGAGTGGGTGGGAGGTCAGTTATTAGTTCATAGGAATTCCCACTTCCCACTCTCCTCATTCAACCACCCCATTCTCCATGACTTGTGTGTCTCCTAGAATAAGGAATCATCCTTTTAGATCAGGTCTGCTTTCTTTCTTTCTTTCTTTTTTTAGCTTAAAAACAAAAAGAGAAATTTATTAATTTAGAAAGTAATGTTGAGAATGGCCAGGAGGATAGCAAGGTGGGACAGCAAGATGGGGAGCAGTTCCTGGGAGGACAGCATAAATGGAAAGGCTTTCCCTCCATGGGGACAGCATGGATGGACAAGTTGTCCCCCCCTCCCCCCCCAAACGACATCAGTTCTGGGGATTTTATACTTTTTACAAGAGATACTATGTCATGGTATGGACATGATCTATAGAGTGTTAGTCCCTCAGGCATTTGGTGGAGTGGGGTGGTCATCTGACTGGGGTTTGCCTGGAGGCATAAAGATTCATCTCTTTGTCCATCTTAAATCTTGAGGACAAAAGAGGATAAACATCTCAGCACCCTAGGTGGGGTCATTGGGTGTTTCTAGGTTAAGAGTCAGAGGATGCAAAGGCAAGGGAGTTTCCCTGATAATAGTTCGCCTGGGTTTCTGGGGGTATGGTGCCCATATCAACTCCCCTCTCTCCTAATATGTAAGGGAAAAGGGACGGTGGTCTCAGTATTCTGTAACTTCTTCACAGCTGAGAATGGGCATAGAGTTGTCCCTTCCCAATGTTAAGAGAGAGAGGTATTGACTGTAGGCCATGTCCAGAGCATCAGGCTGGGATGTTTGCCGAGGTTAAAGTGGCATCTGGCATCTGGCATCTGGGTGACTCACATGAGTGCTTTTACCCTAGAAGCAACTGAGAAGCTATGTCCTCGTGGATGACCTGGGGTACAGGAGTAGCTTTCAGGAGAGCCAAAAACGTTGGGCGTCAAAATGTTATGGGCGGGAAAGATACCTTTGGGGTTCAGGAAGGATACCTTTTGCAAGAATGCAAGACTCCAAAACAGCTTAAAAACAAAAAGAGAAATATATTAATTTAGAAAGTAATGTTGAGAATGGCCAGGAGGATAGCAAGGTGGGACAGCAAGATGGGGAGCAGTTCCTGGGAGGACAGCATAAATGGAAAGGCTGTCCCTCCATGGGGACAGCATGGATGGAAAGGCTGTCCCCCCAGGTCTGTTTTCTAAAATCACTGAAGGGGAATGAAGCTTTGGGGGGAATTATATCTTTCTCCCCAAGGAGGGAAGTTAGCTTCAAACCTAGTAGAGTGACTCAGGTCTATAAGGGAGAAAGGTGACAATTGGGAGATTGGGAAATCCAGGGACAGGACAATTACTCTGCTCTTCAACAACAGCCAAGATCAAGAAGGGAGGCAGTGGGTCAATTCTCTAGGATCCCCTCCTTCATTCCTTAACCTACATATTCAACCTAATCTCTGAGGGGATATACTCTGTCCCTCTAGAAGACAGTTTGTGTTACCTTCCCTAAGAGGAGGAGAGTGGAGGATCAATCTCTTCCTCATTCTCCATTTCTTTAGCTCCTACACACCTCTCTCTCTCTCTAGTTCCCCATTGTAAGTGTAGGTGACCTCATAATGTCACTAATTATGGACTTCATGCCCCAGGCTCTAACCATTTGCAATCTAGTTTCCCTATTTAAAAGTAATAGAAAGCATGACATTCATTCCAGTGCATACTCAAAACAGAATTCATTATTTTTTTCCTATACAACTTTTCCCCTCTGCCTCTCTTCTTTTACAACTTCCCAGTGATTGTCAAGGCCATCACTCATACAGGCTCACAACCACAATATTATCCTTGATCACTCACATTCCACCTTCCCCCAGTACTCAATCCATTATAAAGTCTTTTAATTTATTATCTTTAAAATATGTCTCTTATTTTCTTTTCTTCACTTATACAACTGGTACCCTATTATAGATTAGTATCACCTCTTGCTTCATTTATTAAAATACACTTTAGTTGTTTTAATAATATTTTGTTTTCCAATTATATGTAAAATTTATATGTAAAACATTTGTTTTTTAAAAGTTTGAGTTCCACACATCCTACACTAAGATGAATTCAAAATGGGTAAATGGCAAATATAAAGAGGGATATTATAAGTAAATTAGGGGAACATAGAATAGTGTACCAGTTAGATCTATGTGAAAGGGAAGAATTTAAGACCAAGCAAGTGAGAGAACATTACAAGATGTAAAATGAATAATTTTGATTGTATGAAATTAAAAAGGTTTTGTATAAACAAAACCAATGCAACCAAAATTAGAAGGGAAGCAATAAACTGGGAAAGCTTTTTATAACAAATTTCTCTGACAAAGGTCTAATTTCTCAAATTTATGAGGAATGAAGTCAAATGTACAAGAAATCAAACCATTCCCCAATTGACAAATGGTCAAAGGATATGAATAGGCAATTTTCAGGTAAAGAAAACAATACTATCAATAATCACATGAAAAAGTGTTCTGAATCCCTCCTGATTAGAGAAATTCAAATCAAAATAACTCTGAGATGCTACCTCACACTTAGCAGATTGGCCAATATGACCAATCTGGCCTAAGCCAAGGGGAGTTCAGAGTCCTCAGCCAAGGGGCCTTCTCAGAAGATTAAATCTAGCTTGGCTTCCAGCCACAAGGCCTCCTCCAAGATGAAGGGCCTCCTCAGAGGATAGTGCCTTTAGAAGGTCAAGGAAAAGGGCAGTCAGCCTTCTTACTCACCAAGTCCAATTCAGGGAAGTCGCCTCAGCTAGACCACGATACAGAGCTGCTCCCAGTAAACTCCAACACCAAATCTGCCAAAGCCACAAGCACACCAAACACCTCCAAAAGCTCCCAACACCACAGAGAGAGAGAGAGAGAGAGAGAGAGAGCCTCACAGGAAGTGATGTGAATTATATAGGCAGTTATTTGCATCACTTCCTGTGTCTCACATATACCAAAGGTGGCTTAAGGACAGCCCAGGGGGTCAGTCAGTTGTTTCTAATTTGTCACTTGCTAGCATATGCAGTTCACAGACCATCCTCCCCACATTTAATCCTTAGGTGAGGGTGTATACATTCCTGGTTGCTAGAATTCTAAAGACTAAGCAAGGTGGAGTAAAATCTAAAATTCACACCAAGTATATTGTCCACAATTATTTTAAATGCAATTTCTTTTTCTTTTACTTGTTGTTGGACTTTGTTGGTAATATGTGGAAATGTTGATGATTTATGTGGGTTTTATTTTATATCCTGTAACTTTGTTAAAGCTGTTGATTATTCAACTAGTTTTTTTTTTTTGCTTATTCTCTAGGATTCTCCAAATATACTATCATATCATCTGCAAAAAATTATAGTTTTATTTTCTTGCCTATTTTAATTCCTTCAAGTTCTTTCTCTTCTTTTGTAGCTAGTATTTCTATTATAATAATGAATAATAATAGTGATAATGGGCATCCTTTCTTAACCTCTCCTTTTATTGGGAAGGCTTTTAACTTATTATTGTTATAGATAATGCTTACTTATGTTTTTAGGTAGTTTCTACTTATTTTATTGAAAGTTCCTTTCCTATGCTTTCTAGTGTTTTTAATATGAATGAATTAAATTTTGTCAAAAGCTTTTTCTGCATCTGCAGAGATAATCATATGGTTTCTGTTGTTGTTTTTTAATTGATATGGTCAATTATGCTAATGGTTTTCTCAGTATTGATCCAGCCCTGCATTCCTGATATAAATTGCACCTGGTTATAGTATCTTTGTGATATAGTGCTACAATCTCCTTGCTATTATTAAAAATTTTGCATCAATAGTCATTAGGGAAATGGCTCTATAATTTTCTTTCTTTATTTTTGTTCTCCCTGGTTTAGATAGTATTACCATATTTGTGTTTTAAGAGGATTTTGATAGATTTTTGTCTCTTTTACCAAATAGTTCATATGGCATTGGAATTAATTGTTCTTTCAATGTTTGGTAGAATTCACTTGTAAATTCATCTGGCTGTAGGAATTTTTTTTAGGAAGCTCATTGATGCTTGTTTAATTTCTTTTTCTGAGATAAGGTTATTAAATATTCTACTTACTGTTCTGTTTGCCTTGGTAATTTATATTTTTGTAAATATTTAACCACTTTGCTTAGGCTGTCAGATTTTGTTGGCATATACTTAGGCAAAATAGCTCCTAATAATTTAATTTTCTCTTCATTGGTGAATTTACCCTTTTCATTTTTTTATATTAGTCATATGTTTTTAAAAATATTAAATTAACCATTACTTTATTTTATTTAAAAAATAAAACCAGTCCTTTCTCTTATTTCTTAGATTAATAGTTTTAATTTTATTAATCTCTCCTTTGATTTTCAAGATTTCCAATTTGGTTTTTATTTAGGGATTTTAAATTTGTTCTTTCTGGCTTTTTTGGTTGTATGCCCTCCTTACCGATCTACTCTTTCTTTCTTTTATTGATGTAAGTGCTTAGAGATATAAATTTCCACTTGAATACTATGTTAGCTGTTTTCCATAAATTTTGGTATATTGATGCATTATTGTCATTATCTTTAATGAAATTATTGATTGTGTATATGATTTGCTCTTTGACACATTCATTCTTTAGGATTAGATTATTTAGTTTCCAATTATTTTTAATCTTTGTGTCCACAGCTTTTTATTGAATTTAAATTTATTGCATTATGATATGAAAAGGATGCATTCATTTAATTAAAAGTATTCTGCTTTTCTACATTTGTTAGGTTTTTATACCCTAATACAATAGTTACTTTTTGTGTGTCATATGTCCCTAAGAAAAAGATATATTCCTTTTTATTCCCATTCAGCTTTCTCCAGATGTTTATAATTTCTAATTTTTCTAAAATTCTATTCTCCGTATATTCTTTCTCATTTTTGGTTAGATTTATCTAGTTCTGAGAGGGGGAAAATTGAGGTCATTCACTCAGTATAGTTGTACTGTTTATTTCCTCCTATAACTAATTTAATTTCTTTAAAAAATTATATTCTCTACCATTTGGTGTACTTATAGTTTAATATTATTTCATTTTCCATGATACCTTTTATCAAAATCTAATTTCCTTACTTATCTATTTACTTAGGTCTATTTTTACTTTAGCTTTGTCTGAAATTATGATTGCTCTCCCTGCTTTTTTTTTTTTTGACATTGGTCAAATGTAATACATTCTTCTTTAACTCCTTACTTTTATTTTGTATGCAGCTATCTGCTTCAGGTGTGATTCTTGTAAATAGCACATTGTAGAATTCTGGTCAATTCTCTTCTTAATACAAATTTTTAGTAATACCTTGTTTTGTTTTTTTTTTGCTTTATCTCAATGTGTCCCTATATTCCTCCTTTCTTAGGCATTCCATATGATGTTTTTTTTTTTTAAATGAAAAACAGGAAAGAAGAGGAAAATGTGAAAAGTCACTACATTGAAAAACAAATCTGACAACATGGGCAATATTCCATACATCTTTCCTGCATCTCTGCAAAATATTGAGAGGGAATCTTATATCTTTTACTTTGGGCCAAACTTGTTCTTCATAATTTTACATTTACTTTTTATTTTTTCACAATAACTTTCTAATTTGTCTTTCTTCTGATATCTCCTAATCATTTTAATCTACTCTTCGTTATTGGTATTCAGTTGTTTTCAGACATGTTCTTTCTCACCCCATTTGGGGTTTTCTTGGCAAAGATCTTAGAGTGGTTTGTCATTTCCTTCTCCAGCTCCCTTTACACTTGACAAAACTGAGGTAAACAGGGTTTTGTGGCTTGACCAAGGTCACCCAGCTAAGTGTCTGAGACCAAATATGAACTGAGAAAGATGAATCTTCTGGACCAGAGGCCCAGTGCTCTATGCACTATGGCACCACCTAGCTGCTTCTTCTTTTATGAACATAGTTGTTTTCGTGTTACCGTTTTCACTAGATTAATCTGAATTCCTAGAAACAGAGTCCATTTTTTTTTCTCCACCCACCCCCTCTTGGTCACAGGGCTTAATTAGTACCCACCACATAGTAAGCATTTAAATGCTTGGCAATTTGACTTAGGAAACCAACTCCTGATAAAATGTTAATTAAGAAATGAAGATTCTGGGACCAAATTTGCTTCCATCCATACTAAAAACATCTGAAACAGAAGTGTTTGTATGTCAAGTATTACAAAATCCAGATATTCTCCTTTTTGAATGATATTCTCTTACCTTGAATAAATTGCTTTGGTTACATGACATTCAATATAAAATAATTCTTCAGAGCATATGCTTTTATATTAAAGATTTCCTTTTGTCTCATTTAGTAGTTCACTTGGAAAATTTTAAGCTTCGTTTTCTGAAGATAAATTTCTATTTTTCTGTTATTGTGTATTCCAAACACAAACAAAGGTATTTAGATTATAAAGAAGTAAATATTTGCCAGAATATTTGAGGGATTTAATTATGATTACAAAATCTTACTTATTGAAATACTGTTATAGAACACTGTATTACAGTTCAGAATTCCATGTAGTAAAATGCATTAAGTACTAACTAGAAAGGAAAATGTTGATGTCAAGTTATTGGTTTGATGATGAAAATACATGTTTTGTATTTCTTTTCTCTAAAACCTGCTTCTGTGAAGACTAACTTGTTTGTCTGTCACCATATCAGATTTTACTACCATTTTTGCTACTGCCACTAATATTCCAAGGTTTCTTTTCGTGATGGTAAAAATTTTTTTTCCTTTATATTATTTCACTTGTCCCTTTCTACAGAGTAGTGGAATTAGGAATAAGAATTATTGTATGATTTTGAGTTCTTAAGTGACATCAGAGAGAAAATCCTACTACATTTTTGAGTGACAAATTCATTTTTTTTAATTAGAGAAGTATAAGGTCCTTGATTCTGGATCATTCATGACTTCTAGACTGTATTAGTCTGTATACCTAACTGAAGGTCTACCGAGCTATTGTGCTGACTTCGTTGTTGTATTCCTATGAATCCTGAATTGTCTACCGTTGCCATGCCAGAAAATTGAACCACTTTCATTTGAATTGACTAATAAAAATGCTGATGGTTACTGGGAAAGATAAGGAAGAGGATACTGAGGTCTTTCTCAAGCTGAACTGCCAAGCATTCAAACTCTTCTAAAGGGAGCTCAATGCTGATGTGCTGGCCATATAGTCTGTATAAGGACCGACTTGTGATCCCTATATATTTTACCTGTGGGTGATAACCTGAGAAGGAGAAAGGAGACTGAAGGAAATAGGTGAATAATAAAGACTCAGAGACAAAAAGTTAAAACACATGGGGAGAGGTGCGACCTCCGTTATATTTCCCATGGACAAGTAATTAATGGGACATATGAGGAACAAGAAAACAGGTGGGGAGAAACAACTCCTGAATGCTTCCTATGGACAAGAGTGTCAGAGGATTAATAGGAAGCATGGAGGCAACAGGAAAGAGAGGTCAGGAGGAATAAGATAGGACAGAGCAATCAGAAGATCCAGGGATGTAAGAGAGAGATTCACACTTGTTCCCCAATATTTATTGGAGGTTTTAGGAATGTGGATTGGGAGGTGATCAATGAATACGTAACATGGCATAGGTTTTAACATTGGCTGAGTTGACAACGAGGATATCAAAGAGGTGGAGATTAACCTGACATGCGCCTCATAAAGGAATGTGGTCTGACAAGGTGTGAGCTAGGACCCTGTGACCGCTCAGGAATTCTCTTGCCCTTTGGACTGTAACTTCTATACAATGATCATTAACTGATCTGATCACATGTCTGGTAAATGAATATATAGGATACAATATCAATACATCAACCATACTTCTAAGATGCTAACATGCCTGGTATGTTACAGTCTAAATGCCAAACACATGTTTACCTAAAATAATATTATATGGAGTACTTGAATAAGGCAAGCAATCACATAGAGATATAGAAGTGGTACAAGGACACACTCAAGGTCTCTCTGAAGAACTTTGGTATTAATTGTGGAATATGGGAGACACTGGCCCAGAACCACCCACCATGTAATGCCTGCATTAAAAAAGGCACTGTGTCCTACAATCAAAGAAGAATCTCAGTAGCCCAAAGAAAAGATGAGATGCAAATCTAGAGACATTTCCATCCCAAATATTCTAAGGGACTATCTGTGCTAGGCCTGTGGTAGAACCTTCTGATCTCGTATTAGATTGATAGGCCAAAGTTGAACAAACTGGATCCCTACACCAGTATTATGATGTCATTGGTTCTCTGAGTTAAAAGAATGAACAACAACAACATTGGTATCTTCAAGTTCTAGTCTCTTTTACAGAATTGGAAAGGCTTTGAGGAAGGGCCAAGCTGTGGGTTGCCATATTAAGGTTGGTCATACTAAGACCAACTTTTATTCATTTGATTAATCTGCCAATGACATTTTTTCAGTTATATAAACTCAAAATTGGTATTCTTTAAGGTGTAGCATGATGGCAAACTATTTCAATGGAGAAAATACATACAATGTAAAAATAATGATGAATCCCTGAAATTGTAAAGTAATGCATATGGGAAGGCTACATGTCTGTGTCTATGTCCACAATTTAGTTTGAGTATCATTATAGCACTCAGGGCTGATTAAGAAAAGTACCAAATAAATGAATGCTGATTCACAATCTAATTATTACTTTCTCATCCTCATATGAGAACCCAGTATCAGATAAACATCTCTATCAAATATATACAAATAAATATAAAAACAAAAATTTAGTTTCTGAAAGAGTGTGTGCAAAAATTTACAAGCATTTTAAAAAAAAACTTTTTTTCTAAAAATCTAAACATCACATATTTTGTGAAAAGACCGATGCACCTTTCTCATGTCCCAACCATACTACTGTAAGTGTATTTACATGTTCTATAAAAGATGATATTCCCCAAAGCAAAAGTAATAAACTGAATTAGTTTTTTTTTCCCAAAATACTTGGAAGTAACCCAAAGAAAATGCTGATTTCTCTAAAAATGATTGTAACAAATGTTTGAAGATTTGAAACATTTGCTGGTAAAGCAGATGTTTTATTTGTCGGCAAATGTTCCAGATACTAGATGGTTTTGAGTTCAATATTTTTCTGTGCAGACAAAATTACACACACACACACACACACACACACACACACACACAGAGGATGGTATGAGAAATCAAGTCTTGTTATTAGTTTAGAGATAAGAAGTAGAGATGCTGGTTTGAGAAAGAATTAGAGTTTCAAACAGATTTGAGACAGAGTGTCAGTTTCAAATGTTGACAGTGTGTGTGTGAGTTTTAATGGTTTTTCTGTGGCAGTTGGTCTCTGGGAGTGGCAGTTAATCTCTGGGTGTGGCTGTTTTGTTACTCTGAGGTAGTTGGCAGTTACTCTCTCAGTGTGCTGGGAGGAGGTGACTTCTTTTCTCTCTCTCCTCACTGTCTGAGGTAAAAGGAAAGAAAGGAAAAACCTAAAGGAACTAAGTGATTTTCCATTTCCTAATTGGGAAACATGAGTGACTGTCTATTGCTGTTTTGTAAACTGTTTTTATATCTGAGTAGACCAAAGAAAGATCTGGTCTTTGGTTTGGACTCTGTGGAAAGGAAACAAGACTGACAGTTGGTGGGGAAGGGGCAACTGGGAGTGGCAGTTGGGTCTTGTGACTAACACTTCCTGCTGGGAGGGGCAGTGGGGTCTTGTGACTAGCACTTCCTTCCTTTTGGGTTGGACTTCCTTCCTGATGTTGGAGGAGGGAGGACCTCATTCAGCCCAGTCTAGTGTGGTGTGCCTCTTCTTGGTTCAGCCCGAAGATTCAGGCCCAATCACTTCTGAAGGTCAGAACTGTTCTTGTTTGCTTTCTGTCTACTGCTAAGATTCTGAATTAGACAAAGCGAGGACTGATATAGAGTAGATGGGAGTGGGAGAAACCCTCCGCCAGCCTCTGGGGCCTGGCCTCAGATCTGAAGCTGAGGAAAAAAAACTCCAATCCCAACTGGTTATTAAACTTTATATTATTTGAATTCACAGTCAGATAATTGGCCTATCCTTTCTGGACATAGAGGGAGCTGAACATCAGTTCAGTCATTCAATGACAAACAGTCCTAATCAGACCCCTGCTGCTTCCTCTCAGCAGGGGGCATCTCTTTCTTTTGCCTCACCAAGCATTATTCCCTCTCTCCCCTCAACTCCTCCATACCCTGATACAAACCTCCCATTATCCCCTGTTTTTTTTCAATTCCCCATTTCCTTTCCCAATAAATATAACAACTCCGCGTCTGTTAAGGTTCAGAGTCCTAACTTGGTTCTTGCTGTGGCTCAGCCAGCTAGCCTTTTTATGAATTGGTGACAAAGTTAAGAGTTATATACTTTGTATAAAGATAAATAGTGTTCAGTTTATTGTAGAATAGTGAAAATTTGGGTTAGTCAGATCAGGAAGGATCGATGTAGCCTATGAAAACAAGAGGACCAATTCTGTGCAGAACCAGGGAGTTTTATTTGGGTGGAGTTAGAATCCCTTAGAGTTAGAAATCCATTTTCCCCCCTTATATTGTCAATAAATAGTTTATTTTTATATAACAAGAGTCTCCTTAATGTCTTTGCACCTGAACCTGAAGAGAAGTTCACTTAGGAGCTTCATTTCAATTATATAAACTGAAGATACTTTGTAAGCACAGCATAAAGAGTATCTAATCAGTTTATAATCAATAATCAATTCGTTGCTATATTATTTTTACAGTTGTGGTGAGTTAAATAGGACAAAGAATGATTTTGGCCAACTGCCAACTTGTGCAGTTGGAACCATTATCATGGCAAACAAACAGCAGCTAGAACTGAGTTTTACTGTGAGCTGTAGTGACAGTGAACTGAACTCTAGGTGGCTCCAAAACCCATCTCCTAGTCAACTTGTTTAAAAGGCTTTGTGTTCTCAGAAAAGCTGGTGAATTAGCTGCATAAAATCACCATAGGTCTTTTTCTGTTAAATATGGCTTTTCTGTCAAATTTCTTTTTCTTTATTATACCAGAATATATACAAAATTCACTTGCCTATGACTTTTTAATGCCATTACTCTCATTGACACTCCTGGAACTAATCTCTTATGTCCCTGTGCTAGCATTGTTTTTCTTGTGTTTTTACATGATGATCAAATCTTTGGCAGTCATTTTTAAACATTTAAAAGGAAACATCAAGCAAGCTACTGTAAAGAATGATCTAACATTAAAAGTGAACTATCTAGAGACTAAACTAGATAGAATAGAAACTTAATATGAGGAATTACTCAAAGCTAAAGGGAAAATGACCGAAATTAAAGAACATGAAGCAAACTAAATTAGAGGGTGCAATTAAATCAGATAAACCAACTAAATTATAAATGGAAATTGAAGCATTAGAAAACACACCAACTCATATGTTTCCTTTAAGGGAAGTATCCATAGTGTCCCCAGAGTGTGGTGTCCTGAATATCATATGCCACAGAAGGTTTTTACAAACAGATATAGACAGTTTTAAGAAAAATTCCCCAAAATATGAAGAAGAACCAATGGATGTTGTAAAGCAGTTTAAGTGCTTAATTAAGCTTAACCATCCTTCTTATTTGGACTTTGACATCCTTATGGATGAATTATTGACAAAGAGGGAGAAATAGTAGATTATAGAGTACACTAATAGGAACTCCTGAATTGCCAATTGGCAAACCTAGGATCCTGGGTGGGAAGCTGACTTGTTTGTGGGGTACAGAGACTTAATTACAGCCAGGGAGGCAATAATTGAAACTATGAAACAAAATTCCCAATGCCCAGAAACCTGACCTAAATTTGAATGCCTAAAGCAGGAAATGGGAGAGATCCCCTCCACTTTCCTTGATAGAATTATTGACTGTGCTGAAAAATGGATTGGGTTGGATATTTTAACAGAGGAAAACATAAATCACATTTGCAGGCAGTTTGTGAAAAATGCATGACCTGCTATCCAAAATTATTTTCTGAGTAACTGTCCAAATTGGTTTGATATGGGTCTTGATGAAATTTTGAGAATTCCTAATTATGTTTTCTAAGATGAGAAAGATACGTAATCAGAAGAGAAAAATGATATAATTGATAACTAAAGAAATCAGAGCTTAAATTAAAACTGAAATCCAACAAAGAAAAAAACAGTAGCTGCATTAAGAACTTATAGAAAACCCAGAAATAACTACAATCCCAGACAATACAGACAAACCCCAAGATGTTATCTTTGTGACAGATCTGGTTATCTCATGAGTGCAGATTTATTCTTTGTACAAACTTCAGGGGAAACCGAGACAATAGATTTAATCACTTTAGTGGATTCAGGCAAAATCAATATAGAAATTATGTGTTTAACAACAGATTCAATAATGGGGTTAACAATGCATTCCAGTATTGGAGACCAAATTACCAAAATTTTGATACTGGAGGCCACTATTATTCACAAGCCCCAGACATGAAAACATACAAGACTATATCAAAGCAGGTGCAATCCAAAATATTCCCAGGTAGCTGGTGTGAATCCCCAAAACTTGATATGCAAAAAGGTGCAACTTCATTATCACGGTGTACCAAGGACTGTGCAGTTATTGATCTAGTATATGGAGAAAATGGACTAGGAAGTATAGGCAATGAAATAAGAAGTAGTTAAAATTACAAAGAGATTTTAAAAATATGGCAACTAGTAGGGGAGAAATCAATGAAGAATTAGAGAATGAGGAACAGGAACAAGTATTGAATTTTCCCAATCCTGATGTGTTAGCTCCTGTAATACCTGTCCATTCTCCAGAAAATAGTACAGAACCCCATGTAACCCTAAAAATATGAATCCAAGTTTACAATTGTCTCTTGGACACAGGTGCTGCCAATTCTGTGTTGCAGAAATCCCCTGAAAAGTGCAAAGCAGTGGGTTTAATGGACGTTGTGGGTGTGACTGGAAAATCACAAAGAGTAAAGAAATTAGAACCAAGAATGTTTTCATTTGAACCTCTAAGTGTAGACCACTCTTTCCTCTAAATGCCAAATTCCACAGTAAATCTAATGGGTAGGGATCTTCTTTATGAATGGAGAGAAAGTATTGTATGTAGACCAACTGGAGATATTTCTTTGAAACTTTCAGAAGAATCCCTGAACCTTTTCCCTGTATTATTCCTGGATACAGTACAGCCAGATGGGGAAGGAAATAACATCTATCAGATACCAAATGATATTCCAAAAGGCTTATGGACTACAGATTCCACAGATGTAGGTTTATTAAAATCCGCAACCCCAGTTAAAGTACTGACTAAAGGAGGTTCACCACCATGCATTCCACAGTACCCACTTAGTAAAGAGGCTATTGATCAGATCATCCTGATAATAAACTCACTATTGCATCAAAACATAATAATACCATGCATCTTTGAATATAATCCCCCAATTTTAATTGTTAAGAAATCCAAGCTAGATGCTGGAGGACAAATAGTTCATTTATTCATTCAAGATTTAAGAGCTGTTAATCATGTAGTAAAATCTTACCCAGTTGTACCATGTCTTGCTACCATCATTTCATCTATCCCAAGTCATGCAAAATATTTTACTGTGGTTGATTTATGTTCTGCTTTTTTTTCTCAATACCAATACACAAAGACTCACAGAAGATATTTGCCTTCATGTGGCAGGGAAATAAATACTCATGGTCACATTTGTCACTTGTGAAAGACCTCCATTGTTTTCCTAAATCTTAAACAAAGTTTTGAAAAACATCCAGTTCAAGGACAGTAAGCTCATTCACTTTATAGATGATCTACTTCTAGAGTCACCATCTGTAAAAGTGTGCCAGCGTGATAGTAAACATCTTCTGTGTGAATTCTACAAGAGGGGACACACAATATCAAAAGCTAAACATTTTAATGGTGTCTTCCTCACATAGACCATTTAGGGTTTGTGCTCTCTGAGGGGGCCACAAGCATTTCCCAAAAGAGAGTAGCAGATACAGAAAAACTGAGTGCCCTTAAGACAAAAGGGCAACTCAGAACCATCTTAGGAAAAACAGGTTTTTGCAGACAATGGATACCTAATTATGGTGAACTTAATTAAAGAATTAATTAAAGAAACCACTGACTGCTTTAATGAAAGACCCACTGAAGGTAAAACCAGAGCATTTGCAAGCAATTCCAAAATTAAAGGAAACAAAATTATCAGCTCTTGCTCTTGGTATTCCTAATTATTCAAAACCATTCTCACTTTGTGTCCACAAGTAAAAGGGAATAGCTTCAGTAGTTTTGATGAAGAGCTTAGGACCAAACCAATGTCCTAATGCATATTATTCTGGTCAACTAGATCCCATAGCTACACACACACTCATGTACCTCCCTTTGCAATTTAGAACCACAGAAATTTGTCTGAGTGATTTGCCCAAGACATAGCTACTATGTATCAAAGGTGGCATTAAATCCATGTCTTTAGGAAGAGAGAAAGAAAGAGACAGTAAGAGAGGGTTAGAGAGAGGGAGAAAGCGGGAGGGATAGAGAAAGGAAGAGGGAGTTATAGAAGGAGGGAGAGAGAGAAAGAAGGGTGGGGGAGAGAGAGGTGATAATTGGGGAAAGTGAAGCAAACTATTAGAAAATATGGAAGCATAATGAGTCAAGGTTACAGACTTTTGCTAAGAATGCCCTACTTTGACAAAATCACAAAATTGAACACTTATGTATATATAAATACACATTCACTACTATATTGCATTTTATTTCTATCACGCATATATTTCCCCCCAGATTGCTTGTTAATGCAATTTTCTCTTTTTTTTAAAAAAAAAAAACCCTTATCTTCTGCTTTAGAATTTATACTAAGTATTATTTCCAATGAAGAAGGATGGTAAGGGCTAGGCAATTGCCCTGGGTCACACAGCTAGAAAATATCTAAGTCCAGTTTTGAACCCAGCATTTCCCATCTCAAGTCCTGTTGTCTTATCTACTGAGCCACTTGGCTACCTCTTGCCACACTTTTCAGCAGTTGTTTTCTGACATTTGTTATCTACTCTTCTTCTCTTCCACCTCCCCAAGAGAGTAGGTGATAACGATAGAGATTGCATGTATGTCATCATACAGTACACATTTCTCTGTTCATCATGTTGTGAAAGAAGACACACATTACTTACTTTAGAGACAATTCATGGAGGAAACACAGAATCTGTATTCATAGTGTTAATTCTTTCTATGGAGGTAGATATCTTTTTTGTCAAGAATCACATGGGATTGCCCTTGATCTTTGTGTTGCTAATAATAGTTGTCATTCACAGTTGACCATAGTACTTTATTGCTGTTTCTCTGTGTACAATCCTCTGCTGGTTATACCAGCTTCACTTTGTATCACTTCATTTAAGTCTTTCCAGGGTTTTTTTGTCATCCTCTTTGCCATTTCTTATGACTCAGTATATCTCATTACAGTCATATACCACAGTCTGTTCAATCATTCCCCAATTGTTGAACATCCTTTTAGTTTAAAAAAATTATTTAATTGATTAAGGGAATTTTCCCATGGTTATATGATTTATGTTCTTTCCCTCCCTCCTCCCACCCCCCTCCCATAGCCAATGTGCAATTCCACTGGGATTTACATGTGTCATTGATTAAGACCAATTTCCATATTATTGATATTTGCACTGAGGTGATCATTTACAGTCTACATCCCCAATCATATTCCCATCGAACTACATGATTGATCATATGTTTTTCTTCTGTGTTTCTACTCCCACAGTTCTTTCTCTGGATGTGGAAAGCATTCTTTCTCATAAGTTCCTCTGGATTGACCTGGATCATTGCATTGCTACTAGTAGAGAAGCCCATTATATTCGATTGTACCACAATGTATCAGTCTCTGTGTACATTGTTTTCCTGGTTCTGCTCCTTTTACTCTGCATCAATTACTGGAGGGAGTTCTAGTTCACATGGAATTCCTAATTCTTCCAGTTCATTATTCCTTTGAGCACAATAGTATTCCAGCACCAAGAGATAGCACAATTTGTTCAGCCATTCCCCAATCTAAGGGTATCCCCTCATTTACCAATTTTTTGCCACAACAAAGAACGTGGCTATAAATATTTTTGTACAAGTCTTTTTCCTTATTATCTCTTTGGGATATAAATCCAGCAGTAGTATAGTTGGATCAAAATCCCTTTAGTTTCCAGGTATTTGCTACCACCAAAAAACCTTTTTTCAGTTTGAACAAGTAGGTCCTTTTTTTTTCTATCTTTGATCTTTTTGAGATACAGATCTAGTTGTGGTGTTGCTGGATCAAAGGGTGTGTAGAGTTTTATAGCCTTTTCAACAGGATTCTAATTATACTTCAGAATGGTTGTATAAGTTCATAGCTCCACCAACAATGTATTAGTGTCCCAGTTTTTCTATATCTCATCCAACATTGATCATTTTCCTTTATTGTCCTGTTAGCCAATCTGACCATTAAGAGGTGGTACCTCAGGTTTAATTAATAGTGATTTGGAGCATTTTTATATATGACTAAAGATGGCTTTAATTTCTTCATCTGAGAATTACTTGTTCATATTCTTTAACTGTCACTTTGAGAATGCTTTATATTCTTAGAAATTTGACTCATTTCCCTGTATATTTGAGAAATGAGACTTTTGCCAAACACTTGTTATAAATTTTTTCCTTGTTTGTTGTTTACCTTCTAATCTTGGTTACCTTGGTTTTGTTTATGCAAAATCTTTTAAATTTAATATAATCAAAGTTGCTACATATTTCTACATCAAATATATGACAGATACAGATTCTATATTTATTTAATACAAATAGGCTATGGAACTGTGAAACTTTTCTTGAACCCTATAAATAATTTAAACATCTTTAACTGAGAACAGAATGCAATCACAATGCTCCATATATATGTATGTATAATTTTAAGTAGGAAATATATTGCACAAATACTTTTGTTGTTATTTATTGCCTCTCTCATTTTTATTCTTAACATTCTTCCATTTGCCAAAATGTGGTGACAATGTTCATTTCAGTCCAATTCTTGAAAACTGGCGAAAGGTTTTTAATGAAGGGTTGACCTTCAGTAGTGATTGCTATTGAGTTTTAGAAAGAAAGAAGGAAAAAAAGATTACTTTTCTCAATATTTGGAAGCTACTCTATTAGGATTTGCTTTGTCACTAGATTTCATATTTGGGCATAAGCATTGTTTTAGTTCCAGGAAAGAAGAAATCACTTATCTTCTTTTCTTTCTTTGACCCAGTCAAATGATCAACTCCTCATTTACATTAAACTTTTGTAAACTTGGCAAAAATGAACATATTTTATTGTATTCCTCAAAGTAAAAAGAAATGATGAGCATGAAGAAACTAGAAAAGCATGGTAATACTTATATTAATTGATCAGATAAAGTAAGCAGAACTAGATAAATAATAGACTCATTGATTACAGAAATATTAAATGGAAAGTACATTAGAAGTAACTGAGCACGGAGGTAATTATGATATACAAACTGGTCTCAATGAAGACCTAAGAAAATATTTATCCCTCTGAGCAATCGATCTGTGGGAAACTCTCACCAGAGACTTTGCCTTTACTCAATTGATGTTTATCCATAGATAATTTTGCAGAACTCCTTTTTTTTTCTGCTCTTAAATTTTAGAGGGTTTTTTTGGTTATATATTGTGAATTGGTGGGGAGGCAAGGGATATATTAAAAAGGATGGTGGTATAGAACATAAAATATCAATAAAAATAAAATGAAACAATGCTGTGCATCCCCAAATCTTGGCTTGTGAATTGATACATGAGAGAGGAAAGTCAAATGTAATTCTGTTTCAAAGATATTAGAATATTAGGAAAGAGGATTGTATAGGGAGGAAAAAGTGAAAAAAAAACTTGTTTTTATGTAATTTGAACTGGAAATGACAGAGGAATATCCAATGGATACTCTAGGAAGCTGGCTCTATTGACCATCATTGGCCAGGGTTTGGGAGAAGGCAAAGTTATATTTGGGAATTAGTGATTTTCAAACAGATAAAATGAAAAATGAACTTCCAGTTATTAAGCAATTTACCACTAACTTTCAGTTATTAATTTTTAAACATGAAATCATATAAGAATAAAATTCTCATCTAATCCAAAACCTCCATTTCAACGTTCTACCCAGATTTTTTTGGCAGTAGCTAAAGATAAAATGATTGAAGTGTTATTTCTTCTTTTTATTGCTTGCCTTCTGGAGGAATGAGATGGAGAAAACAAATAAGATCCACTGGTAATGAGACTGCTAGATTGCTCTACTCTGCGTAATAGAGCTATGTCTGTATTCTATTTTCATTAATAATATAAGGCCCAGTTAGCTGCAAATTTGGAATATTAAAGTTAAATCAGCTCTTTTAAGTTTACCATAGTCAATATCATTCAATAAACATTAAATGTCTACTATATGTAAAGCATTGTAGATCAGGGATGCAGATAAAAATGAAGAACCTTGAGGCCCTGCTTTAATGATGTTGTTTGTTGGCCACTTATAGCATTTTCTGGAGATAATCACTCCCTGATACTATGATCACTTTTCCTTTGATGAACTTAAGAATATTATGTAAAATATGGTAGATCTATTACTATTTCCACACTATAGTTATATCCTTGGCTGTATTTTTTAAAGTTAAAATCTTAATATTTGTGTTGTTCAGAAGTCAGACACGTGCCCCATTGAAAAATACATATATTTATTTATAATAATTGAAAAATATTTGAGCACAGATAAAATATAATTGTTTAAGATAAACTTGGCCTATTACCTTTATAAATTATTCATATCTTTATCCAAGTAATACTTGTTTCTTATAATGCTTCTAGATAAAAAAGAATCTTAACCTGTCCTATATTTTTATTTTTAGAGTTGACTTAAATTTTATTTTAATGAACAATGGAAAAAGAAAATAAAGAGATCAGTTGTTCAGATTTCCTTTTTTTAAAAGACTATTTCACAGGTCTTTTGAAACAAATACAGCAGAATGAATTTTTCTGATTTATGTTTATTTGAGACTTAATATTTTTATATTTCAAAAGTTCTTACTTTATTATTACTGTTTACTGATATAATATTGTTAGCAATTTGAATTTCATATTTGTGGTAAGAAATTAATCTTAGTTTAGTTGCCCCCCGAGTCTAAAATGTTGCCTTGTAAAGCTGACCTCACATAAATATAAATCACTATAACTGCTTGTTCTTTAATTATGTATTAGTGTATTGTATTTGTATGCCAGATGAGAATATGAGTATCTTAAGTTATAATGTAGTGGAGGTCATTAAATCCTCCTACTATAGAGATATTTAGTTGGGGTGTATTACTGTATAGAATGACAAAATAAAATATGTTAACCTTGATTGCCTTGAAGTATAGTTTACTCATACATACACATTTGCAATTAGTTATTAGTATGTTTAGAGAAGAAAGTGCCATTATTAACTGAGATAATTAATTTTGTCATATAATGAAAATTTCTCACAAAAAGGAGTTTCCTTGTTTCAAATATATAAAGTTAATTATAAGCAATTGCATTGGTTTCTCTCTCTCATATGTGTCTTTAGAAATAAAAACATTATTAATCAGGGATTTTCAATCTTCAATACCAATCCAGTCAAATACAATCTCAGCTAACTTTGAGAGAATTCACAAAGTAAATATTTAGTACTGTTAGAACTAAGAAAGTACATAAAACTATTACCTCAGAACTTCCCATCCTTAAGAAAGCCCACAGCTTCCAAAGTTCTTGAAAAATTATAGTTATAACACTTTATATAAAATATATAAGATGTTGTAAATCAGAAAAAGAAAGGCAATTAGAAATGACTTGTAATGATGGCAGGTTTATAAATCTGTTTGCCTCAAATTCTCTTGGTTGTCTTTATACAACCTAGGCTGAGAATGCCTAAAGATGAATGTAATCTTAATGTTTGGTCTCTCATAGACTCAGAATTTTAGAGCAGAAAGGGGGCTTTTGAGGTCATATTGTTCAACAACTGCATTTTTTCAGTGAAATTATAGATCCCAACTTATGCTGATAATTAGTGTTCAATTTGGACTAGTGCTCAGGTCACTATTCTGCTTTTGCTTTGCTATCATTACTATGGATTCCTATTTTGACTTAGGGTTTTATTGTGGTGCTGAGAGCTTGAAAGGTCCCTTTTAACTGGTGCTAATTACCCAGACCATTATTATTGTATTTGATAATGTTATTGTATTCATTACAAAATACAAAAAAAAGACCTTCAGAATATTTCAGAAGTAAATAATGTTGATTTTGACATATTACATCTGATATTATAAAATGATTGTCCCCTTATCGTCATTACAACTTTTTTTCTGGTATCTGGTTCTACAATTCATATTTTCCCTTTCTCCCTCTTCCTAACCTCTCTTCCCCCCCCTCTCATCCCCTCTTTCTCTCTCTCTCTCTGTCTCCCTCTTTGTCTCTCTCTCTCTCTCATTCTCCCTCTCTCTCTCCCCTTCCTAACCTCCCTCCCTCCCTCTCTCTGTCTCTGTCTCTGTCTCTGTCTGTCTCTCTGTCTGTCTCTCTCTCTGTCTCTCTCTCTCTGTCTCTCTCTCTCTCTGTCTCTCTCTCTCTCTCTCTCTCTATCTCTCTGTCTCTCTCTCTCTCTCTTTCTCTCCCTCACTCTCTCCCCACCCCTCTCTTCCTCCTCTCTCTATCTTTCTCTTTCTTCCCCCCTCACTATGTCTCTGTCTCTCATTCTGTCTCAGTCTCTTTCCTTCCCTCTTTCTTCTTCACCCCTCTGCCTCTGCCTCTGACTGTCTCTCTTTCTCCTTCCCCTCTCTCTTTTCTCTCTCTCTACCTCTCTCTCTTTACTTAACTTTATCATCTCCCCATGTTCTCCCAGTCTGTCTCTCATTAACAGCCAAGTTCCTTTAAAAAGCTGCTTGATAATTTCTGTTTGTTTCTCATTTTAAACATCAAATAGAGAATTTTATTTGAAAATGGTTTTTCATATACCTGAATTTTCTTTTTAAATTATAGAATCAGTTATTTCAGCTAGGTGGCTCAGTGGATTGAGAACCAGGTCCAGAGACAGGAGGTCCTCTGTTCAAATGTAGCCTCAGTCATGTCCCAGCTGTGTGACCCTGGGCAAGTCACTTAACTCCCATTGCTTGGCCCTTGGAACCAATACTCAGTATTGATTCTAAGATGGAAGGTAAGGGTTTATAAATTCTTCATGTAATTTTAAAAGTTGTCTTGCTTTTCTATAGTTCTTTCTGACCTTGGTCATTTCCTCCTCTCTCCTCCCCTTCCCTCCCATGCCATCCCATCAAACAAGGCTTATTTTATATTTTGTGTAGTTGGGCAGCTAGGTGATGGGTAGAACACTGGGCCTGAAGCCAGCAAGATGAGTTCAAATGTAGCCTCAGACATTAGCTGTATGATGCTAGGCAAGTCTCTAAGCCTGTTTGCCTCACTTTCCTCATCTCTCAAGTGAGCTGGAGAAGAACATGGTAAACCACTCCAGTATCTTTGCCAAGAAATCAAATGGGATCATGAAGAGTGTGACTGGACAATAACAATAAACTCTTAATTCTACCTCCACTTCTTTAATCTAGCACTTAATTTCTTTTTAATTTTAATTTTCCTCCATAATTATTGTTTAATTTTTAAGGTTTTTGATTCTTACTTTCTTCCAGAAATTCTGTCTGACTTTGTTTGTCTTGTTTTGTTTTCAAGTAGTTGCTGCTAGGTATTAGAGAGTTATTATCTCTTTCAGAGTTTGTATCTTGGGTGTCCCTGGCTCTACAATAGACCTTTATCTGTAGTATATTTTTTGTTTTCTCATTCTTCTAGACTTAATTCCTAAATTAGGACTTTATGTAAGGCTTAGGTTACATTCATTTCTTTATTTTTTTTAAACCCTTACCTTCCGTCTTGGAGTCAATACTGTGTATTGGCTCCAAGGCAGAAGAGAGGTAAGGGCTAGGCAATGGGGGTCAAGTGACTTGCCCAGGGTCACACAGCTGGGAAGTGTCTCAGGTCAGATTTGAACATAGGACCCCTGTCTCTAGGTCTGACTCTCAATCCACTGGGCTACCCTGCTGCCCCCACATTCATTTCTTGAGGGAATATTGACACTTTGTGTTGTTCTGATCTGTAGTATTCAGTATGCTGCCCCTGCTTTCCACATGTATTCAGGTTTTTATCTTTTAGGTTCTCAGAGACCTAAGATGCTGCAACATTTGAGCTGACATAAGATTTCTGTGATAAACCTTCCTCTGATTGTTACTCTGCTGGCTTTGTAGGCTCTTGACTTCAGTTTTGATCTGGGAAACAACTACAGATTTTCCCCTGGGTTAGAGTTCCAGTGGACAGTTGTTGGCCCCAACATCTCTCAGCTAGTTGGCAAGCTTTCCTCTTTAAGAGCAATAGAACACTAGGCTGATCACTGTTACACCAATCTTGATGTAATTTAAAATATATTTTAAATAAAATGCACATAACATAAAATATTTAATTAAAATAATATTTTATGTTTATAATCATATTTTGATATGTTTATATTGCAAAATATCACCTTATAAATATTTGCTGATTATCCCATCATTCAGGAACACATCACAGTGGATTCAGACCATGACTCTTCTATGGTAAACAAAATGTAATATAAATATGGCTTATTTAAAACATTTCCAAATCATTTAGTAAGCAGATCACCTTATAGCTTAATATTCAAAACCATACATGTAAAACTGATCACTTAGCATAGTGTCTGGTATGTATAGTCTAATATTTGCTTCATGTTCAGGGTTTTTTTTTTCATTTATTGTGACGTGTTCTCTTATTTTACTGAGTGTTATAGAATAGATAGCCTTGATGTCTCAGCCACAGAAAGTGTTAAACCAGGAAGAAAACTAAATGCCCCCTTATTTTTATCGACGAGGAAGCATTAGAAGCCTAGAGAAGTTGTCACTTGTCTTATGTCCCAGAACATGTTTATAGAAGACTGGCACTAGACTCCAAGTGTTCTGACTCATTGCTTTGTCCTTCCCACCAACCACATTGCTTCTTTTTCCATTGTACCATGTTGTCTTGTGCCTGGATTTGATTCTTTTGTTTAGATTTATGAAAGAAAGGGTCAGGTTTTGTTCTGTAACTTTTATATTCCTACTCTGAAGTAAGAATATAATTGTGTAGGAGTAACCTCTTGAAAATTGACTCAAATAAAGAAACACAAAACTTTGTAATGATCAATACTTATTTTACTGAAGTAAATAAAAATATATATAAGGATGCCAAATACTTTTAAGACTAACCAGAATGTTAAAGACAGATTTATTAGAATTCACCTGAATTTTCCTTCTGCTGCTTAGTTATCAAGTGTTATTGCTTCCATATTCTCATTGTGGTTATGCTATAATTTCAAACAAACAAAAATAATGTACAGCCAGGTTATTGTGTTATATCTTTTTATCATTTTATACTGATTATTCACAGATTCATATAGCCAGCTTTAGTTTCTTCCCTGAGCTCTGGTGCCATGTTACTAAATGCCTTTGTCCTGTAGACTTCCCAGACATGACCAAAACAAAACCTCTCATCTTTTCCTCTCCTTTGTTTCTCCAAAAGGAAATCCAAGTGATATAACTCCTGAGAGTTCAATTCTTGTCTCCTTCCATTGGATAATGGTATCAGTGTTACTTTGGATATTTTTAAAAAATGAAGTAAAACTTTTTATTCATATAAGTTGCTACTGTTAAGTACATAATTTCTCAGCAATTTATTGCATTTTAGTTCCTTTTAATATTAACATTTGTGAAGTATCATTTACTGCCTTTGTTATAGCTTAGCTATTTGGTATGTTTTATCATTTTTGTTTCCAAAAACATTGTTGATCTCAAAATCAAATGTAGCACTATAGGTAAAATTATAAACTGGCTGAAATACTATTCTAGTAAATGCATTTTGTTATATTTTCTTTTGTACCTAAATCCCATAAGAAACTGTATGTGATTTAGTATCAGTTCATAATTTCAGATTTCCTTTCCTTCACATACTATTCTGAAATATTGGGACATGGGATTTGTTCAAGGCTGCTAATAATTTTAACTATAAAATATAAGATGTTTGTATATTGGCTGTTATATGGTTTTACTTCTTCTTATATTTTAAGTTTTATATACAAAAGAAAGGAAAAGCTAATGGCAATGGTAATGGTTTCAATTTTAGATAATGGGACTGGTGCTCAGAGAATTTGTCACCAACCTGATATTCACAGACTTTTTAGACTTGTAGAACTACCAACATTTTAATTAAAACCATGGAGTACTCAGATTCATGAAAATCATCAGTACTACCTCTTCATATTACATAAGAGAAACTGGCATTCATTGAGACTTGTAAGAGCTTTAACTCTGCCAGCCTCTTGTTAAATTTATTTGGTTGGACATGAATATTTAATAGGTGGTCACCAGGGATTTAATTTCTAAATCCCAAAATGAATTACTAAAGTAAAATGGAATTTAAGGTAGTTTATTTTTACAATAGAGGGAAGATAAAAAGGAATGAGAGAGAGAGAGAGAGAGAGAGAGAGAGAGAGAGAGAGAGAGAGAGAGAGAGAACAGGAAAGGAGTCTCAAGATGATGGGCCTTTCTCAGAGGTTCACACCTCCAGAAATGCAGGGAAACTAAGTCCACCTTTCACTCACCAAGGTGACTGTCTAAAAGAAAATCAGTCTGTGGTCTCTCTTGCATGAGCTCCTCCAGGGGTCCAGTTCCATAGCCAAGTGTCTTCACTCCAAGTCTGAGTGTCTTTTTTCCAGTCTCTCCTCAAATGTCTGTCTTCCAGTTTGACTCCAAGTGAATGATTGAAGCCTCTCCACTGAGTGACTCTTCTTCACTCTTGATTTGGAGACTAATCCTCCAGTCCAACTCTGAGTCAGAGTTCTTCAATCTGCATCCTCCCTCTGGCCTCTGTGGTCCTCTATTTAAAGATCCTTTTCTCTTGTATCACCTCCCCTAAATTTCACATCTAACCAATCACAGCAGATGCTCTCTCCAGGATTGCCCACTCTTTAGTTCACACCTTTTTTTTGGTTAGATTATACCTTTTTTGGTTATATCACACCTTTTGTAGTTAGTTCGCACCTTTAGCAATTAGTTACTTTTTGTAGATTAAAATGGGTAGAGCTACTTCAATTACTGAGTTAACACTTTTGGGGATTGAAATCTAAAAATAGAATGGGGATTACAATCCAATCTTCTTAATAAATGAAGAGTTAAGTACCTTCATTGTTACAATCAGGGGATTACAATTTAATCTTCACAATCATGGAAGAGCTAAATATCTTCATTGTTACAATCAGGGGTGAACTAAATCCAATCTTCACACTCTCCTTTAAGAACCCAAAGTCACCTCCATTCTAGATTGAGGATTAGAGTAGAATTTCAATGGTGATATCTAATATTGGTATTAGAGAAAGAAACCTTATTGAGACAGCTTTCTTTTCTACTGGTTCTAGGTTAGTCTATATAAAACTCCTTTTTATTCCTTCATTTTGAAAAAATGCAACTTAAATTTGTATATACATAAACATCATATCACCTGACAAAACAGGTGATAGAATATAATAAAGAAATACAATATAATAATATCTTTTCCTCTTCTACATCCATCAAACTACCCAGAGATGTTAAGGTGTCCTCTGTTTGATTGAAGACCTCTAAGCATATTATGCAGCTGTTTGTTTAGATGAAGGTAAATGTCTCTTTCAAGATAAAGATTTAAAGGATCAGTGGCACAATCAATTAAAAACATAATGATTTTATGTTATAAAGTGATAATCATTGAAACAATCTTGTATTATCTAAAACATAGAGTGGTGGATCAATGAAATATATCATGTAACAAAACCTAGTAATAAATAACAATAATAATTTAGTGTTTATAAATCAAAGGATCTAAGCTTTTGGGACAGGAATTTACTATTTGACAAAAATTGTTGGGCAAACTGGAAAACAGTATGGTAAAACCTGGAGATAGATCATCATCTCATGTTGTATATACCAAGATAACTTCAACATGTATCTATGATTTAGACATAAAGTGTGATACCATAAGCAACTTAGAGAAACATGGAATAGTTTACCTGTAAGATCAATGGATAAGATAAGAATTTAGGACTAAACAAGAGATAGAGAGCATTATGGAATATAAAATGGATAATTCTGATTATTTTAATTTGAAAGGTTTTTATAGAAACAAACCCAATGAAACCAATATTAGAAGGAAAGCAGAAAACTGAGGAAAATTTTTTATATCAAATATCTTTTTATATAGATCTTATTTCTCAAATAAATAGAGACCTGAGTCAAGTTGATAAAAATATAAGTAATTTTCCAAGTGATTAATGGTCAAAGAATACGGACAGGTAATTTTTAGATAAAGAAATCAAAGCTATCTGTAGTCATATGGAAAAATGCTCTAAATTGCTCTTTATTATAGAAATGGAACTTCAAACAACTCTGAGGTCCCATCTTTTACCTATCAAATTGACCAATATGGAAAAAAAATGAAAATGATAAATGTTTGGAGGGAATGTGGGAAAATTAGGACAATAATGCACTGTTTGTGGAGTTATCTGATCCAACCATTCTGAGAAGCAATTTGGAACTATATCCAAAGAGCCATAAAACTTGTGCAAACCCTTTGACTCAGCAATACCACTACTAGGTCTGTATGCAAAGGAGATTTTTTTAATGGAAAAGGACTTATTTGCACAAAAATATTTATAGCATTTATTTTGTGGTAGCAAAGAATTGGGAATTGATGGGATGTCCATCAACTGGGGAATGGCTATCAAGTTGTGCTAAGCAATTTTTATTGAATACTACTGCACTATAAAAAATGATAAGCAGGAGGGTTTCAGAAAAACCTGGAAAGACTTACATGAACTGATGCAAAGTGAAATAAGAAGAACCAGAAGAACATTATTGACAGTAAGAAGAATATTGTATGATAAACAAGTATGAATAACATAACTATTCTCAGTGATAGAGTGATTCAGGACAATCCCAAAGACTTATGATGAAAAATGTCATTTCCCTCCAGAGAAAGAACTAATGGAGCCTGAGTGCAAATCAAAATGTACTATATTTCACTATTTCTTCATTTCTTATTTGTTTGAGATGTCATCCTCAAAATTACTAATACATAAAAAAGTGTTTTACATGATTGCACATGTAAAATCTATATCAGATTGCTTACCATATCAGGAAAGGAGGATGACAGGGAAGGGAGGAGAAGAGAAAGGAAAGAATTTGGAACTAAAATAATATTAAATTTGTCTTTACATGGGGAAATGTTATTTAAAAACTCTATGATTTGTGTGTGAAATCAGTAGTTTCATTATATTTGAAAGGCCTTATCATTCAGCTGTTTCATACCAGGTTACCAATGATTTCAGTTGCCAAATCCAGTGTTCTTTTACTAATACTAATTCCTTCTTGACCTCTCTCTAGCCTTCTCTAGGCATGTGGCATGGATTGCTCCTGGTTCTCCAAAGCCAGGCACATTACCTATCTGCTCTTTCTCTCTCCCCTCCTTTTCTCTTTTACTTGGTGATCTCATATGCTCCCCTGAATTCCTTTATCATCTCGACTCAGATGATTTCCCAAATTATATAATAAACCTTAGTCTGTCTCCTGACTTCAGGGCCACATTATCAGTTATCTTTTGAACATCTCAAATTGAATGTCCTAAAGGCATCCCATATATGTCAAAACAAAACCCTTTATCTTTTCTTCCCTGCTCTGGCGTGTCTCCCACCAGTCACCCAGGTTCCCAATCTCAGTGTCATCTTCAACTCACACACACACACACACACACACACACACATCCAGTTTGTTGTTGGGTCCTTTTGTATTCACTGTTACAACATCACTCTACTTATATGGCCACCATGCTAATATAGGCCTTCATCACCTCTTGTCTAAACTGTTGCCATAGTTACTCCCTACTCTTATCCATCCTTTAAAGAACTGGTTTATGATATTTTTGTGAACTTATTGACACTCTCTCCCACATACACATATAGTCAATAAACCCCACTATCTCCCTATTTATTTTTAGGATCAAATAGAAATATCCTTTTTGATATTTAAAAGCACTTACAACCTGGGTCCATCCTCCCTTATCAGGCTTGTTATACTTCACTCCCTTCCATTTATTCTGTACTTGAGTTACATACCTCAAATTCTACCTTCTGCAAGAGATGTTTCCCAGCTCTGTTCTTCTCTTTGGAGCCAGAGTAGGGGAGGAACCTGATCATGGTGATAGAACTAAGCAGGTGGCGAAGCAGATCTTCAAATCCAGACCTTTTGACTTAAGGTGCAGTGTGAGTGCTCTGTTTAGTATTCTCACCTGCCTTTTACTTATGAAACCATAGTTGTGAAATTCTTTGTAATGAATTTCTTATGTATTTGTAGTTGCAATGATAAACAAAAATTTTACTTTGGGGCTCAATGAAAGTTTTTCTTTAGAATCCTCTGTTTTATTTTCTTCTGTTGAAATGATAAAACTGCTTCTGCTTCTACTATATTTTTATTCCTTTAATTTTTATTGACCAGTAATTATTTATAAATAAATTAAATATAGCTTAAAAGTGATGATTTTCATGAACAGAAATTTATACCTTCTATTCTTTAGTCCCCCTGATGATCTTAAGCTCATTTAACTGTCTTTGTTCCTATACTTAGAAATCTTCCAAGTCCTGAACAGAAATTGACTATTTTCACCTAACTAACACTTTGGGTCTCATAAAAGGAGCTACAAATTCATTTAGTGATAGTAAATTTTGGCTACTATTTTAGGAAATGATTTTGATCACAGTTGGGGAAGTGGGGATCAATTTTGTTACTGAAATTCTGATAAGAGTCAAATACCAATTAGATGTTTTCATGGCTATTTTAAATTTTGTGGGTGAAAAAGGAAGGCTTGTATGTTATGTGCAAACCTTTTTAACTGTAGATTTCTTTGTCTTCGTATCCAAACTGCTAGGTGTCCATAATAATAATAGGTCACATTTATGAAATGCTTTAAGATTTATGCTCTAACTTCTCAAACAATCCTTTGAAGGAGGGTAGCATATTTTCATTTCACAGCAGAATTGACAGAAACTCAGAAGTGAGTTGCCTAGGGTCACAACAGTGAAATAGCAAGGTCTAAAAGGCCAGATTGCACTGGCTCATTATGTCTTTAACGTTTATGTCCTACTCAATTTGTGCAAGTGAATATAACTAAGCACAGTTAACGAGATAAAATGATGCAAGGGAAAGAATTCTAGATGCAATGTCAGAGGACCAAGGTTCAAATCCTTGAACTGACTAGCAGTATGAATATTGGCAAGGCATTTATTCTTTCATAGTCTTAGTTTAAAGGGCTTCTTTAAAATGAAAGTATCAGATTTGAGGATGTTCCAGTCCCTTTCAACTCTATATCTATAAGTGTGTGCTCTGAACTGTTAAATGAATGATTAGTAAGGTTTATGTACTGTCACATTATCGTGTTAATGTTTGGTTCTAAGCTTGGTGACTTTTTGATGATCAGTAATCATGAAGGAAGGAATGAAGGAAGACAGGAGGAACATTGGCTTCATTTTTTGTCTGTTTCTCATTGACTGCAGCTCTAGGGAGAGAGATATAGAGCATCAGTGATGAGAATCATCTTGAGTTCCATGTTTGTTTTATACCAAGGACTGTTGTAAACTGAGTCCAACAGTGAACTTCAGTTGACAGAAAAGAGACTCCATATGTTTGAGACTCCATATGTTTGAGACTCCATATGAAGAAAAGTGATCCTGCTTCCAGTGACTTTTTTTAATAGATTGTTTGTTACCATAGTAGATATTCCAAAGTCAATCCTGACATTTCACATTGCCAAGTGTAACTGAGTTCATATAAATCACTTTGTTCAGTATTAACTGTAGATTTGCCATAGAAAGGGTAGGTCTTTCATTTTCCATTAATTGAAATTTTTTTCTTAATTTAGTTTAAATCTGTTTCTGAAATTTTACAGTAAAAATTGTTTTTTATAAATACTGAGTTCATAAATATCCTGGTTTGACAAATTGCTCTTCCTTTATCTTTGGGTCTTATAAGATGAAAAACTCTTAAGGGTATATATATGTGTATGGATACATATATATGTATAGATTTATATATAAAAGATTAAAATTATAAGATGAATTGAAAGTATAGAATAAATGTTTCTATAAGGGATGAAATATGAAACTTGTTTATAATTGTTCAAATTCTTAATTATTTAAATTGAAGAGAATTTACCTTTCTAGAACTGTGATCTCTTCCTAAGTAGCTTTTTGGGGGTATGATTCTTTGTAAACAGGAGTAAACTCTTAAAATCCCATTCCCCTTTTGTAAAAAAAAAATAGTATAGGAAAAAAAAATTCTGTGGTATCTAATTATGAACTTCAAATGTAAACAAGCCTTGGTGCTATATTATAGAAGAGTCTTTTTGGTGCAGAAATATTTAAAGAAATAACAATTACGTGTCTAAAATTAACTCACATGAGACAAAGTTGATTTATTTTTAAGTATCTTATTAAGTTAACAAGTAGAAAATAGCTATGCATTCTTTTCTAATGCTGAAACACCTTAACTAAATTAACAGAAAACAAATTTACTATTAGAATACTTGTTCTAGGAATTGATAGCGTGCTTTCCCCTTCTGGTATCCAAAATGACAAGAAATCTTTTTTTGCATTTGAATTACTTTCTGTAGGTTTATAAGAACCTAACCTTTATCCTATTATGTATCTAAAATTCAGATTAACTGAAAGAATTTTATAGTGATTAGCTGGTTAAATGTAGGACTCATCAGTATTAACCTTTATTTCAAAGATGTTGTCTTATTTTAGTGATTTGGAGCAATTTCTTTAAATGATCGTTGAGTTGCATTTCTCTTTTTGAGGACTGCCCTTGACTAATCTTTAGCTATTTGTCTCTTGGGCATTGGCACTTGTTCTTAGATATTTGTATTGATTCCCTACATATCTAGGAATCTAGATATATATCTAACTGATCTTTAACAGAGAAACTTGTGGCAATATTTGCTGCATAATTTTAAATTTTGTTCATGCAAAAACCTGTTCATTTTATATAATAAAAATATATTTACTTTATTTTAATAAATTAAATCAAACTAGCCAATTTAGTAAATTAGATAAAAAATAATCAATAACAATAAAGTTGAATGATTTTGTGAGTTAAAATTTATTAATTAAATTAAAACAAATAATACTATATATTCATTTAATCATCTTTGACCATTTATCTCCTAGGGAATGGGTCTTGTTCTTAGATATTTATATTGATTACCTATATATCTTGGATATATTACCTGTTTCAGAAAATTTTGCTGAACATATTTTTCCCATAACTGTTTGACTTCTAATTTTAACTAAATTCCTTTTATTCATGTAAAACCATTTCCGTTTTATGCGATAAAAATTATTCATTTTCTTTCCTATAATCCTTCAATCCTTTTATTGTTCAATAATTCTTTCTTTATTCATAGTTGTCTACTCTTTTTGTCTACTCTAATTTGCTTATAATTTTACTTTTTATGTTTGGTCACATGTCCATTTGGAACATATTATTGTATATAGTATAACATATTGTTTTAGTCAATTTCTGCCAATCAATTTTTTAATTTTTTTTTTGTAGAAGAAAAAACTTGGGAATTAAAACAGGAAGTCATATTGACTAATGCTTGACCACGTGTATCTTTAATGAGGTCCTACAACTTGTCATCTACTTTTGTGCCTTTTGTATTTTAAGACCATTGATATCAATAGTATATCAGTTTTCTAATTTATTGAAGTTGATACTCATTTATGTTTGCAAATTTTTGTTTGCTTGACCACATGCCAGATCCCTGAGCCAAAATCACAGGATTTTAAATTTGAAAGGAATCTCAGCACCTGCATAAAACATGAATCACATTTTTGACATTTTAACAAAAGATTGTGTAGTCTCTGCTTGGGGACTTCTCAGTGATTAAGAACTCAGTGCCTTTTGAGGCATCCTATTTTAATTTTGGACAAGATGGCTATCACTTGTGAAGTTAAGAAATTTGGTAAATTTATAGTCTATGCTATCACCTTGGTTGATAAAAATATTAAGCAAAATCTGTTCTAAAGAGAATTATATGTTACTCTCGTCAAATTGATATGAATTCATAAATCAATACCACTAAAGTCCTTTCAATTAAATTACTAGCAGATCCATTTACTTATGCTATCATCTTGTCTACATGTCTCTGTCTTGTACATAGTAATAAAATACACAACATATGTCTTTCAAAAATCAAAGTATAGTTCTATGTATTCTATCACCTTGGGTTACCAGTATAATAAGTTTTTTTTGGGGAAAAAAGATAAGAAGTTAGTCTTATATGATTTTTTAAAAAATTGGTACATCATTTCCCTTAAATGACCCCTTTCAATCCAAAAGAACTTGTTTCTTTTCCAATAATTTTGACACTCCCTCAAAATTAATGTACTTGTGTAATTAACAATTATTAATTGTCACACAAACAAATAATTGCGTAATTAACAATTATTTCAGACATCAAAGTCTGATATGATGTTGTTGTTAAGGAGCTCAAATTGATTCATATTAATGAGCTTCTTCCCTTTGTATGAATACACTTATCTCTTACTAATTTGCTATATCTTTCTATCAGTATTTAATATGAAGCATATCATTTCAATTTCTGAAAATCAGAATTACTTGTTCTAGGACTTCAGCATCTTTCCCATTCATAATGTTGTCCCCAAAATCAATGATAATGATTTAAAATCAGAAAGTTCTTTTAGTACTCAAATTATTCAGACTAAAACAGGGCAACTAAGTACTTTTACTACCCTTTTGCTTATTGCCATTGCCATATCTAGGCCAACATAGAACAATATTGCTGCTTTTCAGGCATCTTCTTCTAGTGCAACCCCCCCACCTTCATCCAGCAATTCAATGGTACAATGTAATAGAATTCATACCTCTTGCCCCTGTACTATATTACTTATATCACATGGTATGGAATGTTCACATTTAGTCAAGATTAGAGGAGAAAGTCAATTTACCAATAAATTTTAAAAATAAATCTCATCCATATTATATTAACTTGAAGTTTCATGATTTAAAAATATTAATAATAATTTGAAGACTTTTAAAAACAAGCTCTATGAAAAGATAATGTTATAATTTTTAATTGATAGATATTTTCTCTGCCTCAAATTCCAAAAAAATCATTAAGTTCTTAATTAATCTAGACTTTTAGGTAACATTTTTATTTCATATGCTATCTATAATCTCAGTGGAAAATATTGTATCTAAATAGTGTGGGGTTTACAAAAAAAAATTTTTAGGGCAAATGTGGTTGTGACTTGCCTAGGGTCATACAGTTAGTGTTGGAGGCAAGATATGAATTCAGGAAGATATGTCTTCCTGACTTTAGGATCCTCACTCTATCCACTGTAGCATCTAGTTACCCTCAGAGAGATTTTTAAGGAAATTATAAATACTTTTGTTGTAATCTATTAATGTTTTATGCTTGTATGTATGTATATGTATATATAATAATACATAAAATTCATAAAGATATAAAATATATGTCATATATAGCATTAGAAGGGAAGGAAGGTGCTAGTCACTGTGCTAAGTTCTTTACAAGTATTTCACTTGATCCTCACAAGAGCCTTGGGTAGTAGGTATTATTAATCTCCCCTTTTTACAATTGAGGAAACTGTGGCAGAGGTTATGTGACTTTCTCAGGGTCACACAGCTTGTTCATTATCTGAGGCTGCATTTGAACTCAAGTCTTCTTGACTCCAGGACCAACTCTCTATCCATTGTGCCACAGTGCTAGGCAGGTCATTAGATCTTTTTCAAACCTATTTGTAAAACTTGCCCTCTTTAGATAATAATAAAATTTAATACTTGTCTAGAACTTCAGGGTTTGCAAAGATTCAGCCTTTATAACTGCAGTAAATGATAGCTAACACCACATAAAGATGTTACTTAAAAGTTTAGATTAATTGATAAATTAGAACCAGTTCTGCAGGTAGATTTCTAACAGTGACTGCATGTGAAAACGACGAGCAGATATTTCTATTGTTTATGACATTTATGATATTTTATTGTTTATTATAATTTCTAAAACAAAAGCTGTCTCCCACCAATTCCTCAAATTCACTCAAGGTCTTCTGAAAAAAAAAATGTGGTCTCAATAGCCCTGTTCAGCATCCCAACGATCATCACTATTAAGCCAAGCATGAAACTAGCTAATGGGGTATTCCCAGGAGAAGTTGGTCACTGTGATGAACTCAGCACTGATCTCTCCCAAGAGGAGGGTTCCTTGTGGGTGCTGGAGTGACTCCACAAACTTCTCAGGCTGGTTCCATTGGGCCTATCCTAGTCCCTTGTGAAGCCTCTTAGAAAAAAAATTTATTGACTCAAAAAATTTATCCTGGGTAGTTACACAGAAGAGACTAAGTAGATGTGGAATGGCTTTTCCTAAGTTATGATGTGCATTTGTGTGTGAAAAACCATAGAATATGTCCACATCTATGTATATATAAAGTAGATTTTGCATCTCAAATTGAAAAGGAAGAGAGCAGGCTGTTTTGCAGGAGGAAATTTACAAAGCTTTTTTAGGGACCACAGGATTCCTATGGAAATAAAAGCCATTTAAAAATTTCAACATCCCACCAGTGTTTTTATATGTTTCCCAAGATGTAAGGTACAACAGTTGACTGACAGTAGGGAGCTTGGTGGGGCTGTGGTATTTGTACTGACATTAGAATAAGGGATACTCAAGTTTATATCCAGCCTCAGATACTTAGAATCTGTGTAATGGATTGTGGCCCTTCCAAGCCTCAGTTTCCCCATCTGTATAGTGAGACCTACCTCCTGAGATCATTGTGAGGCCAGATTGTGAGAGCACTTTGCCAATCTTAAAGTGCTATATGAATTCTAGCTTATAGAATGTAAAACAATATAATGTAAACAATGTTACGCCATTGGTGAATGGTATAACTCCATTCTTACTCTAGCAGTGAAGTCTTTGGGAATGTGAGGCTATAACATCTAACCAATGAGTAAACTGAGAAACAGGAATAAAAGTGTCATCTAAGAAACATATGATAAGAAGAGAAGATAGGCTAGATATGTGGTGACAGGCCAGGTGGACAAGCATTTGCCAGCTAAAGTACTCCACCAATATTCTTATGTCACAAGAAAGTGTGAAAGCCCTTCAGCACACTGGGAGGACCTCTGTGCTAGTGGACTCAGACTGTGCTAGTGAAGCAGAAACTCTAGTAGGTCCTGCTAGTCCAAAAAAAAGCTAAAAATATCATCTTCTTAAAAGCTTCCCTATTTCTTGTTTGAGGACCAAGTTTGGAGAGACTCATTACCAAGAATGTTTTAAGCTAGTGGATTTCTTGGCCATTGGAAACTCTAGAAGACCATCTCCTAAATCACAGATTTGCATTTCTGGAGGAAGTAATGCACTTAAATGAAATGTATTCTTTGATGTATTGAAGCATCTTGTATAGTCATTCTGGTGAATATTATTGCAGTAAATGTTAAGGGAAACTTACTTTTTAAGGGAAAAAATGCCAATATTATATAATACAAATGAAACCTGACTTGTTTCTCCCTGCAGTTCTTTGTTCTGTTGACCATATTACTGTTATCACCAGTATTTTAAATAATGCTTAAGTTCTTAGGAGTTGCATGTATCATATTTACATGGAGGGACTTAAGCAGTTTAACCTTGTTGACTCCCTTACAATTTCTCTTTCCTATGGAAAGGACCATAGGACCTTTCCATCTGATTTGCAGTTGCAACCTCCCACATGTTTTGTCTCTCTGGTTAGAGCATGAGCTCCACGAGAGTAGGAACTGTCTTTCCTTTCTCTTTTCATCCCCAATTTAGCACAATTCTTTGCAAAAAAAAAAAAGAAGGTGCTTAATAAACGTACTCTATTCTTTCCTTCACGTTGCATTAGATTTCCTGGGGACAGCAAATATTAAATTGGGGAGAGAATGATAATTGAATCAATCAGTCATCCCCCCGCACTAACAGGATATTCTAGTCATGATGCCTTTATCAGATGAGAACAACTCTATTGTGTTAAGTAATCAATTGTATTAAACTAATATACACCATATTGTTCCATGTGGCTCTTCTACAAAATAGCAAACCAGATCAGAACCCCAGATTATTCAAACATCCAACAGTGCAGAAGAGATAGCAGTTGCAGCTAAGGTCTTTAAAATGAATGTTTTGGGGACAGAAGAGGAGCCTCAGTCCTTTCCCTCTTCTTAACCAGATGTGGACCTAGTGAACTTTGTAAGGTTGGAGGATTTGGACTTCTCCTTAGCTTCATTTCAGCGTCCCCAGAATAGTAGTGACCAGCAGGAAGGTTTGTATTGGGAGCTGAGAGCAAATTAGATATATTATTGAATAAAGGCAATTTTAGGAGTCGGCAAAGAAACCAATAGAAAACTTAGAGGAATCTAATGAATACTCCATAAAAGTAAGAAAAGACTCCCAGCAGCCAGGATCTCTGTTAGTCCTTCATCACCTAGATCCTTTTTTTTTTTTTAACCTTCTGTCTTAGAATCAATACTGGATATTGGTTCCAAGGCGGAAGAACAATGAGGAGTAAATAGGGGTTAAGTGGTGTGTCTACAATTATACAATTAGGATGTGTCTGAATTCAAATTTGAACCCAGGTCCTCCCCCCACCCCCACATGGATTCTTTAAACTTTAACTCACTTTCCCCAACATTCAGTATGTATTTATAGGAGAGTGTGCCCTAAATTTGGGCTAATTTTTGTAGCAATTCTTTTTTATCATGCCACATTAATAAAATATATTTTAAAAGATAATTAAGTCTTGTTATCTAATTAATATTTACAGGGAGAAAGACAGTGGTTGGGGTTTATAAGCAACTGTATAAGAAAGACACTTTTACCCCCTCATGATTTAGATTTCTGAGGGGAGAAGTAATGGTCACGCTATGGGTACCTAGCTTGTCAGTGAGAATTGGAGTTTTGGATACTAGCATCAAAGCATACACTATTTAAATATAACCTAAGTAGCTTTCTAATAAGATGAAGTACTGTGAGATTAAATGGAAAGATTATGTCTAGTTGGGAGGATCAGGAACACATGGTCTAAGTTTTTCATTTAAAAATTAAGACATTTAAGTCTATATGTAGATCAAACATTTTATTTATAGAAAATACCTGACCAATTAAAGTTCTATAAGCAAGGAGATTCCCCTGAAGCCCACTTTGTAGACATTTGTGTTGAATGGATTTTCGTGATAGTGAGATTATCAAAAGGCAATTGTAGAATGGAAAGTGGCACTCTCCAGACTGAAAAGCAAGCTATTTATCAATTGTGACCAAGGAAAAGTCCCAGCTTCAACTCGCAGGGCACATTGTCTCCTCTATGACATTTTAATATGTTAGAGCTTTTGTTTCAAAGATGCAGTAGAAAAAAATCAGTTGTGAACAATGACAATGACTATTTGTGAATAGGAGTGACAGAAAGATGGAACGTTTGCAGGATGGAGTAATATTAATACTATTGATAAAAGGGAAAAGCGGTCAATATAGTGCAATAGATTGATTTTTTATGATATAACTTCTATCTTCTTTGATGGTTGTGGTTACCCTTGCCCCCAAACATAAGCTCATGTAATAGTTACAAATAAAACAAAATAAATGTTTAGCAGACAGCTGCCCAGCCAAGCTTAGCAGTGTAATAAAAAATAAAGAGCTTGGATGGCAAAATTGTTGGTTCACAGTGTTAAGAATATTGAGTTGACCTTCTGTGTTCACAGATACATGCTGTAAATCATTTCAGATATAGAAATGCATTAGAGTGACAAATGTTTCCTTGTCAATGTAATAGGCAGGAAACATAGGTAAAATCTGAGAGAAGTCAGTGGACTGTTTCTGACTGATTCAACATGTGCTTGTGATTGTTTGGCTTAGCAAATGCAAGTATGTCAGTAGCATGTCAGAGCAGATAATTAGTTCCAGTGAATTTTGTTAACCAGAATAACTGAGCATAATCATGCCAGAAAATATCATCTTTCTTTTGCCATTTGATGTATTAATTGCATCAAAAAGGTTGCCTTTGGTTGTTTTCAGAGAAGATGTACCATGTAGAAACCAGTTTTGCCCCAAATCCCTAAAATGCTATGTAATATGATGTTGCTGTTAAATAAAAATAATTTCTTTTAGATTTTGACCTTTGTCAATATAAATGACTTTTAAATAAGATAAATATAAGATAAAAATGACTTTTAAAAGAAAGAATAAACTAAATATGAAAGTTTAATGTAATGAAAATTCAGCCTTAATGAAAATGGTTTAGACTTGTATAAGTTCTTTAAGAGCCTTAAAAAAGTTGTTTATTATTCACAGTGTCTACACATAATAGGCATTTTTAGCTCATGAATCAAATTGATGACTGAATTTCAATTTTAGCATTCAAAAGTAGTAACAAATTTCATGGAAGGGGACTGACTTGTATATCTGCTTCTGTGTTCTAGAAGTAGCTCTTGAAGGATTCATAATTATTTTAAAAATTGAGCATATTATATTATATCATATTAACAAACTATTATTACTGACTGTCTAAATCTGTTATAATTATCCACTATTATTACTTACTGATTAAACATAGGGAATTTTAAAATTTGTTTTTTATAGGATTAAAATATTGGTATCCCATGTTCAGCAGAAAAATGTATATACATGTACGCATGTAGCATATATGCATATAACTATATTCATACATGTATATATGCACATGTCAAATATACATGTTATATTAGTAATAGACACAGAAATATAATTAGATATGTTTATATAGGTTTAACAATAGAAACATATTATCCTTGTTAAAAATGTATATAAGTTGGAAAGGGGAAAGGAAAGTAATACAGTGGGAAATCAGTACATATAAAATTATTGAATATATTTAACAGAGAAGGGATGAAGGGAAGGAGAGTGGGAGAAGGTGAAATCTAAATGTTTTATCTACTAAATCAACATTATCTAACTCACACTAAACTAAAACCTAAGTTCCTAAGGGCAAGTCCAACAGGGAATCAAAAACTCACAAATAGACAGTCCTTGGTAAGTCAGATACTGAAGTTTCAGGTGCGATGTCCACAGATGGTCTCATCAAAGTAGGAAGGTCAGCCACACACCTTTCTCCTTCACCTTCCAGGTTCAGAGTGACAGTTGGGGAACTGTTCCTAGGAGTTCTGACTCAATCAGGCTCAGGAAGATTCTGTTTCTCATGCCCTGTCAATCATTCTCTTGCACCCTGTAATTTCCCTTGCTACATCTTAATAACAGTAGGCCTCTGTATTTGTGGGGGGAGATACATTTAGAGACCTACTACAGATGACTGAAATACTGGATATAAGTAATTACCTGCTGACCTCATGTATGGGCTTTCTCTTCTTGTTCCTGACCCTCAACTTAGTTTTTCCTGCCTCCCCCAAAAAGGTGAAAGTGAAAGCAGCATGGGGGTAGAGATAAGGACAGGCATAGCCGATCCCTGCTGCTGGTGGTTCTCCAGCACTTTTTGAGCTCAAGTGACTGAAACCACAAGTGAACCTCCAGCACTTCATTGTTGACCATTGATAACTGAAACTGTGGAAAACTAAATTACAGAAAAAGGGATCTTAATCTATTGATTTTTAGTCAGTCCATTCATATTTACAGTGATCCCTCACCTATTGTGGGAGGGTTCTAGAGACCCCTGTAATAAGTGAAAATCCACAAAGTAGTGGCTTTATATTTATTTTATTATTTATATATATTTTAAGGCTTTATAAACCCTTCCCAGTGTCCTATAAACCTTTTCCACATTTTTATTAACCTTTCCCACACTCTTATAAACACTGGACCAATCAGCACTCAGCTGTGTTTGGTCACCTTTCATTCCATCAGCCAATAGTGTGCCAAGTACAATCTAATGTTAGCAAACTTGAGCAAGTAGTAGTGACGAACAGCATTTCCATTTTGTATAGTATGGTATTCATCCACAAAATCCCGAGATATAGTGAAAATTCCACAGTACAGAATTTTTTAAAAACTTGTGATATAGTAAAGCCACAATAAGTGGACCACAAGGGATGGCTATATTTGAGTCTTACTTATTCTGAACTTTTTTTCTTTATAAATCCATGATCTAATAAATGTCTTCATTTTAATGGTACAGCTATAATTCATCTGAGCCTTCTTATCCTATATAATTTTCAGGAGGACCAATAGAGTGGTGAGTAGTCTTAATTTCAAGTCATACAAAGTGTGATTAAGTAAAAAGTTGAATGTATTGGGGGTGATTAGCCCATGAGGAGAATACACAGAGAGACAATAATAGCTGTCTTTAAGTATTTATAGGGGTATTACATAAAGGAGAGATCATGCTTGACATCACAAGGCAGAACCAGGAGCAATAAGTAGAAATTTCCAAGAGACTAATTTAGATAATGTTGAGGAGAAAGTATATATAATTATAGCTCTTCCAAAATGGAATGGGGCTTCATTGAGGAAGTAGTTTATTCTAAGTGTTGGTCTTCAAGCAAAGACTGGATGATGATTACTTCTATGAAACAATAGGAAAAACAATAACTATGAGACATAGCACTACTGATGGGAAAAATTTATTTCCAGAATTATCTGCTGGAAGGTGGCTATCATTAATAAACTGAGAGAGGACAAATCCCTTTATTGCAAATATATACCTCAAAATGGCCTTGAGAATTCCACAAAGTATACTTGACCAGGAGTATTATCATAGGCACATTTATTGCCCACAGTTTCTTGGATCTACCAAAGATCTATACAAATAAAAGAAGATTTTTAAGATTGATGTTACCACTCTAAATGCTTATAATTTCCTAATTACATGAAATAAAAAAACATTGCAAAATAGAGACCTGAAAGAATAAATCAATACTATGCAGGAACAGGATAAAATATATCTCTATATATACAGTTATCCCTCCCTATATTGCAGTTCACTTATTGGGGCTTTACTGTATTGCAGGCTTAAAAATATATATGTCTAATTTGGTAATGCAGAGTTACACTTACTGAGACACACTATTGACTCATGGAATCAGAGGTAACCAACCAAAAGGCTGTGTTCTGTATCCTGGGTACTTTTTGGCTCAGTGACTGTAGTAACCTAAGAGTGTGGAAAAGATTTATTGGAGAGTGAAAGGGGTTTATAAAGCCTTTATATATATATATATATATATATATATATATATATAATAAAATAAATATAATTATGCTACTTTGTGGATTTTCACTTATCATGGGGGTCTCTGGAATATAACTCCTATGATAGATGAAGGATCTCTCTCTCTCTCTCTCTCTCTCTCTCTCTCTCTCTCTCTCCCTCTCTCCCCCCCTCTCTCTCCTCCCCTCTCTCTCCCATCATCCTTTCTGTTACTAGAGTTGCCTCAAAGATGCTTTTAGTGAGCCCACACAATAAAAGATTTCAAATTAACATTTTTATTCAATTACAAAAAGCTTTCACTTCATCCATTGGCATAAAAGTCCTCAAATTATTAGATACTGTAGAAGAGGCATGGAGAAAGAGAGAATTTCAAGCTTGCAAAATAAAGCAGGGGACCTGATCTGTCAATCAAGGTGAAGATTCCAAACAGAATGTTCCCAGGAAAGGCAGTTGGAGCTGGACAGACAAGATGAACAGAGATTTCTTCTCTGGGGGTTACTGACCAAAGGAGCTAAACCTCTTCTCTGGGGTTCCTGACCAAGAGAGACTGGCTTTTTCTGATCTAGGCAGAGAGAGACCTTTGGGGGAGGATGCTTCTGGAATTAATCTGAGAATAAGTTAAGTTTTGTTGGTGGCTTGGTATAATTGGAAGAAGAAAGAAGATTTAACAGTTGTTCTCCATCTCTCTGGCTATCTCTGTGCTATATAGATTAGTGCAAGGATATGTTGCGAGTCTGCTTCATTATTTTGTCAACTGTTGCAAAGAGATCTAGCCACCATAACTTTCAAACGTAGTAGATTGATACATTACATGGATGATTTGTTGCTAGCATCTCCTGACCCAAAAACTTGTCTGAAAGATTCAAAGAAATTATTGATAGAACTTTATAAGAGAGGACATAAAGTTTCTAAAAAGAAGATTCAATGGGTCCTTCCAACAGTGGAATATTTAGGATTTGTCCTGGAGGGGGTCACCAGGAAAATCTCTAATAAAAGGATAGTAGACATACAGAAGTTAGGCATCCCTAGAACTAAGAAAGAACTTAGAGCTTTTCTTGGGGTGGCTGGTTTCTCAAGGCAGTACATAGTGGGATATTCTCATATTTCCAAGTGCTTAACTGATTTGACAAAGAAAGATATTAAAGAATCATTACAATTGAATAAGGAACATTTGCATGCTTTGTCACAGTTGAAAGGAGCTATTCTATCAGCTCCCGCTTTGGGAATGCCTGGTTATAAGAAAGAATTCTACTTGTATGTCCATGAAGCAAAAGGCATCACTTCTGGAATGTTAGCACAATATTTTGGGTTAAATCTGTGGGCTATTGCGTTTTACAGTTCTATCCTTGACACAGTTGCACAAGGTATGGTACATTGCCTCAGGAGTGTAGTAGCTACAGCTCTAATGGTCAAGAAGTCATGTGATATAGTACTGGGATGTAAATTGCATGTGTATTCTGCACACCAAATGTAAAATCTGTTATGGTCGCAGAATATGCATTCATTCACCGATGCAAGAGTATCCCAGTATAAAGTCATTTTGTTAGGCAATGATAACATCACAATTCATAGATGTGTACTGTTTAACCCAGCAATTCTGATTCCTGATTTTCCAATGGGTGGAGAAGTATTGCATGATTGTGATCAGATAGTGGAACTCATGCATAGGCCAAATGAACGCCTTAAAGATACACCTTTTATCGATCCAGAAATAGAGTTATACACAGATGGATCCTCCTATGTTTACAATGGGAGAAAGTTCACAGACAGCCAGAGAGATGGAGGACAACTATTAAATCTTCTTTCTTCTTCCAATTACACCAAGCCACCAACAAAAGTTAATTTCTTCTAAGATTAGTTCCAGAATCCCCCCTGCCCCCCAAGGTCTCTCTCTGCCTAGATCAGAAAAAGCCAGTCTCTCTTGGTCAGGAACCCCAGAGAAGAGGTTTAGCTCCTTTGGTCAGTAACCCCCAGAGAAGAAATCTCCGTTCATCTCCTCTGGCCAGCTCCAACTGCCTTTCCTGGGAACATTCTGTTTGGAATCTTCACCTTGATTGACAGATCAGGTCCCCAGCTTTCTTTTGCAAGCTTGAAATTCTTTCTTCCTCCATGCCTCTTCTACAATACAAAACAATAGTAGGATTATTATTTTGTATCTAATACCTACCCCAGGACTATATCAATCCAAACTCCATCAAATGAGAATGAGAACAAGATAAAAATAATGGTAACTTACATTTATATAGCATTTTCATAGTCACATGAAGTAGATAGCACATAAGTGGTTATCCTCATTTTGCAGACTGGTAAACTGAAGATGTAAGTAGTTAAATTATTTGGGCATGGCAACATAGCTAGTAAGTAGTTGGTGCAGGGATAGGAACAGGGACTGAGACTCTAATATCACTGATTTAGGAAACTCCTCAATGAAGAAAAATCTACCAATGCTGGTTGGGACCATCTTTACAAATTATAGTCGTTATCTTTATTTTTTAGATTTCATTAATCTTAATCTTGATTATAATTTAATTTTTAATTAATTTATATTTAATTAATCATTCAGAATTTATTAACTTTAGATCTGAAGATCTAAAAAAATATGCCCAGAGTCAAACAGCTAAGACAAAGTAGTGTGTGATTTTGATAATATATGGAGCTCCCTGGAGGAATTTCTCATTATCAGTGCAAGATTGGCACCTTCCTTGCAATTTATTGTTGCCTAAAACACTGAGAATACTAGAATAGAATATTGAAAGCTTCAGTGATTTACTGAAGATTATAGTCAATGTGTGTTAAAGCTAATATTAGTAACTAATATTTCTACTGTATTAGGCACTATGCTAAGGCTTACAATTATTATACTATCTGATCCTCACAACAACCCTGAGAGTTAGTTGTTATTACTATTCCTGCTTTATATATATGAGGACACTGAATCAGAGGTTAAGTAACTTGTCCAGGGTCAGTGACTCTGGGAGGCTGAATTTGAACTCAGGTCTTTCAAACTCCAGATTCAGTTCTCTGGACACTGAGTTACCTGACTGCCCTAAAGGCAGCCTAAAAGTAAGACTTGAACTTATGTTTCCCTGGCTTTAATTATGGGTCTATATTCACTATATAATGCTGCCTCTCAAGTACTTACAGCAGAATTTAAATCCAGGAATCCCCTCAACTCTAAGTTTATACTGCCTGTTAGAAAGGGAATGAGGTACAGATTCCTTCCATGAATTGACTAGGTAAGTCCATTCAATTGGAGATCAAAAATCAACATTTAGAAGCAGTTAGTTATAGGAGTTAGTTTTGAATAGGGGAAAGAACCACTGACTTCAGACTTTGTTCAAATACCAGTTGTGCCACTTGGCTGAATCTTTAGCCATGAGGACCCATGGTCACTCTTAAGAAGGAGCAAAAATACTTTAATTTCACTTAATTTCAGTTTTTCAAAATAATAATAACTACCATTTACATAGTGCTTACTATATGATAGGCACTGTACGAAACACTTTATAACCATTATCTCATGGGTTGAAGTAGGTACTATTGTTATCTCCATTTTACAGATGATGCAACTGAGGCAAACAGAGGTTAAGTGACTTGCCCAGCATCACACAGCCAGTAAGTATCTGAGGCCAGATTTGAACTTGGGTCTTTCTAACTTCAGGTCTGGTGCTCTGTCTACTAGCTGCTCATTCTCATCTATAGAAGAGATAATGTTTATTTTTCCTCATGGAATATTTTCCACAGTCCTACTCTGATAACTCACCTTGGTGTGGAAGGAGACCCTGAGTTCTTGAAGGTTCTCTTAGTGGAGTGCAGTCTCCAGTAGGTTCTACCATGTTGAAAAGTCTCTAAGTCTGGTCCTAGGCAAAGACTGCCTCTTCTTTCTACAAACCAGCCAAGCAAAGTTCAGAGTATGTCTGAATAGGCTGGCCACTTGGCTAATTTTTTGGCAGACCTTGAAACAAAGAAAATTCAAAAATACTGTAAGTCCTATGTGGCTTATTTTTTGTTTCTATAGTGACAGGAGAGTTTTTTTTTTAATTATGTGGATTTTCTAATCACATAAACATTAACTTAATTATTGGCATACTAAATCTGAAATCCTTTTCACAACACAAATAAATAGACATTCTAGTAGAGGAGTTGAATTATATCAATTGTGGCATTTTAACCAGAAATAAAATGAAATGAGAAGATAGAAGGAAATTGGAACTAAATAGAGAATTTATTCTTTGTTAACAAGTTTTCCTTGGAGAACCAAATAAAGGAGGAGTTAAGAATTGTTCTATCAAATGAACAAAATCAACAAAGAACATTTTATGTGGCATTTGGTCATCTTGCATTATAGAGCTCGTTATAATTATTGGCAAAAAGATCACCATGAAAATAATTTTAGCTTATATGTCATAGTCCAATGCAGAAGATGTAAAGGAAAAAAAATCTACAAAGAACTTAACAAGACCCTACAAATTAAATCAATATACACATAAATTATGATTTATATATTTATATATAAATTATCTCTACATTTGTGCATAATGAGTACATACTTTATTGAATTTAGTGTAAAGGTAAGAATAAATAATGATGAAATTTATGTTGCAATATATGGTTTGGGAGTAGGAAATGGGACTTGTGAACTATACAAAGACTTCAAATACTTTGAAAAAATACTAAGCTCTAGACATGAGTTCTAAATAACATAAGGAAAAAAAAAGAAAGAAATCGATACTAACAGGCAGGAAATGATTCATTACTGATGTAGGAGTCATTCATGAACCAGATGTCTGTGTGCATTAAGATCACTGACTTACTGGAGCAAAGATCAAAATTAAAACAAAACTAGAAGAAAAAAATAAAAAGGAGAAAAAGATAAAGCACATAATTAAAATAAATCCATCTTGACCTATTTAAACAAGTTATTGATGTAGTAAAATAAGATCTAGATTTAAAAAGCATATAGAAACTATAATTTTATGCAGAATTTTGACTGGTATAAGTTATTTACTTATAACTAGAAAACTAACACAGTTTTAAAAGTTCCTTAGTAAACAACCATTTGACTTACTTGCCATGTAGACAATAATCATAGCCAAGGGCAATGTCAGTTTAGAATATAGACTTAATTTTTCCAATGTTCTAGAGAAAGATCATGGAAAACTGTAAATACCATTGCTTTCTAAGACTGCAAAAATATGTAGCAAGGGGAAAATATTTTAAGGAAAATTTATCAAGAGAAAAATATGAGCAAAAGAGTCCTCAGTACATTAAAAGAAGATGCTGGAAGATGGATAATAAACAGAAGAAGGCAAAAGTCATTGGACTAAACACAGTCTTGGACTGTTTCCAGAGGTATAGATATGATACAATGAAGAAAACATAGATGAGAAAATTGGTCTACCTAGAGCAAATATACTTAAAAGTCAACTGCATTGGAAGTGATATGATTTTAAGGGCATGGAAAGTAAAAGGCAGCTAAAAGATGAAAAAAATACCAAGGTAAAGAAAAACCTTGGTCATTATAAAAAAATTTCCCCAAAAGGCAATGAGAAAAATATCTATAACTACCAATATCTATGCCTCCTTCCTTAGCTGTATGAGATTATGAAGAAAATAATCTACATAGAGGTCTACTGTTAAGGGTATTAGGAGGAGCCAAACTTTCACAAGAGATACTCCATAGGAAACTATATCTTTACCATAGTGCAATTCTCTTAAAGATAGAGAAAATACAATATTCTGCTCTGCTTACTAATTGATGATAAAAAATAAGCTTCTGATTCATTGCCTTCTTAAAAGTTCTCTTATCACAGAGTTCTTCTTATGTATGTCAGACTTATAGATGGTTCTTTGAAATATTTAATAGCTGAGTCAGTGATCATTAATTTCCAGACAGGTACAAATATTAAGTTATATGTTTACTAAGATGCTTGCATCTGTTGTGGAGGAGGCCTAGCACAGAGAACAGGCTGATGCTATGTTTTACAGATGACATTAGACTGATGTAATGAGCTTTAAAATGTTTTACAGAAGTTCTCAAATGAAGTCCATAATGACTTTACCTATTTTGGCCTACCTGTTCAGAAATACAGGTATCTTAGTTAGGAGTGAGATATCTTTGTGATCTGGAAAATCATAAAACATTTTGACTTTTGTGTTCTTTTCACTTACTAACTTTTTACTTATTTTGACTTTAAAAAAGAAATTGTGAATATTTATGGCATTAAAAGATAAAATATGTTGATATTATATACATATATTTTATGTATTTCTGAGTTTATAATTTTTTTCTGTATCATCTGCTAGACTTTGTGTGTTTTCTGTGAAATCTGAAAAACTCCCCCCAAATCACTTTTAATTTCTTATGCAGATCTGTGATGTAGCAAAACCATGATGGGATAAGTACCAATGTAGAAGGGATATCTATATTATCTGAAGGAATAGTACCCATTATGATGTGAAGTCTAGATAAATGATCTATAGATTTCATTTGTCAGTGTACATGCTTCAAATTACAATTAACATTCAACAATCCTTTGTTAAGTAGTTCTATATGTTAGACACTGGAAATATAAAGACAAAAGCAAAAAAGTTGGCCTCAAAGACCTAATATGATGTAGAGGGAAAACATAGGGAGAAAATTATGAATATAAAATATATTTGGACAGTGAGTTTTACCCTATATTGAACATGAGGATTAAAGAAGTCCAGCTGCCTTTGTGAAATTCTTCTTTTAATAATTTCAGGCTTCCCTGAAACATACCAAAATCCTTCTGATATTACCTCATGACCACAAGTCATGAAACATCCACTCTCAAATGAATTTAGTTTGATTATCATTTGAAGGACAATGAAGAAAACCATGGTAGTAGATGGTAGAATAATAGGAAGAAACACAGCCAAGATTCCCAACACTGTTCTTCCACAATGACCTAGAAATATGCCAAAGTTCTGTTTGAGAAATGAAAGAAAAACATCTCAATTAGTCATATTTTGAATTCAAATCTATACATTTAAAGGAAAAGTTAAATGAGTTACAAGGAGAATTAGATAGGAAAAAAAAAAAAACCTGAAATGTCAGGAGGCCTAAATTTACCTTTCTCAGACCTAGATAAATCTAACAAAAAAGTGAAAGACCTTAATAGAATTTGAGAAAACTTATATATGCCAGAACTCTAGAGATTATTGAATGAAAATAGAAAGAACTCTGTATATTTTTCAAATGTGGATAGCGTCTTTAAAAAAATTAACCACTTGTTAGAGCCTACAAGGCTTACAAATAAATGCAAAAAAGTAAATATATCTCTTATGGAATGCAATGAGATAGGCATTAGCTATATACAATAAAGGAAGACTGAATAAATTATTTAAAATTAATTTGTGAATAACAATCCTAAAGATGTATCAAAGAGAAAAATCAGAAAAAATGGACAATTTTACTAAAAATAAAAGAACAAAAAGAATACATGCCAGAATTTTTGTGGTATAGTCAAAGTGGTCCTTAGGAGAAAATTTATGTTTTTAAACACTTTCTTCAATAAAAGACAAAAAACCAGATTAATGAACTGGGAATGCAACTAAACAATCAAACTAACAAACCACCACCAGCAATATAAACTTGAATACCGAAAAATTAAAAGCCTCCAGTTAAGCCACAAATTTGAAATCTTGAAAATCAAAGAGGTGAAAAAAATTGAAAACATCAAAGCAACAATATTAAATTAATGAATAAAACTTGGAGATAATTTTGAAGAAAAAATAAAACTATTTGCTAACTTAATTATTAGTAAAGAAGGAAGAAAACCGTTATTATTATCAAAATTAGAAAGATTCATTTGCAACCAATGAATAAGAAATAAAAGAAATTAGTAGGAACTATTTCACCTAATTATATACCAATAAGACATAATGTAAATGAAATGGATTAATATTTCTAAAAATATAAAATTCTCATGTTAATTGAAGAAATGGAGTTCTTAAGTAACTCAATCTCAGAAAAAGAAATTGAACAAGTCAAAACAGAAAAAAAATCTCATAGAACAAGATCTTTAATTAATATTGTTACAAAATTTTTGGAATGTATTGTCAGATGATAACAGCATATCAGAAAGATTGTGCACTTTGATCAGGTTGGTTTTATACCAGGAAAATATTGGTTTTAATATTAGTGAAATTAGAAACATAATTGACTATTAATAGCAAGAAAAAACAATGATGCAAAATTAAGGTTTTGGCAAGATATAAGATCTTTTCCTTAAAAAAAAACCAACTATAAAACATAGGAATAAATAAATCTTTCCTTAATATGTTCATTAGTATCTATCTAAACTCAGAGCCAGAATCCATGATTGTGATAATTTAGTGACCTTTTCATTCAGATCAAGGTAAAGGAAGGATATCCATTATCAACATTACTATTCAATTTAATGCCAGAGACACTAGCTATAGCAATAAGAATAGAGAATACATATTGAAGGAGCAAGCTAGGGAAATAAAAAACAAAATAATTACTCTTTGACGATGACATGATAATTTATTTTGAGAATCCTAACAATTAAAGCTTATTAAGAAAATTAACAAATTCAGCAAAGTTGTATCAAAATAATATCACATATATCATAATTTCTGTATATTAGTAACAAAGAAAGAGAACTAGATCTAGAGCTAACTAGGTAGCTAGCTAGATCAATAGAAAAACAGACACGCAGAGAGAGAGAGAGGAAAAAAAATGATTGCAAGACTACCTTCTAACAAGGTGGTACAGTAGATAGAGAGCTAATCCTAAAGTCAGGAATACTTGAGCTCAGATACTTCATAGCTGTGTGACCCTTGGGAAGTCATTTAATCTCCTTTCCCCCCTCATTTTCCTAAAGTACAAAGCAGTGTTAATAATGGCAACAATTTCCCATGGTCATGGTGAGGATCAAGTGAGGTAGTATTTGTCAAGTTCTTGGCACAGGTCTTGGCATAAAATAGGTATTATATTAATGCTAGCTATCATCTACTTCCTCCTCCTCCTCATTATTAACTGTATGAAGATAACAATAAAATACTCTACAAATAAAGACACATAAATAATTGATAAAATATTAATATCTCATGAGAAGGCTAAGCCAATATAGTAAAAATGATAGTACCGAGATATATGCTCTACTACAGATAATATGTCTTGTCTCTAAAAAGCAGCCTAGTTGCATTTGTAGTAACTCACTGCTGGAAGATTGGCCACTGGCTTCTAAAGGATAGAGGTCTTCGGTTTTCCATTGTTAAAGACTTTATCCATGTGGATGATATCTCTGATTGTTAAGGTGTTGAATAAGTAGGCTCTAACAGATATATAATAAGTAATTTATAAATGTTTATTGAATTATAGGTAAATATCAGATGATTACTCATCAGTTTTTTCTTATGTATTTCCATTCAAGCATTTCAACACATGCTGCAAATATACCTTTTATCTTAACTCCAAGTATAACTATTATTTTACCACCCTTTTAGTAGTCTACAGTCTAGCTACTTGATATTTTTGATATGTGACATTCTGTCTCTTACTCTCTCATCCAATGAAGTCTCCACTCCTCTCTTCTTCTTAGAATATATTTATAGCTTCCTTCACTTTCTTCGCCATCACTTACTTATATACATGAGGTCTTTCATCATTCAGTTGTTTGTGGCTTCGCATAAAAATACCTTGTGTTTATTTTGTATATTAATTTATGTTTGTACATTTTATTTCCTCCTACAATGTAGACATCTTAAGTCTCAGGAATGTTTTTGGTTTGATGTTAGCTTTGTTTCCCTAATGCACAGCATATTACCTGGTGCAGTCAGTGTAGGTACTTAGAATGCAATGTTTAGTTTTTTTAAAATTTTCAATGGAAAAAAAGGTCATCTTGGACTCCATTTTTAGATAATATATTCACAGATCCTTGACTTCTAGTTTCATAGCCTTGTCATTGCCTACACTTCCCCATTTTTCTTACAGATTACTTTCCACCAGACTACTATGATCCAATCATACTTGCCTGCTTTTTGTTCCTCATATACATATTAAATCTCTTATCTCACTGCCTTTTACACTAACTGTCTCCCATTTCCAGAATGTTTTCCTTCCTCAACTCTGTCTCTTGGAATTCTTGTCTTCTTTTAAAACTGCTCAAACACCACTTAATTCATCAGTCTTTTCTTGTTTTCTTGGTTCCTAGTTTTCCCCCTCTCCGAATTACCTTTTATTTACTTTCTGCATTGTGTGTATTTTTGTACACAGAATATGTTGAATATATATATATATATATATATATATATATATATTACTTCAAGTAACCTATTTTTGGACCAGTTCAGTAATATACATAGGATGAATCAATTATGTTCTCTTTTTCAATTAAAATATAAATTCCTTGATGGTAGGTCATGTTTTACTTTTGTCTTTATATTCACAATGTTTAACAAGATGCCTGCCATATAGTGGAGACTTAATTAATGCTTATCAGTTTATTGAATGTATATTGCCAAATTAGTCCGAAAACAGGCTATTTAGAATAACAAAAACATGCTGCTAATATTTGACCTCTTTTAGTGGAAAAAAAAAAACCAACAAAAAAAGAAAAGTGGAAAGATTAAGTCCAAAAGTTAATCTTGAATTTTAAAGAAAACTGCCCAGATCTCTTAGAGCTGGAAGGCAAATTTGAAATATAAAGAAAAGAATGCACCAGTCACTAAAGAAACCCCTAAACAAAAACTCCCAGAAGAATCATAGCTAAAATCCAGAGTTAACAGGTTAAACAAAAAATACTGTAAATATCTAGAAAAATAGAAGTCAGATGCACAATCAGAATCACAGGATTTAGCACTGGCAACTAAAAGAGAGCAGAGAACTTGGAATATGATAGTCTAGAAGACACAGGATATTTGCAGACATCTAAGAATTTTTCATAACATAATTGAGCATAATGATGCTGGGGTAAAAAAAATAAGACTTCTGTGGAAATAAAACACCTATAAATATTACTGATAAAAAAGACCAGAGCTGTTTCAAAACTTGGAAATTCAAACTCAGAAGTTAAGAGAAGCATAAGAATGAAAAATTATAAAGAACTAAACAATGATAAATTGCTTACATTTCAAGATGGGAAGATTATTCACGTGTCATTTCTGAACTATATCCGTCAAAGGAGCACAATTAGACCAACCTCGGAGTATTTCTGCTATGTTTTGATGATTTTAAAAATTGAGAGAGAAGATGAAAGGATTACAGCCAGTAGAGGGGTTGGGAGTGGGGTACAGAAAAGGCAAAAGAAGATTAGGAAAATTATCTCATATAAATTGCACACATGTAAATGTCTATACAAAGAGGAGATAATGGGATGAATAGCCTGCACTTTGATCTCTTATCTGAACTGAACAAAAGAGATAAGAAAACATGCATGTGTGTGCACACACACACATAAAGAAACACATATTTACTCAGTAGGGAAATGGGAAGGAAAAGGGAGAAGGGGAAAGGGAAATAGAGGATAGGATAAAGAAAGGATTAATCCTAAGATAAACAAATTCTTAAGAATGTACACAAAATATTTATAGCTCTTTTTGAGGTGAAAATAGAATGAGAATCTAAGGGAATATCCTTATGTTTGGGAATGACTGAACAAGTTGTGTTAAATAAATGTGATGGAATACTGTTGGGCTTTAAGAAATTATAAAGTAGTTGGCTTCAGAGAAATCTGAGAAAAATTGCATGAACTGGTATAAAGTAAAGTAAACAGAACCAGAAGAACAACTGAGAGGAATAAACAATTTAGTAAAGACAAACTCAGCATAATGACTTGATCATAATTAAAAACAAACAAACAAACAAACAAACTAATGATGAGACATGCTGCAACTTCCTATTAGAGATATTAAGGGCTCAAGGTACTAAATGAGATATATTTTTTGTTAAATTTTTATTATGGTTGGACTTAATATTTAAATTGGTGGTTGCCAGGGATTTAATCTCAAAATCCCAAAATGAATTACTAAAGTAAAATGGAATTTAAGGTAGTTTATTTTTACAATAGAGGGAAGATATTAAGGAAGAGAGAAAAGGGGGGAGAGAGAGAGAGAAAGCTCTGGCTTCCTCTGAGCCAGGTAGAAATTCTCAGGCCCCAGCCAGGGGAAAGGAGTCTCAAGAAAATGGGCCTTTCTCAGAGGTTCATACCTCCAGAAAGGCAAGGAAACTAAGTCAGCCTTTCACTCATCATTGTGACCTTCTAAAAGGAAAGCAGTCTGAGGTCTCCTGCATGAGTTCTCCCAGGGTTCCAATTCCACAGCCAAGTGTCTTCACTCCAAGTCTGAGTGTCTGTCTTCCAGTCTCTCCTCCGAGTGACTCTTCTTCACTCCAAGCCCAAGTCACTGATCTCCAGTCCAGCTCCAAGTGACTGATCCTTCGATCGATTGATTGCTCCTGTGTGTCTCTGTTTCCTCTATTTAAAGACCGTTTTCTCTTGTATTACCTCCCCTAAATTTTACGTCTACCAATCACAGCAGACACTCCTCTCCAGGACTACCCACTCAATATATGAAATTGGTGTTCACACTTTTTTTTTTTATTAGTTATACCTTTTGTGGTTAGTTAACACCTTTTTTTGGTTGGTTAACACCTTTTGTAGTTAGTTAACACCTTTTTTGTAGTTAAAATGGGTAAATCTACTTTAAATACTGAGTTAACCTTTTGGGGATTAAGATCTAAAAATAGACAGGGGATTACAATTCTATCTTCCCAATAAAGGAAGGGTTAAGTACCTTCATTGTTACAATCAGGGGAGAGCTAAATCCAATCTTCACATTTTGTAGGACCAGGGCAAGGTAGAAATTTGTTTTGCTTGACATGTTTTTAACTTCTTATTTTGCTTATTGGTAACAGGGGTTTTGTTTTTCTTTTGTTGAGAACCTTGAAGAGAACCAAAATGACATCAATATGTTGAGGTCATTACCCGATGTATCCAATTGTAGATGATCAGACGTTGGTCTAAGCTCAGAAGACTATCAAAAGTTGGCAACAACTAGTCTCTATTTGGGATGAAAACATCTCTAACTTTGCACAACTCATGTTTCATTTAAGCTACTGCAATTCTATTTTGCTCACAGAACGCAGTGTTTTCTTTGATGTGGGCACACTATGCTGGATGATCCTGTGCCAATATCTTCTCTGTCTCACAATTGATAACCTGAGAGTGTCCTTGTATTGCTTCTTCTGATTTTCATGTATTTGCCTTGTGTGAGTTCTTCATAAAATAATCTTTTAGGGAAAATACATTTGGCATTCAAATAGTATGGTGCATACTCTCTAGTGGAGTTTGAGTTCTTGACAGTTCAGCTTGTGAAAGAACCTCAGTGTCCAGTACCCTATCTTGCCAGGTGATCATCAAAATCTTCTCAAAACAATTCAAAGAAAAGTGATTTGATTTCCCGGCATGACATTGATATACCATCCAGGATTCACAGGCATATGACAATGAGGTCAGTACAATGACTCTGTTGACATTCATTTTGGTAGACATCCTCATACCTCTTCTCTTTCCTTTGGGGCCTTCCAACATTGACATTGAGTGTATCAACCTCATGTATGCACACATCCTTGGGAAGCATACTTCCAGTGTCAGAGAACTGACCCTGAGCATTCAAAGTTTCTCTATTTGCTGGGACTGATGCTTTCATATACGGATAATGTGATCCTGGATAGTGGAGAACCTTGATCATCTTGTTGTTGTCAGGCCAAAATTAGCACAAGTGGCAGACAATCAATCCATACTGTGTTATATTTTAGCTTCAGAGGCTTTATAGCACACACAATCATTTGTGAATAGAAAACTGAGCACTAATTCTCCCTGTACTTCAATCCTGGCTTACAGCCTAAATTTGCTGTGGAAAGTGTGCTAGTTGGGATGGTGAAAAAGATGGGTTTTTGCTGAATAAAAACATATTTTTAAAAGTTAAAAAATAGTGAATGTTGCACTCATTTTAGAAGAGCCAAATTAATGAGAAAATAGTTGTCTATATTCAGACCAATAAATGTCTATTTGTATATGATAAATTTAACAAATAAATATTGAAATCTCCTTATAAATTCTATCCATGTTTCATTTACGTTTCTTTCAGAAACTCAGCCTTTAAGGATATATTTATTAAATTTTACTAGCAATGAGTCTAAGGTAAAAAATATGTAAATTAGATGGAAAAAAGTTAAACACTTTATAACACCAGGAATTAGTAATTAGCAAAAAAGTAAAATATATTCATGGGAGGAAAACTTAAAGTGAAATAAGGCCATATTGCTTCCAAAATGGGAGGAGGACTTACTAATTAAAAATCTTGCACAGATTGGAAATGACTAATCAACATTAGGAAAATAAAAAGGGAAAATCTGTACTGGTGTTGCTAATGTCTAAAAATGGTTCCATGTCCAATTTTAACAGTATTTTCTAGCATGTCACTAGCAATTATGTTTTAACTACTGGATTGGGAAAATTGGAAAGTATTTTCTCATCCAATATGTAAAAAAATATTTCATAACTTAAGATCAATTTGAATATGAGTTTTAGTTGTGGAAATATCTCTTTTATTGCATATAAATAATAGTAGTTGCACAGCATGTAAAGTCAATAAATACTTATCAATTACATATTCAGTGTGTGAAGATTTAAAATTCCATAATATCATAGAATCTCGAAACTGGAAGTGACCTCAAAGGCCAATGTAGGCCAAACTGTCCTTGAATAGGAATATCCTCAATGCCTTTTCTTAGTGGTCATCATCCATTTTCCTTTTTTGGGAAGATTTCCAGGGAAGAGAAACACATTGATTTACAACACAACCAGTCTTATGTGTTTTCTCTTTATTTCTGAGTTTTTCTGTACACTGAAACAAAATGTGCCTTTCTGAAACTTTAACTTCATTTAATTCTGTTTTGCCCCACTATGGCAATAAGAACAATTCTAATCTCTTTTCTTATGATAGTTATTAAAATATTTGGAGATAAGTGATCCTATATCTATTATGTGTTCTTTTTATAGGCTAGACATTGCCTAAACCATTAACTTATTTTCATACCCAAAGTTGCTAGTCACTAGTGACTAGATTCCTATTCACTTAGTGATCTTCTGGTCACATTCCAATATGTCAAGGACATATTATGGCACCCAAATGGAACACAATATTCCAGTTTCCATACTATATTTTCTGGGAGTTTATGACATAATTTAATCTTCTTTAAAATGTAATCAAATTAACTGATGCATATTAAAATGCAAAGCTATGGTAGTGATATTTAAAAAAAACTATAATAGTTTTTAAAAGAATTTAAAAAAAATTTTTAACATATATTAAAAGAAAATTTTGTGTTCAAGATTTTTCCTTCTCTCCAGTTTCTTCCCCACTCAATGAGAATGCAGGTAATATGATATCAACTATAGAGATGAAATCATTCAAGATATATTTCCATTTTAGCCATATTGCAAAAATAAAAAATAAGAAAAATATATACTTCAATCTGTACTCAGATTTTATTTGCTATTTAAATGTGGATAGCATTTTTCATTTTGTCCTTTGGAATTATCTTAATTATTATCTTTATCAGAGTAGCTAAATTTTTCCCAGTTCATCGTCATTACAATATTGATATTAATACATACAATGTTCTTGATATGGTCAATTCAACCTGCATCAGTACCTATGTATTCCCAGATTCTTTTTGTGATTTTCCTGTTTGTCATTTATTATAGCACAATATTATTCCATCCCAATCATATACCACAGCTTGTTCAGCCATTCCCCAAATGATGGATGTTCCCTTACTTTCCAATTCTTTGCCTCCCCAAAAAGAACTGATATCTATATACCTATAGATATGTTTACCAATAGATCCTTTTTGTTTTTTTATTTTTTTATTTTATATCTTTGGATGCATACTTAGTAGTTGTATGTAATCCTTCCCAATTGTTTTCCGGAATGGTTGAAGCAGTTTCCAACTCTACCTCAGGGCCAATTTTTCGAAAACCCCTCAAGTATTTTGTCATTTTTCCTTTTCTGTTACATTAGCTGATCTGATAAATATGAAGTGCTTCCTCATTGTTATTTTAATTTGCATTCTCTAATCAGGGATGACTTAGAACATTTTTATGTGGTTATTAGTAACTTTTATTTTTTTCTTAAACCTGCCCATTCATCTTGCTTGATTATTTATTAACTGGAGAATAGCTCCTATTTTTATAAATTTGTCTCAGTTACATATATATTCAAGGAATGAAGCCTTTAGCAGAGGACCTTGCTCTAAAATTTTACCCACTTTCCTGCATTCTTTCTAGTCTCGGCTGCATTGATTTTATTTGTGTAAAACCTTTTTAATTTAACATAATCAAAATTAACTATTTTATTTCCTGTGACCATCTCTGTCTCTTATTTGATCATGAATTCTTCATTTATCCATATATCTAACTGCTGCATTTTTCCATGGTCACCTAATTTAGTTATGGTCTTACTCTTCATGTCTAAATCATTTCACCATTCTGTCCTCCTGAGGGATTGGTCTATTCCTAGTTACCACAAAACGACTTCCTAGTTTTTCCAACAATTTTTGTCAAATGTTGAATTCTTATCCTTAAAGCTAGGATCTTTGAGTTTGTCAATTACTTCTAGATTACTATGGTCATTTAGTACTGTGTATATTCCATTCATCTACCACTCTCTTAGCCAGTGTCAGATTGTTTTGATGATTGACACTTCATAATATAATTTGAAATCTGTTATTGCTATACCAACTTCCTTTATATTTTTAAAAATTGATTCCTTTCACATTTTTTATCTTTTGTTCTTGATGAACTTTGTTATTTTTTCTAAAGTTTCTATAAAATAATTTTTGGTGATTTGATTGGTATGGCACTAAATAATTCATTACTGTGGATAGAATTATCATTTTAATTATCTTGGCTTCACCTCCCCATGAGAAATTAATATTTCTTCAGTTGTGTAGATCTGTGTTTATTATATGAAAAGTATTTTGTAACTGCAATGGGATTTCATCTTTTGTTAATCTGGGTAGTTTATATTATTGTAAATATTCATCTGTTTCACTTAGGTTGTCAAATTAATTGGCATATAGTTGGGCAAAATAATTTCCAGTAATTCCTTAAATGTCTTTTTCATTGGTTGTGATTTCACATTTTTTATCTTTGATACTGATAATTTGGTTTTCTTCTTAACTTTAAAAAATCAAATTAACTAAGGATTTATCTTTTTTTTCATAAGGTCAGCTGTTTGTCTTTATTTGTTAGCTCAATGCTATTTTAACTTTTGATTGTATTTATCTCTCCTTTGATATTGAGGATTTCCAATTTGGTCTTTAATTTTAGATTTGATTTGTTCTTTTTCTGTTTTTTTTAGTTACATACCTAATTTATTGATATTCTCTTTATTTTATTATGCAAATATTTAGAGATATAAATTCCCTAAGTACAGTTTTATTTGCTCCTTGTTTTAGAAAACTGTTACTTAAAGTTTTAAGAAATGTTCCACTTATTCCTATTTTTATAGTGTTTTATGTAGGAACGGATATTTTCAAATGCTTTTTTTGGTATCTATTGATAACAACATATGATTTTAGTTGGTTTTGCAATTGCTGTGATAATTTATGCTGATAGTGTTCCTAATACAACCCTACATTCCTTTTTCCATAAGCTCCATCTAATTATACTATGTGATCTTTGTGATTTCTTGTGTAATCTCCTTGATAACTTTTTATTTTAATATTTTGTAGCAATATTAATTAGGAAAATTGATCTATAGTCTTCTTTCTCTGGTTTTGCTCTTTTTAGCTTAAGCATGAAAACAATATTTGTGTCATAAAAGGAATTTTATAGACTTCTTTCTTTATGTATTTCCCTAAATCATCTATATGTGTTATTAGAATTAATTGTTCTTTAAATGTTTGGTAGAATTCACTTGTCAATCAATCTGTGGGATTTTTTTTTCCTTTGGGAAATTATTTATTGCTTATTCAATTTCTTTTTTAAAGATAAAGTTCAATTTCCCCTTCAATTCATCTGAGCAATTTTTATTTTTTATAATGATTAGTCAATTTCACTTAGATGGCCAGATTTAGTGGTGTATATTTGGACAAAATAATCCTATTAATTTCTTTAATTTCCTCTTCACTAGCAGTTCATTCACCCCTTTCAGTTTCATACCTTAATTTAGTTTTCATCTTTCTTTTAAAAAAATATATTTAGCTAATGGTTTACTTTATTTTGTTTTTTTATAATATCAGTTCTTAGTTTTATCAGTTCAACGGTCTTTTATAAACTTTAAATTTCATTTCATCTCTCCTTTGATTTTTCAGAAATTTTATTTTGTTTTCTAATTATAGTTTTTTACCTTGTTCTTTTATTTTAGCTTTTTAAAATTACTTGTCCAATTAATCAATCAGCTTTCTCTTTTTTATTGATAAATATTTAAAGAAAATTACATTTACCATTTAGTACTCCTTTGGCTGTATCTCACAAATATTGGGATATTGTTTTCATCGTCATTATCTTTAATGAAATATTAACTGTTTCTTATATTCATTTTTGACCAATTATTCTTTATGATTACATTATTTAGAGCTGAATTAATTTTTAATCTATGCTACCAATGTCCTTTACTGAATGTAACTTTTATTGAATCATGTTCTGAAAAGTAAAAATTTAATATATCTGCTTTTATGCATTTTTGTGAGGTTTTTGTGCCCAAAGACATTGGCAATTTTGGGGGAGCTGCTATGTACAGCTTACAAAAAGGTATATTTCTTTCTTTTCCTTATTGTTTTCTCCAGAGTTTTATCATATCTAAATTTTCAAAAATCATATTTATTTCCTTAATTTCTTTCTTACTTTGTTATGGGTAAATATATATCATTCTGAGAAAGGAAAGTAATAGTTTGAAGTTATGATATTTCCACATGTTCTTCACAAAATATTATAAGAAAAGCTGACTCTTTTCTACCCCTCCCACCCAATTTTTTCTTATTTGTCTCTGTCGTTATAAAATTTTCTTAGAGGAATATAATCAAGTGTTATAAGAAGAGGCTAAGCAGAGAATAGAAATACCTGAATATGAGTACGCAAATTTGCTATGAATTTATTGTATTTACTTACACAGGCCACTTTTCCCTTCAGAGTCTCACTTCCTTTACCAGGAGAAATAAAGGTATTAGATTAGATTATCAGTAAGATTTCTTCAACTGTTTCTACACTATTACATGTATTACATGAGAATCAGTACAGTGTAGTCATACTATTATGAAATTTGGAGTTAGACTATATGAATTGAAGTCTCAGCTCTGCTACTAACTCATTTCATTACCCTTCAACAAATCATTTCATCTTTGTTGGACTCTTTCTAATCAGAAAAATGAAGAGGTTTGAAGAGCTGATCTCTAAGGACCTTTACACATGAAAAATTCTTCAGTTTTCATGATAAGCTGGTATTGCTTTTATTAAAATATGGCTAAATAGAATAATTATTTAATAGTAATTATAAAACCATAAGAGTAAAATATCATTTATATAAATTTATATATGTTTCAAAATCACAGAAAACCACAATTAAAACTTTAAAATGGGAAAAAAACACTTCCCAAAATCTTAAATATAGAGTTAAATAGGGCTGTAGAGGGAGAAATGTTTATTTTTTCATTTCAAATATAAAGAAAACTTGAATAGTGAATAAAATACTCTGCTGTTGAAATTATATGATATTATAATTAATTTCACCTCATGGGTAAATTTCCAAAAGAGGTCTGTTCATCAAGAGGGGCATATTTATCATTAGGAATAAGTTAAGACCTACTATTTAGTCAAATTAATGAATTTATGTAGGTGGTTCACAGTAACTGAGTATCATTTTTATAGAATTTCTTATACGCAGATCACTCAGTTGTGATTACAATTAGAGACCAGCTCTGAAAAACAGCAGAATTTGCATCCAAAATGAATGCTAAAATCGAAAGAGCATAAAAATTGAATTCTCACCATAGGTTTAGAGCTATAAAATAGCCTAGAGGTCATCTGGTCAAACACCACATATGAGACTGAGAAAAGTAACATGAATTATTTAAGATCATGGAGAGGTGGTAAGTGATAAAACTGGAATTCAAATCCAGGCACACTGAGCCATATTACTTACCCATTCGAGTTGAAATGCTATTCCATTGAAGTTTCTATTTCTCAGGATAAGATTTGTTGATGACTAGAATTAGGCTTTTTGTGTACCTTGAGAGCTTTTATCACTTTCCTTTGAAAATCTTCAGTAGTTACAGACATTAAATTTTTGAGAATTTGTCTTATACTGATCCAAAAGGCATTTAAATCCACTGTTGGTAAAAATAGTCAGTAATAAGCACCAGTTGACTTCAAAGGCTATTGTCAAAACTTTCCAACATGGTTTGAATAGTGCACCCATTACTAAGTTTAGAGTATATTTTCTTATTTTGACTGTTTTAAAGAGCACCATTCTTGTGAAATTCTGGCGTAGAATGTAAGCTTCTTGAGGGCTGGTGACAGTTATATGTTTATCTTTTGTCTACTTGGTGCCTAAAACAGTGCCTTTACTATAGTTGGTACTTAATAAATGTTGATGTTCAGATTATTAAATAATTTATGTTATCCTTTCTTGGTCTCCATTGAACTATACAGTATTTTTAATAACTGGATGAAAGCTTTCTTGTCTCCTATCTCTGCATGCACTTTAGATCCCCTTTTAAAAGCTAGATGTCATTGTTAAAGTTGATAAGCAAATTAAATAAGAATTAAAAGTGGAGCTAATTTTGTTTTTTGGATAACCGCAGAGCTTGAGCAATGGTCTCTTTTATTTAGGGTCTGATAGATGTTCCTTTTCTCTTCTTTGGGGCTGAAGCATTACACTTGACTGCAGTGTAGATTTTTTCCTCTTATGGAAACTTACTTGATTATCAGTACCTTTCCAAAGACATAATCATGATATAATAAAAATAATCATGTAAATTGTAATCTATTTCCTATTTTCCAGAAAAATCTTAATGAAAAAAATTTATAATTGATTAGCATTACTCTGATTTGGGAAATGTAAGCAATCTCAGAGAAATGTATTCTTAGTTGCTAATGTTGCTGTAGGATTTAAATATGTAATTTTAAAGAGCCATGAAATAAACTGTGATGCCTTTATAAAATTTTTCTTATGCTTTAATAGGTCAGACATATGAATGAATCCTCCCTCAGGCTCATGTACTACTTGCTTTTTTCATTTACTTTCTTTATGACCTCATTCAAGTCACTTACCTTCCTCATATATAAAATGATGCATTTGGAATGGATGACCTCTAAGGTATCTTTAAATGCCAGAAATTCGATCCTTTCTTGTAACACATTGTCTGGCACATATTAAATGCTAGTAAGCATAATATTTTTGAATTGTTGACTTTATAGTTTGGTTAATAAAAAATATACAAAGACTCAAGAAAAACTTGATCCATTTACAATTTTAAGTTTGTCCCATGGTAAGAGGATTTTCTTAATTATTGGTTCTTTATTTTTAAAAAGGTAGAAGTTGGATGGATCTAATATATGGAGTTATTTTTATGTTCTTTAATATTTTACTATTTGTATATAACATTTTTGAACATTGAGGTAAAGTGACCCACACAGTGTGTATTCTGTCTTTAGCTGAGGCAGAATTTTTATACAGCAAATTGGATCCTAGTTATATAAACTCATTAATATTTATTCCTTTTATTGGGGAAATCATTATACATATTTAGAAATTAACTTGAAAGTTTCATGAAAGAAAAAGCCATGAAGATTTTAAATTCATATTTATTTTTTTGTTTTTCTTTTGTATGTTTACTAGAATATTCTCGATATGACATTTGGTTCAGGAGGTCACTCAAGAGCCATTCTACAGAAAGAATTGGATGTTACCTTATATGTTTTAGACAGAGATCCAACCGCTTATGCCATAGCTCAACAGCTTTCAGAATTGTATCCGTAAGTATTGTGCTCCTTCCTTTATATAGTTTAAGTACTAAAATTCAAATGAAATCATCTGCTTTGTTATACTGTTATACTGTATGATAGTTATGGCTTTGCTGTCTCTCCTCTTAAATCCTTCCATGACTTGCCCCAGTAATGAATACAATTACCTTTTGATGACATGTTTTCTGTGCTATATTTTTTTCCTCTTACTGCCTTCACACATAGACAAATACAATAATTGGCTCTTGCCACAAAACTGAAGAAATATATATATATATATACATATATATATGTGTGTGTGTACATATATATATTAGTACATAAAGCAATATGGCAAATAAAACTTATCTCTTAAAAAAATAGTGAGAACATTAATGGTTTCAGATTCCAGGAATATACTAGAACTCCTATACTATTTTTTAGAGGAAACAAGCATGAGATAATACATATAAACTCAAAATATTATGTACATTTCAGAGCAATATGACCAGACATCTTTAATTTTTTCCCCATTATTCAGATTGACTTTCTCCTAAAAAACCTAAATTAGTGCTATCTTACTAGTATAGTTTGAAGTTGTGGAAAATATTGTCCTTAATAAAAAATAAGATAATAACATTTTTCTTTTGAGAAAATGGTGATGAAGAGTAAATTAAGTTGAAATGAAAAGTTATTTAAAATGCACTGATGCAGATAAAAAAGACATATGGAGGAAATGCTGCTTATCTCAGATATTTGAAGAGCTATCTTTCATGCATAAAAGTTTGTGGTCTTTTTCTCTTTCCTTTATCAGAGTATAACTAGAACATATATGTAGAAATAACATGGGAATTTAACAGAATAAAGACCTTATTAAAGATGGAACTATTGAACAATGGAATGGCATGCTTTGTGAAATAGGTGTTTAGTTCCCATGATGGGAAATGCCAGACTGTATTATGACATATTACTGGATTGGATAAGAAATTATGCTAAATTTGAACTCCAAATTTTCTTTTAGACTTTGGTGATTTGAATAAAGTAGATATGTATGGAATGATAGTTGGATGAATGAAACATTCATTGTATTAGGATTCACATAGATGCAAATTCTAGTCTCAAACTTGGGACTTGAGATGTCAAGTTTGTTTATTTCTATACTTTTATCTAGGAATTTAAATAAATTGACATAATTCAATCTTTCTGGGATTCTTCTGGTTAACCTAGAATGCTAGCAGTTTCATTTTCAAGAGCATTTTGTGATTTTAAAACAAGATTTATAAAAGAAACAATTAAAACACTTTTCTTCTTGAAGTGTTCCAAATTCTCTCACTTCATAATCTTTCCCCCACCATCTTCAGAATTATTTGGGGAAATTATGAAATGTCTCATATCTTTTATTTCTTTGATTTCTATTTCCCAGTTCTTTTGATCCATTTTATCTCCTTTCTTACCACTCTTAGGACTTGAACCTCAAAAAAACCTGGACTTCATTAAAGCTGAAATATACCTTAGAAATTCTTAACAACAAAGTCTAAAGCCTTCTCCTCCCTCTTTTCCCATTAGCCCCTAATTTGGTTAGAGAGGAAACTCAGGCCCAAGAGTTTAAGTGACTTGTTTAAAGTCATCTACTTTCTCTCTTTCAGGCTAGGATAATTTCCTTTATATCAGCATGTCTTCTCAATCAACAAACTCTATTGAGGCATTTATTTTCTATTCGATTAGATGATTATCTTCCCATCTTACAATTAATTTAATATTTCCAAAAGCTATGTTTTCATCAGTTTGGGATCACTGTCAGACAACACAGTTTCTTCTCACTTTTAATCAACAATCATTGAACATCACCATTATTAAAAAAAAAAAAAAGATCTCATGGTGACTAAAGCTCTGGTGGTCATTTCTTCCTCATGCAGATAAGCCTGTAGATAGAACAACAAATGCAGAGTTTGTCACAAGACTCCTATTAAAGCCCTTCTAGCTTGTCATGACCTGCCAGAGTCATAAATTGACTCCCCTCCATTAGAATACCCCATGTTTCCTTCAGTCTAGGAACTGAGATTTTAGTAGAGCTTCTTGTAATTATTTCATCAGAGAAAAGATGTTGAATCCCTTGAGAAAATGCTACAACATAAACTTCTGAAGTTTATTTTGTTTATGTTACAATTTTCCTCTAAAAGGAAATATTTTGTGCTCTTTCAGACTGTCACATAGAACCATAATCCTATGATGTCAATAAAAGCTAAGTAATTAAAATATAAGGTTGTAATTAAAACCCACTAGACATTGTAGGCAAGGACATGTCAAATCATATATTGTTGGGAATCGACATAGCCTTTCTCCACTGGAACAAGAGGAAGCAAAAGTATAAATTGTAACAATAGGGAGTTATTTTAATTTTTAATAATAAAATATCAAAAAGTATCAAAATAATATTCTGCATAAGAAAGAATTCATAAATAGAACTTGGAGCTATGTGTGCGTATATATAGTTGTTCATAATAGCATATGTGCAAGAGGCATATAAATATGTTTGAAATTTAAGGGAGTGACAATGTATTTGCTTCAAGTTTTTCCTTTTGGGGCTTTTTACCTATAGTGTGGTATGTTCCATAGTAGTTTTTTTCCCTTAATTTATCAACTACAACTAAAATTCTTATTTATTATTTTAGCCTCATCTGTCATATAGACCATATCACTGACCCAAGTCCCCTTAAAGTATTCAATATACAATAATAGTAGAAGACACATAGTGGAAAAAGGTTGGGATAATGAGGATTGTACAAACTGTGGATTCCTGAGGGTTCAAGGACCACAGTTTGGGAAAGTATGCCATTTAGATATATAGCATATATATTTTACTTACAGAAAATGTTACTTGCTGCCACCCCCTTATTCTTTGATGCTTTATCCTGAAGTGGAAATTTTTCAGTATTTGTGAAGGCTTAGCAGAGCTTAATAGGCCGGGGGCCTGATGAGTGCCTTAGTATCTTTGGGGTGAAGATCTTGTTTCTGTTGTTATTTAATCATTTTTTCAGTCATGTCTGACTCTTCTTTGGGATTTTCCTGTCAAATATACTGGAGTGGTTTGCATGTCCTTCTCGATCTCATATTTACAGATGAAATAGAGGCAAATGAGGATACATGAGTTTTCCAAGGTCACAGAGCTAGTAAAGGTTTGAGGCTGGATTTGAACTCAGGTCTTCTTGACTCCAGGTATGACACTCTATCCACTGTGCCACCTAGCTTGATATGAGGACAAAGTTGAGGTGTCTTTTTCGTACATTCTTCATCAGGCAGGATGTTACATTTTTTGTTCCCTCTATCCTCCATCTGCACTCGGAAAGCTTCTTACTCATTCAAGAGGAATTGTGATTTGCTTTAGGGAGGCTGGAGGAGTGTCCATATTGACTCACTTACAGATCTTTGTGGTAGTGGAGTATGTGTTTTATTGCAGAATGTCTAATTTAATCTTCATTTTAATAGCACTGGATACAGGTAAGTACTTTCTGGTTATACTCAATTTTAGTATTTCCTGTTTCAACGACTGCTTTGGAGAGATGATATGAACCAACTTTCACCACCCAAAGTTAAAAGGGATACCATAAATCTTTGTATATTCACACCACTCATGCATTTTTGTCTCCCCCTTCCCATTTCCTTTGCTATTTGAGGAAATGTGATTTTTTTCATCTGTCTACCTTATTTCTCTCTTGACAAGCTGTTTTAAATTGTGTCTAAAGCTTTTCTAAGAGTAGTCAAAGGGGCATGAATAACCGTATTTTCTGTAAGTGGGGGTGTAATTCTCAAAGAAGTGATAGCAATGGTTAGCTGCTCTGACAAAGCCTTCAGGAATTCAACTTGTTAAAAAATAGACTCTTCTTTTCAGCAGCTAATGTCCAAATTTACCTTTAACTCAGCCAAGAGAAGGGTAGGGAAATTAATTTATCCTAGTAATTCACTAATATCTTCCCACCATCTTTTGTTGTTAAATTATTTGCTAAAACTTCATTATGTGTATGGTTTTGGAGAGGAGTAAAGAAAAAGTAGTTCTATTAAACATTTCTTGTAACTGAAATTCATATTTACTGTCAAATAATAATATTCCCATGTGAGAATACTGTGAGTTTCAGTAGTTATAGGATGTCATGTCTGTTATGTGATATTAAAGTGGATGAATTTCTGAATTTCCAAATAAGAAAAAAAAGACAAATGAGAAAGACCTAATTGGACTATTTTAACTGTTGATAATGATCTGTAGCTTTTTATCATCATGAAGATAATAAAAAGTCCATTATGGTTTGTCCCATTTGAATATTTTAAAATTTTACCTGTACCAAATGACTCTCAGGCATTATTTAAGTTGAGAAGTGATACCAGTTATATCAGTGACATATTGAACACTTTGTTCCTTTTCTAGGGAAGAATTTTCTTCTCACCATCTTGTTAAAAGGTGCTAAATTTGGAAAGTAGTAGAATGTTTCAAGGTATCTATTTTGATTAGATTTTTAAAATATAAATCTTTGAGATGCTTTACATCTTTTGGGTTTGTAAAGTAAATTGGAGCTCATACCTGAGCATTAGGAGAGTTTCCAAAATGAGCCCATAAAGTCCCCTTTTTCCTAGGTGTTGAGTCTCTGCCTAGCTATTATAATAGGAAATTTATTGACTGAAATCCATGCCATATACTAAGGTCTAGAATGTAGAATAAACTTTTTGAGAAGAAAAACAATATCAAAGGAAACTAATTCCTTTTCCTTTTTTTTGGTAATAGGTTCCAAGTTCTCTAGAAATGGCCAAGGTCAATATTTTTCTACACTAGACTTTTTCCATTGGCCCTAGGATGAAGGCAGCATAATCAGCCAAAAAGACTCTTTTAAAAACATATCATATATGCTCAGGCCTGTGCTAATTATTGTAAAGGAGAGAAATGTCTTATATTTCTTCCATATTACGGGAAGAAATATAAGACATTGTTTTTGGTCTTAGAGAATTTACAATCCAGGTAGGGTGACAAGTCCACAAGACATAAGATAAAATGTATTCACTTGTGTGGTACTGAGTACAACGGCAGTTGAATTTCACAGATGGAAAGATTAGTGTGGGTTGGAGTTAGCAAGGCATAAAAATCTCTATCTGGCCACATGTACCGCTTTTCTGGGATTTTCAGATAAACTTAGTAATGCCCTAATGTCCACATTTCTGTTAAGCCTTTTCCTAGCCAATAATTCTTACTTTGATATAAGAAGAAATATGGACATCCCAGTTCTTAATGGTATAGTTAGTGAATATTTATAAAAGGAAGTAGAATCACAAAGAGATAGCTCAGCTTCTTTTAGAATAGATCATGTTGGAATAACTACATGTTTTTGGAAAAGGTGGAAAAGGTTACTAGATTAGGAAAACAAGAACATGGTATAAATATAATGTCTAGATTTTAACAAAGTATTTGACAAAGTCTCACTTGTTATTCTTGTGAAAATGATGGTGACGTGCTCAATAAGGAGGAGTTAGAAGTTGTTGGTTTACTTACCCAAAGAATCATGATTAATGGGCATTGTAAACTAAGTATTTAACACATTGTAAACATTATATTTGGGGAAAAACATTAGGAATCTATGCTTTTCAATGTTTTTTTTTTATCAATAGTTGTGTTAAAGACATGTATACTTGTCAAATTTGTAAATGACCCAAAGCTAGAAAAGCAAGCTGACTGAAAGGATGACATAGAGGGAATAAAAATGTCCTAAACAGTAAGCAGAATTGAATAAAATGGAATTTAATCAGATTAAAGTTAAAGTTCTTCATTTGAGTTTGGCAAATCAACTTCACAGTTATAAGATGGAAAAGTTTATTGAGACAGTCATAAAAATGTGTTTTAATAGGACTAGAGCCTTAATATACATGCAATTTAGAAGCTAAAAAAGGCAACTCTGAATTATGCCACATTAATGAAAAGTGTTCAGAATAAAAGAGGTCATCTTGAAGCTTGTTCTAGTCAGGGAAAACATCTGGAGTATTGTGTTCAGTTATGGGATTGTAGGAAGAAATTGGTAAATTGGAAATTATCAGAGGAAGATGATTAAGAGAGTAAAAGACCTCAGGCTCAATGAGCCTTAGGAGGATTGGTGAAAGACACTGGGGCTGTTGAGCTTAAAGAAGAATTGGATGGCTAGGCCATTCAAGGAATGATAATCTTCCAATATTTGAAAGGGATACCATATAAAAAAGGGTTAGTCTTGTGTTTGTCCCCAAAGATCAGAATTGGGAACACTGAATAAAGGATGGGAACTCATCCAAATTTACATGAATAAGACTTATTCCCTAACTGATAAGTGGTCAAAGGATAAGAACAGAAGTTTTCAGCAGAAGAAATTCATTCTATCAATAGCCATATTAAAGAAGGGTCTAAATCACTAATAGAGAAACACATGCTAAAACAACTTTGGGGTTCTACTTCATACTCATCATATTGGCAAGGTTGACAAAATGGGGAATGACAAATGCTGGACAACAGGTACATTAAGACACTGATGGTGGAGCTGTGGATTGGCCTAGCCATTCTGGAAAGCAATTTGGAACCATGCCCAAAAGGCTATTAAACATTTTATGCCCTTTGACTCAGCAACTCTACTCCTTGATATGTATCCCAGAGAGATCAGAGGAGGAGAGGTGGGACCCATATGCACAATATATATTTATGTCAGTTCTCTTTGTGATGTATAGAACTGAAGACTGAAAGGGGTGTCCATCAGTTGAAGAGTGGATGGACAAATTATGATATATGAATGTGATGGAATACTATTTTGCTATAGAAAATGATGAAAAGAACAATTTTATGGAAACCTGGAAGGAATTCTGTGACCTGTTGCAGAATTACGTGAGCTTCTAGAACCAGGAGAATATTTATATAATAACAAAACCATAGTAAATGTAAATTATTTTGAAAAGATTTGGGAAATCTGTCAACACAATGATCAACCACAATTCCAGTGGACTCATGGGGAAATACATTTCCTACCTCCTCTTAGAGAGATTACTCAGAGTACAACTTGAAAAATGGGTTTTCTTGGAGCTGGCCAATGCAGGAATTTGTGTTGCTGGCTTATGCATGTTTGAAACAATTTTTCTTTTTGCTTTGGTGAGGGGAAAGTGGGAAGGGGAAGATGGGAAAGATAGAAGAATGTAGATCTTTTTTTGAAAATAAAAACAATAATGAAATGGGCTGCCTTGAGAAATTAGCAGATTTCATTAGAGGTACTCAAGTGAAACCTATTGTTGGAGACATAGAAAAGGTTGATTTTCCATCATATATAGTTTGGGTTAGATTACTGCTGAGGACCCATCAAACTCTGAAGTACTATGATTCTGTAATGGCACAGAAAATATATTTTCATTGATTCATATTTTTGCAAGAAAAATATATTGGAATATGTTCAGTTACAAAATAAAATTAAAGGTTAAAATATGTATTATAGTATTTTCTGTACAATGTTAGTATTTTGATTATTTTCATAGCATAGTCACAGAGTGTCTTTATTCATTATTTAATCATTTTATTATGTTCTTAATACTGAATTATTTAACCCTTAAGGAATATGTTCTGTTGCCCTGAGGCACAGGAAGAAAGATATATGGCTGGTTTATAATGCATTCTGTTTTTAACATTAAAATTCATTTCTTCTCATGCTTATGAATATAAATTTTTAAAAACCAAATAACAAAACTATGCTGTTGAAAACAGATGCCACTTCTTGATTAAGGGCATCATTTTAGATTATCATTTAATATATACTTGAAATGAAATATAGCCAAGGTAGAACCTTCAATTCCTTGCTTGGCAATTATTTTCTTTTTATTTAAAGTTCAGTCTCGCTTTAATCCCCACCTCATTCCCACCCCCTATGTTGTGTGTAATGGTGCTTTAATAAGGCAAAAAATAGGTCAAGTCCTATTTAGATATTCAGTTCGTGGGTGGAAATCCTTTGACGGGTTTTCTGGGGAAACCTCTAACATGGGAATTGCTACTGAGATTCCAAGAGAATAAGATAAATTCTGTCAGTAGCAATATGTATTACAAATAAACTTCACACCCACTAAAAAAAGAGGTAGAATGAAAAGGTTACTAAAATCTCACAATTAAACAATATCATTGCAATCTTTCAATGCTGTGAATCCACTCTGCTTTTACATTCCATTCAATATGTTCTTTTCTCATTTGTTCATATGGAGATGCTAAGGAATCAGATAAAAATAATTAGATGCTATCCTTAATTATTTTATGATTCTATAATATCTATCATCATTCTATGATAATTTAATATCTGAATTATTAATGAGTATAAACTCATTAAAAATAGAATAAAAGAAAATAATACATGATTATGAAGAGTATCACCTCACAAAAATGTGAGTTTTAGGGGTAAATAGTTGAACTTACAGAGAACATAGTATGAAATACAATCAAGACAGATCACTTTAATATCAGTTACTGACAAAACTGGAATGATAACAAATAGACATAAATGTAATATATCTGATCTACCAATGTTTAAAACTTTCGTAAATGTTGACAACAAAAGCACCATGTTTAAGCTCCATTAAAACTGTTCTTGTACTATGTTAGAATATGAAAATAGTTAACTAAGAAAATAAAATTAGAGGATAGGTGCAATAAACTTTACTAAACTATTTAATCTTGTGATTTGACCACAGGGAATATATCCCACAGAAATTTTTGACCAGCAGGTAAATGGCCATATGCACAAAAATGTAAACATTAGTTTTATTTGTGATAGCAAAAAGAAATCTGTAAAACAAAATACGTGTCTGATTATTTGGAATAGTAGATAAATATTTATCACTATAGTGTAATAGACTCTCATCAAGCCATAAGGAATGATTATTATAAAAACATAAAATCACAGACAAACTAAAAAACTAAGCCAAAATAGCATATAAGTCATATTCAAAGACCCCCGCTCCTTTTTAGTGGTAGCAGCTATGTATTATATGAACTTAATTGTGGGTGAATAGTTTTTTAATGATTCCTTTATGACTGCTTTTAGTATTTTTTCCTTGATCTGAGAACTCTGAATTTTGGGTATAATATTACTGAGTGTTTTCATTTTGTGATTTCTTTCAGGTGACCAATTTCTACTTTATCCTCTGGTTTTAAGATATCTGGGTAGTTTCCCTTTATAATTGCTTGAACTATAATGCCTAGGCTCTTTTTTTGATTATAGCTTTCAGGTGATTCTATAATTTTTAAATTTTCTCTTCTCAATCTATTTTCCAAGTCAGTTGCTTTTCTTATATTTCACATTTTCTTTTATATTTTGTCTTTTGACTTTGTTTTATTGTTTCTTGGTATATCACAAAATCAATAGTTTTCACTTTCTAAATTTTAAGGAATTATTTACATCAATGAGCTTATCTTTTTTAAATTTGGCCAATTCTGATTTTTAAGGAGATAGGAGATATTTTCTTCAGTGTTACGTGCCTTTTACTAACATGTTAATTCTTTTTTCATATTTTGTATTGTTTTCATTTCCTACCATTTTTCATTCTACTACTTTTATTTATTAAATTCTTTTTGAAATTAAAAATTACCTAGCTAATTTAGGAATTCTTTTTGGATTTGATCCAATTTCTTTTGAGGCTTTGGTTATAAATGTTTTCAAGACATTGTTTTCTTCTGAGTTTGTATCTTGGACTTCCCTGTCATCATAGTACTTTCTATGGTCTGATTCTTATTTTTGACTCATTTTTCTAGCCTATTTCTTGACTTTGGACTTCATGTTAGAATTTGATTCTGCTCTGCTCAGCTCAGAAGGGTGAAAGGAGGAATGAGTAGTCTGAACTTCAGTCTTTTATGTCCTTCTGCTTTCATATTTGGTCCGGTGTTAACACAGAGGTCCCCTGGAACCATTTTCTGAGCAGGTATTCAGTTCCTTTAATGTTCCAATGTACTGGATATTACTGGCTTTGCATCCATCTGCTGATGCTACTGCTATGTTTATAAGGTCTATATTACTATTACCTCAGCCATTTTTAAGCCCCACACATAATGCTGGTTCCACTATACTATGTCCCCAATGAGCCCTCATCACAGTATCCATTGACCTCTTTCTGTCCTCCTAAACTACCCTGGGCCAAAAAAATGACATAATGACTTCTCCTTTGTGATCCCATTCAGAATTTGGTTTAACTCAATTCAGTTGGAGATTTTTCAAAACGTTGTTTAGAGGGTTGTGTTGAGAGAGCTCTATAAAAATGGTCACTTCACTCTATCCCATAATAACAATTTAAAGTCAACACTGGAAATAGAAAAAGTCTAGCCAAATAACATTGTTAATACCCTACAATAAAAGTTGAAAAACTTGTCCTTCCTTTCTGTTAGTAATAGATGATCCTCCCTCTGACCATCTCTCCCTCCTACACTCCTACCAGGAATATGTTCTATAAAGGAGCTTGTTTAGGTGTTTATTGAGAATTTTATTTTTTATCAAAACAAAACCCATCAATATTTTTTGAAAGATGAAATTTGGAAGGGTACTATTTTTATATAAAATTGATGATTGAGGAACTTTTTTCTTAATAGAAATTGAATGGAAAAAGGAATAAGAACCCACTGCATCTTTTGTCTCTTGACAAAATATAGCTTTAAAGAATATCCACTAATAAGGTGCCTCTTGCACACATATAGTCACATAAGAGAACATGACAGATGCAACTAGAATAAAAAAATTTTATGAAGGGACCTCAGTAGACAGTTTAACCCATGCTCTAAAAGAATTTTCCCTATAACATATATGATATATATGATATTAGTTGTTTAGCCTCTTGTGAACAACATTTATCAACTGAAGAGGATGTCTTTCCTATTTCTTCTGGGTTCCAGTTAAGTATTTCCATTTCCTGAAATGAGCTGTCATGGAGAATGAAATCGGAGTCCTTTATAGGTGAGATGAGATATCATTATTCAAGTTTGGAGAGACAATCATAGCTTTTTATATTATAGAGGTGGGACATGGAATATTGTGTATGTTGCAAGTAAGTTAATCTGGCTAAAACATAGAATTTGTAAGTGGGAGCATTGTGAAATTAAACTGAAAAGATAATCTGTAACCTTATCATGATAGACTTTCAAGTGAAAAGTTTGTATTTTATCCTAGTGGCTGTAGAAAGCAACTGATGTGTATAAAGGAAGGAGAGTAACATGGGCAGACCTAATATCAGACTGGAAATTAGGTATATATCAACATCTAACCCTTATCCCCTGTTTTTCCAATTCCCCATCTTTCCCAATAAATATTACACGGGATGCTAGGAAATTAATTGTACTCACAATAAAACCAGAGCATAGTATAATAGAATAGACATAAGCAGGACAATAAAACCTTGGATTAAAAAAAATCAATTGCACAGGTAAAAGATGGGTAAGGTGTAGTTAGATTGGAGTTTGTATGAAAAAAATCTAGGAGTTTCTCTAAAGTAAAAGTGCAGCCAGCACTGGGAGGAGAAAAGGAAGCAGGAGAGGGAAGTAAGTTCTATCGTATAACTTGGGAAAACTTGTGTAGAAATTTTTTATTATATACAATTGGTAAAAAATAAAAATAAAAAATTTTAAATGTGAAGTGAGAAGTTCAGTAAGAGTTGGGAGTATAATATTGTAACCAAAAGCAATGATGTGATTTCAAGTCTTGTTAATGAACCATCTAGAAAAACTTGGTGAAAGTCTTCCCTGTGTTCTCTGCTTTATCAGAGTACAGTGGGAGTATTGTGTTCAGTCTGAGAGCTACATTTTAGGAAGTACTTTTTACAGATTGAAGGAGTGTATGTGGGATACAAAGAGGACTAGGAACTTGTGACTTGTAGGCTAGAGAAAGGAAGGAGTAAGGATAAATAAGAATCTTCCTAGGTCAACATACATTTCGTACCTACGACTACAATACATGCCTTTTCTGGAGTAATACTAAGAGGTAATTATTAGCAGGAACAGAATTCCTTTTTTATAGGTAAAGAAACTAGAAGTCAAAGAGATTAAGTATTGTGTCCTAGATCACCCAGGAGAGGTCAAACTGAGGTCCTACATACCCCAGACTCAGAATTCTTTTACTTTTGTCATGTTGCCCTAGAAATTCAAAGGGTTATCAAGTGCAAAAAGGGTTTGACTTGTTCTGCCTTTTCCCAGGAGTTGAAAAGATAAATGATCAGTGGGTACAGTGTCTGATCCTAAACAAGAAAATGTTTGGATAATTGTAGTGGATCAAAAATGGAATGGGGGCTTTGGGAGTTAAGGGTTACTTGTAAAGGCCAGAAGACTTTTATCAAATTACTAGAGCTGGTAGAATTTCGTCTCTTCTCAATTAACGATTAAATTATATTCAGGATACTCAGTTTAAGAAAACAACTTAACATTCAGCTTTCAAAAAACAATGATATTTCAAAAAAGTTCCACTCTTAAAGAACTAATCCTCAGCCATCTTGATGGGAGTGGGTGGAGAATCTCAACTTTTCCAAATTTTTCCCAGGGGTCTGGAGAGTTTTGATTTTACTCTAATTTGATTATTATGTTTAGCCATGGGGCTATAGTAAATCCTCATTTCCCAGCTAATGAATTGGGACCTTTGCTTTATTATAAGGTGATGGTTGTTTTCAATGTTAAATTCCTTCATTCTAATTGCCAATTTTTCCATACTGTATTGTCATATGCATTATGATAACCATAAATAGCTAAAATAGAATTGTATATAATTTGATTAATGATGGAACAAGTGAAAAGAAAGATGACTGTGTGGCTTCTGTGGTGAATGGATGATAGAGATGACAAGGAGGAGGGAGTTTCCCTATATCAGCAGCTGAAAAATTTTTGATTCATTCATCTAACTGACCTTAGGTGTTAAAATAAGATTACTGTCTGAATCAGTTAAATTGTACTTTCAGGACTAGTTAAACTTTGACGGTGGTACTGTAGCTCATCTCCTGGACAAGTTACTTAACATGTGCAGTGCATATTCTTATCTATTAAATGGGTATTGGTTTTTTTTGAACTATCATCCCCTCACAATTAGAAGGAAAGTATTTGCTAAATCTAAAAGCTCTCTCCCCAACTTAATCAAATAGTGTTATAGAGACAACTATTTTAAAATAATTTGATTTTATAATTCTTCTGAGAAAAATTATTATTTTCCCTTTATTACTGAGAAAAGGTTGATAACTAGTTGAAAACTTTGAGACATTGTAGTAGACAAAAAAATCTGTCAAGGAGAGAAAATTAAGAAATCACTAGGAACATTAGCATTCTTTCTAGGGAAATTTTTTTCTAGTCTGTCTAGAAATTGTCTCTGTAGTTCTATATTGCAACTCTGCTATATAATTTGCTGACTGCTGATCTTATGTAGAAATCAGAAGACAGTTTGTTAGTGGAAAAAATGTGGGACTATTTTGTAGTCATGTCATCTGAGAATGTGCTTTGTATCATTTAGAATTGGAGATATCAAAGTTCAGATTTTCTGGATGTGCCAGCCATAAAATTCACCTAAAACCCTAACTTCACTTTCAATTAATTAGATTTTATAAAGTTACAGTAATGATAATAAATCAGAAAACTGTATACTATATATGTAATTTTCCCATTTATTTTTGATTGCTTGCTTTATTTTGATCCCAGATTACTACCAAATAATATTTCAACCTCAATGTGGACAAGTGAGAAAGGAGAAAATATAATATGTCTTATTTTTCCATGGCCAAGTCTTGTACATTTAAAAATATGTGATTCTTCTTCTTTATTGTACTTTATTTGACCTTTAAGTCAAGTATTGTGGCTTAATTAGGAACATGGAATTTGAGGAGTTTTTTCAATTAAAATATATTTGTATATTCCCATTAGCAAATGGGCTTACTTTATTCAAATATGAAATCAAATAATATTCATATTGGCCTTTAATAGTACAATTATACTATCCTTGAATTGCTTATCTTCATTGCATTAAGTATAAATGCCCAATCCTTGCTAAAAAAGGAAAGCTCATCCTTCCATCATGCCTAATGGGCTACCTAATAAAATGTGTGCTCCTAGGAACTTTGTTGGGAAAGCAACAAATGATTATTTTTTAAAAAAACCTTACCTTCCATCTTAGAATTAGTGCTATGTACTATTTCTGGGGCTCAAGAGCTTTAAGGTCTTGTCAGTGGGATTTAAGTGACTTGCCCAGGGTTACACAGCTAGAAAGTGCTCTCAAACCACTGAGCTACTTAGATGCCCCAAAAGGATTTCTTTTAAGTAAATCCTACTTTCCACCTTTGGTAACTAGGATACTATAACTAAATGAAATTTGTAATGTTTAGCTTTTGGCATTGCTATGAAGTCCATTTGGATATGTTCTAATGGTATGTAGGCTAAAAGACACCTCCCAAATGCTTTTCCTCAAAACCTATGCTGGTTATATGCTTGACAAGTTTCAAAAGCTGCACATACTTTAGAGGTGATGTTGGTTATGCCAGGGGCTATCTATACTTTCTTTACAGAATCTATAATGCCTTGTGTTCCAAAATGACCAATTATTGAATTGATTGGCAGATTTGTTGATGAAAAAGTTCTAGGAAGTATTGGTTTTCCTTCTGATGCCGCCCATACACCATTAACTTGTTTAGCCTTAAAATTCTGTTTCCATTTTTAACCTCTTTTTCATTATATGTCAGGGGTAAATCTGATTCACTGATTATTGCCAAATTTAAAATCAATTCAGAGCCTTTTATGGCACTGAGTTTTACAGCAACATCTGTCTGGTGATTTCCTCTCAAAACAAAGTCAGTTCCACCTGTACAGGCAGAGCAATGTCATACAGCCAGGATTACAGGTAGTTGGAGAGCTGAAAGAATCTCATTTATAACTTTTGCATTGTGATCATTTTGCCAGATGATGTTAAGAAACCCCTTTGAAACCAAAGGGTACCCACAGCATGACATATTCCAAAGGCACATTTTGAAGCAATATAAATTGCTTCTTATTTGTTTCTTGCAATTATATAGGCTTGTTTTAACCCTTATTTCTGTACCTTGTGCACTTATATTTGATGGAAGTAAAGCTGACCACAGAGTTGAAAATTATGTGACGTTGCTCCAGTATAACGTATACCATCTCTTATAAAGGAAGAGCCATCCATAAGCAAAACTAGATCTGCATTTTCTAAAGGAACGTCTAGGAGATTTTTATGAGGTTTTTCTACCATAGACACTTAGGATCACACCTATTCAGTGGCTCCCCTGTGATTGATAAATCTGGAAGTAAGGTATCAGGGTTGAATATTGTGCAGCATTTTAAATATTTTTACTGGCTAATAAAGTTATTTCATATCTTGTAAGCCTTTGATGTGAGAATGACTATGTTCTATGTCATAATAGTAATGCTTTAACTTCATGGGGACACTATTGTTAGCGGGCATCTCAGTATTAAATCTTTGAATTTTGTTACTAGCAAAGCAGTTGCAGCTACACCTCCAAGGCATGGTGGTGCTCCGGAAGCTATTGAGTCTAATTGAGCTGGATAATATGTAATTGGATGTTGAACAGGTCCTAAAGCTTGTGTTAAAATATCTGAGGCTATTCCTCTTTGTTCACATACATGCAGAGTGAATGTTTTTTGTAATCAGGGATGCCTAGAGCAGGGGCAGATAACATAGCTTTTTTTAACTTAGTAAGTGCTGTTAAGTGTTCTGCACCCAACTTAAGTGGTTCAGTGACTACATCTTTTGTCAGTGATATAAGGGGCTTGGTGATTTCCCCATAGCAAGGAATCCATTGTCTGCAAAATCCTGTGATTCCCAAAATTGCTCTCAATTTTCTTTTAGTGGATTGGGCACTCAATTTTTGGATATCTTCAATACATTTAGGAGAAATGAAATACAAACCTTCATCTAAAACAAATCTTAAATATTCCACTTTTGGGAGACACCACTGAACCTTTGATTTTCAGATTTTGTGTCCTCTCTTATATAATTCCAACAGGAGATGTTTTCTGTCTTTTTGGCATGCTTTAGCATTTGTTGAGGCCAAGAGCAAATCACCCATAAACTGTATTAAACAGCTCTCCTTAAATTCAATATTTGCTACATTTAGGTTCCTGGAGGGTATTCTCTTTGCTCACTGATAAATGTCAATCCAAGCTGAATTATGCAAAAAACTGGACACTAAAAATTTTGTTTAGTTACAGTAGACCAGCTAACCAGATGGCTGGAAGCATTCCCAACAGCAAGAGCCACATCAGTGTTTGGGGCCAAAATATTACTAAAAGAAATAAACCTCGATTTGATTTACCAGAAAGAATCGATTCAGACAGGGGAACACATTTTATAGTTTTGGTTTTAGCACAAATACAATCATGCCTAGCTATAACACCAAAATTTCATGTGCCATACCACCCATGAAGCTCAGGGCAAGTAGAGAGAATGAACAGGGAATTAAAGACCATGATTGGCATATTATGTACCGAGACTCATTTGAAATGGCGTGACACTCTACCTTTGAAGTAGACCAAGAGAAGATCTACACATCTCAACATTTGAGATCTTGTTTAGTCATCCACCTATTCATGCAAAACCATTTAATCCTATATACACACCATTACTGGAAGGAGATACTTCTGTTGCCACATACATAAGAGATCTGCAAATCAAGATAAAAGAACTTCATTAATCGGGAGCTGTAGTGCAAGCTGGACCTATAGATTTTTCTGTATAAGATTTAAATCCCAGAGATACAGTTCATATAAAGAACTTCTAGCACATGGGAGGACCTCAGCTGGCCTGAGAAGGTCAACTCCAAGTACTTTTAACAACCCCTGCAGCAATCAAGATGGTAGAAAAGACATCATAGATTCATTGTTCTCATATGAAAAGAGTACTTGCCATTGAAAATGATTAACAGCATGTATCAAGGACAAGACCACAAAAACAACTGGACACTATTTTCAATAACATTGAACTGGTGAACTAATATTTTGCTTTTTAATAAATGGTTTGATTTTCCTGTACATAAAGGTTTAATTTTGAAACAGAATGACCAATATCCAATAGGTAAGTGTATAATTTATGTTATAGGATTTAAGTTTTTTATATAGAAATAATAATTATTAATAATATATAATGTCTATAGAAAGTATTATAAGTGCTGATCAACACCCACCTTGGAGGGGGGGATATTATGTGTATAATGTTCTTGTATTTTTTAGGGTGAATTTGAATTAGTATCTTTAGAGTCTTATTTCTGTAGAGTATAATCAGGATTATATTATTCTATAACTGTAAATATTTATAATTATATATAAGTTGAGACTTGCATGTTACAAGATGTGTTTTGCTTTTTACCTTTCTCTCTTTACTTCCCTGTTTCTAATATAGTTTAGGATAGTTTTGTTTGTAAGATCCACTGGGGAGACTGGTCACCTAATGGATCTCAGGGGAGATATTGTTAAAAGAGTTTTTCTTAAAAAAAAAGAGGCAAGGGAGCAGAAAGATTTCTCAGTAAGTCTCTTAACTGACAGGCTGCTGTGTAAGAGCTCTAAAGGTTCTGTTATCTAGGAGATGGAGGAATTCTATAAGAGAAAGAATATTTTGAAGTAGGCTTTTGCCTATGAAGTTTCCTAGAGGGCAGGAGCTCTGGGGGTCTTTGTCTCAGTCAAAGTAGCAGTTGGAGTTTCTAACTGACAGCTGAGGTAAAGAAAATGGATTTAATTAGGTTGGAGTTTGATTAATGCTTATTGATTAGCTTAGGCATGTAGATAGATAGTGAATAAAATCTTATGTAGACAGTGTAGTTAAAATAGGCCAGGCCCGGCCCAGGGAAAAAGCACATGTCCTCAAAGGCAGTTAGATTAGGATTTTCTTAGAAATTTTAGTTAGGATTGGGATTTTAGATATAGTTATAAGATATTAGGGTAATATTATCATTTTCTCCTTCCTATTTCTTACCTGAACTTCTCCTCAAAATAAACTAAGTGTTTTGTTTTTTACCAAACTGCTCTCCTCATATTTTGTCAAAATCCTACCCAAAATTAAACCCTTCACAGTAACCAAGATAAAACTAAAAATAAGCTCCTCTAATGATATCTAATGATGATTTGTGGTTGTTGGCCCATACATGTGATTTCATAAATGGAGAATACTCTCCATGTAGGAACTCTTTACTTCTTGAAAATCAGGAACTCCTTTTTCATTTATAGGCTTAGACATTTCCTTAGAGAACCAAGAGGTTAAAAGCCATTCTTCCACAATTCAAAACCAGAGTGTGAGAGAGGCTGTACTTGAACTCTGGTCTTGCTGACTTCACTAACCTTTTTTCCCCTATGCCATATAGCATTTTGACAAAAATGTTAATTATAATGCTGAAAATATCAACACTACTCAATAAATAAGAAGATGTGATAATATTTTCAAAATATAAAATGGAAATGTTGAAAATGACACCATCAGCCTTTTGATATTGTTGCAGATGCTTACTAAATGATTATTTGGTCCTGGTTCCAAAAGTTCTGACATACTGTCAGATTGCAATGATTTGCATTGTTGCATTTAATACATTAAAAGAATCACTGTCTTTCTCAAGATTTACAGCTTGGTTAAGTAAAATGTGTGCTCTCTATTATAGTATCTTCAGATATTATATTGTAGGAGCAACTAAAAAGAAAGTCTGAAAGGTACCTTCCCTAGTTAGCCAAAAAGGTACATCCTAATATATGTTGGGACATGGAGTTGTCTAGCAACTAGCAAATTTCTGAGGCTGATCAGCAAATGTGTGTGAATTCCTGTGTCAGCCTTTCTGTTCCCCACTTAATGTTTTCTTATTTAACTGATAGATTGAGGCTTTCTATTGAGCTATCTGTTTGAATTTGGTAAAGTGCTACATTACCTGTAATTGGGAAATCTTGTAGCCACACAGTATACAGCAGAAGCTGAGAAAAGATTACACATCTATATATATATATACACACACATATATATATAATGGGAACATTGAATCTGTTTTATTATTTAATGCTATCTCCTACCAGTAGATATTTTTTATATCTCAAAGCCTCAACCTGGCAGAGTGCCAAGTTACCATCCATGATACTCTTTCTGTCATGTATTTTCCTCTCTTCTGAATGGTCCATATCCAGGATACAGTGCCATATATAACTCTCTATAGCTAATAGTAGCTCTGTTTCTAAACTTCTGATTAAGGGCTGCATTCTCACGTCCCTCTCCACCCATCAAGAATCTTAAGACTTTGGGGTGGGATGGGGAGAGATTTCTTACAACAGGAGGCCAAGGTGATTAGTTGTTGGAGATTCTGTGGAATGGATTCATGATGTATGATGGACCTGATAATTTTTGTGGTCCTTTTTACCTCTGAGTTTTTGTGATTCTTTTACCCTTGTTCCCAGCATCTACTGTATGAATTTATGATTTGTTAATAAAATCTCTGATTTCACAATTCTACTTGGCAGATTTAGTTCAAAAGAGGAACAAAAGTGCCTTTTTTTCCTAGAGACCAGACTTCCTGAAACTTCAGTCTTTTAAAACAGTGACCTCAATTTCAAATTATATATTTAAATTGATAACATTTCCTTGTTTGTACTTCTGTTAGGATTTTGCAGTCTTGGGCTAGATCTTGAACAACTTAGAAGGACACAAATTATTACTGCTACCACTCAAAGGCATTTTGAATTTGAGCAGAAAAGGCAGCTTTGTGAAATGAGCAATTAGCTAAAGAGATGGTGTTTAAGGATGGAATCCAAATCTATGTCAGATGACAGGAATGATGGATTCCTGGACAAAGATGAAGTGTGACCAGAGAGGGCTTTTAAGAACATTTCTGTCTTGAGTTCTACAAATCTACAAACAAGCCCAAAGATACATAGCCCAAAAAGTAAGAGGGAAGAAAAACTGCCCATGCCCCCAAACTGCCTATATTTACCAAACTAGCTTCCCCAGATAATAGTCCAGTGTAGGAAGAAGGCTAGTAAAAGAGATAGCCAGAAATTCACAGTATATAACATTTTTAAAAGATCAAGTAATAAAACTCATGAACTCGACTTCCGGTTAAGATGGCGGCTTAGAGAAAGCTGAAGTTCAGATCTCCGGAAAACCCTTCCCGACCGATCTCAAACTAGAAGCTCCTAAGGCGCCGAAATTCAAAACGATCAACAGCACAGACCCTGGGAACCCTCCTCCTGGACCTGGACCCGGTTCAAAAGGTACGGCTCCCCTTAAAAGCCAGAACCCGAGATCACTCGGACCTCAGGGGTAGGAGCGCAGAGTCCAAGGCTCCCGGAAGCGGCAGCCGCGCCGGGCTCAGAGAGCAGGGTCTGAGGAACAACAACCCTCAGGGTCTTCTACCCAAGTCCCAGTCCAGGTGAAAGTTACTGCCTGGGGCTTCCGCTGCAGAGAGCCCGTTGGTCCGGGGGAAAGTTACTGCCTGGGGCCTCCGCTGCAGAGAGCTGGTCAAAACAACAGCAACCCTCAGGGCGGGCAAGACAGCCTCACGGGCTGGATCCTGCTATCCAAGTCTCAGTGAAAGTCTGTGCTCTCGGAGCTTGGGGAAGCGGCAGCCCATCCCCCCGCAGGCCGACGAAACAGCCTCACGGCCAGCGATTCTGAAGGCAACTTCCGGAAATCGAGCCAGGGGGAGAGTGTGGCCTCGTGGTCCGACCCTTCCATTCCAGTTCCAGTGAGGCATATTCAGTTTAACCCAGGGAAAGCTCATAGAACTATCTGCCCAGGACTAAAGCCCCTGAACACCAGAAAGAGACAAGAAAAACTAATCCTCCACATTCAGAAATGGCAAACTCCACAGAACCACAGAAGCCCCAAAATACCAAGAAAAATAAGAAGAAAGGGGCGACTTTGGACACATTCTATGGAGCCAAAATACAAAATACAGAGCAGACAGAAGATAATATAAAAGAAAATGCTCCAAAACCTTCCAAAGGAAATGGAAACTCTCCACAAACCTATGAAGAATTTGAATCAGAAATGACCAAAAAGATGGAAGCCTTCTGGGAGGAAAAGTTGGAAATAATGCAAAAGAAATTCACGCATCTACAAAACCAGTTTGACCAAACTGTAAAAGAAAACCAGGCTTTAAAGGCCAGAATCAGGCAGCTGGAAGACAATGATCGTGTAAAAGAGCAAGAATCAATAAAGCAAAGCCAAAATACCAAGAAATTAGAAGAGAACATAAAATATCTCACCGACAAGGTGATAGATCTGGAAAATAGGGGGAGAAGGGATAATTTAAGAATAATTGGACTCCCAGATAAGCCAGAAATAAACACCAAACTGGACATGGTGATACAAGATATAATCAAAGAAAATTGCCCAGAGATTCTAGAACAAGGGGGCAATACATCCACTGACAGAGCTCACAGAACACCTTCTACACTAAACCCCCAAAAGACAACTCCCAGGAATGTAATTGCCAAATTCCAAAGCTATCAAACAAAAGAAAAAATCCTACAGGAAGCCAGAAAAAGACAATTTAGATATAAAGGAATGCCAATCAGGGTCACACAAGACCTTGCAAGTTCTACTCTGAATGATCGTAAGGCATGGAACATGATCTTCAGAAAGGCCAGAGAGCTGGGTCTCCAACCAAGAATCAGCTACCCAGCAAAACTGACTATATACTTCCAAGGGAAAGTATGGGCATTCAACAAAATAGAAGACTTCCAACTTTTTGCAAAGAAAAGACCAGAGCTCTGTGGAAAGTTTGATACCGAAAATCAAAGAGCAAGGAATACCTGAAAAGGTAAATATTAAGGAAAGGGGAAAAATGTTATCTTCTTTTACTCAAACTCTCTTCTATAAGGACTACATTTATATCAACCTATGTATACTAATATGTGGGGAAAATGTAATGTATAAATAGGGGGTAAAGAAAGACCAAATAGAATAATGGTTCTCACACAAAGATTCACAGGGGAAGGGGAGGGGAAGAAAACTCCTATAAGAAGGAGAGGAAGAGAGGGGGAGGGGTTTACTTAAACCTCAATCTCAGGGAAATCAACTCTGAGAGGGAAAAACATCCAGATCCATTGGGATCTTGAATTCTATCTTACCCAACAAGGGTAAGGAGAAGGGAAAACCAAGGGGGGGAGGGGTAGAGGGAGAACAAAAAGGGAGGGAAAGAGAGGGGGGAAGGGGAGGGAACAAAAAGGGAGGGACTAAAAAGGGAAACATCAAGGGAGGGGACAAGGGGGACTGATTCAAAGTAAATCACTGGACTAAAAGGTAGAGCCGAAGAAGAAAAGGTTAGAATTAGGGAAGGCAATCAAAATGCCAGGGAGTCCACAAATGACAATCATAACTTTGAACGTGAATGGGATGAACTCACCCATAAAACGTAGACGAATAGCAGAATGGATTAGAATCCAAAACCCTACCATATGTTGTCTTCAAGAAACACACATGAGGCGGGTTGACACCCACAAGGTCAGAATTAAAGGATGGAGTAAGACCTTCTGGGCCTCAACTGATAGAAAGAAGGCAGGAGTGGTAATCATGATATCTGATAAAGCCAATGCAAAAATAGACCTGATCAAAAGGGATAGGGAAGGTAATTATATTTTGTTAAAAGGGACTCTAGACAATGAGGAAATATCATTAATCAACATGTATGCACCAAATAATATAGCACCCAAATTTCTAATGGAGAAACTAGGAGAATTGAAGGAAGAAATAGACAATAAAACCATACTAGTGGGAGACTTAAACCAACCATTATCAAATTTAGATAAATCAAATCAAAAAATAAATAAGAAAGAGGTAAAAGAAGTGAATGAAATCTTAGAAAAATTAGAATTAATAGACATATGGAGAAAAATAAATAGGGATAAAAAGGAATACACCTTCTTCTCAGCACCACATGGCACATTCACAAAAATTGACCATACATTAGGTCACAGAAACATAGCACACAAATGCAAAAAAGCAGAAATAATGAATGCAGCCTTCTCAGATCACAAGGCAATAAAAATAATGATTAGTAATGGTACATGGAAAACCAAATCTAAAACCAATTGGAAATTAAACAATATGATACTCCAAAACCGTTTAGCTAAAGAAGAAATCATAGAAACAATTAATAATTTCATCAAGGAAAATGACAATGGCGAAACATCCTTTCAAACCTTTTGGGATGCAGCCAAAGCGGTAATCAGAGGCAAATTCATATCCCTGAAAGCTCATATTAACAAACAAGGGAGAGCAGAGATCAATCAATTGGAAATGCAATTGAAAAAACTCGAAAGCGATCAAATTAAAAACCCCCAGCAGAAAACCAAATTAGAAATCCTAAAAATTAAGGGAGAAATTAATAAAATCGAAAGTGATAGAACTATTGATTTAATAAATAAGACAAGAAGCTGGTACTTTGAAAAAACAAACAAAATAGACAAAGTACTGGTCAATCTAATTAAAAAAAGGAAGGAAGAAAAGCAAATTCACAGCATTAAAGATGAAAAGGGGGACAGCACCTCCAATGAGGAGGAAATTAAGGCAATCATTAGAAATTACTTTGCCCAATTATATGGCAATAAATACACCAATTTAGGAGAAATGGATGAATATATACAAAAATACAAACTGCCTAGACTAACAGAAGAGGAAATAGAATTCTTAAATAATCCCATATCAGAAATTGAAATCCATCAAGCCATCAAAGAACTTCCTAAGAAAAAATCCCCAGGGCCTGATGGATTCACCTGTGAATTCTATCAAACATTCAGAGAACAGTTGACCCCAATACTATACAAACTATTTGACATAATAAGCAAAGAGGGAGTTCTACCAAACTCCTTTTACGACACAAACATGGTACTGATTCCAAAACCAGGCAGGTCAAAAACAGAGAAAGAAAACTATAGACCAATCTCCCTAATGAATATAGATGCAAAAATTTTAAATAGGATACTAGCAAAAAGACTCCAGCAAGTGATCAGAAAGATCATTCACCATGATCAAGTAGGATTCATACCAGGGATGCAGGGCTGGTTCAACATTAGGAAAACCATCCACATAATTGACCACATCAACAAGCAAACTAGCAAGAACCACATGATTATCTCAATAGATGCAGAAAAAGCCTTTGATAAAATACAACACCCATTCCTATTAAAAACACTAGAAAGCATAGGAATAGAAGGGTCATTCCTAAAAATAATAAACAGTATATATCTAAAACCAACAGCTAATATCATCTGCAATGGGGATAAACTAGATGCATTCCCAATAAGATCAGGAGTGAAACAAGGATGCCCATTATCACCTCTACTATTTGACATTGTACTAGAAACACTAGCAGTAGCAATTAGAGAAGATAAAGAAATTGAAGGTATCAGAATAGGCAAGGAGGAGACCAAGTTATCACTCTTTGCGGATGACATGATGGTCTACTTAAAGAATCCTAGAGATTCAACCAAAAAGCTAATTGAAATAATCAACAACTTTAGCAAAGTTGCAGGATACAAAATAAACCCACATAAATCATCAGCTTTTCTATATATCTCCAACACAGCTCAGCAGCAAGAACTAGAAAGAGAAATCCCATTCAAAATCACCTTAGACAAAATAAAATACCTAGGAATCTATCTCCCAAGACAAACACAGGAACTATATGAACACAACTACAAAACACTCGCCACACAACTAAAACTAGACTTGAACAATTGGAAAAACATTAACTGCTCATGGATAGGACGAGCCAATATAATAAAAATGACCATCCTACCCAAACTTATTTATCTATTTAGTGCCATACCCATTGAACTACCAAAATACTTCTTCACTGATTTAGAAAAAACCATAACAAAGTTCATTTGGAAGAACAAAAGATCAAGGATATCCAGGGAATTAATGAAAAAAAACACATATGATGGGGGCCTTGCAGTCCCTGACCTAAAACTATATTACAAAGCAGCAGTCATCAAAACAATTTGGTACTGGCTAAGAAACAGAAAGGAAGATCAGTGGAATAGACTGGGGGAAAACGACCTCAGCAAGACAGTATACGATAAACCCAAAGATCCCAGCTTTTGGGACAAAAATCCACTATTCGATAAAAACTGCTGGGAAAATTGGAAGACAGTGTGGGAGAGACTAGGAATAGATCAACACCTCACACCCTACACCAAGATAAATTCAAAATGGGTGAGTGACTTAAACATAAAGAAGGAAACCATAAGTAAATTGGGTAAACACAGAATAGTATACATGTCAGACCTTTGGGAGGGGAAAGGCTTTAAAACCAAGCAAGATATAGAAAGAATCACAAAATGTAAAATAAATAATTTTGACTACATCAAACTAAAAAGCTTTTGTACAAACAAAACCAATATAACTAAAATCAGAAGGGAAACAACAAATTGGGAAAAAATCTTCATAGAAACCTCTGACAAAGGTTTAATTACTCATATTTATAATGAGCTAAATCAATTGTACAAAAAATCAAGCCATTCTCCAATTGATAAATGGGCAAGGGAAATGGATAGGCAGTTCTCAGATAAAGAAATCAAAACTATTAACAAGCACATGAAGAAGTGTTCTACATCTCTTATAATCAGAGAGATGCAAATCAAAACAACTCTGAGGTATCACCTCACACCTAGCAGATTGGCTAACATAACAGCAAAGGAAAGTAATGAATGCTGGAGGGGATGTGGCAAAGTAGGGACATTAATTCATTGCTGGTGGAGTTGTGAACTGATCCAACCATTCTGGAGGGCAATTTGGAACTATGCCCAAAGGGCGACAAAAGAATATCTACCCTTTGACCCAGCCATAGCACTGCTGGGTCTGTACCCCAAAGAGATAATGGACACAAAGACTTGTACAAAAATATTCATAGCTGCGCTCTTTGTGGTGGCCCAAAACTGGAAAACGAGGGGATGCCCATCAATTGGGGAATGGCTGAACAAACTGTGGTATATGTTGGTGATGGAGTACTATTGCGCTAAAAGGAATAATAAAGTGGAGAAGTTCCATGGAGACTGGAACAACCTCCAGGAAGTGATGCAGAGCGAGAGGAGCAGAACCAGGAGAACATTGTACACAGAGACTAATACACTGTGGTATAATCGAACGTAATGGACTTCTCCATTAGGGGCGGTGTAATGTCCCTGAACAACTTGCAGGGATCCAGGAGAAAAAAACACCATTCATAAGCAAAGGATAAACTATGGGAGTGGAAACACCGAGAAAAAGCAACTGCCTGAATACAGAGGTTGAGGGGACATGACAGAGGATAGACTTTAAATGAACACTCTAATGCAAATACTATCAACAAAGCAATGGGTTCAAATCAAGAAAACATCTAATGCCCAGTGGACTTACGCGTCGGCTATGGGGGGTGGGGGGGAGGAAAAGAAAATGATCTATGTCTTTAACGAATAATGCTTGGAAATGATCAAATAAAATATATTTAAAAAAAAAAAAAAACTCATGGACTCCTCTGACAATAAATAAACGCGTGATGAAGGATCTGACTAGTTTCAAAAAGATTTGAAAAGTTTCAACATCTAAAGAAAAAAATAAAATCATTCATTGGAAGAAAATTACAAATTAAAACAACTATGAAGTTTTACTTCCTATTCAACTAGTTGGATAGCACAAACCCAGTAGACTTGGGTTCAAGTCTCACCTCTGACATATACTAGCTGTGCAAATACTAGGCAAGTCACTGAACTTCTCAATGCCCTAAGAAACTCTCTAAAATCATAATTTGCAAAAAAGGTACCGACCTTTATTACTAGAAGTTTCTTTATATAGGCATACCCTTTACCAGTCAACTCACAGCTCCTTTTACTAGCTCCTGTACCTATTCCTTTGCATAATACAATAGAACTACTTTTTTAACTTTTCCAATTTAATCTTCATTTTAAATTATTGTTTCTAAGACTGAATTCCTTGACTTTGTGGGGGGGGGGAGTCAGTACTTCCTTTTAAGTAGATTTGGGGGAGGAGAATTTGCTCTAATAATATTTATTCTCATAACTTTTAATCAAAATATACAACATCTCATGAAAAGTTTAAATTTACTCACACAGGTTCATAACCTCCGAATCATCCCTGACTCTTTCCTCACCCTTACCCATATATCAAAGAAGTTGCCAAGTCTTGTTAATACTTCCTCCACAGCTGGCCTGTAGAACTTGTTCAGCTTGTTCGGGTTATCTCTTATGTCCTCACCTCCATTGATAATAATTCTTAATTTCATAAGAATTCTTGGTCTCATCCAAAGCTCAGCTTAATTTCCACCTCATATATTAGACCTTTACTGATGCTCCAAGGAATTTGTGCTTCTATCTACCCCCAATACACTGTATTTATTATATATGCATTTTGATATACATACATGTATTTATATTATTTATTTATTATTTTTTATTATCTCTTATGTTAACTCTACAAGGAAAGAGACTATTTCATTTTTATATTTTCATCTCTAGTGCCTAGCATAGTACTTGGAATATATGAGGTACTTAATCTGTGCAATTAATTGGACTACATGACAAAGTGATTCCTAAGAATCCTTTAGAGGCAGAAGAATGTATATGTATGGATCATATAAATTTAAAGATGTATAACATTCAATCTTGTGCAAATACTGGTGAGGCTGTGGAAAAGCAGGTACATTAATGCTCTGTAGATGGAGTTGTGAACTGATCCAGTCATTTTGGAAAACAATTTGAAGTTGTGTCCCCAAAAGATATTAAATTGTATACGCCTTTTGACCCAGCAATACCACTGTTAGGTCTATACCCCAAAAAGATTTTTAAAAAAAAGAGAAAAATGACCCATATGTACAAAAATACTCACAAAAGCCCTTTTCATGATGGTGAAGAATTAAAAACTTAGAGAGTAGTCACTCATTGGGGATTGACTGAAGAAGTTATGTTATATAACCTACATATTTGTGTATATGTTGGAATGTACTCTAAGAAATAATGAAGATTTATAGTTGTATCTCTAGCTCTTAGCACAGTACTTGTCACATAAACACTTGATCTCTTTCTGTTTCTCTGTATCTATCTGAATGCATAATAGTTGATTGATGTAGTTGCTGATCCATGGCCAGTGATTGCAAGATTGATTGTGTTAGAGGTTACTGATTCCACAGTGCTACTGATATTCATCAGTTAATAAGGATTTATTAAGTATTTACTATGAACCAGACACTGTGCTAAGCACTGAGAATATAAAGAACTACTAGAATATACTGGAAAGACTTGTTTGAATAGATGTGAAGTGTACAGAAATAGAACAATTATATAAAAACAACAGTACTGTAAAGTTGAACAACTTGAAAAGACTTAGAAACCCTAATCAACACAGAAGAGCTAACCAGAGTTCCAAAGAATTTATACACACTATCCACCTCCAAATATGGACCCAGAGTACAAATGGTGATGGAATCAGGGTAAAAATTGAAGCATATTTATTTCAAACATGACTAAATTTTTAGGAAAAAAAAATTTTTTTAACTCTACTCCATTCTTGGGGGAGGCAGAGCTAGGATGGTATAGTAGCAGGATCCTTCTGAATTTCCTTCCAACTGATCATTATAAAGTGTCTCAAAAGGAAAGAAATCAAAATCAGCCAAGTAAAGGGGCTCTTCCACTGGACGCAGCCTTAAAGGTAGGTAGTGTTTGGGGATTTCCACTCCCCCACACCATCTACCATGCCAGAGTCAGAGTGAGACCTGGGCAAGCTCTAAATTTTTAGGGGCTGGCTGAAAGCAGCACAGTCTTATCACTGAGGGAAGTAAAAGGCCTTGACAGCAAGACTTGAGACTCAAGGCTGAAGAGCTTGGAGCCTGGGCAGCAGAGAATGGATCTTGGGCAGAAGCAAGGCTAGACACAGCAAAGGCAGTAGGGGCTAGCAAGATAGCTCAGAGCAAAATGATTTAAAGCACACTACACAAAGAATATCACATTACGACCTGCCCTCACTCAGGCTTCTGACTGGAAAGGGAAGATACAACCAAGGCAAATCCCAGCAAGACAGAAGGTAAGAAAGCATTTAATATGTAGGATCCCAAACCCACTGGTGGCAAAAGGAATAAGCAGTAGCAAAAAATCTCTTGACCCTGAATAATTTCTACAGAGTAAAAGAACAAAATACAGAAGCAACATCAGAGAGTAATAAACAAATATCCAAATAAAAACATCCAAACTCCCCCCCCTAAATGTAAATGGGTCACAAGCTCTTGAGGAACTCAAAAAGGAGTTCAAGAACCAAGTAAGAAAGAGAAAAGAAAAATGGGAAGAAAAGTGGGAAAAAGAAAACAATGCAAAAAGAAAATAATAGCTTAAAAGACAAAATTTCCCATAAAAAAGAGGCACAGCAATCAACTGAAGTAATAAGCAAATTGGAGACCATAATCAACCTGCTAGAAACCATGAAAAGCAAGATAGACCAAAATGAAAAGTAATATCAAAAGGTCATAGCTGAAAACAGTCTTTAAAAACTAAAATTGGGCAAGTAGAAGCTAATGATCTCATAAGAAAGCAAGAATTACTAAAGCAAAATCAAAAGAATTAAAAAATAGAAGGAAACGTGAAACATCTCATTGAAAAGACAATTTACCTGAAAGACAAATCCAGGAGAGATAATTTAAGAATTATGGGTCTACCAGAAAACCTGGAACAAAATAAAAGCCTTGGCATAACATTACAAGAAATTACCCAAGAAAACTGCCCTGATATTTTTGTAGAAGAAGGCAAAATAAATATTGAAAGAATCCAAAGATCACCGCCCAATATTAAACCCCCAAAAGACTCAGTAATGTTATAGTCAAATTCAGGCACTTCCAGGCCAAAGAGAAAATATTGCAAACAGCCAAAAAAGACACAATTGAGATATCAAGGAGTCCCAGTCAGGATAACATGGGATCTGGCAGACTCCATACTGAAGAACCACAAGGCTTGGAATATGATATTCCGGAAAGGCAAGAGAATTGGGTCTACAACCAAGAATCACCTACCCATCAAAACTTGCTACATACTTTCAGGGGAAAGTATGGTCATTTAAGAAAATAGAAGATTTCCAAGCATTCCTAAAGAAAAGACCAGAACTAAATGGAAAATGTGATGTCTGTAAGGGGGGAAAGGGAGTTTATTTATTAAAAAGGTTGGACTGGATTATATTTAAACTAGGGTCACCAGGAATTTATATTAATTCAAAAGAGATTTATTTATAATTTATTTACAAAATATGGAAAGAGTGAAGAAAATCAGAGAGAGGATAGCTTAAGATATCTAGTCTAAGCATGAAGTAATTTACTCTCAGCCCCTGGCTCACCTGGAGCAGGGAGAATTAGTCCTTAGGCTTTGGCAAAGCCAAGGACCTGGGATAGGCTTTCTCAAAAGGTAAGTCTCTCCTGAGGCTAGTTTTGTTTCGTTTTGTTTTGTTTTTTAATCAGCAGTTAAGAGTCAGCTTTTCACTCACCATGTGTTAGTAGAAAGGAAGAGATTTTAGAACAGGAACAGGGTCTTGGGTCCAGTCAGCAGATTCTCCACCAGACTCCACTCCAAGAAATGAAGAACCGTTAGTAGGCTCCCAGTAGAACTACTCTGGAAGTTGTAACTCCCTTTTAAAGACACTTTCTCTTTCATCACTTCCTGTGCCTTCCCCTAATTCTATGTCTACCAATCACAGTTGAAGTCCTGCTTTAGGACTGCCCAGGAGGCAGTCAGTTGATTCTGATTCATCACCCACTATCACACACTTGGGTCACAGACCTCTCCCACTCAAGTGTGAATGGGGGGTTTACACCTTTTGTATGAAATTTAAAAATTGGCAGATCTTATCACTCAACTTTAAGTATGGTATTACACTTTTGGTGATTAAATCTAAAAATATGCAGGAGTTACAATTTAATCTTCACAATCAGGGGAAAGTTAATTATTTTTATTTTCACAATCAGGGGAGAGTTAAATTTGATCTTCACATGTCCAAATACAAAATTAAAGAGAATCATAAAAAGGTAAACAAGAAAGTAAAAAAAAAATCAGGGCTTCAATAAGATCAAATTGGTTATATTCCCATGTGGAAAAATTATATCTGTAACTCTTAAAATGGTTTTCATTATCATAGTAGATAGAAGCATTATTCCTACATAGAACGTGTGATATTTTGTGTAAAATGATCTGTAAAAAAAAAACAATGGAGGTAACAAAACAAGAGGATGGTACTATGAGAAATTTGAAGGAATAAGAAAAATAGAATAAACTATACCACATAAAGAGGCACATGGTGGGGGAAGAATACCATTATAAGAAAGGGAGGAAGGGCGTGGTAATAGGTAATACTTAAACCTTACTCTCAGTGGAGAAAAGAACAGCCAGATCTATTGGGATAGAGAATTCTATCTTGCCCAAAGAAAAGTTGAGAGGGAATAATGAAGAGGGGAAGAAGGGTGGGGAGTATTAAAAGGGAGGGAAAGGTTGGGGTTGGTCATTAATAGACCTTAAAGGGAAATAAGAGGGGAATAAGAAGGGAGGTGGTGGAAAGAAATGTAAAATAAGGGTGGGGAAAAGGGGGGATGGATTAAAAGCAAAAAACTGGTGTAGAAGGAAATAGTGAAAGAAAAAAGGATAGGAATAAAAGAGGAAATTGAAATGATAGGGAATAACACAGGTGGTAATCATAACTCTGAATGTGAATGGGATGAACTCACCCATAAAATGGAAGCAGATAGAAGAGTGGATTAAAAACCAAAATCCTACCATATGTTGTCTACAAGAAACACACATGAGGCAGTTACACACACACACAGGGTAAAGGTAAGAGGCTGGCGCAGAATTTATTGGGCATCAACTGAGAAAAAGAAGGCAGAAGTTGCAACCATGATATCTGACAAAGTCAAAGTAAAAAATAGATCTAATTAAAAGAAATAAGGAAGGCAATTACATTCTGATAAAAGGCAGTATAGACGATGAAGAAATATCAGTACTCAACATGTATGCACTAAATGGTATAGCACCCAGATTTTTAAAGGAGAAATTATTGGAGCTCAAGGAGGAAATAAATGGCAAAACTATACTAATGGGAGACCTCAACTTTCCTATATTAGATCTAGATAAATCAAACCAAAAAATAAATAAGAAATAAATAAAAGCTGTGAATGAAATCTTAAAAAAAAATTAGAGCTGATATATGGAGAAAAATAAATAGTGATAAAAAGGAATACACCTTCTTTTCAGTAGCACATTCACAATGTTTGACCATGTACTAGGGCATAAAAGCATTGCAAACAAATACAGAAAAGTAGAAATAGTAAATGTAACTTTTTCAGATCATAATGCAATAAAAATTATAATTAGTAAGGTTACATGGAGAGGTAAATAAAAATTAATTGGAATTTAAATAATCTGATTCTCGAAAAATGGTTGTTTAAAGAACAAATCATAGAAACAATGATTTCATTGAAGAGAATGACAGTTAGGAACCCACATATCAAAATTTTGGGGATACTGGAAAATTTATGTCCTTGAGTGCCCATATTAACAAAAAAAAGAGAAAGAGGAGATTAATGAATTGGGTATTCAAATAAAAAAATAGATAAACAATAAATTAAAAACCCTCAGATAAAGGCCAAATTGGAAATATTAAAAAAATCAAAGGGTAAATAAAATTGAAAAGAAAAAACTATTAAGCTAATAAATAAGACTAGGAGCTGGTATTTTGAAAAAAAAAGCATATAAAATAGATAAAGTATTGGTTAATCTAATTAAGAAAAAGAAAGAACCAAATTAACAGTATCATGAATGAAACAGGTGATCTCACCTCTAAGAAGAGGAGATTAATATAATTATTAAGAACAATTTCCCCCAAGAATATGGCAATAAATATGGCAATTTAGTTGAAATGGATGAATATTTGCAAAAATATAAATTGCCTAGATTAGCAGAAGAGGAAATAGGATACTTATATAATCCTATATCAGAAAAAGAAATGGCTTCTACAAGCCATCAAGGAATTCCCTAAGGAAAAAAAAAATCTCCAGGGCTAGATGGATTCACAAGTAAACTCTATCCAACATTTAAAGATCAACTAATTCCAATACTCTACACACTATTTGACAAAAAAGGCAAAAAATGAGTCTTACCAAATTCTTTTTATGATAAAAAAAATATGGTACAGATTCTCAAACCAAGAGGACCAAAAATAGAGAAGGAAAACTGTAGACCAAAATCCTTAATGAACTCATAGATGGAAAAAATATTAAATAAAATACTAGCTAAAATGCTACAACAAGTTATGACAGGGATTATTTATCATAACCAGGTGGGCTATATACCAGGAATGCAAAGATGGTTTAATATTATGAAAACCATCTGCATTATTGACCATATCAGCAACCAAACTAATTGAAATCACATGATTATCTCAATAGATGAAGAAAAAAAGCCTTAGACAAAATATAACACTCATTCCTTTTGAAAATACTAGAAAGTATATTAATATAAGGGTCTTTCCTGAAAATAACAAAAGTATTTATTTAAACCATAAACAAGTGTCATCTGCAATGGGGATAAATTAGATACCTTCCCAATAAGATCAAGAGTAAAGCAGGGCTGCCCATTATAACAACTACTAAGTAATATTGTACTAGAAATGCTAGCAGTAGCAATTAGAGAAGAAAAAGAATTTAAAGGGATCAAAGTAGGCAATGAGGAATCTAAATTATCACTCTTTGCAGATGACATGATGATATACCTAGAGAATCCAAGAAAATCAACTAAAAAAAACAGTAAAAGCAATCAATAACTTTAGCAAGGTTGCAGGGTACAAAATAAACCCACATAAATCATCAGCATTTCTATATGTTTCCAGAAAAACCTATCAGCTAATGTTAGAAAGAGTAATCCCATTTAAAACCACCCTAGACAAAATAAATTACCTGGGAATCTACTTACCAAGACAAATTCAGCAATTATATGAAAACAACTACAAAACACTTTTCACACATATAAAACTAGATCTAAACAATTGGAAAAGCATAAGTTGCTCATGGGTATGATGAGCTAATATAATAAAAATGACAATCCTGTCTAAATTAATTCACTTACTCAGTGCTATACCTATCAAACTACCAAAACACTTTTTTATAGAATTAGAAAAAGTTATTACAAAGTTAATTTGGAAAAACAAAAGATCAAAAATATTAAGGGAAATAATGAAAAAAATTATGAGAAGGACGGAGGCCTAGCTTTACCATATCTCAAACTATACTATAAAGCAGTGATTATCAAAACTCTATGGTACTGGCTTAGAGATAGAAGGGTAGATGAATGGAATAGACTTGGAGTAAATGACAGTAGCAAGATATTGTTTGATAAACCCAAAGATCCCAACTTTTGGGACAAGAACCAACAAAAGCCGCTGGGAGAATTAGAAAACAGTATTGGAGAAATTAGGCTTAGGTCCACACCTTACACCCTATACCAAGATTCACTCAGAATGGGTAAATGACATAAATATGAAGAGGGGAAATCATAAACAAATTAGGTGAACATGGAATGGTATATCTTTCAGATCTATGGGAAAGGAAGGAATTTAAGACGAAGTAGGAGATAGAGAACACTACAAAATTTCAAATGAATAATTTTGATTATGTTAAATTAAAAAGTCTTTGAACAAACAAAACCAATCCAACCAAAATTAGAAGGAAAACAACATATTGGCAAAACAAATTTATAACAAAAACCTCTGACAAAGGTCGAATTTCTCAAATTCATATGGAGCTGAGTCAATTGTACAAAAACATCAAGCCATTCCCCAACTGACAAATGGTCAAGGGACATGAATATGCATTTTTCAGATAAAGAAATCAAAACTATAAATAAGCACATGAAAAAGTGTTCTAAATCTCTCATAATTAAAGAAATACAAATCAAAACAATGCTGAGGTACCACCTCACACCTAGTAGATTTGCCAATATAACAGTAATGGAAAATAACAAATGTTGGAAGGGATGTTGAAAAATCGGGACACTAATGCATTGCTGGTGGAAATGTGAATCAATCCAGCCATTCTGGAAGGGACTTTGTAGTTATGTGCAAAGGTCTTTAAAAGAATACATAACCTCTGATCCAGCAATACTTCTGCTAGGTTTGTACCCCAAAGAGATAATAAAAAAGAGTTGTACAAAAATATTCATAGGCACATTCTTTGTGGTGGCAAAAAAATTGGAAAATGAGGGAGTATCCCTCAACTGGGGAATGGTTGAACAACTTGTGGTATATGATGGTGATGGAATACTATTGTGTTATAAGGATTAATGATCTGGCGTCTTTCCATACAAACTGGGAGAACCTCAGTGAACTGATGCAGAGTGAAATGAGCAGAACCAGGAGAACATTGTATACAGAAAGTAAAACATTGTGGAAAATACAATGTAATGGATTTTGCTTCTAGTAGCAATGCAACAAGCCAGGATACCCCTGAACTACTTATGTTAAAGAATAATAACCACATTGAGAGAAAGAACTATGGGAGTTGAAATGCAAAAGCAAAACATATGACATCACTTATCACATGTATATATGGGTATGTGACTTGGGGTTTATGGCTTAAAAAAATTGCTCTATAGCAAAAATGAATAATTTGGAAATAGGTATCAAGTGACAACATTTGTAAAACACAGTGGAATTGCTTGTTGACTCTAGGAGTGAGGAGGGAAGAGGGGAGGAAAAGAAAATGAATCATGTAAACATGGAAAAATATTTTAAAATAAATAAATAAACTTTACTCTTTGCTATGTATTCTTTGATCAGTAACACTGATCTCCTGGCTATTCCCCAAATTAGACACTTCCTCTCTTGGCTCTAGACTCTTGTTTCTGGCTATTTCCCCCTGGAATGCTCTCTTTCATGCACTCTATTAAACTTCCTGACTTCCTCTAAGTCCTAAATAAAATACCATCTTCTTTGAGAAACCATCCTCCACCCTTCTTAATTCCTTGCCTTCTCTCAGTGAAGTATTTCCTATTTATCTGGTTATAGCTTGCTTCATATATATTAATTTCCATGTTTTCTTCCCTATTAGAATGTAAGCCCCTTGAGGACAGAGACTGTTTTTTGACTCTTTTTCTATACCCACTTGTCCGAAGCCTGGCACAGATTTGACATAAAAAAAAAGTTAATTGAGTGAATATAATAAGTAACATGTAATTTAAATATTTCTACTATAATACTTATAATACTGAATATTCCAAGAATGATATTTTGCATTTTATAATATGTACTATTATAATAATATAGTAGTAGTCTCTCAGTAACTGAGGATGACTATTGTCTTTGTGTGTTTTTGTGCACAAAGACACTTGTGTATGAAGATTTAAGTGGAAAAATCGGTGCACAGAGACAGTCCCACTCTCAGCGTTGGAAGCCTAGGTCCAGTGGCACGAAAAGTCGTTACACCTGGAGACTTCCTCAGGTGCATTGGATAGCTGTGTTGTCCTTTGTGCTCCAACATGCCCTGAGCACTCCACAGTGCTTTGCTGCGTCGCCATCTCAGCCGTTGAACCTTCTTGTTGGTTTCTTCCATCTGTTCGGCCGAAGCAGTCTTCACATGCTGGGTGAGCAAAGCCCTAGTTCACCAGGGGTCGATGACCCGATGGCTACCCTCACAAGGTTTAGCCGGCTTGTCAAAGCCGTTGCCTGGGGTGTGGCCACTGCCACATGCTAGCAGCTACTGGGAGCCACAAGTAAGAGCTGGGGGTCAGGTGGGGGTCAGAGGCTGGAGTACTGCCCTAGGAGGGCACGACAAGCCCTCCATACCAGAGATATTACTCCTCCCTGAGAACCCCATATACCCCTATGATAATATATAACAGATATATATAATATATATGTAATATGTATATATATAATATAAAATAATTTATAAAAGACTTAAAATCTTTCTCGAGATTTTTCTACATTCAGTTTTTCATGACCCTGGCAGAAAACACTTCTATTTAAAAAAAATTCATTTTGAGTCGTTTGTTTCTTTATACTTCCAGATTATACTCTAGCCTGAGAATTTTATTTTCAAGGACTAATTAAATATATATAATGGCATAGGTCATATTTGGACATAACACTAAAGATTCTTCAAAATTTGAAGAACCTGATTAATTTTAAAATTTTGTTTTAAAAACAAAACCAACTTTTAAATTAAAAAAAACCCCTATATGAGTGACATAAATTGTGATAATCTCTATGTTTTGAAAGGAGCTATTTAAGATATCATTGAAACTAGCATCTATAAAAAATGTGTGAATGTGTACATATATAGTCCATCCTTCATGGAGAAACTATATATGAAATGCTATTAGAACAAAAAAAAAAGCTCCCATCTGATTCTTTAACATATACTTATTTTGCTTCCTAATATTTTCACCATCTCATCAAGAGCCTTACAATAACATTGATGATTTGTTTGATACTTGTTTGGATATGAAATTGAAGCATTTCATAACCTGAACTTAATTGTCTTTAGGAGAGAGAAGTTTTACAATGAGGCTACCTGGATAAATATCTTTCTATTTTTATAGCTGCTTGAAAATATTTTATAATCTGATTTCCAAATACTAGTTTTCTAAGGCTACTGAACTATTTTCTACTAAATGATACACTTTTCAAAATAGGGAGTTGATTGATGTACATGTTTTGGTGGTATGTGGAATGTTTTTGTCTATATTTAACTGCTGTAAGTCAGTCTACTGGCAGTTTGTATAGTTTGACGCACATATTAAGCCATAAGGTCACAAGCAGGGCACAATTTAAACTTGAGTGGCAATTAGAACAACGCTTCCTGAAATAATGCATCATTCTGCCTATCCGGAACGAAACGCACTTTCTCTCCTTTTGGCCTTCTGACGTCTTTTGCCCCATAATCAACTTTTAGAGGTACAGCAGGTGGCTTGAAGGTAGAGTGAGTTAACGATTAGTAAGGCTTTACACAGCTTTTTGCGTCACTTTTTATTTCCAAATCATTTGCTAACAAGTTTCCCAAGGGTTTGAAATCGACCAGGAAAATAACCAAAGGGAACCTGTGGACCAAGTGATATTGAGGAAAACTAAATGGAAAACACAGAAATGAGAACAGGACTTCTGTATTAGTCATTGAGCCTCATTTTATGAAATCATATCTGGGACTTTAACCAGGTTTAGTCTCATTTAATTTTGGAAACCATTTTATAATTAGATGAAGATAATAGCTATTAGAGCCTTTGTGTATTGTCTTTCATAAATTCCTTGAGAGAAGGGGCTGACTTTCTTATTTTTATCTATATACCCAGTGCCTGCCACCATTCCTGGAATACACTAAGCATTTAATAAATGCACAGTATATCGAGGTATCTATCATCCACCATCTAAGACTGAAACTAAAGTGTCATTGAAGTAACCATTAACTGCCTACTGTATACTGTGTTTTTGGGAGACAAACATGGAAATAAAACAGTAAAACTTGACTGTGAGTAGCTTACATTCTACCCACCTTCCACTTTTCTTTCACGTATTAGTCACTAAAGTCAGTTTATCCTTCTTTTGAAATATAGCTCAACAGATAATCAAAATACTTGAATGGTTGAAAAACTTTTATTACTTCCTGCCCAGTCTTCCAGAATGAGCTTCTTGATACTTTGGTTAACTGATGCTGAGAGGATCAACATAAAATTGCTCAACAGGCCCATATTCCATGTCTTACATTTTGGAAGGTGCTTGTATTTGATTCCAAACCTTTAACCTACCAAGACTTCCTTTTTGGCAGATTGGAATAGGTGGATTAATAGGTAGCTAAGAAGTATTTATTGAGTGTATACTGTGTGGAAGGTACAATGCTAGGTTATAAGGATACAATATAAGCAAGAAGATAGTCCCTGCCCTCAAGGAGCTTACATTCTATGGAAAACAACCCATAAAAGGGAGTTAGAAAGAGGAGGGATAGTCATGCTTACAAAATCTTCCAAAGAGAAATTAAAATAAAATAACCTTTATATCATCCTTGCTTATAAGTCCTTTTAAAAACATTATTTTCAGTGTTTATTGGATGAATGATTTCACTTCATTTTGATAATAACTCCATGAGGTAGGTAATGGAAATATTATAGGGAAATGAGCTTAATCACTTGAGGTCACATTGACCTAGAGTTTGAGCCCATATTTCCTGACTCCAAGCCTCTTGCTCTTTTTATTATATTAGTCTGCTTATTTGGTGGCAAAGCAGTGCCTCTTCCTTCCCATTACCAGTATCACTGTCCCATTCAGAACCATGCCATCAAGCACCTGGGTATTGTTGTTGCCTCCTAACTATCAAAAAGGGTGAAATGGATAAAATATTAAAACCATGTGGTTTAAAAAGAGTGTCTGTATTTTTAATTGATGTAAAACTATAAGGACTAGACTTACTAGTCCTTATAGTTTTAAAAAAGATCATGCAAGTATACAATACATATTTTTTCCTCAAAAAAGATGATGCAAGTATACAATACATATTTAAAAAACATCCTTATATATACAATATATATCCTTATGTATACAATACATGTTTTTAGAACACCTTTTAAAACAGATTTAAACCATCTTTTTTAGTTTTGAACATTAAGATATTTTACTTATAATTTTGTTTGCTTATAAAATGTATATATTTATCATTTTAAAAGTATTAAAATATAATAAATATAATAGTAATAGTTCCCATTTATAAGGTACTTGAAAGAATTGTAATGTGTTTTTTGCACCCAATATCCTAATTAAATTTATTTTTAAATGTTTTAGACTTGTGTAACAAGCAGAGCTATAAGCTGGTGAAATTCAAGGATGCTGTCATTTATTGTTTTGAGAAAACAATAAAAACTGAAGACAGAAGTCATAACATTAGTCAACAAAAAAGATTATTTTCTGTTATTCATGGTGAAACCTCATGTTTATGTGGTATCTTAAAATTTTCACAGTATTATATGTGCCTTATCTTTTTTTAATTTTCATAACAACCTTCATATTTATTTCTATTTTGTGAATGAGCCACTTGAAATTCATAGAGAATATGCAGCTTGCCCATAGTCACATAGCTCTTAAATTAGAAAAAAAAAAGATAAGAAAATGGTGAAATTTAAACCCAGGACTTTCCTGACTGTGTCTAATGCTTTTAAAAATAATTACACTTTATTACTTTCAAAATAACATTTTTCAACTTGCTTACAGCAAATACAGATTAAACTAATGGTCTCTACCAACCAAATGTGCCTACTTTTCTTGGTAAGTTTTCCTAGATCATTACCCCTCCCTTGAATGTCCTCTCCTTCCCCTTTGATTCCCTAATTTTTAACAATTTCTCTACTTGTTCATGGAACCTTCTCTGACAACTTAAGCAATTTTGGTCTCTTCTTCTGTGATTGAACTCTTATCACATTATTTTTAATAGGGAGCTTGGAAAATTATTTAGGCATTGTAAAGACAAAAGGAAGAAACTGGAAGTCTTGGGAATAGCATACAGGTATTATTTTTATCTTTGTTTTCTTTGGAAAGTGAGAACCTGAAAGGGAAGGGAGTATATGAGAAGCAAGTTGCTTCCTGGAAAAAAAAATTGTAGTTATTAGAGAATGGTAATTGTTTTTTAGAACCTTGGCTCAAGCTATAAGAATGTCAGGCTTTGATCCAGGGATAGAATGCAGTTAATAAGGCCTAGGAAGAATATATGTACTTGGAGATTGAGTGAACTTCTTAGGAATAATTCAAGCTAGAATGGAAGGGAGGAGAGGAGATGCTAGCCAGATACTCCTTGGTAATCCAGACATCGTAGAGAAGAATAGCAGGAACAATATAGCAGGAAGAGTAGCAATAATTTATAGGAGGCTATGACAGGGAAGAAAAAGAAGCAGGAACTATAAGCACAGTCTCTCTATCAGTGAACAGAATGTGGGTAAATCAACAAGCTAGATCTTAACATGAGGAAGTACATATGGCTTCATAATTATCACGGAGTCTTGGTATGATGTGTCTCATGACTGCAATATGTCAATAGAAGAGGACACCTTGTTCAGAGAGAACAAATTAGATAGAAGTGGCAGCAGGGTAGCATTGTGCATCAAGCAGACATTCTTTGGAATGGATCATGTCCATGGAACTGAGTGAGTGAAGTATAACCCAGGTCTTCTGGAGGAGGATCAAAAGAGAGGGGGCCAGGAGGGATGTGGTGGGAGTGCCTCATAGGTGATCATACCAGGTAGGGGAAATTGGCTGAGCCCTTTTCTGATATAGATCACAAAGTTGGCATGGAGACAGGAGAGAGCTATGAAAGAGGACTTAACTTATTTAGACATTTTAAGGATTTTTTCTTTTAAAATTTATTTTAAATCATTCACATAGTGAATAGAGCATTGGCCTTAAAGCCAGGAAGATCGAAGTTGAAGGACCACCTTTAATACCTATGACCTATGATGCTGCAATGACTTTCAAGGCTTTAGGAAGCTCTTAAAAAGTGCAAGTGGCAAAGAAAGTACTGATTTGCATTGGGAAAAGAAGTTTCTTCCTCTGGGAGTTCCCTTTACAAACAAAATTACAGATTTATTCCCCATCCCCATTTAAAAAAAGTTTTATCATTCCCTTTTGTTCCCATTCCATAATCATTTCCTTTGAACCAACAAAACAGTTAAGTGAAACCAACTGACAGAATGAAATCCTATGATGCTATATACTAAATCTTACCTCTGTAATACTCTACTTTTATACTGAGATGAGAGAGAATTGTTTGATCATCAGTTCCGCGTGATCATCCCCAAGACCAGTCATTTCAAATCCAGAGCTCAGTTGCTTTTCAGCTGTAGACATGTATATCTGCCCTACTCTGATACTGTACTGGGAGAGAGCGTGCCCGGCTTTGTGTGGGGACCATCTTCTTACTCTTCAGGCGGCGTCCTTTAAGCAAATGCTTTTGATGGGAGGTAATTGGTTCCTCTGGCAGAGTATTAAAGATGGATCCATCTGTGTTGGTAGTTTAGGAGGGGGGACCGCAGGGCCCCTTAAACCTGAGCTAGCTGGCTCTCAGGTGGGGCAGAGTCAGAGCTCTGAAGAGGGCGGTGCATCCACAAACACAGACAATAGTGTTGCGAGTGTTTGGAGGCAGGAGTGAGAGAGAGAGAGAGAGAGAGAGAGAGAGAGAGAGAGAGAGAGAGAGAGAGAGAGAGAGAGAGAGAAAGGGAGAGACAGAGACAGAGACAGAGAGACAGAGAGAGACAGAGACAGAGACAGAGAGAGACAGAGAGACAGAGACAGAGAGGGGGAGAGAGGGGGAGGGAGAGAGAGACAGAGACAGAGAGATAGAGAGAGGAGAGACAGACAGACAGACAGACAGAGAGAGAGAGAGGCAGGGAAGGATTCATGTAAACGGTGGCAGGTGGCTTTTTAAGGAAACCAGGGATTGTAGAGGTGGGCATAAGGAAAGGAAGCACTCCAGGTCTGGAAGTCCAGAGGTAGAAGATGGTACATTAAATAGCATAAGTATATCAAGAAGGCCAGTTTAGCTAAACTATAGAGCAAAATGGGTTGGTGTCTATTTATCCAGGAATGGTTCTTGGTGTGCATTTGTGTATGTACACATGGGCTTAGCTTTATACCTATATGCACACATTTTTATTTGTTTGTTTAATTATATTTGTTTTGTAACCCTTCACTTCCTCTTAGAAGGCAGAAGAGTGGGAAGAGCTGGGCAATGGCAGTTAAATGACTTACTTGGGGTCACCCAGCTAGGAAGTGTCCGAAGCCAGGTTTGAACCCAGTCCCTCCCATCTCTAGACCCGCCGACTCTCTATCCTTTGAGCTGCCTGACTGCCCCCTCAGTTAACATTTATTAAGTAATTACTTTTTATCAGCCATTGTCTTGAAGGAAACTAATGATCGTTTGAGGAAGAAACAAAGAAGCCCATCCTAGGCTTCAGAGACTGCCCATACCAAGGTGCAGAAACTGGAGACAGGACTTGAAATTCCTTGAGCAGCAAGTATAGGCCCATTTGGATGGCCCTTTGGCCATGGAGCAAGATGTGTAGAAGGTAGATTCATCCCTGGTTGGAATGTGAGAGGCCACAAGTTGAGGACTTGCTGTTTGTCCTGAAGGCGATCGGGAGCTCCCCAGGCCCTTTGAGAGGACGGGGCCACAGGGCTTTGCCTCTGCTTTAGGGATGTTCTGTGGACGCTGTGTGGAAGATGGCTTATGCCGCAGGGACACCAATGAGATGTCTATGATTTTATTTTATCTAGGAAAGAAGAGAAGTACAGACCAGAGGCATTAAATGGGTAGAAAGGAATGCGTGTGGGTTGTATTGTAGAAGTAGACTTGATAAAACTTGGAAACTGATTGGATATGGTGGAATGTGGGGAATGAGAAGCAATGAAGAACTGGGCTTGACTCTAAAGTTGGGAACCTGAGCTACTGAAGGGTGATGGTGCCCATTCATAAAATTCTGCCCATTACATATTGGAGTGTTTGTAACCTACGAGGTTTGTTGATAGTCAGACATTTCCAATAAGGTCTATAAAGTAGATCTGAAGAGTAGATAACCTTGACCTGTTGGCTTAGGTTTTTGGTTTTTTTTTTAAACCCTTACCTTCCATCTTGGAATCAGTACTGTGTATTGGCTCCAAGGCAGAAGAGTGGTAAGGGCTAGACAATGGGGATCAAGTGACTTGTCCAGGGTCACACAGTTAGGAAGTGTCTGAGGTCAGATTTGAACTCAGGACCTCCCATCTCTAGGCCTGGTTCTCAATTCACTGAGCTACCCAGCTGCCCCCTGGATTTAGGTTTTAATCTTGTCTGTATTCCTTAGCTCAGAGGATTTAGGGGTTTGGGACAAGCCATGACCCCTAAGACCCACACAATGCTTTGGGATTTAAAAGAATATTTTGGAATGCAGTGACCCTTAAGAGCTGACTGAAGTAAAGGGGAGTTCCTATCCCAAAGCCATTTAGAGTCTTTGGAAAGAGATGTCTGCTAGCATGAGGAAGTGAGTGAAAGAAATAGATTTCATCTGAGTCTGGGGGCATCATATCTCTGGCTCCGCTCCATGGTCCTTAACTGGTTCGGATGGCTTGTAGATTGAATTATGATCTAATAGGCATCAACCACCCTTGTTAATTAGAGGCTTTCTCATCTACGTTATGCTCATCAATAGCTGCTCTCCCAATAGAAACCCATCCCTCGGAGGCAGAGAAAAAGTGGGCCACCAGTGGTTGAGGAGACTATTGGGAATAGTCTTGATTAGTCATTGATTCGGAGAAGTTGAGTGACAGGGGAGAGAAGTTTCTGTCTAAAGGGCTCAAGCCAGTTCAGAATGCAAAGCCAGACTTCTGCCGGCATTCCCAGCTGGGGTTTGACCTGCCCCGGGAGCTCGGAGATGCTGGCCAAGGTCTGACTGACTCTGGGGAGCGGAACTTGGTCCTAGAGGAAGCGATGTCCCTGAGCTCCTGTGGCGTTTTAGGAGTGCCAGCACTTAGAGTTCGCCCACCATTTGGCTGTGCTTGGAGAGAAGTTACTGACGGAGAAAAACCCAGAAGATCCTTTCTTTTCTCTGGGCTCTGGGGGAACCCAGCGATCGGCAGAGCTTTGGCTCGGCCTCAGTCAAACTGCTCTGCCTGCTCCTTCTGACATTTTGGAGACAGATTTAAGATAAATATTATTCATAAGTTATTGGAAAAACGTTATTTAGATCGGGAATTTGGGGTTTTATTTAGGGAAGGAGAGACAGAGTATCCTGGTTTCCAGGAGGGGAAAAAAAAAAACCCTTGGAAGCCGGTAAAAGCTTCGTATTTCCTTAGTTGTTTAGGGTTTCCTGTTTATCCCCTTCTTAAATCCTTATTACTTTCATTAAATTAAGATGAAGTTTTTTTATCTGACTCTGTTATCCATCGCGCTAGACTACCCCCGAGGCCCCATACTTGGCCCTTTGTCTAGAGTATCTGACCAGGCACAATAAGAAGATACGAGACCCGGTAAGACCAGAATGACTATTACTAGAAAGCATCAGAAGCCCTGCCGCGTCGGTCATGGGATTCCACCTTCTCTCCTTCTCTCCATACATACATCCCCCTTCCTGTGGCACCCCAGCCACGCGCCTGCCCTCACGACCCGCCCCTATCGCCTGCTTCCCCGGATTCCTGGGAGAGGATCTCCCTAGGTCTGGGGAAGGTTCTAGTACGGTTTTTCTTACGATCCTATTTCAGAAGTAAATGCCTTCGCTTTGAAATCAGTGTGTCATCCAGCACAATATATTCTGGACTAGTAAAAATAAGCGTGTTGTGAAGAGCTTGTGAGCTGGACTTACTCACGGGGTATCTTGAATTGGGGCTTAGTTTGTTCTGTAGAGCCCACGAGTGAGTTGTTGTTCATTTGCTTAGTTGTGTCTGATTCTTCATGATTCCATTCGGGGTTTTCTTGGCGAAAATACTGGAGTGGTTTGCTATTTCCTTCTCCAGCTCATTTGACAGAGAAGGAAACTGAGGCAAACATGGGAAGTGACTTGCCCGAGGTCACGCAGTAAGTGTCTGAGGTTGAATTTAAACTCAGACCTTCCTGCCTCCGGGGCAGCTGCTCTATGCACTGCACTGCTTAGCTGCCCTTCTCATGAGTAAGAAGGAGGGCTGCTCCATTGACCACTTTGAGGAAGGCATACTTGGCATGTCTGCAACATTTCTTGTTTTTCAGTAAGTGGGGAAACAGAGTGCTGGGCAGACTGAAACAGTGCTATGAAGCTCTATGGATTACACTGAGTACGGATATGTATAAAGTAAAACCTGAACGACTCCACGAGCCAGAAAATGTATCTAGAAAGCAGCTCACGTTAACAAGAAACAAGTACAAAAGGACCTCAGGGTGTCCGTGCACTATGAGCTCGAAATGAGTCCGGTTTTGACTTTTGACAGACAACCAAGTTAATGTGGCTTAGAATGTGTTGTTAGAATTAAGAGAATCTTCTGTATCCTGCTGTGTTAAGATGACCTCCAAAGTGCCATGTTCAGTGCGAGGCATCGCAAATGGCAGCTAGGTTTCCATTTCTTGGGGATGCTCTACACAGGATTTGTGATTAGAGCATATATTATAATAGCTGACCTGTGGGGTGTGTTCAGATTCTGGAACAAAGAGAATCATTCTAAGATTTTGTGACTTATATTCTATGCTAATTATTTAATACCTAATTATTACCATGGGCAGATAGGTGGCTGAGTGCCTAGAATATCAGGCCTGAAGACAGAAGGCCCTGGGTTCAAATCTGGCCTCAGACACTTCCCAGCTGTGTGACCCTGGGCAAGTCACTTAACCTATTTGCCTAGCTCTTACCACTCCTGCCTTGGAACCAATTCTTTTATAGATTCTCATACAGAAGGTAAGAGTTTCTTTTTTTTTTTTAATTGATTATTACCTTTTTATATTTTAATTTTGAATGTACATATAAATTCAATATGTATTTTCTAAACTATAAGTCCTTATCATTAATTTAGGTTAGTACTGTTTACAGATGACTTGAAATATCTATTATTAATGACTCATATCATCATTATGAAAGTCAATTGTACTATACTTTCATCTTAGATATTATATATAGATATTATATGATATTATATGTAGCTCACACAAATGTTCTGGATGGAACATAGGACTGAATAGATGCTAATATCAGGAAAGTCATAGATTTTGATTTCTTGAAAAAAAAATGTGCTTACTTTTTGGCAATCTGCCTCTTTTCCAGAAAAGTGAGTCATGGATTCTTTTTGCAAAAATAAATTTTGAATCAAAATCCATAATCTTCCAGGACGTCATCTTCACTGCTCTTATCCACATTCTTTGACTTGTCAGCAACATTCAAAGTAATGTAATTTCGTCATCATTAACAGAATGTATCATAGCAACCAAACTTCAAAGAATTACAGAATATTAGCCTTGGAAGGCTATCCAGAAGTCATTTAGTTCAATTTATATTTAACTAAGAATCTTCTCTTCATCTTCTCCCAATATCATCCCCTTTTTCCTTGTGTCCTCTTTCACAACCTTATAAGTATCATTCTACTTTTTTGATAGATCTAATTGTTGGCAAGTTTTTCTTCGTATTAAGTTTAAATCTACCCTTTGATGCTTTCTATGTATTATTCCTACTTTAGTCTTCAGGGACCCTTCAGAAAGTTATCCTGTGCCTTTAATCCTCCTTTTCAGCTCTCTCACCATCCCCAGGTCCTGCTATTCAACTTTGACATCCTAAGACTTCACCATCTTGCTCACTTTCTAGATGCTTTCCATACAACCAATGTTATTTATCAAACGTGGCAGCAAAAACTGAACAGAATATTCAAGATATAGTCTTATATTTTGGGAGAATATATACCAAAGGCCTCCAAGATGCTATAAATAGACCCCCAGGCTCAGATTCTAGGAGTCATCCTCAACTCCTCCCTATCTCTCTTTCCCTATATATCCAATCTGTTGTCAAGGACCATCAATTTTGCCTTTACAATATCTCTTGAATATACTTCCTTTTCTCTTCTCCTACAGCCACTAACCTGGATAATAATAGCCTGCTGTTTGGTCTCCTTGTCTCAAGTCTTTTCATTTAACCACAAAAGTGCCTTTCCTAAAGCACAGGTCTGACTATGACACCTCTAGCACCTCAAAAATCAAGTATGGTGTTAAAAACTTTTTATAGATAGATAACATTCCACCTTTCCAGCGTTCTTATACTTTATATCTTTCTTGGACTTTGATCCAGTGACCCTGGACTCCTTACTATTCCAAAAGCAAGACACTCCACCTCTCCTCTGATATTTTCTCTGCTGTTCCTTATTAACTTATTAACTCCTCTCTCTTTTCATTTTTGCCTCCTGTCCTTCAGGCCTTACCAAAAATTCTACCTTCTATAAGAAATTTTTCCCAATTTCTTTTAGTTCTAGTTACTTCCCTCGGTCCATTGTTTACTACTTGTATATAGTTTGTACAGATTTTCTTGTTATTTCCTCCAATAGATTGTGAGCTCTTTGAAGTCAAGGACTGTCTTTTACTTTTCTTAGCACAGTGGCATATAGTAGATACTTAATAAATTCTTATTGATTGACTTAATAGCTTATTGTTATATAATTGTTTGCATGTTTTAATTTCCTGCTTTATCCCCCCATTAGAGTGTGATCTTCTTGAGTGTAGTGAGACCAAAATTAATATTACCTTGAAAAGTTTTAACTGTTTATTTCTACTGTATTGATTCTACAATGTAATTGATTTTATGCTGTACTGATTTTTATGATTGAGTCTGCATCTACCTAAAGGCATCTTTCTTTCTATGTCTGTGAGTTGAATTTGAGAATTAAGCTTTCTTTCTGATTTAGTTCAAAGTTATAAATAAAAGAAAAGTAAGTATTTTTTATACTGGTAACCCCTGGGATACTTTCAGGATATCTATTATCTTTAAACACAACTAATTAACTTGGTACCATCCCCAAAAGGTATATAGTGTGTCCTTTCTTGTCTTGGTGCAATTAGAGGAATTTTTCTTTCTTACCAGGAGATAACAAACCTGGTAGTTTTTATCCCGTAACAAAGATTACAAGATGCAAGTGGGTCCCATAAAACAATTAGCATTCCTCATCAGACCAGGGTAGTTACTAGCTCCATCAATGTGCTGGCCCACCTTCCTTGATTTAACGAACTATGTTGTCTCATTCCTGGGATGCTATCTAGTCTGTAATCATTTACAGTTTCCCCCATTTATTCAGTTATATTTTTTGTTTTTTTCTATTTCTTAATTCTATAAGAAGACTAGTAAGCTGTACAAGACTACTGAGTCCTGCTTTATAGTCTTTGGTCATTGAGTGAGGCCATTGACTCAATTTATTGGTTACTACTAGCCTAAGTAATAAATTGATCATGCTTAGGACTTTCAGTTTACATTAATTTTCAAACATAACAATGGGGATTGTTTTTCATCCTTCTTTGTATGTTCATCACTTAGCACCTGGCATGTAGTAGATGCTTAAGAAATACTTGATAGGGATTCATATGAGAAATCCTATCTTGCTTGGTAATGAAGAACAGAACTAGAAATGGTAGATATAATTTACAAAGAGGGAAATATAACTTTGTGGAGAAAAGAAAAAAAAACTTACTAACAGTTCAAGACACTATCCACAATTAGAACTAGATATTTTCTTTAAAAAAGTTTTATCAATATTCTTTGGCTTTATATTACAATCATTTCCCACCCATTCCCCTAGATTGAATCTTTTGCTTTGGGGAAAAAGTAAGCATAAACTTCCATTAATTGCATAGATCATTTTCCTTTCCTAATTATTTCTTACTTATGAAAGAGAAAGTCTATAGGACCTTTAATGGTTTTTCATTTATTCAAAATTCAACTTCCTTTTAATCAGTGATGTCAAAGTCAAATAGATAAAAAGACCACTAAGGTGTACCAGTGGATCCCTGTGGCTGGCTGTATGTCATCCTAGAAAACCACATGTGAACATGATCAGTATTCTATTGTAGTTTTATTTATTTTGTTAAATATTTCCAAATTATGTTTTAATTTGGTTCTGGCTGCACTGGGGAGCATTTCTGTTATGTTTGATGTCTTTGCTTTAGATTACCTTTTCTTCTCCATCATTGTAGTCTTTGGATATATTAATTGTTCCCTTGGTTCTAATGACATCCCTCAAAATCATTTCTCATAAATCCTCTTAGGTTTCTCTGCATTCTTCATAGTTGTAATTTCTTATTGCACTGAAATCTTCTATTACATACATAGACAAGAGTTGTTGATTTTTTTTTCTTTATGCCATGGACATCTACTTTATTTCTGTTTATTTGCTGTCACAAAGAATGTGCTCCAATGAATATTTTGTTTTTTATTGATTCACTGTTTCTGTGTTTGATTTCCTTGGGATCTTTGCGTAGTGGGATCACTTGGCCAAAAGGATAGATTCTTTAATTATATCTCTCGAAGTTTTGTAAATTAAAATCCTAAATGGTCACAGCAATTCACTCATAGCTCTACTTACACCATGTTATTATTGTACTTGTCTTCCTACAGACTCACTCAACAGACTTGTTTTCATCTTTTGTTCTCTTTACTACCTGGTGCAAAATGTGGTGAAACTTCAGTTCTGGGGTTCATTTTAATTTTTCGGGTTTTATTTGAAAATCTCTTGGTAAAGTGATTTAAAGCACATTTTCATGTAGTGATTTACAGTTTTCAAACTGTTCTTTCAAAACTGTGACTATCCTTTGTTCATTTATCTATGGGGAACTAGCTTTCCATGTTCATTTTTGCATAAATTTCCAGTATGTTTTGGACATCATGTTTTTTATTAGGGATGAAAATATTTTCCCCTTTCTACTATTTATTTTCCAATTTACTCTCCAATGATTTTATTACATTATTCAGTCAGCTATTTGTGCTGAGTCAGTGACTCCATTTTAAAACTTTGGATTCCTTGGCAGCTAGCCTTCATGAGGTGGAAGTGTCTATGCCCACTAATCCCAGTTCCTCATAATTCTGTTTACCCAAAACTACTTTTGCCCTTATATGGTAGTTGTTTACTCCTGTCTATAAAAGCATTGAACAATTTGAATTCCAAGATGGCAGCACTCCTAATAAGTCCTCTATCTTATTTCCTTAGTTTGAATTATTTGACCAGGGCAAGACCTAAACCAACATTTTCTTTCAATAGCTTTGGAAGCTTTTAAATTTTATTTATTTAAAATTCATAATTTTATCTTTCATGATCTATTCCTTTTGAGTTAAAGATGTTCCTCCCAGCTACAGTTGTTGAAGCTACCTGAACTTGTTTTTTAAAATTGTTTTCGCCTTGTATGCTAGTTACATATGCCATTTCAAGCTTATTATAATATGTGGTATAAGATTTTGGTCTAAATCGTAGTTTTCTGTGCATTTCTTTTAATTTTTTTCCAGCATTCTGATAAAAAAGGAATTTATTCTTAAGCAATCCTTTTTCTCATTTATAAAATACTGGGCTACTGTCTTCTAATGCTCCTGGTTAGTTTAAAAATACTTTTTACTTATTACTAATGTTAAAAAATACTTTTAACCCCACTGATCTGATTCTCTCTTTTTAAAAATTAACCACAAACAGTTTTAATGACTATGACGTTATAATATAGTTTGAAGAATGATAATGTTCTGCCCCCTTCATTTGTACTTTTCCATATTATATTCTTTGAAATTCAAACCTTTTGTTGTTCCATATGTTTTTGTTAATGTCTTGTTTAATTTATCTCTAAATTAATTTAGAAAATATTATGTTTGACCCAACTATAAGTAGTATATTTCTTTATAATTGTTTTATTTTACTTCTTTAAAGAGTGTTTTAACTATAATATAGTGTTTATTCTATAGCTTAACTCCCAGACTTTTGGTAGATATAGACATAGCTATGAGATAGAGACAGATAGATATATATCTTAGAGATATAATCAAAGCCACATCACTCCTATTTTGTATAAATACTACTCAGTTTTCCATTGTGTGCTATATACTCTGTGGAAAGAAGCAACTGATAGCCCAGTGAATAGATTGCCAGGCCTGGAGTACTGAATTCAAATCCAGCCGCAGACACTTACAAGGTTTATCACCCTGGCCAAGTCACTTAACCTCCGTGTCCCTCAGTTTCCATATTTAAAATAGCACTTACCTCATAGAATTGCTTTTAGAATCAAATGGGATTCTGAAAAGTGCATAATGCTGAGAACATAGTAGGTGTTTATTCCTTTCTTTTTCCTCTCCTTCCAGTTTTCCCAAAGATTATTGTAACGAAACATCACATTTTGTGAAATATGGTGAAACCCATTCAGGTTCTTTGCAAAATGCCTAAAATAGTTACAGTGCACTAGTTATAACTGAAGAACTATTGGGGAACGAAGGTCCTTCTCACTGAATGTCCCCAGATCACTCTGCTATTTGGTGTTGGTACTCTTCCTATTCGTGGATCTTTAGACTGTCACCAGTTTTTCTAACATTCTCACCATTAATCATATTTCAGCTTTCCACCTCTACAGTCATCTGCCACAAGAATTATTGTGATGTGTTCTTTTCCAGCCCATCCCCTTGCCTTAAAAACAAAAGTAGCATTTCTCCTCGTTCTTCCCATACCGCTTCTCTTTCTCCCAAGCACTGAGGTTTAGGCAGTTAAGTATGTGGAGATTTATGGTTTAGAGTTATCACCTTCCAATAAGAGTAAACCTTTCATTTGTATTGGCTCCCGCAGAGCCCATTATGTCATTTGTGTCCTTTGTCTTTTTTAGCAGTTTAACACACTGGGAGGTGTATCTGTTTGCTCCATTAATAATAATACTATTATTGGTCATTTCTATGTTGCCCTAAAATTTACAAAATACTTTACGTACATTATCTAGTTCATGGTTTGGTATATAGTAGGAAAATAAATGTTGGAGCACCAGGTAAGTGGGATCTTATTATGTAGAGGAGAGCTTCTGCTAACACATTATGTGTATAACTTGTGTACACTCAAGATCCGTTGAGCCAGATTTTCTTAGTGTTTTAAGATATTCTTTGCTAGTATGCTAAGCATTTTTTGAATAATTCATCTACTTTTCTGGGTCATGGATGACCAACTTAAAATAAGATTAAATAGACATTTCAGAAGACATTTATTTAATAAATGTTAAGCTGTTTTGAAGAGTTAAATATGTGTAAAGCAGTATTTTCTTTTTTGAGTTTACTAAACTGGTAATTTAATGAAAAAATTGCTGCAATTTATGAAGATACTTATTCTCTGAAAATTGTTTGAAAATTGGGAAAATCTGGCTCTATAAGAAAGAACACTGAACTTAATGTTCCATATACAATGACATTATTAATAATGTTTTGATTTGCCTACCCAAGGTAGATACTTCACCCTATCCACCCACATATCACTGGAAAGGATAAAACAGAATTATAACTTGATCTAAGCTAACCTCTATCACAGTGCAAGAAAATCTCATTTATTATATCCTTTTCCAGATTACCATCAAAACCTAATTTTAATGATTCCAACATCAGGGACCTCAGAACCATGCCTGGGAGAATACTTTATTGTTAGAAAATGCTTAATTTGCCTGAGATTTTAAAATGACTCCTAATCCCTCCTATCCATTGACACCAACTTTTTTTCTCCGCAGCTTCAAAGAGTCATTTTAATTTCTCTTTCAGATAGGATTGCCTTTCCTTTTTCAAAGATAGCAATTATATGATCCTTATATTTTCTCTTTTCTTTATCTACTGTGCATTTTTCCAGTGACCTTTTGTCTCCTTTAACTTTGATTTCCCTGAGGTTATGTGTCATGATTCACAACCACATTAATATAATTAGGTTACTGTCTTTTTGTTTTTTTGATGATGGGCATTAGGGACAGGTGGAAAGCTTAGAATGATCAAAAGTGCTAAGTGTCCAAGGTACAGTATGACCCATTCTCCTCCTCTAGTTCTCTTCTAAGCCACGATTAATGTTCATGTCACACACACTACACATATGCTATCTTCTGCTTCTTCTTGTCATTTCTCCATCCACAATCTCTTATTTTCTCATTCTTTTCTCCATTCATAGAGCCAACACCATAGTTCAGGCTCTTAGCACCTCTTCCTGGACTATTTAAGTAGCTTTCTAGGGACATTTCCCACTAGGCAGTTGGTAGTACAGGGGATAGATAGAGAGCTGGGCTTGGAGTCACAAAGTCTTGAGTTCAAATGCAGTCTCAGCCACTTACTAGCTGATGATCCTGGGTAAGTCACTTAACCTCTATTTGCCTCAATTTATGATCTAGTTGCACTGACCTCCATTTTGTTATTCCCACAAGAAACTCTTTACCTAACTCTGTGCCTTTTCATTATTTTTTTCTATGCCTGGAATATTCTCTCCCCCTTTCCTGAGGGCAAAGCTCATGTTTTTTGCCTTTCTTTGTATACTTAGTATTTAACACAAAGCCTGGTACATAGGAAGCACTTAAATGTTTATTGATTGACTTGCCTAAGCTGGATGTCCCACTGGGTACATCTAATAGTCTAATCACTGAGTTGCCCATCCAGGTACATGTTGTCAACTAGGGAATAGCATTCGTAATCTATGTGTCATCAATATATTTGGAGTAATATCTGGTCCACTTGATTTCTTTCTAATTTGCATGGCAGATCCTTAGTGTTCCAGAGTTGATGCAATCAAATAAGGCACACCTGGAAAGTTTATATATAATAAATATTTTATGTTTGCATTTAGTGCATTTTGTCTTTCATAATTATGGTAAAAGATACCTTTTGTGCCTAACTTTGATGTTCACACTCTAAGGATCATTCAGCAAATGTATCTCTGATGTTTTATCTGTAATGGAATATCTTTTCTGATCTTAATATATGTTTAGGAACCACTTTGTGGGGAAAGATGACTTTGAGCTCAAGTTTTACTCTACTCAAATGCTTTTTTTGTAATCAACAATTCCCAGAAAAATCTTGTATTCTCTACCACTCCGTCTGCTAGGAAATGATAAATATGTGCTCTGCTACAGAAAGTCAGGTGTACAAGCCAATCTCTTCTTTGACCATATTTTAATCAAGAATACATTCTATAGAGGCATCTATAAAAGGCTGATAAACATTTTAATTTTTTAAACTCTTACCTTCTGTCTTAGAATCAATATTGTGTATTGATTCCAAGGCAGAAGAGTGGCAAGGGCCAGGCAGTGGGGGTTAAGTGACTTACCCAGGGTCCCACAGCTGGGAAGTGTCTGAGGCCAGATTCTGATAAAGATTTTAGAGAGATGAGAAAGTGGTTATGGGTCAGTAGTTTAGAATATGACAGCAAACTGGCCAACTTGGCCAACACCAGTTATTTTTGTGCGACCAAAGAACTAAGAATGCTTTTTGAATTTTAAAATAAATTATAGTAGGCAAACTTGGAAATAGGGAAAGGCCTCTCTTTATTATATTGACAGTAAATTTTATTTTAAAATATAAAAGCCATTTTTAGCTCATTGGCTATGCATAACAGGTAATGTGGACCATAGTTTATTAATTCTCACTTTAGGTTATCTTCTCAGTTGGTTTATTTTGGTTATCAAACTGTCCATAATTTTTTCTTTTAGAATATATTCCTCTTAGAAATATCAAGTTAATCCATAGGTTAGGTTTCTTTAAAATTACATAATCTTTCATATAGATTTCTTCAATATATATGTGACATTAACAATAGTGTATATGGGTATGTCTCATTCTTTTACAAAGTGCTCTACTCTTATTAGCCCTCAGAGGTAGATTTTGTAAATATTATTATATAAATTTTAGAGATGAGGAAGCCAAGGCCTACCAGGCTCAAACACTTGGGGAGGATTCATATTAATATCTTCATACCAAATTTAAAGAATATGTCTTAAAAATTGCTCTCTATATGTGACATTTCATCTCAGTCCTCCATGCCTTTCCAGAGGCTGTCTTATGCCTAGAATTCATACCTTTCTCTCCTCTACTTTAGAGAATTCCTATCTTCTTTCAAGATTCAGCTCATGGACCACCTTTTGAAGGAGATGTTTCCTTATCTTGCCAGCTATTGCTATTTTCCCAGAGCTCTGAAATTAATTTGCATATACTTTGTATTGATATATGTGTACATATATTGTGCCCTTCTTGTAGACTCTGAGCTCCTAGAGGAGAAATACAGCTTTTCATTCTTGGTTTCGAATCCCTACCGCCTAGCAAAACCCTTCTACATATTAGTGCTAGATTAGATAAATGCTGGTCAAAGGAAGCAAGGCATTTTTTGAAACTAAGAAAAAAAGGTTAACTGTCAAGTCCCCAAGCATTTATTAAACATTTATCATATGTCAAGAGCTGTGCTAAAGACAACAATACAAAGGCAAGAAAAAAGAGCCAGCATGGCAAACAGGAGAGAAGTTGGGGGAAGAGTGAAGGAGGAACATGGCGAAACTGACCACTTCCTCCAAACGGAAGTTCCTGGAGGAACTTACCAGTTATGGGCCAAAGGGATGAAGGGATGCTGTAGGATGAGAAGACAGCTGAGGCAGGATGGAGAAAGCTGGAGAGTCCAGAGTAAGGTGTGAAGTAACAAATGCCTTAGTTTATATGGGGGCTTTTCAAAATGAAAATATTCATATTTTAGTACTAAATTCCGAAGGATTAATATCATATTACTAGATATTAGATGTTATTTTATTTCTGAAGAGATGTAGGAATTCTGATAGCTCTAAACATTTAGAAAAATTTTTTAAATATTTCTCATGCTGTTTAAGGTGACAATGTTCTAAATTTTTTCATTGTAATTAGGGAAATAAAGTTAATTTGATAGAACTATTAACATGTATATACTTTACAGATCATTTAATTTTAATATATTGATGTATTATAATGACAATATTATAATGACAATAAGCATATAAATGCTTAAAGTATTAAAAAAAGTATATATATATATAATAAAGTATAAAAAAAAGTATTAAAAAAAAAAACACCTGTCCTTGAGCAAGACCAGTAGAGTGACAACAGCACCAGGGATTCTCCAGATGGGCGCCTTCCATACATTGGTACCATTGGTGCTTTGGCATTGCTCACAGAAAATCTGAGGAAGTCATTGCCTGGAGGGAGGGTGGAGATCTTCCACAATTTATTCTAGGACCAGAATGGCTATCACCAACACATTATGTAATGGTTAGATGACTTGGGATTTGGTAGAATGTCCGCAAGCTCTGTCTTTTAGGTTAGAGTTCATCATAAGCAACCTCTGCTTAGGATCCCTTTGTTTTTCTAGTTGTGTAGGACTTGTTTCTAGATGTTGGCCTTCAGTTTCCTACCCCCCCCCTTGAATGAAAGGTGTAGGATGATAAGGATGTAAAACCAGATGCTTGTAGAATCCAAATCTTCCTCCATTTCATTCTCCCTATTGGTTCTGCCCTTCATGTTCACAAAGATTAAAAACAATCTGATCTTTAATCCATGTGATCACCTTCCAGCTGTTTGAAGACCACAGAGGACAACAGAAGTCATGTATACAACCTCTTAAAACACATGAAGAAATTAAAACACAGAGGGATTAAGTGAATTGTCGGGATGATAATAATAAAAATAACAATAATGATAGCTAAATTTCATATAGTGCTTTAGGGTTTATAAGCACTATAAATATTATCTCATTCAATCCTTATAGCAGTCTTGGAGCTAGATGATTTAATTATGCCCACTTTACAGTTGAGGAAACTGAGGCAGACAGCAGTTAAGTAACTTACCCAAGTTTACACAGATAGTAAAACATGAGGTTGGATTTGAACTCATAACTTCCTGACTCTAAACCTAATGCTTTATCGCCTGAGCTACCTACCTTTCTCAGCTAGGCAGAATATGTTATCAGAATCATTCTTTAATTGTTTTATATGTATAAATTATGTCTCCCCAACATAAATTTTTCCTCTTTTAGAGCAAAAGATTGTCATCTGCAGCATTTGTAAACCCCATACACCCAATATATTTGCCAGTTTAGATATTCCACACATAATTTCCCTTGAAATGAATTTTCATTCTTAAGTCTGGAAAGCACCACAGGCATGGCCTAATCCATTCTCTTTACAGACAAGGGAATTGTGGCTCAGACAAGGTAGATAGTTCGTCAGGACTCGCCTAGAGGTGATCTAGCGTAATTCTAGACACACCATTGTCCCCTCATTTGAATTTTAGAATAAAATTTAAAACCTTATATATAAAATACCTTTTTAGAGGAAGTATTTATGACTTAATTCTGCCCTTTCTAATGATTTTAATGTGATAGCTTTTCTGCAGTTTAGATTATAACATTTAATAAATGTTAGTACATTTCTACCCAAGCCCAAATTAACTCATTTATGAGAGCCTTCATTAGCATTTCATCAAAAACATCACTATTGTCTTCATTGATTTTGTTGATGACTTTTTGCAATAGCAAATGAGAACAGGGCAATAAATGGCCCTTATGCCCTCTTATCATAGTGGTCCACAAACCAAAATAATAAGAATGATGATATTAATAACTCATATTTATAGTATACACAAAACTACTTAAAAATTAAAAAATATTTGATCACAATTAATTTATGAGGTAGATAATACAAATATCATTATGCCCATTTTAATGATAAGGAAATTAATATGAAAATGACATTAAATACCAAAGATCACACATATTTGTATGATCCTTTTTAATATGTGGTAAAACCATTCTTCAAGGCTATATCTTATGTCTCTGAATATAATTGAACCATATTGTCTCTAGTGGCCCTAAATTAGGTGTTCTTAACCTTATTTGTGTTATGGGCCCCTTGTGCAGAAGTCTGGCAAAGCCTATTGACCCTCTTCTCAGAATCTTTGTAAAATGCATAAAATAAAATATATAAGATTATAAAGGAAATAAATTACATTGACCTGTTTATCAAAACTAAAATTTCTAAAGTTGACACACCCCAGATTAAGAATTCCTGCTCTCCGAGATATCTAGTATCAAGTTTCCTTGCCTTGAAGGAAGAGAAATGAGATATTTATAAATATGTTCAGAACAGTATCTGGCACTTAGTAAGCCATATATATAAATACATGTATTTATATATATGATTATTCCATTCTCTTCTACACTTCCTAAGGGTACTCCCTCTCCTCAAGGGCACCCAAGTACTCCTCTAGAACAGTAGCAGAAAAGATGCATCTTGTGCCATTGTGTCCTCCCATAGCAACGTGGACTCTAGGGTCAAGGTGGAGAGTTGTAAAGGTTTAATTAGCCACACAGTTCTAGAGGAAATAAAAACGCACAACTCTGAATATACACCTTGTCTTTCTCCACCTTCTCTTTTGAGGCCCGTCACTCCAGAGCCTAAGAAGCACAGCATCCCAGGTTTGGAGACACGTCCCACATGTATGAAATGATGCTCTTCCAGTTATGCCTCATGTGTGCCAGCAAATAGACAAATGAATGCCCTCCGAAATTTCCCTGCAAAAATATTTTCATTTCCTTTTAAAATTTTAAATGAATAATGCTAGCACTTTATATTATATAGATATAGGTTTGTGTGCCTCTATATCTATTTCTCCATCTCTATCTGTGGATAGAGATGGACTATAGGCAGCCTGAGTGTTACACTGCTACTGACAAGAGGCTAAAAGGACTGGTACCACAGGCAGATTGGGTCCGACCTCGACAGAGGATTTCTGAATAGACTCAGATTAAGGTTTCATAGAGTGAGAAGGCATAGGTGAATTGGGATATATATGTACACGTTCACACACGTACATAACCTGCAGTCTCCTTAGCTCGTGAGTTGGAAGGAGCCGGGACTAGGAGTGGGCATGGGACCCCGTTCTTGAGCAGCCAATATCTCATTCCATGATGTAGAGAAGGTAACTTCCACCCATGGAAAGGATGACCTTTAAGATTCCTTCCAGCTTCAGCATCCTATATTTCATGAACTTTAATTCAACAGACTTTTCGTGTAAGCTGTTAACAGATGATCTCATTGCTGTGGGTATACACCATGGAGCAAATCACAACTCATTCATGCCTTCTCATATCTTCTCATAAAAATTCTCCAGAGAGGCTTGTCCTAATCTGCCCGTGGAACTAGGAAAAAGGGAAAAAGTTTTCCTTATTCCCTCCTACATTTCCTTGCATTTGTTAGATGATTGGTATAGGTATCCATATTGAGCAAATTAACACATTAAATGACTCTCTCTTCCCCATTCATCTTCTTCTGCAACCAGGCACTTAATATAACGATATCTACAAAATATAGTAATTATGTATTTTGCCTAGTAATTGTTCTCAATTGGGTGTCATTTCACATAAAACTTTATAGAACAGTTCTTGCTACATGAGGGCACAAGTTCTGGATGCATGTTTGTAATACATATCTGGTTACTTTTCAACCTACTTGCTTCATCTAGTTCAGTGACAGGGAGAGGGTAAGTAAAATTTGCCAAATTTTGGTTGTAAGGCACTGTGTTAGAGTTTTTTTTTTCTCTCTCTCCAGAAAGGAAATGATCTTCTGAGAATAACTACTTAAACTACTTGAACATTCCTATGAAGAATGTTCTCTCCTTTATCACTCTTGATGGCTAGTTAGAACACTATTATAGAGCATTAGCAAGGGATTTTGAGAATATGTAAATATTTCTAAATTGACATACCTTATAACAATAGTCAGCCATTTGTATGCTTTTTTGGGAGAAAGACAGAGTGAAATATGATATTTTATTTTTTTATCGAAAATCTAAGAAGCTGGGACATCCTTAGCCACCAGATACTATTTTGGTATCATCTATCACCTTTGTTAACATTTTATTGGATATAAATCATATCGTATCAGGTTGCATAGCGACACTATGATTTGCCAGGCATTCTATTTTTATAACTTTATTTAAAACTGACATGTTACTTGCTGTACCTGAAACCCCAAGTGAACCAGTTATTGGAGTGTAACAAAGTTTTGACGTCAAAGTAGCTATTTATTCCACTGGAAACCATTAGCGATGCATTACCCTTTGGCACTACTGTTTTTCAGAAACATGGTTAAAATTTTATGACTAGTTTTGACCAATTAGAATTCTTCTTCTTTCCCAGAAATAAGAAAGTTATGTGTATGTATATTCATGTTTGTGTTCAAGAAAGGTCTATGTATATATGCTTACATATATGTGCTTATAAAATAAAAACACAACACTTATCTTGTCTTTTTTACACCCTATAATATATATGCATATATATGCCTATGTCTTTTTAACATGAACCTTCTCAAAAATTATATTTAAGTTTTCCTTTTTAAGCTTTACAAGCCACATTTGTTAGAACTAGGTGGGTTTTCCTTTTTTATCCTCTTAAATTTGGCTTACTATCAACAGTACATATGGATGGAAATTAAGGAGGGAAATGCCATTGTGTACAAATGTAATCTAATCTGTTACAGACAGGTTTTCCTCCTGCTTAGCTTTCACTGACCTTCTCCCCAGGGTATTAAATCTGCACTGAGCATCCATGCGTGAAGCCCAAGTCCCTTAACACCTGAGCCAGCAATGGGGCCAGCCAGAATAGAGACAGAGCTCTGCCAGTGTTTCAAACTGAATGTAAGGAGACCACTGTTTGGAATGAGGAGAAGAAAATACTTCTTTTTTTTTTTTTTTTGCTTAGTATCCTGGCTTCTCTTAAAACTGTACAAGAAAACATTGTCAGACTTTTGTTTTTGAAATAATTTTGTTGTGTTGGCCAAAGAGATCCATGCATTTAAATCTACTTTATGATGAGAAAATTCATCTCTTATTTTTTTTCTTCTATTTGAGAACTAAATCTCTATAATCTTTCATTTTTGCCTAGCCCTTAGTCTTCTAATAATATTGAATGTAGTGGTTTTTCTTTGGAAAAGTTTAGTTACTTAACTATAAAATTATCAAGTCAACATCACTTTGGTCTGTTTGTGAGCATGCTTGCTACACATTGTTACATCTATACCTTTCTCACCAGAACTTTTTAACAAGTTGATTTGGCATAAAATGTAAAATAGTAATTCCCATTTTTAAAAATAGCACATCAACTTCAAGCCTTCATATCTTATTCTCTTTCCATAATGCATCAAAGCAAAATCAGCTAATTCTTCCCAAAAACCTGTCACTCGTTTCTACTCAACACGTATTTACTGGAAACCTACTATATGGCAGGCACTCTATTGTATGTACAAAGACAACAATAAACTAGTCCCTGCCCTTATAAGAAGCTTGTATTTCATTGTAAATTAATTTCCTTTGTTGTTTGTAATTTTTTCATATATAAATGTCTTGGATTTCTAGCCAAAATACTGTGTCCTAGATGGAAAGAATTATATTTTTAATTTCTTCTGTCCTCCCCATCTATAACATAGCTCTGAACACATGGCATGTGTTCAATAAATAATTATTGACTTGGTAACTTTCCTGGACATTCTGAGACCTTCATATTCTTTCTCTGTAAGATTGACACTGATACAGTTCAACTTTCTACTTCTCATCTGACCTTATCTCCTCCCAGGAGGACACCTTTAAGGTCAGGGGAAGAAACAGTGTGTTACTGTAGTAATGGACTTATTATGTCAGGTGAAGTCCTCTTCTGTTTGGTCATTCATAGAACAAGAATTTTGTAAGTACCTCCTAGAGGCCAGGTACTGGTGAGGGGTGCAGAAACCTCAACATATTCATCCCTCTTGAATAGCCTTTAGTGCACAGAATTATGTTTTAAAAGAATTCACTTTGGGGGGGGGATCAGAAGGCATACATCGTTTAAGAAACAAATCTGCGTAGTTGTGACTATCACTGATTTCTTTCTTGGATTTTGTGTTCTGTGAAATTATGGATTTCTCAACTGTTGCTATTCCTACAGTGTAATGTAGCCCTTTTCTAGGGTATCTAGTGGATATATGGGGTCTTTTCCCTTTTCCTTTTTTGATTAGTTTTTAAAGCATTTTGATTAGCTTTTCAAAACTTTAGTCAAATATTTTCTTATTCACCTTGCTAGGTGAATTCCATCCTTGGTCAAAAGCCTGTTTTGGAAATTTAAATTCTGTTCTTACACAAGACCATATTTTAATTAACTTTACTTTTCAACTCTTATTTTCTCTTCTGTATCCCTTGATTCTAGTATAGCACAGTTTTCATTAACCTTGACATTCTGATCAACCTCTGATATCTAGTTCTCAGAATTAATAGTATTGAAACAAACAAATTAAAGCTTTAATAACTAAGGCTTATCAAATATTAATAACTAGTAAAAAGATATATTATCTAAGTAAAATCAAACATATCACATATTAGCTCACCTTTGTATTTATTTCATTTTCTATTTTATTTGAAATTTCTAATAATCTAGCATTGAAGGTTTAAGGTTGTTCATGCATTCTTCTTCCCTTCTAGTATAAAACTAGGAAAATGCAGTTTATACTCCTGGCCTGAACTACAAACAGTGCCTACTTGATGCCTCCATACTTCTACCACTGGCCAGCTGTCTAAAGGGCATCAATATCTCTCTTTGTTAGCATGTGAGCTGAAGTTTAAGAGGTTAAATAAACCACATCTCAGACATTCAACAGGGATGCTTGAAAGAGATGGATGTACCTTGTTTTGCTTCTTTAAATCAGAATTTTGGAAAAATTGAGATGTTAGGAGGAAGCAAAGTAGATTTTTAGGCATATAGGTTCTCAGCAAATGGAACATTAGGGAAAGGATGATTTAAAGGGGATTTTGCATAATGTTCTGTGATAATTATAATTCAGGGAAGATAAGAATACAGATGAATAAATCTTTCTGAGAATTAAATGAATTGTGTTTCTGTGACTTTTTAAATGCCCCAGAAAAGGAAGGAAAAAAAGAAGCTGAAAAAGGAATTTTTGCTTAAATAGCATTGTGATTGTGATACAAACCTTCAAAGCTCAGAACTTCAAAGTTTTTTCTACACTCTGTGAGTTAAAGATGGAGTGTCAACCTTAACTGAATTTCCTGGCTTCAGTTGGTCTAAGTCGTGAATGTTATTCCCTTTGTTATTAGAACCTTCACTAGCTTTTTGTCTCTGAATTTATTTAAGTTCTGCTGTGATATTATATGTGGCAGGGTTCCACGAACAAAACTTCAGTTAAAAAACTTTTAAATTGATCTCCTGTGGTTGAACAGTGACTCTATATAGTTTCTTATAGCCATTATACACATAAAAATAAGTACTTAAAACTTTGCCCTTGTCCTTTTATTCAGTTATACTTGTGAAGCGTACTTTACAAAGTCAGAGGGACATATTTTCCCTGTCCAACCTCACACGTTGTGAGCACTCGCCGATATCTATCTTCTTCTTAATATGAAGGATTGTGAATCTCGTCCTTCAGAAAGACTACTGTCTTGGAAGTTAGACGTTCAAATACAGGCCCCATCATGTCCTTTCTTTGGGATTTTGGACCAGTTCACTTCATTGATCTGACCTTCAGTTTCCTCATTTGGAAAATGGTGACTTGGAATAAATTCTCTGTAAGATCTCTTCCAAGTTCAAGATCTAAGTTGTTCCATAGAAATTTCTATTATAAAACTATCTTTCTATGTCTAAAGCTTTCTGCCTTTTGAGATCACCGACAAACATTTAATTAATAACATTAATGAGCTAAGCTCTGAGTTTGAAGAGAGGTGTAAGAAACAATACCCAGCGGAAGTGGAGGGTAGTTTCCCAGATCTTATCCAGAAGAAATGGGTTTTCAGAGTTTACTTCCAGTCCTTACTTTGGTCGAATGTTACCAATACTTAATTCTTTAAAATTCTGTAATTTTTTTTTCTTTTCACAATTTATTGCGAATTCTGCTCTGGTAGAAGAATTTCAGGGTAGAACTAACGTTAGGAAATATTTATTAACCACTTCCTGTGTATAAGGCATTGTTCTCACCATTGGGAGTGTAAATGGGGGGGCAGTTCTTGCCTTTAAGGAGCTTCTATCCTAATGGGCAATGACAGAACATAAAACAGGTGCTTCGGGAGAGGTACCCAGGGCAGGGCATGGTAGAGAAAGTCTGGAAAGTCGAGTATAGCCTGGAGAAGAATAAAGACTTGGCTAGCCTGGGCTTCCTTCTCAACATGGAAATTCTGGAAGAGAACAGCCAAGCAGAGAGGGCTATCCCAGGGGCCGAGAGTATTTCCGGGAGGAAGTCATCGAGAAAGCTTCCGTGGTGAAGAGATTTGTCTGGTAGAGTGTCCTGGAGAGAAATGAAGAGGAGTTGATTCCCCCTTTCAAGGTAGCATCTTTAGAGATGCTCTAGCAGAGTGGAGAGCAGGAGGCTTTTATAGTGGGATCTCACTTTCCTAGAACAGGCACAATTTGGGGCAAGAAGTAGAAAAGCTAATGAGAACTTAACAACATTTTAAGAGATTTTCTGGGAAATTTCTAGGTCAATATAAATATGCAAATTGATCAGAAAAGACTCCTAGAAACTGAGAATGTCATTCTCAAGCAATAACCCTAAAGACAAGGCTATACAAACATTAATTCCCACAGGATGGAATTGCAGATTAGCTTTTAGGCTGGTAGAGGAGTGAGAAAGAGAAAAGGAGGAAGAAAAACTACAAAACTTGTGACTTGATATGGTCAGATGAAAAGGAGGGCAAAGTCGGCAGAAGTCTAAGAATAGAGAGCCAAGGACAGTCTGCTGCTCTGACCACCGAGAAGAAACTACTAAAGAGGGTAGAAGGCATAAGAAAAGAGAGTGACAGCGAAGGAGTTCCTCCAGAGGGCAGAAGTCCTGGGTGCTGCCTGGCACCCTTCTCACACCTTCCCTTACTGGCAGATCACTTTTCCTTTTCCTAGAGGGTAGTGTTAACTCCTTTGCACCTCTCCTCCATATTGGGCGTTCACTATATGGGCACGGATCATTTTTAAGGAAGAGATTTTATTTTGTCCAAAAAAGTCTGTTAAAAACAGAAAGCTGCTGCCTTGGCCTGTCTCTTGGCCTTTTGCTGATTATTTTCCCAAGACCCATTTTCTGGCTAAAGAAGAGGGGTTAGGGATCATGTTATCACGGGTCCCCTTCGGCATACATAAAAGGAAGCGGTTTTTCAATTGACGGTGATAATTTTTCAAAGGATGAAGGAGCACCCTAGGTAAGCTTATAGTACTTCTCTGAACATTAGATTCTTCATCTGGAAAAGGAGATAATAACAACTGGACTTCCTACCTCAAGGAGAGAGGGGAGGAGAGGGGGAGAAACAGAGAGAGGGACAGAGAGACAGAGAGACAACCATCTAAATATACAATTAGAAGAAAACTAATTTTACCTTCAAGTAGTTTATATTCTAGTGGGGAAAGTGGAAAGAAGTCGATAATATACTTGCTACAGCAAAAAACAAGAAGGAAGGAGGTTAAGAGGAAATCCAAGGAGTAGACTGGGTAAGGGAATCACCAACTAGCTAGTCAGGACTCATGGCAGAACATTGTCCAAAAGGGCAAAGATCCTATGTAGGTAAAAAGTTTAGAAAACTTAAAATTATGTTTAATTAAAGAAGATTTGCCTACACTTACAATTATTCAGATGAAAAAATTCTTTGCTTCTTTATCTCAAATGATCCATATATCAAATGCATACATTATTTACTTCTCCAGGATTCTTATAACTACTAAAAATTGGCATTATATGTTAACCTATTTTTGAAATTTTTGAAAATTAGTGAGTTGGAAGTTATTATATATTTTCAGGTAGATTACTACCAGAACCTAGAAAGGGTTTCATCTACTTTTTAAATAAAAAAAGAAATATTTGTAATTATGTATCAACCATACAAAAAAAAAAAGATTAGCTAAGAGAAGATAAAAGATGCCTATATAAATACAATCATTTCCCAAACCTATTCTATCTCCATTCATTACCTCCTTTTCTCATATTTTTTAACCCTTACTTTCCATCTTAGAAATAATACTGTGTATTGGTTCCAAGGCAGAAGAACAAGGCTAGGAAATGAAAGTTCAGTGACTTGCCCAGTCTAGAAAGTGTCCAAGGCCTGATTTGAACTCAAGACCTTCTGACCCCAAGTCTGACTCTCAATCCACTGAGCTACTTTGCTGCCCCAAAATTAATTTTTAAAAGAAAGAGGAAAACTAAATTGTATCAAAAATAAAAAGACATACCAAATGACATAGAAATGAAGCAAATTACTAGAATCTCTTTTGCCCAACTATATGCCTCCCCAAACTGACAATTTAAATGAAATGGATGAAAATTTATTTTAAAAAATATTACCAACATTAATAGAACAAGAACTGGGACATTAAATTAATACACCAGGAAAAGAAATTGAAAGAGGTATACATAAACTCTCAAAGTAAAAGCCCTCGGAACAGATGGATTAGTAAGCAAATTCTATCAGACTATCAAAGTACAATTCATTCTAATATTGTTTAAGCAAGCTGTTTACAAAAATAAAAAAGGAATCCTATTAATTTCCTTCTTTTACATAAGTATAATATTTATTCATGAAACAAAGAGATTCAAAACACTGAAAAAAAAAAACTACAGCACATTCCCCTAATAAATTTTAATACAAAAATTTCAAATGAAACATTTAGCTGAGTCTACAGCAATATACCAGAAAGATTATAAGCATGCTGAATTAATACCAGGAATGCAGTGTTAGCTTGTTAGGAAAACTATAAACATAAAAGGCCATATAACAAGAATAATAAACATCATATGATTTTATCAATAGATACAGATAAAGCTTTCAACAAATTGCAACATTGATTTATGGTAAAAGCACTAGAAAACAGAGGAATAAATTGATATTTTCTTAATTTGGAAAATAGTAAATGTCTCAAAGCAAGAACCAGCATTGTATGTAATGGAAATAAAATAGAGGCCCTGCCAGTAGCTTTAGAAGCAAAGCAATCATGTATATTATCACCACTATTATTTTACATAGTGTTAGAATAACTATTGCAATATGATTAGAAAAATAAATTGAGGGGATAAACATAGGTAAAGAAGAAACCAAATAATCACTTTTTGTGGATGATATGATGGTTTACTTAGAGAACCCTAGAGAGTCAGCTAAGCAATTAATAAGTTTAGCAAAGTCACAGGATATAAAATAAAGTTACATGAATAATCAGTATTTTTAGACATTAGCAAGTCTACGAAAGAACTAGAAAGAGAAATTCCATTTAAAGTACTTACTGACTATATTACGAATTTGGGAATCCATCCACTAAAGTACTGACAGGAACTATGTGAATATAATTAATTATAAGGCATTTATCAAAATGAAGACAGTCTGAAATAATATTATTTGCTCATAGTTTGATTAAGCCAGTATTATAAAAATGGCAATAGTACCTAAATTAATTTACTTTTTTAGATCTTTCCAAATTACCAATTACCAAATAACTATATATCTAGATGAGAGTAATAATAAAATCCATCTGAATAGATAAAAAGACAAGACAAGAACGTCAAGGGATGATTATGAGAAAAGGCATAAGAAAGGCCCTATCGGTATAAGGCATCAAACTATACTATGAAGCAGTAATCACTAAAATAATTTGGTTCTTCTTAAAAATTTAGATTAAATTTAAAAAGTGATTGTTTAATAAAACAGATTAGATACTCAACATATAGAAGGAAACAGATATAGTAGTATAAATCCAGGCTCCATCTATTAAAATAAGGTTTCACTTTTCAACAATGCTACTAGGAAAACTGGAAAACAGTCTGGCAGAAATTTGTTATAAATCAAATTCTCCTACTATATGCCAAGATCCCATCATAAACAATTTAGAAAAGCAAAGAAGAAATTGCCTTCCTGATCTTTGAATCAAGGAAAAGTTTATGGCACACAGATCACAAAAGATAAAGCATACTATTTAGATTGCTCAAAATTTAATTTTTTTTGATAAAAATATAGCTAAAGTTTAAAAAATAGGTAAGTTGGAAATAAAATGTTGGCATCAAGTTTCTCCAGTTAAAATCTCATTTCCAATATGTATAAATAATTGATTCAAAATTTTAAGAGGCATATCCCAATTGATAGATGGTTAAAGGATATGAACAGGTAATTTTCAAAGAAAGAAATCTAAGCTATCAACAATTTTATGAGAAAAATGTTCCACATTAATAATTAGAGAAATGAAAATTAAATCAGCTCTTTACTTCCTCCCATGGCCATCAGTTTGGTGAAGTTGACAAAAAGGGAAAATGATAAATATTGGAGGGTGCATTACAGCATTTGTGGAGCCGTGAATTGGTCCAGCCATTTTAGAAATTAATTTGGCACTATGAATGTCTAAAAAACTGCTAAAACGTTTATACCCTTTAACCCAGAAACACCACTCCTAGGCTATAGTACACGGGAGTTCATGTCAAGTCATATAGGTTCAGCAGTTCACAAAACTTGATTACTATTCACAAAGTGGAGAGGAGAACAGATTCCAATAGGGAATAGTTTCCTTGTATGGTCTCTATTGCCCCCAGCCAAGGACATAAAACTGGGGTGGTTTCTAGACATGCAGTTTTTTGTTTTGTTTTTTCCACTCAGGTCAAAGGGCCAGAGTCCCTCAGGACTCAAACTTATTTAGAATTTTAGGCAGCCAACTGGTACCAATAGGAGACTGCTCTGTTATCCTTAAGAGTATATAGTAATATAATTGAAAACAAAGGAATGACAGTATTTCCTAAATCGCCTAATAAAAAATAAGAAATTAGCAACAGAGACATAAGGGACTTAACTCTAACTGTGCCCTTCCAACAAGAGGCTAGGAATGGGAAGTTGTAATAGCCATTCACTGGTTTTATTATCCTTAGCATACATGCACCCTTAGGTGATAGTGCCATATGCCAGTTCTCAAAGAAAGAGGAAAAGGACCTTTATATTCAAAAATTTTAGGCAATTCTTTTTGTACTTGTCAAAGCAGTGCAATTTAAGGAGGTTCCTAACAATTGGAGTGACGTCAAATTGTGTTATATTCCTGGAATGGGAAGGGAAGAAAATGAGAAAGGAAAAAATATTTCTTAAGCATCTATTGTGTTTCCTGGCAATGTCTTAAGTGCTTTACAAATATTATCTCATTTGTTCCTCTTGATAGACAATTTCCCCTTAATTTCCATTCTCCTGAATATTCATATTCTCCTTTCTCTTTGTCTCCAACACTAGCTCCTTTTCTCACTTTCTCATTGGATGCCTTCCTTAAAGAGTTCTTCCTTGGGCTTCTCTTCTTTGGTGACCTTATTCACTTAGATAGTCATTGCTTTCTCAAATCTATACTTCCAGTTTTTCCCTCTTCTCCTGAGCAATGAAATTATTTTCAGGTTCTTTCTGAACATTTACACCTGGAAATTACACCTGGGAATTCCACTAGGCTATCAGACTTTATATTTCTAAAATTTAATACCTCTTTCTCCAAAAAACTATCATTATTTTCCTATTTCTGTTGACAAGACTAATTTAATAATTCTCTTATTCACCTAGCCTCAATAGAGTAGTTTTTGACTTCTGTTTCTCATTTCACCACTATAACTCCCTATCTAATTTATTATGGCATAGTCATGCTTACTTTTGTAGTATCTTCCGTATAGCCTTTCTTTTCTGCTTAATTATTATTTTATCAATTAATTATCAATTAGATTTAATTATCAATTAGATAAATTAAATTGTCATCTTTTTAATTATTAATTAATCAATCAATAATATCTATTGTGGAACGAGTACTATGCTAGATGTTGGGGATATGTATATAAAAATAAGATAGTCCCTACCTCAAGATCTAGCAACTTGGTGAATTGGGAAACTCCTCTTGAAGGAAATGGCATTAGATGGCATTAGATCTCATCATTGAAGGGAACCAGAGATTCCCAAAAGACAAAGGTGAGGAGATAAACATTCCAGGTACCGTATGCTATTTCTTGCTTGACCTACAGCAATAGTATCCTAACTTGACTCTGTGGAAAAGAGTTCCTTTAGGTCATTTATATCTATTCTCTGTCTGTTCTTGTGTGTAGGGCACACTGGCCATTATCATACATTGTCAGGCCCTGGGGGCCACCTGGTTGGGGGTCCCAAGGGGTAAGAATGCCGAGGGACTCAGGAGGGTTGGGTGGTGACTTAGTTTATTGATTTTTGATTTGGGATGCACAATTTATAGGGAAAATGACAAATGACGGAGGCTAAAAAATTAGGTAAGCTTTTTGCAGGAACAAAGATTAGCAATGATTTACAAGATGGAAACAATGGATGTAGATTGCCCTGGTGGTTCTAAGCAGTGTTTTCTATAGGATGATAAATCATTAGTAACATGTCAATTCAACATGCCAGCGAAAGACCCAGTTTTGCATAGAATACTGTATGTTCTTACAGTACTCTTGCTTATTATTTTCTTGGCCGGACATCTAGTGTTTGGGGGGAAAGGGAAATGTGTGCTTTTCTCATGCTGGAGAACAGACTACGGGTCTTAGGGCTCCTAAGTTAATGGATACCCAGAGGCCTTGCAATCTGGGGTACACTGAGCTTTTTTCCACAGCCTTGCTGAATGGAAAGCCCCTGACTTCCTAACTACCCAGAAGTTTTATGTCCTGGCGTGCATTGGGCCTAGGAGCCCCTGGTCTTTTTGTGCTGCTCCCACAATATGTAAGACTTGGGGTACAGAATCCTCTCTATCATTCATTACGTATGGTTAACCTTTTATGTAGGTGACTAAATATGAGTGGTTTCTATCTATCTTAAGCAGTTGCAAAAATAGCTTGTCTTTAAATCCATGATTTTGCTCCAAATAAAGTATATGTTAAATTTTATAGTTTTGGCAAATACATATTAACAGCCCAGTTTTAAGTCATTTTATTTTTATATGTGGGACTATGCTTCTACATTGTATAAGCCCCAAAATTAAGCAACGTATTTTAGGTGATAAAAAATATTGTTGTCTATCTTTAACATTTTTTAAAAATCCTACCTTCTGTCTTAGAATCAATACTCTATATTGGCTCCAAGGCAGAAGAGTGGTAAGGGCTAGGCAATGGGGGTCAAGTGATTTGTCCAGGGTCACACAGCTGGGAAGTGTCTGAGACCAGATTTGAACCCAGGACCTCCTGTCTCTAGACCTGGCTCTCAATTCACTGAGCCACGCAGCTGCCCCCTACCTTTAATATTTTTAAAGCCATCAGTTGATGGTTCCCATAAGTGATGGTTATGATATAGTAAAAAGAACACTTGATTCAGAAAAAGGGAAACTAGACTACATGATTAGTCTCTTCATTTTCTAGCTATGTCTCTATGGGCAAGTCATGTGATTTCTGAACCTCATTTTTCTCTTTAGTGTAATATTTAAAGCTACCCAAAATCTGGCTCCAAACTACCCTTCCAGATTAATTTCACATATTCTGTTATATGTTTCAATGAAAGTATAATATTCACTTTCCCTTTCCCATTCAAATGTTTTCTCCAGTCTCTCTGGAATGCACACCCTCAGCACTGTCTCTCAGAATTCTTGGTACTAATTTTAAATTCTACCTCATCCATAAAGTTTTCCTAGATTCCTCCAATAAAAATACTCCCTCCATTCCCCAATTTATCTTGAGCTCTCCTTTGCCCACTTCACACCTTACTTTGATATCATATGTCTGTCTGTCTGTCTGTCGCTCTCTCTCTCTCTCTCTCTCTCTCTCTCTCTCTCTTTGTGTATCCATCATTCCGTCTATCCACACATACATGTTGCTGTTCACTTATAAGAATGCAAGTTCCTTTAGGGTAAAGATTTGTCTTTGTAGTACCATTTTCTCCTACCTGATGTCTTCACAGTGTGGAAGTTACCCTGGGTTCTAAAAGGCTATGCTAACAAAAGAGAGGCTTGGTCAGCTTCTGTAATGCTAGAAAAGCATCAAATAGAACCCTTAAAACAGAGTGAAGAACATCTCAGCTAATCACAGAGAAGTTAAACACCAATAGCCTAGTCACTTTAATTTAGTGAATCCCCCCCCACAAAACAATACAAAATGGTCCCCAGGGCTACACAATCCCATTATGCAGTAAGAGTGGATGAAAGGGGTGAATATAAACTTTATTTTTTAATGTAAACTTTCATTTTAATGTTGATACCCTAAAAGTGAAATTCTTTCCCAGTTATCAATGAATGGTCACAATACTTGAGGAAACAAATCATATCAATCTTGATTTTCTTGCTATAAATGAAACAAGAAGAAAGAAGGGAGTTGTGGATAAATGGAAGGAAGGTTTATCAGTCCTTTTTGGAGAAGCACATAAAGAAATTGGCAAGAAGTATGGAGGATGAAGAGGAAGGGAAATTCTAAGAGGAACTAGAAATGAATAGTCAGAAATATGGGAAAGCATGTTTCCAGAAAAAGGAATGAGAAAGACCAAAGATTTAAAGGACACAAACGCTCATGTCTTTGTATCATGAACACTATCATTGAGAAAAGAATTGGCAGATGCCCATAAACCAAGATGTTCAATATGATCCACACCAAAATATATTTTAACAGGTGCAAAAAATTTGCTATTGATCTTATTTTAGTTATTCCTGAATCAGCTGTTGGTATACAGTTAGTCATTTGTGAGAGCAAAAATTAGAATTTGTAAAAAGAAATAAAGGTAACAATGAGGAAAAGCTAACATGTACATTTGAGTTAACTCTATCCTGAACTATTTACATTAACAATGAAAAATGTATATCAGAAATGACATTTTTATAGAACACATTAATTTTATATAGAATTTTAACCACTATAAGTCTGTTGCCACAAGATCAGAAAACACCTTACTCAGCATGCTCTCTCTTAAAAGCAGAGAGATATTGGGTAAAGCCAAGAGTGGTTGTTTACAAAGTCTTACAAAGAAGAATGGAGGCCAGTAATGATCAGCATCATTTTATAAAGCAGTGGGAAAACAGTAGAGAAGAAAAACAGCTTAAAAAACATTTGGCAAGTAATTCAACTAAACAAAGTTTTCCCAAAGGCACTTAAGAATGAAGAGGAAAGAAGATAAGCAGAACAAAAAAAAGAAAAAATACCTGTTAAGAAGACTGCAATCACAGTTAAGAAATCTAGAACCACCACTCTTGGTCTCGATGCCACAGTCCTAGATGTGCTTATTTATAGTGAAGGTAAAAACTGGCATTAAAGAAGGGGGAAAAGAATCTAACTGGACCAAAGCTTTGTAAAGGGGACTTGGCTTCAGAAGATAACCTTAAGAAGCTGTTGAGGAAGGTGATATAAAATGAATCTGAAGCAGAGGAGGATAAAGGCAAAGGGAAATGGCTGATCATTATTAATACCAAAAACAGTGATGAAGAAAACAAAAAATGATCATTTGAAATGCCTACCATCTTACCTATACACACTCTTGATGTAAGTCATCGACACACAAAATCAGGCATCCTTGATTAGTAGAGAGCAAGTGGACGTTCACAAGCAATGTTTCAAGTGTTACCAGATCTTTACCTAGAACAATATAGCCACTGCTTAGCCTATCCAAGCGACCTTTTTTTCCAGAGTAAAAGCAGGTGGTCCCTCAACATACATAGGCAGCAATGATGGTCTTGAGTAGTGGAAAACTTTGCATGGTCTGGCATATACACTATATTTGGACAGAACACATTTCCAAGAGATCAGAGAAAGATGTGTGTGAATACATATATGCATATATATATATATGTATATATATATATATAATGGCTTATAATTTTAAAGGAAAATTCTAATAACTGGTCAGTTTAGTGGTGGGGCAGCTTTATCCAAAGTCCTGAGAGGAAATTGCTTGGGTGGAAAGAATTAGACGAGAAGGTGATCTTATGAATTTTATACTGGCAGACCAGTTAGGCTTTTCATCATGGGCCATGCAGTGTCTCAGAGCAACATTATCCTGAGGACAAATTTAAGTCTGATGGCTTCAGGACTTTACAAGATACACAAGAGGGAACTTATACACATCTTAAGGGAAACTCATCAAGACTTGTGGGAGAAAACGACTTCTATCTAACCAGGAGCTTCATCTACTCAGTCTATGTCACCATCTTCCTTTAGCAGTCCCGAGTCTTCCTGCCAAGGTCCAGCACCCTCATAATATGGGCTTATCCTTGTGTGCTGGTACTGGTGAGAAGGATCCATTTTGCTATAGGAAGATGGTGATATGGACTAAGTTGATTTTGTTTCCCTCCTTAGACTGTGAGCTCCTTCAGTGCAGGGATGATGTCTTCCTTTGCATTCTTGGGATAGAAAAGAGCTTCTCCAGAAGTTAAGATTTGAGTCTTTTTGAAGGAAGCCAAGAACTTAGACTTAGCCTATCCATAGTTAAATCAGTGTTTGTATGAAGTCTAAAAGCTGTGATTCTTAGAATACTTTTGTCCACTTTTCAACAATTCTGCCATTGTCATAGATTGCTGTGGTTAAAAAACACATCGCTTAATGGTCAATCTACTACTGTTAAATTTTTTAATACTTAACTGGCTCATTCACAGGATAGCAAACTCAAATTTTACAGACATCCCTGAGGAAAAAAAGTGAAAAATGATGATGAAAATTTGAGTAAATTATATTAGTAGTAATTATTGCTGTCTTGGATTGGCTTTATTTTTGTTCACATTATGAATGCACTGATGTATAAAAAGAGTATATAATTTAAAATTGTACCCTTTACATTGATCTTGATTGAAATATTAATGTTCTAGTCTTGGAGAAGTTGGAATCATGGATGAGGGTGGTGTAGGATTTGAAATACCTAGATGGTGTTGATAGTCAAGGTACCAAGGTTGAGTTGGTTCCTTAGTACCTCTCAGTGAAGTGAGCTATTCAAATCACCTGGAGAGGTTTGAATAAAATGGGACAGGGATGTATTTTGGAAACAAAGTGAATTAAAGGGGAGGATTAAGGTATTAGAATTCCCTACTTCTAAGGGTTCTAGCTAACCTCCCACCTACTAAAATCTCACAGAGGTTGCTTCTTTTGCTTCCACGCTCCCTAGGCCCTGACCTGTCTGTCTAAATTCCCAGGACTAACTGGCTAACCTGACACTACTTAATCCTCCCAGATTGCTTTGTAAGAATGAAATAGGTCTTCTGAGTGGCTTCAGGCTGAACCCTTTATGGCAGAGTTCAACCCTAGCAGGGTTAGGCCTAAGCTGGCTTCTGGCCTTCCCCATACAGACTGGTCTGTCACCGATCTTCTGAGTAGACAGGTACTAGCAGCAGGGAAGGGGTTTCTCCAGTCAGGAACAGCAGGGGTAAAGGTAATCCACTCCAGGGAATAGGAACCAAATCTGCTCAGCTTCATAGAAAGAGAGGAAGTTCCAGCTCCAGACAGCCCAAGAGACAGGACATCTAAGAGCCCCCAATAGCTGCTGGTGTTCATTTTTATCTCTTCCCTGCATTCTAGAACATAGCATCATCAGTTCCATGGCATGTGTCCGGGTCTAGCAAACTTCTCTCTTTGCAAAATCCTTCTCTTTCACATGTTGCAAATCCATTTCCCCTCTTCCCTTATTATATTTTTTTTAAATAATGAGGAAGATCCTGATTACTGAAGGAAATATTGGAAACCCAAAAGTGTTGTGAATTGGTGGTAAGAAGGTATTGTCAGTTATCATAACATTTGGAGATTTAGGATCACTTTATGGTTTTAAGATGTCAAGAATATTTGTGTGTCTACTTGACCACATTTATTCATTAGATAATTTGCAGGAGCCATTTAAATTCAAGAGAGAATTAGACTCTCTTAGTTTATTCTTAATGTAATTAATCAGCAAAATTTAATTTAATCAAATGAAGAACTTAAAGTACCCCTACTTAGCACCTAGCTAACCATTAAGTAAGAGAGTTCACAAGTCATTTACTAGAGAAAGCTCACACCACCAAAGGCCACGCCCCATCCAGTGTTAGGCAAATTGGGAGCTTATGATTGGTTCCCATAAAGTGGGGGAGTGACAGGAAGTGACATGGAGAAAACTGCTTTTCTGAGGAGTCATTCATTCATTCTGTGTTGGTAAGCTGGACTGAAGGGAGACTCTTGGAGGCAGTCACTTTTTCTTGGACTTGTCCTGGACTGGAGCTTTCTGCATTGGAGAGGCTTGCTGGGTACATGACTTAGACTGAAGGAAGAGGCTTGCATTGGTGGATTTCTGACTGAAAATGCCACCGAGATTTCCATGTGGAGATTGGACTTGAGGGAGCCTTTGTTGGAGGCTGAGCTGGACTTCACCAGATCATCACTTAGTTTGGTAGGCCAGACAATTCTCTGCCTCCTTCCTATATTTCCCACTTTAATATCTCTACCTTGTTGTAAATAACATTTTATAAACAGCGACTCTCACATTTAGTCAAACCTAATTTTAAATCTTACAACATATAGTGGGGAAATCAGCAAAATGGAATCATTACATAAAAATAGCTATTATAGTTGCCATAAATCCCCAAGGTCTTAGCATTGTATTAATCTAGCATCAACATTTATGAATGAGATCTGTAGATACTCTAGTACTCAAATAGACTTGTGTTCTCATTAATTCAGAATGTTCCCTCCAGTGATACAGATCTTTGTATCCATCCATACCTACTGTCCTGTGTAACTCTTGGCCATGTTCTTCTGAATCCAGCGAATATACTTTGAGCCCTCTTGCTTACTCCGAACATCAAGTAACATGGGATGCCTAGACTGTCCATTTATAGCTTCCTATCCTGTAACCAGCCCATCTTTCCTTCCTGACATGTAATTCCTTGATGACAGAACTTTGTTTCTCTCCATCTGGATTATATGTTGTAGCCTGCTCATACCCATTTCCATTGCCCTCTGTTTAGTTTTTTGGATGCTCTGTGGCTTGGTGTCATGTGGAAGCACTGATAAAATGTTAGTTTTGAAGAGATTAGACCATGCTTTCATAGGAAGCTTTAAATTAGTACAAGGATTTAGTATTGTCCCCATAGCCTTCCCAACCACCTCTCTGCCTTTTTGGTTCTGGGCCTGTATCATTGTCTCTTTGTACTGGCTATCCCAGATGTTCATTATCTCAGATAAGTTTGATAACTATGATTCCTAAGATGGTCCACATAGATCTCTAGGGATTCGTGGATATATTTCAGGGGATCTGTAAATTTAGATTAAAACATTACATTTTTATTTTCACTAACATCAAACTGATATTTATCATTTCCTTTCATTATGAATTATTTTTTTTTCTGATAAGAGGCCCATAGACTTCACCAGAGTGCTGAAGGGATCCATAACACAAAATATTGTTAAGAACTTCTGCTTCATAGTATCTATCCAAATTCACATTGGAATATAGGAAACAAACATTCTAAATTCACTTGGTCTTTCCTGTTTGGATGGCCAGGCTAAATGCTTTTGAATACTTATAGATCTGTTCCAAGAATCTCTGAACCTTGGGGCATGATGCAGTCAACATGATGTCAGGCACAAACAGGAGTATTTAAAGGACTTCTTCATCCACAGTAAATCTCTCAATTAATACTTGGCATTAATACTTATTTGTCATTATTTCAGTGATGGAATTAATAGCAAGTTTGGTATAGGATCCTCATAGTGAATAATGAAAAGAGCTTTAGACTCAGATTTTCTCCTGGCTTTACCATAGAGAGGTTGTACAATCTTGAGAGTCAACTTCTCTGTGTTTGTCTCCTCATGTGTAAAAACAAAGACAATTTGTTAAATAAGAAGGTTAAATTAAAGATTGTAATTTCTCTATCAACTCTGACATTTCTTTTAATTCACCCTTTTCATCTGAGTTTTAAAAGATTGTTTTAATGAGTCTTTAACCTCTCACTAAATAAAAGCATCCATGTCTAAAATATTCATTTTCTTCATTCAAATCCTTCTAAAATCCCCACTCACTCACTCCACCCACTTCCAGGAAGGAGAGAAAGAGGTCCTGAGAGCTATACTTGACTCTTCTTGCTCCATATTCATTCCCCCTTGCAAAGGTATGCGTGTTGCCCTGAGGCTTCTGAGAAACTGTGAAGGGAACATTCCCCTCTGAGAAAGGAGAAAAATTAATACTGCTGCCAGGTGATCTGTGTCTCCTTGTATGTTCTGTTAATTCTAAATGCTTCTTTCTCTTCAAAATCCCCACTCACAGCTCAATCTCTGCAAGAAAACTATTATTAAACATAGGTTTCATTATTAAATAGCTATTTTTTTGGTGCAACTCTAGGAAAAACATGGAGGAAACAAGTTGGTTCTAATACCAAAAAGCAGATACATCAAGCCAAGTTTTACTTAACTTTTTTTTTAATTACCTTTTGTCTTAAAATCAATACTGTGTATTGGTTCCAATGCAGAAAAGTGGTCAGGGCTAGGCAATGAGGGTTAAGTGACTTGCCAAGGATCATACAAATAGAAAGTAACTGAGGGCAGATTTGGACCCAGGTCCTCTTTTCTCTAGGTCAGGCTATCAGTCCATTAAGCCACTTAGCTGCCCCCTTCTTAAGCTTTTCTTAAAGAAACAAAATAAAATACAATCTCCCACTCTCACTTTGAAGACATGATGGTGAGGCACTCAGAAATATGTTACCACTGACATAACATTTAGAACCTGCATTGAGTATATTATGAAACAGTTTTTTTTTTTTCAGTTACTCAGAGTTCAACTTTTACTAAGTAATTTTTCTGATACATAGGAAACTACTTTCTTTTTTTTTTTTTTACATGAAACCACGAACTTCATTTAGGTAAAAATGTAACAGAAATATTAAATATAATAGGATAGTAACAACATTTCCATTTCTCATCTCTTTTCCAATTTCTCTTTGCTTTCTTCTATCCTCTTTTTTTTTTTAGCTTTTTCTTTTTTTTTTTTTTTAAATATATTTTATTTGGTCATTTCCAAGCATTATTCGTTAAAGACATAGATCATTTTCTTTTCCTCCCCCCCCCAACCCCCCATAGCCGACGCGTAAGTCCACTGGGCATTAGATGTTTTCTTGATTTGAACCCATTGCTTTGTTGATAGTATTTGCATTAGAGTGTTCATTTAGAGTCTATCCTCTGTCATGTCCCCTCAATCTTTGTATTCAGGCAGTTGCTTTTTCTCGGTGTTTCCACTCCCATAGTTTATCCTTTGCTTATGAATGGTGTTTTTTTCTCCTGGGTCCCTGCAAGTTGTTCAGGGACATTACACCACCACTAATGGAGAAGTCCATTACGTTCGATGATACCACAGTGTGTTTGTCTCTGTGTACAATGTTCTCCTGGTTCTGCTCCTCTCGCTCTGCATCACTTATGAAACAGTTTTAAGACTGTTACTTCTATAATAAAATTTTTATCTTTTGTGTCTCACATTTTCAAAATTTTCCCATAAATATATATATACATATATATTTTTAATCATGAGGAATGTTTGGATTCTTCACTGTATTGTGGAGATCTTACATAATATCATTCCTGAAAAAGTGTCAATATGAAAAGAAAAGGGAAAAAAGTTTTAGGAAAAACTTCATTGTATAAGACTTGGGTCATTTACTGATGGAAGCAAAATCTTTAATGGCCACTGATTAAAGTGGTAACTGCTCAGCCAGACATTTAGGATCAAGTACACATTAGCTGCATTTTACCTTTCCAGCCTTATCTCACAGTAACCCCCTTTGGTTCTGTGGTTCTTGCTCTATGCCCATCTTCCAAACACCTATGTTGTTCTACTTCTGTGACATTGATTTTGTTGTTCCTGATACCTCCCTTTACTCCTCACCTCTCATTAACCTCCTATCCATCCATCAGAGCCTAAAAAACTTATATCACATCCATGAAGTCTTCTCTGATCCCTCCAATTGACTGATTTCTGCCTTATAGCACTTTATATTTTTCTTATGAACTTGACATATTTGATTTCTTATTATATTTACTCATGTACATGGGTATTATTATCTTTATTAGATTTTAAGCTCCTTGTTGGAATTATAATAATATATGGTCTTAAGTTGATTACACATAGTAGATCATTAATAAGCATTTATTTGTTTATTGCAGAGGTAAAGCAAAGGGCCAGGAAGGGAGGCTTAGAACAATTCTACCTCTTTCTTCCTCTTCTTCTTCTTTCTCCTATACTTTATCCTTGACATACAGGTCTTCTGAAAATGTGAGATTATCATCATCACTGTCACCATCATTGTCATCATCTCTATGAATAATTATAAACATAATTATTGGTAAATATTTAAAATGTGAGGTTACTTTACACTATAATTCTAATTTTCTATTCATTTCATTCTTCAAAAGAAAACAATTAGTGACTTGAAAAAGACAATGTATGCATCTGAGTAAATTAATCAGTTTTAATGGAGAAGAAATGTTTAATTCCAGGAACTAACCCCTTCCAGATTCCTAAAAATTAGGGCACCACTTTATTTTTAAGAGATTTAAAAAAGAGAATGACATGGGGTAGGGGTAGCAATCTTTCAATCATTGAGAATTAACAAATGATCCTACAGTTTTCAGAATGGTCAAGGAACTTGAAATGTTAAAATTACTTTTAGGATGACCTGAATTAAAATCCTACCTTAGATACTTACTAGCTCCGAGACTCTGGGCAAGTCATTTAACCTTAGCCTGCCTCAGTTTCCACAACTGTAAAATAGGGAATGTAATAGCATATCCTCTATAGGGTTGTTTTAAAATTAAATGAGGTTTGGATTGAGAGTCAGTCCCAGAGATGGGAGGTCCTGAGTTCAACTCTGTCCTCAAGACACTCCCTAGCTTTATGCCCTTGGGCAAGTCACTTAATCCCCACTGCCTAGCCCTTACTGTTCTGTCTTGGAACCAATACACAGTATTGATTCTAATATTTAAAAAATCAAATGAAGTAACATTTGTAACAGTTTAAGAACCTGTAAGTGCTATATAAATGTTAGCTATGTGTTTACATATATAATTATGTATGTGTGGCTTTGTTTTCGTATATTGATACACACACACAGGATACACACATTAGATCAGATTCAGGTCCAGAAGAGACTTTAGAAGCCATCCACTCCAACTCCTTTATTTTACAGATGAGAAAACTGAGGGTGAGGGAGAGTTTTATTATATTATATATATAAATATATAAAACCAAACCCCCAAACATAAACCCAAATAAACAACTGAAAAATCATATGCTTTCATCTGCATTCTGACCTCAATCGTTCTCAATAGATCTTTGGAGGAGGGTGGCATTCTTTGCCATAAGTGCCTCAGAATTGTCCTGGATCATTGTTTTGCTGAGAATAGCCAAGTCTATCACATTCGATCATTCTACACTATTGCTGTTCCTGTGCACAGTGTTTTCCTGGTTCTGCTTATTTCATTCTGCCTCACTTCACATAGGTCTTTCCAGTTCTTTCTGAAATCATCCTGTTCATCTTTTCTTACAACACACTAGTATCCCATAACCATTTTATACCACAATTTGTTCCGCCATCCCCCAATTGATGTGTCCCCTTAATTTCCAATTTTATGCCACTTCAAAAAGAGCAGCTATAAAATTTTTCTACAAGTAGGTCCTCCCCTCTCTTCTTTTTTTTTAATCTCTCCAGGATACAGACTTAGTGGTGGTATTCCTGAATCAAAGGGTATGCATTGTTTTGTATCCACGTAGGATTTGAAAACTGGTCTTTTGACTTCAGAGCCAGTATGCTTTCCACAATCCTACACCAAGTCTCAGAAGATCTTTCCTAAAATGTATTCCAAGATAGCAAAAACTGGAATCAAAGGTTATGCCTATTGATTGGGAAATAACTTAATAAATTGTGGTTTATGAATGGCATGAAACACTGTTGTACTGTAAGAAACAACAAATGTGAGGAATTCAGAGAAATATAGGACGACTCACATGAAGTCTCAACTAATAGAGAATGAATCAGGAAAAGAAGATGTCCCACCACTGCAATAATGTGAATAAAAACAACGTCAAAAGGAAGACAAATTTTAATTAGTTGTAACAACTACTTTTATCTGGAGAAGAGATGCAAAACATACCTCTTTTTCTCAGTTCAAAAATTGGGAATTAAGGATATGACATTATATTATTATTTATAAGCAGTTAAATGCAGTCAATATATAGATAAGTGTTCACTTATTTTTTTCTTTATCAGAAAGAACTCGGGGTTCAAGGAGGAGGGTTGTAGGAAAGTAGGGACTGGTAATTAAAAAATTACTGTTGTGTGAAAAAAAGCATCAGTAAAACAGAAAATGTTTTAAAATCCAAATGTGATATACTATAGTCATTGGATCGAATAGTTGCACAATGTGAACATCACAGTGTGTCGGAAGAGCTTCCAGTGGTTGGCAGTGCCCAATTGCAGTACTATAATGTAAACACTCATTTCATCTTTCTTTTTTCTTGCTTATGAAACATTCCTTTACTTCATGACATCCTGGAAAATGTGATTCCTATAGCTATTATTAGTTGCTAAATTGTCTTCACTTTGTTCCTTTAGTTTAACCTATTTTCATACGTTTCATAAAGTTAAATGCCAAGGACTGGTAGTTTTATGAAATAAATTAATTTTTATACAATATAACTTGAATATCAATTGCAAAATAATTCCATGTATAATTTTTTAAAGAATACCTGGATAATAGGGCAGTATTAAATAAGCAATTCACAAGTGTTTCATTCTTCAGTCCATGTGTAGTAAGTACTCTTTCTCTCTTCAGTCAAACTCACAATTAATATAATAGTCTCCATCCCTATTCAGGACAGACTTTATAGCCAATCTAATGAGCTGGGAATGAAAGGGAAGATGAGGTCTTAGGAAGGACTTGAGTCTGGTTCATCTCATTCCTAATGTCTGCTTGGCATGACTTCTACCAATTGTACCATCACCACTTTCTTCCACAGGATTTATTTTAACTTTGCTGTTAGTCTTTTACTTACATGATCCTTTTTGTCCCTCCTTCTTTGGGATGTGATCCAGTTTTCTTATTTCAGTGACTTTTTCACTTGCTTTGTCTGTAGTTGTCCTTTCTGGTCTCTTTCTATTCTTGTTCTGATAATACTATAGCTTTCTCATACAGAAAAGATACTATCAGTAGTACCCAAGCTAGGAGATATTTTTCTAGTTAACAGGAATGGATCTGTGCCAATGCAACTATGTTATCTTGAACCGTGTTTTACCTATTTGGATTTTTTTAGCTCAACATGTTTCTGTAATAATTCCATATATGTGTATATGTATGTCTCGACCTCTTAAACTACAAATCATTTAATATCAATGCTATTCCAAGACCCAAATCTCATATTGATTTTTAGTAAAACTATACCTAAAGTATAAGAAGCAGTAAATGAACAATTATATTGAATATAAAAACACTCAGTTGAAACATATAATAAAAACTAAATTTTATTTACCTGTTTAAGTTCAAAGAATATTGATATAAGGTAATCCAACTCAGATAATTTCCAGTGGCATTGTACAGAGCACGTATTTCAGCTACTTAGAGAGAAATAAAAATATAAGGAAAAATAGCACAGATGATAAATATAAAAAATTTTCTTTAGATTTCTGGCTAATAACTAATTAGTCCTGGAGGGGTTACTTTTTTTAACCCTTTTCTTAGAATTGATATTAGCATCAGTTCCAAGGGAGAAAAACAATAAAGGTTAAGCAATTGCCCAGGGTCACATACGTCATACATTTAGATTCAGGATCTTCCATCTCCAAGCCTGGCTCTCTGTGCACTGAGCCACCTAACTGCCCCATAATAGAGTTACTTTTGATAATATTTGGCCTTCATTTTTTATCATAGAAGAAGCAGAACATCACAGTGACTGTTTTTGTATTGAATTTATTCTGATGGTGCACATATCCTTTCAAACCAAAATGTATATTTCTTTTCTATTTTATTGGTGTTTTATCATGCTTCAAGAGATGTTCGACACTCTTAATCTTTAAAATGTGGTTAATTTTAGGAGAATCCAAGTATAAATCGTTTCTTTTGCTGAATAATTAATTCAAAGATTATCTGGTTTTTTCATAATTATAAAGGAACATTCAAAAAGTTTTATGCGCTCATGCATGGGACAAAGAGTTTAAGATGAATTTTTTCTTGATTGGAAGAATAATATATTTTTATCACTGTGTTCAGATTTTGTTTTACCTGTTATATTTAGACATTTAGTAGAGTATGTTGATAATTTCTGAGTAGTATCACCTAATAAGTATTTTTAAACCCTTTTCTTCTGCTTTAGAATCAATACTAAATATTGGTTCTAAGGCAGAAGAGCAATAAGGGCTAGGTAATTGGGGTTAAATGCCTTGCCCATGGTTGAACAGCTAGGAAGTATCTGAGACTATATCTGAATCTAGGATCTCCAGGCTTCAGAGCTGGCTCTCTATCCACTGAGTGATCTAGCAGCCCCTACCTAATAAGTATTAATCCAAGGAAGAGTCTATCTATCTGTAGACTCGGAGTAGTTTACCTCAATGGCCCTTTTTAAGGATCTATGATACTTGTTAGAAGGAGTTTCTATCCATGATGATACAAGAAGGGAAATTCTTCAATATATATTTATGTTATATATAATTAATGTTATATACATATATAATAATATCGATTATATATTATATAATAATTAATAACTGTTTCTCCATACATATGGTTTGACCCCAGAAAACAGATTCGAGCTTTGCTAAGCCAGTTTAGCCAAGCCGAAGCCATGTTAATGAAAGCTGGAGTACAGCCTGGGACTGTTGATGGAGTTCTGCTAGATCTTGGGTGTTCCTCTATGCAACTTGATACTCCTGAAAGAGGTTTTTCCTTTCGGAAGGACGGCCCCTTGGACATGAGGATGGATGGTAGCAGGTGAGTATTGATAAAAACACTTCTTCTCACAACAAGAAATCAATTTCTCAACAACACTCTGAATTTAATTTCCTTTTTAGACTGTAGAATTCCCATCACACACCCACACCTAAAACTGCACATACATAATAAATCAGCTTTGGGTTGGGTTTTTTTTTTGCCCATTATAGACTTCTTTATTTCTCTGTATTTTTGTTTGGGGGCCTTAGATTTAAAATAATAGTTTTTAAATGAATATTTTTGAATTTTTTAATTAAACAAAAATCATTGTTTACTACTTTCATACACTTGGGAGAGAATTAACTTTCCTGCTTTGATTATTGTAGCTACATTAGTCAAAATGAAGTTTTAGATACATAAAAATTTCTAGTTTTATATGTCTAATAGTTTTCTGTGATGAAATTGATACTGTTGAGCTCAACTAAAATGTTAGTCTTAACTTTGTTCCCAATTAACTCTTAGGGAGTTTATATATTTCCAGGACTTTCATTGAGTAAACAAAGTTGAGAAGCTAATTTGAGGAGAGGGAAGCACTAACACCTGAGGAGAAAAACAAAGATTTTCCCCATAGGAACTAACCAAGAGTTGAGCCCTGAAGAAAGGTCAGAATTCTCAGAAGTACACTTGAGGAGGGAATGTAGTCTAGGATTGGGGGCAGCCTTGACAGAGAGGCAAAGGAAACAGATGAAGATAAGAATAAGATCATGATGGCTGTAACACAGAGTTTGTGTCTTAAATCTGGAGAGTTGGCTGGAGGAGTAGACTTAAAACCAAAGTGAGGAATTCATATTTTGTCCTAGAGGAAGGGAAGGGAATAAACATTTATTAAGTGTCTTCTATGTACCAGGCACGGTGCCAAGAGCTTTACAAATATTATCTCATTTGATCCTCATTCTATGAGGTAGATGTTATCCCGTTTATAGCTGAGGAAACTGAGGTCATCGAAAATTAAATAACTTGCCCAGAGTCTCCCACCTAGTGTAATATCTGAGGCAGTATTTGAACTTGGGTCTTCCTGCCTCCAGAAATAGGATTCTCACCACTGTACCAGGTCTTTTTCAGTCATTCATTTGTGCCTAACTCTTTGTGATTCACTGGACCATAGCATGCCGATACTGTTAATGGGGTTTTCTTGGCCCAGATACTAAAATGGTTTGCCATTTTCTCCTCCAGTGAATTAAATTAAATAGATTAAGTGACTTGCCCAGGATCATACTGCTAATAAGTACTGTATCACTGAGCTGCCTCTTTTATCCTAGAGAGACTAGGGAGACACTAAACCTTCTTGAGGAGGGAAGTTACATTGAGGATAAGATTACAGATCTAGGAGTGGAAGTGACTTTCAAGACCATCGAGCTCCACCTCTTAGCCATGAGGTAACTGAAGCCCAAAGAAAATCAAGTGTCTTACTCAAGATCATTTTGGTAGTAAGTCTTAGAATAGGGCCTCCAACCCAGTGTTCTAATTCTAGGTTCAGTACATTTTCCACAGGCTCACAGATTAGACTCGTGCTTTAGGGAGATTCTTTTGTCAGCTGTGGATTAGAGAGTGCAGAGAATGAAAGCTGTACCACATTAAAGCGTCCGAGGAGTGAGGAAATAGCTGAGGATGGCAAAGAAGCTTGGAATGATTTAGAGGTCTTGATGCAGAGTGAAGAGCAGAATCAGGAGAACAATTGAAAAGGAAACAGCATTATAAAAGCAAAGAGCTTTGAAAGCTGTGAGAACTCTGATCAGTACAATGACCATTCAAAGATGGCAGGAGTCTAGTCAAGAGGTGAGGAAGGTGGAGAACTGATGGGAGAGATGTTCGGGTAAAGTCAACAAGACTCAAGAAATACATATAAGGCGGCAGAGGGAGAGGAAAGAATCCTGGTTAATAGCAGGGGATGAACTCGGAGACAAAAAGGATGGTGGTTTCCTTGACAATAGGGAGATGAGAGATGGTTTGATTAAGAAAGATTAGTTCCGTTTTGGACATAATGAAATTGAAATGCTTATAAGATATCTTGGTGGATGTTTCCAGGAGGCAGTTAGTGATGGGAGACTGGAATTTGTATGTGCGTGTATAGATAGATAGATAGATAGATAGATAGATAGATAGATAGATAGATAGACAGACAGACAGACAGACAGACAGACAGACAGACAGATAGATAGATAGATAGATAGATAGATATGTATGTATGTATGTATGTATGTATACTTTATGTCTATAGTATGTGGGTTACACATAGATTTATAGTATATGTGTGTGTGTGTATGTCTGTGTGTGTGACATCCCAGAACAGAGATTTAGGAGGGTTGTCAGCATTTAGGCAGCAGGATACATAGAAGATGATTTGCAAAGAAGATTGATCTGAAACAGACAGGTAAAAGGAGGAGAATGCCATGTCATGAAAGCCAAATTTACTTTTGAAGGTTGTAGGCCATTTTCTCAAAGGAAGTTCGAGGAGACATTTTGTCATTATTTCTATTCCATTCCATTCTAACCAGGTTTCCTGGGCCAACAAATGATAAAACCTGATTTCTATCCTTCCTACTTTTGCTTTTTGGGGCAAAAGAAAAATGTTTAAGAATAAAAACTAGAGACTCCACTATTAAAGAAGAAACCATTTTCATAGCCCTTGCCCTTTTCCCTACACACTCCCACCCACCCTCAGTTATAACTATATTTACCTAATACAGAAAATAATTTGTCCAGAAAATGTAAGGTATGAAAAGATGAAGAAAGAACTAAATAACATTGGATAATAACCATAGAACTCAAATGAAATTCTCAAATTATGACTATTCCCCCAAATTCTTCATAGGCCTTGATCCATTCTTTTCTATCCTGACTGCCCAGTCTCACAATACTCTAACCTCCATCTCAGCACCCTATTACTGGGGTGTGCAGGCAAGGGAGATTTTCTTGTGTTTTTCACATAAGATGCACAGTCAGACTTCAAAGTGTTCAATTCTTACTTTAGCATTCCAAGGGAAGTTTCCTGGCTGACTGCTTTCGTATGAGAAACTAGGAAAAAAGGTAGAGAAAACAGAAGATGCCAAAATAAGACTGCACCTCCTCCATCCATCCCAGCTGCACCTTAAAATATGCATGTCACCTTAAAAGTTTTTATATTTGCAGTTTGTTTTATATTTGTACAGTTTTAAATGATTGCTAAATTTGAGGAGAATAAAATTGTATCAAAATGGTGATTAAACAAGACATTTTATTTATTAATTCCATTTTGTAGCTTTATGCATGCATGAACAATTCTCATAAGAGAATGTTTACCACATCTGTAAGAAGATATATTCCGTGATTCCCAGGTTGTGAACCTAAGTGCCTAGGATGATGTTGGTTTCCTCAGAACAAATAGGGAAGTTGAAAGAGGGGTTAGTGGAGAAAAAGTGAGTTCAAATTTGAATGTGTTTAGTTTAGGATGCCTTTGAAACATCCATTTGTGAATATCCAATAGGAACTTAGTGATATAGAACTGGAACTAAGAAGAGAAAAATGAAGAATGTGACAGGAAGTGTAAGGAGGAACTTTAAAAATAAATTCCTCTGAAGAACAATGCCCTGAGTGACTAACAAGAAAAGGGGCCAATTATCTTCTCATGTATGGAATTTGAGGTGGTTGTGCCCTGCTAACAAAATGTTGGCTAATGCATTTTGCTTTTCATTTGTCTTACAAGAAGAGGCTTCAGACCTTATAAAGCACAACAAACCAAATTTAACTCCTAGATATCTTTTGTGACCATCAATTTCTGATTAAAGAGTGATATGAAAACAAAGGAATATGGTACTCATGATGTGCATCCTGCTGAATCTTGGAAGCAAGCAAGGTTAAGAGCGAGTACAAAAAAACTTTCACTACATCAGAAAGCAAAGTTCTAAAAAGGGAAAAAGGACTTCCAGTCAAGATGGTGGCTTAGAGGCAGCAAAAGTTCAGACCTCTGAAAACCCTTCCTTACTGATCACAAACTGAATGCTCCTAGGGGACTGAAATTCAAACTTAACAACAGGACAGAGCTTGGGAACCCTCCTTCTGGACTCGGGTCAAAAGGCACGTCCCCCCAAAAGCCGGAATGCTAGATCACTCGGGTCTAAGGGGAAGGCAGAAGGAAGGTCCCACGACCCCTCCCCCCCAACCCAGAGCGCTGAGCCTGTGGCAGCAGCAGGAACCTCAGGGCCAGCAAAAGGGCCTCAGGGCCAGCTGTTCTGAAGGGCACACCTTGAAAGCAACCTGAACCAGTCTTGGGGGCTTCCAACACTGGTTCATTGTCCCTGTCTTGTACCTTCTGCCTGGACTCTGGAGCCCTCTTTTCCCCTTCCATGAGTTCATCAGCTTCTATGGGGTTCCTGCTTATAGATAACTAAATGACTACCAAATTGACACCTCCAGCCATCATGTCCCTGCCAGTTTTACCAAAGGTCTCCTTGGTATTTCCATGTGGACGTCTCATTGGCATTTAAAATTCAATATACACAAAAGAGACACCATCATCTTTCCCACCAAACCCATTCCTGTCCTGAACTTCTGTTTCTATCACTCTCCTTCTAGTGACCCAGGATTTTAGCCTTCAAGTAATCTTTAACTCTTGATCTGCCATAGCCAATCAGTGAATAACTTTAATCAATTCTATCACCCACCACCACACATTTTGCTATTCACACATTCATGACACAAATTTAGGCTGTCACCACCTATATCTTGGACCATTGAAGTAGATTCCCTCTAGCCTCTCCCTTCCCAGAACCATCCCCCCCATTCCCACGCAAGGGCCACTTTGATATTCCTGGAGCCCAAGGGGCTGCCCATGTCATTCCACTGTGGAATAAACTTTAGTAGTTCCCCATTGCATTTTGTAAAAAAACAAAACCATGGAATCCCTCTTGGCATCTGGAATTCTTCACAATCTGGCTATTATTTTCCCAAATTATTTTCACATTACTCTCCTTCATGCTTCCTATGCTTGAAACTAGCCTACTTTCTTTTTTTATACATGACATTTCACTTCACCCTTTATGCCATTACCTAGACTACCTCTGGTACCTAGAACACTCTCCTTCATCGAGTGACTTTTAAAGCCCCTAGCTGCCTTCCAGGTTCAAGTCCAATGGACAAACCTCTGGACTTAAAGTAGATTTGAAACCTGCCAGGGCAAAGCACATAACAACTCTAAGCCTCAGTGACCTTATCTGTAAAGTGGGAATAATAACAACAGTTTTCTCATCACTTACTGTGAAGTGCCAATAAGATAATTTATATGAAGTGCTTTGCTAACTATAAAGTAATATATGTCAGCTTTTATCTTCCCTAGTTATTCATACTACTACTACTAGCATAGCTACCTCTGTGTTAACTCACAATTACTTTGTAAAATTTTTCTTCCTTCCTTCTCTTTTTTTTCACCCTTACCTTCTGTATTAAAATTGATATTGTGTATTGGTTCCAAGGCAGAAGAGTGGTAAGGGCTGGGCAATAGTGAGTAAGTGACCTGCCCAGGGTCACACAGTTCTGAAATGTCTGAGGTCAGATTTAAACCCAGGACTTCTAATCTCTGGTCCTGACTCTCAATTCATTGAGCCATCTAGCTGCCCTTCTTTGTAAACATTTTCTATTTTATTACCTGTGTATGTATTGTTTTCCCTTCAGGAGAATATAAGCTCTTTGAGGCAGAGATTATTTAATTTTTGTTTATTATTTTGATGACTTAGAACAGTACCTGGAATAGAATAAGCATTTAATGAATGCTAACTAACTAATGAATCCCAATAAGAAACCAAGTCAAGTCTCAAATCCTTCAGCATTTCATGGTTCATTTCTATAGCATTACTTAAGACATCCTAAAAATTATATATTCTTTTTTCTCTCAAATCTACTAACTTGTTCTTGATTTCAATTTTAAAATGATGTTTCCCTTTTTTCAGCATCCTAAGTTCCCATTCATGCTGAGCAGTGTTTCTTGCCTATATCTTGCTAGTTGAGCCAATTCTTGTAATCTGTTTTATATCTATTCTCTCTATAGTTTGAGTTTTATACGTGTGCATGAGAAAACTACATGTGTGTGTATATATATAGATAGAGAGAGAGATAGAGAGTGAGAGAGAGAGAGAGAGAGACATAATACAAACATGTTATTTCCTTCAATAAAATGGAAGATCCTTGAGGGGGAAGACTGTCATTTTGTCTTTAAATTTCCAGTAACTAGCATAGTACCAGGCCATACATATGAGTACTTAATAAATACTGTTGATTGATTTAGTGTTTCAATTTTGTGTAACTTTTTTGTTCATAATATTCTTTGGTGGCAAATTACATCATTGTCATTGTGGTTCCTCAAGAAGTTCTCATGACAGAAACTGGCCAATTACATGTTTCTTTCAGGTCCTTTGAAAAGAATTTGTATTGTAACCCAACTTATAAAGCAGCGAATACAGTTTCTCATCACCAATGTAGTTATTTTCTTTATCTGTAGATTCTGATGTCTCTGGTAGCTCCTACACCACCTGCCAAACTGAAAACATTCAGAATAACTGACAATGTGGATATGATGTAGAATTAAAAAGACCCTAAATATTTCCCACTGTTTTAGGCTAAAGAAGCTCCGTTGAGATCATTTTCTTATATGTATTGAAGCTGATGATCATGTTTTAATTGTATGGGTTTTAGATGCTTGCTAATGTTATAAATGGGACCAGTTGATATAGATATGAAGGATGCTAAAGGGAATACTTGTTCCATTTTACAAGATTCTCGGCTCTTATTTTAAAACCTCTCGAGTCCTCATAGCCTATGTATGTCTCAAAGCTCTGAAGCTTCACCTCTTGTCAATGAAGGCTGACGTCAGTGAACTAATTGGCACTTCTTGTGCGTAGGTACCCTGACATGCACACTGCTGCTGATGTTGTGAATGCCTTAGATCAACAGGCACTTGCGTTGATCCTGAGAACATACGGGGAAGAGAAGTATGCCAAGAAAATCGCTTCAGCCATCGTTCAGGCACGCAGCATCTATCCCATCACCAGAACCCAGCAGCTTGCCAGCATTGTTGCAGGTATCCTTATTAATTCCAAACAGTGTCTGAGAGAGGAGGAAAAAAAATATATATATATATATTAATCCCTCAAGCTCCCAGAGGAATCTATTTGTTCCTGAAGTCATGCAGGATCTAATTCTGCCTCTCCTCTAATGTCAGCTTTATTTTTGTTTTGTAAGCTCCTATTTTTTTTTCTAAAACTGTAGTTTTCTGATTAGTTTAATAATAGATTTTACATGCAGTGATTTATCATTGTTGCCTTCCAAGGTGGGGAACATGGAATGACAAAAGCAAAGGGAATTCTTGAGCCATTCCTGGAGTTGATAACCATCCAATATCAGATATGACAAAGCCTTCCTTAGTTTTCAGATCTCTGCATTTTAATATTTTTGGGAAAGTAACATTGCATTGCCCAGCTCCTAAAATAAAATCTAGTGACTCACACCTCTATTCTAAACGACCAGCTAACAAAGGGTATGTGATGTATAGGTTATTTCACTTTGTGAATGCTAACTAAATCAGCCTGAGGGCTTTATCCAAACATTTCATCTCCTGTGCTGTTCCCCATCATAAACCTCCTGAACCAAAATCTAGCTAGGAGGCGCTTTATTATAGTTTCCCTTTTTGAAGCCAAAGTTCTTTCACAGCTGTGTCCCATGATGAAAGTTTTCCGAGGCAAAAAATACCTCTTCTGTAGTTGCTTAATGCCGGTGGAGAGTGGAGAGTTCTGGTAGGGACTGTGAAACATATCATTCACAGGTGCCATTTGCAGGAGTCAGAAAACTCTTATCTAACCAAACTGCATTCTAGTTTCTTTTCATTGTGCAGCCCAAGTTTCCTTGAGAAGGTATATTTGGGTTGTTTATAAATGGAACTTGATATTGGCTGCCTGTACCTTAGAATTACTCATCATTTAGGGAACTCGAATTAGTTTTCATTTCAACCAGATCATTAAAACATAGAGATAATTTAACAGTTTTGTGACATAATTTAATAAAATCATGTTCTGCACAATTGTGATGATTGTGGCTTACACAATAAAGCTAATTTACTACACCTTTAATTTTTTAAGCCCTGTAATTTATGCTTCTTCTTGTTTAACATGGAGGTTATTTTAGACAGTTAGGTCTTGTATCCTATGTGGGTATAAGCTATTCCATGGTATCTTTCCTAAGAATTCACTTAAAATGTGTTTGTATTGTCACTCAGTTTCATGTATCTTTCTCTCTTCCCACTTCATTCTTACTGACCCACTCATGCCCTTTCTCTCAGTCTTCAACCAAGTGTATATTGTTCCCTCTTCCTTCTCGGAAAAAGATATAACCAAAAGTCAAATATTTGCCCCATAAGAAAAATATATTATTTTGTAGGTAGAGAATGTTAGATTACATAGTCCTTGGGCATCGAGGAGGCTATATCTTTATTTCATCTTTGCAGCCCCTGAGCTTATCACACTACTTTGAATGTATTCAGTGATTAATAAAAACTTTACTTGAATTTAATCAATAAAGATGTAAAATGTTAGAACTGTAAGGGACTTTAGAGAGTTTGAGCTTCATTCTCTTCCCTTTCTAAAGAAATAGCCTCAAAGAGACTTTCTCAAGGTCATATATTTAATTAGTAAGGACTAGACTTGAAAGCAGAAACTCAAGAATTCCAAATGTGGCTGCTAACTTGTCCTTGAGAAATAATTTGACCTCTCTGCCTGACACTGCTCACCTGACAACCAGGGAAGATAAAATTGCATTATGTCATAGAAATGATATATATATTAATAATGGACATTTTGGAGCATTTATAAGAATATGTGTATATGTATATATACACATGTATATATATATATATATATATATATCCTTTTCCTCTATCTAGGATCTTTTTGGGATACAGACCCAGTAGTGGTATTGCTGGGAGGTGTGCATTGTTTTATGGTTTTTTGGACATGGTTCCATGTTGCTTTCCAGAATTGTTGTATCAATTCACAGTCCCAGCAAAAGTGTATGGGTTTCCCAATTTTCCCATATTCCCTCCAACATTCATTACTTTCCTTTTTGGTCATATTAGTCAATCTGATAGGGGTGAAGAGGTATTTCAGAGTTGTTATAATTTGCATTTCTCTAATCAATGGAGAATTAGAGCATTTTTTATATATGACTAGAGATTGTTTTAATTTCTTCATCTAAGAAGTCCTGGTTCATATCCTTTGGGTACTTATCAATTGGAAAATGTTTTGGTCTTACAAATTTGACCCAGTTCTCTATATACTTGAGAAACCATGGCTTTGGCTATATATTCCCTCCCCCCTCACTGCCCATTGTTGTTTCTTTTCTAACCTTATACATTACTGATTACAAAATACTTTATACTCCCAGTTTCACTGGACCTTCTAAAAACCCTTAAAAATCTAGATAAACATATAAAGATTATAAGCTTCGATGACTTTGGGATTTATGGATGAGAAATTCTGCTGAATGAGAAAACCTAAAGAACATGTGCTCACAAAGTCTTGTTCATTTATGTGTTTTTTGCAGAAGTAGTAGCCTTTGACATATTAATTATATGTGAAAAGAATATGTGAATACTTTTCCTGCTCTTAAAAAAATTACTCTATGCCAGGCATTGGGCTAAATGTAAAAGATACAAAGGTAAAAGACAAACAGACCATCCCCTCAGAGAGCTCATATTCTAACACGGAGACATTTACATATATGAGTATATAGAGAATACATACAAAATAAACACAAAGTAATTGTGGGAGGGGGGTACCAGCAATCGGAAGGATGAGGACAGGTTTCATATTGAAGGGGGCACTTGGATTAAGTCTTGAAGAAAACCAAGGATTCTAAGAGGGAGTAGTGAGGAGAAAGTACTTCAGCCAGGCTATCCATAAAATAAAAATAGTATCCACTTCTATCCCCTCCAAAAAGTTATTTTACAGGCTCCTGGCACTCATAAAATATTATTACATTAAAAGTGATGAAGACAAATGGAAAAAAGGAAGTTTGGTAGAAAAGACACTAGATAGGAGTTAAAAGACCCAAATTCAAAGACCACTTGGTCATTCATTACCTGTGTAATCTTATAAAATTTCTTAATCTCTCTTGGTCTTCCCCTTCATTTCCAGCTCTTGGAGACTCTGGTTTCCTTAAGACTTAGCTCAGTTCTTCTTTAAAAAAAAATCCTATTCCTAATCCCTTAGTTACTAAATAGTTTTCTGTCCTAAACTAATTGGTATTATTCACATTGCATGTATTTAGTATTTACTTATCTAATCTTTTCTTCCTAGTTACAAACTTCTTGAGAACTGGCACAGTTTTAAAGTTTCTTTTTCTTTGAATCCCCAGAGCCTAGCACAGCTCTTGGCACATAATAGGCAGGAAATAATTCCATATTGAATGAATAAAGAAATGAAATTAATATATATTTCATATCTCTTCCATTGCAGAATAGGTACAATTAATGTTTTGTTACAATTAAAATCATATTGACAAACTGATCTTTGGGTAAGAATGTAAGTTTATTGATTACATCAGGTTTATTGGGTAGGCCACCATCATAACCAATATAGTCATATAGGTCTCCATGGATCTCTTGCTAACAGGAATGACCCTAGTTGGTTCAGGAAGTCTAATAAATAGATTTTTTAGGGCTCATTATTCAGTCGCTCCCTTGAACATCCTGAGATATCTTTAATTGATAATAACTAATTAAAAGGTGGTCCATCAACCTCTATACCCCTTCCCATCCCCACAGATGTACAGGTCACATACATGGGAAAAGGACCCTTTTCTCCTTCATCTATTAACCAAATTCTGTTAAAAGGGATGATATTCTTTGGAATTCCCAAGATCAAAGATAATGCAAAAAACAGTAGACTAGATGGTATCTCTGACCTAGATCCTAGACATAGAAATACATAGCAATTTTCCATAATATAAAGTAATGAATACATTACATGAAAAATAAGTTCTCAGAAATTATTGAATTAAAAAAAAATTAATTGTTCTGCAAATCTCACCCTTTGTAAAATGATCTTTCGATTCTTGTTAAACAACAGAGAAAATTCCTCACTGCTAATGTAGTCTGATGTCAGCGTGATAGATCTGTGCAACCCATTTCTGTAATTTATAATTTTAGAAGGTGTGTGACTTTCCCTGGGCCTCATAGGCAGTATATGTGAGAGACAGGATTTGAACCCAGTTATTCCTGACTTCATGAGCAGCACTTTCTCCATCCTACCTGTTGCCTGTCATTGTGCATTACCATCTGGTATAGTTGTTTTCTGCTTTCAAGGTCTACAGATAATAGCACCATGGTTAGCCAGATGAAACATGGAAACAAGACACAAGGGATTTGAAGGCAGTATAGTTTAGACTAGCTGGTAGACAGTGATTATCTTAAACCCTGAACTGGGATCATTTCTTATATGTGATTTTTAAGTTTTAGATTTAGACCTTCAGAATTCCTGCTTCAGGTTCTCCTAAAGATATCTGGGTCAGCCACACTTTTCATAGTCTGGTCAGCAGAATACACATTGCAGCAAGTTCTACCAAGCTAGAAAAACTTAGTGCAATACAATCCTAGTGATAGATGAGTCTGCAGCTCCAGGCCAAGTGGTTCATGACTAGAAGACTGGGGGTTAAGTGGAATTTTTGTCCAGTGATATAGAAAATAGGTGGAAATACAAATTACCCCCAAGTTTTTGCTTTTGCAGTGATTATAGTCAAAAGGCAGGAAAAATGAAGAGGATATCAACAATCACAATTTTTTGTGATTTAAAAAACTTTTCTTTAACAAGGTGTTCTTATCTACGATTAGAGTGGAAGCATGATGTGTGGTTGTTACCATGATAGCTATTCAGATCTATGAGAAAGTACCATTAAAACATAAGTGAAGATAAAGATGGAGCAAGTATCTAACTCTGATCACATATGTAGAGATGGATTCTCTGAAGGCAATAAAAGAATTATAATATTCGTGATACCAGGAATTCTGATATTAGGGACTAATTAATAGACCTCAAAATCTTTATAAAATCTCAGAAATGTTACCTTTTTAACACTAATATGATTTTATAGATATAAATTATCTATGATATAGTATAGTGTCCCTGATATGAATTATGTAGCATCTGGTCTGAAGTAAATCATATCTCTATAATCTCCAAATAATCTAAATTCCAACTAATTTAAGAGACAAAAATAGGAAGATACTTAATAGGTATAAGAAGAACACCTTACCAACAGTGACATGTGCCTAAGGAGTGTGCTAAGAGATACCATCAGGAATTGGTAGTGTAACATTTAAAATAGTTGTATGCCATAAACTGTGATAGATAAAAGAGTGGGAGAGACATAAACTGTAATAAAATAGTTGAGGTCGTAAACTGTAGTGATTAAAATAGTGGAAGATATAAATTATAGTAGATATAAGAGTGGGTGAGTAAATTTGTGACCGCAGAAAATATGTTTCACTACAGTGTCTTGGTTTTAAATAAAATATAAGATGGTTGCCAGGGAAATATTCCCAATTATGAATATATCCAAGTCAACTGGGTTTTATAGAGAATTTAATAAATAATACAATGAGGAATTAAAGAAATAGAGAGAGAGTAAGAAAGGAATAAGTATGAAGGGCCTTAAGCCTACATGGCCTAGACCTGAGTCTTAAGAGAGAGAGAGATCAGTCAGTCAGTCTTTTATCACTCACCACAAGGTCTGTCTAAGCAAGGATTCTAGTGACAGAATCTCCTCAGAGAGAGTTCCAGCCAGAGTCCTCCTCAAAGAGCCTTCCAGCCAGAGACTGTTTCAAAGGGCCTCTCTCAAGAGCCTCCAGAGGGACAGAGTCCCCTCAGAGGGGCTCCAGCAAGACCTCCTTAGAGATTGTCCTCCAAGAGCTTCCCTTCTCCAGAGCCTCTCTCAAGAGATTCTTCTAAAAGGATTCTCATAAGAGCTCTCCAAAAGGATTGTCTTTCAAGAGATTCTGCTTTTTCTTATATAGTGGGTTTTCTCCTATGTCACCTCCCTTAAGTCCTTACATCTACCAATCACAGTAGACGTTTTCCAAAGGACAACCCATTCTAAAAACACTGCTGGGTCGACTAATCCCCTCAGTAAGTCTGAACCAGAGAAAACACAGCTGAGTCAACTAATCCCCTCAAGAGAAAACCTCTGAGTAAGTTTTCACCTCTTTGCTCCTGGCAAGTTTACAAGTTGCCCGACCTTTATAGGTACCTAGCATCCCATTGTATCAATTCTAAAAACAGGCCTGGCTCAAAGAACTCCTTGCCTCATTATAAGTATGGGTCTAAGTACTGTCATTGTTTAGCAAGGAGTTTTTTTCCCCTAAAGCAGTCTTAAGTACGGGTGGAGTAGAGGTCCTCCCATTTCTGATCCTGGCGAGTTCTCACAGTCAAAAAGGGGGATGTTCCCAGTAGGGAATTGTTCCAATTGTGAATTCCCCGATGGGGAAATTTTTAACATTCACAAGTCTGAGAAATTTCAAGATTTACAGTAGGATTGGAAGATTCTTGTTATGCAGTATGACTGCAAAGGTGGCATAGTTGACAGAGTGCTAGATTTGGAATCAGGAAGACCTGAGTTAAAATTCTGCTCCTGATGCTTCCTAGCTGTATGACCCAGTGCAAGTTGATTAATTTTCCAGTACCACTTTCCTCCTCTGAAAATGTGAGGACCATAAAGATGCTGATCTCCCAAGTTTGTTGTATCAGATAGGAAAATATAAGAATACTTTGCTAGTGTAAATGTGAGCTATTATTATACCAGTAGAACAGTCTACATGTTCCACAGATATTTAGAGGATTTTATTTGAAACCCTTACCTTCCATCATAGAATCAATTCTGGGTATTGTTCTAAAGCAGAAGAGCAGTAAAGGCTAGGCAATGGGGATTAAGTGACTTGCCCAGGTCACACAACTAAGAAGTGTCTGAGGTCAGATTTGAACACAGGACCTTCCAGCTCTAGCCCTGGCTCTCAATCCACTGCCACCTGGTTGGCCCCCTATATAAAGAATTATGAAAGAACAAGACAAAAGGTGCCCTGCATATTGACAAGATCCTCTTTAGAGTATTTGTGAGACAATATGAATGAGAATTTCACAGGATGAGAAGGTGTGGATGGGTAGAGATCCACACCTTTGAAAAGAGCCATTAATTACAGTATTTTTAGTTTTTTCTTAGGCTTCCTAGAAGTTCTGAACCCTTTCAATCTTGACATTTATACTATGAAAGAAATCAGAAGACAAAAGCAAAGGATGGCTCAAAAGCTCTTTCACTTTGGTGAGGGAAATAATGGAATTAGTGGCGTTGGTGTTAACATGAATCCAAAAACAAGAAATATTGGTTTGTGACTTAGTTATTCATCTTGTATTGCAGTGCTTTTGGTAAGCATTTACAAAAAGATTACCAGGAAGATAAATCAACTTATGCTCCAACATCTATTGAAAATAAGTAGGGGGAAAAGAAATGCCACAAAGGATTCAATAAGACCCTGTATCTAAACTCTATAATAGGACGTAGCCAGAGGAGTCCTTGTGGGAAAATATATAGCATTAAACATTTTGATCCACAACACATAGAGACAGACAGATAGATAGACAGAAAGACAGAGACAGAGGGAAACAATCAAAGAATTGGTCATAAATTTAAAATAAACTAGAAAAAAAGCAGATTTTAAACACCAAAATGGAAATTTTGTAAATCAAATATGAAATGAGCTGAATTGAAAGAGAAAAAATCTGCTAAACTTATAAAAAAATTTTAAAAGTTGGTATAAAAAATGAGAAAAGTCAGGAGATAAAGAAACTGAGGCATAATGGTATTGACTTGTTCAGGGTGACATAGGTAATTAGTATCATATTTCAGTTTTAAACCCTGCTTTTCTGACTCAGGCCTGGACTCTGAATTTCACCATGTTGTCTCCAAAATTATTAGAAAATTTCTTATATGTCAATAAAACTGACCATTTAAATGGTATATATTTAAAACATTATATTTAAATTTATGTTTGAAATACAAATATTTATAAAAAATAAACCCCTAGGTTAATAGAAAAAGAAATAGAAAATTTAAATAATCCAATTTATAAAAATAATTGAACAAGCAATTCATGAAAATCAAAAGAAAACAACTATAGACTAGATGACTTTATAAGTCAATTAAAAACAATTCTAATGTTACATAAACACTTTGAAATATGAGAAAAAGAAAGGATACTAATAAATAACTTTTATGAATCATCAATGACCTATAGCAGTGAGAGGAACAAAGAGAAAAAACTATGGAGCAGTATTCCTAATGAATATCAAAATAATTTTAGATAAAAGATGATCAAAAAGGCAACATCAACACATCAAAAAAAGATTTCTCACTGTGACCAGGTACAGTTTATACCAGGAATGCAAAATTTGTTCAGTATTCAGAAAATTATAGACTTTGTAGACCATATTAATAACAAAATCAGTCAATCACAAGATTATTTTACACCAAGGAGAAAATTGATAACTACCACATTTTGTTTATGCTAAAAAAACCTTTTAAATCTAGGAATAAATGTACCTTTCCTTAAAATAGTAAATATTATAAATCGAAGACTCTGACCCAGTATTATATGTAATGAAGATAAATGTTTCAGTCAGATCAAGGATAAGGCAAGAATGTTCATGATCACAAATATTATCTGACACCATTCTAGAAATGCCAGCTATAGCTACAAGGAAAGGAAAAAAACTGAGGAATAAGCTAGAAAATAAAGGAGCACAATTGTAAATTTCTGAAGATGACATGATGGTATACATAAGAAATAGTTAACTAAAAGTTATTTGAAACAATAACTTCAGCAAAGTTGAAGGATATAAAATAATCCCACACAAATCATCAGCTTTTCTATATGTATCCAACAAAATCCAAAGGAAGGAGAAAAGTTATATTCAAAATAAATGTAGAATTTATAAAATACTTGCAAATCTACTTACCTATAAAGACAAGAATTATATAAATAAAACTATTAATCATTTTTTTACAGAAATTGACAATTCTAGGTAAACAGGGAAATTATTCATAGTGTGTGTGGTAAAATTAAAATGCAAATATTATCAAAACTAATTTATTCATTCAATTATGAAACTGCCAGAGCATCAAATTAGACAACTAGAAAAAATTTCAAAATTCATCTTAAGGAAAAAAAATCAAAATTCTCAATCAAAATAATTAAAAAAGGGGGAAAAAGTGGCTTGGGAATAACTGATCTCACATTATATTACAAAGCAATGATCATTGGAACTATCTGGTAAGGGCTATGCATATACAAATACACATGCATATAGTTGATTAATGGAATAGATTAGGTATAAAGATATCTGATAATATAGCACTTGAAGAAAACTAAAGATCCCAAACATCAGGGGAAGATATAATTTAACAAAAATATTATGAGAAAGCTGGAAATCATTACAGCAAAAATTAGTTTTTAGATCAATATCTCACAAGCTTCAAATAAACATTTGACTTACATGTAAAAAGAGTACCTTGTTAATGAATTAAAAGAGGGGGGAAGAAAATGCTTATCATAATTTTTGAAAGAGAAAGAATTCATGTCTAGACCAGGGAAAGAGAAAAGCATAAAAAATAAAGCCAATAATTTTAATTATATAGAATTGAAAAGTTTTTGCCCAAATAAATTAATAAAGGTCAAATTAGAAGGGAGTTGATTTATTAGGAAAAAGTCTTTGCATCAAGTTTGTCTGATAAAAAATCTGATATCCAAGATAAATAAGATGATCCTGGAGTTTTGGTGCAGACTTCTGGAACACCCTATTTAGAATATTTGAATGACAGACACTCTATGTTAGACAAATGGTCAAAGGGTGTGAAAAGGAAGTTATCCAAGGAAATTCAAGATATTCAACAGAAAAATTCTCCAAATATTTAATGAGAGAAATGCAAATCAAGGCAACTCTGTGGTTCCTCCTTATATCTATAAGATTGGTAAAAATGGCACAAAAGGAAAGAAAAACAAATTGGAAGGTTGAGGGGAAGACAAACAATTAGTGCACTGTTGTACAGGGTAGTGCTGAATATGCTAGAAAGCAATTTGGAACTGTGACCCACAAGTTGCAAAACCACATATACCCATTACCACTACTATGCCCATGGCCAAAGAAATCACAGGAAAAGGAGAAGGGCCCATATATTCAAAAATATTTTTAGAAAGTCTTGTAGTAAAGAACTGAAAACCAAAGGTATATCCAACAATTAGATAATGGCTTGATAAGTTATGGTATCTGAATGTCATGGAACATTATTACATCATAAAATATGAGAAAAGAGAATTCCAGAGATACATGGGAAGATTTGGTTCAACTGATTCAAAATGAGGTGAGCAGAATCAGGAGAATAATTTATATAGAAACAACAGCTTTATAAAATGAAACAAATTTGAAATACTTATAAAGCTCTAAATACCTTGACAATTCCAGAATGCCAATAATGAAGCCTGCTACCCACATTCCAACAATGTTAACTCCAGAATGAAACATGAATTTTTGGACATGGTTAGTGGTGGACTTGTTTTGTTTCACCCTGCTAACTTGTTTGAAGGATTGTGTTTTTCTTTTTTCCATGGAAAGAGAGGGAGGGGAGCAGGGAGGTAGCTAAATAGTGTTGCTAAGAAAAAAAAGTCATTGAAATAAATTTTAAAATGCATAGAAAGGAAATTGAAAAGGAAACACATGAGTGGCCCAGCCTTGAGAATTATATGTCGGATTTATGATTACTTTTCATTAAAAGCAAGATGTTTTCTGTTATGCTTTGTAAACTATTCTCTCTTTTTAGGTATTTATAAGTTTTTTTTTAAAAAAATGATCCACACATATATTCTAGATGAAGATTGGAGAAAGGACCCCAAGTAAGACTTGATTACAGAAGACCACATCTTTTGTTTAATTTTTAATTTATTTATTTGTTACATTAACATTCCCAAGTTTCTTCCTCCCCTCCCTGAATTAAAGAAGGCATCAACTGACAAAAAGTTATATATGCATATTTATACATATATATAAACTATATCTTGCTTGTTTTAATTTATCAGGTCTTTCTCTGGGGGTGGACACACATGAGTCATTCTTCAAACAATATTTTTGTTGCTGTATATAATATTCTTTTGTTTCTGCTTGTTTCACTCTTCATAATTTCATGCAGTTTTTTCCATGTTTTTTGTAAAATTAATCTACTTATTATTTCTTACAGTACTGTAGTATTCCATCACAATCATATACTAGTTTATACCACTTACTTGTTTAGCTATTCCTTAATTGATGGTCAACTCCATTTCTTTGCCACCACAAAGAATACTTCTATAAATATTTTAGAACATAGAAGTTCTTTTCCTTGCTCACCCTACAAAACAGTGGTATTCTGGGTCAGAAGTATTCACAATTTTATAATTCTTTGGGCATAATTCCAGATTGCTCTCCAAAATTGTGGGATCAGTTCACAGTTTCACTAACAGGGTATATGTCCTAATGTTTCCACATTTTCCACCAACATTTGTCATTTTGCCCTTTTATCATTTAGACAATCTGATAGATATGAGAAGATATATCAGAGTTTATTTGATTTGCATTTCTCAAATTAATAATAATTTAGAACATTTTTATATGCCTATATATTGCTTTGATTTCACTATCCAAAAACTGTCTGTTTATATCTTTTCAACTTTTGTCAATTGGGGAATGGTACATATTTTTATAAATTTGAGAAAGTTCTTTATATCTTAGATATGAGACAACTAGCCAAGAAATGATCTATAAAATCACTCCCCCTCCCCAATTTTCAGTTTTCTATCTAGGTTACATTAATTTCATTTATTTAAAAAAAACGGTTACCTTAATATATTCAAAATGATCCACTTTTATCTAATGATACTTTCTGTATCTTGTTTATTCATAAATTCTTCTGTCCATAAATGTGATAGGTAATATGTTCCCTGCTTTTCTTTCCCCCCTTTTTATTTAGAATATTTTTCCATAGTTACATGATTCATGTCCCCTCCCCACTTCCTCCCCTCTCCTGAAGCCAACAAGCAGTTCTACTGGGTTATATATGTGTCATTGTTCAAAACTTATTTCCATATTATTCATATTTGCAGTAGAGAGATCTTTTAACATCAAATCCCTAATCATTTCTCCATCAGACTATGTGATTGATCAGTTCCCTGCTTTTCTAATTTGTTCATGATATCTCCCTTTATTCTTAGGTCTCGAATCCATTTTTGATCTTATTGTAAATGGTGTAAGACATTGGTCCATAACTTGTTTCTGCCAGATTGCTTTCTAGTTTTTCCAACAATTTTTACCAAATGGTAAATTTTTATTCCCAAAGCTTGAATCTTTACTTTTGCCAAATACAAGGTTACTATTGTGTTTTACAACTATCTGTGGTTTCTCTGTTGTGTTCCACTTATCTACTTTTCTATTCCTTATCCAGTACCAGATAGTTTTGATAATTATTGCTCTATATAATACTGTTTAAAATCTGGTACTGCTTCTCCTCTGATTATAAATATCAGGTGAGTTAGAAATAATAACACCAGAGGTTAAGAAGTCCATCCTCTACCTTTGGGACCAAATCAAGTCACCTTTTCATGTGACAGATATTTGAAGACAGCTATCATGCCCCCAACAAATATTCTCAATTCCAAGCTTTTTTCATCATTATCAGTTCTTCCAACATCTGTGTCCTAGTTTCCTATCTTGCCTATACTGGACACTTTCCCCAGAACATAATCAAGTTTAAAATGTGGTACCCAGAATTGAGCACATCACTCTAAATGTGGTTTGACTCCATTCCAATATATTGGGATCAGAGGCTTCTTAGTTATTGATAATAGTTTTCTTTTAATTCCATCTACAGTCCTAGTAGTTTTTTCTATTGCCACTCCAGAGTTTTGACTCAAAGCCCACTACAATTATCATGTCTTTGGCACTTGAGATTGCTTCCTAACTACAGCTCTTCCATCTTGTACTTCTGTAATTCATTTTTTAACCAAATAAAGTTTGTAGTCTCTTTCAACCCTTAAGAATCTTTGATTGTATGATTAGAGTTGACCCAAACTACATGCTGGTAAAGTTTATATGAAATGAGGAATTTTTTAAATGTTGGTTGATATTTTTGATGTAGCTAACACCCGAGAAAAATTTAAGTAAGGTTTATTGTAACTCGTGTTGAATACATGTTCAAAATATAATGCTTGTTGAAGAATAAATCAATAAAAATTAATTCACATTAAAACTATGTTGAAAGTAGTTGCTGAGAATCAGTTATATTCTTTTCTTCACTTTTTGGAATAAGTCATCTAACTATTTTGTAAGATACCAAGAAAGAAAATTCCTTTCTCCTCATGCTGTCAATTTTGTAAATATTCTTTTCTCTGGCCATAACTATTGATCCTTGGAAGGAAGAATACTGAGTTGTTTAGAAGAAGCAGCTAGAGATGTAGTAGAAGGGCAAAGTTCAAATCTAACCTCAGTTACTTTTTAGTTGTATATGACCCTGAGCAAGTCACTTAATCTCAGTTTCCTCATCTATAAAATGGAGTTAATAACATCATCTACTTTGCAGGGTCGTGAAAATAAAATGAGATTTTTGTAAAAACCCATAGCAAAGTATCAGGCACATAGTAGGTGCAACATAAATGCTTATTTTATTCTCTTTTGATTGTATAGGGACATAAACTCTAGGAACTATGGAGAATTTAGTATCAAGAAAGAGAAGACTAGGAATCATACTGTTCATAAAGCTTTGGCAAACATTATTAAAAAGTATTAAATTTAAGGAACTTCTTACCTTGAGATCTTGAGCATCTGATTGATGAATAGTTACCATATCTATCCTGGACTCAGGCCCACTACACTTCCTCCTTACTATATTCATATTATACTGTGTGTTTTTGTGTGTATGTGTGTATATATATATATATATTTATTTATATATATATATATATATATATATTTAGATTTAGAACTCTTAACACAATGCCTAGCCATAATAAACTCTTTATAAGTGATTTTTCACCTGTACCATAATCTATCTACATCCCTCCAATAAATTTTAATTAGTTTGCCATTGTTTATATTCTTTTATAATGAAAAAGTATGCTTTTTCATTCTTTTCAGTAAACTCTGTATCTCAAAAAGTAACCAGCTAATGTTGCCACTTTTAAGAAATAAAACTGTCAGGACATTTAATTACCAATTCTGTATAAATTTCAATGGTCATACCTACTGCAGTATTTTGATGGGTTACCAATGAGTCATAGTTCTAATTGTTGCTTCCTATGATAATGCATTTATTCTTCTGTCATTGCAAGTCTCTTGAGTTCAATCCTTTGTATACTGTGCATTTTTTATGTGTGTATCATGCCAAGTAAATTATCAAGTGGCATCTCATAAGGAGACTTCTTTCTCCCTTTTAATAAGTCTTTTTGGAGAAATTCTGTACAGGAAGTCCAAAGCTTAATAAAGAGGAAGATAAAAACAATTGAATATCTGATTTCATTTTAGCTTTGATTGGTCTAAGTTTCTAAGGATGAAGTAGGGCAGAATAAACCTTAATCCACAGTGGCTTTTTCCCAACCCTAATGACTAACAATATTTTAGGGTCTAATCCCAGGTTGTAAAAGCAACTCAAGTTAATGATGTGGTCCCAGAAATGTTCCATTTCTTTTTTAATCCAAGAAAAAGTTATTAAGTGCCTACAATGTGTACCAAGGTACAGTAATATCTCTCTCTCTCTCTCTCTCTCTCTCTCTCTCTCTCTCTCTCACTCTCTTATTTAGGAAGAGCTTAAAATCTCTTTTAAAAATTATTTTTGTTTTTAATTCTTTTATTATATACTTAGTAACCACCATCAAAAACATTTAAATTCATGCATAAAATTTATGTGAAAAACACAAATTCTACCTTGCTTAAAATTTTTTAAAATATGTAAGTGATATATGTGTGCTAATATAAATATCCTTTGTTTTTTAGTTCCTTTTGGATTTGTTTTACTTTGATACTGTTTTCTCTTGATTTTTTGGCTTTTAAAAATATAATCATAGTATGTGTTACTATTATTCTCTTTTTCTCTTTTCATCTCTTCCTATATTCCCCTTATTTTCTTTATATTTCCAATATTTGTCATTTATAATAACATAAAAATCTATTACATTCAGATATCACAATCTAATCAGTCATTTCTCCCAATCATTACATTTGAGTTATTTCCAGTTATTTTGTCATTACAAACAAAGCTTCAATGACTATTTTCTTTTTACCTTCTCAATAATACTCATTAGAGTCTAATTCTAATATGGGATCCCTAGGTCAATGAGTATGAACAGTTTTACAGCCTTTAATGTATATTTCCTTCTTGTTTTCTGAAAAATAATTCATAGCTTCTCTGGTAACGTAATATGAGACTTGTTTTTCCTTGTTTTTATCAGCATTTAATTTGATCAGCTTAATCCATCTGGTTCTCAGTTAGCATACATTATCAGCACCATATTTAACCAGATTAGTCCTTAATCAGCAGGAACAGTCTTATTGCCAGGACCATATCATTTTCAAAACCAAGTCTTTTCAGCTTGGTCCTACACAGTGGAACTTTTGTTCCAATGCCAGAACCCCTCAGGAATGCAGGATTATATCCATAGTATAAGTGTTAAAGTAAGACTTTTGCATAATATTTATGCTCTCTTAAAAATTGTTGTTCCACCAGAAACTATGTTTTGATGATGTGTATGCTCAGGCTTAGAACTTAGTATCATGGAGGTATGTATGGGCTCTTTAGACAGCTATGATATTTAATTCATTTAAGGTTCTATTCATCTTCTTAACTTCCTTCTTACTTACTTTTTTGTTAGATTTATCTAGTTTTGGGAGAGAAAATTTGAAGTCCCTTGCTATTATTATTTTGTTATCTATTTCTATCTGTATCTCATTTAGTTTTTCCTTTAAAAATCTGGATGCTATTACTCTTGGTACATACAGATCCAATACTGAAAATACTTCATAATCCATAGTATCCTCCAACATAATATAATTAGCCTGTTCATCCTTTTCAGTGGTATACGTTTTAGCCCCAACTTTGTCAGAGATCATGACTACTACAACTACCTTCTTTGGATCAGCTGAGCCATAATCCCTTACCTTCACTCTTTGTGTGTCTCTAATTTTCAGTCCTGTCTTTTTATCCTTTCTGCTATCATTTTCTTCCCAGGGGTAATTTCATCCCCATTTACTTTCATTGTCATAGTCACTAGCCATGCATTTTGTAAAGGTTAAAATTATGGTTGAGACTGAATGTAATAATTATTTTGGTCGCCAATGATTTTATTTATAAAATCCTAATGAAACACCCAATCAGCTGGAAATTTTATGGTGATTTAATTGATATAGTGGAGGAGATTAAGAAGAACGAAGAAGGAAGGGGCTAGTACCAGGCGGGAAGATTAGGAGATCTAGAAAGTAAGGTTTTGAGTGGAGAGGAGGAAGGAATCAGCCTGACCTCCAAAGGGGCTCAGCCAAGATGCCCAAACCTGAATCAGCTCAAGGGCAAAACTCACCGCTAAACAAATAACTGTAGCCACTTCAAGATTGTCAGAATGCCTACCTAGCATGCTGCCAGCCAGAGTCCTCTCCAGGGAAAGAGAAAGAGAGAGGAAGTGACATGCCTTATATAGATGATTTTATGTCACTTTCCTGTGTCTCCTCTGTACCAATGACAACCATGGGGTCTGTCAGCTTTTTTTCTGCACATGTATGTTGAAGGCCATTTCCTCAGCTAATTAAATCTTGAGTTTGGTGCAGACCTTCCTAATCTTGTTGAACTAAGGAGGGTGGAAAAATGTATAGTTTCCAAGACTTGATTCTGTTAAACCAAGTATCTCTATTGTTATTGATCAGGAAATAGCTAAATCAGATCCTCTAAGTACGTTCTGATTAGGGTGGAATCATTTTAAAATTCACAATTTCCATCTACTCTGTCCTCCCTCACTATTTGTCTCTTTTTTTTCTTTTTCTTTTTTCTTTCTCTCTCTTTGTTTTTCTTTTTCTCTTTTTTCTCTTTCTTTCTGTTTCTCTCTCTCTTTCTCTCTTTCTTTCTCTCTTTCTCTCTCTCTTTCTCTCTTTCTCTCTTTCTCTCTTTCTCTCTTTCTTTCTTTCTTTCTTTCTTTCTTTCTTTCTTTCTTTCTTTCTTTCTTTCTTTCTTTCTTTCTTTCTTTCTTTCTTTCTTTCTTTCTTTCTTTCTTTCTTTCTTTCTTTCTTTCTTTCTTTCTTTCTTTCTTTCTTTCTTTCTTCTGTCATATGCTTCCTCAAATGTTCAATTGCCTTTGACCAATATCTTTCCAATTCACAACCTTCCCAGAAATCTTTCTTTATCCTTTCCCCTTGCCCTCCTAGTTCCAAATTGGATGACCTTTCCAAAGGTCTCTCCCTTGTCCCTTCACCCATATCTTTTAATTCTTATTCTATTCACCTTCCCCAAAATCCCTTCTTTATTTCCCTAACTCTGCCCTCCTTCTTGATATGAGTTTGATTCTAAAAATTGCTTCCTTATTTTGTCCTAAGAATCTCTCCCTTATCCCCTCACCTCAATCCTCTACCTCATATTTTCTTGCATTTCTCTTATTTTTTCTCTAATTTTTCCTCAACTTCTCTCGTTTGGTTTTTGAGGTCTTTTTAAAGTTCTTCCAAAAGCTTTTCTTGAACCTGTGACTATTTATTGTATTTTTTTCTGTTTTTGAAGTAAGTGTTTTTTCCTCACTGTTCTCTGAATTTGAGCAGAGGTCATCTTGTCCCTATAAGAGCCAATACCAGTTGGCTTCATTCTCCTTTGCTTGCTCATTTTATGTATGTACTTATTTTAATTTTAGTAGCCAGGCCAATAGACTTAATTAATGGCTTTTTACTGGAGTACCAGGATTCTGTTTTATTGGGATGTTACATTAGGTTTCAGGATTTTTTTGTGTTTTTGTTTTTTTCTAGATCCTATTTAGTTTTTCCAGTTTTTATATCCAGGGTCAGATGTACTCCCCATTCCCTGCTCAAACTCTAGTCTATGATTGACCATGACCTCATGTGCTTCAACTAGAGTTCATAAGGCACTGCAGCTGCAAACATACAGCTTGCTTTGGCAGCAGCTAGGGACTTCACTCTCCTGAGAGTGACCACAGATGACCGGGCTCCAGTCCCCCAGCAAATCAACTCACAGGTACATGCTCCTTCCCACATCTTGGATAGGGCAGGTATCTAGTCTGGGTTCCTTGGTCCTTCAAAGTCCTTTGTTTATTAGCAATGAGACTTGAGCTCCTGCTCTCAGGGCCTGACTCCCCTAGACTCTGTGGTGTCCACTCCTTCAATCCAGCTATGGCCAGTGAGGATCTTTGGAGCCGAGGCCACAATAGACACAGCTGCTCCCAGGGCCCTCTGCCTGAGAATTCCAGGGCTATAATCAGGGGTGCAAGCTCTGGAGCTCAGCAAATAAGGTGAGGTTACTAATCCTGCCCTCTTCAAATGCCTTATTGCTCTGCTCTTGCTCCAGTAGACTATGGCGAAGGGATGGAGGCCAGGTAAGTCAGGAACCTTCCTCCCTAATTATCTCTGGCTATTCAGCTTCATTCTGGACTCCTGCCTGTTTTTGTCTCTTTTAGCACTGATTCTGAAAAGTTAATTTTGGTTGCTTGTGGAGGGTGTTAGGAGGTTAAGGAAGCTTCATGCTCTACTCTGTCTTCTTCCACAATGTATCTCACAATAATCTCTTAATAGCCAAATTGAATAGCCTTTTTTCAATCCTTATTTTTGTTGCCTTTTTTTAGCATTTAATAATATTGATCATCTTTTCCTACATGTACCCTCAGGATTTTCACTGGACTTTAGGTACTCCTACCTTTCTCATTGCTTCTCTGTGCCTTTTGTTATATCTTTTCCCATGCCATATCTGTGATCTCCAAGGCTCTTTTCAGGGACCTCTTCTCTTTTTTCGCTATTCTCTTACTTGGTGACTTCATCAGCTCTCATTGATTTGATTAACTTCTCAATGGTGATGATTCCCAGATCTATGTTATCTTCCTGTCCTTTGGCCCCAGGCTTTCTCTTAAGATCCAGTTCCACATCACCAACTACCTATTAGACATTTGGAACTAGATTTCCCATCAGCACCTCACCTCAACATGCTCAAAATGAAATACATTATCTTTGACCTCTGGACCTTTCTCTTCATTGAATTTCTTTTTTGCCATCAAAGAGACCATCATTCTCACAGTAACCTAGACTTTTAGCCTCACCAGTGTCTTCCTCACCTCCTTAATTCATAGCCCATATATCCAAACAATCGTGAAATCTAGTCATTTTTACCTTCTGCATATCTCTTGCATAAATTCTCCACTCTCTGTTCACACATCCACAACTCCGGTTCAATCTCTTATCACCTCTTTCCTGGACTTTTCAAAATAATCACCTAATTATTCTCCCTGTCTTAACTTAAGTCTCACTCAAGACAATCTTCCACACAGCTGTCAATGTGATTTTCCTAAAGTATATAGGGCTGACTATGTCACTAGCCTGCTTGATAAACTCCAAATGGGTACCTGTTTCTTCCAGGATTAATTGTGAAATCATTTGTTTGGCATTTAAATCCAAAAGTTGGGCCCCTGCCTACCTTTTCAGCATTCTTATACTTTATTTCCCACCATATACTCTAAGAAGCCTTCTATACCACTGATCAAAATAATAGCAGGAAACTATTATTTACTAAAAACAACAAAAGGAAACAGAACAGCAAGTAATTGCTTACTTACTTTTTCTTGCCCATAACAATGCCCGTCCCATCTTTATGCCTTCAGACTCAATTCAAATGCCACTTTCTGAAGAAGGCCTTTTCTAGTACTCTCTCTCCCTAACTGCTAGCGCTTTCCTTTCTAAACCCCCTCTGAGGGGGAATGTAAGCTCTTGGAAGTAAAGGACTGTTTTTGCTTTTGTTTTTAAAATCTTTAGCATTTAACAGAATGTCTGGCACTTTGTAAGATCTTAATAAGAAGTTAATAAATGCTTATTGATTAGAGTCTTAAAATGTAATGCCTACCCACCCAATTAGTGTATATGTTTACCTATGGACATGTGTCCCTTAGCAGAATATAAGTTATTTGAAAAAGGAACCTTGAAAAGAGCCTGGAGCAGGCATCAAGACATCTCCAAGAAAATAAGACTCCAGGAAGAATGAATCAAGTACATAGCAAATTATAATTACACTATGGAGCACTCTAGTCTAAGGATGCTCCCCAAACAGCTCACATAGTGCTACTATGAACTATCACTGTGGCCTCCTCTGGTGCCAGGTTGGTTTGAACCAGCCTCTAAGGAATGGTGAAGAGCTAAGACTATCTATTACTTTCCATTTCTTGCAATTCCATGTTTCATGCATGCCTACAGATAAAAATAATTTGAAAAGATATACTCCAAGTATATGTTTTACTTATTCACACTTTTTGCCTTGGCACAGTTTTATAGACATATTTGTTATTCTGCTTCCTTTTGCTTTTTTTTTAAGTAAGTAATAATTTCCTGCTTTTACTTTGATCAGTGCTACAGAAGACTTCAAGAAGTAGTTAATATGGCAATAGATCTAAGAGAGAGTGAGCAGCCAGTTTAGGAATGAGGACTACCCAGAACTGCATTTTAATAGAACTACTGACTTGCTTTTGAGATTTATATACTTCCAATAATTCCAGTGTAATAGGAATGATAAGGAAAGATGTATCAAGAATACTTTCCTTATATCTTGTACAGAACAGGTGCAGAAGAAATGTTTGTTGAGTGCATAAATGAATGAAATAGGTGGACAGGGTAGACAATTTCCCAAGGCAGTGGTTTCAGAGTTTCTGCTCAGACTTTAGCTATTACATTTTTTTATATGGAAACATTTTAAAGACAAACATCTGCTTTCATTTTACAAAGTTTAAAATGTTTATTTCATCCTAAAGGAATGTCAAGAGGAGAAAACTCCAATGTTAATGGGGTCACATAGATCAAAGATAGTATTTGGGGGAGGGAGAATGGATGAAAGAGCTGTTTTGATGTCTGAAGTGCAATGGTAACTGTAAGAATCAAGAATAATGTCCCTGAATTATTGTATATGGTTCCTTTTGTTTTAGAGATGAAGATGAAAAAGTATGGGGTATCTGGAAAAGAAAGCCCCTGAGGAGTTATGGATACATTTTTTAAAATTAAGGAATGGAGGTCATCCCTCCATATGTTCCATTTTACTTTTATGGAGTTTTCAAGTAAGAATATCAACTCTTTCACTATTTCTCAAACTCTTCATCTACTTTAATATTTTTTATTCAAAAAATTTTATGGATTTTAATTCCAAAAGACATCATCTAGGATCTCCCTAACTATATTATAGACTATTCCCCTCTACCATCTTTTTATAGTCATTTCAGCATAGTTCTGTGCACATCCTAATGATCATGATGATTTATATTTGTATAGCTCTGTAAGGTTTAAAAAGACTTTCTTACCATGTGCCTATATGTAATTGCAAATAGTATCCCTGTTTTACAGATGGAGAGCTTCAAAGAGGTTGTGATTTGTATAGTTATAAAACTATTATATCTTAGAACTCAAATCTATGTCTTCTAACTCCAGGATCCAAGCTTTTTCTATTATATTTTTTTAAATCAGTGCACTTCTTTTTTTATAAAAAAGTAATTAGTTTGTTACATTAAAATTCCCAGGTATCTTCTGCCTCCCTGCTCCTTCACACTAGAGAAGCCATCATTTGACAAAAAGATATACGTGTATATCAAACTATGTCTTTCTTGTTTCTCTTATTTAGTTCTTTCTCTTGAGATAGATATACACAAGTCATTCTTCAAACTATATTTTGGTTGCTGTATATAATGTTCTCTTGGTTCTGCTCTTTTCATTCATGATCTCATGTAGATCTTTTCCTATTTCTATTGTAAATGAATGGATGTGCCTTGGGACTACATTTTCCCTCTTGATGACCTGGAACAGAGGGCTTGGACCAGCCACTAGGATACACAGTTCAAAAAAATCTAATGAAGTATAAAGCAGAGGCTAGCAAACTATAGTCTGAACTGGGTGCCTCTTATTTTTACCCAACTAGTGGGCTAAGACTAATTTTTATGCATTCAAGTGCAACAAAATTTCATTTAAAATACAACAAAACACTATTAAAATTTGTAAAAACCATTCTTAACTCATTGGTCATACAATAACAAGATGCCTTCTGATCTTCAGTGTGAATGTTTAGCAACAAAACAGTAGCTTAACAACTCTTACTTGAAATAGATGTAGACCCAGCTTTATGGAAGAACACTAGAGGAGAACATATCATTAGTGCTTCCTATGTATGGTACAAAAGAATTAAGTTCATTGGGTCTGCAATAGATAAATCTCTAAAACTAATTTTTCTATTTCATCATTTAAAAGTTGAAGTATTGCTCTAACTTCCACAATGTCTAGCTGGAAATATTCTATCCTTCCTCCAAAATTCCATTCACATCTCCTTCTCCTTTTGCATTGTGAATACATAGTTATTTGTGCACATGTCTTTTATCCCTTATGTATTTTATGTATCATGACTATACATACCGCCTGTCTTATCTTTTCTCCCAAACTAAAAGTTAAGGGTGGGGGTGATGCTACCATATCCATCTTTTTATTCTTTGTAATGCCCTTACATATATGACAGGTGTTAAATAAAAATATGCTGAATGAGTAAACTAATAAACAAATGAATAAGCCAATCCCTCAGTTATTTTCTATTGTTTATGAAGTTTGACTGCCTATTTAAAAAATTTCCATCACTATTCTTCTGTTTCTCCTTCATCTTTCACTGAGGGCTCTTCATTTATTTCCTAATTCCCATTTCTTTTTACATCTCACACTTAAGGACATATACAGAAACTTGAACATCAATTCTTCTGCAATGTTCTATGTCCAACCTAATAATTTCCTACATTTCTAAATCATTGCCAAATCTGAATATTTGGTAAATATTATGCTATATTTTTGTCTTTGTGGTGTCTTTTTCTAATTATGACAAAGGGAGGCCTTTAGAAGAGCAGCCTATAATATCCCCATTACTCTTATTGGTTTCACATGGTTATTTAAGCACTCCAGCCCTGGTAGTCAACTTGCTTGCTGTTATAAAACTTTGAACCATTTCTACTTCATTGTTGCAAAGATGATTTTCCCTCCAACTTTGGGGCATTGCTTCTTTGCTGTACTCTTCTCTGATAGGAAGATTGAGGAGATCCTACTGCTACTCAGCTATCATTTTCGTTGTTTTTTTTTAACCAGAATTTAAGAACTCCATGATAATCTGCAAACATATTTAGAGTATACCAGTCTTAAGGGTTGTCTCTTCCATCATTGATCCTATATCATATTGTGGGGTTAGATTTCAAAAGAACAAAGCATATTGAAATAATCATGATTGCTGATGAATAATAATATCCTCTAACAACTATGATTTTGTAGGTAACTTTAGCCTTATTACATATGTCATTTTACTTTTTTATTGGTACAAGTTATACAAAATCCATATGAAATAGTTGTATGACCTTAAATCTAACTACTGACAGAATAAATAATTATGCAGGATTTATGAATTACTGACTTTATGCATATTCAATACATCTAAGATGAACTTAGGTGCCAGGTTCAAAACTTACTATGTCTATGCTTTAAAGCATGTTGTTCTTTTCTCTATTTTTCTTTAACTTTCCTCCTTATAAAGACCTGTTATCCTTTCTGGAGCATTCATTACAAGCCACTCTTCATAACTCAGCTATTTGTAATGAGGAAGGATCTAATCGAAATTACCCTTGCAATACAGATACCTCTCAATAATGGAAAATATTTTGTTCAGACTAATAGCACATCTTGCAATTTTGTGATGGACACTATATTAAGAATACTTTTGATGATCTCAAAATGCTTCAACCTCCTCCCCTGCTGGGCAATTTCATTGCCTGGTGAGTTCTCTGACCAAGTGGCTCTTGGGGAGACAGAACTGGTGCTAGCTGGATGCTGAGCTCTTTCCTTCAAGCTTAGTGGATTGTTGCATGGTCCCCATGCAGTACTCTATCCCTCCCCATCCACTCCTCATTTCTCTGCCCTAGAGCCAGCATATCAGAGCTTTCCAGGGCTGGCACTCCAGAGTTGACTTTTGTAGTTCAGGTTTCTCAGGATTTTGGAGGAGAGTAGTTTGGGTTGCCATTCCTGCCCCTTTCTTTCTGTCCCTGGAGTGCTGCCAAGGCACAGAACCCCAGAAGACTTCTACGGCGTAGAGTGGGGATCTCCATGACATTGGGATGGGTTGGGTTCTTTGTTCAAATCCTTGGGTCAGCTAAGTTCAGCCTCACTATTGGTCATGTGGGAAGTAGGGGTAGAATACTAGGTGGGAAGTTAGTTCATGGTTTTTGTTTTTGTTTTTTTGCTTTTGGGATCCTGGATGGATGGCTTCAATGATGGAGACATTTAAAGTTTATCTTTGACATATAATTTCTGTTTTGTAGAGATCTGGGAGATGGGAATATTAGAGACTATTTAGTCCTCTATCTTGTTCATCATATAATCCAAAAGTCATTCACAGGTTTTGTTGGAAGGATGGAGGAGAATCAGTAAATAATATTGGGTTAGAATATAGAAAAGGACAACAGAAACCATAGTTGTTGTAGGCACTTCTTTTTTTCCAACAGGACTATCCCAGTGCTTTTGCCCCTTAAAAATATTTTACCTCAGAAAAAACCCTGATGTTGTTAGCCATAGGAGCAGGTATTGATCTTACCTCTTAGTGTCTAATACATAAACACATTATCGATGATTTTTCCCATTGTCCACAGAGCTCCTGTATCATAACAGAGGACATTTAGAGGAAACTTAAAGGGCCCATCCTCCATTAGAGGAAACTTAAAGGGCCTAGCATATTGTGGATACAATGCATAATATTTATATAGATTTTTATAACCCTTACCTTCTGTATTAGAAGCAATATTATGTATTGGTTCCAAGGCAAAAGAGTGGTAAGATCTAGCCAATGGAGGTTAAGTGGCTTGCCCAAGATCACACAGCTAGGAAGGGTCTGAGACCAAATTTGAACCCAGGATCTCCTGTCTCTAGACCTGGCTTCAATCCACTCAGCCACTTAGTTACCCCTATAAAAGTTTTTCATGAGCTCATTTGGGGGCTTAAACATGCAGGTGCCTCTTAAATAGACTTTTACTTTATGCTCACATGATTTCTTCAGACCATCTCTAACCAATTATTTAAGGGCCAAAATTTGAGTACTTCTTGACAATTTAGGCTAGATAATAGAACGCATAGCTCTATTTGTGATATACAGTTTATTTTTAGCATTTTATGTCAAAACAAGTAATAGAATAATTTTCAGGGCTTTGAGTACTATGACTTTGCCAGTATAAGCCCCTCTTCCTTTAGTGGTGCATACAACCCTCTTCTTCATACAACATCTTCTGGAGTTGTTGTTTCCAAAAATAGTTTATGAATAAGGATTCTCTCTAGTGATGGTGAATCTAGCTGGGTGAACTCAGATGTCATAGAATTCAACATTCACTGGGACTCTACTCCATGGCATGATAGGGCTACTGTCCCCAGTTTCTTCTTACATGATCTTTGAAAGCCCAGGATTGACCCAATGGCATTAGTGTGGGACTTTATTGAAGGTACTAAGCAATATGGTTTGAAAAATTCAAATGGTCTTATTCTGAGCCCAAGTTTTATTTCACCTCGGCGGGGTGGGTAATATTCTGTCTTACTTTTTTCTAAAGCTTATAACTTGATATTTTCCAATTGCGTCTGAAATTGTCATCCTTAGGCACCCATAGTAAAATTGTGTTATCTATTTTAATAGGAGCTAAAGATTATGTGAAACACTGAAGAAATCATACACACACACACACACACACACACACTCCTCATTGTAAAACAATTTTAATCTCTAATTATCCTAGTTCCCAAATTTTAATTAACAGTTTGAAATTTGTGTTATTACTTGGATTTCATATGGCTAAGACTTTAACACTATATTCGGGGTCTCTAGGCAAAAATGACATAAATTGCGTCACAGAGACTTATTAAATGTGTTCCAAATTCAACAGATGAATTCCTGCAAACAGGTGCAAGATTTGAATTAATTTTTAAACTCAGTCTCTTGGGGAATTGCAATACATCACATTGACAGTCACAGCACATTGCTAATTTCATTCACAACCTTAAGATTTTCAATACATTTTAACATGTGAATCTATTAAATTTTAAGAAGTGTAAGTAGCATAAGAGTATCCAGGAACCCAAAATGATAATTTTTCTCTCGAATTTCAAATCACTTATCTAGCCAGAAGCATGGTGCTTTTTATGAATGAAATATCTCTTACAGACTCTCTGTACAAATTGTGTTCTATAATTATATATAGTGCAAACTGTTCCTAAGCAAGATTTTCTTTTATTTTTAATATGAGTTTCCTTTGTGAATGAGGATGAACCTGAATATTAGCCATCTTGTCTCCTATCTTTCCTTCTAATCCAACAAGTGAATACTCAATTAAATAAAAGAAGATACTATTTTTTTCTAAACCTTTATCTTCTGCCTTGGAATCAATGCTTAGTGTTGGTTCCAAGGCAGAAAAGCAGAAAGGGCTTAGGCAATTGGGGTTAAGTGAGTTGCCTAGGGTCACACAGCTAAGAAGTATCCAAAGTCAAATTTGAACCCAGGACCTCCTGTCTCTAGTCCTGACTCTTCATCCACTGAACTACCTAGACTCCATGATATAATAGTTGTAAAGTGCTTAGCACCATTCCTGGCACATAGTAGGTGCTATATAAATGTTATTTTATTATTAGTTATTAAGTTATTTAAACTTATATATGAAATATAATGTATAACATAATATATTTAATATACCTAAAATATAATAAAATATATATACATATAAAATAGTAATTAAGTTATTAAGATAACTATTATCTTAATTATTATTACTCAATAAATATGTATGGTTTTGATGATCAAAATGTTAAAAATTTTACTCTTAATAAAAAGTTAAATGCAGGGTTTCCCCCCTGCCCTGAAATGTGTTTAAAGGATGGTAAAATCAGAAATGAATTTTCAACAGATCTCCTAAACTATTAATGAGATGTTTAGCTTGACTTTCTGAGCAGGCCCATGAATGCTCCTGCAACTGACTACAGGTCTATGTATAGCTTGAAGAAATATCATTTGTGGGATCCACACATATATCCTCCTCTTTATTGTAATCACAGTAAACTGCTTTATGTTATGTATGGCTACAAAATTCCAGACCATATTTTTTTCATTGAACTTTACTGAATTGTTTACTGAAATGGCACAATTTAGTATTTAAGTGCGACCAACATTAGTGTGTGTTTACTTAAATGTTATGTAAAGGCAAACCAAAAGAAGGGTAAGTGTACTTCTCTGATGTCAGTCTTACTAGGAGGTAAATGTCAGCTCCACAAATAGGTGGTCATGTCGAGATGATAATCCGTGTTCTTCAAATTGACTTCATTTCCATATGAGGCTCAGTTGAAGGAACGTGGGATGTTTAGCCCACAGAAGACATAGTGGGTGTATGATAATTGTCTTCAGATATGTGGAAGAAGGAATAGATTTGTTCTACTTGGCCCCCAAGAGTAGAAAAACTCTGGATATAAATTATGAGAAGTCAGATGTAGAATACAAGTATGGAAAAACTAGTAAAACAAGAGTTGACCAAAAGTGGAAAAGATTGTCTCTCACTGGAGTTCTTAAGTCAAAAGTCACATGATCACTTAATGGATATGTTGTAGGAGGGGTGTCTTTTTGAGAATGAATAGGACTAGTTAGCTTCTGAAGTCCATTCCAGTTCTGTGATTCTGTGGAAAAACATCTTAAGTTCTTTGGCTTTGACTATAAATACCAATAATTCATTATAATTGAAAATTTTCCAGAAGTTTCTGTAACTCACAGGAATTTTTAAGAGGAAAACACAAATTTCTTACCAATTTATTTTGAATAAAGAACTGCTAATTACTTTTGTTTCTCCATAATCATATATACACATATGTGTGTGCCCATATATCTATATAGGTATACATATTGCTTTTAGTTGTATCTGACTCTTTATGATCCAATGGACCACCCTGTCCATGGTTTTTTCTTGGCAAAGATATTGGAATAGTTGGCCATTTCCTTCTTGAGTGGATTAAGGCGAACAAAGATTAAATGGCTTCCTCAGAGTCAACCATCTAAGTAAGCATCTGAGGCTGGATTTAAACTCGGGTCTTCCTGACTCTAGGACTAGAGCTGTATTCACTGAGGCATCTACCTGCCCCCAGCCCACATTACACTCAAATATATTTTCAGCTCATCCCTACAATAGATATGAGATATGACAGTGGCAAGCTCTAAAATTAGTAACTCCTTGAAAGTCTGCATAGTAGGCATGGTTATTCAGTGGATTTTGACCTGATAGCCATTCATGCTCTCTGGATAAATTATTCTATAGCCCCAAGAGAAATAATCATGTTTAGTTCTGGAATAATTTTGTGCAACTTCTTAAAATGTAATACATTTTCATGGTAGTATGTCAAATGTTAAAGTGCATTGAAATTTTTATGCTTATAAATGATGTTAGCAATTGGTTACAGAGGGGAAGCCCCAATAAAAGAATGAGAATTTCACCAATATTATCTAGTTCTAAGTTCCTCATTTTACAGATGAGAAAATTAAGAATTTTAAATAACTTGCCAAAAGCTGTCCAGGCACTGATCATTACAGATGAGTAAAATTAATGGTGGGATTTTAACAGAAACTTGAAGGAAACCAAAAAGTCATGATACAGGAGGAGAGAATTTTGGACAATGGGGAATGGCCAGTGAAATGTCATATCATTCTGCATCCCCAGCACCTAATATATAGTAGATACTCAGTGAATATTGTTAATTCTTATATATACAGAGCATTACCTATTTTTTTATGAAGATAGTATGTTTTTTTCAAGGAGTAAGAAGAGATTCAGGATGGGAAGAGAAATATTAACATTCTTTGCCACTGAAAGGCTCATTATTTCAGAGGGTTCAATAGATGATGGGTATGTTTAGTCAATGACTGGTAAGAAATCATGAGTCTTGACTACATACTTGTTTCAACTGTGGCAGTATATACTATTTTGAAGGCAGCATTTTGTTTAAGTGATTTCAAGAGGAAGTTCAAATTCGCACTCATATTTATGCCAATAAACACCTTCACAATTTCTTTTTTTTATTATTGGCTAATCATTAATAAAAGTATAGATACTCATAGCATCCATCCATTCATCCAAAAACCTACCTAATATCTTTAAACTTTTATTTAATCATCCTAATTTTTCTTTGGCTTTGGCTCATTTTGCTTTGTTTTGTTTGAGGATGGAGGTGGTTTCCCAGCAAAATCTATCTGACTTTTGGAAGTTTCATATCAGATTAATGACCTTAGAAAACAAAGAAGATATCTCTCAGCTCTGAAACAGTGGTAACTGTTTTCAAATAAAATTTTGCTATATAAGAACCTCCCCTTACATAGTTACAGTCTTTCTTTTGTTCTTGAAATTTATATGTTCACCAGAATTGTATAACATCATCTCTTTGAGGAATCTTTGTAGTTTCGTTTTTCAAGAAGCCTTTCTATTTTTCTTTCAAAGATCATTATCTCCAAAAGGCATTTTCTCCTTCAATTTATCAGGATTTAAAGATCATTCTTTAGATGTACTTCAGTAACTATTTAAGTTCTTTATTTCCAGAGCTTCCCTGCTCTATCCTCAAGTTATTAATTTATTTTAATAAAGAATACAAAGAGCTGATTTTTATTAAAAATAAATTTATGTGAAGGATTTATTTCTTGTTTATCTTTACTCCTTAATGATAAGTCAAGAAAAATCAATGTGTAGATCAATGGATCAAAAATTCATAATCCTATACATGAAATAAGTAATATGTGCTCTTAATTCTGTTGCAAGTGGCAACAATAATGACCATTTCTTTTTTAAACTTTTGTTAAGAAAAACTGATGAAAGAGTGAGTGAGAGAGATACACAGCTTAATAACCTGAGTTAACAATAAGTTATTTTTCAATAGACCTAACAGTACAAAAGACAAGGTATTCATTACAGTTCCCATGATAAAAGACTAGGGGAGTTGCCTCCTTCACCAGATGCACAGTATTTAAGACTGACAATGTTGCCTTCCCCAAGGGAAATGTAGCTAGAAAGCCAAAGTATTGCAACTTGATGCAGAGTGGTTTGGGTTCCATTAAAACATCTATCAATATAAGGTTATTCAGGCATGGCTTTGAGGATTCCTTCTCTCTCAGAAAAGACCTGATGAATAAAATGCCAAACACAGGACCTATGATAGAATGGTTTGGTAAATATGGCTTCTTACAATGACTATCTCATTTTATGCAACCTTTAGAAGTCTTCGGTAACTTCAAGAAAGTTACAAAAGTGATATAATTCCCAAATAATTCATTTGATCCAAAATATCTGAACGAAAGTGATCTGGAGTTCCTAAAGAAGGCATTGCAGACTAGTCATAATTTGAATGGCTTTCTTCTGTCGAAAACCTGGATTTTCTACTTTAAAATATTAAAATCCCCAGAAATAGAGAAATGAAATGAAAGTATCTTCCCTCCCCCAACTTCTCCCAACATTTTGTCAGACAACCTCAATACTGGTTTTAATCACTTCCACCTTTCAAGCCTCTTTACGAAAGGCATGTCTTTCAACACAGCTTATGAATGGACCAAGTAAACTGCTCTCTGAGGGCTGGTAAAGCAAAGGAAATGATTAAGAAGACTAAAAATATGCATTAACCTTGTGGACTTGTGGTTAGTAAGATGACACCTCCTTAGCTATAGGCAGTCTGTTAAAATGAGGGGCAAGGGAATAGAAAACTAAATGCAGTGGCTTTAAATGTCAGAAAACAGGTTGTCTGAATTAGAAGGTGCAGGAGGTGAGTGAGGGCAGGATGGGAAGGAGGGAGAGGCCAAAGTATAATTAGGGAAAAGAATCTTGTGCCCACGTGCTTGTGAGGCAACCTGCAGGATTTAGGTTAATGAAGAGTCAAGGTCCATTCACTCGATATCAACTATTTAAATAATCACTATTAAACTACAAAAAAATGGTGCCTCATTCATTCTGTATTTCCTGTCGTCTCAGACCTCCCAAATTTATACCATTGTTTATCAACAAATGAAAAATAGATTTATTATAATATATGATTAATAGGCATAACATTATTCCTTTTGCATTCTTGGATCGTTTATTCTGATTTTTCTTTTCAGGAGGGTGTTTTTGTAACTGTGAGTCCTCTACCATAAAGAAACTCCCTCTAACAATGTAGAAACAACTCAGCTATAAGTTTGGTTCACTGTGAGTTTAAGTGATTTTCCCAAATTCACAGTTTGTGTCAAGTCAAAATGCTTCTTCTAATGCCCCCTAAAGTTTGGATGGCATCAGGAGACTTGAAGTTCTAGTTCTGGTTCTCTCATGTATTAGACAGATATGACCTCTGGCAGATCACTTAACTTCTCCTTACCTCAGTTTCCCCATCAATAAAACAAGAAATTTGAACTAAATGTTGGCTAAAGTCTCTTCCAGTTGTAAAATTCTGATTCCAGGACTAACTAATCTTTGCTTTACATATCTGCATTTTCGATTCTCTTCTTGAAAAGTGAGTGGATTCTAAAGTAAATGATAGATCTAAAAGGAACCTTCCAGATCAAGTGCACATCCCTAATGTTTTTATGTTAATCTTACATTATCAAGTTTTATTTTTATACTATAGTCCATATTGACATATATTTTCCTCATTTCTCCCTTTGAACAAAGAATAATTATTAAGCAAAAGTAGTAAATGTAAAAACCTTATCCAATAGTGTATGCACCATTCCATATCCAGGGTCTCCCATTTTTCTATAAAGAGGGAAAAAACAGATTGCCTGTTCTTCTGGACCAAGACTGGTCATTGAGTTCAGTTGCCTAACACATTCCACTCACCTTACAAACCAAGAAACTGAGGCCTGAGCAGATAAACTAAGTAAATATAGTCCATACTCACATAGTTGAAGAACTTGGACTAGAACTCAGATCATCTAATGTAAGGTCAATGTTCTTTTCATTTATACCACACTGAGAGGAAATACTTTTTTTAAAAAAGCAATTAATTTTATTTTAAAATATTTTTCCATGTTTACAGGATTCATTTTTTCCATTCCCTCTTCACTCCACCCTCTCAGAGCCAAGAAGCAATTCCACTGGGTTATACAAATGTTATCACTTGATACCTATTTCCATATTATTAAGAAATATGTTTTATTAATAATATATTCTTAAGAGACAACCATAGATGTTTTAGAATAAATATTTAGACAGATATAACTGGATATAACAGTGAAAATTTCACATTTTAAATAAATATTAACTCATCCAAGTCAAAGAGGGGTACTGGTGCCCTTTGGTGTTTTATATCACCAATAATATACTACTGAAAGAAACAAGGAGTCTTTAATTTTACCAAAAGTTTTGTTGAATGTACATAGCAAATGTTATTCTCTGATCTTCTCTAATAATAAAATGAATCCATAATCTACGAACACCCCTTTTGAACAGTACAGATTACAACCCATCCAAACCCTCTAAATTTTAGCAATCCTTGTCCTTGCTTTATCATAAGTCTTTGATAGTGATGCCACTCAGTGTCCTGGAGGCCTTCTTCTAGTTCTTCTATTCATACCAAATGGTATAGTGGAAAGACAACTGGAGACAGGAGAGACAGTGTCTTTTCTCTTTTTTTAATTTAAAAAAATTTGTTTGTTACATTAAAATTCCCTGTTCTCTCCCCTTATCTCCACTCCCCATGCTAGAGAAAGCATCATTTAACAAAAAGATATGTGTATACACACACACACACACACACACACACACACACACACATATAAGTTTTGCTGTGTTTCTATTCTTACTACCTATGTGGTCAAGGGCACATCATCTCTAAAACCAGTCCACCTATACCTCCTACTATTTGGGGTGATTGTGAAGACTAACATAACAAATATGTGTGTGTATATATATATATATATATACATATATATATATATATATCTTTGCCAACCTTAAAGGCTCTATATAAAGGTCAGCTCTTACTTAACATTTTATGCATCTATAATAATGGTAACTAAATAGCACCTCTTTACCGACTCTTCAGTGTCCACTCAGAATGATGCAGCTTATTTTGTATACTGTTATGTTTAACTTGATGTCAACATGGAAATCTAGAGATTCCCAGCTTATTTAGTTTGAAAGTATAAACCCCAGGATTTGACCCCTGAGGGAAGGTCCCACTTCACCAGACAATAGACATCCACTTCAGGTGGGAGGTAAACCCCATCCGAAGTCAAGTAACTCTTTTGTCTCCAGAAGCCTTTCCCAGTATATCACACCCTCCTTCCGAGGATTGAACTCGGGACCTTTGGCTTGCGAGACTGAATCGTTACCTACTGGGCCAAAGCTGAAGTGGATGATTATTGTCTGGCAAAGTGGGACCTTCCCTGATGGGGAAAACTCTCCTGTGACAAGGTCAAAACCTGGGGTTTCTACCTCCCAACTAATAAACTGGGGATCTCTAGATTTCCACGTTGACATTGGAAAGTTCTTACTGTTAAATGCAAAAATAAAAAATTAAGATATCTTCTCTAGTCAGTTATGGGGAAAATTTTATAATCCTGCAGTATTGTGACATTTGTGGTTCAGGAATGCCTAAGTGTTAAGTGTGAAATAAAACTTACATAAGATTCCCAAAATTAATGTTATATTCTTGGGGGGAAGGAAGAGGGAAGGAAACAGTTAAAACTAGTTCCTTCCTTTTTTAGAATCAATATTGGTTTTTTTTTAAACCCTTACCTTCCGTCTTGGAGTCAATACTGTGTATTGGCTCCAAGGCAGAAGAACAGTAAGGGCTAGGCAATGAGGGTTAAGTGACTTTTTCAGGGTCACACAGCTGGGAAGTGTCTGAGGCCAGATTTGAACCTGGGACCTCCCATCTCTAGGCCTGGCTTTCAATCCATGGAGCTACCCAAATGCCCTCTCAAAATCATCTTAAACATCAGATTTTGCTTTTATCATCAGTTTTGTTATTGGGTCTGAGAGCTGTAGTTTTCAGTAAGTGAAGACTTTCAGTGATCTCAGTGCCTTTGATTTTTGACTGACAATCAAATCAATGGTCTCACCATAACCCAACTGGCCAGTGTTCAGGGTTCCTGCCAGGCCTTCACAGATAACTACAGTGATAGCAGAGCACAGTCTCCATCCAAATCATCCTAGCTGGCATTATCTTATGTTGTTGTCGTGCTCCTCCCCAGCTCTTTCATGACAGAGATGAATGGGTTGGGATTAGAGGGCATCAGCAGTAGCAGCAGAATCACATTCTCAATATGGCATCCATCCAAGAAAAACATGGTGAACAGGACTTCTTTTCTGTTTGCCTGGTTACACACTGGGATCCAGGATGAATAAGTAGGACTCACAGGACTGCTTTTGTTTTGTTTTGAATCCAGAATCATTTGCAGGTGCTCTTATTACATGTGCAGGTCATTGGTTAATCAAGACCTTGATTGATTGCTGCCAATGGAATTAACCTCATTCAATCAGTTGTATACAGAGAATAGGGGAAATTGCTGACAAATTGGAGGGTATAATGACTCAATTATGGCCACCCTCAACTGCTTTCAGTTATGTTGGGCATAAAATCTCTACAAGGAAGAGAGCAAACAGCGTTGGTACATTTGAGGCAGAGGATTTCCCACTCTATACATTTCTTCAAAGTTCAGGCATTCCCTCTTTCCTATCTTCTACTTAGAGACTTGTGATAGATACTTCCTGCTCTTTAGCTGTGCAAATAACTTGTCATCACCCTCATCATCGTTTTCATTGCTACTACTAGTACTACGACTGCTGCTGCTCCGGCTGCTGCTAATAGTAGTTATTGTGGCGGTTCAGTCATTCCAGTTGTGTCTGACTGTCCGTGATTCCATCTGGGTTGTCTTGGCAGGATACTGGAGTGGTTTGCCATTTCCTTCTCCAGCTCCTGTTCTTAGACGAGGAACTGATACAAACAGTTGACTTACTGGGGTGACGTGACTTACTGGGGATCACACAGCTAGAAAGGACATGAGGCTGGCTTGGAGCTCACCTCAGGTCTTCCTGACTCCGGGTCTGGACCTCTATTCCAGGAGCCACCTACATGCTCACTACTATAGCCGCTCGGTATTATCTCTGAAAAGTAGATGATACCATGGAGAGAGGGCTGAGTCTGAAGTCAGGGAAGACCTGAGTCCAAATATACTCTTAGACCCTTGCTTGCTGTGCCACCCTGGACAAGTCATTTAATCTGCCGTGAGATGCCTTTGCTCTCAAGGGCTTTAGCATCTGGCAGGTGTTCCCTTTCCATACCCATCCTTCACCCTCACTTCCCCTTCTCTGAGAATGAATGACTATGCTGTAGCGAGGAGAAAAACCTTTCCTAAAAAGCACTTGTCTAAGGGTCTTTGTAGTCAAGTAGTTCCACACAGGGCAAAGAAAATTTAATGATTCCCGTTTTCCATGCTGGTTGGAACAGACAGAGAAAAGACTTACATTGACTCTTCTGCTGATTTAGGTTGGGGAGAAGCATATATGGGCCCAGAAGAAGGAAATATTTTAAGTTTAAGCATTTGAAATAAATACTAATGGGTAAGTAAATTTCAAAGAATTATAGATAGTCACAAAACAAGTTCCCAGTAGGATCAGATAGAAGTTTTCACCATTCTTTAATTTTCTTTAAGGTAGGTTGCATATATGTGACATTACAAAAGAAAATAGCTAAGTTGGAGAAAGGTATTAATTTGAGAGGAAGCAGGGAGATGGGAGTAGGATGCTCAGATGAAGCACTTACCGTCCTTCTAATGGACATAAGTTCATCAAAGGGCTACTGAGTTCAGAGAAGAAAATTTTAATCCAATCCTTCTCTTCTCTCCCTTTACCAAATGTATTCCCAGGTGCCTTTCCTACTGCTGCTCTGTATGAAAGGAAAGACTTGCTCCAGAGATCGACCCATATTGCTACCAAGACTTTCCAAGCCCTCCGAATATTTGTCAACAATGAACTGAATGAACTCTATGTGGGTCTGAAGACAGCTCAGAAATTTCTGAGGCCAGGGGGCCGCCTCGTTGCCCTTTCTTTCCATTCACTCGAAGATCGCATTGTCAAGCGTTTCTTACATGGAATAGACGTGACAGAAAAGCTTAGTCCAAAAAAGAGACAGAAGATAATTCAAGCCCAAAGTCTGTGTTTAAATCAAGAAAATGAAGAATTCTTTAGAAGTTCATCTCCCTTGGAATGGGAAATGATATACAAGAAGGTGGTTACACCGGAAAGTCAGGAGGTCCAAGACAATCCTCGAGGGCGCTCTGCCAAACTCCGGGCAGCTATCAAGCTATAAAAACAAAGCTATCACTTATCCTTTTCCCTCATTTTTATCCATATCATTTTTTTAAAAAATTAACTGTTGAAACAGCTCAAATAAAATGGTAATGATGTAAGAAAACCCAGGATTTGAGGGATTTTAGTATCATATTTTGTGGAAAGACTCTAGGAACATAAACATGGAAAGAAAAATTTAGCCCAAGAATCTTTGTTCCAAGGCTAGACAAATAATTTCATTTTAGGGGAAAAAATGTTGTGGGATTTTTTTCAACTTGCCCCCAATCAAGAAAATGTTAAATTGTAAATGAATGCAATTTAAAGGAGAATAAATATTTACCATACTTGTTGTTTGTCCTTTTTGAAGATGACCAAAAGCATCCTGGAGGTGATGTTTTAACTTGCTCTTGAACTGGAGGCACAGTTGCATAAAGTTGTCAGCCTCTCTCTCTTCCAAAGTCATCAAATTCCAGTGGCAAGACAAGTTAGCAACACTGGCAATGGCCTGGGAGGTAGTGGATGACCTTGAGCTCTTTGATGTCTGACCAAGTTCTGAGTTCTCCACAGCTCCTGTATCAGCCACATTCATGAGTGTTGGAACAAATTGTCTCAGCTGTCCTTATGACATTATCTAAATACATAGACCCAAACTAGCAGAAGAGTAGGAAACTGTAATCATTAGTTTATGCCCTAAATTCTCAATTTAGAAGTTTGAATTCTGCAGCAGACTTTTTGTGGTTCAATGAATTAATCCTAACTAGAAAAGCAAACTTAATTTCTTTCAATGGGAATAGAGAATGATCTAGCTTTCTTAAACACAGGTATCATGCTGCATTATAGACTTCAAGTGTCTCTCATTAAGCAGTTGCCTTATACTGATGAATTTCATTGTTGAAATTGCAATGCTTGATATCTAACGGGGCTTTATGACTTAGCTCATATAATGTAAAATTAAATTGCTATAATATCATATCAAGTCAAGACAAAAAGCATTTATATTAAGCATCTACTTAGTGCCAAGCATTATAGCTTTTCTTTTATTATATCAGTTTCATGAATTGGGAAAATCAATCAGTATTGAAATTTTAATATTTATTTTAATTATCCCAGAAAACATTGCTAAAGTATGATGTTGCTTATTTTTGGAATGTTGTATTTCATAGTTTGTATGATAACTAATTGGCACTTAACTTAAAATCAGGAAGAAAGACCCAATTTCAAATCCTCCCTCATATAAGTACTAACTTTATATATACACAAATAAATATTGACTTCTCTGCCTTAGTTTCCTTATCTATAAAATGAGCATAACAATAGCATCTAACTCATAGGGTTGTGAGGATCAAATGAATCCTTTTCAAATTTCAAACAACTGTTTAAAAGTTAAATGTTTGAATGTTAAATGTTAGCTCTTATAGTTCTGAAGAAAATACAGATAGGCCCTTTTTTGATGATCAAAAAGTCAGATTTATAAAACACACAAAAACAAGGCATTATTTTTAAACAAATTAAGTCAATGGACCAAGGAGCATGTTTTAGCTTGAAGTTTTTATTAATGTTTTTAATTCACTTTTTTGTTTAACAGAAGTTACTTACTAAATGTACTTGTTACACTTCCATACAATACACATAACGTTAGGCCAGACCTTCTTCTTTTTTTTTATTCTTTTGTATAGGTATTTATATTCATCTACAGTTTTACATTATAATTTATTTGATGTCCAATTAGATCTGAAATTAATAAATTAAGTCACAAATTATTGACAACTATATCCTTACTGAAGAAACCTAGAGGTACATCACCCTCTGCCTTTCTTGGGAATATGTTATGGTTCTGGAAATTCACCTTCAAATCATATATTAAATAGAGGTTCTCTCAAGCACAGGTTGTTTGACTAGTAAACAAGAGACAATGGTGAAATCTTGTTAGTAGGAGTCTTTGCCTCATTTTATCCTATCAGAAATTACAGTCTTTCATATAAAAAACTCCCATCATCAAATTATCCTAGCTGGAATGAAACAAAATTCAAATTACATGAAAAGTCAGTATCTTGAGCCTCATAAAAGGTCATTTTTAACTGGAGTTGTTTCCAGTTAAAACACTGTGATCTTTGTTTAAATTGGCTTATTGTCCCATGGAGTCTTTAAAAATTGTTCAAGGCATCCCTAGAAGGTGGTTTAGTTCTAATTTGTTGAGTGACCTTGGGCAAACCATGCCCTCTCTTTAGTTTCCCCAGCTATTGAAAGAAAAGTTTGAATTTGATCTTTTTTATATGTAAAAATTGGATTTAAGCATATGTAAGCATTATCAGGTTTTTTAATGTGAGAGTAAACCAAAAAGGAAATTCAATGTGACATATTATAAATAAAACTCTTAAGGCTAGAAATCTTGACCTGAAATATATTTTTCTCAGTGCTACAGTATACAGTGCAAGGTATAGTTGGGGGAAGAAAACCAATATTCTACTCTAAAGAGGCTTGACTGTATAATAAATGAGACTTTATTTCATTTGCAATGATTTCATCTGTTTCTATCCACTACCAGCAACTTATGTTTGGTAACACAAATGAGATAAACAAGAGGGTTAAGAAAAATAACTGAAAAAATTCTAAATATTGGAAGATGAACAATTTTGAAATATCTTCTAGAAGAATTAGACAAGGTTTGTTAGGATTAATTTCTCAGGTCTGTCTTTTAGATGGACTTCAAAGTTCTCCACAAACAAAATGATTACCTCAACCTCTTTCTTGAAGTATCTAATTATCCAGATAATCTATCCAGATCCTTAGATCACAATAGAATATAATATTTTTAAGAGCATAAAAAAAGAGCAGGAATTTTTTTTTGTTATACTCAGCACAGTGGTAAATATGCTTACTTACACATGGTAAATATTGGAATTGAACAGAATTGAAAGTACAAGTCAAATTTGACGAGTACAGAAAGTGGATGATGATGATAATAATAATAATAATAATAATAATAGTTAACACTTACCTAGCACTCACTTTATGCTAGGCACTATTCTAAACACTGCAATTTTGATTTCATTTGATAGCCCTACTACCTTTAGTGGTGCCATATTCTTCTCATCATCCCAGATGACAAGTCTAGGTCATATTTGCCTAAAGTATGGCATTTCTGTACTTAAGGGACCTTTGCCTTAGGAATAAGAAGAAAGTATAGGAAGTCAGATTAAATTAAGAGAAAGGGGGCATAAATGGTCGGGAAGAGAGAACAAAGGAATTGTTGGATTTTGTCAAAATAAGAACAGGACACACAATAAAGAATGAAGCAATTTCATTTGTCGTTCAACAGGCATTGAAGAATCTTGAATGGGATAGCAAAATGTTAAAAAAAAAAGTCCTTTGGATTCTAGGGATTCAGATGTAACAGCTAAACTCTTCCAAACTTTCACTGAATGCTTAAATGGTTGCCTTTTACTAAATTAGAATGTTGAGGGAGAAGAACGAATAATATATTTCATGGAGAATTTCATGGAAGATGAATATGATGTGAGAAGATGAAAAACAAAACACTAGATTAAAAATGTTCAATAATTATATCACAACTTGGTAGCAAAAGATTGGCACCTGCCTTATTAGCTGATGTCCTGCAGGGGCAAATCCAAGATCTTCATTACACAGCAATTATAAAGTTTGGGTTCTGATCTTATTTCTCCCACTAACTAGCTGTGTGACTTTTGGCAAGAGACCTCAACTCCCTTGAGCTCCAACTGTGGAAGAAGAAGGGTTGTGGTAGATGATTTGTGAGACCACTTCTTATATACTCATTTATAAAAATTAGAAGGATTGGATTACATGATCACTGATTGCTTCTAGCTGTAATATCTTATGATATTGTAGGTCACTGAATATTTCATTGCTTAATGTTCTTCAGCTCTCCCATCACAACTTCCATTTATTCCATTATTTAGCCATTGTTTTCTAGATGTTTTTATCTGAGATGGGGCTTGTTTCAGAAATGTCTCCCATTTTTCCATTTTAATTCTTTAAATAATTGAATAGGCTCCCAGAAACTTGCATGGGTCACACTGACAGTTCATTATTTCACAGAAAGGTAGATATCCTCAGTGGATTGTATCAGTTTGTTCACCAGCACAGTATTTTTAAAAATATACCTTTTGATAAGTAAAAGGGAGAATGAATCCCAATCACTTCAGCATTACAAGATGATAGTTGATGATCTTCTTATATCTCTGGACTCAGCCAATATTTGGTTCAAAAGGGAAGCTGCCTACAGTCCTTTCCTGATTCTAAATATGATATTCTTTTTAATTATTTCTTTCTTTTGTGAATTTTGATCTACCTGGAAAACAAATAAATTCAACCGAAACTTCCTTTGATTGTGAAGAAACTAGGTTGGAGGGCAGACCAGATGCTTTTTCCATTTGTTAATATGTGTGTATTATGTATGTATCTATGCATGTATAGCATGTATGTGTATTTGGCCAGAAGAAACAACCCAACCCTGTACCGTGTGCTGAACATATATAGCCATTCTAGACTACCATTGTTACTTTGAAGAAATTCAACATTTGCCTTACAACTACAGAATAAACATCAGCTGCCAGGGAAGGCTATTGAATTTCAAAATCTCTTTGAAATGTCACATTAACCTGTTTAACTTTCAGTCAGTCCTTTTAAAGCATCAAACATTTCCTGATGACTCCCAGATTTCCCATTCTTTTTTTTTTCCAACTTGAAAGTTTGTTTCTTCTCTAGCACAACCAACTCTGGTGAATGAATCAGCACTACCTGCTCCCAGCAGACATTTTTCAGAGTTTGTTCCATTCTCACACAGCAGTTGAAAAGGTAAGAATGGAGCAACAATTTTTCACATTTTAAAGTGAAAAACTCTATCATGGCATAGTACTGGAAGTCTAGTATTTAGAGCCAAGGAATAGGGTTCAAACACTGTCTCTGCCATTTATAACTCTTATTACTTAATGGCACGTTATTTAACCTATCTGGGCCTCAGTTACCTCATTTGTAAAATAAAAGAATGGGGTCAAATGAACTCTAAAAGTCTCTTTTATTCTGAAATCTATGATTTTATGATCCTATCCTGTTAAAAATGACATAGTAGATAGATTGCCAGATTTGAAATCAGGAGGGCTTGTGTTCTAATTCTGGCACTGACATTTTCAAAGTGTGTGAGCATGGGAAAATCATATAACCATTCTGAGCCTTAGTTTTCTAAAATGGGGGTGATGATACCTTTAGTACCAAATTTATAAAGTGATTTTGGACCCAAATGAGATCAGGCAGATAAAATACCATTGAAATGTATGTTCAAATGCTATGTAAATATTAGCATTTATCACAGAATCATAGCTTAGAAGTCTTCTAATCCAAAATCCCTATCCTTTAAAGGGAAGGAAACTGAGTCATCTGGAGCTTAAGTCACCCACGTAGTAAGTAGCAGAGAAAGAATTCAAACTCAGCACTAGACTGGAAATCTAAAAGTCCTCCTTATGATTGACCTTCATCCGTTGAAACATAAAGACATTTAAAAACCTTAAATTGCTATTTAAATGTTAGATTAAAAAGGCACTATGAATTTGAATACCTAATGGCTGACAATTTTCCAGCTCTTCCAAGAAAATCAGTTAGGAGAGCATCCTCTTTAATGAGCCCCTCAGTGGCACAAGGGTTAGAGTACCAGGTCTAGAGTCAGGAAGTCTCATCTGCCTGAGTTCAGAGGTAGCCCCAGAACTATGTTCACCTCAGGCAAGTCTCTTGAACATGTTTGCCTTAACTGAAAAATGAGCAGGAGAAAGAAATGGCAAACCATTGCCAATGCCAAGAAAACCTCAAATAGGGTCACCAAAAGTCAGAAATGACTGAACAACAACATCCTCTTTAATATACAAGTAAGGAGGACATGAGGCATTTGATAGCTAATTCATTCTGTTGTATGGAACTGATTTCTTTAGTTATCCTTTTAGATTCTTTCAGGAGTGGAAATCCTCCTTTATCAGGAAGTTAAGAAACCTGGAATCTAAACTTGGGTCTGTAATTAACTAGAAATATTGTCCTGGGAAAATTATTTAACCTGTAGAGAAAGTTTTCTCATCTGTAGAACTGCTGGGCTGGAGGAGGTGATCTCGAAGAAGCCTTCCAGCCTTAACATTCTATGATTATATTGTAAAGTAGAATGTGGGGCTGAATCATCAGTAGATCAGTTTCCTGGGGGCACCTAACTGATAGCCTGCATGTCCCCGCACTTATATTCTCTATTCGCACCAGCATGATTCACATTTGATTTTTATGCTTCTTTCTACACTATTCTTAAAGCTTCATCCTGCATGTATGTTTGAAATTAGAAGCTCAAAGCCAGAAATGGATTTCTCCAAGCGTACAATGGATTGCCCAGAATCTACAGGCACTCTTCAGTGTTGACTAATGTTCAGAGTATTAGGGAACTGTACCATGAGTTTGCCCCCTTTCTCTCCAAAGGAAATACATTTCTGCTCATCTCCCCATTGCAGCCCCATGCACCATTGTACTGTGACCTCTTGCTCCAAAATTGAGTGTCTTTACATCCAAATCTGTTATCTCGAACTCTTTTGAAAAGGTCAAACCCAGGGTAGACTTTGGCATTACTCAAGTTACCTTTAACAAATGCTTGTATCATAAGACACCAGGATCAAGAATTAATCACTTTTGATCATAATAAACTAACTTTGAAATTCTAGATTCTCTCAAAGAGATGATTAAACCCTTTTTTGTGTACATTTTTCATCTAGGAACAATGAAGTTTCCTTTCCATTGAATCACCACCTATGCCCTAAGAAAAACACTCAAGTTCATGCAGGTATCTTTTCACCCAACCAAGCAGTGCAGTGCATTGATTTAACTGTTCTGGCTTATTCCCAGGGTATTGTCCTTTAGGAAAAGAGCATCTTTTTAAATATCCAACCTAAGACTCTTTTAACCTGTTCCTAAATTTTACAACTTTTCTACCATTTTCATTTAATGTTAATAAGACTATGGAAAAAATAGTTGAGATGCTACAGTGCTAAATTGCATTACTCACTAAAGGAAATACAATAAATCATATTCTGCTATCATACCTTTTGGGTCAGTTCAGAGAAATTTTCAGGTACTAAATAGAAATGGGCTCCATCTCTTCTTCTCCATCTACCACCCTCACCCTCAGGCAGGTCTGTGCAGGCCAATTCACTGGCTTGCACTGTAACTTGAGTCTATTCTCTACTCCTCCCACTGCCATGGAAAATCAAAAGGCAGGCACAGAATAGAATAAGCTCGGGGAAAAACAAAACAAAATAAAATTTTTTCAGCTAAAGCCCAAAATTAATAGTTACTATCATGCTGTTAACCAAGGAAAATTACCTTATGCTGAAAGGAACCATGTTTACAAAAACTGGCTATATTAGATCACAAAGATATTGCAAGATAATGAAAAATAGCAGAAATCATAAACATATTTTTATAGACTGTAATGCTGTAAAATGGCAATCAGTTCAGAAAGTTAAAACAAAAGACACAAAAACAAATGGAATCTTTGCAATGAAATCCTAAATTATCAGCAAGTCAAAGAACAAATCACAATAAAAGTTAATAATTATTTCATTAAAGAAAATGATACTGAAAGAAGCAAAATACCAAACTTTCTGAGATATAGCTTAGGCAGCACTTAGAGAGGGAAATAATATCCTTACATACATATAAAATAAGAAAAGAGAAGGTTAATGAACTGAACTTGCATTTAAAAAAAAACTAGAAAGCAAATTAGTAAAAAAAAATAAACAAATATAAAAAAACACAAAACGTAAATTAAAAGAACAAAACCTGAAATAGTAAAAATGAAGAAAATAGATAAGCTGAAATTTAAAAAATACTATAACAAAAATAAATTAAAAGTGAACTCTGAAAAGAACAATAAAATTGATAAACCTTATCTAATCTGATTAAAGATAAAGGAAAATCAAATCATCCAAATAATAAAGTGAAATCATAACAAAGTTGAAGAAATAAAAAGAATGATCAGAACCTCCTATGTAGATATATACTAACAAAATAGTAAAAAAGAAACACAGAAATACCTTAAAAATGTAAAATACCTAAACTAACAAAAGATGAGAGATGTTCAGTAATTTAGTTTCAGAAAATTAATGTCTCCATAGTTGTAAAGGAACTTTCAAAGAAAAAATACCTACTACTGAAAAATTCACAAAAGAATTCTATTAGATTTTCAATGAATATTTACTATGAATACTAAACAAATGATTCTCAAAAATTAAGAAATAGCCCTTCTGGATTCATTTGATGAGACAAATATAGTAATAATACCTGCATTAGGAAAGGATAGTGCACAAAACCTCAGAAAAATCTAATAAATATGCATTCAAGATTTAAAAATAAAATCTTGTCAAACTACAGTAATCCATCCCAGAAACCATCCGTCGTGTCCAAATTGATATTGTATCGAGGATATAAGGATGGTTCAACAGTAGAAAAACAATTAACATGATCATAATAAAAACAAACAAAAATCACACGATTATCTCAATAGATATTAACAAATCTTTGACAAAGTACAACACTCATTTATTTATGCTAAAACCCCAGAAAGTATAGAGAGGAACCTTTTTAAAATCATATGAATCCTTTTTCCAAAAAATAGAGAAAGAAATTGTCTGCTCTCCTCACACTCATTTTATGGCTTTTGAAATGTTATCAATAGCAATAAGACAAAAGAAAGAAATTAAAAGAATTAGCAGGCGAGACAGAGATAGAAACAGAAATAATTGCCCTATTTACTGATGATAGATGTTTTTATATTGGAAATTCTAGAGGATCAGCAAAGGTACAATTTGAGATAGTAGATTCAACAATGTTACAGGGTTCAAAATAAGAACTCAAAAATCAGCTATATTTCTATATAATAATAATTCAAGAGATAAATAAAAAGGGGAAATTACTTTCCAAATATTAATTGTAGATTTCATTAAAAAGTACTCCTTAAAACAATAAAGAATACCATAAATAGCTAGGGGAATATTGTGTGCTCTTGACTGGGTCATGTATCATAATTTAAATGACAATGCTATGCAATCAAAATATATGCTATATAAAACATGATATAAATATCTATATGAAATATCTAAGGTAAGAAAAATCATTTGGACAAATCTGTAATATCAAAGGAAATTATGAAAAGAAGTAGAAACAAAGGAGGGATATCACTTCCAGACCTCCAATTAAATTATAAAGGAGAAGTCATCAAAATCATCTGGTTTTAGTTTTAAAAAATAGAAAGGTAGATGAATGGAACAGACTGAGTGAGGATCAGAAATAATGGAACTCAATAGTCCAGTGTTCATAATCCAGGAAACATAAATTATCGAGGAAATAACTCTTTATGGAAAAAAATACTTGCTAGGAAACCTGAAAGCAATCTGGCAGAAATTAGGCTTAGAACAACACTTTACACCATATTCCACAATGCCTTACCTAAATATTAAAGATCATACTAAAACAAAAAATTAGAACAGAATCCTATATAGACCTTTATAGCTGTAAGTGGGAGATATACTCTTAATCAAACAAAGGATAAAGGTACTTAAAAAAGATTAAATAGATAATTTAGACTCCATGAAAATGAAAAGCTACAATACAAATAAAATTTATATATGTGAGATAAGAAGAAATATGGTTGAATGGGGGGAAATTATCTTGTATAAGACTTCTCTGTTTAGGGTTTGAGATCTATGATATTTAAAAATTCAGATACATTTTACACATATGTGCATGTGTATGTGCACAAATATATAAACCAAAAGTTATTATTCAGTAGATAAGGGGGCAAAGCATATAAGCAAACAGTTCTCAAAAGGTAGCTGGGTTGACTAGTGTATGGAATACTGGAACCCCTTTTAGCATAAGAGATCCTCCTCCATCCCATCTTCTGTAGCAGATTACTCCCTCTGCCATCCCCACTCTCTCATCTCTTCCTGCCCACTGGTTCTTTCTTTACTGCCTACACACATACCCATGATATCCCCATCTTCAAAAATTCCACACGACCTTTTCCTCACTCATATCATTCCATATCTCTCTTGAGGGGGGTTTCTTCAATAGGTACCTCCATTTTTTCCTCTTGTCACTTTTTTCTTAAGTCATTATAATCCAACTTCTGATATCATCATTCAACTCAAACTATTCTTTCCAAAATTACCAATGATATAGTTGCCATCTCAGATAGCTTTTTCTCAATCCTTTTTCTTTTTGACATTTTGGCAGCTTTTGATACTGTTGATCACCCTTTTCTCCCTGATATTTTCCTCTCTCTATTTTTAAGATACCATTTTCTCCTTTCTCTCCTCCTACCTATCAGACCATTCCTTCTTACTCTCTCTTGCTAGATTCTCATTCAGTTCGTGTCCATTAACCTTAACAGGCTCTGTCCTGGGTCCTCTTCTTTTTTTCCCCTCTCTTCTACTTGACTTGGTTATCTCACCAGCTCCTATGCTTGTTATTATCTCTTCTGATGATTCTCAAATCTACTTATCCATTCCTAATGTCTCTGCTGACTTCTATTCTCATATTTCCAACTGTTTCTGAGACATCTCAAACTGGATTAAGAAACCTTAAACTCAGCATGTCCCAAACTGACTCATTTTCCCCTCTAACCCTTTTCTGCTTCTAATTTGCCTTATTACTGTCAAGGACAACACCATCATCTCAGTCCCTCAGTTTTCAACCTTGGTATCATCCTTGAGCTCACAATCTCCCACTTCTCTATATCCAGTCAGTTGCCAAAGCCTGTTTCACCTTCACAACCTCTCATACATGTCCCCTTCTCTCTTGTATTGCCACCTCCTGAGTGCAGGCTCTCATCACTTCATGCCTAGCCTATTGTAATAGTCTGCTTGTGGCTCTGCCTGTCTCGGGTCTCTCTCCACTCCTATTCATCTTCCATTGAACCACCAAAGTAATTTTCCTAAAGTGCTGGTCTCGAACATGCCACCCTCTTGGCTCAATAATCTCCAACTGTTCTCTATTATCTTCAGAATCAAATAAGATCCTTTGTTTGGACTTCGAAATCTTAATAATCTAATTCTCCCTACCTTTCCAGTTTTATACCTTATATCCCCTATATACTTTCTGATCTAGTGCTCTTCACTTTCTTGCTATTTCTCAAATAAGATACTCCATTTCTATGTGTTTTGCTGATTGTCCCCCATGCCTGGATTGCTCTCCCTCCGCACCTCTGCTTCCTGGATTCACTGGCTTTTATCAGGTTCCAGTTAAAACTCTACTTTCTACAGGAAACCTTTTATAATTCTAGTACCTTCCTTTTGTCAATTGTTTCCAATTTATCCTGTATATGGTATATTTGTGCATAATTGTTTGTCTTTCTCATTGGATTTTGAACTCTTTGGGGTCAGGGACTATCTTCTGTCTTGCTTTGTATCCCCAGTATTTAGCAGAGTTCCTGGGACACAATAGAGGCTTAATAAGTGCTTTTTAACAGACTGGTTTGCTGTAATCAGGAAGACCTGAGTTCAAATTTAAACTCCAATACTTACTAAGTATGTGATCCTGGGCAAATCCTTAACCTCTGTCTGTTATTTTTCTTCATCTTTAAAACAGATATAATAATATCTACCTCGAAGGGCTATTGTAAGGATCAAATAATATTTATAGAATGCTTTTCAAACCCAGAGTAAATTCTACATAGTCTTGTTGTTATCATAAAAGAATTGAAAAGAAATTATTAATAGTTACATGAAAGAATGCTCCATAGTGCTCCAAGCCAGTAACAATAGAAGCAAACTAAAACAACCCTGATGATTCACTTCATACCCTACCAACTAACAAAGATGAGAAAGGAGGATAATAGTCAATGGAAGTAATATTAGGAGAGTGGCATACTAATACATTATTGGTAGAATGTGAATCAGTACAACCATTTTGGGAATCACTATGGAATTTTACAAATAAAGTGACTAAAATGTCTGTCCCCTTTGACCCAAAGATTCCATTACTAGGTTTAAGCCCAAAGGAGGCCATTGATAGGAAGGTAGTCTTCATAAGCAACAAAATATTTAGAACAATTAATTTTTGTGATAATAAAAAAACTGGAAACAAAGTAGATGACCATCATTTGAGAAGTAGTTAAAAAATAGTAGTCTACAATGTAACAGAACTTTATTGTGCTATAAAAAGTGACAAATATGATGACTATAAAGAAGGATGGAAAGACTTTCAGGTGTTGATACAGAGTGACATGAGCAGAACCAAGGATACAATCTATATAATCATTAAATATAAATGGGAAGAAAAACCAGACACAAAAAATTAAAAGTGAACTTTGCAAAATTATAAAGAATTAACATGGCATAAAAGAAGAAATATGAGAAAATACTCCCACCCTTTGTAGAAGCAGTAGGCACATAATTGTATATCATCTCTTTTCAATCTCTTCTTTGATATATTGATCAGTCATGTTAATTATTGTTCTCTTTTAAAAATATTATTTGTTATATAGGATGGTTCTTTTAGAGGTGAAGAAGTAAGGAAAAAGTATAGTCATGTTAAAAAACAAAAGATATCATAAGACCATTTTTAAAAAACACTTATTTCACAGGGAGAAAGCTCTATATCAAAGATGCATTAGAGCCAGAAAGGACCTGAGAGATTGTCTAGTCCAAATCTTGCATTTTATTGATGAGAAAGCTGAGGCTGAGAGAAGTGATTTGCTCATAGTCACACAGCTAGTTAATGGAAGAGTTGGACCAAAATCCAGGTCCCCTGATCACTGCTCTTTCCACTATAATTCAGGTTTAAGCAAAATATTTTCAAAATAGTAGAGTCAGTGCACTGAGGGGGTCAAACTTCTTCATCATTCAAATTGTTCTATAGTCTGGCTTTGCCCTATATTTTTGTTCTTAGCTCATAATACTCTCCTCTCTGAATTCTATCCTCCACTCAAGCACCTGTTCTTTGTCCATTCTATTCCTCTCCCACAACACACTTTGTGTTTTCCCTGCTTATGTGGCCTTATGTGTGTCATGCTTTCCCTCCCCTTCTTTACTTGTTAAGTTCCTACATGTCTTTTAAAAATCACATGCAGATGGGGCAGCTAGGTGGTTCCATCTATTGAGAGCTAGTTCTAGAGATGGGAAGTACTGGGTTCAAAGTGATCTCGGATTCTTCCCAGCTGTGTGACCCTGGGCAAGTCACTTAACCCCCATTGCCTAGCCCTTACCGCTCTTCTGCCTTGAAACTAATACACAGTATTGATCCTAAGATGCAAGGTAAGGGTTTTTTTTTAAAAATCCAATTCAGATAGTACCTCCTTCATGAAGCCTTCCTTATCCTCTTAATTATTAGAATTCATGACTTTCCTTGCACTTTACCTGTATCTCTCTTAAGTGATAATTACATTTTAATTCATGATATTGTTTTAGATTGTGATATATATTATACTGTTGTTTTGCAAATTATACACTTAATAGATTATGTTTTTGGAGCAGTTAGGTGGCAGAGTGAATAGAGCACCAGACCTGGAGTCAGGATGTCCTGGGTTCAAATTTGACCTTGGACACTTCCTAGCTATGTGAAACTGGGCAAGTCCCTTATCCTCATTTGCCTTTCCCTTCCCTTTCTGTCCTATTATTGTTAGTAGGACAGAAAATAAGGGTTTTGAAAGTAGATTGTATTTTCTAGGAAATCTATACTCCTATGATCTTATGAACCATAAGTTTCAGAGGAGGTTCCAGCTTGATTTAGTTGCATGAGTTGCCTTACCTGGAAGCGTCTTATTAGCCATGAAATCACACATGCAATTCTCATCCCTACTGGATTATCAGCTCAATGAGAATGGAAACTATGCTGTCTAAATTTTATATCCCGCCCTACTCAGCAGAGTTCTGCAGGCAACAGGCACTTTGTAAATATTTGTTAATGTATTAATTCATAGGATCATAAATTTAATCTAGAAGAGACTTCAGAGGCTATTTATGCCAAACCTCTCATTTTGTAGATGGGTAAACTGAGGTCCAGGGAAGGTAAGTGAGTTGCCTTGGATCACATAGAAATAATAGAGCTATGGCAGGACCCCAGCCCACTGACTCTAGAACAGGGTTTTGTTTTTCTCACTGTACCAATTTATTAAGGCAAAAAAAGTATTTTCGGGGCTAAAGGAAGAGCCATTGATGTTAGGAAAAGTGAAAGAATTTGTCATCTTCCTCTCTGGGTCTAGGCTCTCTTGGCAAGTATAGCAAACCAACAGTGACAGACAGCTCTTTGTAAAGGAAATGAGTGGTTGGGTAAACACAGTACTTAGAACCAAATACTAAGTGCTTAAGCACCTCTTGGTGTGTTCCCTAGACTCCACTCATCACTCTTGGTTGTGACTCAGACATCTGGAGTGTAAAGTCCACCATGAGGATATTTTCTTGCCCTTTAACTGGAGTTGTTGCTGCTGTATAGACCGTCACAATGAGCCTAAACACAATTCAACAGACTCTTATTAAGTACCTGCAATGTGCAAGACTGTGCTAGAAGCAGGAGATAATAATATTAGTAATGATAGCTTGCCTTTGTATAGCAATGTAGTTTGCCAAGAGTGCTAGGTCTGGAGTCAGGAAAAACTCATTTCTGAATTCAAATCTGCCTCCAGACATGTACTGGCTGTGTGACCCTAGGCGAGTCACTTAACCCTGTTGGCCTTAGTTACCTCATCAGTAAAATGAGCTGGAGAAAGAAATGGTAAAACCAGCCCAGTATCTTTGCCAAGAAGTCACAAAAGAGTCAGATGTGACTGAAAAAAAATTACTGACTAGACTGTATATGCATTGTCTCATTTAATTTTTTTAAAATACAAAAATTAATTAGTTCTCACCAAAGTTGAGACCCATGTCTTGTATTTGGCGATTAATACTTGTGATGTTAATTAATTAATTGCTTTCATTCAGACCCAGAGCTGCCAATTGCAATGTGGTGACTTCTAGAAAAATCTTTTGGCTCAGAATTTGTGGTTCTGTACAGAATGATCAACTAACCTGGCATTGAAGACCCCTCTGCCCTTTGGCTCCCACTGACCTTTTCAGTCTTAGTTCATGTTGCTCGCCTTCAGGAGCTCATGAAATTCAACAAACACTTGCCAAGCCTTGACCCTGTGTCAGACACTGTGCTAAAACAGCCAGTGCCTTCAGAATGCTTACAGAATCCTAGGAGGTTTACAACATCTATATGTGTGTGTGTGTGTGTGTATTTGTGTATATATTTGTATGTATATATACACACAGAAATAAATATAATAAGAGGAAAACTGAGGAAAGGAAATGGACTGGGAGAATCTTGGAAGACTCCATGGAGAAAGTAGCAACTAAATGTAGCCTTGAATGAAGACAAGGATCCTCAGAGGTGAAGATGAGGAGGGAGTTCATGCCTAGCTTGAAGAAAGAAGGGCTCAAAAGTCCAATCTGGCTGTAGCTTCCTGCTGCTGTGGAATGTCTCATTCATTCTCTGTATCCCAAACCCCCAACACAGTGCCTGACTTATATAGGAGTAATATAACAATAGCTTAATAAATGGTTCCCAAAATTTAATTTGACCATAGACTTCTTAAAAGGGCACAACATGGAATAAGGCTGGGAAGTTGGGTGGAAAGCAAAGTGTAAAGGGCCTAAATGATCAGGAAAATAAGACTATGTTATTTTCTAGGAAATGGAGAGCCTCAACATTGGACTCAAGGGATTAAAGAGAAGGGGCCATATTGGACTCAGCAACTCTGGGGCCCATTTCAAGGATTCATTCCATTTGTTCATTTGACAAGTATTAATGGCAAAGTAGAAGATGTGGGCCTCACCTTTAGTAGGGATAATCATCAAAATCTCATTTACAGGGTTACAATGAGGAATACTTTTCAGTTCTAACCATACAATTATTTGCATCAGAGAATCTGAGGGACCTTTGAGATTGTCAAGCCAACCCTCAAGAGTCTTGGGTATATTTTCAACAAGGATGCTTTAATTGCTGATGTTCATGACTCACTCTCAAAGGGCCCACTGTTTATCATGGTCCATCAGTTTGTCTGACAATTTCAGGGCAGAGTTAATGAGCTGCCATCTCAGGGACCCTTATGGGGGTGGGAAGCAAGGGGGAGTTGAATCCTGACTTCACAATTTATGGGTGGGTTTTGATCAATAAAATGTACAAGAGAATTATATCTGATTCACCCAAATAAAAGCCCCTCCCCTGCATTCTATTTTTTAAGTAGATTAAAACTCTTCGAATGAGCTGAAAAATTGTCCCACTCACAATTTTTTTTTTAAAAATAGTCCAACAATATGGAAAATTGATTGTTCTGGATTGAAGCTTACTGGCTAAGGGCCTACTTTTTTCTCAAGTACAGTGCACATTCTGTTCTCATTCCACTTGTTTTTGCCTTCATATTTGCATAGTCAGGAAGCCCACGATAAGGAATAGCCTGCCAAATTTAGAAAATGTTGTATCCCTCCAGTATTGCCAGGTACTTGCCTTCTATTCAGATCAAGAGTGTCTAGGTTTACAACTCTGACACTGGTCCTCAGTTACTTGGGCTCTGACATTAGCAAGGGAATATGGATACTCTCTTGTTGGTGGGACACTTACACTTGCCTTTCTCTTATTTATATCAACATCCTCCTCATTGTAGACAGGACACTTTGGATAATGACACTCATTGTAATTCTGTGTCTGTGCCCATCCAATAGTTCCCACACTGACTGAAGATGGGCTTCTACTTTCTGGGCTTATTGCCATTTCATGGTCATTATGAAAACAACATGTTCAAGACCCCTTTGTGTCCAAGTCCATTCACTCATGTCAGGTGTGAGACCAGTCCATCATCATTTCTAAGTGCCTGAAAGCCAGAGCAATACCCTGAGCTGCTATTTCAACTTTTGTTTTAAGAGTTTTCTTGTCATTTTCCATCTAACTGCTACTGATTCTTAGGAATATATGAAGTCTGCAGAGAGAATTAGCACCTCTGGTGTGAGGGTTACCAAGCTTTTTTTTCACAGCTGCTCATCCACCTCTGATATCTACCTCTCACCCAGCTCTTCCCTGTGGCTACAAGAAGCTATAGAATGCAGTGGTTACTCCCTGGTAAAACCATCTCAACAAAAGGGCTAATCCAGGTTTGGGGGTAACTGACAGACCTCAAACTTGCCAGTGAGTTGGGGGGGGCGTCTACTTGAGCTTGTGAAGTTTTTCTCTGGTGGAATGGGCAGAGAAGAACAATTTATTCCAACAGCCACAAAGGTGACTCAATTAGGTACTGAGGAGCTCTTAGAGCTTAGTCAGACATTAAAGATTCCAAGGTCATCCACAGTTATCCCAGGTCATCCCAGGCTATCGCCGGTCATCCTGACTTTGTTTTGCTACTGGACTTTGATGATTCTGGAAGAGAAAGTGAGACGGATGACTTTGTGCAACCCTGCCTAATTTAGATCCAATTCATGTAGGAGTCATTACATCAAAGACATTACTCTTTGATGTCATCAGTCCTCTTTGAAAATGAAGGATGAACAACAACTGATTCTGAATAATTTTGTACTCTACCCTTTTCTGCTCCTATCTGAATAGTATTCATATAGGATTTTCACCCATATAACACATTTGTCCAATCCCATTTATATCATTATTTTCCCAACTGATTCTCCCCATCCCAGCTCTGGACTACATCTTTATCTGTTCCTATTAACTTCTCAGCTCTAAGGGAAGAAACTGTCTTTTGCCTCTTAGCATAGAGCAAGACATATTTTTCAGTGTGTCTAACTCTTTGTGACCTCATTTGGAATTTTCTAGGCAAGACACTGGAGTGGTTTGTCATTTCCTTCTCTAGTTCATTTTCTAGATTAGGAAACTGAGGCAAGCAGGGTCAAGGCCACACAACTAGTAAGTGGGCCTGACATTCTATCCATTATGCCACCTAGTTGCCCTGCCTAGCAAATAGTATGTGCTTAATAAATGTTTATGGATTGATTGGTTATTGAACAGTTTTCTAGTCCCATGTCAATTTACTCTATTCTACCCATTTTAGTTAATTCCAAGTGGAACCTGAACCAGATTCATGCCATTTGACTTGCTTTGCCCTCTTCCCCATGTCTCCATGGAAAATATACTGTTCAAGCCTTGGCTGAGTGAGTATTCTTAGACATTTCCAATTAAAGAGACCTTAAACCATATTTAATAATAACCTTTTTACAGGTTCTAAGAATTCAAGTTCTAAAGAAATCAAAATTTCTTCACCATATCCAAATTTCCTCTTTTTTATTTTATTCTAAGCACTGATTGAGAGGGGAGATCACCTTTGTCCTTTACTAATCTGTCATATATGGAATACCTCAATTAAGTCCTTCTTTCCTAAGTTTATTAGTGCTAATAGGAGCATAACACCTGAGAGCATCAACTAGTTCCTGTTATGATTAAAGAAAAGGTAACATCATGTCCCAGATTTAGTACAATGCCTGGCTGGTGCTTATTAGAGGCTCAATAAAGATTTGCTGAATGGATGAAGTGAATGAATGAGTTCTCAGTAAATACTGATGATGACATTAGAGGATCCAAGATTTAGAGCTTGAAAGGACATCAGAGGTCATCTAGTCCAACTCCTTCACTATATAGATAAGAAACTGAAGCCTAGGGAGATTAAGTGACTTGCACATAGTCTCAGAAGTATTGAGTGGCATGACTGGGATTTGAATGGAGGGCAAGTGATTCTAAAGTCAGCTCTTCTAGGTCAACATTTTCCCTACTGCCACTAACTTCATAGAATAATGATAATTATTATGAATTAGTTATCTAAAAATAGAATAGACCATGTCAGGATTAGAGCAGTAACTTGTAATTCTAATAAATGGAGCAAGTAGAATAAAATAAAAATATATGAAACTTCAAATTATGATCAATTTAATGTTGGGGAGGAGGTATGATAAGAGTATTTGAGACAAGACTCTTCAGTGTAAGAGACCTAAAGATATCGACTTTCATGGGTGGAGACCCCAAGCGAGGCCACTGCTGAGTATACCATTATGGACTGAGAGAACATGGCAGGTTAACCATGATGGGGAGGAATGGGAAGAAGAAAACCAATTGGTAGCCTATTTTAAGTAGTTATTCATGTTATTTAGGTGTTTAGGTCAGATATTTCTACCTGCTGAAAGATTTCAAGTACTATCAATACACAGGGACAAAATCGAGTTTGCCCTTCCCTAGTTAGAGAGAGTTCTATTCAAGAATTAGTGGGTTCTCCTTGAAGAGACCATCAAGTAAAGCCAGGATGACTGTTTGTTGGCTATATCATAGAAGCAAGTCTTGTTCAGTTATGGGTTAAATTAGAACCTTTCAATGTATGATTTTGTGAAATATGCTTAAGATTTAGGTAAAGGTAGAAATCTTTGGGGGATAGAATAGTAATGGTTGTATTGTGCCATTATTATTTAGTCTTTTAAAAGCATGACAGCACTGTTTATGGCATTCAGTTCAGTCTATGTTCTTTTATCTAAAAGTCAGATTTCATTTCTGCTTTTCCAGTTTCCATCAATGGTTCCATAATTCTCCCATATGTCCAAATTCAAAACCTCAATCATCTTTGAGTCATTGTCTCTTTTCATTCTTCATATGAAATCAGTCACTAATTCCTTTTAAGTCTCCAAAATATCTCTAGCATCTGTTCCTTTCTGTCTATTCCCAGTGCTCTGATCCTCTTCTGGACCCTCATCATCTCATGCTGGGATTACTGAAATGACCTCCAAATTGTTCTTTCCATATTTCCATATTCTCTCGGCATTCCAAACCATGGTACATACCACTACCAGATTAGTCCTCTTAAAACACTCTTATCTTCACTGCCCTGCTACTATAGGATCCATCATTAACACAAAGTAATATTTAAATTCCACCTGATATTTAGGCTCTCCACTCTACTATCCCACTTTATCTCCCACCTTCCCAACATAAGCTCTCTGCCATAGTCAGGTTGGTTAGGTTCCTTACTGTCCCCTAAACTTCTGGGCCTCGTTTTCTTCCTTTGATCAAGGAAACACTGAGTATTCTTTTCCAATACGCATCTTGTCTTCCCCAATTCACATCTCACATTGATGTAACCAGAAATCCTGCTTTCTGTATATATTAGGCATTCCTTGATTACTGTAGCCCACACAGATCCCCTCTTTTGTAAAATATTAATACTATTTCTGTCTGATTAACTCAGTACAACAAATATTACTGGACCCTTAATGATATTGGTAGTCATTCCTCAATCAATGCCTTTTGAATAAATGTATGACATTAATAAGCTTATATTAGTAGAGTGCGTTCACTACAGAGCTGACAAATATCAGATTTAGGCAGAACCATAAAAGTCATAGGTGAAACCTCTATGAACTTACCACTTCCTGAGGAAGTCCTGTTCCAATTTTAGATAGATCTAATCAGGAAATTTTTCCTTATATCAAGACAATAATTTCCTCTCCAAAACTTCCAAAAGCAGAATAAGTCTAATCCTTCTTCCTTATGAGAGAGGCCCTCAAATATTTGAAGATTGCTATATTGTCTTCTCTTCTCTGGACTGAATATCCCCATTTTCTCCAGCTAATCTACATATGATGTGGTTTCCAGCCCTCTGATGTCCTGGTTGTCCACCTTGGGACATGCTGTAGCTTGTAGTACTTCCAAAATGGGGACCCCCAAACTGCATATGATATTCCACATATATAGTCATCACAGGACAGAGTACACTAATAATCTCTTTCCTCTTTGACTCTGAATTATACCTCCCCTAAGAGGTATATATTACTCCCATTTAACTGCTCAGGGAACTAAGGCTGAGAGAGATGGAGAGGCTTGCCCGAGGCCAGATAATCTGTGTCTAAATTAGAAATCTGATGTTCATCCCTCAAATCTACTGCTCTCTTTACTTACTATACCGCTCTGCCTTTTATGAGTGAATGACTGTCTTTTCTTCATTGCTCAATAGTAAATTCCTAAAGAAGAAGCATATTCCTTGCTCCCCAGCACATGGCAATATGTGTTGTTTATGCTAATAGCGACTCGAATTATTTTCTTAAGTAATGCTCAAAATATGGGTGCTTAAAGACTTGCCGAGTTTCATGTTCACATTGGATGTCCCTTTCTTGTCTGAATGTTGCCGTAATTCCTTGCCTTAAATTTATGAATTTAATTTTAAGTATGTTCTTGGGTTTACTTCATATTGGGGCAGGCCTTTTTTTGTTATATTTTCAAAGTAAATAGGGGACTTCTATGAACCTTAAGAATTCTCAGACCCTACTTCATAAGGTTGGATTGTGAACCTTAAAAATTCCCCATGGGGACCATACCCCATTTGGGCAATGAAGGTACTTAGATCAGGAATGTGAGAACTCTACTTAGATCAGGAGATTGAGGATTGAGCTGGTGGAGGCAGCTGAGATGATGCTGGCCTGGTGTCACTAAAATCCTTGCTTGGACAAATCATGTGGTGAGTGATTAAGGACTGACTGATCTTTCTCTTCAGGGCTTAGGCGTGGGTTGGCCAGGGCTGTCCTGGGCTGGCCTATCCCTTTTCTCATTATTCCCCTTTTTCTCTCTTTATCTCCTTTTCTTTAATTCTTCATTTGTATTGATTAAGTTCTCTATGGAACCCAGTTGACTTGGGTATATTAAATAATTGGGAATATTTCCCTGGTGACCACCTTATATATTGATTTAAAACAAGACACTGAAGTGAAACCATATTCTTTGCGGTCACAATTTACTCATCCACTCTTTTATCCACTGCAATTTATATCTTCAACTATTTTAATTATTACAGTTTATGACAACCAACCATTTAAAATATTACACTTCCCAGTGATTAAGCTAGTAACTTAGGCACAGTAGAGAGGGATCTATTCCCTTATATGGCACAGGTTTTTAACAATCTAGAACTTAATCCAGGTTTGACTTTCTTATTTTTTGAATGTTATAATATAATTTTTTTCCTGAAAGGAACTATTCTAAGACAGAAGTACAAACCATACTGGTAGAATCAATGAATAAGTACTTATGTTTGCTTAACAATCTACTAAAAAAAAGAAATCCTTAACTTCCACCACTGATAGAGCTCACTAACCCCCATCAGTTTTCCTCAAAAAAAAGAGATTAATAGAAACATCACACCATAAGATTCTTTTAAATTTTTTAAATATCAATACAATTTTAATCATTTTCTGATATTTTGCAATTTGTGTTCTCTCCTTCCCTCATTTTTCTATCTCTCTGAGACAGCAGGTAATGTGATATAGATCATACATCCATGTGCAATCATGCAATACATATATATATATATACATATATATATCCATGTTTATCATGTTGTGAAAGAAGATGGATGTCACTTATACAAGGGAAAAACTCATGAAGGAAATAAAGTGAAGAATGGTATGCTTTGATCTGCACTTAAACTCCATCAGTTCTTTCTAAGGTGGTAGATAACTTTTTTTGTTAAGTCCCTTGGAGAGCCCATAGGATTCTTGATTTAGATGTGGAAGTGACCTTCCATGGAGTCCAACCTTTTCATTTTATTGGTGAGGAAACGGATTTCAACAGATAGTGATTAACTTTTTCAGGGTCGTACAGCTAATTAAGTGTATGAGGTCATAATGTGACCCAGATTTTCCTGACCTCCAGTTCATACTTTACTCATTCCTATGTCATATTGACTCTCTCAAGCCTTGGAGAAGTCAAGTAAATTTCCCAGGGTCTTGAAACTTGTATCAGAGTCATGATTTGAACCAAGGTGGCTTGAGCCCTCCATAGCTAATGCTCGTCCCACTATGGCACATTACTTTTTTATGAACTAGAGAAAAATTCTTAGCTCAGGAACAGACATAGCAACCTAGTAGAAGTTGTACTACCAAGAACAGAGATTATTAAAATCAATTTTAATTCTACAAAGAACATGTAAATATATTTTTAAAGACTCTCATGATAAAAATCCTTAACAATAATCCTAAATTTAAATTGAATCATGATTAATTGATAAGTACTTTCCTTATTCCAATGGGGCTTGATTGAACGTGAAGCCAAGTAGATTTACCAATCCCTAGCATAGAGAAAGAAAAAGAAAAGAGAAGAACGGAACCCTGACCTAAAAGTAACTCCTCAATCCAGTCCACATGACTCCTCAAAGGTCACATCCCTAGAGCATGGGAGTCCAGAGGCAATCTATTCCCTTGTTCCACATTACCAAGGAAAAGAGCTTAGGACCCTCTATATGGTGAATATAAAATAAATGGCAGAGATTATACACATATAAAAAATTCAGAAGGAGATGGAATCACTATGGGCTGGCTGTTCAGGGAAGCCTTCATGGAAGAGGTGATTTCTAGGGATGGGGGGAAGAGGAGAACCTAGCTACGATGGAGGGGAGTGGGTAGCAGAGACCATGAACAAATGGCATGCTTATGAGATAAGTGCAGCAGTCCAAAGTTAGCTGACTACAATCATAGGGAAAGAGGCCACAATGATATTTTGGGAGGAACAGCCAGGAGACCTAGGTTCAAAACTCAACTCTGACATGTATTAGGGCTATAAGAGAAGGACTTTATAGAGCCTAAAAGCCTGGTTTTTGAGTCTTATCTCTGCCACTTCTTGCCTGTATAATTTTAGGCAAGCAATTCAACCAGTCTGGTATTCAGATTCTTTCTATGTAAATGAGAAATTTTGCTCAATGACCTTTGACCACCAGTTCTTTCCAGCTCTGAATCTGGATCTCAGAATTTAAGGCCTCTGGCCAAGCCTCTTCAATTTATGGGCCTCTTTCATCACCCATAACATGTTGAGAAAAAAGTAAATAAATAAGCTAGTTGTGAAACAGAAGGAAAGTCCCTGGATTTGGGATCACAGGACCCGGGATCAAATTCTGCCTCTGACATATCTTAACTTTGTTACCACTGGCAGGTCACTCAGCCTCTCAGATCAAATCTGCTTTCTACCTCCTTTGATAACTGAACTCCTAACATCTTATGAAGCAAAGATTTGAATTACATCTGGCAAACAGCATATGCAAGTTGCAGGGATACATAAAAAATGAAAAAGGAAACAGCTGGATTCTTAGAGCAACTGCTCTTTCTTTTCAGTCCTTCTTACAGTTTTAGGGTCCATTGTTTATTCTACTGTAAAGGCTATAGTCAGGGGATGATGATTCTTCCCAAACTGTCCATAGAGCCCTGAAAGAAGGCTAAAGAAGTAGGTGATTAGACCAAGTTAGATGTTCAAGCGCAAAATAATTCCTCTATCAAGATTTCTTATGACTGATTATTATGTAATTTTAAGCAGCATTTTTTGGTGATTTCAACCATGTGGAGAATCCCCAGTATTGAAATTCCCTCCACCTGATGTGTACGATAACTTATTATAGTCCTTAAAGAATTTCCTGGGGCACTAAGAGTGTTAAGTGACTTGCTAACGGTAACCCAGTAAGCATATGTCAAAGGTAGGAATTGATCTCAGATCTTCTCGAGTCCAAGGCTAGCCCTCTCTCCTCTCCACCCTAGTATCATGGTAAAAAGCTTTAATTTGTGGCAAAAGTGCACCATGTCTCACCTGTCCTAAGTACCTACTTAGTAGAATATATATCTCCTCCAAGAGAGTTTGCATAAACACATGTTCAGTTTATTAAAACAGAGGATCACTTACTTCCAAGTGGTTTGATTGAGACAGGTCTGGACAATGTTCTCCATGCGGAACTGTCTAATAATAGAACCCTGTAAGGCAGATAATTCACAACAGAACAGGATATCCAAATGTGACTTTGTGAAATCTTGAATGAATACAGCTCATGGTTAGTTATCAAGTCTCTGAGGCCAGCTTGGAAGAGGAGGCTGAACAGGACTATCATACTTGAAGCAGAGGTGGGCTAGTGAAATGGGGGTGTGGTATATTTATATTTAATCTGTATTATTAACATTTTCTTCATCACTTCCTTAAATCTAGAGAATCAAGAAAACAATAATTGGGCCCTGATTTGTGATGTTGGATAGTTTGCAAGGTAGAAATGATCCCAGTGAAAATTTAACAATTACCTCTTACAGACCAGTGTGAGTTGACTCCAACACATCCCTGACTTGAAGTTTTCTTGGGAGGCTCAATTTGCCTGGACTGACACAAAAGCCACTTAATTTCTCTGCCCTGATTTCTCCCCACATAATGGTATTATCTCGAAAACATCTTCCAAGATGAAAGCTCTAAGTTTTTTTTTAACTCCATACTTTCTGTTTTGGAATCAATACTAAATATTGTCTCAAAGGCAAAAGAATGATCAGGGCTAGGCAATGGGGGTTAAGTAATTTGCCTAGGGACACAGAGGTAGGAAGTATCTGAGGCCAGATTTGAACCCAGGACCTCCCAACTCTAGACCTGACTCTCCATCCACTGAGCCACCTAGCTGCTCTGAAAACTCTTAAGGTTTGAAGGGGTATATGGGGTGTTCAGGAAGGGGTAGTAACTCTGGTATGGAGGGCCTGTCATGCCCTACTAGGGCAACTCTCCAGCCACTGACCCCCAACTGACACTCAGCTCTCACTTGTGGCCCCCAGTAGCTGCTAGCATGCGGCAGCAGCCACACCCCAGGCAATGGCTTCGACAGGCCGGCTAAACCTTGTGAGGTTGGCCATCAGGTCGTCGACCCCTGGTGAACCAGGGCTTTGCTCACCCAGCATGTGAAGACTGCTTCAGCGGAACAGGCGGAAGAAACCAATAAGAAGGTTCAATGGCTGAGATGGCGACACAGCAAAGCACTGTGGAGTGCTTAGGGTGTGTTGTAGCACAAAGGACAATGCGGCCATCCAATGAAGCTGAGGAAGTCTCCAGGTGTAACGACTTTTCGTGCCAATGGACCCAGGCTTCCAACGCCGAGAGAGTGGGACTGTCTCTGTGCATCAGCTTTTCCACTTAAATCTCTTTCACGCACAAGTGTCTTTGTGCACACTCATCTATTTTGGACTTCAAAGTCACATGAGGGTACACCATTGATGAAAACGCACAAAGACAATCGTCTTCCTCGGTTACCGAGAGACTACTACTACTACTAGTTCATTCCAATATAATCAATAATATATTCTTTATTTAAAACATTTCAACTGGAGGCATTCACAGAATCCTTTCTATGAACTAAGGCACTTAGCATAGTGCCTACTACTAGTAGACTTAATAAATGGTTGTAGAATTAAGCAAAGGCTGAATGATTACTTATCATGTATGTTGTCATGGCAATTTTTTCCCAGATGGGTTGATGGAGATGACCACCATGCTCCATTCTAATTAAGATTCTATGAAAAAAATATTATTAAACACCTCTAAAATCAAACACTCTACTCTATCCTGTGGAGATATGAGAAGTATATTCCTTGGTCCCTACTCTCAAGGAACTTATAACATAATGGGAGAGATTAGACTAACAGACACAAAACATTAAGAGTACAATACAAGCAACCAAGAGCTAAAGTAGAGACAATAAGAGACAGAGGAGTTCAAAGAAGAGAGACAAAGGTAGGCTAGAGTGTTGGGGAAGATTTCAAGAGGAAATAAAATTTGAGTCAGGCTGAAAAGTAGAAAGAAAAATTTGGAAGGGTAGAACATAATAGGAGAAAAGACACAGATTTGGAATGAGTATAATGTGTTTAAGAGAAAGGGAGAATACCAACCTGCCAATAATTAGACTATCTTGGGGTTTATCACAGATGTTCTGAGCTAGGAGAGACTTCAAAGTTTACCAAGTCTAATCTATTCCTGAAAAAGACAACCCTTTGGCAAGGTCCAGACTTGGCTTGAATACCTTTAGTAAAGGGAAGCCTTCTGCCTCCCAAGGTAGCCCTTTCTGCTTTTGGACAGCCTTCATGGTTAAATGGAGGAAAAGGAAATAGGTAAATTAGAATTGGGGGTGGGAGAGAGGCTCTTTAAACAAAATGAGAATTAATTATGGACAGGCTCTAAAGCTGAGCTGAAAGGATTATATTTAGCATAGTAGAAATTAGGAGACACTAATTAACATTGATGATGATGATGTAATCACCCCATATAAATCTAAGAAATAGGAGGTATGGTCCAGGATTATATTTATAGGTCGACCATGCTCAAAACCATCATGATGACCAGTATGTCACAAAAGACATCAAATGAATCCTGGAATCATAAGAAGCAAGATGACAAGAATGACAAAAAAGTGCAATACTCCACCTCCAGGAAATCTATCTGTGCAGATGGCATCGATTTCTAAGGATGAATGCACAGGAAATGGTTTGTAGAAGACATTACTACTTTGTGTACCAGTGCTACATCATAACAAAATTGGATACAGATCTTACCAATTATTTATATATCTATATATGATTCATACTTTTATGTATCCATATTATCAGCTTAATGCCAAATGATAACATATTGCTGATTAATACAGAGCAATTATTAAAATTACACTTCATTCCTAAGCTTAAATTAGACAGAACCAAAAATAAAAATGGTTAGCTAATAAATTCTGAAGGAGGAAAAGTTGAAAAACCTGAAAAATCTTCTCTTAATGCCAATTTCAAAAATTAGACCTAAAAATAAAGCATCCCCAAAATCTCAAATGATTTTCAAGAAGAGTTAAAGTCAATTGCACCTGGAATTCCATAAAACTCTTCTTTAGTTTGACTTAATGAACCCAAATGGATAACAAATAATACTAAAAGAGTAACTAAAAAAGCTGATATCTGTTATAACCTTCATGAATAAACACATCTTTCGCAATATTTTACAGAAAGTATAAAAACATTTCAAGAAATGCACACAGCAACACAAAAATGTTGACATGTTAGGAATCATAGAAGAAAAAGTGGAAGCTGTCAAAGAATATTCTTTAACACTATCATGGCAGAAGAGACATCAAAGAACTATTGAAGATCTGTGAAAAATCAGGGGAAGATTACTTTAACATCCAATTGATCCATGTAGCAGAAAATAAATATCATCTTGCCCAATTAAAGTAAAAAAATGAAGAAAAAGAATCCAGAAATAAAAAACACACACACTAGGTCTAGATTCTTTTAATCCATAACCAAAAGCAAAATTTAATAGTTCAAGATGATACGTGAAGTCAAAGCACAAAATAAATAAATAAAAATGAACTAAAAATCTTTATTACAGAAATTGTGAAGTGAAGAAATCAAGGGCAAGATTAGAACTCTGGAAGACAGAGGCAGTAGAAAATTTCTGGTCATAAACTTAATTAAGAGGTCAAACAAAACAAAAGCAGAAATTGGACCAAACAAGAAACAAAAATGTTATTTACCATAAGAAGAGCAACAACAATAATAGTTAAGGGTTATATAGTCTTAAAGATTACAAAGTGCTATACATATATGTATATGTATATGTATGTGTATATATAGGATGTATACACATATTTACACAAATATATGATATAAATATATGCCAAATATACATACATATATATACATATGTAAATTTCCATTTGACCCTCACAATCCTGTAAGATGTCCTATTATATTCACCATTTTACAAATGAAGAAACTGAGGTTGAAAATGGTTAACTAACTTACTCAGAGTCACTAAGTTTCTCAGGCTTTGAGGTGGTATTTGAACTCAGAACCTAAGGTGTCTTCAGTTGGAAGAATATCTCACCCTGACCTTTTGTTGGTTCAACCCTTAGAAGTCTAATGTAAGCTTTCTTTTAAAAAAATTATTTAATTAATTCAGAATAATTTTCCATGGTTACATAATTCATGTTCTTTCATTCCTTTCCTCTCTCCCCCTCCCATAGTCAATGAGCGATTCTACTGTGTTTTACATGTTTCATTAATCAAGACTTATTTCCATATTATTAATATTTGCAATGGAGTGATTGTTTAGAGTCTATCCCCAATCATATTCCCCATCAAACCATGTGATCAAGGAAATGCTTTTTTTTCTATGTTTCTACTCCCACAGTTATTTCTCAGGATGTGGATAACGTTCTTTCTCAAAGTCCCTCAGAATTGTCCTATATCACTGCATTTCTGCTACTAGAGAAGTCTATTATATTTGATTGTGCCACAGTGTATCAGTCTCTGAGTACAATGTTCTCCTGGTTCTCTTCCTTTTGCTCTGCAACAATTCCTGGAGGTTGTTACAGTTCACATCGAATTCTTCCAGTTCATTATTACTTTTAGCAAAATAGTATTCCATCACCAACATATACCACAATTTGTTCAGTCATTCTGCAATTGAAGGGCATCCCCTCATTTTCCAATTTTTTGCCACCACAAAGAGCGCTGCTATGAATATTCTTGTACAAGTCTTTTTCCTTATTATTTCTTTGGGGTACAGATCCAGCAGTGGGTATGGTTGGGTCAAAGTGTAGGCAGTCATTTAAAACCCTTTGGGCATAGTTCCAATTTGCCATCCAGAATGGTTGGATCAATTCACAACTCTACCAATGTGCATTAGTGTCCCAATTTTGCCACATCCCCTCCAAAATTTATTACTTTCTTTTGCTGTCATATTAGCCAGTTTGCTAGATGTGAGGTGGCACCTCAGAATTGTTTTGATTTGCATTTCTCTAATTATATGATATTTAGAAGACTTTTTCTTGTGTTTATTGATAACTTTAATTTCTTTATCTGAAAACTGCCTATTCATGTCCCTTGCCCATTTATCAATCGGAATGCCTTTTTTTTGTACTATTGATTTAACTCCTTATATATTTGAGAAATTAGACCTTTGTCAGAGGTTATTGTTATAAATATTTCCCCCAATTTGTTGCTTCACTTCTAATTTTGGATGCATTGTTTTTGTTTGTACAAAAACTTTTTAATATAATCAAAATTATTCATTTTACATTTTGTGATATTCTCTATTTCTAGCTTGGTCTTAAATTCTTTTCTTTCCCATAGATCTGACAAGTATAATATTCTATGTTCACCTAATTTATTTATAATTTCCTTCTTTATATTTAAGTCATTCACCCATTTTGAATTTATTTTGGTATAGAATGTGAGATGTTGATCTAGACCTAATCTCTCCCTTACTATTTTCCAGTTTTCCCAGCAGTTTTTGTCAAACAGTGGGTTCTTGCTGAGGACATTTACCCCAAGTCTATTCCATTGATCCTCCCTTCTGTCTCTTAGCCAGTACCATATTATTTTGATGACCACTGCTTTATAGTACAGTTTAAGATCTGGTACTACTAAGCTCCCATCCTTCAGTAGGCTTTCTTAATAAAAGGCATAACCATCCTTTTAATTATATCTTCCTATACTTTATTCAAAGTGTTCATAGCTTCTATTAAAAAATACCCAAAACTTAAGAAAAGGATGTACTACTTCATCAAGAAGAGTCAAGTCAATAACCATTCTGTGCATACTAAGAGATTAACTTTTCATTAATTTAATAGATATCAAAGAAGTTATCCCAAAGCAAAAAACCTATATACTACTTTTGTTAATTGTTTTACATCCTCTGGCTCAGTTCCACAACCATAGCTCATATATAAATGTCAAATATGCAAAATTAGAACCAAGTATTTGTGAAAACGTTAAAGTATATCTGGTGTTTGTATGGAAAGCTTGTTTATTTCTATTTTTGACCTTCCATTCATTGATTTAAATTTTTAAATTTAATTCCCCCCCGCTACACATGAAAACCATTTTTAAAATTTTTTAAAGAATTTTGAGTCTTGAATGATCTCTCTCCTTCCCCTGCTCCCTCATTGACATAGTAGGTAATCTCATATAGATTTTACATGTGCAACCATGTGAAACATTTGTCTATATTAATTCCTTTATGGAAGGAAATCTGAACAAAAAGAATTATGAAAGTAAAAAAAATTGAAAAGCTTGTTTATTTTAAACATGCCAGAATAATAGCAAGAAAAATTCATGTAAAATAATATTTTTCCAGGAGGCAGCTAAAATCCATTATGCTTCTGATTAGCCTTAAATATATTATCTCTTTTCTTAAATAGAGCTAATCATGGCTTATAAGCTAAAGAAAGAATTCAACTAAAACATCGTATTAACCATTTGATGTATGTTGATGGAATCAAGTCTTTTCGCTCCATCAGAAAACAAATGAAACAGCTCTTTAATCTCCTGAATTATAGGAATGTCATATGGATTCATAAAGAGTAACATTCTTAATATATACCAAATAACTGTAGAGACTAAAGACTTTGAACTTGAATATGGAGGTCACCTTGAATCAATGGAGGAAGAGGATGAATCATTCATATTAGTCCATCAGTCCTTTGTATTTGTAGAATTAGAATTTCATTTTTGAGCTCTATTGGTTTGCTTCTGGTTTGACTTTCTCTGTAAAATTTTCAACTACTGGATCCTCCCTACTCTTCCATAAGCTAGTATTTAGTACCTCTAATTTTTTTTTAAATTTAAATTATATTTTAAATTGAATTTTAAATGAATAAATTTAATTAAAATTTTAAATGATTAAATCAAGTAATGTCTCTGTTCTCATAGAGTGCTTATAGGAGTATTTACCATAGATGGAATAATTAAAATACACTATGATACTTTGTATAAGAAACCCAAACAATGTGCCCACTGGAGCCAAAATGAAGATTCATTACTAAAACAGAGTTGTAAAGTTTCAACTGACGGAGCAAAGGCATAATAAAAGACAATATCACATATATGTGAGAAACCCTTCCGGTTGGCAGTCCTATCTGGTTGCAGTTTATCTTACATATCCAGTGTGATAATATTTAGAGCTAAAGAGAGGCCAACTAACCCGATCCCCTCATTGTATAGGTTTAATGTTAAATGGCTCACCCAAGATCACACTGATAAGAAGTGGCTGACCCAGGATTTAAATCCAGAGATCTCTGAGTCCAAATTCAGCACTCCTTTCCCCTACCAGTTCTTATTCATTTCACCAGGGTAGGAACCGAGCCTGGAATGGGTTTTGTGAGTTTGTAGCAGGCTTGAGTCTCCTACTAATTAATTTAATCCAGGAGACAAGGAGAGTCTTTCAAGAGTTCTGAGCACAATAATATCTTAATCATTCATCTGCACAGAGGAGAGGAACCTTGTCCCTCCAACCTGGTTGGCTAGAAAAGGAAGGCTGGAGGATGCCAAGAAGGAGACTAGTGCAACAACTCTGTCAGAGGATAATGGGAGCTTGGTCCAGGCTGGTTGTCAGTGGTAGTAGGAAGAGTAAGAGGTAAGGCAGATCCCAGAGACAGAAACAGCACTCTACCTGCCTGAACGTCTTTCTTATCTGCAGCAGCTTCTCAGAAACTTTCAATGCACACATTTCTTATCTACTCACTTCAGTTTATATCAACAAACAATTGGAATGTAAGCTTCCTGAAGACACAAACCATGTCTTATATTCTTTAGAGCCCCCTTTGTAGTTAGCACCTGGTTAGTATTTATGAAATGTCACATTCATAATAGCAATGCTTGGCTACATCTGGCCCACCTTTCATTGGGACCCAGAAGCTAGGAAGTGGGGAGGATCATGAGCAGCCCTCACTGTGAGCCTTTCTCTGATCTCAGTCTCTACCTCAGGTGCTCAGCTTTTGCCAGCCAGTACTACAAAGCAACAATCGAGTGTTAATTTGTCCAGAAGAGAGCCCCCACAGCTGGTTGTACTCTCCCGTAGAGAGTTCTGGGCTCTTTTCATGTGTGTGGAGAGAAGGTGAATGGTCAGCCAGGTTAAAGATTTTGAAAAGATGAAACAGCAAAGGAAACACTGGAGAAGAAATTGTATCACCACCTTTCTTTGGAAGGTACATGGGAGGAAAAAGTCATTGAATGAAAGGCTTGGAGTAAAACGAGCCGACCCCTGGGTGCACTGACTTCCTCACACAATGGTCTGCCACTCCATCTCCCCAAAGACAGCTCATTTGAAGCCTTTACACAAATTCTCTGTTGGCAAAGGATTTTCAAATAAAATGGAACTTGCCAATATGAGGGCTTAGGAACAAAAATGACATTTGAAAAGGATGCCGTTCTGTAGGGCAATTTGGAACAATTTTGTAGGTTAATAATGGTTCCTCTGGCCACACTCTGTGTGGCTTTTGGAATGAAGGGTCCACAAACCAATCATTGTTTGTCCTCAGATTAGTCAGTGACCCAGGTGGCAGCTGTGCTGAATCAAGATGTTTCTCCTAAGGAGAGAGACTCTTTCCTTTGGCACAACTCTATTTGATGTGGGCCAAAGTCCATGGCCCCTTCGGTGGTTTTTACAAGGTAATGTTCTTCTCTAACCCCACATTTATGACTAGATCCAGGCATGTTTCAAGGGATGCTGAATCCCAAGATGTATCTCGGTCCTAAGCCCAGATCTGTATGCCCTGAAGTAGGGATATCTTTAACTGTTTTCATTTCCAGGCCCCATTTTGTTTTTCTAATTGGCATCCTTCCCTTTGATGCATTTGTGAATTGCTGCTATTTGTTCTGGAGAAGATTTTTGATATATGGAAGGTTTTTATTTATGGGGAATTCTAAGGACTTATTACAATACTTAAAGACCCAGGGCCTCCACTCTGTCCTTGGCAAGGCCACTCCCAGAAGGCAATGGGATGTCTGAACAAGCAGTTGATTAGTCAAAACTCAGCAGCATTATGCCTTGCCACTTTCAGATTTCTGTTCAGCCAAAAAACTTAATTTTCCTTTGCCATTAGCTGCCATATTCATGGAAGAAAAATAGTCTCTGGAAAAGAACCTCTCCCAGAGGCTTTGTTCAGTTGTTTTCAGCCATGTCTGACTCTTCAGGAACCCATCTGGGGTTTTCTTGGCAAAGATACTGGAGTGGTTTTCCATTTCCTTCTCCAGCAGATTTTATAGACAATGGACTGGAGGCAAACAAGATTAAATGACTTGCCCAGAGTCACACATTTGGAAGGTGTCATAGGCCAGAATTGAATTCATGAAGATAAGCCTTTTTAATTCCAAGCCTAGTGCTCTTTCCACTATGCCACTAGCTGCTAAATGATTTTCAAGAGATAAAGAACTATTTAGAGGTGGACAGGACCTTAGAACAAAGAGTGGTACTGTTACCTGGGACTTTGGAGACTATCTAGACCTGCTCTCTTATTTGAGAGAGTGGGAAACTGAAGCCTCAAGACATGTACCTGTACGTGGCAGACATAGGATTAGACCCGAGATCTTCTGACTATGAATATTGCGGTCTTACTCTACCATACCAATCTATAGGGTGAAAGGATGAAGGATAAGGCTATCTCAAAGGCTCTCTCACCAAGGAGATTTATTAAAGATGATGGCATCCTCAAGTGTCTTTTCCTTTATTTCACTTTTTTCTAAGTTCTAATCTTACATTTCCAACTGCAGGACATCTACCAAGAAAAGGATGGAGCTCCTTTATTGAGTATTAGAAGTCCCTATCCAATCTGGTGCCCCACTTGTACATTCTAAGCTTTGGGTCATTTTGTCCCTTTCCACCAGTTCTAAGGTCTTACCAAGTCATATGTTCCTTCCTGACTCTCTCCTCCCAAGCCTTCTCTCACTTTCCTGTATATGCTATGCCCATTGCAGGAAAGGTCCTATCTTTTCTTTGGTTGCTTAATTCCTACTCATCATTCATCTCACACCCATGGGACTGGCTAAAATGACAAAAGGGCAAAATGACAAATGTAAGAAGGGATGTAGAAGAATGGGGACACTGATGCACTGATAGTGGAAATGTAAAGTGATCCAACCATTTTGGTGAGCAATTCGGGATTGCACCCAGAGAGTAATAAAATGGTATATATGCCCTTATACACAGAAATAGCATCACTGGAACTTTCTCAAGGAGTTTGGGGAAGAAGGAAAAGAACCTCTATGTTCCAAAGAATTTATAGTAGCAATCTTTATGGTATCAAAGGATCAAGGAGATCCTTTAGCCCATCATCACAGAATGGCTAAACAAATTATGGTATATGATGGTGATGGAATACTGCTGCTCCATAAGAAGTGATGAATAGGCTAATTAAAAAAATAAAAAACCTGGAAAGAACTACATAGGATGAGGGAAAGTGAAGTAAGTAGAACCAAGAGAACATTATATGCAGCTACAGAATTAATACTGGAAGAAAAAATTGTGAATTGTTATCTCCATAGAGTGAACTGAAAGGTGAAAACATAAAAAAAACCCAAACAAACCCTAATTTGTATGACGATGTTGGTCTCTTAGATAATACTTTCTGTGACGTGGGTAGGATGAGGACCAGATGGAAGGGATTTATTAGTTAGACATGAAGAAAATTAAGTTAAACTGTGATTTCATTTATGTATAATCTTTTTTCCTATATGGAAATGCTTGTTTTTATCTGGTTTTGTAAAATTGGAATGAAATTTTAAAAATTCCTACTCATTTAATATCCAACTCATTGTGTCAATTACTTTTCACCTTTCCCCTGCTGCATCTCTGAGTAACAACCTCTCATCCTCTAATATCACATAGCACTTGGTTTTATATCTGTCTGATGCATTTAATGTCTCATATTGTAGTAAGACGTGCTTGTTTCTTTGTTTCTTTTTCTCTTACTAGACTACAAATCCCAATGAAACAGGAACTGAGTGTTATCCAAATTTTGTAGGCTCCCCAGCACCTAAAACAGTGCTCTGTAAATAAATCTTAAATTAAAGGACCCAGAGACATTTAGCCTGAAGGAATAATATTCAATGGAGGAAAAGAATAGTTGTCTTAAAGTATAATAAAGGCATCCATATTGGAGGATTCTGCTTTCTATATGGCTCCCCAAAGCAAAAGACCAATGGATACAAGTTACAGTTAATGTAAGGAATATATTGCTGCAGACCGGTATATAGGTATTCCCAGCAGCATTATTTGTAATAGGAAAAAACTGAAACAACCGATTTTTCTGTTCATTAGGAAATGCCAGAATGAACTGTAGAATGGTGATAATAAGGTGCCTACCTCACAAGGTTGTTGTGAAGATCAAATGAAATAATTGTAAAGTACTTAGAATAGTACCTGACACTAGAAATGCTTATTCTCTTCTTTCCCCTCCTGAAAAATTGATTTTAATGAGCTTGTATTAGGTGCCCATGCCCAGGGCACAATGACCTCGCGGGCTCCCAGCCTGGCTGCTGTGCCTCCTCTGCAGTCACCCACCTGCTCTTTGACATGGACGGCCTTCTTCTGGCATGTGAGGACTGCTTCGGCGGAACAGACGGAAGAAACCAATAAGAAGGTTCAACTGCTGAGAGGGTGACGCAGCAAAGCACTGTGGAGTGCTTAGGGCATGTTGGAGCACAAAAGACAACACGGCCATCCAATGCAGCTGAGGAAGTCTCCAGGTGTAACGAGTTTTCATGCCATTGGACCCAGGCTTCCAACGCTGAGAGAGTGGGACTGTTTCTGTGCATCGACTTTTCCACTTAAATCTCCTTCACGCACAAGTGTTTTTGTGCACACTCATCTACATCACAGAAGAAAGCACACAAAGACAATCATCATCCTCGGTTACGAAGAGACTACTACTATTAGGCGCTTAATAAATGGTTTATTGATTGTTTGGTTGATTGAATATGACTATGATGAAATATTATTGTGCCATAAGAAATAACATCAATAAAAAATACAAAGAAATGCCATGAGAGTACAATGGAAGAAAGCAAAACCAGAACTATGCAAATTATAATAATAACAATCTAAAAACAAATGAAAAATCACACCAGAATAGTTGCAAAAAGAATATAGTTGCAAACAGGATTTTTAGTTTTGTTATTAAAGTTTATGTGCCTTTTTAAAAGCAGAATCCAATGAATAGTTTGTGAGTTCACATGAAAGTATTCTTTATCTGTGCTTGTGTATTTATATATGTTTTTATTGAATTACTAAATTTAGAGTAATTTGAATGTATATATATATACATATATACATACTACCCATGTATATATAGATATATGCAATGAATACTTGTCTAACAATTAGAACTGTCCATTAATTGATTGTACTACTTCAAGGAGTAGTAAGATCCCTGTTATGGTCATATATATTCAAGTAGAGGCTGAAGGACCATTTGTCTAGGAAGTTAAGTAAGCAATTATATTAGACAATCTTTGATATACTTCCAAAGTTGTCATTATGATTTTAAAATCAAGATTCTTTCCCCAGGTCTAAGGTTTCATAAATCTCACTGAATTACAAAGTTGGAAGACACTTCAGGGGCTATCAAATCTAACCCATTCTCAAAATCTCTCTCTCCTCTCTCTCTCTCTCTCTCTCTCTCTCTCTCTCCTCTCTCTCTCTCTCTCTCTCTCTCTCTCTCCCTCTCCTTCTCTCCCTCTCCCTCTCTCCCTCTCTCCCTCCCTCCCTCCCTCTCTCTCTCTCTCTCTCTCTCTCTCTCTCTCTCTCTCTCTCTCTCTCTCTCTCTCCTCTCTCTCTCTCTCTCGCTATCTTTTGCAACTTTCTTGAAGGTAGTTATCGTTTGCTTAGAGAATTGCAGTGAGAAAAACTCCATTTCTCCACACAACCCATTCAACTTTTGGATAACTTTTAGTAGTTATGAAAATTTTAAATTAAAGCAAACCTGAATTTGTCTCTTTAAAAACTTGTCCATTGCTATTTGAAGTAAAAAAAGGAGAAAATCAAATTCCCTTTTCAGGATATTCCTTGTTTCTGTTTTTATATCAAAACATCTCCATATGCTTTAACCAGTCCTTATATTGGTTACAAATTCAAGGTCCATCTTCATTATTATTGACTTTTGGGGTGCCCTCTGGATTATCAATGTCCTTCCTAAAATGTGGGGAGCACTTGTTATTCAGTCCTGTCCAACTCCTTGTGGCCCCAGTTGGGGTTTTCTTGACAAAGATACTGGAGTGGTTTGCCATTTCCTTCTCCAGATCATTTTACAGATGAGGAAACTGAGAACACAGGGTAAAGTGACTTGAACAGAGTTACACAGCTAGAAGTATCTAAGGCCAGATTTGAATTGGTGAAGAGTCTTTTTGATTTTAGGTCCAGGAACTCTATCCACTGCAACCACCCAGCTACCTGGTGATAAATAGATCTAATGCAATATCTGAGATGACTAGTACTAATACAGTAGGTATATTACTTTATTAATTCTGAAAAAATGTCTCCTTTAATATAGCTAGGATCCCTTTAGCTGTTCATTGGTGCCAAATTTTCCCAGGTTTGTTTTCTTTCTTTCTTTCTTTCTTTCTTTCTTTCTTTCTTTCTTTCTTTCTTTCTTTCTTTCTTTCTTTCTTTCTTTCTTTCTTTCTTTCTTTCTTTCTTTCTTTTCTTTCTTTCTTTCTTTCTTTCTTTCTTTCTTTCTTTCTTTCTTTCTTTTCTTTCTTTCTTTCTTTCTTTCTTTCTCTTTCTTTTCTTTTCCTTTCTTTCTTTTCTTTCTTTCTTTCTTTCTTTCCTTCCTTCTTTCTTCTTCTTTCTTTCTTTCTTTCTTTCTTTCTTTCTTTCTTTCTTTCTTTCTTTCTTTCCTTCTTTCTTTCTTTCTTTCTTTCTTTCTTTTTTCTTCCTTCCTTCCTTCCTTCCTTCCTTCCTTCCTTCCTTCCTTCCTTCCTTCCTTCCTTCCTTCCTTCCTTCCTTCCTTCCTTCCTTCCTTCCTTCCTTCCTTCCTTCCTTCCTTTCTTTTCCTTCTTTCTCTTACCTTCCATCTTAGTAAGGGTTAGGCAGTGGAAGATCAAATGACTTGTCCATGGTCACACAGTTACGAAATGCCTGAGGCCAGGACCTCCTGTCTCTAGACCTGGCTCTCTGTTCACTAAGCCACCTAGCTATCCCCAAGACCTTTTTCATATAGACTGCCACCTAAGCATGTCATACCTCCTTTTGTTTTTGTGAAACAGACTATTTTGAACCCAAGTGAAAAACTACATTTCTTTATCCCTAATACAGTTTGTTTTACCAGATCAAGTTTAACTTGTCAAATTCTAGTTGGATCCTGATTCCATCATTTGTTGTGTAGACTTTCCCTCCCAGAATAGTGTCATCAGAAAATATGATAAGCATGCCTTTATCCAAGTCATTGATAAAAATGTTTTTATATGTCCAAGCTGAGATTCCTGGGACATTCCACTGGAGACGTCTTTCTTAGTTGCTGTTGAATCATTAATGATTACTTTTTGGATACAGCCACTCAACCAATTTAGAATCCATCCTGATATCCATTATCCTGATGTCCACAAGAGGAGCTTAAAATACTTTATCAAAGGTTTTGCAGACTCCAGATAAAATCACATATAAAATAAAATCTACTACCAATTCAGTAATCTTTCAAAAATAAAAAGCAGTTTAGTCTGACATGCCCTATTCTGTTTGAAGTTAGGTTAGCTTTTTCTGATCTGTACTTATTTTCCAAATGTTTACATTCATTTCTTTAAGTCTATGTGCTGTAGTGTTGTATCAGATAATTGGTATAGTCACATACTAGCTTTGTGATCTTGGATAAGTCATTTAACCACTGAGTTTCACTTTCCTCTATATAATTAGGATATTTATTAGTAACTGCTTCTCGGGGATATTTTGAAGATTAAATGAAATAAAATGTATAAAGCACTTTGTAAACCTTAAAATAATTTATAAATAGATCTGACTAATAATAATAATAATGATAATTATTGTTATTTCCAGGAATCAAAATCCAGCTCAACAACTTCTACAAACTCCATTCTCTTTCATTTTTTTATGGTTAGGAAATCATTGCTCTTCTCCCATACTGCCATGTCTCTCTTGTTCCCCGTAATCTTTAAGATATTATTGGCAATAGTGTATTCATCAGACTATTAGTTCTTGAAGGCTGTACTTTATCTGGGTCAGCTAGTTGCTGTTTTACTCTCAATTGCATTATTTAATAACTCTCTAGTAGCCACTTGCTGTCATTTTCGAGCCACAGACCATTTTCTTTTTGGTAAAGAAAAGAGGAGAAAACCAGGAACTGAGCAGCTTTGCTTTCTCTTTGTGTTAGTTATCATAGAACATCTGTCATTAAATGTCTCTCCTTTGATCCTTATGTCCCCAATATATCTAACAAAACAAAACAACATCTGCTTATATCCCTTAAATTTCTCTAATAGCCTCACCTTATTTTGAGCTTTAGCACTACTGGTACTATACATTTGTATACATTCTCTGTTTATTCACTCTTCCTTTGATACTCTTAGAAGGTCTATTAAAAATCTAAATTGATAGTACTAGAGACTTACTCTCTTTAGACTTGAGATAAAGAGGGAACAAAATACATAATTAGAAGGACAAAAATCTTCTTAATGCACAGAGAAACAGGAGAGAAGTGGGTAGGATAAGGAGGGATTAGGATCCCCCTGAGGGGACTGAGGGAATAAAAGAAGGAAGTGCAGGTTAAGAGAAAGGAGGGCATAGAGATGAGCAATGGGAGGGAAGGGAAGAAACCTAGAGGGGAGTATGGATCAAGAGATGTGGGTAAGGTAAAGGCATAGGGAGGCACTCAGGAAAAGATAGGTGAGGCATTTTTAGAAACCATATCAAGAAGTAGGAGGGAATGTCTGTGGGGATGAAGAAGAGATTTGGAAAGGGGAATCGAATAAGAATTAAAAGATAAGGGGAAGAAACAAGGGAGAAACCAAAATTTGGACCTAGTAGGTTAAGGGAAGAGGATAGAGGGGGGTTTCTGGGCAGAGGTGTGAATTGGAGAGGTTTTGGTCAAATGAATTTGGACATCTGAAGAGGGATATGGCACAAAGAAAGGGAGAGTGGGACAAATAATGAAGAGGAACAGAGGAAATGGAACTAAATGGGACGGAAAATGAATAGCAGAAAGGATTAGAAATAAAGACCTAATAATGTGTTGTTTACAAGAAATACACTGAAAATGAACAACACCTACAGAGTGAAGATGAGGCCTGGAGGAGACTGAACTATGCCTCAACTAATCCAGAGGAAGCAAGGGCAGTAGTCATTATCTCTCAGAGAGTTGGGGCTAAAATGGATATAATTGAGAATAAATGAATAGGATAACTATATTTCATTGGGAGGGTTCTATAGATAATGAATCATAATCAATATGAGACTGGAGATAACAAAATAATAATAGCAGGGGACCTAAATTTTCCCTCTCAGAATTAGAGAAATCTAACCAAGAAAGAAGTTAAAGAGATGAATAGAACCTTAGATGAGTTAAATATGACTAATATATGGAGTACTTTCCCCACCTAGATGAAGCTTGTAGTAGTTCCAAGTTTGAGCATGCATATAATCCACTTTTTTGTGGGACAACAAAGGTTTAGATAGCATAAATATTCTGCAAAAGACTTACTTTAACATTTTATGGAGAAAATTCTGCATTGGAAGAAAAGTGTCATTGGGTATGACCAGGCTCAAAAGACTTGGTTTTGGAAAATGCATGGTCCTGGTAATAGACTATGCTTGCTGCTTAAGGACCAATCTAGTTAAATATGGCCCTGGTAATGTATGTTAATTGAGAAACAGAGGGGTTAAGTTGATCAAATTAAATGCTGATAGGAATATGGAGAAACAGGCTTACTATTACATTTCTAGAGCAGCTGTGAATTGTCTTTTAGAAAATAAGATGAAAATACACAATAAGAGCTATAAAACTGTTCATGTTCATTGATATTGGGATGTCATTACTAGGATTAAGCCCTAAGGTCATTATTGAAAGGATAAAAAGCTGTGTATGCATGTATGAAAATATACATAGAAGTTTTGTTTGCAATGACAAAATGATTGGAAATAAAAGAAATGCAATGATTGGAAGAAATGGCTGAATAGATTGTGGTATTTGAATGTAATGGATTGTATTGTTATTAGAAATGACAAATTGAAAATATAAAAAAAGAATATATGAAGAGTTGAATAGAGAAGAAAAAGAATAAGAATAATATGTACTATTATTATATTTTAAAATAGTCACAAAATTGAGAGAAAACAATATCAAAGTAAAACAAATCCAAAGGGAATTCAAAAGCAAGAGGATGTCTATATTAGTTTACATATATAATTTACATATTTTCAGCAAATCATAAACAATGTAAAGTTTGTGGGTTTGCACATAATTTTTAATGCATTTAATTAAATGATTATTTTTGGTTGGCGGTGGTGGTTACAGAATACATTAAAAATTTATTTTAAATCTAAATTGGTTTTTGACCCCTCTGTAAACATATCATTGGACAAATCCTCCTTTCTTCTTCATTGGAAATGTTTCTCTTTGTCTTCAAAATGTCATTCTTTAGAGTTCCCCTTCCTACCTTTGTTAACTTCTATGCAATTTGAGTTTGAGATCTTACGTATCTTTTCTCATTATCCTTTGAACTTTTCACTATAATATGAATATTTTTTCCAGTAATATTTTCCCCCAATTACATGTCATAACAATTTTTACATTTGTTTTTCATTTGTTTTGAGCTCCAAATTCCCCTTCTCCTCTCTCTTCTCCCTGGCATGTTAAGCATTTGGGTATGTCATACATTTGCATACTTATTTCCATACTTGTCATGTTTTGCAAGACAAAAAACACTTGGAGAAAATAAATTTTAAGAGGACATGCTTTGATCTGTATTGTGGCTCCATTAGTTCTTTTTCTAGCAATGGATATCATTTTTTATCATGAAACCTATGGAGTTGTGTTACAAGGGAATCACTTTAAAAGACTGATATATATTAATTTAAGGTCGCCAAGGAATCAGCTATGTAATTCCTAAATGAAAAACTCAAGTCAGCCGTCAGCCTTTTTTGGAGTTTAATTACAATAGGAGTAAGAAAGGAATTAGAGATAGAGAGAGAGAAAGGGGAGAGAAGGGAATAGGGCTTAAATACCCCTTCTGTTTAGGCTGGGCCAAAAGGCCCAAGCCCTTAGATAGCTGGGGCAAAGAAAAGAGATCTGTCCCTATTACTCACGTGTCCAAAATGGAGAAACAGTCTCAGAGGCCCCCACCTTCCTTCCTTCAGAGCAAGCTTCCCCAGAGCCCAGGAACCACACCGACCAAAAACTCTACCCCCTCCAGTCTCCAGAGCCTCCTATCTTTAAGGAAACCATCCAAGTTGCCTCCCCTCAGTCCTCACATCTACCAATCACTCTTCATCAATTTCCCTGTCAATGGAGGCTCTTGCTTAACCCAGGACCGCCCAGAGGTTTCTGGCTTTTGCACATGTCTATTGAAGGTCATATTTTTCAAATGATTAAATCTTTACTCCTTTGTTACAGCCCTTTCTAAATCCTGTTAACTTGAGTATGGTAGAGATTGGAATAATTAAATTTTGATCTAGGCTGCAGCCCTTACTCAATCCTATTAGGACTGAATAGGGTGGAGATTTATTCCAAGTATCTCTATTGTATCAATTCTAAAATCAAATCATGACTCAAAGAAATTCCTGTTCTATGCTTAAGCATAGGTCAAAGTCCTTTCCATTGTTCAGCAAAGGGTCTCTGTCCTAAAGTAATCTTAACAAGGGAAGAGAAAGAACCTCCCATGCCAATGGGGTTCCCATTCCAATAGACTATCAGTAAGAAATTTTCCAAGTATGAAATATCCCAATGGTGAAATTTCCAACATTTATAAGTCTAAGGAATTTTGAGGTTTACAGTTGTCTTGGATCCTTGCATTGCTGATAATAAGTCATTCACAGTCAATCATCATACAATAGTGCCGTTACTGTGTACAATGTTCTGATTTTGCTCACTTCACTTTGCATCAGTTTGTACAAGTCTTTCCAATTTTTTCTTAAAACATAATTTCTTATAGTAAAATTGTATTCCATTACAATCATTTACCGTGACTTGTTTAGCCATTCTCTATTGATGGACATCCTTTCAGTTTTCAATTCCTTGCCACAACAGAGATGCTATAAATATTTTTGTACAAATAGATTCTTTTTCCTTAAAATAATCTTTTTAGAATATGGACCTACTACTGGTATTGCTGGATCAAAGCCCTTTGGGAATAGTTCCAAATTCTTCTCTGGAAGGGTTGAATCCTTCCACATTGCCACTAGTAGTGAATTAGTGTTGCTATTTTCCCATATTCCCTTCAACATTTATCATTTTCCTTTTCTGTCATATTAGTCAATCTAATAGGTGTGAGGTGGTATCTGAAAATTGTTTTAAATTGCATTTCTCTAATAAAAAGTGATTTGGAAGCGTATGTAGGTGGATAGAGAGCCAGGGATAGAAATGGGAGCTCCTGGATTAAAGTCTGATCTCAGACACTTCCTAGATACATGACCCTGAGAAAGTCACTTAATCCCACTTACTTAGCCCTTACCACTCTTCTGCCTTGGAACTGATACTTTGTATTAATTCTAAGACTGAAAGTAGGGTTTAAAAAAGTGATCTGGGATATTTTTTCATGACTATAGATATGATTTCTTTATCTGAACACTTCCTACTCATATGCTTTGATGATTTCTCAATAGAGGAATGACTTGTTATCTTTATAAATCTGACTATAACATCTTTTCCCCACTTTTTTTCCCCTTATACTCTTGGTTGCATTTGTTTTGTTTGTGCAAAAAAAAATTTAACTTAATGCAATAAAAATTGTCTATTCTATATCTTATAATGCATACTATCTCTTGTTTGGTCATATATTCTTTCTTTGTCCATAGATCTGACAGGTAAATTATTCCATTCTCCCCCTGATTTGCTTATGGTTTCACCAGCTACATAGAAATCTTGTATCCATTTTAACTCTATTGTGATTTATGGTGTCAGTCTATATTCAGGTTCTGCTATACTGTTTTCCAATTTTCCCAGCAGTTTTTGTCAAATATTGATTTCTTGTCCCCAAAGCTTGGAACTTTGGGTTTTTCAGACAATAGACTAATATGTTCATTTACTACTATGTACTGTGTATCTAAACTGTTCCATAAATCCACTACTCTCTTTCTTAGCCAGTAGTGTATTGTTTTGATGATTACTACTTTATAATACAGTTTGAGATCTGAGAAAGCTAGAACACCACATTTTCACCCATTAATTCCCTTGATATTCTGTGTTCTTCCAGATGAATTTTGTTATTACTTTTTCTAGCTGTATGAAATAATTTTGGGGATGGTTTGATTGGCATGATACTAAATAAGTAAATTAATTTGTATAGAATTGTCATTTCTATTATGTTGACTTGGTTTATGGATGAGCAACTAATGTTTTTCCAATTGTCTAGATATGATTTTATTTGTATGAAAAGTGTTTTGTAATTTCATTCATGTAGTTCTTCGGTTTATCTTGGCAGGTAAACCCATGGGTATTTTCTATTGTCTACAGGTGTTTTAAATGGAATTTATTTTCCACCTCTGGCTCCTAGACTTTGTTGGTAATATGATAGAAATGCCAACATGTGTATTGTATTTTACATCCTGCAATTATGCTAACCTTGCTAATTATTTTGATTACTTTTTTCAGTTGATTCTCTAAGTATACCATTATAGTATTTGCAGAGTGACAGCTTTATTTTCTCGTTGCCTATTCTAATTCTTTCCATTTTTATTCACTTGTTGCTATAGCTGTATAATATTCTAACAATTGCTAACAATTCTAGTACAGTAATGAATAATAGTGGTGATAATGGGCATCCTTGCATCACCCTGATCTTATTGGGAAGGCTTCTAACTTATCTCCATCACAAACAAGGAGGCTAACTGATGGTTTTAGATAGATGCTACTTATCTTTTAAAGAAGTCTCCACATATTCCTATACTCTCTAGTGTTTTTTTTTAAACCCTTACCTTCTGTCTTGGAGTCAATACTGTGTATTGGCTCCAAGGCAGAAGAGTGGTAAGGGCTAGGCAATGGGGGTCAAGTGACTTGCCCAGGGTCACACAGCTGGGAAGTGTCTGAGGCCAGATTTGAACCTAGGACCTCCCATCTCTAGGTCTGGCTCTCAATCCACTGAGCTACCCAGCTGCCCCCTCTCTAGTGTTTTTAATAGGAATGGATGTTGTATTTTGTCAAAAGCCTTTTATGCATCTATTGACTTAATTGTACAATCTGTGGGCTTTGTTATTGATATGGTCAATTGTGCTGATAATTACCCTAATATTGAACCAGCCCTGCATTACTACTATAAAAAAACAACAACAACAACTCCTGGTTATAGTGTATGACCTTTGGATTATTTTGCTATAAACTCCTTGCTAGTATTTTATTTAAAATTTTTGCATCAATATACATTAAGGAAATTGGCATGCAGTTTTCTTTCTCTGTTTTTGTTCTTTCTGGTTTATATATGTAAATCATATTTGTGTCATAAAAGGAATTTGGTGGGACTTTACCTATTTCCCCAAATAGTTTATAAAATGTTGAGATTAATTATTTTTAAATATTTGGTAGAATTAACTTATGGATCAATCTGGCCTTGGGAATTTTTTTTCTTAGGAAGTTCATTGATGGATTGTTCAATTTCTTTTTCTGAGATGAAACTATTTAAGTATTCTATTTCCTCTCCTGTTAATCTTGACAATTTACATTTTATAAATATTCATTTATTTCACTTAGATTATGAGATTTATTGGCATATAATTGGGAAACAGAGCTTCTAAAAATTGCATTTATTTTGTCTTAAAGGCAAGTTCTCCTTTTTCATTTTTCACACTGGCAATTTGGTTTTCTCATTTCTTTTTAAGATCAAATTAACCAATGGTTTTTTCCTTTTTTAAAAATAAACGAAACCTCAATCTTATTATTAATTCAATGGTTTTCTTACTTTCAATTTTATTAATCTCTGCCTTGATTTTCAGGATTTCCAATTGAATATTTAATTGGGGATTTTGGATTTGTTCTAATCAGTTACCTAATTCATTGATCTACTCTTTACTTTATGGATATAAGATTTAGAGATATACATTTTCCCTTAAGTACAATTTTGGCTGTATCCTATAAGTACTGGTATATTGTTTCATTGTTGCAATTCTCTTTAATGAAATTATTTATTGTTTCTATTATTTGTTCTTTGACCATCTGATTCATTAGGATTAGATTTTTTAATTTCCAATTAATTTTATCCAATATTTCCTCAGCTCTTTATTGTATGTAATTTTATTGAATTATGGTCTGAAAATAGTGTATTTCATATTTCAGCATTTTTGTACTTGATTGTGAACGGGTTTTTTTTCCATCTTAATAAATGGCCAGTTTTTGTAAGTTTCATATATTAACATTTACACCTTCTTTTCTATTTGGTCAATTCTACTTTTTAAAGAATTGCTTTCCAAATCAAAAAACTTGAGAATGAACAAATTAAAAAACCCCAGAAGAAAACCAAACTAGAGATCCTAAAAATTAAGGGAGAAATTAATAAAATTGAAAGTGATAGAACCATTGAACTAATAAACAAGACTAGAAGCTGGTACTTTGAAAAAACAGACAAAATAGACAAAGTACTGGTCAGTCAAATTAAAAACGGGAAAGAATAAAGGCAAATTAACAGCATCAAGGATGAAAAAGGGGATCTCACCTCCAATGAAGAGGAAATTAAGGAAATCATTAAAAACTACTTTGCCCAACTATATGGCAATAAATATACCAACCTAGGTGATATGGATGAATAGTTACAAAAATATAAATTGCCTAGACTAACAGAAGAAGAAATAGATTTCCTAAATAATCCCATATCAGAAAAAGAAATCCAACAGGCCATCAAAGAACTTCCTAAGAAAAAATACCCAGGGCCTGATAGATTTACCAGTGAATTCTATCAAACATTCAAAGAACAGCTAACCCCAATATTATACAAAATATTTGACATAATAAGCAAAGAGGGAGTTCTACCAAATTCCTTTTATGACACAAACATGGTACTGATTCCAAAGCCAGGCAAGTCAAAAACAGAGAAAGAAAATTGTAGACCAATCTCCCTAATGAATATAGAGGCAAAAATCTTAAATAGGAACTAGCAAAAAGACTCCAGCAAGTGATCAGAAGAGTCATTCACCATGATCAAGTAGGATTTATACCAGGGATGCAGGGCTGGTTCAATATTAGGAAAACCATCCACATAATTGACCACAGCAACAAGCAAACCAACAAAAATCACATGATTATTTCAATAGATGCAGAAAAAGCCTTTGATAAAATACAACACCCATTCCTATTAAAAACACTAGAAAGCATAGGAATAGAAGGGTCATTCCTAAAAAAATAAACAGTATATATCTAAAACCATCAATTAATATCATCTGTAATAGGGATAAACTAAATCCATTCCCATTAAATCAGGAGTGAAACAAGGATGCCCATTATCACCTCTATTATTTGACATTGTACTAGAAACACTAGCAGTAGCAATTAGAGAAGAAAAAGAAATTGAAGGCATTAAAATAGCGAAAGAGGAGACTAAGTTATCACTCTTTGCGGATGATATGATGGTCTACTTAAAGAATCCTAGAGACTCAACCAAAAAGCTAATCAAAATAATCAACAACTTTAGCAAAGTTGCAGGATACAAAATAAACCCACATAAGTCATCAGCATTTCTATATACTTCCAACTCAGCTCAGCAGCAAGAACTAGAAAGAGAAATCCCATTCAAAATCACCTTAGACAAAATAAATACTTAGGAATCTATCTCCCGAAGCAAACACAGGAACTATATGAATACAACTACAAAACACTCTCCACACAACTAAAACTAGACTTGAGCAATTGGAAAAACGTAAACTGCTCATGGGTAGGACAAGCCAATACAATAAAAATGACCATCCTACCCAAACTTATTTATTTATTTAGTGCCATAACCATTGAACTTCCAAATAACTTCTTTGCTGAATTAGAAAAAACCATAACAAAGTTCATTTGGAAGAACAAAGGAGCAAGGATATCCAGGGAAATAATGAAAAAAAAAATACAAAGGAAGGGGGCCTTGCAGTCCCAGATCTCAGACTATATTATAAAGCAGTGGTCATCAAAACAATCTGGTACTGGCTAAGAGACAGAAAGGAGGATCAGTGGAATAGACTTGGGATAAGTGACCTCAGCAAGACAGTATATGACAAACCCAAAGATCCCAGCTTTTGGGACAAAAATCCACTATTTGATAAAAACTGCTGGGAAAATTGGAGGACAGTGTGGGGAAGATTAGGTTTAGATCAATACCTCATACCCTACACCAACATAAATTCAAAATGGGTGATGACTTGAACATAAAGAAGGAAACTATAAGAAAATTAGGTGAACACAGAATAGTATACATGTCAGACCTTTGGGAAGGGAAAGATTTTAAAACTAAGCAAGACTTAGAAAGAGTCACCAAATGCAAAATAAATAATTTTGAATACATCAAATTAAAAAGTTTTTGTACAAACAAAACCAATATAACTAAAATCATAAGAGAAGCAACAAATTGGGAAACAATCTTCATAAAAACCTCTGATAAAGGTCTAATTACTCAAATTTACAAAGAGCTAAATCAATTGTACATTAAATCAAGCCATTCTCCAATTGATAAATGGGCAAGGGACATGAACAGGCAGTTCTCAGCCAAAGAAATCAAAACTATTAATAAGCACATGAAAAAGTGCTCTACATCTCTTATAATCAGAGAGATGCAAATCCAAACAACTCTGAGGTATCACCTCACACCTAGCAGATTGGCTAACCTGACAGCTATGGAAATTAATGAATGCTGGAGGGGATGTGGCAAAGTGGGGACACTAATTCATTGCTGGTGGTGTTGTGAATTCATCCAACCATTCTGGAGGGTAATTTGGAACTATGCCCAAAGGGCGATAAAAGGCTGTCTGCCCTTTGATCCAGCCATAGCACTGCTGGGTTTGTACCCCAAGGAGATAATAAGGAAAAAGACATGTACAAGAATATTTATAGCTGCACTCTTTGTGGTGGCCAAAAATTGGAAAATGAGGGGATGCCCATCAATTGGGGAATGGCTGAACAAATTGTGGTATATTTTGGTGATGGAATACTATTGTGCTAAAATAATAATAGAATAAAAGAATCATAAAGTGGAGGAATTCCATGGAGACTGGAACAACCTCCAGGAAGTGATGCAGAGCGAAAGGAGAAGAACCAGGAGAACATCGTACACAGAGACTGATACACTGTGGTACAATCAAATGTAATGGACTTCTCCATTAGGGTCAATGCAATGTCCCAGAACAACTTGCAGGGATCTAAAAAACAGTATCCACAAGCAGAGGATAAACTGTGGGAGTAAAAACACCGAGGAAAAGCAATTGCTTGACTACAGGGGTGGAGTGGATATGACTGAGAAGAGACTCTAAATGAACACTCTAATGCAAATACCAACAACATTGAAATGGGTTCGAATCAAGAACACATGTGATACCCAGTGGAATCATGTGTCAGCTATGGGAGAGGTGGGGGGGGAGGGAAGAAAAGAAAATGATCTTTGTTTCCAATGAACAATGTATGGAAATGACCAAATAAAAAAATGTTTAATAAAAAAAAACCAAACATTGTTTTCTTCATTTTTTTTAGTCTCCCTTTCCATTTGGTCAATGTTGTTTTTTTAGGGAGTTCTTTTCTTCAGAATTCCTCCCCCCACCCTACCATGTTTGGGGTTTTCTCTACCTAGCCATTGACTCATTTTTTTCAGATTCTCTTGCATCTGTCTCATTTCTTTCCCCATTTTTTAATTCTACCTTTCTCATTTGATTTTTTAAATCCTTTTTTTAGCTCTTCTTGGAGTTCTTTTTTCTTTGGTCTGTCACCATTTCACATTTTCCTTTGGGGTCTCAGACATCTATTTTGACATTATTATCCTCTTTTAGGTGTTTGTGTTTTGATCTTTCCTGCCTCTATAGAAACTTTTTATGATCATGTTTTTTTCTTTGTCTTTTGCTCATTTTCCCAGCCTATTTCTTGGATGAGGAGGGATACTGTACCCAGCTTATTATGCTGAGGCCTACTCTAATATATAGAGGTGGCCCAACTGCCTGCAGCTCTTTTCTGGGGGCTGGAGTCATGGGGCCATGGATGCCATACTGGGGGAGGGCTTGCTAGGGTGCTCTCTTTGCTGAATTGTGGTCCCCTATTACACCAGGGATATGGATCTTTCTTGTTGATCTTTTACATTGCCTTGGCCTGGAAAATTATTTCATTTTGTCTTTTCATTGATTCTTCTGCTCCAGAATGCATTTTGAGTATATTTTTTAGTTATTTGGAGTTGAGTTTGGAAGTGCTCTGTAAATTCCTTCCTTAATCTTCCATTTTGACTCTGGAAGCTCTGGAAGAGACCATATCTCAAATATCTATAATATCCCCCCATTTTATGGCATAACTTTTTGCATGGACTAAGGATCTGTTATTCATCCAATCATTCTAAAAAAATTTTGTTGCTATTGTAAATCTTGAAATGTCTCAGACTTGTGAATGTTAAAAATGTCCACATTGAGGAATCCTCCATTGGAACAAATTCCCTAGTGGGAAACATTCCCCATTTTGATGTGAGAACTTGCCAGGATCAGAAATGGGAGGACCTCTACTCCACCCGTACTTAAGACTGCTTTAGGGGAGAAAACTCCTTGCTAAACAATGAAAGTACTTGGACCCATGCTTATAATAAGGCCAGGAGTTCTTTGAGCCATGCCCGTTTTTTAGAATTGATACAATGAGATGCTAGGTACCTAAAAGGGTCCAGCAAGTTTTCTCTTAATGAGATTAGTTGACTCAGCTGTGTTTTCACTGGTTCAGACTTACTGAGGAGATTAGTCGACTTAGCAGGAAGTCAGATGGGCAGTCCTTTGGAAAACGTCTACAGTGATTGGTAGATATAAGGACTTAGTGGAGTTTGACATAGGAGAAAAAACCCTATATAAGAAAAAGCAGAATCTCTTGAGAAAAAAGAATCCTTTTGGAGGATCTCTGGTGAGGATCGCTTGGGAAGAATCTCTTGAGAGAGGCTCTGGAGAAGGGAAGCTGTTGGAGGACAATCTCTAAGGAGGTCTCACTGGAGCTCCTCTGAGGGGACTCTGTCCCTCTGGAGGCTCAGGAGAGAGGTCCTTTGGAACAGTCTCTGGCTGAAAGGCTCTTTAAGGAGGACTGGCTGGAACTCTCTCTGGTAAAGTCAGCTGAGATGGAGCTGGCCTGGTGTCACTAGAATCCTGGTTTAGGCAGACCTTGTGGTGAGTGTTAAAAGACTGACTGACTGATCTCTCTCTCTTAAGACTCAGGTCTAGGCCATGTTGGCTTAAAGCCCTTAATACTTATTTCCTTTTTCTCTCTTTCTCTCTTTTCTTTAATTCCACATTTGTGTTAATTAAAATCGTTATAAAACCCAGTTGACTTGGGTATTTGAATAATTGGGAATATTTCCCCGGCGACCACCTTATATTTGATTTAAAAACCAAGACACTGTAGTGAAACATATTTTCTGCGGTCAAATTTACACACCCTCTCTTATATCTATCACAATTTATATCTTCCACCATTTTAACTCACTACGGTTTACAACATCACTCTTTTAACTGTTACAGTTTAAGGCCACCAACCATTTTAAATCTAACACTATGTAAGTTGTATGTGGTTAATAGCACTATTAGGAATAGTAGGATTCCTTCTCTGTACTTACAGAATGTAGGCAGATAGGGAAATAAAATTGAGGATGCTTCAACTTAGACAACTGGTGATCATGTACAGACCTATCTGGTCCTAATTTTCTTTTCTGTTCTCTTTAAGCATTTCATTCTTATGCCATGGCACCCAGACAAAGGAACAGAAACTCTTAAAAAAATAGCATGGCATTGGAGATGGTAGAGGGAAAAAATGGCAGTTCTATAGAACAAGAGACAGTGTCAGGCCTGAAGTCAAGAAGACTCATCTTCATTAGTTCAAATCTGGCTGCAGATACTTACTAGCTGTGTGTCAAGTAGGTTAACTCTGTTGACCTCAGTTTCCTCATCTATAAAATGAGCTGGAGAAGAAAATGGCAAACCACTGTCTTTGCACATGCAAAATGGCATCACAAAGACTTAAACATGATTGAAATGCCTGAACAACAATAAGAACAAGAGGGAAAAATCTCTCAAGACTAAAAAGTTCTAAAATATCCCACTAATGTTTATAGTTAGTTTTTTCATTTGCTGAGAGGTATTTATACTGAACAGTATTAATCACATACCAGCAAATGATAATGAGTAAAATTTTACATGAGCACAATAAAGAAAGGGCAACTCCTAGTTGTAATCACAGGGTTTGGGGGAGGTCAATAAGTATGTGAGTTCTAATGGGAAGCCAGTTATTTCCCATTGTTTTCTTCCTTAGCTCTTCCTGCTTTCACATGGACTTCTAATGTCCCTCCTCACTCTAAATCTATGATCCTATGATTTGGATATTATGCAATCACATAAATATAGCAAACAGGCAGACAGTCATGGAAGTATGTGTCAACAGCAGTACCCATCAGTTGTTGGTAGGCAGCTACAAATCAAATTTCTTTTTCTTTTCTTAGAAGGAACAGTCCCTAAAAGAAGTCCTACTTGAACTTGCAATCTCTTGCTCAAGGGTGATACTTTTAAGAAAGCCTAAATGTACCTAAAGCAGCAATCTGGAGAAGATAAAACTTTTACATATTGTGAAAGGAAAGGAAAGCCAACAAGCTGATCTGGGCTTCCCAGCCATCCATCAAGGCTCCTTAAACTATTTAGCCATTATCTAATATATAGTCCTAAAAAGTGTCTGACATGGCCAAGGTGTGGCATAGTTCATGAAAATAACTTGTATTTGACAACAAAAGCACGGTTGACTCCAATGATTTTCCCCCCTTTGGGTGCTGGTGATTACAGATTTTTCCAATGGTTCTGAATGTACCTTCCTAGTGTTACCAGTCTTCTTGAAACAGCAGAGTTCACATTACCCAGATCAGTGGTACTCAAAGGAACATGCCATCCTCTGTCGTGGGTGGGCTTGGGGAGCAAGTGAAAATATTTGCTAAATCTGGAGGGATTCTATGATGCTCTCTAACCACAAATATGTGTTTTCAAAAGTCATTTTGGAAAGACAGAACTTTTTCTTTTTCCCCTTTTTCTCCTAACAAGCTTCCCTCACTGTTGAGTGGAGCTGAATTGAAAACACGTGGGAGCTTCAATTTATTTGAAGTCTTTGTAGCTGAAAGATTTCCACTGGACCGAGGACATTAAACCTATGCAAAGACAGAGATTCAGTAGGTGTGAACAGCTGTCAAGAGGAAGTCATCATCAATTTGGATTGTATAATATCCAACAAGTTCTCACTATGGCAAGAAATGGACTTTCCCTTGGCATGATCCTTTGCTAGTAACATAATATAACCAGAGGTCTGGGGTGGGGGGAGCTCTTGTTTTCATTTAAATCGGGGTCTTCAGCTCCCAAATTGTGATGATATCTCCATTTTTCAGGTTTCAGTTTAATGATGTGTCTCAAGGATTTCCTTACCTATACGACTATCTCGATTTTCCTTTTCTCTAAATATGTATTTTGTAAACTTATGCCCTTGACAGTCAATATACATCATATGTTCCCACTGCCTTCCTAATACAAATAGCTGATTCACTCCAAAGAAAACTCCTGAAGTGTTTCTGGTGCCCCCCTCACACTCCCATTGCTTTCTATCAAGTCTCTATCTATTCTGTGCCTGCTTGTCTGTACAAATCTTGTTTCCTCTCCTTATCTGTGTATTCCCAGCACTTATCACAGTGCCTGGAACAGAGCAGGCACTTATTAAATGCTAAAAGAATGGACTAGAATAAAAAACCTAAACCTCAATTCCTTTAGCCTCTAAGAAAGCATACTAGACTTCTTATTTACAAAGATAGGCTGCCCATTTACTTATAGATGGTAGGTATGGTTATCAGATCCAGTCTGCAGTAGCAGCTGTGGCTCATCAACCTTGGAGAGTGAAGGGGGTGGGAAGAGGAATTGTTTATTCCCAGGTTTGGCGTCCCTAAATCTCTGCAAACATAGTGCCCAAGGAGGATCATTAAACTCAGAAAGCTCTACCCTTTGATCCCATTCTTTTTGGATTCTGTCATTGCCCTGGGATGGCACACCTGGGAGTCACACCTGTTCCACGCTTAGTTTGAGTCTTAGAATAACTGTTGTTTCATGAACTGACTATCTAGTTAGCTAAAGTTGGTAGATCTCTAGTGATTCTGGCCACTGATGAACTCCCAGATGCTGTACATTTGTATTCTATTCATTGGTGGTCGTGGATATTCTTGCTGGTTGGTTTCTTGGATCTCTCTCTTAAATTCTGCTGATTGGCTCCACTGTCCTTCTGCTTCCTATTCAATAGTTACTTGAAAGAGACCAGCTGGTGGATATTCATAGATTGTTTTCTCCTCCTAGTTTAGTTCAAGACCTTTTTGATAAGATCTGAAAAACATCAGATAACTACAGTCTCACCAGTTCTTGTTAGGTGCAATCTTTCCCTGACAGGAGACTGCCATCTTACATTTTAAGCCATAGTTCAGAAGTCTGAATGCTACCCTGACACCATTTCTATATCACCCGTTCACTTCTAATGTTCTTCCGTGTTCTACATCCCTCCCCTTGGAAGGAGAAGAGTGATGGAGACAGCACTGGACTTGCCAAGAGCAATGCTTGGGTTCACATCCTGCCTCTGGTACTTTCTTGCTCTGTGACTCTTCGTGTCTTGTTTAACTTCTCTCATTCTTAGTTCCTCTTCTATAAAATGAGGGGGCTGGACTAGATGGCCCCAGGGGCTTCTTCTAGCTCTAACTCTATGATCCTATCATGAGCATGTTACTCATCTCTCTATTGTGACTTTCTTGCCTTAGACACTGACATCTTTAGTAATGTTTTATAGATGTCTTTTGGTAGCATATTTTGTGTCCACATGAACCACCAGACATGATTATTAGGATACAGAGACTGGAATATCACCTACAAGATGGGCCAGGAATAGATTGGGGAAACACCAAAAACATGGAAGAAGGACTTGAGTATAAGAGAAAAAGCAAAAAAAGGCCAAGGATGCCAACGTGGAATATTTATCTATGGCTAGAGGGTGGAAAAATATTGTGAATTTGTGCCCACACAAATCACTCAAAGTTTTCATCTGGTTTGACCATTTTGGGAAGTTGTATTACTTATTGGACATCAAGCTCTCTTGCCTTTTGTGGAAGAGGCATGAAGGAAGAGAGAATTTCATGCATGCAAAACAAAGTAAAGGACCTCAGCTATCAATCAAGAAAGAACATTTCAAATAGAATGTCTCCAGGAAAGACAGTTGGAGAATTAAGCCAGGCTGAAGGGGGAAGAAGCTCTGAACTGGACCCTTTAGCTTCTGTCCTAGGCTGAAGGACCCTTGGGGGGGTGGGGCTTATGGAGCTAGGCTGTGAAGAAATTAACTTTCGTTGGTGGATTAGAGTGTGAAGAACTGATTGTATATTTGAGATTTGAGTTTGAAGGAAGAAAGAAGATTAAACAGTTGTCCTCCCATCTCCCTGACAGATTCTTGTGTCACAGCTATGACAGGACTGACATTTCCTAAAATCCTCCTAACCCTCCTTATAGATTGGGGAAAACCTCATCTCTCTCACCTCATCTTCTATCCTTGTCCTCCCCAATAAACCTCCTTGCTTGAGAAAGAGAATAAGAGTATCTTCTCTAAACCTCACAGTTCACCTTTGAATTATTTAGAAGGAGGGGAGGGAAAGGGGGGCAGGAGGGCATGAGTGGAAAACTGGGAGGTGAAGGGTGGAGAGTAGGAAATATCTTGATCTATTAGCCATCAGTAGTGATCAATAGTCAACCCCAGAGTATCCCCTCCAGTAGTATTTCTCTATCTCTCAGAAGTATCTCTATCTCCACTACAATTAGGCACCCCCTAATAATATCCCTGATAGTAGTATCTCCATTACAACTAGACACCTGAGGTTTCCCCTAGTATCTCTCTAGTCAACCAGAGTATCTCAGTTATTACAACTAGAAACATCTCCCCAGGATCCTATTTCTAATATACTTTCAAGCCCTAAATCTCTCAGTTTTTGTTACCTGATCAACATCTGCCTTTTTTACACCTTCAGACAGGAGTCAACAACAAACTATTGACTGGTATCTTCTTCCTTTTACCTTTTCTGGATAATGTCTGATATTATAGTGATGTGAATCTGTAAAATCCTTCCTTGAAGGACCAGTGGCCATTTCCTCTTCAGAGATCCCACTCCCATCACTGTGGGGAAATCCTTATATGAGTTTATTAGCTCTGTGTGTTCCAGTGGTCCTTCTGTATCTCTTTCATGTGACATTCTTTCTGCCTTCCAACCTATGACACAGGTAAGTGTTCTCTTTTGTCCTCTTGGGATCCTTTTCCTTTGTTTTCACACAAAAGTCCTTTGGCCATCCCTCCCCCCCCAATTCATTCCTGGCCAATCGAATATGTGATTTTCCAGTCTCCAATTGTAAATTTGTCAAATGGGAAAAATTTCACATTGGTCTCCCCTGGAAATAATGTGATGTAAATAATTTCCTTTTTTTTTTTGGTATCAGGTGTTGGGTTTTCTAATGATATGATACAGCTGTATTATGGAAATATTCATTTTCAAGGATTCTAGGAACAAACAATACTAATAATTGGGCAAGTGCTGTCATGTCAATTTTGTCACGATGCTTAGAAAGGTTAATGGTTGTTTTCAGAATGTCTCATTAGAGAGAATTCCTAAGTTCTGTAGCTTTTGTTTTGCTGTAAGGAGAGAAGATAATTCTGCCGTGTGGTGTTTTTTGACTACCTTGGAGCCTGGTGCTTTGCCATCTATGGTCTTTCCTAGGACAAGACTGTACCTCCTTTCTTCTCTCCTCATTCCTGCCCAAATCCAGCTACCCATATTCCTATTTCTTGGCCTACAAGGCCTCCTTTGGTGCCAACCTACCCAGGAATAAAATTTCTGCCATTTCTCCCTTTTCTCTTCCCCCATCTCCTCTGATTCTGGGTGTAGGCACAGTATCTCTGCCTCATTCCCAGATTCTGGTCCTTGGAGGTGGCCATCCTGGGCCTCAGAGGATGCATGACTGCCTGCCCTGAGGGAGGGCCTCATCATAGCTCTCCTTCATAGTCTCCCCAACCACTCATATTCTACTGGGATTTATTCCTCAAGGGTTCACCTAGCCCAGCCCCGTATCCATTCCCTGGGCCAGGCTTTCTGAAACTCCACCTGTTCTTCCTGGCCTCTCCTTCAAGCTCATCCCCCTCCACCCAAGCCCCACAATAGCCCACATGGCCGTCCTTATCTCATCCACTCCTTACCACTGTCAGTGACTGTTTTTCCTAGGTTGAGCTAATAAACCATTCCTAAACAATCCAGGGACAAAGCAGTCATTAGTTTAATTGGGCCTCAGCTCAAGCTACCACCTGCCATGCAGGCCTTAATTACAACTTTCACCACAGGGCTTCTTTCTTCTAATTCTGTGGCAATGATGTGTTACCCATTGCTCAGGCACCAAGACTGCCACTGTTTTATTAGGCCCTTTTTTCCTGGGAACTCTCATTTTCCCACAGAAGGAGCAGAGTGGTGCATATTCATTGGAGGAATGAAAGTAGGGCTGAAAAACTAAATACCCATCTCATCACCGACCTGAAGAGATGGGCCATTTCTGTTCATCTTCCTTTCAGGCCCTTTGGCAAAGCCTTGAAAACCTTTTACTTACTATTATTTTTTTCCCTTTTCTCTTTCTTTCTCTTCATTTCTTTTTCTTCTCTACTTTCTTCTTTTCCATTTCATGTTCCCTTCTTCCTTTGCCCCTTCTCTTTCCTTCCTTTCTTTTCCTTAAATAGATAGGAAAAGTAAATTGGTGAATTTTCTCACACGGTTCTGCCATGCTGCTGGTAGATGTTAGATCAATCTCCCAAATAAGGCATGTGCTTCCATAATTTTTTCTTTCTGAATGGTTTTAAGCATTGCATGATTTTTTCTTAAATTCTTTTTGGTTAGGATGACAATTTCTAATGCATTTGGCATCTGGTTTGTTATGGTCCAAATATGGCACCTATAGGCATCTATCTCATCACTCCTGACCTATATTTATGATTTGTGCACTTATAACTATATAAATATCTGGTTCTGTGGCTCCTCCTCTCCAGAAATCTTTGATCAAAAGCATAAGAGCTGGTGTGCTGATAGAGTGTTTTAGGATCTATTAATCCCTTTATAAAATTATTTCATCTAAGCTCATGGTAGATTAAGAATTGGACTTGAAGCCAAAAAAATGAGTTCAAGTCCCACTTCTGACACATACTGGCACCAGATTTTCAGTGTAATAGGCAACTCTCTAAGGCTACCAGCTTCAGTGAAAGTACCAACCTGCCTTGGCACAGGGATTTTCCTCCTCTAGGAATTCCCTATACCAGTGAAATCAGAGATACAATTGTAATCTCTGTCCTAATCTTTTTTTCTAGATAATTTGACTCAGATCAATTCACAAGCATTTTTAAATGCCTGCTCTGTTCAATGGACAAAACAAAGTCATCAATGCCCTTGAGAAGCTTATATATAATATATTTCATAACTCACAGACCTCTAACCAGTTGGTGTGGGAAATCCCAGCACCAGTATGGATAATAAATCCTTCTAGGACTTGGCAGTTCATCTTTATGTGTAACTATGTCTAACAAAACCCCAAATCATCACCTTGCACTTGATCTCGTGATGGTTCTCGGCATCTTAACTATTCTTCTGGTCTTTGGATGACAGATATAGATCATTGTTGGGCCAAGAACAATCTAGGCAGCAGTTTATATTGGCTGCCACTGCCATAGTTCTTTATGATCCACAGAGACACAGCCTGGAGAAGTTGCTAGAGTATTGACCTCCAAATAGGAAGACCTAGATTCAAGCCTGAGTTTTGGGGTGACTTCCTGTCTGGGTGACCCTGGGATAGTCACTGAACCTCTCAGTGGGCTAGGTGACTCTTGAAGACATGAAGTGGGGAAGAAGGTGTCAATCTGCAATGATATACGGAGTCTCCTGACTTGGGGATTCCCTCACCCAATGAAATCCCAGACCCAGTATATATCCTGATCTAGTCTTTTAGGGGTGAGGAGGGTAATGCAAGTATTATTATCTCCATGATACAGATGATCAAACCAAGAGAGAATTTGAGTAGAATTAGAGGACCATTGGATTAAGTGCTGGGTGGAATGTTTTAATCAACACCATCATTTTATAGATAAACAAACTAGAGAGAGAGAAAAAAAATCCCTCAGGTAATAAATAGCAGTCAAGAATTTCATCTTGGATCTTTTCACATCACCCCGTAGGCTCTCACTTTAAAATAAATTTAAATTAAGTATGTTTAACCTTAAATTAAGTTTACAGATGTATATGTGGGTAATACATACATGTATGCAAAGTACTGAAATTAAACCATTTAGTTCAAGGAAATAGCTATTTATGATATAACTCAGCAATGGAACACAGGTTTATGATTCAGTGTCAAGATCTGGGCTGAAAAACTCCAGTGAGAAAGCATGAAAGAAAACAAGAATATAGCCAATGTGACATGAAATAAGAATGGCATTGTCAATTCAGGAGTGGCTCCCCTCCCCATTTGCCAATTTTCAGTTCACTTCTGGAATTACAGTTATAATGAGAGTCCCCCCCCCCACCATAAGACACCCCCTCATGTCATCCTCCAGTCCCGATAATGTAATCTTTTACCTAAGGCATTATCTTAACAGTTTCTTGCCCTTCTAAGGTCAATGTCTTTTCTTATTCTTTAGTACTGCTGGAGTCAATCATGGAGAAAGGTGAGAAAACTGAAATAAAAATCTGAAATAAATCAGGAAATGTATACCAAATCCAGCCTCTGTTCTACTTCTTATCATCTCAGTATATTAGACCTTTAGTTTTCAGGCCCTTCTAAGATGCCCAACCCTATTTGGGGCTTTTAAGATGTCCCCATTTCTGAGACTAGATCTCATAGAAAGTCCTTTTCTTCCTCTGCTGCAGGCTACTGGGGCCATAGTCCCTTCATCTGAGAATAATAATGAAAAGCAAACATCGCCTGTTGTGAAGGCTACTTGAGACATTGATTGCTGAAGGATGGAGTCTTAACAGATTCCCAAGGATTCAGAATATCAAGAAAACCCAAGAGGAACATGCCATTTATATCCTCATCTCCACTCCTGGACTGGATCACCAGATACTCCAGAAAATGAATATTTCTTGAAGTGGAATGTGTGATTAAATCTCCAAGTAGAGTGAGTGGGGTATCATAATGCTTTGCGAGAACTTGAAGAGTTTAAATAGCTAGTGGAAAGGAAAATGGTTTTTCATAACATGAGGAGTTAGGATCTGAAGTGCTAAAATGGAATTGCAAAATGGAAACCTCTGAGTGACTTTCTAGACACATTTCCTAATGGAATCACAAATTACAGCTTAGAGAATTTGTGAACAGGGGGATGTGGTAGAAGTTTTAGGGAAAATAGAGAAAGATTGCAGCTGAACATATGCTATTTGGAATATACTGACAGCAATTTCTATAGAGAGGAAATTTGTAATGCATTTCCTAAACCTTAAAGCACTGTATGAGGATGAAGTCTTAGAGAGGCAGCATGGGGCATTAGATAGAGTGCTGGCCTTGAAATAAAGGAGACTTGGTTCAAACCCCACCTTGGACACTAACAAGCTATATAACCATGGATAAGCTATTTAATTTCTCCAAGTCTGTTTCCTTATAATACAATGGAGATTTTTAATGCCTGTAATATTTGTTACATAGAGGTATTATTTCTTAAGACAAATTTTTTTTGCTATCTTAAAAAAATATATATATATCACCAATTTTTCCCAAGTATCATCCATCCTGACGCTCCCAGAGAGGTATTCAATAAAATAAATAATAAATTTTAAAGGAAAGAAAGGAAAAAAGAGAGGGAATGGTTGAGGTTCAGGAAAATGTAGCAACAAATTGGAAAAATTTGAAAATATATGAGTGGACTGCCACCTCTGAAAGGAAGTCAATTGGGAGGATCTTCTCATGCTTCTTTCATGCCATACTTGTTCTTTGGTAATTTTGCAACATTCACATTTGATTATATTTTGTTTTTTCTTTCCATTGTGGTAGACATTGTCCATATTATCTTCATTGCTCTGCTTCCCTCATTCTGTATCACTTCACATAAGTATTTACATGATTCTCCTTATTCATCATATTTGCTATTTCTTAGAACATAGTAATTAATTATAAACCACAACTTGTTTAACTATTTCTCAATTGATGAGCATCTATTTTGCTTTTCATTTTTTGCTATCATAAAAAATGATGCTATAAATATTATGAAATAAATTGACATTTTCTTCTTATTCATGGCCTCTTTGGGGAATGAACCTAGTTGTGAAATCCCTACGTCAAAGGACATGGGACATTTTAGTCACTTATTTGTATAATTCCAAATTGTTTCCCCAAATAGTTGCATCAACAATTCACTAGTAATATGCTCATTTTCCCACAACCTATCTAGCATTGCCTATTTCCATCTTTTGATATCTTTACAATTTTTCAGATTTGTTTTGATTAGAATTCTATTCTTTCATATGGTTGGTAATTCTTTTGAGAAATATTCATTCCTATCTTTTGATCACTTATCTATTTGTGAATGGTTTTTTTAAAAATATTATCTATATCTATCTGAGTGTGTGTTTATTCTTGCTTATATATCTTGGATGGGGTGCATGGGGTGCTCAGGGAGCTAAAATGGAATTGCAAAATGGAAACCTCTGAGTGACTTTCTAGACACATTTCCTAATGGAATCACAAATTACAGCTTGGAGAATTTGTGAACAGGGGGATGTGGTAGAAGTTTTAGCGAAAATAGAGAAAGATTGCAGCTGAACATATGCTATTTGGAATATACTGACAGCAATTTCTATAGAGAGGAAATTTGTAATGCATTTCCTAAACCTTAAAGCACTGTATGAGGATGAAGTCTTAGAGAGGCAGCATGGGGCATTAGATAGAGTGCTGGCCTTGGAATAAAGGAGACTTGGTTCAAACCCCACCTTGGACACTAACAAGCTATATAACCATGGATAAGCTATTTAATTTCTCCAAGTCTGTTTCCTTATAATACAATGGAGATTTTTAATGCCTGTAATATTTGTTACATAGAGGTATTATTTCTTAAGACAAATTTTTTTTGCTATCTTAAAAAAAAATATATATATATATATATCACCAATTTTTCCCAAGTATCATCCATCCTGACGCTCCCAGAGAGGTATTCAATAAAATAAATAATAAATTTTAAAGGAAAGAAAGGAAAAAAGAGAGGGAATGGTTGAGGTTCAGGAAAATGTAGCAACAAATTGGAAAAATTTGAAAATATATGAGTGGACTGCCACCTCTGAAAGGAAGTCAATTGGGAGGATCTTCTCATGCTTCTTTCATGCCATACTTGTTCTTTGGTAATTTTGCAACATTCACATTTGATTATATTTTGTTTTTTCTTTCCATTGTGGTAGACATTGTCCATATTATCTTCATTGCTCTGCTTCCCTCATTCTGTATCACTTCACATAAGTATTTACATGATTCTCCTTATTCATCATATTTGCTATTTCTTAGAACATAGTAATTAATTATAAACCACAACTTGTTTAACTATTTCTCAATTGATGAGCATCTATTTTGCTTTTCATTTTTTGCTATCATAAAAAATGATGCTATAAATATTATGAAATAAATTGGCATTTTCTTCTTATTCATGGCCTCTTTGGGGAATGAACCTAGTTGTGAAATCCCTACGTCAAAGGACATGGGACATTTTAGTCACTTATTTGTATAATTCCAAATTGTTTCCCCAAATAGTTGCATCAACAATTCACTAGTAATATGCTCATTTTCCCACAACCTATCTAGCATTGCCTATTTCCATCTTTTGATATCTTTACAATTTTTCAGATTTGTTTTGATTAGAATTCTATTCTTTCATATGGTTGGTAATTCTTTTGAGAAATATTCATTCCTATCTTTTGATCACTTATCTATTTGTGAATGGTTTTTTAAAAAATATTATCTATATCTATCTGAGTGTGTGTTTATTCTTGCTTATATATCTTGGATGGGGTGCATGGGGTGCTCAGGGAGGGGTAATATTTCTGGTATGGAGGGCTTGTTGTGCCCTTCTAGGGCAGCTCTCCAGCCACTGACCCTCACCTGACACCCAGCTCTCACTTGTGGCTCCTAGTAGCTGCTAGCATGCAGCAGTGGCCACAGCCCGGGCAACAGCTTCGACAGGCCGGCTAAACCTTGTGAGGGTAGCCATCGGGTCGACGTCGACCCCTGGTGAACTAGGGCTTTGCTCACCCAGCATGCGAAGACTGCTTCGGCGGAACAGGCGGAAGAAACCAAAAAGAAGGTTCAACGGCTGAGATGGCGATGCAGCAAGGCACTGTGGAGTGCTTAGGGTGTGATGGAGCACAAAAGACAACATGGCCATCCAATGCAGCTGAGGAAGTCTCCAGGTGTAACGACTTTTCGTGCCAATGGACCTAGGCTTCCAACGCCGAGAGAGTGGGGCTGCTTCTGTGCATCGACTTTTCTACTTAAATCTTCATGCACAGGTGTCTTTGTGCACAAAAACGCACAAAGACAATCGTCATCCTCGGTTCGAGAGACAACCAACAATATCTTGGATAACAAATTGTTGTCAGAGAAATTTGTTACAAAGCTTTTTTCCCCCACTTTCAATCACTTTCCTTCTTATTCTAAGTCCATTAACTTTGTTTTCCAGCTTTTCAAATTTATATAATCAAATGTATCTACTTTACCTTTTGTTATTGTCTCTATATCTTTTTTGATTAAGAATATATATCCTACCCACGGAGCAGTGAAAGGTACATGATCTCCTCCTCCTGTATTTTCAATGATATGATCTTAACTATTTAGGTAGCATTTCTAGCCTGAATTTATTGTGGAACATAGTCTAATGTATTGAACTCAAACTAATTTCTGCCAGGTTGCTTTCCAGTTTCATAGCAGTTTTTTTTAATCAAATAGGTAGTTCTTTCCTAAGTAATTTGTTTTCTTGCTTATCAATTACTAGATTATTGAGTTTCATTGTTTCTGATTATTTTTTGTCTATTCTGTTCACATGAGTTACCTCTCTATTTTTAAACATTACCAGATAGTTTTGATGACTGCTGCTTTATGGTATATAGTTTGGAATCAGAAAGTGCTATTTCTCCTATGTCTGTATCTCTTCTCATTCTTTCCCTTGACAGTCTATATCTTTTATTTTTATAAATAAATTTTATTTTTTATAAAATTCTGTAAAATATCCCTCTAATAATCTGAACAGTGTAACACTAAATCTGTAAATTAACCTTGGTAGTATTGTCATTTTCAATAAACTGGCATAGCTCAGCCATAAGCCATGAGCCATAAGTATTCCTCCAACTATTTAAGATATTCTTTATTATTTTAAATGAGCCATCCAGTCAGTATTTGATGTAGACGCCCAGGTCTAGATCCATCACAGCATGTCGTAATACTTGGGTGAAAAATAGGTTGAATAGTACCGGAGTGAGGACACAGCCTTGTTTCACGCCATTGGAGATGTTGAAGCGATCAGAAGTCTGTCTACCAGATAGGACTTCCCCTGTCATGTCGACATGAAAGAGCTGGATCAGTTTGACGAATTTTGCTGGGCAACCGAGCTTGCTGAGGATCACCCACAATGCGTCCCTGTTCACTGTGTCGAATGCCTTTGTCAGGTCTATGAAGACAATGTAGAGACTCAGGTTCTGCTCAAGGCATTTTTCCTGCATTTGCCTCACCGTGAAGACCATGTCGATGGTGCTACGATCTGGTCAGAAGCCACATTGTGATTCAGGCAGGTTCTGCTCTGAAACAGATGACAGGAGTCTGTTGAGTAATAACATGGGCGAAGATCTTTCCAGCAGTGGAGAGTAGTGAGATGCCTCTGTAGTTGTCACAGGCTGCTCGTGAGCCTTTGTTCTTCTATAGGGCTATGATGGAGGCATCTCTAAGTTCTGGGGGCATGTCTTCCTCTTCCCATATGCTGGTCAGCACTATGTGGAATGCCTGGAGCGCTTTTCCATTTAAGGCCTTGTACACCTCGGTTGGGATCCCATCTTTACCGGGTGCCTTGCCTGCACTCATTTGTTTAATGGCTTTTTGGACTTCCTCTATTGAAGGAGGGACGTCAAGTTGTTCAATGGTGCAGTTTTGGGGGATCTGGTCAAGGGCACTTTGGTTGACTGAAGAGAGTCGGTTGAGAAGCTGGACAGGTCCCTAGACCACGAGATCAATGCCAGGATCCAAAAGGCCAGCCAGGCACTTGGGCGACTGTGCTCCAAAGTCCTCCAACACAGCGGTGTAAGCACTGCGACGAAGCTCAAAGTGTACAACGCAGTGGTCCTCAGCTCGCTCCTGTACGGTTGTGAGACATGGACACTGTACTGGAAGCACATGAAACAGCTGGAGCAATTCCACCAACGCTCTCTCTGGTCAATCATGAGGATCCGATGGCAGGACCGAATCACCAACCAGGAAGTCCTCGACAGAGCCAACTCCACCAGCATCGAAGTCCTGGTCCTCAAAACCCAGCTACGATGGTCTGGACACGTCATCCGCATGGACCCACAGCGAATACCAAGACAGGCATTCTATGGGGAACTGTCAGCTGGACTCAGGAAACAAGGCCGACCAAAGAAAAGATTCAAGGATCAGCTAAAGTCCAACTTGAAGTGGGCTGGCATCACACCAAAGCAACTAGAACTCGCTGCCTCTGACAAAAGCAGCTGGAGAACCCACATTCACCAGGCCGCCACCACCTTTGAAGATGAGCGATGTCGACGTCTTGCCGCTGCGCGTGAACGCCGACACCAGGCCACAGCCGCACCTCCCGTAACAACGGGCGTCCCAGGCCCCGTGTGCCACAAACTGTGCTCCTCAGCCTTTGGACTCCAAAGCCACATGAGGGTACACCGTAGATGAAACTGCACAATAGTCATTCTCGGTCACTGAGAGACTATCACTACTACTACTATTATTTTAAGGAATGTTGAATCTATACAAGTATTTTGGATACTTTGATAGATTTATCTGCAAGCATTTTATGCATTTTGTAAATATTTGTAATGGGATTTCCCTTCGTATTATTGTCACTTGTGTTTTATTATTATAGAGAGGTTTTATGGGTTTATTTTGTAGCTTGCAACTTTGTTGAAGTTATTATCTCAATTAGTATCTTTGTTGATTTCCCAGGAATTTTTAGGTAAACCATTATGTCATCAACAAATGGGGATAATTTCAGCTTCTCCTTATTCTAATGTATTAATTTATTTTTTTCCTTTTTAGTGCTATGGTTGTAATTTCTAAAACGATTTCAAATAATAGTGATGAGAGTGGACATCCTTGTTCTATTTCTATGTTCATCGTGAAAGATTATAGTGTATCTCTATTGCATATACTTGGTTTTATTATTAAATAGGTATTTTTATGCTATGTTTGTAGGACTTTTTTTTTAAATAAATGAGCATTGTATTGTCAAAGGTTTTCTCTTAATAGATTAAGTTAACCAGGTAGTTTGATACATTTTTGCTTTTAATATAATTAAGTTGTATCCCTAATTTTGAGCCATCCTTGTATCCCTGATATAAATACAACTTGGTTGCAATGAATAGTTTCTTAGATGAACTGCTATAGCCTGATAGAATTTATATGGCTTTGATGCCATATGAACATAAATTATTGTTATTATTTTGCTCCAGTTTAGATGTGACCCTCTCTGGGGATGTAGCAATGACATAAATTGGTAAGTTTATCCTATTGAGGATATCTTGGAGAAAAATAGTTTTATCCATAACCATGGGATGAAAATATAATTTACTAGGCTTCCTGGGAGCTGAAAGTCTCTTTGTAATAGGTAGGAAGGAAGAAGAAATTGAAATGATGTGGTGAAGTAAAATTAAGGGAAAGGAATAAGTGGCAGAGATTTCTTATTCCGAAGTAGAAAACAATTCCTCAGAGCATCATTTTCCCCATGGTGGTTGTCACCTCATGCATACTGTGAATAATGTATCAAAAAAAAGTTTGTCATCACTTTAAAGTGGTTAAAATTTTCAAAGCCAAGTACACAGGAGCTACTTATTTCCTCATGAGTTCAATGTCTGAAATTCAGGCAAACTTCCATGAATTGTGTAGTGATGTTTAAGCCATGTTCAGAAACTTACCTCTGATTCGATAAGCACCCTGGATGGTTCATTAGATTTAGAGTCAGAAAATCTGTTTGAATTTGAGCATTGTCATTTTTGACTCTTGTGACTGGGAAAGTCACACTGCCTTCAGTTTTATTATCTGTAAAATGATAGAGTTGGACTGCCTAGATGACCTCCAAAATCTCTTCTAGCTTTACGTCTTGTTGTCATTCCTCAACTCCCTGAATTGCCTTTACCTCTGAACTTCAAGGACTAGAATGATAAGACTTTGTGCAGACTGGGACTTGTTGACTAGAATTCCTATTTATGGCCACAAGTAACCCTGATTTTCCTAATGTTAATATTTGTAGAACAGGAGCAGGCTGCTGTTTCACCTTCTAATTGTGATTCCATATAAATATGAATCGAAGAAACTGAGGATGTTTAAACTAGAGAACAGAAAACTTCAAAGGAACTTGGGAGCCATATTAAAGTATGTGGATGACCACCACAGAGAAGAATGATTTTATTTGTACTGTTTGTCTCTAGAGAGTAAAACTAGAAGAAATGGTTCAGAATTGAAGAGTAAGATCTAAGCTGGATTTAAATGAAAGACTTGCCAACTTTGAGGTCTATCCATCAAAAAGGGGTAATGGACTACCTCAGAAGGTCTTCCAAGAAGAACTGGATGACTCATGTTGGGTATCTTGGTCAGATACCCATTGGGTTAAGTACCCTTTGAGGTCCCTTCCCAATCTGGAATTCTGCGACTTGCCAAAGTAATCTCTGCACTGGGCCTTGGACTCAAGTCTCCTGAATCCTAAAATGATGCTCTTTTTCATGTCACTTATACGTCATGTAATGCTATATTCAGCAGGTCAATTAAAATGTTCTAGGCCTTGTGATTTCTGAACATTACTGAAAAAATGGCTTTAGATGAGTTATATTAATTTAAAGTTATAATATCCCCAGTGCCTAACACAGGACCTGGTACATAGTATGTGCTTAATAATTGTTTGTTGACAGTAAGTAGGGAAAAGACAAATAAATTCACCTGGTGGTTGGGTAGGGAAGGAAAGAGTAGAAATCTTTGTGGTGCAGCAAACACTTGGATAGTTGAAATTACATGAAAAAGAAAGAAGCAACGCTCACCAGGCCTTGCCTCATGCAGGCTTACTAGTTACTTTAAACATTTCACCAGACACGGGACAAAAGAAGTGCCCCTTCCCCTGAGCAAAGTGGTGATTGACGATGGTGGATGGCATGATTGATTACCATGGGGCAGGACCTTTTGCAGGGTATGTTTTTACTCAGCATTCCAGCTCCCCTCCCTGTAATGGCCAGAACCACTGAAAATGCTGCAGAGGAAAGAAGAGTGGAAAGCATCTGTTCAAAGTTATTGAAGTATCAGTGGAGGGGAACGAATGGCTTGTTGGAGCCATAAAGAACAATCAGAGAAGTAAGTGGACAGAGGTTGGAAAAGGAAAAGGAAGCCACAATGGCTTGTGATGAACATGGGAAAGAGACATGTAAGAAAAATGAGGTAAAACCACTGTCAAATGAAAACCAGATATGGTTAGAGGGAATGAGAAGAGGTCTCCATGGGTAGTCTGGATCTCTGAGGGCAGCCTAAGGCTACGGTCTCTGAAAAGAGTCTGAGAAGCAGTTGGGCTAGACAAGTGATAAGAGCTGAAACCCACACCAGGCAGGCTCGGTTACCTAAATGATCTATGATGAGCCAAAGTCAACCTTCTCTCTATGTGATTCAGAGAGTCATCAAGAGGAGGTAGGGAAGAAATGATGAAGGTGATGCCTGATGACAATTAGGCTTCCAATCCAAGAAAGAAGAACATATGAATGAGTCATGGGGGAAAATAAACACCACTGGCAGGAAGAGCTTTCAATCTGGATGTTAGTCACAGTGATATTATATTCAAGATACACAATGAAAGACTAGAGGCATCCAAGATGGTAGGCTACTTGAGAAATCTCATTCTTAAGGTCCAGTGGCAAGGAAGGGTTCAACCTCCCTACTAGAGTCATAGTGGAGATCATACTAGACTCTGTAAGTTGAATTGCAGGAAGAAACTTGACTTTCAACTCAACCTCACATGGTTTGGTTTTGGGTATCGGGGTTTGTGTTTGTGTGCGTGTGTTTTGTTCTGTTTTGAAATGTTCTGGATTGCAAAGGGGTTGTAAGTGTCAAACAAAATTCTCAGATTGTAGTCTTACCAACTCTACACTGGCAGAAAGTGCTTTTGGTAGGGCTCGAGGATGGTAAAGAATGAGGACAAAAAATGTAAAGGAGACCTACTTTCCTGATGTACATATTTTTCATGGTACCCACAAGGTCAGTATGGAAGCTGGTTCATTGTTTTTTTAGAATTAAAATGGAAAACTTTTGTTTATAATATACACAGACTCAGCTAAATCTAGATAAAAGTGTTTTTTTCCTCCCATTGGAGAAATACTACTATTTGATTTGAACCTCCCCACTTTGAACTTAGGAACACATGTAGTAGGGAACAAGATTCACCCCTTTTTCTCTGACAGTCTCCCTTTCTTAGAAAGGGCGATTGAGGCATAGCTGTTGACTGTTTCATTTCCTCAGGCTTGACTCAGCTTTTTTTTTAATTGAAAAATTTTATTTAATTGATTTATAATATTTTCCCATGACATGATTCATGTTCTTTCCCTCCCATCTTCCCCTCCCCCATAGCCAACATGCAATTCCACTGGGTTTTACTTGTATCATTGATCAAGACCAATTTCCATATTATTCATATTTACACTAGAGTGATTGTTTAGAATCTACATCCCCCCAAATATCCCCATCAACCCATGTGATCAGGAACTTGTTTTTCTTTTGTGTTTCTACTCTCACAGTTCGTCCTCTGGATGTGGACAGCATCTTTCTCATAAATCCCTCAGAATTGTCCTGGATTATTGCATTGCTGCTAGAAGAGACATCCATTACATTCAATTGTACCACAGTGTATCTGTCTCTGTATAATTTTGTCCTGGTTCTGCTCCTCTCACTCTCCATTAAATCCAGGAGGTCATTCCAGTTCCCATGGAATTCCTCTACATTATTATACCTTTTAGCACAATAGTATTCCATCACCAACATATACCACAATTTGTTCAGCCATTCCCCAACTGAAGGGCATCCCCTCATTTTCCAATTTTTTGCCACCACAAAGAGCACAGCTATGAATATTTTTGTACAAGTCAGCTTTTAAAGACCACATTCCAGCCTTTTCCCAGGCTTCTTTCACATTTCTCCCCATCACAAGTAGCTATATAGTGTTATAGAGGGAGAGCTAAACAGGGCAGGTAAATCTGATTTTGAATCCTGCTTCAGATATCTGTGAGCAATGTGACCCTAAAAAGGGACAACTCTCAGTTTCAGTTTTCTCATGTGCAGAATGGGGATAAGCATGTACCTTCATCAGATTGTTTTGAGGAGCAAATGAGGTTAGATGTGTAAATAACTTGGTAGATCTCAAAGTGCAAATAAATGTTGACTGTTCTTTATCATACACTATTTTCCAGTCAAACTGTCCTCCGTGTTTTACCCTGAACTAAGGATTCTAGGTCCTGCCTCCTCGTCCTGCTTCCTTATCCCACATTGCTCCCCATTCACCCCTGCTAATCCTGAGTTTCCATAAAATTCATCTCAGGGGCTAAATCTTTTGTGGAATCTCTCCTCATCCCCCAGTCCTTTGTGTGCTCAAAATCCTCAGCTCCTGCTGGTTTTATTTATCTCCAGAGATGTTCTATTCCTCTGCTAGACTGAGAGCTTCCTGAGGGCTCATTCATTTTTGTGTTCACCTAGCACTGTGCCTGGCACAAAGGTGCTCCAAAAATGCCTGTCGGATTGAACTGAAATCCATGTAAAAGAGCTCTTCGTGCCTAGCCACTGTCTCCGTGAGTAGAAAACCTGATGACAAGCCTTTTCCCACATGGCACTGATTCTGGAGCAGATTCTCCCGGTGGTATGTGCCCCTTTTTTTAAACCTTTATTTGAGCAGAAGCAGAAGAAGGTATGTGCTAAAAGAAATATTACATGATGATCAGCTGTGAAGGACCAAACCCTTATCTTCAAAGCAAATCGCCAAGATAACCACAAAGGATTCGTGATGAACATGCCATTCATAGCCAAAGAAGGAGCTTTCAGAGTTGGAGTGCAGATGAAAGCAGGCTGTCTTCCACCATATTTCTATTGTATATGTGATAGGTGTCTTCTGTCATGACACGAGTGAGCAATATGGAAATATGTTATTATGTGAAAGCATGGGTATAACCCCTATCAGACTGTTCACCCCCTTGGAAGAGAGGAAAGGCATGGAGGGGGAAATCTGAATACCAAAATGTCAAAAAATAATTGTCAAAAAAAAATTTTACCTGTAACTAAAAAAGTTAAAAAAAATGGGGAAAAAGCCTTCCCTTCTGTCTTAGGATCATATAAAGTGTCATTTTGAAGACAGAAGAGGGGTCAGGGCAAGGCAGTTGGGGTGATTTGCCCAGGGCCATAAAGCTAGTAAATATATGAGGTCAAATTTGAACCCAGGACCGTCTATCTTCAGGCCTGACTCTATCCACTGAGCTTCCTCACTGCTCCAGTGTGTACCTCTTTCAGAACACTTTAGTCTTTCCTGCTTTACTGATGTGATCCCTCTTAATAGCATGTGTTCAATTTGGCTTAATCTTGGAAATTATTACTTTCATTTTAACTGCCTCTAAGCCAATGAAGCCAAAATCTTTATCTGTCACCCTGTCTTCTCAGCTGAGCTACAGTCCTTCATTTCTAACTACCTGCTGGACAAGCGTCCACTGGAAAGACTCATCATCACATTTATTCTTTAATGAATATATTTAAAACCTAATTCTATTCTGCAACCTCTCCCTTCCATCTTCCCATTTTGTCAGTGACAGAACAATTTCCCTTGTTGCTGGGGTCAAATTCCTATCATTGTCCTTTTTCATCCTTATCCTACATCCTCTGTATCCATTTCTGAGATGGATGGTTTTTATCTTGAATTGTCTTTTGTTAACAATTGGCATTTCTTTTGGATTATCCATCCCTTGCTCCATAAAAAATCCTGCAATGATGCCCCATCACAGCATGCTGGCGAGTCCTTTACTTGAGCTCTGTGCTAGCAGAGTGCAAAGTCCGATAGTTTCTATCCATTTGAACAGACTGGGAATGAGGTCTTGGCCACTATGTTCTCAGTGCCATTACCATCATCAGTGACTTAAGTTTTCTGTCCAAGGCTCAGCCTCAATTAAGTGTGAAGATGTTTTCTTACCACAAGACTGGCTGCTAAGCTATGATTATTCAGGCTGTGATGATCTATTAACCACAAATAAAAGAATAAAATAAATAAAAAATATCCTTTGATTCATTTCAGGACCTACATACATCCTCAGTGGTATTGACGATATCGTAGAAAAGATACAAAAGATGCTAAAAATCACACATAAAACTCAGCTCGGACTCTACCTTCCATGGGAGTTCTTCCTTTGTCTCCCTCCTTCTTGTCTGACATCTACTGTGTATAGTTTGAATGTACCTAACAAGTTTCATGTTTATCTCCCTCATCAGAATATATAGCCTTTGAGCATAAATTAGGTTTTTTTTTAACTTTCTGGTTCCTAGTATGTTTGCCACAGTACTTGGCACATGACAAGTGCTCAAGAAATGTTTGCTTACCAATCGACATACAGTAGACCATCTGCTAAAATTTGTGTTAGTGCTCTAAATGTGCAATCTTTGTCCAAACAACTGTGAGTTGAAACACTGCTGAAGGAACTTAACAGCATCTGTATTGAATTTTTTTCCTATAAATGATGCCAGAAGGAATGAAGGAATTATAGCCAAAAGGAGGGAGAAGTGGTAGTGGTCAAAGAGTCTTTTTGGAGAGTCAAGTACAGAATATAGAGGAATTTACTTCATTGTGAGCCCAAAGGGAACATAAAATGTCATTTCATGGTACATTTGGTCAACCCACCTTGAAGAATCATGCCAGGCCCAAATAAACAGACCACCATGAAGATTCTTGCAGCTCAGATGCCAACATCTGTAGCGGCTTTAGAACTAGAGAAATTGAAGAATGTAATATCTTCTAAAACAAGGATTTTTAGCTTAGGGCTCATGAACTTAAAAAAATGACTAAATTTAAAATATAATTGGTTTCTTTTGTAATCCCATGTATTTTATGTGATACACTTGAAAAACATTATTCTAGAAGGGCTCCACAGGCTTCAGCAGATAGCCAAAGGGGTCCATAACACAAAAAAGGTGAAAAAAGAGTAGATCTAGTTCTAATCTTAGAGTTTCTGCACAGATGCAGAAACTGAGCCCCAGACTTGCATTCCCATGATCTCACACAGGTGATAAGTAGAAGAGTCTGTAGGCAAAGTCAAGATTTCTGACACCAAATCCAAGAGTATTTCCATTTTTCCACGCTCTCATTTAGATTGCTGATCAATGACTTCAATATAAAGGGAGCTAAAATATGTTAGACTATATTTCAGAATTAAAAAAAGAAAGAGGTTTTGTAGACTGGATGCCATGAATACAGAAGTCTTTGACTTATATGTCATGAATAGTTAAAGGAGAGGCATAAGGCATTGGACCTCCAAATGAAATCACCAAAAGGAAACCCTAAATTGATTATATCTTAACCAAAAGGAAAATGACTCAATACTGACATAATGGTAATTCTGGGATCAATTCTATATAGGTAGACAATTTATTAATTATCTAGAAAAATGCTAACATCAATACCAATCTTGGAAGGTAAAAGAGAGAAGAAGCTGAATGAAATGACAATACTCCAATGAAATCTATTTAAATTAGCTATTTCTATTGATGAGAGGAAGGTTAAAAGTCTAAAAAGTCTAAAAGCCATCATTTCAAAGTAAAGTTTAAGCAGTGTAATATACTTCATGATGTATAACCAGTTAAGTCGCTTAACCACTTTGAGCCATAGGCTCCTCATTGCTATAAAAACACTTATACTCGATTAAGTACACATTGGACAAAATGGCATTGATAGTCCCTTTCTGCTCTAGATCTATGATCCAGTGATCCTATTAATTGATCCAGTCAACAAGTGTTTGATCTCCTTGACACAAGGACCTTGGCAGCCAGTGCAGCAGCTGCTTACAGAAGAAATTCACTCCTAAAATACAATGGAAGAGGATGATGGAAAAATCCAAGCTTCATTGCCTAGAAAGAGTAATGGAAATAAAATAGAAATATAATAAATAAAATTCAGTGAAAGCAGCCTAAAGAAAACTAATTCCTCCCTTTGAAGAGCTCTCATTATTATGATGCCTTTACCTCATTGACCCTCATTATGTCCCTTTGCCAAATTTCCCAGAACTCCTTATCTTTCCTCCTGAAGCTGAGTAGAACAATCCTAATCCCTCTTCCACGTGGCAGACCTTCAAATTCCTCATGACAATTCTGTCCCTTCCCAGATCTTCCCTTCTCCAAGTTCAAGATCCCCAATCGCTGCAACTGATACTGGCCCTTCATTATTCTCTCTCACCTTTCCTCTCTTCCCTCCAGCTTAGAGAATACCTTTCTTAAAATGAGGAGCACCTAGATGGTGCTGTGGATAGAATGTTACACCTGAAATCAGAAAGACTCATCTTCCTGAGTTCAAATACAGCCTCATACATTTACTAGTAGTGTGACTCTAGGCAAGTCATTTAATCCTGCTCGCCTCCATTTCCCCAACTGTAAAAGTGATCTGGATAAGGAAATGGAAAATCACTAATACCTTTGCTGAGAAACAAGAACAAGAAATGAGAAGCTCAGAATGAAATACACAATATTTTAGAAGTATTGTGGCAGTTTGCACATCTTCTACACCATGTTTTCTTCCTGGAGTCCAAGATTTAACTGACTCTTGGCACACAGTAGGTGTTTAATAAATGCTTATGGATGATGAATTATACTGTTGACTCATACTGAGTTTGAAGTCAACCAGTAACCCCAGAGCAGCATGTCTTAGTCAGTGGAGAGTAGCTGACCTTTGTGAAGATTGGATTTAGCTCTCCCCTGATTGTAACAATGAAGGTACTTAGCTCTTCCTTTATTGAGAAGACTAAATTGTAATCCCCTATCTATTTTTAGATTTGAATACCCAAAGTGTTAACTCAGTATTTAAAGTACATCTACCCATTTTTACTACAAAAACGTGTTAACTAACTACAAAAGGTATAACTAATTAAAAAAGGTGTGAACACACATTTCATACATTGAGTGGGCATTCCTGCAGAGGAGCATCTGCTGTCATTGGTAGTTGTAAAAATTTAGGGGAGGCGACACACAGGGAAAAAGTCTTTAAATAGAGGAAACAGAGGCAAAGAAGGAGGAATCAAGCAATCAAGATTCAGTCACTCAGAAACTGGACTGGAATCATGATCAGTCACTTGGGCTTGGAGTAAGGAGAGACACTCAGACTTGAAGTGAAGACACTTGGCTGTGGAACTGGATCCCTGGAGGAGCTCATGCAGGAGACCTCAGACTGCTTTCCTTTTAGACAGTCACGGTGGTGAGTGAAAGGCTGACTTAGTTTCCTTGCCTTTCTAGAAGTGTGAACCTCTGAGAAAGGCGCATCATCTTGAGACTCCTTTCCCCTCGCTGGGGCTTAGAATTTCTACCTGATTCAGAAGAAACTGGAGCTTTTTTTTTCTCTCTCTCTCTCCCCCCTTTTACCTCTTCTTTAATATATTGCCTCTATTATAAAAATAAACGACTACTAAATTCCATTTTTCATTTTGGGATTTAGAAATTAAATCCCTGGCAACCACCAATTAATTGTTAAGTCCAAACCATAAAAATTTTAACACTTTGCATCCAGGGAGATCTGGATTCCAGTCCTATCTCTGACATATACTGGCTGTATGACCTTATCAAGTCACTTATACTCTCAGTTGTTCTAGGAAGTATTCTAAAAATGACAAATTATAGGGAAGGGCTGGAGCTGTATCAGTAAAGGGGATTTTCTCATTAAAATTTTTCTTTACTATGGAAGACATGGTTCAATGTCTGTCCAAAATCCTTAGATGTTTTTCAGAAGAGCTAATATATATATATATATATATATATATATATATATATGTATACATATATATATATAGAGGATAAAAGACTCATTTATTGCCATTTGATCGTGGCCTCCTTGTCAAGGCTTATTGCATGAGCTACTTTGGTTCCTTGTTCCATGACATTCAATCTTTTGCCTAATGGCCTTTATTGAATCATTTCTGATTCATAGAATCCTTGATTTCCTCCAAAGCTAAGATCAGATACTACTTCAAATGTGATTTCTCCAGGTTCTGGTTCCTCCCCTAAAAATCCACTGGTATTGATCTATATTTCATATATATTAAAATGTGTACATGGCATCTTCTCCCCTTAGGGCTAGCATTGACTTTGGGCTTTCATACTCTGGGAATGCTATGAAAAGGGAGCCAAGAGAAGTGAGAACATTCCCCCAAAGTATAGCAATCCTTTCACGTGACTGGGGTCAGTGACACAATGGTTGTATTTACATGTGCTTTTTGCTAAAAGGAGACATCTGGGTGGCTCAGAAGATAAAGTGCTGGACCTGGAGTCAAGAAGACCAGAATTTAAATTTGATATCAGACAATAGCAGTGTGATTGCCTTCATCTTGCAGAGAATGAAATGGTAAACCACTCCAGTAGCCTTGCCAAGAAATATTGGCCATGTTATGGTCCATGGGATCATGAAGAGTTGGCTACAACTGGAACAACATTTGCTAATTAAACCAGTCTTCTCACTTTCACAAACATCCTAACATTGCTTAACTTGTTCTATGATGTCCTTTCACACAATCTTAGATTCAGAGATTAAGGGCCATCTAGCTTAACTCCTTCATTTTTCAGATGTGAAAACTGAGGCCCTAAAAGCACACAAAAGGCCTTTCCAAAACCCAGTTTGAATCCTTCACAAATCCATTCTGCTGCTTCTCCTCCTCTCCTCTCAGACATCCCTTTCATATCTTCTACAAAATAGATTTAAAGAACATTAGATTGGGTAGTTGAAAGCCTGGATTCTGGATCTATGTCTACCATTTGTGAGCTGTTTTCCTTTCATGAGGAAGCCACTTTAGGTTTTAGGTTGGCAGTTTTCTCAGGTATAAAATGAGATCAGTATTTCCCCCATCCAAATTCTGTGGAAGAGAAATCAACTCCTGGCATTTTTCTTTCTCAGACTCCTATCCCCTCAGCAGCTGCACTATGGGATAGTAAATGGTCAGGACCAGATGCTGGGAAAAAGGAAACACAGAGGTGAAGAGAAAAGGTGAGGAAGAGGACAGGTTAGCTCTTCACAGTGATAAATCACAAGAAATAGGGATTTTTCACAGGAGAAGCTTTGGGGACTGGTGGCCATTGGATTTGATGACTTTATGCCAACCATATCACTCTGATGGTAAAAAGTGAAGAAGAATTAAGGATGAGGGAAAGAGAGAAGAGTGTAAAAGCTGATGTGAAGCAAAACATAAAAAAAAACAAACCAAAGCAACTGGTCCCATCACTTCTGGCAAATAGAGGGGGGAAAATGGAAGCAGGGTCACATTTTGTATTCTTGGGCTCAAAGATCACTGCAGGTGGTGATGGCAACCAGTAAATTAAAAGATGCTTTCTCCTCAGAGGGAAAGCTGTGGCAAATCTGGACAGCACACTAAAAAGTAGAGACATCGGGCATGTTGACATTGATCCATATAATGAAATTATTTTAATATATAATATTAGATATATTTACATAATGTATACTATATATATAATACATTAAAATAATTAAAACTATGGTCTTTCCAGTAGCAATGTATGACTGTGAGAGTTGAACTATAAGGAGAACTGAGTGCCTTAGAATCAACACTTTCAAAATGTGGTGCTGGAGAAGACATTTGAGAGTCCCTTGGACAGCAAGGAGATCAGATCAATCAATACTTAGAGAAATTAGTTCAAACTATTCACTGGAAGGTAAGATACTGAAAATTGAAGCTTACATCCTTTGGCCACATAATGAAAAGATAGGACTCATTGGAAAAGACCCTGATATTGGGAAACTTTGAAGGCAAAAGGAAAAGGGATGGCGTAGGGTGAGATGGATAGATAGTGTTATGAAAGCAACAAATATAAACTTGGACAGACTTTGAGAGATAATGAGGGCTACGAGGGTGTGGTGTGCTATGGTCCATGGGGTCACAAAGTTAGACAGAACTGAACAACCAAATGACAACAATCACTGCTTTGTGTTGCTAGTCAAATCCTTGGAATCCACTTTCCATGCAGGATCCAATGAGATAATACAAGCAAAGGTAGAAAAGTAGGGATGTTTGCAAAAAGTGAGAGGACTGACTAAATTAGAGCAGAGAGCACATGTACATACAACCATTGTGTCAGAGACCCCAATCACCGGAAAGGAATGGGGTAGTTTGGGGGGAATTTTCTCATTTCTCTTGGCTCCTTTTTCACAGAATCAGTCTGAAGGCATCTCACATTCACAGCTGAATAAGAATTAGCCCCTTAACATAAACAGTGCTGGCTAGGTGATATCTATCTATCTATACCTATATCTATCTATCTATCTATCTATCTATCTATCTATCTATCTATCTATCTATCATCTATCTATCTATCTATCTATCTATCATCTATCTATCTATCTATCTATCTCTATATATATCCATTTGTCTGTCTATCATCTATCTATCCATCTCTATCTCTATATCTAACTTGATTTCAAAAACAACTTTGGAAACTCCTACTCTTCCAGATCTAAATTGCTATGATTATCACAACAGCATTTTAGCACTGAAGTAAACTATCTAATAACGTCCTATGTTTAACAGCTGCCTATTCTTGTCTCTATAACTCAACTATAAGCTCTTGAGGACAGGATCATGTCTTAGACATGTTTCCCTCACTCCTCCTACCCTAGTGGTAGACACCCAGTTGATACTCAGTTCACACTTTAGGTCCTAGATCATAATAGATTTAGAGCTAGAAGGGATCCTCCTTTTAGTCCCCTGATTTTCCTGAGTATGAAATTATTACAATAGATTTAGAGCTTGAAGGGATCCTGGAAATCCTCCTTGCAGTCCCCTGATTTTCCTGAGTAGGAAATTGAGGGCTAGCAAAATGATGTACCTTTCTTGAGGTCGGAAAATAGGATCAGTTTAGGTTGGGGGTCCCTAAGCATTTTTGGGTATTGACCTCTGGAAGTTTCAGGATGTTTCTTAAGTACATGAAATAAAATCAATCATATTGAAATAGAATTAGCAAAATGTTTTTAAAAATCAAGGTCATAGACCCCAGTTTATGAATCTCTGATGTAGGTCCTCTCACTCCAAATCCAGTGGGTAATACTTTCCAGTGGGTAATTAATTGGAGCCTTGCTTCTCCCCAAGGACTAGGTATGGCATAATGAAAGGGGCAGCTTCCAAGTGTACTAACCAGAAGGGAAGTTGCTAGTGTGGGTTTATATAGTTCCAGATAGATCCAGGAGGAGAGAATGAGCCCCTACCTTGACTGGTACTGCCCTGTTGCATCCCACATAGAAGTTGGATACCAAAGTTGTGACTCTGGCAACAATCATATTCTGGCTGTGCTGTTGAATCTTCTCCCTTCCTCTAACACTTGGACATTTGAGCCAGGACCAGCCTCTGTGAGTAGGTCAGAATTGAGATGTCTTAGGAGTTCATAAATCAAAGAGGAACTAGAGTAAAAGCCAGGAGAGGTCATTGATTAGTGATCATTAACAAAGCATGAATTAGAGGATCAGGTTAAATAACAAGAGACACAATGTCCATTGGAAAGCAGATTAGCTCTGGCATCAGGACAGAACTGGGTTTGAATCTGACCTCTGACTCTTCCTTACAGTCTTTGACTCGGAGCAAATCTAATCTCTCTCAGTCTTGGTTTCCTCAGTTGTAAAATGGGAATGATAATTCCTTGAGTAGCCACCTCCCCAGGTTGTGAGGTTTAAATGCAAAGTGCATTCTATGTACTTTTCTGCCATTCTGGTCCTGGCTTCTGACCTTTGAAAAGTAGAAAGGTGGAGGAGAAAACATATTCAAAGGATGTTTTGAGTCTTGGTGACCTGCCATTGAGTTAACTCAATGCTTCTGGATTACCCTACTTCTTTTACCATCACTGACTCCCATTATTACTTTCTCTTCACCCAGTGTTCTCATTTCAGGTCCCTCTTAGGGTCTCTGACTCCTAGAAACTGGATGCAGCCTATACGCCTATACCTGTGCCTCCCATTTGACTTTTTTTAGTATGGGGATCCAAATCTGTATTTTGACCCTTGGATCAGATTTTCATGATCTTACTTCTTTTTGCATGTGGCTCTGACTCCACATATACTTGCTACTTCTGCCCAGGGCCACAGTCTTCTTCTCTCCTGTGTGTTTGATTCTTCTTGCCCATTTATATATATATATATATATATATATATATATATATATATATATATATAGTCAAGTATCATAGTATCATGTATATATGATACTATGATACCTGACTAGACTTGACATTTATATATTTCCATACTTAAAGGATATAAATTTTTGCCAGTGTTGGTATAATTTCCTTCAACTACAGATGTTGCAACTTCTGCTATTCTTATTAGATCATAAGCTTATAGAAATTTGGAAAGGACTTTAGAGATCATTTTGTCCACATCCTTCTTTTTATAAATAATAATACTGATTTTTATCCAAGGAAAAGAAATGGCTTTTCCAAGACCATGAAAAGAGTGAACATATAACAAACATACTGTGCTGTAGCCAAAAACCTTGTATCCCTGTGAACAATCTGGTGGTGATGAGTCTCTGAACTCAAGTAGGCTGGTCCTCTAATAACAGACATAGAGAATCTATTGTTGGTCCACTGGTGAAGTCTTCCCAGCTTGGTTGAACCTACCAGAGCTCTGCTAATGACCAAACACCAGGATCATTTCCATACCCTATTGACCTGGCATAAAGGGAGAATAAGGAGGACTTTGGAGGAGGATGGCTTGGGCCCAACACATACCATCATACTTTCCCAACTAATTACTCTTTAGTAATTAATTTAGAGACCATTTCCCTCTTTATGAGAGCCAATTATGAATCCTCTCTCTTTAACATCATCAAAAGTTCGTTTCACTGACAACACAATGAGCTACAGAAAGAATTCTATATTCAATCAAGATTTTAAGAATGTTAAACCTATTAACCTTTTACCATGATTTTCACGGACACATTAGCTAATTACCAAAGATAATTAAACTAGGCTTCTTCCTGGATTGCCAATTTGGCCATGATTGTACAGTGACAATTCTGGATTGTATTGTGAAGATATCGTCCTATCTGGGGACAAGAACCATTTCAAATCCAGCTCAGATTCTTTGATGAATCCTTAGACATGATGAAATTCTCTCTTCTTGTTTATCTCATTGTAAATTAAGAGCAGAAATAGTCACCTCTGTGGAGCATGAACAGAAAGGTCACAATCCTGACTGGGGCAGTCCTTTGAATCGCTAGCTGAGATAGCTACTACAATGATCCTTATCATCTCTGTTCCCCAGAAAAGAAGACTGATGGGCAGAGAGATGAAGGAATTTTTCCAAGGCCACAAAGGTGTGAATACCAGAAGGTGTAATTGAAACCCAGCTTTGCCATATAAGAATTCCACAATGTTATCTATGGTACCTCATTTCCTCTAGATTTAAAAAGGAAAAGTCATTATGTGGCTATAACCCCAGAAAATAGAGGAGTAAAAATTAATAGACTTCTTAAACCTTCTTTGAGGGCCGGAGAGGTCTTAGACTTTTTTAACTGTCTGGTGAAGTTTGTGGTTATTTTCTGAGTATATTGTTCTTAAGGGAATAAAATAACACTTCCAGGATTACAATAGAAATCAATTAAAAATCTTAAAATACAAATTCATGGAACCTCGTCAGAACCCCTTTGTATTACATCAATATGGATAAATTCTTTAAATAGTTTCCCTATACCAAATGCTAGGAATACAAATATAAGCAAGTAAGGCACTCTCTAGCCCTTAAAGAAGCTGACACTCATATGGTGGGAAGGAAATACATAAGGAATAGTTGAAAAGGGGAAAGGGAAGGACAATGTGTATGAAATGAATCAAACCTAGTTACTGTTTACATGCAAAAGCTCATCAGCTTTTCAGGGAAGAAGGCTTTGGTAAGGTGGGGTAGGGAAGAGAAGGGGAAGATGAGGATGACAAGTTCAGGCAGCAAGAGTTATTGATGATCATTTTAATGATCTTTTAGAAGAGCTCAGGAACAGAGATCAATTCCAACCCCCCCCCCATTTCCCCCCAACATCAGCAACAATTAGAATGTGTGCTCTGTTCTTGCATATATTTCCACATGCTCTATTTTCTTTTTTGTGTATTTTAATAATTTTTATCAATTAACAAGCAGTTGCTTTCTTTCCCTCCTAGCTTCCACATCGGAAAAAAAGAAAAACTCATGTAACAGATACGCAAAGTCAAGCAAAACAAATTCCCCATTCAGACCTTTCTGGTAAAACATATTGATAAATTTTATTTAAACAAGCCATATAATCCCATCTGACTCTTATACTGAGTACTATGTACAACCTTCAAGATGGTTAAGCAAAGCAGAATAAAAGAGTGACTGTGAAAGAGAACAATTCAACTTTTTACATTGTAGTAATTTTTCATTTGTTATAAGAAAGGATGGATATACACTTCAACTTTAACAAGATAATACCAATGTTGGCCATTATTTTTAATTGATTTTGGTCACCATTTAAAATTGTCTTCATTTATATAGTGGTAGTAAGTGTGCAGAACCATAACTAGGATGAGGTGACCAGAGTTTTGTCCCAGGGCACCAAAATTTATGATATGACTATGACTATATAACTTTTATTCCTTCAGCAACATAGAAACACTTGCACTTAATTTTTTTTGGTTAAAATAAGAATCTACCAGATGGCATCTCAGGTGGGCGCCTACTCAGCATAGAATTGTCTTGCTCTGTCTGCATCCCTATACCCCCCAAAATAGCCTTATGTTGTCCTAGAGTTTTAGCCCCCAGGAGCAGGTATGTTGGATATCTGTATTCCCTTCACAGGACAATGTTGTAGGATCTTTCCTCTGGACTTCCTTCACCTAGATTTATCATAAATTGATTTGAGAGTATATTCTGACCTGATTGCCCTGAGTGTATTTTGTGAAGTTTGTCTCCAGGACTGAAATTGCTTCTTAACATTTTCAGTGTGTATATTGCTTTTCTGGTTCCGCTTTCTTCACTGCTTCACTCAACATATATTTTCCCATATATCTTTGTACTCCTAATAAATGACTATCCTCAGGGTATAAGAATGATTTTCCTTTAAATTCACAGGTTTGTTCAAACACCACCCAATAGATTTTCTTTCCACATTTTTGTTGTTCATAGCACTGCTTTGAAGAGTTTTCTTTATGTGTTATAAACCCAATAGTGGGATCTCTGGGTCAGAACAACCCACTTATTCAAGATAAACTTAGAGAAGGCAAGTGACCCCGCTGTAATCACACAGCTGGGGTACAGCAAAGTTGGATGTAGACACCACGCTCAGTCTGGAATAGGAGTATGGTGTTTCCACTAACTCACACTGTGACCTCATCTCCCTGAAGCCATTAGGTAGAACTTTATGGGGCCTTGTACCACTTTGTTCCAAAGACTATATCCTCCAGAGATATGATGTGAAATCCTAAAGGGACTTCTGTCTAAGAAATTAGCTTAGACCACCAACCATGTCTCTTTCCAAGACAATGCAATGTGCTAAGAAGTACTGTACCCTTCTGAGAATACTAACCATTCCCATTGGTGTGAAAACAGAAGAATGGGAGTTCTCTGTGCCTTAGTGTCACTAGTGAGATAACAGCAGAGACAATATATTGGGAATACTCATGCTATTTCAATTTGGCTAAGCCTTGATGAGGGAGAGAGGTCTTTATTGCCATTTAGAAGAACTGATCTACCCTCCTAATTAGAGAAATTCTCTGAGGTACCACCTCATACTTTGCAGATTGGCTAACGTGACAGCAAAGGAAAGTAATGAATGCTGGAGGGGATGTGGCAAAGTTGGGACATTAATTCATTGCTGGGGGAGTTGTGAATTGATCCAACCATTCTGGATGGCAATTTGGAACTATGCCCAAAGGGCGATAAAAGAATGTCTGCCCTTTGATGCAGCAACACCACTGCTTGGTTTGTACCTCAAAGAGATAATAATGAAAAATACCTGTACAAAAATATTCATAGTCATGCTCTTTGGCAAAAGATTGGAAAATGAGGGGGTGTCCCTTTATTGGAGAATGGCTGAACAAATTATGGTATATGATGGTGATGGAATATGATTGTGCTATAAGGAATGATGAACTGCTTGATTTCTATATGAACTGGAGGAACCTCAATGAACTGATGCAGAATGAAATAAGCAGAACCAGGAGAAGATTGTACACAGAAAGTGAAACATTGTGGAACTATCCAACATAATGGACTTTGCTACTAGTAACAATGCAACAAGCCAGGATACTCCTCAAGTACTGATGAGAAAGAATGCTACCCACATTGAAAGAAAGAACTATGGAAGTAGAAACACAAAAGAAAAACATATGGCATCATTTATCACTTGTATATATGAGTATATAATTTGGGGTTTGGGCTTTAAAAGATTTCTCTATAGCAAAAATGAATAATATGAGAATAGGTATCAAGTGATAACATTTGTATAACAGTGGAATTGCTTGTTGAATCTGGGAGGGAGGAGGGAAGAGGGGAAGGAAAGAAAATGAATCATGCAAACATGGAAAAATGTTTAAAAAATGAAAAAGTAAGTCTGGGGTATAAGGAGATATGAGAGAATAAGCTCTGTTCCATCGATTGTTCATCAAGAGAATTGCCTCGTCAATTTGATGACCTCACAGGTTAAGAAGTCTTTGTTCTAGACTTTGATGACATCTTCATTATGGAGACTATGGCAACCTTGTTGAGAGGTGTAGAGAATGTTTATTGGGACATATTCATGAATGCCCCATCCCCAGTAATCTACCATTCTGGACCTTTAGATTGTGAGTTCCTTGAGGAAAGGGACTGTCTTTTCACCTTATGTTTTTGTCCCTAGCACTTGGCACAATTCCTGGCACATAGTAGACACTTAATAAACACTTATTGACTGACTGGAACTAAAAAATGACATCAGCTGCTGAGAAGGGCTCTTGCAGAGCAAACTTGAGCTATCCTGAGAGTTACACATAGTCTAAAAAGTAGGAGGGCTAACAGCTGGCCTGCTTGCCCGATGTGGGAAGTCTATAAATCTTTCTTCTTAACACTTGCCTGGAATCTGCTAATAGCAGAGGGATACAATACTCTCAGCTGCATTGGCCAAGAGGACAATTCCTGTAGCAAGAAGAAACAATGGTATCCTCTTTCAGCCCAAGAAATGACAGATGTGACTAAGTTGGAAGAATTCCTGAATCACATTTCTAGAACTATCAAGAATTTTTATAGACTGAAACTTTCTGGAGGGGTGCCAAGAATTCCTGAATTGAGGATGTAGCATGTAGCCCTGAACCAGGAAAAAAGACAAGACACTCACATAATATAGAAAAAGCAAAAATAATCTGATCTTTGTCCTCCTCCACTGCTACCAGGAGCTCCTTGGACAGTTCTGTATCCAATGGAAAGTGGAAGCTCTGCAAGAAGAAAATGGCCCCCGTATAGCCAAGCATTATTAGATAGCTTCTTTCTGCTTGATTTTTGTCAACATCAAGCTTATGTCTGTGCTCCAACAGCATGAGCTGACTTGCTTTTCCTTGCCCGAATGACTCCATTTCATGACACTGAAACTTTTTTCTCTTGTCTAGAATGATGTCCTTCTCTTCCCTACTGAATGTTCTCCCTGCTCATTTCTGCCTCTTGGCTTTTTCTATCTTCCTTTGATACTCAACTGAAATCCTGCCTTCTGAAGGAATATCTTCATCTTACCTTCATCATACCTTCCCTTTACACCAGCTACAGGACATTCCAGAAGTCATAGTACACTTTTAAGCTTTAACTGATTTACATGAACAGAAGTCTTTGCATGTTGTATCTGCTCTCAAGGAGAGCAGAGACCAAGGCTTTGCCTTTCCTTGCATCCTCAGCCCAGTGCCTGCCACATAGTGTTTAATGAATGCCAGGTGACTGACTCCCTCTTTGGAATGTTCCACCCTAGCACTTAGATCTGACCTCTGGGCTCAAGCAGAACAAGGCTAGTCTCCTCTGACTGTCCAGGTGATGACCCTCCATAAATACTCAGATTGCTATCATGTTCCCTCAGTATGGTTCCCCAAGATTGCCTTTCTCTAGACTCCCCAGTTCCTTCCTTGGAGTAATCTCCATATGGGATATCATGATCTTTTATGGCAATGTTTGCCAAGCTCTGAACATCATTCAGCACCCCAATTATTGACCTTACTAAATTGTGCCAGCTCGCATTGAAAACAATCCCTCAGACATGGCCTGACCGGGGCACAGTAGAGAGGAACAATTGCCTCCCTAGCCTGGGCACTGTGCTTCGCTTAATGTAGCCAATGCTAAGACTATTTGAGCTCCTTTGGATGCTATAAAAGCCACATTAAAATGAATACTTCAGTGGAAGCCTATGGTAGGCAGAAGGAAAAGGGAAGATGAGTGGAGCTTCCTACAGCTCTGTCTTGAAGACTGAGCATTCTCCAGGTAACTGTATCATCTCTTTCTTTAGGAAGTAGAGATGAAGAGGGAAAGCATTCCTAACATGGGGAACAACCAGAGAAAAAAAACTGGTTCAAGAGATGGCACATCTTGTTAAAAAAACAGCAAGGATGCCAGTGTCACTAGATGGAAGACTATAGGGGAGGTGGGAGGTATGAGAAGCCTGCCAAATGGGGGTGGGTGGGTTGGGTAGGACTATTATGTAAAAGACTTTCAATACCAAACATTATTTTTAAAAGGTGGTCCAGGAACTTATAGGGAGCCACTGGAATTTATTGACAGGGGCAGGGGCACCTCAACAGTGTGTGTGTGTGTGTGTGTGTGTGTTAGTGAGATAGAGATAGTGAGGAGATGGGGATGACATTCATGTTGAGAGTCTGGGTCCCTGGGAGGATGATGGTACCCTCAACAGTAATAAGGAAGTTTAGAAGAGGGTAGGATTTGAGGAAGAAAGAAAATGAATTCAATTTCGACTGTTGACATTCTGACCTCCCATTTTGGTCAGCCTATTACTTCTTCTCCTTGGGTATTTCCACCTCATCTTTCTTTGTTCTGTTTCTTTCCCCAGCTCATTATATCAATCTTTACAAACTCTATGAAGTCTTCTCATCCTTTATGACCCAACCCAAGACTCAAATTCCAACAAAGATATTCCTGATGATCCCAAATCCATAGTGATCTCTCCTTATGCTTTTCTTTACCCCCTGGTTGGAGTATTTTTAGTTACTCTCTTTCTTGTATTGTAAGCTCTGTGAAGACAGGGACTGAGTCTGGTTCATCTCTATCCCACCAAGAGAACTTGAAGATAACGTGCTCAAAATATTTGCTGATTGCTTGCTATTGTTAATTATTTAGAATTTAAAGCATTTTGTTGTTCATTCATTCAGTCCTGTCCCATTCTATGACCTCATAGACAATTGTATGCCAGGTTTTTCTATCCTCTACTATCTCTCAGAGTCCAAGCTCATATCCATTGCTTACATGATGCTATCCGTCTCAACTTCTTCCATCCCTTTCTCCTTTTGCTTTCAATCTTTCCCAATATAAAGGTCTTTTCTAATAATTTCTGTTTTCTCATGATGTGGCCAAAGTGTTTAAGCTTCAGCTTCAGTACTTGACCTTCCAGTAAATAGTCTGAATTAAGTTCTTTAAGCATTGACTGATTTGGTCTCCATGCTGTCCAAGGGATTCACAAAAGTCTTTTCTTGTACCACTTAATTATAAGGATTATATATATATATATATATATATATATGCATATATATATATACATATATATACATATACATATATGTATATATTTCAAATAGGAAAGATCAGATTGCAGGGCACTGGCTCAGCACACCTGAAGCTTACAGAAAGGCTATTTGGCATAGTGAAAAGAGGTCATCAAATGGTGTCAGGAGAGCTCTAAGTATAAAAGCTACCTTTTACATTTAATTGGTGTGTGATCTTGGGCAAGTCACTGAACTTCTGAGCCTCAGTTTCCTTTCTCAGTGAGGTAATAGCTTCTAAGCCATGTCCTATCTGATTGTTTTTTCCAGCTCAGCTATATCATCCTGTTTTTCCTCATCCATTTTAGCAGGGTTTCCAAGGAAATTCAGATGCAAGTAGAAAGTGATAGAATGGAATAAGTAACACAAGTTCTTTGTGTAGACCCATGATACTGTTGACTCACCACCATTGTGACAGCTACTTGGATTTGCTTTTCCAGGAATGATGATGCCTTGTCCTGACCTCTCCTCAAGCAGGGATGCTTTCCTCGAGTGGTTTTTTGGGCTTAGCATTAAGTCTTGCAAAAGAGGATTTGTTTTTTCTTCGGTGAGAATAATGTCACTTTGCATTGTCAAAAAGTGTTTATGCACATTCTATTATGTATGTGGCTCAGTAGAGCCGAACCTCGAATTAGGAAGACTCATCTTCATTAGTTCAAATCTCACTCACTAGCAGTATAACCCTGAGTAAGTCACTCAACTCTGCCTCAGTTTCTTCATACATCATACGATCTGGAGAAGAAATGGCATATCTGATATCTTTACCAAGAAAACCCTAAATGAGATCATGAAGGGCTGAACCTGACTGAAATGACTGAACAACATAGATCTGAGGTGGAAAGTGCTAGATTGGGAGTCTAAGTTGAGCTCCCATTCTGACTCATTTGCTTATTAGCTTGGTGATCTTGGGCAAGCTACTTCCTTCTGCTTCAGTTTACCCATCTGTAAAATGGGCATAATACCATCATTACTGATAGGATCTTGGACAAATCACTCATTTTGACTTTGAGACTTGTGGGCTCTTTCAAGGCATAGAAGAAGTACCACCTGCTATAGGAGGCTTTTCCTGACCACCCTCATCTGTGAGTGTTTCCCTCACCCCAATCCAGTCACCAAACTTGTATCTATGTTGTGGGTGCACACATATATGCTTAATGAAGATATACACATACATAGGCATGTATGTATATGTAAAGCTAAATACATACATGTGTATATGCACACTCATTATGCACTGTGTTGTAAACACAATTCTATGTATACGTATATGGACATTTTAATTTTTTTCTGGCACCTAGTAGAGAATCTAGCTCTGAAGTAGGTGCTTAGTAAATGCTGCAGGTCTCTTCTTGGATTTATTGATTAGAACCTCAGTTTCCTTTAAAGAGATACAGTTAGACTATATACCTTTGAGGCCCTTCTAGAACAGTCTTCTGAGACATAGGGAGGAAGGAAGGAAGGAAGGAAGGAAGGAAGGAAGGAAGGAAGGAAGGAAGGAAGGAAGGAAGGAAGGAAGGAAGGAAGGAAGGAAGGAAGGAAGGAAGGAAGGAAGGAAGGAAGGAAGGAAGGAAGGAAGGAAAGGAGGAAGGGAGGAAGGAAGGGAGGAAGGGAGGAAGGAAGGAAGGAATGGAGGAAGGAAGGAAGGGGAAAAGGAGGGGAGGAAGAGGGAAAAGAGAGGGAAGGAGGGAGGGGGATAGAAAAGAGGAATGAAGGGAAGAAGAAAGGAAGGAAGAATGGAAGACAGGGGAGAGAGAGAAGGAAGGAAGGATATAAGGAAGGGAAGAAGAGAGGAAGGAACAAATGAAGGATTGGGAAAAGGGAGGGAAGGAGGGAGGGGGATAGAAAAGAGGAATGAAGGGAAGAAGAAAGGAAGGAAGAATGGAAGAGAGGGGGGAGAGAGAAGGAAGGAAGGAAAGAAGGAAGGGAAGAAGAGAGGGAGAGAGGAAGGAAAGAAGTAAGTAAAGAAGAAGGAATGAAGGAAGGAAGGAAGGAAGGAAGGAGGGGAGGGAGGAAACAAGAGAGGGAAGGAGGGAGGAAGGGAGGGAGAGAAGAAGGAAGGAAGGGAGGGAGGATAGAAAAGAGGGATGGAGGGAAGGAGAGGTAGGAAGAATGGAAGGGAGGGGAAAGAAGGAAGGAAGGAAGGAAGGAAGGAAGGAAGGGAGGAAGGGAGGGAGGGATGGGGGGAGGAGGAAGGAAGGAAGGAAGGAAGGAAGGAAGGAAGGAAGGAAGGAAGGAAGGAAGGAAGGAAGGGAGGAAGGGAGGGAGGGAAGGAGGAATGAAGGAAGGAAGGAAGGAAGGAAGGAAGGAAGGAAGGAAGGAAGGAAGGAAGGAAGGAAGGAAGGAAGGAAGGAAGGAAGGAAGGAAGGAAGGAAGGAAATGAGTATTTATTTTATGCCTACTATATGCCAGGCATGTGCTAAATACTTTACAAATAATCTTATTTGATCCTCACACCAGCTTTGGGAGATGATAGGTTCTATTGTTATCCTCATTTTATAGTTGAGGGAACCAAGGCAAACAGAGACTAAGTGACTTGCTCAGGATTGTACAGCTATTCAGTATTTGAAATTGGATTTGGATCCAGATCTTCCTCAAAGTCAAGTAGCTTACTTTGTGAAAAAAAAATCACAGGATCATAGATAAGATCATTGATCCACTGGATTGGGGACTCAGAAAGCACTGAATTCAAGTCCTATTGCAAACTCTTACTAACTGGTGGCAAGACATTCAGCCTCTCTTTGCCTCAGTTTCCTTTTCTGTAAAATGGACATAATAATGATACCTATTTCACTAGGTTGTTAGTGAGGTTCAAACAAGAGTGCCTATGCCAAGTACTTTGCAAATGTTAAAGTGTTATGTAAAAGCTATTAGCTGGAAGGACCCTTCTGTCATGCCAGCAGCCAGAATTAGACTATGAGTAAGGAGCTGGGTCTGCAGATATAAGCAGGAACAAGAGACCTATAATTGAAAGTTAGTAGTTGGTCAACATGTATTTATTAAATTCCGATTATGTTCCAGAAGCTCTGGGGACACAAAGAAAGCCCCAAACAGCCCTTGTTTTCAAGGAGCCTTCAGTCTATTTGGAGAAGACAAACTTGTAAACGATGAATTGACTTGGGCATTGGGAAGAAGCCTAAAATTTCAGGTAGACTCCATCACCTCTCAATACTTTGTGATAGAGTCACAAGGTTTTAGGTTGAGGAAGGGACCTTGAGAGGTGATCTCGTCCATCTGCCCAGACCTCAGCAAGTCTGTCTCCCAACTAACATCAACAGACCTCCCCTATTTTTAAAGCCCTCTCATGGAGGGTGGGGGGAAGAGTCCCCATGTTCCTTGCTACCCTGTTCCTGTGTTCTATGTTTCTTTTTCTCTGCAATGTCTTCCTTGTAGCTACTAATCCTAATCCTCTCATGCTGGAGTTCATGAATATTTCCTCATCTCTTCTTCTCAATGAGAACAGAATAGGGTTGGTCACCAAACTTTTTATTTATAATGTCTGAAAAAGTATTTTAAATCACTTGTCTTACAAGTTCCTATGCAGAATTATGGCTCACAATCCTAAAGTGGGATTCAGGAGATCTGGATTCTAATTCTACCTCCATTATTTTCTGACAATGTGATCTCTGAAAAAATCACTTTCCATTTATGAAACTAAATTTTCTTCTTCTGTAAAATGAAGGGATTGGACTAGATGACCTTCAAGGGTCTTTTTCCAGCTTTCACATTCTATGTTACTATAAATTCTAATGGATTTTTTTCTCATGAGACTCACTCCCTAATTACCTTTGCATTTACAGAAGGGTGGGATGGGGAAGGATATCTTCTGAAAGACTGGGATGTCACCTGCCAAGTATGAAACATCTAGCCTTGGATTTAGGCAAACCAGGGTTCTAAAATATCCATTGGGACCATGGAAAAGTCAATGAGTTTCTCAGAAATGAAGACTAAGTTACACAGAGATTGATCTCCTTTGGTGACTGGAATTTCCATACACTGGAAGTCCTTCCATCATTTAGTTAAGTCACAGGTATGAGTTCTCCCCTCCAACTCTCTGCCCCCAAAAAAATATAGGTTGGGAATAGGTCAGAGCAGCAGGATGACCTCCATCAAGTAGATGAGACAAATTCTTGGGAAACCAGGGAACTTGTCATAGTTTCCTGGGTAGTAGCAGGCTCTCTGAAAGGGTACAAAGAGTAGGATACCCCATGGGACTATTAAACAAAGGTCTGATTATCCTCTGGGATGGTGCCACACTGACAGCAATGTACAGTCTATAACAGGAGGGCTATTCCATGACAACATGCTCTTTTCCTCTCATGGTATCATGTTTGTCTATTGAATGACAGAAGTTGATTGCTAAAGAGCACCAGCCTCAGACTCAGAGGAGGGACCAGGACTCCAATTTCAGTTCTAGCTAGGGAACGAAATTTGGCTAAGTCACTTATTCTCTCAGAGTCTTCATTTCCTTTTTTTAGGGGGGGAAGGAGACAGGAAGACTAAAAGAGCTGCATGTTCCTATGAGTTATAAAGTTCTACCATTTTGTGAACATGTTACTTTGCCTATGATTTTCTCTCATCCCAGGACTGTTTAATGTGGTATCCATTCATATCTAGTCTTTTCCCATCCTGATTTTTCTTAGAAGAAATGAAGTATGACCTCTACTGGGTACCAACCTGATATAAGTTAACATTTGAGTTTTGCAAAAATCAACCAACTGGTCCAGCCAGCAGGTATCAAAATCCCAGGACAATCCAAAATCAATGTATAATGTGAATGCTTACCACAGTTTTAGAGGACCATCAGAATGCAAGGCAACCAGAAAAAAAATCATCCATGAGCTAGGGGAAAATAATTTGAATTTGTAGTGGAGTTTGCCAAAAATGCCATAGCTGAATGCAAAGATTCTGGAGTCTGACATTGAGAAGGCAGCCGAATTCTCCCTGGGACTATTTGAGCTGTGTGGCTCATTGATGCTATTTCTATTTGCTTTCTTGTCTTTCAGTTCTGGGATCACAGAGCTATTTTGGCCCTTACTCAGCTGTACTCCCTCCTGAGAGGTTAAAATATCCAGAAAGCAGTGGTGCTGAATCCTTGCATCTTTGGTAGAGGGGCAGCCTGGGCCATTTGGTGATGCTACTTTGGGGTAGAGTAAATTTGTAGCCATAATGATATTTTGGACTGTGAGATCCCACTGGATTTGGGGAACTTTGAATTACCTTAAACAGTGAGAACATAAACACTCCTAAGTCATCCTTGAGACAAAATAACTGAAGCGTAGAAATTAGTTCAGATATGTACCAAAGCTTCACTGAAATATAAACTAAATTTTTGCCAAATTATTTACAGATTCTTGGGAAATGGAAATTATGCTATAATGGAAGATGGGTCCAGTGAGTTGCAATAAATTTGTGACCCAAAGTCCTTGACCTTTAGGCTTGGCTAAGCCAGAGTAACTGACTGTTTTGGACAAAGTCCAGGGATCCTGTTTATAGAAACAGGTTTAGACTCTGAGTGTTACTATGCTGAGTTGGTGCTTTTTGTGGAGATCTTTAAAATGTTGTCTTTCCCTAAAAGCAATGAAATCAATGTTTCAATAAACATTTATGGAGTTAAGCACCTATGGTGAGGTGAGGCAATGTACTAGGTATTGTTGGAGATATAAGGATCAATAAAACAGAATTCCTGCTCTAAAGGAGGATACAATGAAGTAAGGAGAAATAGGACAGAGGTACAAATACCTGCATTGTAAAATCAATTCAAAGACTTAATCTAAGAGGCAGAAGGGACCCCAAAAGGTCATCTGGCCCAATGAATCTCTAAAGAGAAATCCATCCAGAACAAGACGTCAATCAGTTTCTGGTTAAGGAACAATGATGAATGAGAAATCACTATTTTAGGGAATAGAGAGGTCAATTCCCTTTTTGGGTAGCTTTAATGGTTAGGAAATGTCTCTCATAGGAGCCAGAATATACTACTTTGAAAAAAAAAAAGGCCACCTATTGCTTCAACCAAAGAAAAATGAATGTCTCCTCTCTAATACAACTCTATTTGTTAGTCCTTTTCCCTCCTCAAATTATCTGGTGTTTACTGATATTTGTAAATGAATCATAAACATTTCCAATCTCTGTTCCTTTGTCTTGCTTTCTCTCGCTCTCTTTTTCTCCTTCCTTCCTTCCTTCCTTCCTTCCTTCCTTCCTTCCTTCCTTCCTTCCTTCCTTCCTTCCTTCCTTCCTTCCTTCCTTCCTTCCTTCCTTCTTTCCTTCCTTCCTTCCTTCCTTCTTTCCTTCTTTCCTTCTGTCCTTTCTCTTTCTGTCACACACACACACAGAGTGAGAGAATAGAATATAAGTATTTGAGAGCATGGGTAATTTTTTTGGCTTTGAATCCTTTATGACCTAATCTAGTTCCTTGTATATGGTAGGAATTTTAAATGTTTGTTAAACTCTTTGAACTCTTGAAGGCATCCATCATGCCCCACCTAGATCTGTTCTTCTCAAGGTTAAACATCCATGTTCACAAAAGATGCACAAACAATATGCTCTGTGAAATGGGAGAAGGAAAAGATCATTTCCAAAGGAAATAAGATAAGGTAGTATTTGCAGAAAACTTAGCACTTGAGCTGTATCAAAAACATATCATGCTATAGTATTTACCTGGACTTAAACATGACTCCTTGAATGTGATCTCCTGTATGGAGCCATCACTTTTCTTGTTCTGGACACCTTACATCTAAACACAGGCAAAAATTTCCCTGGTCCACTTGCTTTGTCACATTGTAACTCATATTGAATTACACTAAAATCCCCAATACTTTTTCACTTGATCTATTGTCTATGTCTTCTTTACATTGTCTTCATCCAATGGATTTAAGGAATCCAAGGAAGACTTTGGATATTTCCCTATTAAATCTCATTTTACTAGACATAGGCTACTGCTCTGCCCTGTTGACTTTCCTGTTGGGTCCTAATATTGTGGTCCAAAATAACAGCTTTCACTCCCAGTTTTGTGTCATCTGAAAGCTCAATAGGCATTTATGAACTTCTCTGTACTCACAAAGTGTTTATTCTCTTTACTTGCTTAATGCTTAAGTGAAAATATCTAGCCCAAAGCTCTATATGAGAAATACATCTTGAAGGCAAAAATGTGAAAAAGGATAGTAGGAAGGAGGTAAGGAATTTAAAAAGGAAAATGAAATTTGAAAGAAGACAGGAAGAAATACCGGTAGAATCAGTGATGGTAGAGTAGGAAAGAAGAAAATGGCAAAAAAAAATAAGGGAACTGTATTTGTAGTTAAAGGACTGGTTCAAATCTCAGCCCAGAGTTGATTTCAAACTCTGCATTTTCCTCTCTAAGCCTCAGTTTCTCCATCTATAAAATGAGTGGGTTGGACTAGATGGTCCCTTCTAATTATAAATTTCTGACCTATGATCTGCTTTTGACAGGGTCACCAGACTGGTAAATCCAAGGAATGCAGTCAGTTTACAAATATTTCAGCAAAACACTTGGAAAAACCTTTCATGCAACCCTAATAAAAAATGGAGAAATGCAGGATAGGAAATAATAGAATAGAAGAAATTGGTCAACTATCTAGACCCAATGAATTAATGGCCCAATGTCAGTCTGGAAGGAAGACACCAGTGAAGTGCTTCAGGGATCTCTCATTTATGCATCACATCTCCACATTTTGATCAGTGACTTGGATGAAGGTATAAGAGGTATACATGCCACATTTGCAAATGCTACCAAGCCAGGGGAAACAGAAAAAAACAAACAAACCATTATGTGACAGGGCTGATAACCAAACAGAACATGACAGGATAAAATGAATAGCTAAATCTAAAAAGATGAAATTTAACAATGATAATATAAACTTCCAAATTAAGGTAAAACAACAACTTCCTAAGTATAGAATGGAGTAGAGGTATAGCTAGATTCATCTGAAAGGGGACTGAGAAGTCTTAAAAAGTCAATTTAAACCCAATTTAAGGCAACAGGGCAATATAGTAGTTAAAATAACAAATCTAATTTTGACAAATTGTAGTGCTGTGGGTGAACCCAATGGTACTCAAGAACATGCCATACAAGGAATGGTTTGAGGGAACAGAAGATATTTAGGCTACAAAAGAGAAGACTGATCCAGGTTCAAGATTTCTGGAAACACAAAGACTCACACTATGTTGATCCAACTGTAGGATTTACTAAATCACATGTAAATCCCTCACAGGGACTTTAATATACAAAAGAGATGCAAAATGTGACTGCTGCCTCATTGACATCATGGTCTCACATATACTTGATTGAAGAAGTGAAAGAGTAGAGCTAACAACAAGGCAAACCACTCAGTCCAGGCCAAGCTGGTTTTGCATGGCCTCTTGTTGGGGTCCTGTGGGTTGGACAGGATGAGAAAGTGGCACATAACCAAAGGCACCCATTATCTCAAAGGTCCTATCCTGGGTCTTCTTTCTTTTGCCTCTAGACTATTTCCCTTGATGATCTCATCAGCTCTTATGGGTTTAATTATCATCTTCTCAAGTCTATCTATCCTGCTCTAATCTCTCTGATGACCTCTTTAAGGGTTAAAAATTAAAGGGTTAGACTAAATATATGAGAAATGTGGTCACCAAAAATATATTACTCAAGTCAGGATGACTTTCTATGGTAGTTTATTTTACAAAAGGAGAAAGAGCTTTGTGGCCCTTGAGTGTACATACTGTGTATGTGTAACATTTTGTATATTCTAGGGATGGCCCAACAGAGGGCAGACACCCCTGAGCAGGCTACCACCCTGTATGATAAGAGTTGAAGCAGGACAGGTTTAATATGGAGCAATATTCTAATAATTATTTGGGGAATGGGGAAACTATTGATGGCACAATGCAGGGGAAGGAAGAGGGGACAGGGTTCTAATTCCTGGGTGATTCAACTCCTGTTTCTTTTGCTTTTCTTTTTCAGAATAAATGAATTCAGCAAAAAAAAAAAGTAAGGAAATGAGAGAGAGTAGATAATTTCTACAGCCTGGTCCAAACCAGGTTGGACTTCAGAGGCCCCAGGAAAGGGAATCAGCCTTTTTCACTCACTGGTGTGGTAGTCCTAAAGGAAGATTGATGAGCAGTCCAAGGTCCCAAGCTGGAGCTCCTTCAAAGTCAAGTTCTAAGGTGAAAGAGCTGGTCACAGGAAGTTCTTGCCACTTTTTAAAGACCCTTCCTTTAGTCACTTCCTGTGCCTTCCTTCCACTTTATGTGGACTAATTGCAGTTATAGCTTTGCTTAGTCAATTCTGATTTGTCACCCATTATAGCACATGTGGGTCACAGACCTTCCCCACTTAAGGATAAGTGGGGGGTATATGCTTCTGGTGATTAAATATAAAAATGGGCAGGGGAGAATCAATCCCACCATCACTTCCAATTTCACATCACCTTTCAAGATATTTCAAACTGGATGTCCAGTAGATATCTGAAAGTCAACCTGTTCAAAAAATTGTTTTTTTTTCCTTCCAACTTTCCCTGATGCCTGCCTATCTTATTTCTGTAAAGGAAAACACCAGCTTTCCAGTCTCTCAGGATCACAACCAATGTCATCCTTGATCCCTCATTCTCGCACCTCATGTCTAAAGCCAAGTGTAAAGATTAAATTAGTTTCTCCACTAAAGTGTTATATTTTATGAGGTTTATTAAGGATTATTAGAATTAAGGATAAAGAAAATACAAAATAAGAAAAGCACATGCCTAGGCTGATTAGCCCATTCACAATCTACTCACTATATCTTGTCATCTCCGGGTAGAGGAAGAGAAAAAGAGCTTAGGAGGCAGAGAGCCCTTTAAATACTAAATTGTGTTCTCGCACTCAGGTGAGATTATAGGGAATTCTGGGAAGTACCAAGGACTTCTGGGGATTGAAGTTCAGGGTTCAAATCTCCATTTTACACAAGGACCATCAATTTCACATGTGCAACATCTCTCCAATACACCCCCCTTTCTCCTCTGGCACTACCACCACTCTGGTACAAGCGTTCTTCATCTCATGCCTGGATTACTGTAGTAGCCTGGAGGTAGGTCTGCCTGCCTCAAGTCTCTCTGTGCTCCAATCCATTCTCCATTCAGTCACCTCTCCACAATCAACTCCAGTGGCTCCCTATTGACTCTAGGATCAAATGCACACTCCTTTGTTTGTCAAAGTCCTTCATAATTGAGAACCTCCAGCTTTTCTAGTTTTCTTATACCTCATTCCCACTTACATCAGCCTCCTGACTGTTCCACAAACAAGACACTCTATCTTCTCAGCTCTGGGCATTTCCTCGGGCCTGGAATGCTCTCCCTCCTCTGTTTAAGCTGCTACTAACATTACTGGTTTCCTTTAACTCCTTTGCTAGTTTTGGTGTCAGTACCATATTTGTATCACAAAAAGAGTTTGGAAAGAGTCCCTCTTCTTTAGATGTTGTAAAGAGAAAACATATCAATAAAGTCTTTTTTTTTTTTGAAAAAGGGTATGTGGTGGGAAATAATGGGAGATGAGACAGAAAGTTAGGGTGACACTTTATTGTGAAGGCCTTAAAGCCCAGGAAAATGGTTTGGGTTTTGCACAGTCAGGTTTTTGAGTAGAAAACTGGCAAAATCAGATCTCCTTAAGCAGATATCTCTTCTACATTGTGGGGGTTAAGGGTACACTGCTCCTGTGATCTGGAGAATCCTAGTAAAAAATTTTGGTCCTCCCTTCATATAAAGAAGTCTGAATATTGTTCTTTTTTTCTTTTATGAGTTGTTATAATTTATTATCAAATTTCAATTAAGTATTTGGTCATGGGCTCTATGCAGATCAATATTAAAAGTTCTAGCTTCTGTGTATTATCTACTGGCTTTCATGTTCTTTTTACAAGCTTTAACCTTTTACTTATTTTAATTTTAAAAAGAAATCATATATATTTATGGTATTAAAAGATAAAATGTGTTCTTATTTTATCAGAACTACAATGTGGAAAGTCACAATAAGAAAGAGATACTTTTTTGTTAGAAGTATAAAAAGCATAACATTACTCACTTTGTTGAATGAGCAATGGAAAATTATGTAGCACATTAGGGTTCGGAATGTGTTTTATAGATGTTTTCTCATTTCATCTTTACAAGAACTCTTGGAGATAGGTGCTATTGTAATCCTAGGTTTACAGATGAAGAAACTGAGGCTGAGAGCAGTTTAAGTGGCATGATCAGGATTGATGGCTAGTACTTGTCCAAGGTGAGATTTGAACTCAGATTAACCTGACTTCGGATCCAGTCATCTATCTCCTACACAAACCAACTGCTTTTATGGCAGCTTTGCTCCTTCTTCACAGTGAAAAGTGAGTGGGGAAGTGAGTGAGGAAGCAATGTCACCATTTTCTTTATGCTGTGGCGGCTGAGATAGGCAGTTCTAGGAGGATTTTGGCAGTTGATATAAACAGGATCTCTCCCAGAGGAACATAAGCCTTGTAATTGTCATTCTTGCAGACTTATAATGAGCCTTGGTGACATTTTCATGGACTTTTACTCTTTGACATTTCCTTTCTTGTGCTTTTTTCCCTTGGTCTTTCCAGTTTAGATTACTATGCTTCTTTTTTGGAGCTTTTATTAGAGTTGCATAGAGAGTGATTTTATACACAGTATGTGCCTAGACGTAACCATGTTATATGCCTCTGCCTAAATATTGTCAAATATTGTCACTAGCTTCTATTTCTTATTGAACAGTGTTCAGATGCCTTTACCAGACACTCAAGAACCTCCTCAGTCAGGGAGAACCCTCCTTTTCTAGTCCTCTGAAACCCCCCAAATCTTTTTTACCTGAACGATTGGCAAGCATGCCTCCTCCACCTCATATTTGTGAGGCTGATTTTTTGAACCCACATTAAGACTTTACATTTATGTCTATTATGTTTTGTCTTTAATCAATCAATAAACATTTATTAAGTTCCTACTATGTGATAAGTGCTATGCTAAGCATTGGTGATTAAAAAATAAGCAAAAGACAGTCCCTACCCTCAAGGATTTTACAATCTAATTTATTTTATTCATTCCACCATTCAACACTGTAGAGACCCTTTTGGATTCTGACATTGTCATCTAATGCTTTAGTTATCCCTTTGGGTTTTGTATCAGTTGCATCATTGATAAGCATGATCAAAGTCATTGAAAAAAAACCATTAAATTACCTGAGGGCAAGCCCAGATAACTGGACCACCATATGTTGGGCATACTTTCAAGCTGACATTGAAACCCAACTTTTCTTTGGGTCTGGACTTTCATCCAGTTTGAATCTAAGCAATTAGCCTATATTGCCCCATCTTGTCCATATTAGATGAGACCTTGATCTTAGGGACAGGGACTGTGACTTACCTAAACTCTGAACATCCCTAGTCCCTAATACTCTGCTCACAGAAGACACTTAAATTCATCAAAACGTCTATTGGACTGAAGAGCCCAGTGTTATTAATTACACAGCTAGGGATCCCATTTATGTGATGACAATAACAATGATTTATTAGACAGCCAATTCCTCCATTAATTAAAGTTACAACATCTAATATTAGAATATTACAGCCGGAAGTGAGACTAGCAATTATCTAGTCCAATGTCTTCATTTTAGACGTCCAGAAAGTGACATCTAGAAATTAATGTCCTGCTTCAGGTCATTCCAGTGAATTACTAGCAGATCTGGGACAAGAACCCAGACCTCCTTCAATTCTCGTCTCATAAATTTCCTAAATCTACTTTTACTTAATATAGACATAGCCAGAACATCATTTCATTTAAGTATATTTCTCAACATCTGGGGAGATAGCACAACGTCAGTAATATATTTCTTCATGGTCTCAGGCATTACCCAGATGTGATGTAATGGGTGTCTCTGGAGAAATCTGTGATTAGAAAATAAAACAATCAACAAAAAAGTGGGCTAGTCCTTTAACAAGGGAAAGGGGATAATAAATGGAAACTCTGTTCTCTGTTGGTATCACCACAATGTCAAAAATGGGGAAAAAACCCACCAGTATAATTTATAGAACTCAGATGTCAGTGGCAGAGAATGGGTAGGAATGGATGACTTGCAGACAATATAATTAGGAGTATGAGTTGATTGGTCCTTTGGGATTTTGAAATAAAATTCAAGTGTGCCTGTCCCTATCCCTGAGGGCACAGTAAAATCTTTATACTTTTGCATTTAGCACAGTGACTTATACTGAGGACATACTTGAAGAATTAAATTTAATAATAATAATAATAATATAGTTCTTACTATGTACCCAGCACTGTGTTCAGTGCTTTATAATTATTACCTCATCTGATCCTCACAACAACCCTGGTATGTAAGTGCTATTATTCCCCCTTTATAGGTGAGGAAATTGAAGAAAATAGAAGTTGTGACTTTCCCGGTGTCATACAAATAGTAACTGTCTATAGAGAGATTTGAATTCAGTTCACTGTGCCACCTAGCATTTTTCTATTTCTATTTTTATTTCTAGGAAAGGAAATTGAAAAGACAAAGGGAGCAGGGTGATAGATTAATATAATAAGATAATAATAGGAAGAAGAAGGCAAGGTAGTGATATTTATTATTGCTAGAATAGGTTAGGGTGGGTCAGCTTTTATCTTGATATGAAAAATGTGTTCATTTGAACAGTTACATCATTTTGTTGTTGTTGCTGTTCAATTGTTTCATTTGTGTCTGACTCTTCATGACCCGATTTGGGGTTTTCTTGTCAGAGATATTAGAGTGGTCTGTCCTTTTCTTCTCCAGCTCCTCTTACAAATGAAGAAACTGAGGCCAACTGGATTAATTGAATTACCTAGGGTCCCAAAGCTAGTAAGTATCTGAGGTCAGATTTGAACTCAGGGAAATGAGTTTTCCTGAGTTCAGGATTGTTATTCTATATCGCTCCCTTTAGCCACCCTTACTTACATCAGTCACTTTACCTACATTACATTCTTCTTCCAGTGTCATAAGGGCATGGAGATGGATCTCCAGTTCTCAAAAGCTGAATCAGTGAAATGTTTTTCTGTATGGGAAGAACTTTGACATTGGAAGAGCTTTGCCTCCAGACTCAGTGATGGTCTGTGTCAGTTAGCAGAGGACCACTCTAGCTAAGTGTAGAGAAGTTCATCACCAAGTGACTGATTTTTCAGTTATAGCAACTCAGCAATTCAGTTCAAATCTAGCCTCAGACACTTCCTGGCTGTGTGACCCTGGGCAAGTCACTTAACCCCCATTGCCTAGCCCTTAGCACTCTTCTGCCTTGGAACTAATACATAGTATTGATTCTAAGACGGAAGGTAAGGGTTTAAAAAAAAACAAAACATATCTAAGCTAGTTCCTCATCAATTGTGACCTAAGCACATATTCAATAGGCATATTATATGTGTACGTATTTACATATAAATATAAGCAATTATTATTATCTGTAAAATGGGGGCTTGAGCCAGATGCTTTTTAAGTTCCCGCTCTAATGTTGTTATTCAAGACTCTGCCAGTTAGGAAGTTTCTGAGGAAGAATTCACATTCAGGTCTTCCTTGCCCTATTACACCACCTCGAAATTATTTATTCCTGGTGGGTCTAAACCCACAATCCCTGGCTTTATCCATTTAAAGACACTCTAATCATCTCATTTTATAAATGAGAAGAAAAGAGAGGGGAAGTTATTTACTCCAGGACGTCCAGGTATTAAGCAGCAGGGCTGGATTTTGAATCCCAATTCGGACTCCAAATCCATTGTGCTATGGTAACAAAGCCTGCAAGAATACAAGGTGCCCTCTCTGTAATTAGGAGACCTCTAAGAAGGGCTTTGGTGGATTTGTAGTAAAGACATTGAATGTATACCTTCTGCCTATCGGTACCTCCTATTCATTTTCCGAGATGCCCGAGAGTCTGTTTTGGATGCAAGATACTATTTTTGCTTCACCTTTGATTTTTGAGTTGGACATTTTTATGTGTTGCCTGTGACAGTGGTACCATGTGTAAAATTAGGCTAAGGCTGGGTTAGGGTCCCAACCCCCATCGCGTTGGTTTCCATGGCCAACCATCCCAGAGCAAACTCCACTTTGGTTTCTCGTCATCCCATCAATACTGCTCATTTGGTGACGTTTTCCATTCATGGAACTATTGGTCTTCTCTCCCTTGGTCCTGGCAAGAAACAAATGTGTCACCCAGTGCATTGAGCTAAGTATAACCACACTGCAGGCTACAGGTTTGTCCCGTATGCTCTTCATTGGATGTCATTCAGATGTTGGATGTCACATTGCCAACACACTCTTCAGTGGAGTTTTCCATCCATCTGTGAATCCATCTGGGACGAGAAAAATATATTGCTTTTGTCTTAACAACATTGAAACTGCAGAGCATTTGAAGGAATAGCAGTGGCGGAGGAAAGGAGCCCACCAAAAGTAGTGAAAGGTCAAGTGTAGTATTCAGATATTTAGAAAATGACTTATTACAGTCATCTGTGATTACTTGGGCTGATTGTCAGAATTGCCAGGTTTTTCTATCAGAACTACTCATGTGGAATATTTGAAATACTTTGTGCCTTTTCTCTGTGGACTCTATCTCCCACATTTAAAGTAGCAAGTAAAGGAATATAATTCTAGTGCCAATAAAATGATATGATTATTTTTCATGTTTTACATGGCAACTTGGGTTGCCTTTTGGTGGGGAATTTAGTATTGGTTGCTTCTAAAATAAATTTGATATGTCAGGAAAGCTTTAGGTACAAGAACAAACCCTGGATCTGAAATCAAAAGAGATATAAAATCCTGACTTTACTACCCAGTACTTGCTTGTGTGATCTTGGGCAAATCTTTGAACCTCTAAAACGAATTTTTCATTTGTAAAATAAAGAAACTGGATTAGATGACCTCTAAGGTCCCTTCCAGATCCAAGTCTAAAATTAACAAAATATCTAAGATAGTTTTAATTTATTATGACCTCAGCATATTTTAAATCCATATATTATATACATAAATATATTTATATCTAAATATGAGCAATTGTTATTATCTATAAAATGGGGTCTTAAGCCAGATGTTTTTTAAGTTCTGGCTCTAACTTTGTTATTTAAGATTCTGCCAATTCAACAAGTGATTTCCATATGCTCTTCTGCCTATCATCGTTTTGCCATAGTATCATAAATACCACTCCTATTATACGTAACATTGCAAAGTATTTCTTTGGAACACATGCTTTAAATGTACGATAGAATATGATAATTATCTGAGTTAACACTGGAGTCCAATAATAAGTCTGTGAGCTTTAGTCTGTTCATCCAAACATTTATGTGGGAATTGCTAAATAATAATTCACCAAAAATTAGTCATGTAATTTTAGAGATTTAGATGTCTGTTATTATCCTGCCCCCATTTCTCCCTTTCAACTTCTCACTGGAGTCACACTCTTCCAGTTGAGAGAGTACCTGGTTTACATTTCCCCATTAGGAATAGAGGAAGGAAACACTCCATTCTTCTCTCTCCATTTCCCTCCTGTCTTTCTTTACCTTATTCATATTGACACTCAGAATAAAAAAAAAAAACTTAAAAAAACCACCAAAAACAATGATCTGACCAGGAACAAGTGGAAAAGAAGAGAAGGAAGGAAGTGAACAATCATTTATTAAACTCCTGCTATGTGCCAGGCACTGTGCTAAGCATTTTAAAAACATTATCTCAATTGAGTCAGATGCTATTATTGCTCTTATTTTACAATCGAGGAGGCTGGGGCAATTTTGGTGGTTAAGTGATATGATCACCCAGCTAGGAAGTATCTGATGCCAGATTTTAACTCCGATCTTCTCAACTCCAGGCCCAGCATTCTATTCAGAGTGCCAACTAACTGCCACAAGAAGAAAGATTATCTCCTTATTCCTCGAAGTTATGCCTCTTTTAATTAAATCTAAGAATTCACTAGTTTCCTTGACTTCCACATCACACCAATTACAATTCACCGAAATTTCCAGGTCTCTTTTCAGGTATTTAGTCATACTTCCTGCGTCTTGTACTTGTGAAGTTTTATTTTTTTACTTTAATTTTTTTTTTAACACAGTTGTAAGATTGCAAATCTGTCACTATTAAATGGGATTTCTCACTTGTGGCTCCCAGTAGCTGCTAGCATGCAACAGTGGCCACACCCCGGGCAACGGCTTCAACAGGCCGGCTAAACCTTGTGAGGGTAGCCATCGGGTCCTCGACCCCTGGTGAACCAGGGCTTTGCTCACCCAGCATGTGAAGACTGCTTCGGCTGAACAGACGGAAGAAACCAACAAGAAGTTTCAACGGCTGAGAGGGCGACGCAGCAAGGCACTGTGTAGTGCTTAGGGTGTGTTGGAGCACAAAGGACAACACGGCCATCCAATGCAGCTGAGGAAGTCTCCAGACGTAACAATTTCTCGTGCCACTGGACCCAGGCTTCCAACACCGAGAGAGTGGGACTGTCTCTGTGCATCAACTTTTCCACTTAAATCTTCATGCACAAGTGTCTTTGTGCACAAAAACACACAAAGACAATAGTCATCCTCGGTTACCGAGAGACTACTACTACTACTACTAAATGGGATCTCATTTCATTGGCCCAACATTTTAGCCTGCCTAGGCTATTTTACATCCTTTCCCTTTCTGTATCATCTGCAAATAAGCAATGCCACCCATTACTTTGTCCAAATCATTAAAAAAAAAGTTGAACAGAATTGGGTTAAGAGAGACAGGAGGTCCTAGGTTCAAATCTGGCCTCAGACACTTACCATCTGGGTGGCCCTGGGCAAGTCACTTACCCCCATTGCCTAACCCTTACCACTCTACTGCCTTGGAGCCAATACACAGTATTGACTCCAAGACGGAATGGAAGGGTTAAAAAAAAAAAGAATTGGGTTAAGAATAGAGTTCTACACTGGTAATATCAGCATTCCAAGTTTACATTGAACCACCAAAGATTATTCCATCAGCCTAGCCATTCAGCCAGCTCTGAATCCATCTTAAAGTACCATTATTTAGCCCACATTTCTCCATCATTTCCATAAGAACAGCTTGAAAGAGTTTCTCAATATTTTTCCCAGTAAATTATAGTTACAGAATTCTCTTGATCTACTATTTTAGTAACCCTGTCAAAAGAGAAAAAAGGAGGCCTAGTATGGCCTGTTCTAGATCCATATGCTGACTAACCATCTTTTAAATAATACCTAGAATTTTGTTGAAGATCAAAGTCAGGTTACTGGCCAATGTGTATTGCTCACATAACAGAGCAGTTTGTCTTTCTTTGTATCCCCAGTTCCTGAAACATAGTGAGCACTTAATAAGTGTTCCCTTTTGTGACTTTACCACCTCTCTCCGCCCTATTTCATTTCTCTTTTATATATTATCTTTTCCCATTAGAAAAAGCTCCTTGAAGATAGTGTTTTACTTTTTACTCATTAATATCCTTAATTCTTAAAATAGCAAGTGCTTAGTAAATACTTGTTGACTTAAATACTTCTTCATTTGGTAATCTTTTTAAAAATATTTTTCTATATTTATATAACTATATTTATTAGGAAAATCTGTCTACAACTTTCTTTTTGGGAAGCATTTAGGCTTTTCTGTATTTGAATACCAAATTAATATTTTGTTTATTGAAAGTAATTTTTCTTAAGATTTATGAAAAAACTCTACAAGATAAATGTTTTATTTATTGTTTAAAAGCTTGAAATAAATAACCTATGCATCCATTGTGCCATAATTTCTTTTGTGTGTATGATTATTATTTTTTCCTTAGCTTGATTCTACGGCTACGATTCAAAGGCATCATTGAATAAGGTCCTTTGGAAGTTTGAAAACATTCATCTGGAAACACATCTGGCCCTGATGGAGGGAAGCTTGCTTTTTTTTTTTTTTAGACTAATTTATTGCTGACATCTTATTTTGTCTTTCTTTTTCTTTTTGATTCAATATTCCTGTAATACTTTTGGCAATTTTGATTTTTTTGCAAATAATTCTCCATTCTGTTTTATTTTTTAAAATTTATTGGTATATAGCTGTGTAATTAACCCTCCAATGATACTCTTAATTTCTATTGTAGTTTTTTTTCATCTTTTTCATTTTGGTAGATTGCTACTTATGCTCTGCTTTGGGGAGATTGCTAATAGTTTGAAATTTTATTACTCTCAAAAATAACTCTTGGTTTAAAAAAATTAATGTTAATTAAATTACTTTAATTTTATATTTCATTTATTTCTGTTCTTTGTTTCTTTTGATCCTTTCACTTAGACTTATTTTGTTCCCTTTCAACTAACTGTAGGTTCAAATAATTAACTGTCTTTGTTTCTTTCTTATTAATAATGTAAGCTGTTTCTCTTAAAAATCATGTTGTCTATATCCTATGATATTTGGGGGTTTTTTGTGGGATTTGTGAGAAGCAGTAGAGCAAGCTCTATGGGATGCCACAGTGAGCTTGAGGAAGACTTGTGTTCAAGTTCTGTTCCTTTTAAATATTGACTGACTGTATGTCTTGGTCTGGCAGTCTCTTAGTATTCTAATCAACTAAAGTAAATAGATAAAAGAGTGCCAGTCTCACTGTACACAGATAAGTTTATAGGACTCATAAATAAGTCTTATATTTTAATGTATTCTTTTGTTTTGTGATTTCTTCTTTTTACAATTGTTTAGCAATTTGCTTTTAAGTTTCCATATAGAATTATGTCACTGAGCACACAATCTGCTCATAATGGTTGCTTAATGAATGCTTGCGGATTGACAAACTGATGTTATTGTTTAAACACTCTAATGTTATTGCCCTGCAGCCTGAAAATAATCATGCATAATTTCTACCTTTTTGAATTTATCTTTTTATATCTCTGTTACCCAGGATATGATCATTTGGGGAGTCCCTTGTATATTAAAAATGTTTAGTCTCTTCTTCCATTTAATTTCCCAAATATGTTATGTCTGATTTATTTTAACTATTAAAACAATGTTTTATATAGCTCATCTTTTTTTTTCTGGAACAATTATATTTTGATAATAGTGCTTAAATTCCTTCCTAGTATACTTTTGCCTGTTTCTTATTACTGTTAATTAACCCTTTTAAATGAATGCTTAAATGTAGACTCCCGGGGGTAATTTGGTCACTTAGTACTATGACAATCATGATAAGCACTGTCAAAAAAGATCACTAAGAAAATTATAGCTTAGGCTCCAACATCTATTCACAAAGATAAAGAAGCAGAGAAATTCTAGTAAGTATTCAGTAAGATCCTTTAAATTAAATGAGTCTGTATTTGAAATTTGATAACTTCAATGAAATGTGGAAAGAGGGGAGGACAACAAAACTTAGGTTGGGAAAGTTTCTGTAGGTTCCAGAGAAGCCTCCCTGCCTTTAGATCATAAAGAGAATGAATAGACTTTAAGGGAAAAGACTTTTTAAGATTCAGAGGAAACTAGACGGGGCAAGCACCTAATAGTACAAAAAAGACTGATTGTATTTTAACTGGGAGATCATGACTCCTTTCTGATGTGGCAGTAAGTCCTTGTATCAGCTTTGATGTGTAGAAAATTGCCCTGCTAAAGCAAAGATCAAAACCTGTATAGCGCTAGAAGAAAATACGCACACACAGATGGAGGTGACCTCCATGATGATCTTAATTCTGGACAACAAACTTATGAGCATTTTTTGCAGATATTTTACATCTCTTATATATGGGATGTTTTTATGCTTTCGTCCTTACAAGGATGCATTCCCCCAAAGTCTCAAAAAAAAAAAAAGAAAGAAACCGGATCCCTGCGGAAGGTTCCTACGCACGAACCACTTTGCAGATACTGGGGAACCTCCCATCTCCGGTGGAGTGGAAAACAATTGCGCATGCCCAGTAGAACCATCCTATGCACGTGCTATTGAGAAACTGTCATACCCAGTAACCACGTGGCTCATGAAACGGCTCCAAAAACCGCCCTATGAGTGCCCAGTAACCACCGCGCTCAGCAACTGCTCCGAAAGTGCGTGCCTAGTGTTACCTATGCGCATGCTCAATAACTGTTCAGAACCTGCCTAGTCTTGGAGCTGCTCAGGGTTATCTCGATGGTGGCGGCTCCTCGGGGCATTTTTTCACTCTAAAGCCCTAGGCCTTGGCTTCAGGATCCCATCTTTGAGGCCCAGTATGCCTTCACCAGCCCCGAGGCCTTGACTTTGCACTGGGAACCCCAGCCAGGCCTTCAGCCAGTGGCCTGGACCTGGCCTGGATGTGGGCCTGAAGAAGCCAAGGAGGCAAAGCTGGGGCCCTGCCGCGGGGGGGGCCTTCAGGGAGGGGCCGTGGCCCCCCTCGGCGCCCTTTCTCTTTCTCCCGGTGGCCCTCGCCTCCCCTGTTGCGGCGCTGCCTGTGCTCCCGCCTTCGGCACTGAAGATTTAGGGCGATCGATCTCCACTCCATCCCTCTGCAGTGTGAGGAGCAGTCCAGGAATGGGTTGCTTGGAAAGGGAGATCATGGTGGTGGCCACCCGCGGCCTCTCCCACACTCCCTCTTTGCCCTCAAAAGCGGCAGGCGGAGAAGGAGCTGGGGCTCCCTTTTCTCCTCTGGGGGTTCACAGAAGCTACCACATATCTGGCAGCATTGTTTGAGGGGCACAGTATGTCTCCCCGGGGAGGCTCTTCACCCTTTCCCTTCCTGCTGATGCAGCAAGGGTGGCTTCCCTGGAGCCTCGGGCTCGGGCCCGCCAGCTAGATGCCCTGGCAGGTGGGGGCTGGGGACCCTCCTCCACCACAGACTCCTGCAGCTTGGCTGCTGCAGCTCCTCCTGAGGCTCCTCCCACTGCTGCGGCAACAGCTCCAGCTCCTGCCCCACTAGCCAAGGGCAGCGCTGGCGGGCTGCAGCCAGGTGAAGGCCACTGGTGGGGTGAGTGGACCCGGCCCTGGTTGCCCCTCCAGATGCAGCTCCAGCTTGGGCCCCTCCTCCTGGGGCTGCGGCTGTAGCTCTGCCTCTTCTAAGGCTGCAGCTCCCGTTTGGGCTTCCACGTCCAGCTTTTCCTACTATTCTAGGTTCTGGGCTCAACCCGTTCAGGCACCTTCTTAGGCTGCAGTTCTGGTTCCGGCTCTGGCTCCAGGGTCCTGTTTCTCAGAGGGCTAAAGCTCCAAGCTTGGGGCCCCTCTTGTCTGGGCTCCAGCCCTTATACCAGGGCCAGCCTGCTCAGGCTTCTTCAAGGGCTACAGGCCCGCATGTTCAAGGTCTTCCGGGACTGCAGTGCCAGCCTGTGCCTCCGCTGGGGCTCCTAGACCGCCAGTGCCAGGCCTTCCTTGGGCTTCCCCAGCCCAGCAGCTCCAGCTCCTCTTGGAATTCCACACACAGTCTCAGGTCAAGGCCCAACAGAGGGATGCCACTTGATTGAGACTCCACTGGGCCCTGCCCAGCTCCTCTGAAATGGCTGTTGGATTGAATAGCTTTCCTCATTCTGGACGACTTGTCCGCCCCAGCATCAGTGATCAGCATGTAGACTACTCAAATGTGGTTCAGAGGAAAGAATGCTGGATTTGGAGTCAGAGTACCTGGATTCGAATCCTGGCTCTGCTACTTACTACCTGTGTGACCTTGGCCAAGTCACTTAACCTCTCTGCACCTCAGTTTCCTCATTTGTAAAATGAAATGTTGAACTAAATGAACTCTTAATGCTTCATCATGTCTCAAATCTGTGACTTCACTTGAACCCTCAACCTAAGTTTTCCTATCAGTAAAATGGGGGTTTTAGTTCTTCATAGGCTTCAATAAGGTTCAAATATGAAAATATATGTAAAGTGCTTTGCAAGCCTTAATATCTTTTGTGTGTCAGTTTCTATGTTGTCCAGTGGTATCTTTGGGGAAGAGTAGGTAACGTGAAAAGTTAACCCTGATACTTAGAGAAGACAACACACCTGATTCTAAGGTGCACAGCTAAATATCCAGGTTGTCCCAGAGTCAGAGAAGTCCGGTGGAAAATGGAAGGCAGTTGGCAAATAAGATGATAGAGGGAATTTTCAAGAGGAAATTTCACTACTGACAGGATACAGCTGTGGCCCCATTCTTATACTTTAAGGTGAAAAGCATTGTTTAGCTAGACAGGGACCAGGGAGAGACTGAATCAGAAACCAGAAACCCAGTCTCAACTTCAGGGTTCAACTTGTCTGCCTTTACCTTATTCTAGACCTGTTCTAGAAATAGAACATAAACTCCGAATTGGTTTGCAATCTATTCCTGAACACAGGAGCAAAAGTAATTTTCCAGGTTTATAGGTCTTAGCATGTCACACCCTTACTCAGCAGTTACTGGATCCCAGGGCTCTAAAAGCTAAAATAAAACCTTACTGGGCCATTTAAATTCTGACTGCAATTTCCTCTTCCAGGTTAAGTTCATGTTATTTCCTTTTACCCAGCCCATGTTCCAGGCTAAGATTTTATTTTTAGTTGCCCCCTATTCTCAGTCTCTACATGCAGTCTTCTCCAATTGCTCAGTGTTCTTTTCTTATTCGGTATATTCCTGTAAGAATTAATTGAGCAGGTGTAGTGAGGTGGCTCAGTAGATAGTCAGGCATAGAGATGGGTGGTCCTGGGTTCAAATATGACCTCACTCTGATCAAGTCCCTTAACCCCAATTGTCTCTCCCTTAGCACTTATCTGCCTTGGAATGGACACTTAATATCAATTCTAAGAAGGTAAGGGTTAAAAATCAACTGAGCTAATACATGATGCCTTCCCGAAGAACTCCACTTTAGTTAAAAGTATCTAAGATATCAATAGAGGATTTTGACTAGATCACTCTTGTCTGTGCGCATATTCTACCCCATCTTCCTACCTACTATATGAAACACTGACGTACATTTTTTTTTCTTCTGCCCTGTTAGGTTTCCTCATTTTGAAAGTATAGATTATTCCTATTTGTTTATGAGGCTATCATGAAATGACTGTTTTTCACATCTAAATACTTATGCTTTGGGAAAAAATAGCAAAATATCAGTTGGTTACATAAAATTAATGAGGGATAATTGATGACCAGCTCAGGTATTATATTCCTATCCTCTTTATAAGAAAAAACCAAGTCTTTATGGAAGAATGAATGGCAAACTGCATTTTCAAAATACTATCCACTTCCTTGGTACCATCCATTTGAATGGTTGAGAATAATAGGCTTATTGTTTCCTATTTATAAAGGAACTTATTCATATCTTACAATTTGTGGGAAATTTTTTACATAGTTTTTAAAATTTTGAGCTTTGACCTCCTGGAACTTTTTTTGGCCTGTGAATGACTTGTAAGTTTGTAGGATATGCAATTTTGGAATCTTATGTTTTCATTGTCTTCTCTCTCAAATTAAGTCTAATGAAATAATTGGTATTTTTCATATGTAAAGATACTTTGTTTTTATCTTTTTAAATTCCCCCCCATATATTTTTAGTTTTAATACTCTTTTATTGTCTTTGTATTTGTGTCTGTGTGTTTAAATTAATCCCTTAATGTATGTGATTTATTTGATATTTCTTAACATCTCTTCCAAGGATGATCCATCATGAATTTCTGAGGAAATTCTGTATACTCTAAGGTTTTACATGCTATATAGATGTCATCAAACATTTCCTTGCCTCATCTTAAATATTGTAGAACTGCTTTGTTTTGTTTTGTTTTAGAATGTTTCTTTGATTTACGCAATACCTACTGGAAAAGTTACTTTTATGTGTAGGGTTTAGAATAGGATACCAAATTTTTATTTACATTCCTTCATGTAGGCCTTTCTTTCCATTAGTCTTTGTTTTAGCTCCCCTTTGTGACTGCTGTTTTACTCCTTTTTTGTCTCTCTTGTCTTTTCAGGACAACAGTTGATAACGGTGGTGGTTGCTTCCTGTGACATCTCTGGACTTTCAGGAAATTCTATCTTTTTAACATTTGTCCCTTTGTCCCCATGCATTTAAAAGGGCAATAGTGAGGGACTTCCAGGTTAACATGGCTGCAACCTAGACACGAATCGCTTCCTCTCCCCAGCACCGAACGAAATAGACTATCTCAAAAGTGCATAAAAATCACCTTTGGAAGAACAGAGGGACTCGCCAGTATCCCACAGAAACGAAGGTACGTGGGGCTTGAACATTTCCACACTATAAGGAGGAGGAAAAATCTTGCACAAAAACATGAACTGAGTCTCCCACCCCCACCCCCCCACCCCCCAAACCAGAGTAAGGTATCAGAGCTCTCACTGGGACAGCGAGTGAGTGAGGAGCGTCTCTGTCTGGGGGGGCAAACCAGGGTCCTTGGGATCTAAAGACTGCAAGGAAACGACCTCTCAGGGCAGTTTCACGGGAAAATCCTGCACTGAGCAAATGGGTGGCCATGCTGAGAGGCAGCGCTGAGCAAAAGGGCAGCTGCGTTGAAAGGCTGCGCTGAGCAAAGGGGAGGCCGTGCTCAGCAAAGGGGCGGCCGCATTGAGCACAGGGGCCTGTGCTCTAAGAAACCTCAGAGGCTGGGAAGAACTAGTCTAAGGCAACCTAAATTCACAGAAAACACGCTGATAACACCCAGACCCTAGACCAAAAAGGAAAGGGGAATAAAACCACCAAGGGGACGGCTCACATGGCCCAAAATCAAGCCTCCAGGAAGAAAGGGAAAAAGGTGACTATTGAAAACTTTTATGGCGGGAGTACCCAAGGAAAAGAAGAGAAAGAGGATGAAACCCAAACAAAATCAAAACATGTCTCACAAAATGGAAATTATCCACAAGCTCTGGAAGACCTCAAATTGGAGCTTACCCAAAAGATGGAAACCTTCTGGAAAGAAAAATGGGAGAAGGAGATCAGCAGTCTGATAGACAAGACTTCACAATTGGAGAAAGAGCTGGAAGCATCTAATAGAAGGGCAGACAAAGCTGAAAAGCAAAAACCAGTCCCTAACGACCAGAATTAAGCAACTGGAAGACAGTGAGCATGCAAAACAGCAAGAATTAATAAAGCAAAGCCAAAAAATTAATGAATTAGAAGAAAACACAAAATATCTCACTGAAAAGGTCACAGACCTGGAAAACAGAGGAAGAAGAGATGTGAGAATTATTGGTCTGCCCGAAAACCAGAGATAAACAAAAACCTTGATGCTATACTACAGGAGATTATAGAAGAAAATTGCCCACATGTTCTGGAGCAAGGGGGTGAAATAGAAAGGGTTCATAGAACACCCTCTATACTAAATCCCCAAAAGACAACCCCCCCACAATGTAATCGCCAAATTCAAGAGCTTTCAAGATATGGAGAAAATCCTACAAGAAGCCAAGAAGAGCTTCAGATATAGGGGGGCTCCCATAAGGATCACACAGGACTTAGCGGCTAACACACTAAGAGACCGCAAAGCATGGAACACGATATTTAGAAAGGCAAGAGAGCTGGGTCTCCAACCAAGAATCAACTACCCAGAAAAACTGGCTATATACTTCCAGGGGAAAGTATGGACATTCAACAAAATAGAAGATTTCCAAGCATTTGCTAAGAAAAGACCAGAACTTAGTGGAAAATTTGATATCCAATCATAGAAAGCAAGAGAAACATGAAAAGGTAAATATGAAAAAAAGGGAAAAGGAGATAAATCTTATCTTTTTCTTCTATAAATCTCTTCTATAAGGACTACATTTACATCAAATTATATATATTAATATGTGGGGAAAATGTATTGTGTAACTCCCAAAAATTGTATGCACCATAAGAGTAGTTAGAAGAATCATGCATAGGGAAAGATTGGGGCATCAAGAAGATTTGGTGAAAGGGAGGGCAAAGAAAGGAAAAGGGAAGGGGGGAAGCATTGACAATACTAAGACTTGCTTCAAGAAATGGGGGGGAAGGGGAGGACTAAATAGAATAACCTTTCCCATACAAAGATAGACATGGGAAGGGGAGGGGAAGATCTCTCATAAGAGGAGAGGAAGAGAGCATGAAGTGGTATTACTTAAACCTTACTCTCAGTGAAATCAACTTTGAGAGGGAAGAACATCTAGATCCAGTGGGATCCTGAATTCTATCTTATCCAACAGGGTAAGAAAGAAAGGGAAATTAAAGAGGGGGAGGGGAGAGGGAGTATAAAAAGGGAAGACATAGTCACAAAATGTAAAATAAATAATTTTGACTACATCAAATTAAAAAGCTTTTGTACAAACAAAACCAATATAACTAAAATCAGAAGGAAAGCAACAAATTAGGAAGCAATCTTCATAAAAACCTCTGACAAAGGTTTAATTACTCAAATTTACAAAGAGCTAAATCAATTGTACATAAAATCAAGCCATTCTCCAATTGATAAATGGGCAAGGGGCACGAACAGGCAGTTCTCAGCCAAAGAAATCTAAACTATTAATAAGCACATGAAAAAGTGTTCTACATCTCTTATAATCAGAGAGATGCAAATCAAAACTCTGAGGTATCACCTCACACCTAGCAGATTGGCTAACATGACAGCTATGGAAAGTAATGAATGCTGGAGGGGATGTGGCAAAGTAGGGACACTAATTCATTGCTGGTGGAGTTGTAAACTGATCCAACCATTCTGGAGGGCAATTTGGAACTATGCCCAAAGGGCGATAAAAGACTGTCTGCCCTTTGATCCAGCCATAGCACTGTTGGGTTTGTACCCCAAAGAGATAATAAGGAAAAGGCTTGTACAAGAATATTCATAGCTGCACTCTTTGTGGTGGCAAAAAATTGGAAAATGAGGGGATGCCCTTCAATTGGGAAATGGCTGAACAAATTGTGGTATATTTTGGTGATGGAATACTATTGTGCTAAAAGGACTAATAAAGTGGAGGAATTCCATGGAGACTGGAACAACCTCCAGGAAGTGATGCAGAGCAAAAGGAGCAGAACCAGGAAAACATACCCAGATACTGATACACTGTGGTACAATCGAAAGTAATAGACTCCTCCACTAGGGACAATGCAATTTCTCTGAATAATCTGCAGGGATCTAAAAACACTATCCACAAGCAGAGGATAAACTATGGGAATAAAAACACCGATGAAAAGCAACTGCTTGACTACAGGGGCTGAGAGGAAATGACTTGAGGAGAGACTCTAAATGAACACTAGTGCAAATACCAACAACATGGAAATGGGTTCGAACCAAGAACACATGTGAGGCCCAATGGAATTGTCGCTGGCTATGGGAGAAGTGGTAGGAGGGGGGTGGGGAGAGGAAAAGATGGTGATCCTTGTTTCCAATGAATGATGTTTGTAAATGGCCAAATAAAATGTTTAAAAAGTCAAAAAAAAAAAGGGAAGGGCTAGAAAGGGAAGCATACCAAGGGAGGGGACTAGGGGGACTGACCTAAAGTAAATCACTGGTTCAAAAGGATATAGCTAAAGAAAGGTCAAATTTTAGAAAAATTATAGTTAATAGACATATGGAGAAAAATAAATAGGGACAAAAAGAAATACACCTCAGCACCACATGGCACATTCACAAAAATAGATCACACACTAGGTCACAGAAACATGCCACTCAAATGCAAAAAAAAAAAACAGAAATAAATGCAACCTTTTTAGATCATAAAGCAATAAAAATATTGAACAGTATGGGTACATGGAGAGCCAAATCAAAAATTAATTGGAAATTAAATATGATACTCCAAAATCGGTTAGAGAAGAAATCATAGAAACAATTTTGTTGAGGAAAATGACAATGTTGAGACATCCTTTCAGACCTTATGGGATGCAGCCAAGGCAGTGCTTAGAGGAAAATTCATATCCCTGAGTGCATATATTAACAAATTAGGGAGGGCAGAGATCAATGAATTGGAAATGCACATCAAAAAAACTTGAAAATGAACAAATTAAAACCCCCCAGAAGAAAACCAAATTAGAGATCCTAAAAATTAAGGGAGAAATTAATAAAATTGAAAGTGATAGAACTATTGAGCTAATAAACAAGACTAGAAGCTGGTACTTTGAAAAAACAGACAAAATAGACAAAGTACTGGTCAATCTAATTAAAAAAAGGAAAGAAAGGCAAATTAACAGCATCAAGGATGAAAAGGGGGATCTCACCTCCAATGAAGAGGAAATTATGGCAATCATTAAAAACTACTTTGCCCAACTATATGGCAATAAATACACCAATCGAGGTGATATGGATGAATATTTACAAAAATATAAATTGCCTAGACTAACAGAAGAAATAGATTTCTTAAATCATCCCATATCAGAAAAAGAAATCCAACAGGCCATCAAAGAACTTCCTAAGAAAAAATCCCCAGGGCCTGGTGGATTCACCAATGAATTCTATCAAACATTCAAAGAACAGCTAACCCCAATATTATACAAAATATTTGACATAAGCAAAGAGGGAGTTCTACCAAACTCCTTTTATGACACAAACATGGTACTAATTCCAAAGCCAGGCAGGCCAAAAACAAAATTGTAGACCAATCTCCCTAATGAATATAGATGCAAAAATCTTAAATAGGATACTAGCAAAAAGACTCCAGCAAGTGATCAGAAGAGTCATCCACCATGATCAAGTAGGATTCATACCAGGGATGCAGGGCTGGTTCAATATTAGGAAAACCATCCACATAATTGACCACATCAACAAGCAAACCAACAAAAATCACATGATTATTTCAATAGACCCAGAAAAAGCCTTTGATAAAATACAACACCCATTAAAAACACTAGAAAGCATAGGAATAGAAGGGTCATTCCTAAAAATAAACAGTATATATCTAAAACCATCAACTAATATCACCTGCAATGGGGATAAACTAGATGCATTCCCAATAAGATCAGGAGTGAAACAAGGATGCCCATTTTCACCTCTATTATTTGACATTGTACTAGAAACATTAGCAGTAGCAATTAGAGAAGAAAAAGAAATTGAAGGTATTAAAATAGGCAAGGAGGAGACCAAGTTATCACTCTTTGCGGATGACATGATGGTCTACTTAAAGAATCCTAGAGATTCAACCAAAAAGCTAATTGAAATAATCAACTTTAGCAAAGTTGCAGGATACAAAATAAACCCACATAAGTCACCAGCATTTCTATATATTTCCAACTCAGCTCAGTAGCAAGAACTAGAAAGAAATCCCATTCAAAATCACCTTAGACAAAATAAAATATTTGGGAATCTATCTCCCAAGACAAACACAGGAACTATATGAACACAACTACAAAACACTCCACACAACTAAAACTAGACTTGAACAATTGGAAGAACATTAACTGCTCATGGGTAGGATGAGCCAATATAATAAAAATGACCATCCTACCCAAACTCATTTATCTATTTCGTGCCATACCCATTGAACTTCCAAAATTTTTTTTTTACTGATTTAGAAAAAAAACCATAACAAAGTTCATTTGGAAGAACAAAGGATCAAGGATATCCAGGGAAATAATGAAAAAAAAATACAAAGGAAGGGGGCCTTGCAGTCCCAGATCTCAGACTATATTATAAAGCAGTGGTCATCAAAACAATTTGGTACTGGCTAAGAGACAGAAAGGATCAGTGGAATAGACTCTGGGTAAGTGACCTCAGCAGGACAGTTTATGACAAACCTAAAGATCCCAGCTTTGGGGACAAAAATGCACTATTTCATAAAAACTGCTGGGAAAATTGGAGGACAGTGTGGGAGAGATTAGGTTTGGATCAACACCTCACACCCTACACCAAGATAAATTCAAAATTGGTGATTGACTTGAACATAAAGAAGGAAACTATAAGAAAATTAGGCGAACACAGAATAGTATACATGTCAGACCTTTGGGAAGGGAAAGATTTTAAAACCAAGCAAGACTTAGAAAGAGTCACAAAATGCAAAATAATCTGGAATACATCAAATTAAAAAATTTTTGTACAAACAAACCCAATGTAACTAAAATCAAAAGGAAAGCAACAAATTTGCAAGCAATCTTCATAAAAACCTCTGACAAAGGTTTAATTACTCAAACTTACAAAGAGCTAAATCAATTGTACAAAAAATCAAGCCATTCTCCAATTGATAAATGGGCAAGGGACATGAACAGGCAGTTTTCAGCCAAAGAAATCTAAACTATTAATAAGCACATGAAAAAGTGTTCTACATCTCTTATAATCAGAGAGATGCAAATCAAAACAACTCTGAGGTATCACCTCACACCTAGCAGATTGGCTAACATGACAGCTATGGAAAGTAATGAATGCTGGAGGGGATGTGGCAAAGTAGGGACACTAATTCATTGCTGGTGGAGTTGTAAACTGATCCAACCATTCTGGAGGGCAATTTGGAACTATGCCCAAAGGGCGATAAAAGACTGTCTGCCCTTTGATCCAGCCATAGCACTGTTGGGTTTGTACCCCAAAGAGATAATAAGGAAAAGGCTTGTACAAGAATATTCATAGCTGCACTCTTTGTGGTGGCAAAAAATTGGAAAATGAGGGGATGCCCTTCAATTGGGAAATGGCTGAACAAATTGTGGTATATTTTGGTGATGGAATACTATTGTGCTAAAAGGACTAATAAAGTGGAGGAATTCCATGGAGACTGGAACAACCTCCAGGAAGTGATGCAGAGCAAAAGGAGCAGAACCAGGAAAACATACCCAGATACTGATACACTGTGGTACAATCGAAAGTAATAGACTCCTCCACTAGGGACAATGCAATTTCTCTGAATAATCTGCAGGGATCTAAAAACACTATCCACAAGCAGAGGATAAACTATGGGAATAAAAACACCGATGAAAAGCAACTGCTTGACTACAGGGGCTGAGAGGAAATGACTTGAGGAGAGACTCTAAATGAACACTAGTGCAAATACCAACAACATGGAAATGGGTTCGAACCAAGAACACATGTGAGGCCCAATGGAATTGTCGCTGGCTATGGGAGAAGTGGTAGGAGGGGGGTGGGGAGAGGAAAAGATGGTGATCCTTGTTTCCAATGAATGATGTTTGTAAATGGCCAAATAAAATGTTTAAAAAGTCAAAAAAAAAAAGGGAAGGGCTAGAAAGGGAAGCATACCAAGGGAGGGGACTAGGGGGACTGACCTAAAGTAAATCACTGGTTCAAAAGGATATAGCTAAAGAAAGGTCAAATTTTAGAAAAATTATAGTTAATAGACATATGGAGAAAAATAAATAGGGACAAAAAGAAATACACCTCAGCACCACATGGCACATTCACAAAAATAGATCACACACTAGGTCACAGAAACATGCCACTCAAATGCAAAAAAAAAAACAGAAATAAATGCAACCTTTTTAGATCATAAAGCAATAAAAATATTGAACAGTATGGGTACATGGAGAGCCAAATCAAAAATTAATTGGAAATTAAATATGATACTCCAAAATCGGTTAGAGAAGAAATCATAGAAACAATTTTGTTGAGGAAAATGACAATGTTGAGACATCCTTTCAGACCTTATGGGATGCAGCCAAGGCAGTGCTTAGAGGAAAATTCATATCCCTGAGTGCATATATTAACAAATTAGGGAGGGCAGAGATCAATGAATTGGAAATGCACATCAAAAAAACTTGAAAATGAACAAATTAAAACCCCCCAGAAGAAAACCAAATTAGAGATCCTAAAAATTAAGGGAGAAATTAATAAAATTGAAAGTGATAGAACTATTGAGCTAATAAACAAGACTAGAAGCTGGTACTTTGAAAAAACAGACAAAATAGACAAAGTACTGGTCAATCTAATTAAAAAAAGGAAAGAAAGGCAAATTAACAGCATCAAGGATGAAAAGGGGGATCTCACCTCCAATGAAGAGGAAATTATGGCAATCATTAAAAACTACTTTGCCCAACTATATGGCAATAAATACACCAATCGAGGTGATATGGATGAATATTTACAAAAATATAAATTGCCTAGACTAACAGAAGAAATAGATTTCTTAAATCATCCCATATCAGAAAAAGAAATCCAACAGGCCATCAAAGAACTTCCTAAGAAAAAATCCCCAGGGCCTGGTGGATTCACCAATGAATTCTATCAAACATTCAAAGAACAGCTAACCCCAATATTATACAAAATATTTGACATAAGCAAAGAGGGAGTTCTACCAAACTCCTTTTATGACACAAACATGGTACTAATTCCAAAGCCAGGCAGGCCAAAAACAAAATTGTAGACCAATCTCCCTAATGAATATAGATGCAAAAATCTTAAATAGGATACTAGCAAAAAGACTCCAGCAAGTGATCAGAAGAGTCATCCACCATGATCAAGTAGGATTCATACCAGGGATGCAGGGCTGGTTCAATATTAGGAAAACCATCCACATAATTGACCACATCAACAAGCAAACCAACAAAAATCACATGATTATTTCAATAGACCCAGAAAAAGCCTTTGATAAAATACAACACCCATTAAAAACACTAGAAAGCATAGGAATAGAAGGGTCATTCCTAAAAATAAACAGTATATATCTAAAACCATCAACTAATATCACCTGCAATGGGGATAAACTAGATGCATTCCCAATAAGATCAGGAGTGAAACAAGGATGCCCATTTTCACCTCTATTATTTGACATTGTACTAGAAACATTAGCAGTAGCAATTAGAGAAGAAAAAGAAATTGAAGGTATTAAAATAGGCAAGGAGGAGACCAAGTTATCACTCTTTGCAGATGACATGATGGTCTACTTAAAGAATCCTAGAGATTCAACCAAAAAGCTAATTGAAATAATCAACTTTAGCAAAGTTGCAGGATACAAAATAAACCCACATAAGTCACCAGCATTTCTATATATTTCCAACTCAGCTCAGTAGCAAGAACTAGAAAGAAATCCCATTCAAAATCACCTTAGACAAAATAAAATATTTGGGAATCTATCTCCCAAGACAAACACAGGAACTATATGAACACAACTACAAAACACTCCACACAACTAAAACTAGACTTGAACAATTGGAAGAACATTAACTGCTCATGGGTAGGATGAGCCAATATAATAAAAATGACCATCCTACCCAAACTCATTTATCTATTTCGTGCCATACCCATTGAACTTCCAAAATTTTTTTTTTACTGATTTAGAAAAAAAACCATAACAAAGTTCATTTGGAAGAACAAAGGATCAAGGATATCCAGGGAAATAATGAAAAAAAAATACAAAGGAAGGGGGCCTTGCAGTCCCAGATCTCAGACTATATTATAAAGCAGTGGTCATCAAAACAATTTGGTACTGGCTAAGAGACAGAAAGGATCAGTGGAATAGACTCTGGGTAAGTGACCTCAGCAGGACAGTTTATGACAAACCTAAAGATCCCAGCTTTGGGGACAAAAATGCACTATTTCATAAAAACTGCTGGGAAAATTGGAGGACAGTGTGGGAGAGATTAGGTTTGGATCAACACCTCACACCCTACACCAAGATAAATTCAAAATTGGTGATTGACTTGAACATAAAGAAGGAAACTATAAGAAAATTAGGCGAACACAGAATAGTATACATGTCAGACCTTTGGGAAGGGAAAGATTTTAAAACCAAGCAAGACTTAGAAAGAGTCACAAAATGCAAAATAATCTGGAATACATCAAATTAAAAAATTTTTGTACAAACAAACCCAATGTAACTAAAATCAAAAGGAAAGCAACAAATTTGCAAGCAATCTTCATAAAAACCTCTGACAAAGGTTTAATTACTCAAACTTACAAAGAGCTAAATCAATTGTACAAAAAATCAAGCCATTCTCCAATTGATAAATGGGCAAGGGACATGAACAGGCAGTTTTCAGCCAAAGAAATCTAAACTATTAATAAGCACATGAAAAAGTGTTCTACATCTCTTATAATCAGAGAGATGCAAATCAAAACAACTCTGAGGTATCACCTCACACCTAGCAGATTGGCTAACATGACAGCTATGGAAAGTAATGAATGCTGGAGGGGATGTGGCAAAGTGGGGTCATTAATTCATTGCTGTTGGAGTTGTGAATTGATCCAACCATTCTGGAGGGCAATTTGGAACTATGCCCAAAGGGCGATAAAAGACTGTCTGCCCTTTGATCCAGCCATAGCACTGTTGGGTTTGTACCCCAAAGAGATTAAAAAAAAACTTGTACAAGAATATTCATAGCTGCGCTCTTTGTGGTGGCCAAAAATTGAAAAATGAGGGGATGCCCTTCAATTGGGAAATGGCTGAGCAAATTGTGGTATATGTTGGTGATGGAATTCTATTGTGCTAAAAGGACTAATAAAGTGGAGGAATTCCATGGGAACTGGAACAACCTCCAGGAAGTGATGCAGAGTGAAAGGAGCAGAACCAGGAAAACATACACAGATACTGATGCACTGTGGTACAATCAAATGTAATGGACTTCTCCATTAGGGTCAATGCAATGTCTCTGAACAATCTGCATGGATCTAAAAAATACTATCCAGAAGCAGAGGATAAACTGTGGGAGTAAAAACAATGAGGAAAAGCAACTGCCTCAACAGCAGTTGAGGGGATATGACTGAGGAGAGACTCTAAATGAACACTCTAGTGCAGATACCAACAACACGGAAATGGGTTTGAGTCAAGAAGACATATAATACCCAGTGGAATCATGCGCTGGCCATGAGAGAGGTGGTGGGAGGGTTGGGGAGGAAAAGATGATTTTTGTTTCCAATGAATAATGTTTGGAAATGACCAAATAAAATGTTTTAAAAATGCTTTAAAAAGAAAAAGGGCAATAGTAAGTAGAAAGATTTGACAGGTGGTCCTGGCTGGGAATAATATTGACTGTTAGACATTAAAGAGATCCATGACACTCAGCCAAATTAAAAGCAGAAAAGTGACTCAACTATACCAGATCCCAAACTATTATGAATTCAAAACAACTTGGCACAGGATAAGAAATAGAATGGTGGATCAGTGGAATAGATTAGCTACACAATATACAATAGTAAATACCCATAGTTTAATTGATAATTCCAAGTTTTTGGGACAAGAACTCACTATTTGACAAAAACTACAAGGAAAACTGGAAAACATTATTTCAGAAACTACATATAAACCAACATCTTATACCATCTACAATAAAGTAAAAATGAGTACAAGATTTAAACTAAGGTAAATTAGGGGAGCATAGAAAAATGAACTTGTCAGATCTATGGATAAGGGAAGAGTTTGACTCAAGATAAGAGGGCATTATGTGATATAAAATGAATAATTTTGATTATAATAAATAAAGGCTTTGCACAAATAAAACCAATGTAAGGTTAGAAGGAAAGCAGAAAACTGGGAAATTTTTATTGCAGATGTCTCAAAATCAAATTTTTAAGAATACAAGTCCTTCAATTAATAAATGGTCAAAGGATATCACAGGCAGTTTTCAGATAAAGAAATAAAAACTATAGTAGTGAAAAACGGCTCCAAATCATTGATTAGAGAAATGCTAATTGTAACAACTTGTAGTACCTACCAGACTGACTAACAGGAAAATGATAAATGTTGGGAGGGGATAAGGGAAAATTGGAACACTGATATATCTTGATGGAATTATAAACTGTTCCAACCATTCTGGAGAGAAATTTGCTAATATGTCCCAAGGCTATAAAACCCTTTGATCTAGCAATACCACCACTAGGGCAGAGATAATATATTTTTTAAAAAGGGCCTATTTGTTAAAAAATACATCAGCTCTTTTTGTGGTGGCAAAGACAGGGAAATTGAAGGAACATCCATTAATGACTGAACACGTTGTGGTATATGATTATGTGTTAGCAAAAACGAGTAGGATGGTTTCAGAAAAACCTCGAAATTCTTAACAAGAACTGAAAAAACGAAGTGAGAAGAACCAGGACAATGCTCATAGTAACAGCAGTATTGTGTGATGAACAACTGTGAATGACTAATTCTCAGCAATATAATGATCCATGACAACCCCCAAAAGACTTGTGTTAAAAAATGCTCTCCATGTTAAGAGAAAGGACTGATGAATTCTGTAGGCAGATTGAAGCATAATATTTTTCACTTTTTCTTCACTTTTTATATCTTACACAACGTGACTAAAATATTTAGTATGATCATACATGCATAACCTATATCAAATTATCTTAGGCAAGGGGAAAAGGAGAGAATTAGGAATTCAATTTTATTTGTAAAGGTATTTTACCAATTACATATAACAAAATTTTTACATGTGATCCAAATTGTCTGCCTCCTTTCCTGGAGCTGGCAAGCAATTCAATCTGGGATATGTATTATCATGCAAAGCATATTTAGGAACTCAATTTTAGAAAATGAATTATAAAAATTATACATGTAATTGGGATAAGATAAAATATTTTTTAAAATCACAAAGAAAATAGGAAGTATAAAAAAAGCAGAAAAGGTCATCTAGTTCAGCTTCCCCATTTTTTAGATGAGACATGCCCAGAGAAGCCCAAGCTCACACTGGTGAACTGCAGCCAAACCCAGCGCTTCTCTAGAGTGTGAGTGATATTCAAAAATTCTGAACCCATCTTTGATAGTGGTGGTGGTAAAGTAGTAGCAGCTAACATATAGTGCCTACTATGTGCTGAGCACTGTACTAATAAGTGCTAGAACTCATTTTATCCACACAACCCTGGGAGGTAGGTGCTAGTATTCTCAAGTGACAGTTGAGGAAACTGAGGCAAACAGGTTTAGGTGATTTGCCCAAGGTAATAGAATAATCTTTGGTCTCTTAAAATGTAAGTTCATTGAAGGCAGAATTTGACTTTGTCCTTTTATCCTCTTTGTATAGTGCAGAATCCATAGTAGATACTTCCAAAATGCTGGTTGATTGAAGTCAGAAGTTTAAATTCTGACTTCACGGCTTAATATTGATAGAATTGGAACTAATTGTCTTCTAAAGTCTCGTGTCTTCCTTCTGTGTTCCTGTGATGCGCATTCCCCAGTGCAACACTCTCAATTGCTGATACAGCCCACCATCCATGTAGAGTATCAACCCAAGTTCTACATCATTCAACGAACCACACACTTAGTGTGTGCAATATCCATTTTAGAGTTAAAGAAACTGAGCTAAACGACCTCGGGTAGGGGGGAACACTTGGGAACGTGTAGAGTGAGGGTCTCCAGCACAGATCTGGTGACTCAACCCAGAATTATTGATGCTGGGTTCTGCTACCTCCTTTGGCAAATGGAGACATGACAGTGCACAATTATGCTTGGAACAAAAAAAAAAAAGCCCAAACTAAAAACTTAGAATAGCTTTATGAATGTATGAATGGAGTTGAAGACATTTTTTTTAGCAATTGACCTCTTTACCGTCTCCCTTTTTTTCTCCACATAAACAGAACCAGTTGGAGTTTAGTGTACATTTATTCTTAGTTATATTTATAACACGAGCTGCTGGTTGGTTGGGTGCCCTTGGCCTTTCTGTGGCCTGCCCTGAGCGTTGAAACTTCATGACGCTTATGTTGTTAATATCCCAAGACCGTGGCTGCTTCCTGGGATGATGACCAACAGTGATGCTCTCGTTGGCAGTGGGGAGGCCAACTTATCACACAGTCTCTCATTGATGGAAACTTAAAAAATGATACCAATTTCAGGAGATACCCTGAGAATTAAAAACATAGCTTTGTGTCAGAGAAAAAGGTGAAGATGTGGACATTTTGGTTCTATTTTTGTCAGGTATTTTGTCTTTTTTTTTTTTTTTAACATGAGGAAGGAGCAGAAAGTGAAGAATCCTAGTGTGGAAACTCCCTTCACTGATGCAGCTAGGTGAAGCAATGGACCCAGTGCTGGACCCAGAGTCAGGAAAACCCGAGTTCAAGCGTGGCCTAAGAGACTAGCTCTGTGACTTCACCTTTTGCCTCATTTTCCTCATCTGGAAAATGTGGATAATAGCATTCATCTCCCAGGATTATTTTGAGGATGAAAGGAAATAATTGTGAAGTGCTCAATGTAGTGCCTGGCACATACTAAGTGCTGTTATAAATATGTTAGCAGCAGCAGCATCACTGTCAGTATCTTAGCTGTAACATGATTTTAGAGAGTCACCTGGATTACTCAGCGAAAGATCATATGACCTGCTTAGACAAAGTATATACTGGTCAGGTCTCGAAGCCAGATCTGACTCCAAGCCTCTTGTCTGCAATGCCACATTGCTTCTCCTCTTGATTACCAAATTATATTAGCTATAAATATTTTGCTTGATTTTTAATTTTTTAAAGTGTGATATTTTTATATATATAATTTATATATAATAATATATATAATATATATATAATATATATATATATGATAATATATATAATATATATATAATTTCATTTAAAAATTTTTAAATTTTAAAGTATGATATACTTTAGTAATCAGTGATTTTGTACGTATCTTTCCATTCAACATTCATAAGAAGTACATTGGGTCTAACAATGGGAGGAGAAACCATGTTGGTTTATTTACTTTTTTAACAACCCTTGCCTTCTGTCTTAAAATTGATGCCCAGAATTGGTTCCAAGGCAGGAGAGTGGTAAGGGCTAGACAAGAGTTAAGTGACTTGCTAGGGTCCGATTTGAACTCAGGATCTCCCGTCTCCAGGCCTGCCTCTCCATCCACTGAGCCACCCAGCTGCCTCAAAACAAAGTTTTGGCAAGAAAGGATCTCTGCCTTCATGTTCCTTTAGATCCCATTTTCAGAAATATCTGTGCTGTACTCGGTGTCATTTCCCCCACCTCAGCTCTTTTCTGTGAGCAAAATAGACCCATCATCTGGGCTTCAGCAAAAATACTGACATGTAAACCTTTATTAAGCACAGCTATCTGCAAATTCCTGGGTTTGGCTCGTGGATTTAAGGTAGAAAGGACACAGATTCTTGCCCCAAGAGAAACTACATTGTACAAGTGGATCATAGCATCATAGACTTGGAGCTAATCCAGTCCCTTCATTTTACAGATTAAGAACCTGAGACAGAAAAGGTTAAATGACTTTTCCAAAGTTATTATAGTTGTTTTTAAAGCTTTTGTAACAAACAGCTAATAAAAATATCTAATTTTGATTTGAGGTCACTGACTCAGCTTCAGAGGCTCAAATTAGTCTTTAGCTTCTTAAAATGAGCAAAATTATAATAGATTTAAAGGGTCAATTAAAAAACATTTATTTTAGGAAGATGGCAGCCACCAAAGGTTCTAAATAGGGGAGAGGAAAACTGGGTTTTAGGAAAATCAGTGTAGTGGTAGTCTGTTGGAATGGAGTGTAGTAGGAAGAGCATATCAGCTGGGAGACTACCACAGTAGCTTGGATGACTGAAGACCTGGGCATAAAAAAAACAACAACAAATCATCTATTTTAGATACTCGGCTCAAAAATAGTAATTTTGCAGCCACTGAAATCCCACCTCTACAGAAAACCTTAGCCAGTTTTCCTCAACTCTAATGCTTTCCCCAAGATGATTCCATTTTTTCCTACACTTATTTTGTTTGTAGGAAGTTTTTTACATGTCGACTCTTCTATTTGTCGATGAACTACATGAGAGCAAGAACTAAGTTGCGTTTTTAGCTTTCCATCCTCAGTACTTATCACATTACCTAGCTCATAGTAGACATTTAATAAATATGAGTTGATTGACTATTCACTGGATGGCAAGCCAAGTCAAAAGAGAAAAGAAAAGCTGACTTACTTTGGTCTTTTATAATAACTATGAAAATTTACAATTCTTAGGCATTTCATACAAAAAATAGAAAAAAGACAGCATCTCAGATCTATACACTCAGACAAGAGATTCTTTGACCTGCATCTCTCTGTTCCTTCTCCAGCGTTGAGCTCTCTGCTGTGTGGGGTGTATGGCTTTCACCAAACCCCTATGGTGGTGTTCACCATCTGTCCAACTCCCACAGGTCTACCTTGGTGGGAGCATACCCCTGATAACAGGCATCTTGCTGAGCACTCATTTCTTTAATTAACCATTTTCTGATAATCTTATTCTTAGTCATGAATATATTTAGTCAATACCGTTTGATGCTGACCTCCCTCCAAATGCCTTATTTTGAGAGGCACTGAGGCATAGTAAAAATAATATGAAACGTAGAATTCTAAAGCCTTGATTTGGATCTTGATTCTGTCACCATCTATATGATGGTCAGTGATTTACTTCATAACTTAAGGCTTAATTTTCTCATATATAAAGGGGAGCTATTAATACGAGTACTAACAAATCTTGCACAGTTCTTGTGAATCAAATGAGAAAGTGGATTTAAAGAATTTTGTTAACCCCAAGGCACAATATAAATGTGAATTATTATTATTGCTCTTATTATTCATGGGTCCCAGAAGTACTAAGAATAATAACATTGTAGAACCTGCTAAATGAGACCTTTAATCATCAAAAGAGGGTCTTCTTAACTCTCCACACAAGAAAAAGTCAATGTATAATGCCTTTTTGCCAAAAGTTGTATAGTTGTATAGCTAGTTAATCAGTATGGCTATCTTGGATAGACATTGTTCATGGAAAGTGAGCTAGAATGTGAAACTATGCCTAAAGGGCTTTGAAAACTGTGCATGCCCTTTGATGGAGTAACACCACTGCTAGGTCTATAGTCCACAAAGATTAAATAAAATGAAAAGGATTTATTTGTATAAAAACATTCAGAGCAGCTCTTTTTGTGGTAGCAAAGAATTGGAAATAGAGGGAGTGTTAATCAATTGGGGAATGGATGAACAAGTTGTGGTACATAATTGTAATGGAATACTGTCATACTATAAGAAATGATGAGAAGGGTGATTTCAGAAAAAACCTGAAAAAACCTACATGAACTGATGCAGAGTGAAATGAACAGAACCAGGAGAACATTATTCACAGTAACAGCAATTTTGTATGATAAACAAGTGTTAATGACTTAGCTTTTCTTAGTAAAACAGTGATCTAAGACAATCACCAAGAACTCATGAAGAAAAAATGCCATCTGCCAACAGAGGAAGAACTGGGGCATCTGAATACAGAGGTAAACACACTACATTTCACTTTCCTTTATTATTTTTGCTCAAATTGTCTTCCACAAAATGACTACTTTGTAAATTTTTTTTTACATTATTACACATATAAAATCTCTATCAGATAGTGTACCATCTTAGGGAGAGGACAGAGAAGGGAGGAAGAAAATTTGATTCAAAATCTAAAAAATCTGAAGGTTAAAAATAGTTTTACATGTAATTGAGGAAACAATATCTTATGAAAAAAGAAAAGAATTGAGATGGGCCCAAAATTTAGTAGGAGAAAGGTGAGCTAAATTGCTTATCAGAAAGTGTCCAGTATTTTAAATGACCTCAAACTTCTCCCTAAAACAAAAGCCTACATTTTTTGCACTAATCATTTTTTTTCCTGGTAATAGCACATTGCTACTAGTTATGCATAAACACAGCCTCCAAAGAAAGAAATTGAAGGACATCTAAAAGATCCCATAGTGGCAATACATACTACTAATTGGACGCATGAGGCAAAATGGAGACCATCAAAGAAACATATGACCAGAAAGGAAGATGGGATGGTCATTTGGTAAGAGCAAGGTAGAGCCAATGGATAGCCTATTCTCCATGCAATGTCAAATGATCTTGAGGAAGGCTCACTTCATGATACATAGATTCCTGCAGAGAAGACAGATGGGAGAGTCAGAGGATGAGAAGAGGTGGAAGGATTCGTGAGAAACATGGATAGAAGGCGAGTATACCCACTTTAATGTGATCACAGATCCAATCAAAGTATTAAGATGAGTTTTACTTAGGGAATTCAGAAATGAAGAGTACAATTGAAATATAAACAGATAACATTTTCCCCTTTACTTAAAATAAACTTTCTAATTTACTTAAAGATTTAGGAGTAAGGACAAAGTTAAAAAAGAAAGCAAAAAAGATTATTTTCACATATTCTTTGGAGAATAAGGATAGCTAAAACAGGAGTAGCTGTAGCTTAGGCAAATCAGGTATAAGTGGCAGAGGAGACTGAAGATACTGAGACAATAGAGTTTGTTTTCTTTTCCCAAGTTCTTCATATCATTTAAGATCATTCATATAAACAACTGAAAAATATAGCTTATTTTGGACAAGTCATTTAAACTAGGTGGGCCTCAATTTCATTCTTTATAAAATGAGAAAATCATATCTGATGACCTCTAAAATCCCTTCCAGTTTTAAAATATATAATCCTAAAATGAAATAATGTTTTTTGAAGAGCAAAAGGACAAAAATAATCATCTGTTTGTCCCTCTGCTTCTACATAGAAGGGTGTATCTTCTTTATATTTTGTTTTTTTTTTCCAAAGAAATATTTTACTGGTGACAACAAAAAAGGAACAAAATTGTACTAATTTCCAGAATTCCCTGTTGAAGCATATGCTTGGACTTCATTCACATTAAGAATTTGATTAAAGATCTCATGTTCTTTTCTTCCTCCTGGTGAGTCTCAGGAGTCAGGGAAAACCTGCTTACTACACAATGATATTCATTGCATAATGGGTCATTGCATTTTTTTTTCTGCAAAGACAGAGGCTGTAAGAGCTGAAAAGGAAGGAGAAAACAGTGTCTAAATGTGAAGCGTCAGTGGAAACAGGAGACAAAGAATGATAAAAGAAACGGAAGTGGGACAGCTATTTTTGCTGTATATCGCTAATCAATTACGAGTTCTAAACTCTATAAAATGTTCCCAGGAGAGAATTTACTAAGGGGATATTGGGTAGATGTTTTTAACATTGCCAAAAGGTTAAAAAAATAAAAATCCAAAGAGCTATATACCTTGGTTCATTCTCCCCAGGTCTGGTCCTAGGAGGTGTATAATATTCATGGAGATATAAATAATTGAAGAGTTATAAATAGGTAAGAAAAATCCCACAGAGTCTTTATCATAATGTCCCATATACAGTATTACCATGCTTGTCTGGAGGTCACAAATATAGCAGCTTTGTTGTAGCTAAGCATAAGGAAAAAAGCAAAAAAGGTGTGCAAACAGTCAAAATAGCTATCATGAAGCTCATGCATGAAAGGTCATGCACTTTTATCATTGGAGAACCCTTCAGGACACCACTCAAAATCAATTTACTCCACATTTTACATGCGATTATGAGGGTTCTCAGCCTATTGCAGGTTAGAGACTAGAATTTAGCAATCATTGTAGCCATGATAGTAGCAAGGAGTGATAAGTAGCAGTTTGACAGTGAGGGAAATCTTGACCCCTAAATAGTTTTGATCAGAAGTGGGATAAGACTAATGTGTGGCTCCTGAACTTGTAGCATGGGTAATTTAAGGAAATCAGGAAAATAGAGAAGGAAGGAAGGAAGGAAGGAAGGAAGGAAGGGAAAAAAGGATAGGAAGGAGAGAAGGAAGGAGAGAAGGAAGGATAAAAGGAAGGAAGGATGGAAGAAAGGAAGGAAAGGAAGAAAGAGAAAGAAAGAAAAAAGATCATGTATGATTTTAAGGTATGCACTGGAAAGCAACTTGTTGGAGAAGAGTCTTTAAGGTGGCATTTGGTTCTACTAAAATAAAATGTCTTTTTATAGTTGAGAAACAATAAGTACAGCTGGGTCTTGTATCTTCTTCACCTTTCAATCAATGGTGCAACTCTCAAAATGTATCTATTGTACAGTTCTGTTTGCCAAAGCCTGCTGTTTTGTACTCCTCCCTTCCTCAAGGATGCCTTTTATATGGGGACAACTAGAGAGGAGACAGAAAAACCCCAATAGGAGCCATAAATGGCACAGTAGTCTGGGGCCACTTGGGGTCGAGGTGAGCAGCTCTATGTAACTCGATTGCCCCTGAAAAAGCCATCCCTGTTATATAGAACAGTCAGACATGAGATCAAAGTAATGGGAAGAGTGCTAGAGTATTTTAATCACCAAGACTCAAGTGCTATTCCTGGCTTTCCACTAATAAACCACTTCACTGTAGTTTCCCCATCAATAAAATGGGGATAATAATACCTTCTTATTACCTTATATATAATGTGGTGGTTGGGGGGTCAAGTGAAAATTCATACTTCATCAATTCACCCGTAGATTGTGATTTCCTTGAGTACATGGTGCCTGGCCAGTACTAAACACATAGTAGGCATTTCATAAATACTAATTGATGTGATTGTGCTTTGTACCATCCTACGTGCTCTAACATATAAAATCTTGACCCAAAAGACCTTTCTTAATACATTATTTTGCCATTGTGGATATTCCCTTCACTGATATTAAACAGCTTGCATTTATGTACTGCTTTAAGATTTTCAAAACTCTTCTTACAAACAGCCTTGGAAGTCATGCAGTGCATATAGGGTTGATTCCATTTTGCACAGGAGCAAAGGAGACTCAGGACTTCCCTGTGCTTGTTCTGGAGGCAAGATTTGAATTGAGGTTTTTGACTTGAGTTTAGCCCTCTCCTCCACCATATTTTGCTGCACCTTCTCAATGAGTGTGATTCTCATCCATGTTTTCCCACAAATATTTTTTCAAGGAAAAGTTAGTAAATATTTAGAATACTCTCTTTAGAGAGAAGTTGGCAGAGCCAGTTGAACTTTGGCACAGTGTGTATGTAATGCTGGATGAGAAGGGGGAAACATGATTGGATCCATGAGACACATAATGGGCTTTAAGGGGAGCATGCCACATGCTTAAAGATAAAATCTTTATTCAAAATGCTAGATAGCTACCATTTATATGCCATTTTATGGTTTTCTTTTTTATCTCCTTTTCTTCCTTCCTTCCTTCCTTCCTTCCTTCCTTCCTTCCTTCCTTCCTTCCTTCCTTCCTTCCTTCCTTCCTTCCTTCCTTCCTTCCTTCCTTCCTTCCTTCCTTCCTTCCTTCCCTCCTTCCCTCCTTCCCTCCTTCCTTCCTTCCTTCCTTCCTTCCTTCCTTCCTTCCCTCCTTCCCTCCTTCCTTCCTTCCTTCCTTCCTTCCTTCCTTCCTTCCTTCCTTCCTTCCTTCCCTCCTTCCTTCCTTCCCTCCTTCCTTCCTTCCCTCCTTCCCTCCTTCCTTCCTCCTTCCTTCCTTCCCTCCTTCCTTCCCTCCTTCCTTCCTTCCCTCCTTCCCTCCTTCCTTCCTTCCCTCCTTCCCTCCTTCCTTCCTTCCTTCCTTCCTTCCTTCCTTCCTTCCTTCCTTCCTTCCTTCCTTCCTTCCTTCCTTCCTTCCTTCCTTCCTTCCTTCCTTCCTTCCTTCCTTCCTTCCTTCCTTCCTTCCCTCCTTCCCTCCTTCCTTCCTTCCTTCCTTCCTTCCTTCCTTCCTTCCTTCCTTCCTTCCTTCCTTCCTTCCTTCCTTCCTTCCTTCCTTCCTTCCTTCCTTCCTTCCTTCCTTCCTTCCTTCCTTCCCTCCTTCCCTCCTTCCCTCCTTCCTTCCTTCCTTCCTTCCTTCCTTCCTTCCTTCCCTCCTTCCCTCCTTCCTTCCTTCCTTCCTTCCTTCCTTCCTTCCTTCCTTCCCTCCTTCCTTCCTTCCCTCCTTCCTTCCTTCCCTCCTTCCCTCCTTCCTTCCCTCCTTCCTTCCTTCCCTCCTTCCTTCCCTCCTTCCTTCCTTCCCTCCTTCCTTCCTTCCTTCCCTCCTTCCTTCCTTCCTTCCTTCCTTCCTTCCTTCCTTCCTTCCTTCCTTCCTTCCTTCCTTCCTTCCTTCCTTCCTTCCTTCCTTCCTTCCTTCCTTCCTTCCTTCCTTCCTTCCCTCCTTCCTTCCTTCCTTCCTTCCTTCCTTCCTTCCTTCCTTCCTTCCTTCCTTCCTTCCTTCCTTCCTTCCTTCCTTCCTTCCTTCCTTCCTTCCTTCCTTCCTTCCTTCCTTCCTTCTTCCTTCTCTCCCTCCCTGCCTCCCTCCCTCCTTCCTTCCTTCCTTCCTTCCTTCCTTCCTTCCTTCCTTCCTTCCTTCCTTCCTTCCTTCCTTCCTTCATCCCTCCCTCCCTCCCTCCCTCCCTCCCTCCCTCCTTCCTTCCTTCCTTCCTTCCTTCCTTCCTTCCTTCCTTCCTTCCTTCCTTCCTTCCTTCCTTCCTTCCTTCCTCTCCTCCTTCCTTCCTTCCTTCCTTCCTTCCTTCCTTCCTTCCTTCCTTCCTTCCTTCCTTCCTTCCTTCCTTCCTTCCTTCCTTCCTTCCTTCCTTCCTTCCTTCCTTCCTTTTTAAAAAACCCTTTACCTTTTGTCTTAGGATTGATACTAAGTTTTGCTTCCAAGGCAGAAGATCAGTAAGGGCTACCCAGTGGGGTTGAATGATTTGGCCAGGATCATACAGCTATTTTAGGATTCCTAAAGAATTTTGTACCTTTTACATCATTTAATCCTTTAATCCATTTAACCCAGTGAGGTAAGTGCTATTATTATCCCATTTTACAGATGAGGATATTGAGACTGAGAGAAGGTAAGCAATTTGCTCAGGTCTCAGTGCTAGTGAATGTCTGAGTCAGTCTTTGAATTCAGATCTTCCTGATTCCAAGTCCAATGCTCTATCTGCCTGAATCTTAGTGTTTAAGGAAGGGTTTAGCTTCAATTACATGGATAATTTACAGTATACCACTGGCTATCTAATTCAGCCATTTCCTAAATACAAATTTTTCCCCTATGGTATTCTGAGATGTACTTATTCAGCCTCTGCTCATAGATTTCCAGTGAGAGAGAATCTGCTACATACTGAGGCAGATTTTGCTGCTTTGGGGGATGCTCTAATTGTTCGGAATTAAATATAACTTACATCAAGCTGAAACCTGCCTCTTTGCAACTTTTACCCATTCCCCATTCTGATCTTTGGGGCCAGGCAGAACCAAGCTAATCTCTCTTCTCCATGGCAACCTTCCAGCACCTTGGAGACAACTATCTAGTCAAGCCCTACTGCTATGAGCCCCAGGTCTCTAACCAATAACTAGGCAGCATAGCCTCTGATTCTTTTCCTCTTCCTGGTTCCCCTTATCTAGATAAATCCCCAATTGTTAGAACCTTTTCTAAAATTCACACATGTGGAAGTTTCTGACAGTGTTAAATGAAGGAGGCACTAGCGATGCCCTACAAAAAAAGATTGAACCTCTAGTGGGACAAAAGGAACAGAATAAATATGGTAGGAATCCATTGATGTGAAAAAAAAAGAAAAGAAGGCAGCTTACTGGTTGTTTTTCTCTTCTGTCAATTTCCTGGTTTTGTAACATCAACATTAGTGATTTATTATGAAAAGGCTGTCTTGGCTTCTGAGCATTTCATAGCCATTTGTGAGGATTCAAGGCTAAGCTTTCCTTCCCACTGTTGTTTTCATGATTGAGGCCCCTTTGTCTCTCATTAGACTTCCGGTCATGATAGAGAAGAGGCAAGACAATGGAAGAATGTTGAGCAAAGTCTCCAAGAGCCCTGAGGAAAGCTCACTCCACTATTCCTTTGGACTCGTTTTTCAACTCCTGCCAAAGCATTTCTTTGACAAGTCTCTCCTCTCTGTTCCCACTGGCCTTCGCCTATTGTGAGAGTTCTGTGATAGTCTGAGAAGACCTTTGTGATATTTTTGGCCATAAGATCCATCAAGGGATTGACACACTGCCTTTGCTCCTGGAGTGACCATGTCTTCCTACTTAAGCCCCTCCATGTCTGTAAATCTCACGTGCTGAAAGCTCTTGCCTCTTGCTGGACTCCACCATGATCCCAACATTGCCTTACCTAAGATCCAAAATGGATAACCTGACATATACCTCTAAGAAAGGGCCGACTTCCTTCACCCCATGCCCTCCTTGAAATCTGAGAGTCCTTGGCTGTGTCCCTGAGCAGCCACTCCAGCATCCTCATGCCAAATCAGGAGGAATAACATGATGGGGGACTGGGTGGAGAGAATCATGAGGACCTGAGTTCCAGTGGTCAACAGTTTGTCCCTAAGTGGAATGGGATACCTAGAGAACTGATAGGTTCCTCCTGCCTAGAGGTCTTTAAGCAGAAGCTGAACTGCTTGGGTATGGACAAGGTGGCCACCGAGTTCCCCTCCAGTTGTTCAATTCTGATTCTATAAGAATCTGGCTGGGGTATAAGTCCTTCTTCCCCCTCTTCCCACTCGAGGATGGTAGCATGTTCTTTGGAAAAGCCACTTTGAACTACTTGTGCTAGGTTTGGGGAAGTTTGCTCTACAGACTCTCTCTCTCTCTCTCTCTCTCTCTCTCTCTCTCTCTCTCTCTCTCTCTCTCTCTCTCTCTCCAGCTCTGTCTCTGTCTCTCTCTGTCTGTCTTTCTCTCTCTCTCTTCAGCTCTCTCTCTGTCTGTCTTTCTCTCTCTCTCCTTCTCTCTCTCTCTCTCTCTCTCTCTCTCTCTCTCTCTCTCTCTCTCTCTCTCTCTCTCTAGCGCTGTCTGTCTCTCTCTTCAGCTCTCTCTCTTTGTCTGTCTCTCTCTCCATCTCTCTCTGTCTCTCTCTGTCTCTGCCTCTCTGTCTCTCTGTCTCTCTCCAGCTCTGTCTGTCTGTCTCTGTCTCTGTCTCTGTCTTTCTCTCTTTCTCTCTCCAGCTCTCTCTCTGTCCCTCTGTCTGTCTGTTTGTCTCTATCTATGTATATATTTATATATATCAGATTCTTTCTGCAAAATAAACTCAAAGATAAAAGAAAGCTTCTTGGAAACAGGCCATGGACCTCACTGAAAGAAAAACCAGCTCACCCTCACCAGTTCAATGACACTGGACAAGGCAGAAGAGCAGAAGGTCCTGGAGGGTGTGCAGGTTTCAAAGGTGACCTCCCCAGAGGCATAACTAAGGCAGGGTGACTTGGAGTTTGTCCCACGTTTCTGAATTTATTTTATTATTATTTTTAAAACCTTTACCTTCCCTCTTAGAATCAATACTGTGTATTGGTTCTAAGGCAGAAGAGTGGTTAGGGCTAGGCAATAGGGGTTAAGTGACTTACCCAGGGTCATACAGCTACAACCTGTCTAAGAGACTAGATCCGAACCCAGGACCTCCCATCTCTAGGTCTGGTTCTCAATCTACTGAGCCACCCAGCTGATACCCCCAAGTTTCTGAATTTAGAGGGTACTCACATTTCTTTATCAGCATAGAAATAGCCTAATGTCGCAGTTAATGAGCAAGAAAAATGAAGTAAAATGGAAGGCTACTGGATGGTGGGTGACTTCTCCCTCTCTTCCTTTTCTCCCTGGGAAAGCCCTGCACCCCCCCCCCCCAGGTGCAGCCACATGTGCTGTGGGGTCTCAGGCTCTCCCTTCTTTTTACTCCAGTGGGAAATGTCCTTCTTCCTCTTGACCTCCCATCCCCAGCCGAAGCTTCCAGGTACAAAGACTCCTAATTATAACTCTGCTGCAGCCCCTGGAAATGTTTAGGAGGCATCAGTGAGATTTCTCCACGTGCAAATTGTCCTCTAACAATGTGTTTGTGTACTGGAAAGCCAAGCCCAATCAAGAGCTCTGTTCTTTCTGCTTGACTAAGGTGCTGTGGCTTTGGGGGCCCAGACAGCCATATGGCTCCCTATTGTGTACATATTTCCACAGTCTCCGGAACCTTCAGCGTTCACCCGATTGCCCATTGTACAACGCGCTCCCCCGATGGCTTTCCATTTCACTTTTTCAAGTGGATTCAATTGTGGAATGTGCACATTCAGTGGAGAGGGAGTAGCAGAAGCATCTGGCTTTGGTCCCTTGGACTGAGGGGAACCTGAGGCTGGAGTCTGGGTAGAGCTGACTCAGCCTCCCATCTGCCAGAGGAGGGTAACCGGAGAGCTTTGTGCAACCTTTGTAGGGAGGCGGGCTGTACCCCAAACGAGAGCGGAACAGCCAGGCTCTGTTCTTGCCTAGCATTGTTGTGAAATCCCAGAGGCATTTTTTAAAAAATACAGGCACTATGTCGATATTTTCCCTGGTGGTCATGAGCCATCCTCTCTGACCTCTTTCATGATCGACCCCGAATCATTGTTAGCATGTTGGGATTTCACGAGCTGCTGGGGTTACCAGCTAGAAGAGAAGCGCAAAAGAGTTGAAAGAACACGGGAGAGCCGAGCGACAGTTCCCATGCCACTCATTGGCTTTTTTATTTTTTATGTGGGACAAAGCACTTTCCCTCTCTGGACCTCTGCTTTCTCCTGGATAAAGGAAGAATGTTGGCCTGGATGATGTCTTCAGTTCTCTTCCGACTTTAACATGATTTTGGTTAAATTTGCAGCTCAACGATGGGTAACTCCCAAATATAGAGGAGAAATATGTGAAAATAGTAATAATAATTTGTGCTTGTAGAGTGCTTCATAATTACAAAGCTCATTCGTTCTCTTAGGACATAGGATCGTGGATTTAGAACTGGAAGGGACCTTGAAGGCTATTTAGTTCAATCCTCCCCTCCCCATTTTATAGTTGAGTCACGGAAGAGAGAAAAGACTGGCAAAAGGTGGCCCAGGCGGTAAGAGGTCTGCCAAAGAGCTCAGCACAGGCCCTCTGCCTTTTGAGCCAGTTCTTGCTCTTTCCACTGCATCCCATTTGTCTCTCGTTGCATTTTTCATAAGCCAGCTTTACTGGTTTGCTCTGCACCTTTAACCCTGAATTTGGGTCAGCCTCAATCTATTATGAAGCAGCTGTTTAGCCAGCCATCTGCAACTCGGTGACAAGGATGCTAACACACAGGACTTCTCTAGGGTCAGGTTTTCCCCAGCACCAGTTTCAAAGAGACAGACTGACAGAAACAAATAATTAGAAAAAGTGGTGGATAGCTAGGTGGACAGATAGAAACAGACTTATAGATGAGAAGCAAAAATAAAGCAAAGGTTAACCAGAGTAGGCACTCATTAAGTGTCAGGTACAGTGCTAAGCACTATGTATACAAATAGAAGGAAGCCGATTCTTTTTCCTGTCCTCAAAGAGCTGAAATTCTAAAGGGGTGGTAGGCAAACTGGAAGTGGGGAGCAGGAGAAGAGGTGGCATAGTGGAGAGATTGCCAGGAAACAGCACTGGGTCTCATTCCAAATAAGATAAGGCTATTTTTTATCAGAGAAATTTTCATTTCTCCAAATAAGATAAGGCTTTTTTTTTTAATCAGAGAAAGTCTCATTTATCAGAGAAATTACTGTGGCTAGGAAATAAGGATGATGGCTGGAGTGAAGAAGGCAACAGCATACAGAGATGGCGAGGAAGCGATATATGAATGGATAACAAATACTTTGACTCTGTACAAGCTTTTTATTTACTTGCGTATGTATTGTGATGACCCCTCCTGGACGACTGCCTTGCTATGGTGGAGGGAGCTCAACGAAACTCAATGAAACTATGAGTTATACTATGCGGGGTACCCATGACTGACAGATCATACTGGAGAGTTCTGAAAAAAATGGAGAAGACAATCTGGTATCTTTGCCAAGAAAACCCTATGAACAAAATGATAAAAGATATGATAGTGAAGACAAGTGTCTTGGGTTGCAAGGTGTCCAACGTGTTACTGGATAGGAGACGACAAATACAGATAGCTCTAGGAAGAATGAAACAGTTGATCCAAAGCCAAAAGGAAGCTCAGTTGTGGATATGTCTGGTGATGAAATGAAAGCCTAGTGGTGTAAAGACCAATATGGCAACCTGGAACTATGAACCAAGGTAAGCTGGAAGTGGTCTAGCAGAAGATGCAAAGATTAAACTTATCTTAGGTATTGTGGAACTTAAATAGATAGGATGGACAAACTTAATTCAGATAATCATTACATAGACCACCACGGGTGAGAATCCCTTAGAAGAAATGATATAGCCCTCATAGTCAATGAAAGGGTGCAAAAAGCAATACTGAGTATATTTTCAAAAATTATCAAATGGTATGTGGTTGAATCCATGGAGTACCATTCAACATCACAGTAATGAAAATCTATGCTTCAGCCTCTGCTTCCAAAGTTGCCAAAGTTGATTATTTCTATGAAGACTTACAACATCTTCTAGAAGTAACAATAAGAAACTGTCATGTTCATCTGTGGGAACTGGAATGCTAAATTAGGAAATTAAAAGATAATTAAAATGACAGGCAAGTTTGGCCCTAGAGCACAAAATGAAGCAGGGCAGAGATAAATAGGGTTTTGTTGAGATAACTCACTGGTCATAGCAGACACTCTTTTTCAATAACCCTAAAGATGACTACACATGGACATCATCAGCAGATGGTCAATTTTGAAATAAAATCGATTATATATTTTGAAGCCAAAGGGGCAGAAGCTCTATGTAGTCAGCTAGAATAAGACCTAGAGTTGACTGTGGCTCAGATCATGAGTTTCTTGTTGCAAAATGCTTACAAATTGAAGAAAGCAGAGACAAATGATCAGACCATAGATAGGTATTGACCTAAATAACATCCTTTCTGAATATGAAATGGAAGTGATGAATAGACTTAAGGAATTAGATCTGCTAGATAGAGAACCTAAAGAACTAGGGACAGAAGTTCATAATGTTGTACAGGAGGTAGCTACAAAAACATCCCAAAGAAAAAGAGCAAGAAGCCCATCTTTATAAATAGTTGAAGGAAGAAGGAAAATTAAAGGGAAAGGGAGCATAGAGTAAAGGCCAAAGAAAGTCAGAGCTGAAAGAGATAATAGAATAAAGAATGGCACAGATGAAGGGAACATTAGAGATTTTCTCATTTTACAGAGGGAAAAATAAGACTTGCCCAAAGTCATACTTGAGCTTTGAGTGCCTCTATTTTTTAACTTTCCACTGTACTTTCAGCATTCACAAAAAAATGAAGAAAGGTAGGAAGGAAAGAAAGAAAAAGAGGGAGGGAAGAAAGGAAGGAGGGAAGGAAGAGAATATGGAGTATACTGTTAGGATAAATATTTTCTGGAAAGTAAAACTGAACAAAATCCATGAAGGCAGGTACATTTTGTATTTTTAAATCTTATAAGAGAACACCTACTTTTTCCTGATCTTTGAATTCTCTTTTAAGAATATTTTAAGGGTTCTACTTTGATTTGGCCAAAATTTTGCCTCTACATTTTCTACAGTTATCACAAGGGCCCCTTTCTCAGTGGCATAATGGGGAATGATTCACCATAAACATCCACTTTCATAGAACTGCATCCCAATCACTTAGAAATGACAGGACTATCATAGAGAATACTTCTTGTCAAAGCCATCCCAAGAATACAGTGAATCAAGATGATTGACCTGGGTTACACATTATGAAAAGTGAAACCATGACTCAGAAAAGCAGTCATTCAAGAGAAGAAAATATACTCCATCACTGGGTCCTAAGAAAGACCTAAGGAATACAGGTATGATCATTTCCTATGCCTGGCCACAAGAACCAAGATAAAATAGGAAGTGACCCCAATCTCCTCCTTTTAGTATGACATATTTTCCCCCTGCATAGCTCTTCTGATCTCATTAATACTAGAGATCACATGAAGCTCTGACATCCCTTCATTCCTTTTTTTTTTATTATTTCCTTTGGTCCTTCCTTTATTCATTCATTCTTTTGTACATTTGTTCCTTCCTTCCTTCCTTCCTTCCTTCCTTCCTTCCTTCCTTCCTTCCTTCCTTCCTTCCTTCCTTCCTTCCTTCCTTCCTTCCTTCCTTCCTTCTTCCTTCCTTCCTTCCTTCCTTCCTTCCTTCCTTCCTTCCTTCCTTCCTTCCTTCCTTCCTTCCTTCCTTCCTTCCTTCCTCCCTTCCTTCCTCCCTCCCTCCCTCCCTCCTTTCCTCCCTCCCTTCCTTCCTTCCCTCCTTTCCTTCCTTCCTTCCTTCCTTCCTTCCTTCCTTCCTTCCTTCCTTCCTTCCTTCCTTCCTTCCTTCCTTCCTTCCTTCCTTCCTTCCTTCATGCTCCAGTGAGGAAATGTGCTCATTAAATGTAACTCGTATACAAGCTTTATGTTAGAGTTTCTTGGGGGTACTGAGAGGCTAAGTACCTCATCTAGGCTTAAGTAGCCAAAATAGGTTGGAGGCAGTACTTCAACCTAGGTTTTCCATCCTCAGGGCTCCACTAACCACTGTCCTGTGCTTATCCAAGAGCCTTTCCACTTGAGGTTCATCAAAACCTAATTGTATATAGACCCATGGGAGAGAGATAAAAATGACATATAAAGTGATTTGCCCTGGCTCAGCCTCCCCGCTCAGGCACAACTGTGTCTTTTGTTGATCTTTCTAAATGATCTTAATGAGAAGAAACTTGAAAATAACAAATAATATGAACTTGAAGACACTTCATTTTAGTCTAAGAGGCAAAGGAGAAAGGAGCAAAATTTCATAGGAGAGTCAGTAGATACCTGAGCCTCAGTCTTCTGGGATATACAGATGTAAAGAGGAAAGAGATGGTAGTACTTGACATGAATAGTTATGTGCCAAAGAATCGTGGACCTACAAATTCAGTCTCCCAGGGAGTATAGCCTTTTGGTTCTGTTTCTCACTTGCTATTGATCCCTCTCTGTTTTATCTTCACCACATTTTTTAAAGTAATCTTTTCTGTTTTTTTCCTCTGATTTAATACAACTTATTTCAGTATGTACTAACTGAATACTCATGTATTATCTATTGGCCTTGTGCTGCCCATTGGGGATACAAAGACAAACAAAAAATAATTCCTGCCCTCTAGGAGCTTATCCTAAACTGTACTCTATAATCAGAGGAAACAACATGTACACAAATAAATAAAATCCACATCTATGTAGTCAAAGTCACTACAAAAGAATTTTGGAAGTGAGGGGGATATTTAGGGTGATCAAGAAATGCCAATATGGGAAATGCCTCTCAAACTGAACCTTGGAAAGATTCAAAGATTCTAAAGTTGGAAGTGGACGTTCCAAGCTGGACAAATGTGAAGGCATCCTGTGCAAAGGTAGGAAGACGGGAGAGGGAGGGTTGCATTATAGGGATCAGAGACAGCTGTAGCTCAAGTGGATATCAGGAAGTATAGCTCAAGTGGAACCAGGAAGTCTTGAGTTCAAATCCAGACTCAGATATTCATTAGTGGTGTGATCCTGGGCAAGTCACTTATCCTTTGTTTGCCTGACAAAAGGATCTACTGGAGAATGAAATGGCAAACCATTCCAGATTGCCAAGAAAACCCTGTGGGCAATATGGTTTATGGGATCATGAAAAATCAGAACAACTGAAAGCCTGAAGAACAAATTATAGGGGACAACAGTAACAATTCCAATTTGTTTGGATGATCAAATGGAAGGAGAATAATGAGAAATGAGCCAGAGAAAGTTGGTTGGAAATAGATTATAAAAGGCTTTGAATTCTTTGCACTTGTTTTCTGCTTTTCACCAAATAGAGTTCCTTAATATTAGACTCTTGTGAAATCCCATCCTATGGTAACCTCTTCTAAAGTCTGTCCCTCTCCATTAAAGGTTGCATAAAGCCTCAAATTAACTCATTTTTATTCCTGTGAGATCTCTCCTGGTTATGAAAATTTCCATTTTCCCATAATTTACTTTTCCTCCTGGATCTTCTACTCTTCTTATATTGCCAATATACTGAATTCTCTGACCTCCCAAATGGCTACCATATTGGTATTACATTTAATGAAATTTGGACTTAATTTTCAGCAATCCATTGCAAATTACCTATTTTTCTGCAAAGCAGCACATGAAAAATGTACATTCTACTCTAATTATTCTACACACTTTCCCCTATAGCCAAACTCCCCAAAATATTCATGAAGTGATTTTTTTGGCCAGTCTCCCCTTTAAATTCTTCATTCAGGGTTATTTTTTATTTAACATTTTATCCTCAACCTTGCATCAGAGTACCTGCAATCAACAAGTATTTATTAATCACCTTTGACATGCCAGTCACTGTTCTAGGCACTCTATATGAAAATAATAAAAATGAAATTACACTGAGTACATAGTAATAAAATAGTCTTTTCTTTCAAGGGGGTTCTATCTATCTATCTGGAAAGACCGAATGTATGTATACAATTATAGAAGATGTCAATACAAGGCAATTTGGTCTGAGAAGGTACTAGTCATTGGGGAGATCAGGAAAGATTTGCTTTTTTCAAATTTATTATTATTTTATTTCTCTCCATTCTACTTCCTCCCCCATAGTAAAAAAAGGCAGAAAACCACCTGTAGCAAATACACATAGTAAAGTAGAACAAAGTCCTGCATTGTCCCTACCCAATCTGCACTCTACATCCATCACTGCTCCATTAGGATGTGGGAAACATACTTCATCATTGGTCTTCTGGAACCATTGTTGGTTTTTGGGTTCAATAGAGTGATTAAGACTTTCAGAGTTGTCTGCCTTTACAATCTTTTTATTGTATACCCTATTCTCCTGGTCCTGCTCATTTTGTGCTTCATCAATTCATACAAGTCCTAGGTTTCTCTGAAACCATTCTCTGATCATTTCTTATAGCACAATAGTATTCCATTATACCCTTGTAGCATAATTTGTTCCACCATTCCCCAATTTATGGCCACCCTGCCATTTAATTTCCGCCTCTTTGTCATCACAAGAAAGATCTGCTATAAGTATTTTTACACATGGTTCTTATTCTTTTGCCTTAACCTCCTGAGAGTATAGATTGAGTCAAGGTGGTATTCATGGCAGTGATCTTTCTGGACCAAAAAGTGTGCACAATTTAGTAACTTTCAGGAAATAGTTCTAAATTGCTTCTAAATTCTAGAACTGCTGAACCAATTCACAACTCCACTAACAATGCATTAATGTGGATATTTTCCCACACAAAAATGGCTTTATGCAGAAGGCAGAGTTGGAGTTGTGCTTTAGAGGAGCCTCTAGGTAAAAATATAAACTTCTTGATCCAGACTTGGGTTCATCCTACCTTTCCAGTCTTATATATGGCTTCTCTTCACCAGCTTTACATTCCAAACAAAGTAATCTATTCCTGAACATGGTGCTGAAGCTCTGACCTCAGGTATCTCGCCATGCTTTCAACCTCCTCCATCCTTACCTCTTTCTCTTGAAATTCTCGTCCTCTTTCAAAGATCTTGGGTTCAACCTTCCTTCTCCATTAAGCCTTCTTGAATCTCTTCAGTTGCTAGAGATTTCTCTTTTCCTAAGTTATCTTACATTTACTTACCTGTGCAAGTTATCCTGAGCAGAATGTGAGCTTCTTGAAAGCTCAGTTTGATTTTGTCTTTGGTTCTCAAGTTACTGAAGAACAGTGTCTTTGGTGCATTCTAAATGTTTGTGGTATTGGCAATACTTGATAAATATCAGTAAGTTGATGCCTATGGGAAAAAAATTACATACTATTCTGAAAGTTTCTACTTTAACTAGAATTCTGCTCACTTGGCTCTAACCATTCAATACCAGGAGACCTTGCTAGCATAATGTGATAGAATGGAAAGGGTGGTAGATTTGGAACCTGAAGACCTGGGTTCAAATCCTGACTCTGTGACTTATTGCTGGTGTAATCTTGGGCAAGTGATTTGATTTCTCTTGGCTTCACTTTCTTTATATGTAAAATAAGGGAGGAGGAAAGGTGGACCGAATGACCTCTCATATCCTTTCCAGCTCTAAATCTAAGATTTTATCATCTTACTATAATTTCTTTCAATTTTCCCATTTATCCACCCCCTCTCAAGATATTTCCCACTTTCTTTTTCTTCTCTGAGCCCTAGAAAGGGACCACAATGACTTCTTGAGAAGTCTGAATGGCAAAGCCAGCTTTGAAGGGGAGGTGGTTAAAGAGAAGATATGTCATTTGTACTTTTCCATTTAGCCTCTTCTCCTTGTCTATGCCAGCCTTCAGTCAGGCACGCTCTTCCACGGAAGCTTTTGTGTTATCTGGAGCGACACATCGTGCAGTCTGACTCAAGGTCTGTCGAGGCGGAAGCTTCTATGAACAAATGATTAGTCGACCCCTGTTCTTGCTCTCTTCTCCCTCCCCTGCAAACTTTTCCCCATTGTTTTGGCAGAAAATGTTTCCAGCTGGTACACTTATAAGCCTCCTGGTACAGGTGGAAAAATTGTCCTTGATGGTAAAACAGACAAAAGTTGGCTGGATGCTATGCTAATTAGAGCAGACCTCCTTCAATGTGGGTAGTTGGGGATGGGGGGAGAACAGGACATAACAACCCTCAATGAACAGCTTTGAGGTAAAAGCTATTGGAATGATTTTTCTGAATGACGCAAGGTTGAGCTCAGGGGAGTCAGATCAAATCCAGCAGAAGAGACTAAGATGTCGAGAAAGAATGAGTGTCCAGCTGGGATTTCAGCTATTCACAAGCTTGCAATCAAAACTTTGATAAAATATGGCCTTTTCGGAAGTACAAGTCCTCCAGGGAAGAGAAAGCAATTTAAATGGAGAAATGAATACAAGAATCCACTCCTACAATTAAAAGGTGATGGCCATTGTTGGAGCCCAGTAATAGAATTCTCGCCATCTCAGGCTTTATTATTTACAGCATGTAGGAACCCGGAGACCCTGGACTTGCCAGAGATGATATCAGTGCAGTAGCTTAATTGCTTCTAAAATTCTTGATAAAGATGGTGTCAACACAGGAATAGAGGAACATCCCCTAAACGTCAGGTCCTGTGTGTGGTCTGTGAATGGCAGGGATCATTGCTTTTGTGAATCGAACATTATGAATGACAAACCCTTAGCCATCAGCCAGAAGTTGACTTGATTAGTCAGTTGCTGCACAGACAACGTTTCTAAGAATTCAAGATCTTTCTCTTGCCATCAGCGGTCAGAGCTTTGTCTGGGAAAGAAAACAGGGAGCCAGACTATGGCTCTTGGAATGAGTTTGAAGTGTATGAGTTAAAACCCTGGCATGTGGCTCTCAATGAGCCACATTTGCAACGTGTCAGAGAATAAAACATCAGCAGGGAAATCCTACATTTGTCTGAATGATCTTTCCTTCTTCCATAAATTCCTCTTCTCTTCCCTCCCTTTCTTTTCTTCCCTCTCCTCTCCTTCTTGCCCTCCCTCCCCTTCTTTTCTCCTCTTTTCCCCTTCCCTCTTTCTCTTTCTTAATTTCCCTTATCCTTTCCATTTCCCTCTTCTTTCCTCCCTCCCATACAAACATTCAAGGTAACAAATGTATGGCTAGTATAGGTCAGCTTTTATATCATGAGATCAACTGATAAAAGGGACCTCAGACAGCATTCATCAAGAGAGAGAGAGAGAGAGAGAGAGAGAGAGAGAGAGAGAGAGAGAGAGAGAGAGAGAGAGAGAGAGAGAGAGAGGTTAAGTGACTTTCCCAGGGTGGCAGAGGTAGAAAATGAGAAAACTAGGAATCATAATCAGGTGTTATGGCTCCACTTTCAGAATAAATGCCTATTGTATGTTCTACTGCACCATACTGCCACTCTTATTTTACCCAACACAAATGCATAAAAACAGGATTCACAGAAGTCCAAAAACATATGCAGACCATCTATTGTAAAAGAATAGTTTCTCTCCGGAGGAATTGACTTTGGTGTTGCCATTGGACCAGTGAATTTACTTGGTTCTCTTCTACGAGGTTCTACATAGTATGTCTCATATTTATGGTGCCCTTCCATCACCATGGTTAAGACTCCTCCCAAAAGGCAAAAATACTTTGTTGTTTCTTGTGATGCACTCGCCTTCCCACTGGAACTCTTTCAAAACATCCCATTATCATGGGACTGACAAGTCCAGATCCTCTCCATTCTCATGTAATTGCTTTGCTCCCTAGCTCTAGGGGTCCTATGGGCATTCCTCTTCTTTCCTTGTCTTTCAAGAAGGTGCAATATCAAAAGTCTCAAACTTGGGGCCACTTTCAAGGCAAGCCCAAGCTTTCTTCCTCTTCTAGCTAGAGAACTAGATTGTGGCATCATCTTTTTCAGGAAATCAAAATTATCTTTTTCTACTTAGGAGGCTGGGGTTCAAGAACATTGTTCACAAATTTCATCCCAAACTAAGTAGACAAATATATGTCTACTTTTGTCTCAAGGGCGTTGTTAATGGTTACTGAAGGGGAGGAAGCTGTTCTTGCATGGTTCCCAGTGTGCTAATCAACCAAATAATTTAGGGGTTGGCTCTGGTGGATAGAAGATTGGGCCCAGAATCAGGAAGACTCATCTTCATGAATTCAAATCTGATCTCAGATATTCACTAGTTGTGTTACCCTGGGCAAGTCACTTAACTCCATTTGCCCAGTTCCTCATTTGTAAAATGAGAAGGAAATAGTGAACCATGTAGCATCTTTGCCAAGAAAATCCCAGATGGGCTCATGAAGAGTTATACAAGATTAAACAACAACAGCAACCCCAAGCTATCTGAAATGGAGTCTGACATTATCCCCTGTCCTTTTAGCAAGGTTCCAGTGGACATGCTCACACTCTTCATGGGGAGGTGTCCCAAAGTCTCATCAAGTTAAGTGGAAAATTTCTCTAATCAATTCCCCTTACATTGTTGTCTCATTTCCAGTAGTAATAGTTTTTTTTTAGAAAACAATTGTTAAATAATTGGACTTTTATATTATATTTCACTTACACAGAGGAAGTCACAAAGCTTTAATTAATATACTCAGTGATGATAGGATAGGGAATGGGAATAAGTGAAGAAGACTTTTAGGCAAAGGATGCCACAGGTCTCAGTTGCATGAGGTATGTGTATGTGTGTGTTTTGTGTGTGTGCATCTAGACCAAAAGCTGGTGTCCAAGACATAGTATGAAGAAGAAGGAAGAGGGAAGAGTGGTGGTTCTTCACACACACACACAGTTCTACCAAAATCGGCTTCGATTCTCCTAGCAGAGATACGAGGTCCCCAGCTCCACTGAAACAAGATATCTGTTCATGACAGCCATAGTCTTTTATAGAGATGGTGGACCAATTTTCACTTCACTTCTCACTGTTGGATATGCTAAACAAGTGCCAATAAATAGGGAAACCCATTTTCCCCTAAATAAGTGAAGAATGACTTCCAATAGATTAATAGAAATCAGTGATAGGCATGATTAGGAAAGAATATGGTTACAAAGAGACCTGCAGAGGGGTATAGAGCAGTCAAGAAAGGAAGTGAGTTGGAAAGAAAGGAAATATAGAGGAAGACTCACTGCTTGACTATTTCTACAGACCATCAAACCCAGTCTTCTCATTTTATGGTCAAGGACACTGAAGACCTTGAGAAAGAAATAACTTCTCTGACATCATCTAGGTAGTACATAATTTGAACCCATGTCCTCTGATACCCACTGTAGCAGTTTCTACTATACTATGCTGTCTCATAAAGATAAGCTTTAGCTCCTGCCTTCATGGGGGTCTGGTAGGTAGATAAGACACCAATAAGGATGGTTATGATATAGACTAAAACATGGTAGAGATATTTGAAAATTAGAGAAAAAAAATTATGTCTGGAACTCTGATTGCTGATCAGATCAACTTAGTTATTGTTCCTGTATGGGTGTGCCAATCTGCCTTATAACATGGTAGATATATTAGAAAATTAGAGAAAAATTATGTCTGGAACTCTGATTGTTGATTAAATCAACTTAGTTGTTGTTCTTGTTGTTCCTGTATGGGGAGTGCCGATATGCTTCCCTAAGGTTCCATTCACTATGTCTGTAACTTTCTGCATCCAAATCCTTTTTTCTGACTTCCTTTTTTTGTGTGTGTTTCCCCCCCCCCCCCCCATTAGGATGTTCAGTGCCTGGCTGTACTGTATTTGTATCTCTAACCCGTAGCATATATCTTGGGGATACAGGAAACACTTAAAAAACACCTTTTCAATCATTCATTTTGAATCCAGCAGATGAAGTGAGGGCATTGTTGGCCTAGGGATTGGCAGAGAAAAGAAAGATGTGAGAGCACTGGAGCACACAGTACATGTTTGGGAGGCAGTGACGTGTCCAGTCTTCTGGGACCATTGAATACATGACCAAAAGCGACTTGAGAGAAATTTGAAAGATAGTTTGTTGGGGGGGGGTGTCCTGGGGTGCTAGACAGAAGTTTGAACTTGTCTCAGAAGGCAATAAGGAACCATTACAGATGCCTTAGTAACAATACAAATGATTTAGTCTGGTTCTGAGTCATTCCCCAGGAAGATGCAAGCTCCTTAATAGGAGGACCACTTTGTTTTTGTCTTTGTTTTCCCAGAGCCTAGCATGGTACCTGAATTGCTTAATAAATAGATGTTAAAATGAATAAAATTTAATCTCCATTCCTAAGAAGCCTAGGGTAACTGGTCATACCTAGAATTTCTGCTTCACTCTTCAGCACTGGACAAGGGGAGAGTCCAGTTTTTGGAGACAAAAGACTTGAGTTCAAATTCTTGCTCTGTATTTTACCTTTGTGACTACAGCAATGGATAGAGAAGTATTCATTCCTCCATTTATTTATTTATTCATTTATTCATTTATTTATTTATTCATTCATTCATTCATTCATTTATTTATTTATTTGTTTGTTTGTTTATTCATTCATTCATTCATTCATTCATTCATTCATTCATTCATTCATTTATTTGTTTGTTTGTTTGTTTATTTATTTATTTGTTTATTTATTTATTTGTTCATTCACTCATTCATTCATTTAATTATTTATTTATTTGTTTATTCATTTATTTATTTATTCATTCATTCATTTATTTGTTTGTTTGTTTATTCATTCATTCATCCATTTATTTCTTTCTTTATTTGTTTGTTTGTTTGTTTGTTTTTGGGAAATAGCATTTCAAACTCTCTGCTCTTTATTTCTTTAAATATTCCTAATGTCAGTTGAGAAATTCATTTAGAGAAGTATTTATTGAAGTGCCTCCTATGTGCCAGATATCATGTAGATCCAAAAGCAAAAATGAGACTGTCTCTTGCTCACAGGGACCCTGTGATTCTGTTGTTGTTTTTTTAACCCTTCCTTTCTGTCTTGGAATCAATACTGCATTACTGTGTTTTTGGCTCCAAGGCAGAAGAGTGGTAAGGGCTAGGCAATGGGGGTCAAGTGACTTGCCCAGAGTCACACAGCTGGGAAGTGACTGAGGCCAGATTTGAACCTAGGACCTTCTGTCTCTGGCTCTCCATCCACTGAGCTACCCAGCTGTCCCCTGTGATTCTGTTTTTAAACAACTTGGGTTGGAATAGATGCATTCTAGAGGCGATTGGCAAATGGTTCCCATCCTATGCCACATACTCCCACGGTCATGGAATAACGGAAGAGGATGCCTTCTGGGCCAGCCACTCTCACAAATGGATGCAGTTGATGTCAAGGGCACACAGTGTGAGCAAGCGGATTGGTTCCCCGCCAATTCATCCCGGTTCTTCCAAATGCGGGAAAGCCTCACGATGATGGTCCATGGTGCTTTCTCCATTTACAAAGGGGACGTGATAGAAGCTGTAGTCACAGTCTGTTTATAAAGCTGGATCTAGCTTACCTTCCCCAAGAGGAATCCCTGGGTCTTCTCAGTGGTCTGGGACCAGCTACATTTGGGGATGACCAGGGCATTTGTGGGGATGGTGATACTTTAAAGGGCGATGAGGAGGATGCTTTAAAGCTTTTGCCTTTTTAAAGGCAGACTTCCTGGGGCTAGTATGCAAAGAACCTCATCTGAATAATGTACCTCCCCTTCTGCTAGGTAGGGTCCCTACTGTTCTGTTTTCTAGGAATCGTATTTTTGGCTCCCAGCTTTCAGTATGAAAGATCATGCCGGGGTTCGGGTGATTTCCCCCCACTGCCTTGCAGAGAGTTTTCTGAATTATTACCCCAGCAGAAGTACCATGTTGCCTTTTTTTTTCTTTCTTCCAAGAGAAAATAATATTTTCCTCTAGGCCACTTGTAGAAACTGGCTGTTCCACGTGTTTGCTTGCTAATACTATGACTCAGATGCTTGACTGAAGAACAATACAGCCTATTTCAAGACCACGAGCTTTCTGATTGGACCCTGGGCACATGGATCGCCCTGATCTGTGTCCTCGCTGGGGAGGAGGTGAAGGATGGAGGTCCCTCTGTTTTCAGGCTCCCCTCAATACCTCAGTGGCCTCCACGTGGCTGAGTCTGAAATGGTGGCAGAATTTCAGGCATCCGTTTTCTACTCCAGGGCTCCTTTGAGGCTTAGCTGGGTAACCGGAGGGCCAGCTAACCTCCCACACACCCCTCCCCAAGCTGGCATAGAGCCATGAATGCCGATATTTTTCTCACTCCTTTAATGACCTCGAATGGGGTTCCACATCCATTTAATGTCTGATAGGGTTGTTATCCCACCAGCCTCCGGTAATGGTGTTCCTGGTACGTTCCCTCATGTGGCTATTAGGTGTTAGTCAGACTGACTGTCTAACCCAACTCTCTCCTGTTATCAATAAGAAAGCTAAGGACGCTGTCGAATGTCCCTCAGGCAATAAAACCATGGGTAGGATTGGAAGCCAGGTCCTTTGCCTACAGAACTAGTAGTCTTTCATGTGGCTTTCTCCATGAATCTCACTCTGTCGACATGCATTTATCCATCACCTACTAAAAGCCAGGCATTCTGGCAAGTCCTGAAGCTATAAAGAAATAAAAGTGTGGGATCGATTATGACCTGGAGGAGTTTACATTCCATCAAGGCACTGTTCTTGAGTCACAGACTCTGTTAAAAATAAAAATAAAAATAAAATGTCCAAGGCAAAAGCACTCTATTATGTACCAGAGACATGGGAGCAACAAAGATGGACATGGCATAGGGGTGAGGGGAAAGCCTGCTCTCAAGAGCCGATAATTGAATGGGATGAAGGACAAATCTCTCTCTATATATCTATATCTATATCTATATCTATATCTATATCTATATCTATGTCTATGTCTATGTCTATGTCTATGTCTATGTCTATATATCTATAGATAGATAGATAGATAGATAGATAGATAGATAGATAGATAGATAGAGATAGATAGATAGATAGATATAAATATTGTAGAGAACCATCTTGTCTCAACAGTCAGATCCAACAGCCTGTCCCCCCAGGACATAATTATTGGTATTACCATCCTATAGCAACCATCAATAAGGGTTAAGAAACCCTTATAACCCTATGAAACAAGGAATAACGACTTAAGGGAAAGGAAAGAAAATAATAATATGTTTTAGCATCTATAAAAGATTTTAAAACATCTCATTTTGTCCTCCCAACAACTGTGGGAGGTAAATTTTGGTTTTAGTCCTATTTTGCAGATGAGGAAACTAAGACAAGTTGTGATCAACCCAGGGTTATATAGCCAGTGAATTATCTGAGACAGAATTTGAACTTTTAGCCTCAGTTTCCTCATCTGTCATATGTGAATAATGTTAGGCACCTACTTCTCGGAGTTGTTGGGAGGGTCAAATATGATAATGTTTATAAAGCTCTTTTTAAGCTTTCAGGTGAGATAGAAATGCTAGCTATCATTATTAAGGAAGAAATGGGATCATTGAGTTCATAGATGGGTGCACCATGAAAAAAGAACTTTCTCTTCCGCTTGTAGCCTTTGAGAATGACCTCAGCAATTCAGAGGTTAAGCGATTTGTTCAGTTACAGTCAATGTCAGTCAAAACTTGAACCGAAATCTTTATGACTTGAGTCTGGCTCCCCTCTGAACCTTCTTCTTGTCACAGAAATGAAGTGTCCTTGGCACATCTGGGTCAGTGCTGTCTTACTTTGCTCATGCCTTCCCCAATCAAATCAGAACCATAAACCTACTCAAAAATGTCACCTTGCATTAGTGTGATCTAGCTTTGGGGATTCTGTTTCTGGTGGGAAACCATTCCTGCTTCAGAAGATTCCCCATCAGTGCTGTGCTGCCCTCCAGGTTCTGGGAGCCAATGGAATGGGTTGGAATCCTAGGAAAAAAGGGAAAAGTTGTCACCAAGGTTTTCACAGTTCTTCTGGGGTAGTTAATAATACAAAGCTAAGATGTGAGACTGCTCACCCTTTGGTTAGAAATTCTTGTGCCATCTTTGTGCCTAAGATGGGACAGATGTGGAGTAGAGAACAGCACCGTGAAGTCAATTCAAAACTGGAATGTCCTAAGAGGAGAGCTCAAATGAAAGTCTTGGGGAATCTGTCTTTGGCTCTGTTTTGTTGGACCAATGTTTATGTAGGACTACAATGTGAGCATAGAGGACCTAGGGGCAGCTAGATAGTTCAATCAATACAGCTCAAATATGGCCTCACCAGCTGTGTGACCCTGGGCAAGTCACTTAACCCCTATTGCCTAGCCCTTACCACCCTCCTGCCTTGGAGCCAATACATAGTATTGACTCCAAGAGGGAAGATAAGGGTTTTAATAAAAAAAAAAATAACAAATCAACATTGCAGGTGTATTATGGGAGAGAAAAGTTTAGAAAATTGTTCATGTGACTCTAATGGCAGCCAAGAAAGATATCAATGAGAACTTAAGGAAGCAGTTCTTAAATTGGAGTCCCTTATTTTATTGTTGTGGGTTTTAAAAAATATATATTTTGATAACTATTTCAATATAATTGTTCTCCATTGTAATGTTATGTGTTTTATTTTATTTAACAACATCATTCTGAGAAATGATCTATAGGATTCCCTAGATAGCCATAAAAAGATTAAACTGCTCCTGCCTTAGGAATGTAAAGAAAGACAATTTCCAGAACATGGGAAGTGATGATCTCACTAGAGCCTGTCCTCATCATTGCACACATGGAGTATTGTGTTCTGTTTTTAGTGCCACTATTTTGGAAAAACATCAGAAAGGTAGAGAGCTTCCATAGTAAGGTGGTCAGAATACAGAAGGACCTCTAGATCATGATGTACGAGGATGGATAGAAGGAAATGGGAGTTTTAAAATTTGAAACAGATAATTTGCCTGGAAACATTCTGTCTTCAAATGTTTGAAGGACTATCATGGTGGTGATGGATCAGGTTTGTGCTTTTTGGTCCCAGAGGGCAGAACAAAAAGGGGCACATCATGAAATCACACACACACACACACACACACACACACACACACACACACACACACACACACACACACCTTCCTAACCATCAGAGCTGACTCAAAGTAGTAATGGGTGTCTTCTGGAGGAGTTCCTCATCAAGCAAAAGCTGTGCGGCTACTTGCTGAAGATATAGAGGGATTTCTTTTCTAGGTAGGGATTGGAAGAGATGGCCTTGGCAGTACCCTTCATTTTTGAGATGCTGTGATTATATGGGCTCCTGAAATAATTTTTTCATAAGTCAAATCAGTAATTCAAGTTGCCTCCTTTTACAAGATTTTTTTTAGGATCCCAATTTGTATAGTGTGAGTAATACTAATTAGGATGCTGTTTGGAGACCTGCTTGGATGGGTTGTGACTTCGAATGTCCTTTAAGTAGTGTGCAGTTTCCCCTTGAAGTAGTTATTCTCTAGAGAGGGAAGAAATTGTCTGGAACCAATATGGTGACTCAAAAAGGTCACCTTGATTTTCTGACTTTGACCTAGAAGCCTACTGCCTGGAATTTTTGTATTTAGAATTAGAGCTTCAATTTTTTCCCTGTGATTTTCATGGTTCAGTATTATGGGTAGAATCATCCCTAGTGGGGAAGTAGAGTGATATGGGGCTAATATTTTCCTCTAAGTGGCATCTTATGGTTCTTCCCTTTTACAGAAACATCAGAATACAATAGAAACTGATGTAGAAGGGGAAAAAAAAACAGAACCAGGAGGGCAATCTACACCAGGGGAAAAGAAAAATGATAATAGTGATGACAGACAGATCATCTTATATTAAACTCTAGTGGCTACTGTTGATACCAGGATCAAATACAAAATGCTCTGTCTGGCCTTTAAAGTCCTTTGTAACCTAGCTGTCTCTACCTTTCTTGTCTTATTACACTTTGCTCCCTGACATACTCTTCCATCTGTTGACACTGGCCTCCTGACTATTCCTCAAACAAGATTTTCCTTCTTTTTTGCTCTGGACGAGAAAACTCTGGATGTCCCTAATACCTGAAAGGTTCTCCCTCCTCTTCTTTGCTTTCTGGTTTCCCTGACTCTCTTTAAGACCCCATTAAAATCCCGTTTTTTTTTTACAGGAAGCCTTTTTCAGCTCCTCTTGATTTTAGTGCTTTCCCTCTATTAATTATTTCCTACTTATTTTTATAGCTTGCTTTTAAGATATCATACATGCTCTACATGTTGTCTTCCCTATTAGATTGCAAGCTTATTAGAGCCAGAGATTGTCTTTTGCCTCTTTTTGTATCTCCAGCATTTAGCACAATGCCTGACATATAGTAGGTGCTTCATAAGTATTGATACTTGACTTTTTGATTGAAATGCAATGGCTAATTTTGGTCAGAGAGGACTGGTGATGAAATACATCTTTCCTCCTACTAGGAAGGAAGAAGGCTATATAAGAAGTAGTTGTATATATTAGAGAAATTTCTCACTGTTTTGCTTAAGTGTTTTTCTTTGTTTTAAGGGAAAGATTTATAGAAAGGCATATTGGGAAATTGACAATGAAAACTTATCATCCATTTTTTTAAGAAGATGAAGCTGGAGACAGTGGTACCTTCAAAAGGAGAAGATTTGGGGAATGTGTTATTGATCATTTCAAGTATTTGAAGTTTTATCAAATACCTATGCCTATCTATATAGTTCTTGAACGTTTGCAAATTGATTTCCTTACAACTGTGAGATAGGGTATGCAGAATTATTATCCCCATTTTATAGGTGAGGAAACAGACTCTGTGAGAGGCTCACACAAAAAATATGCAACTGAAGTGGAGTTTGAGCTTAAGTCCAGCACCCTTCCCATTATATACCAAATGGCTTCTCAATATGGACAATGGATTCGATTTATTCTACTTGGCCCCAGGGGGCAGAATGAGGACTAATGAGTGTCTGATGGCTGTAGATGGGCAGATTTTGGTTCTATGGAAAGAAAAATGCTTCTAAACAATTACCACTGTCTGTGGAATAGATTGCCTTGGAAAGTACTGAATCTTTTCAAGTGGAAGCCTATAACAACTTGTTGGGAAGATTTCAAAGAGATTTCTTTTCAACTTTGGGTAAGATGAGATGAACTCTGACGTCTCTCTTAATTATCCTTAAATATTTTGGGAACAATTGAGGTTTAAAACAATTCTAAGCAGTCCTAGATTAGTCTTGCAAATAATTTTATATATATAGTGATTGTTTTTTACTCCTCCTTCATTTTCAGAGAGGAGTGATGACATCACAGGTGATATCTTGGCTTGTGTGTGAATCAGATTTAAGTGAGGCAGAATTGCACAAAATCATCAGCTTCCTTTTCTCTTTCAGAGTCATCAAAGTCTAGTGGCAAGATGAAAGTTGGGAAAATTGATGATGGCCTGGGATGCAGCAGATGGCTTTGATGTCTTTGCTGTTAGATACACACATACCTACATATAAATACATATAATGTCTCTTTAGACATTCAGATATAGGGCATATGTACATACACACACACACACACACACACACACACACACACACTCTCTCTACTCCATGAGAAAGCAATAACCCATCTTAGGCAAAATTGGGAAGTCACATCATCTTTGGAACCCTCAACTCCTTCTTTTTAAAAAAAAAATAGAATTAAAAGTATTACAGAATGTAATGATCTAATAGGCATTGTATCATATAGTCCAGTCCTTTCATGTCACAGATAAGATAACTGAAATTCAGGGGGAATGTACGCATGGTCAGAGAATGAATTAGTAGTGATACATACCCAAATCCTCTGCCTGTGATCCCAGGGATCTTTCCATAGAAAATACCTCTTTTTGGAACTCCGAGGCCCTATTTCATGGACTCCAGGGTCCTTGTACTTAATTAATTGATTTAAATGCAATGGCTAATTTTGGTCACAGAGGAATGGTGATGAAACACATATTTCCTTTGGGCTCTTTGGGCACTTTGGGCTCTTCACTAAAGCAGCTCTGTGCCTAGCCAGTATTTCACTCTCTGAAATTCTTCCCTCTCCCATCATGTGTATCTTTCCTGTTTCTCATTCCCTCAGGATCATGCTTTCTGGTAGCTGAAAACTGGTGGGGATGTTGTTAAGTAAACCATTCCACAAATCTGGGCCACTAATATGTCAAATGCTTTCTTAAAAGATAGTTGATTCATGTACATGTTCATAGAATTATTAGAATAGTTTTAATCAATCAATAAATCATTCAACAGACATTTATTAATTGCCTACTATGTGCTATTCCTTGGGGATACAAAGTCAAAATTGATAGTCTTTGATATCAAGGAACTTGAGTTCTACTGGAGGAGATAATGTGAACATATATAGAATAAATAAAAAATAATATGTAGAATAAATAAAAAATAAATACAATAAAAATAATATCCCTGAACAAACTCCTTGGCTATCTATCTTACAAATATTATGGTATTATAATGCTATGAAATCCCTGTATGTCCTCTAAAGAATTTTAGGTACTATAGCTGGCTAGTTTTGGTTGGATTTACATTTTCTACCCTTCAAATGACTAGTTTGCAGAATCTTAGAGTCAGAATTTTGGAAAGGCTATCGGGTGTAACTTGTATACTTGAACAAGAATCCACTCTGTAAAAATAAGAGGGCATCTAGATTTTTGGCCAAGGACCTTCAGTGACTCACTATAGTCCACTTCACAAATGGCTTCCCAGCCTTCTAGCCATGAGGCCATTTTTCTCTTCTGAAAAGACTTTCGATCATGGAATTACTCACAAACTCTTCAGTGACTCAGTGTCCATTAACTACATTCCCTGGATAACTCCTGGGCTTCCTCCTGGCTTGATCTGTAGAGTGTTGGTCCCTTTTGGGGTTGGTTTGAAGGCTTTGAGTCTTATAGGATCTTAATGATGGTCCTGGGACATTGAAGGGGAAGACAGAATGAGTGACAAGTCCATTTTATCCTAGGGAAAGGAAGACAGGATGAATATTGATTCTCTTAATACCAAAAAAGACTTTGAAAGTTTGTGGTTGGTTTTGGTGCCAGTTTCATTTTTGGTGGTTCCCAAACAGGCTTTCTGACCACTACAGGGAATCTGATATCTGAAGGATCTCCACTGGTGATAAGGGCCTTATTGATTTCATTGTCATTTGACTGGATCAGAAAGTAAGGGCTGGGGAATGGGGCCATCTTGGAAATATTGCCTAAAAGCTAAGTACCTTGAAAAAGTACTTAGTCGTTTTTCTTGGCTCTACTTATTTCCAGCTGGACTTTTAAACTAAAAGTATATCAAATAAAAATATTCTCTTTCTGGTTTGATACCTCAAATCAGTATTGGTAGGTACTGCCAAATATTTTGAGTGGCAGGGCTGATACAATATAATGCAGTTCTAGGGAAGCCCTGGAAACCGCCTGCCCCCCAAGTGGCTGCTTCGGCAACACAGCGAGCACTGACTAACAGTGCCTGTGGGACAGCTCTATTATAGGGGTGTGTTACACACACATTATCCTGTCACATCATACGTGCAGCCTGCTGGGCTAAAATACCACTTTGGGAAGGAACAAATAATTTACTGTTATTGGTGAGGGTCATGGCCAACCTTCTCCTACCCTCTCTGGCATTTATTTTCAGTGCCTGTTTTAGTCATTAGATAAAAGCCCAACATTAAACATTTAATAATTGAATATATTTTCTCAGGAAGCATTAATTTTAGCTTTCTGGATTTTTATTTCTCTTTTTTCCCCCTGGCCATTAGCTCTCTCATCAGCCCCGAGCACCCCTGCTGCAGGTCACCACAGGAGAAAGGATGAAACGATTGCTTTCAAGAGCAGTAACTACAGATCTCCAGCTCTTAGTCAAACAGCATAATTTTGAGAGGGCAAGAGTGCTGAGTTTTCTTTACTGAGGGCTAGGGACTGTGGAGTGCTCTTCCATCAATGGAAGGCATCCCACGGGCCACCACTGGGCAAGCTGCCAGTGGAGCTGTTGGAGAGGACTCAATGCACTTGTTTGGGAATTTTCTCTTTTCTTTTTTCCTCTCTTCTTCTCTTCTCTCCTCCTCTCTACTCTCTTCTCTTGTTCTCTCCTCTCCCTCTACATTTTCCCCCCTTACTTGAATTTCATGTAATTGAATGCTTGAGAGATGTGGTAGATGAGAAGCCAAAGAATCTAGAAGACTTCTGAGAAAAATGGGACAATGAACCTTTTGCCCAGAGATGACTGACAAAAGGGCTGTAGCTAGCAATTTTTTTTTTTGGTAGCTGGACAAGGTGGCAAGAAAGGCCCCTAGGGAAAGTAGAATGAAGATTGTCTTAAATTCTAGAGGGAAACCAGGCTTGGGGCAGTTGTTGCTATAGGATCTACTGCCCTAGCTTCATTTGAACTAATTGTTCTTGCTTATTTATTTATTCTGATAGACTCAGTTGTACCTATGCCGATGAATTATTTCCAGTGCCATCAGTATCCTCTAAATCCACTGATCTGGTCAACGTCTGGTTCACCCTACCCCAGTGGTAATCCTTCATAGTGAATACAAGTGCCCTAATTTTGGAGTTTTCTGAGGCTGTCAGTACTGGATTCTTTTATTTCTTTTCTTCTGTTACTTTCTCATTCTAGCACTTAAAATGGCTGAAAGAATTAAGGTGAGGGGCATTGAAGATGCTACTGGAATACAGGTGAAGCTTATGTCTTCTGTTTTCAAGTTACCCCCCAGCAGCTGTCTTTCTCTCTACTCTAAAAGCTCAATGCAGCCTCCTCATCCCTAGAGTCTTTCCTTTGATCCTTCCACAGCACTCCCAGCCAGAATTTCCCTGTTACACACCTGCTGGCTGATTTCCAAGGTAATTACTTAAGTAACAAACACTTGTTAAGAATGTTAATAGCTTTTTAATGTTAACAGTTCACCCCGATGGGTATTTGTGTTTTAAAAAGTGATCTGGATAGTATAATGTTACCTTACAGCCTCAGGAGTGGGGCTGCTTTCGAAGGGTCTCGCTGAAGAGTAGCAATGGGATTCCCATTCTAGTTGACTCTTCCATGGACCATCTCTAACCTCCAATAATCCCTTTTTTAATTTTAAAATCAAAACTTCTGTGTTTAACAAGATGCTTTTCAAGGGTCTCTTATGCACATGATCTCACGGAATCCTCATAGCATCTCTGTGGCTGCGATTACAGGAGTAAGTATTCTACATATGAGAAAACTGAGACCCAGAAGGGTACACAGTGAGTCAGTGACAGATTTAGAGCTAGACCTAAAGTTTTCTGACCTACAAGTCTAGGACTTTTCCATGGCCCACATAACAGCTCTCAGCCTGAACCCCAATATCAAACTGGGTGTTCCATAAGCCAAGGCGATCTGCCCAACTTCTCCAGTTAGGTGCCAGCTAGAATTTATTACTAACCATGGACCCAGAATGGGATTTGTATCTTCTCTCTTGGCTATGACACACTGGGTCTGACACAGCAGTATAGACTCCTCAGGGAAATTTAATGGATGAGGATAAAGGAAGAGTACTGTAGAAGGGCTCTCTGCCTACTTTGAAAGCCTGGGAACAGTGTATTTCATGCTAATCCCAGGACAAGGAATATGTCGCCCAAATGGAATGGTTCTACCAATAATTGGTTGATGGTTTTCTTAATTCACTGGTATTAGGATAATATTAAGATTTAGGTTTTGATAAATTAGTTTTATAGATAAGAAAGAGAAAAGCTATCACAAGCTCAATTTGGAATCTGGAGAAGGGCTGGTACAAAAGTATCAAACAGTATCAGTATCATCCTTACACTAGGTTGTACAGTATCTAAATAGTGTATAATTGAAAATCTGTTGCCCTAAAAAAGAACTACATTTCCCGGGAGCCCACTGACTTCCTGTCATTTTGTACTTCCTGTAGACAGGGGATAAATATTGAGTGGGAGGTCCTGCTCTCTCCTATGGGCTTGCAGCAAGTGTGGTGACGGTGGTGAGTGGGGATTGTGAAATGGGCTAATCAACCATGGGCACCTGGTCTTTATTTTGTATCCTCTATTCCTTGATTTCTAATGAGCATTAATAAATCCCTTAAAATATGATATTTTTATTATTGAGATTTAATTTTAATTTTTACAATTGATCAATCAATCAATCAATTCATTAATAAGTATTTATTGCTGTGTAGTAGGCATTTTGGTAAGTGCTGGGGAATCCATTAGACTATGAACTTCTTGAGAACAAGGGTTGTCTTTTTGGCATTTCTTTGTATCTGCAGCCTGGCACATGTTTAGCATTTAATAAATGCCTGTTGGTTATGCTTGTTGCCTTGTCAAAATGAAACCACTTGCATTTTATGTAAGGGAACCTGTCCAACAATATGCACCACATGTACAAAGGGGAGATCCCCAGGAATGTTCAATAGCCTTTGTACCCAGCAAGGTCTCTCCCAGTTCTCCTAAGGTAATGGCCCAGTCTGTCTGCCCAGGTCTGACACATGCCATCTACTCTTCTCTTTTTTCTATCTTCCTTTAATTTTTGGCTCGTTCAAATAGCTTCTTTGCAATTTTGTAGAGAAAGTGTTGGGTCTGGTGCTCCTGGGGCCCCGCTCTCTACTCTCCCTGTGTCAACGGCAACAAACCTTTGAATGTTTTTCTGTTGGCTAATGAAGCCAGGATTGCTAATGAGGCTCATTCTAGCACTTCAAATGGCCAGTGCCATTCAGCATGCAGTGCTTGGGGCGGACATTTACCCCCTAGAATATATCGGGTCAGCCAGCATTACCATTTCATTTACTGTGGAAATAAATTTGAGCCATGGGCCTCTCCGACTGAGAGAACTTTATTATCTCAGCTGTCTTCCTTCTAATGTGTCTTCAGAGTGTCTTTTGGCTCCTGCCATTGATGAAGCCAGCGATAAAAACATTCTTTTTCCATTTCCAGCTTGGAAATGGCCACTTTGGCCTTGTTCCCCCTGATGGCAAGATTTTGCTCTTCCTACTGACTGACGATGTGAGGAATTGCCCAGCTGAAAGCCAGGATGGACACTGATCCTGTAGCCTTCTAGGGGCAGACAAGTGGGAAAGCTAAGCTGGTCTTCCTCAACACACGGGCAAGGATTCAACACAGCATGTCAATGGAACACAAAGTAGAAATCCAAGGGTTTCCTTCTGAGACAGAGGATGTGTATCCCCAGGATCAGGTGAGGGACTCAGCGGTTTGCCCCCAATTCCAACTGTTCTTCCCTCCCTCTTGCCCCACTTTCCACCCTCCAATATCTGTGTCATCATTTAATTTTCATGGCTCATATTGTGAGAGAGAGAAAGACAGGAAGAAAGTTTTGCAAAGTCTTACAACCACTCTCCTTAGCAAATTCCTGTCTTTCTCTCTCACAATATCCTGCCTCAAACAACATTTCCTAGGAAATTCACCCTTCCCATCTGAGCCTCAGGTTTCTCATCTGTAAAATGGAGATGATAGTATATGTAGCACTTCCCCTTCCTGAGGCTGTTCCAAGATCATATGAGCACTTAATAAATGTTTGTTGATTGATTAACTACTGTATGTACTCAAAGCACTTTGCAAGTCTAAAAACACCATATAATGATTGGGGATATAGATTCTATATGATCACCCTGGTGCAAATATCAATAATATGGAAATAGATTTTGATCAATGACATGTGTAAAACCCAGAGGAATTAAATAAATTAATTCAAATAGAAAACAAACAAACAAAAAATCAATGCAGAGAAATTACTTGTTGACTGGGGGCAGAGGGGAGAGAGGGAAAGAACATGAATCATGGAACCATAGAAAAATTTTCTTAATTAATCAATAAAATTAAATTAAAAATAAAAACGCCATATAAGTTAATTTTGTGGTTTTTTATTAATGCTTTATAAATTATATAATACATATATAAATGCTATTTATATATTATAAGCTTATTTTTTTAGTGCTTTATCGTAAAATCTTAAACTCTGGGAACAAATGAATGAATTCTGAATGTTGCTGGGAGACATTTTTATTGATGGGCTGGCAACAGGGTAAGTATAGGGGCTAGACTTATAATTTTATTGGCTTAGAGAACTCCTCAATGAGGAAACTCCTTTCATCAGATGCAGGATTCAACCTTATAACTTAAAAACGTCAAAGAGTTTCCTAGGGCATTATGTAATTTGTCCAGGATTGTACGTGTGGTTTATCCTTTGTTTTCAGAAGACTAATGACATTGTGGGTGATGATTTGGCTCATGAATCAATTAGAAATGGGAAGGAATAGTGTTTTTTCAGGAGTGGAGACTAGTCTCTTCAAAAAGACTAAGTCAGAAGGTTAAAAGCTATATAAAGGGAATAGAAAGCAAGCCAGATCTGATCACAGCAATAGACCATTTAAGTGTCTTCAGTGCCTAAATCCATCTATGCCTAAATTAAGTAACAACTTCTTAGTATGGAAGTCAAGGAACTCCAGAGGCCTATTCCAGTTTATTTCCAGTTGTTGCTGTTCCCCTTTCATTCATCAAAGAGAACCAATATCATCATGGAATAATGTCTTGACTTCAACATGAGTTGGAGTTAAGTGAAGCAGAATTGCACAATGTCATCAGGCTCACTTTATCTTCCAGAGTCATCAAGGTCCAGTGGAAGACAAAAGTCAGGACAACTGGTGATGGGGTCTTTGATGTCTCCCATTTCCTGCTTCTGCTACCTTTGTGGCCATTGGGGGTCTTCACATGCTTGGGGTAGACATCCCTCTAAATCACTGTTAATTACTCTCAACCTCGATTAGCCCATCTACCGAGATGGTTTTTACTGGCATGTGGCTACTGTGCATGTGATGACTTCTTGGAACCCCAGATGAAAGCTGGGTAGCATTTGGATACCAAAGGAGGATGAGTAGCCCTCAAGGGACTCACATCAGAGGTTTGAGGCCTCCCTGAACACCCAAACATCCCAGGATCACGTAGCTAGTCTGTGTCAGAAATGAGACGTAAACTCAGATTTTTCTGGCTTTGTATCTACTAAGATTAGGGAGGTTAAAAATTCAGAAAATTGGGCCTTCAGTTTTAGAGAAACTTATCTAGACTCTCGGCTCATCAGGGGTAGAGTTTGGATTCTTGTCACATGGACTTATGCTCTAATGTTCTTCCTTAGTTCATTTAGCTATGATGTAGGCATATTCAGGCTAAATAATGCCCACAGTGAGGGAAGCCAATGAACAGTGGGACTTACGATTGACTTTTGCTCTTCTGAATCAAAGTCCAGGAAACTTTCTATGAAAGCAAACTGTCTTTCATGTAGGTTATGCTATTCCAGCAGATGGATAAGACAGATGCATGTGGAGATTCTCATGGATGATTTCTCCCTGTGATTTGATAGGTAATCCTTAAAAGATCCATGATTTCATTGGGATGAAATCTTGCACAAAACCCTTCCCCTAATGCTTTATGGAGGTATGGAAATGACTGAGTTCTCCGAGGATATGCAGGGCTAATACAAGTTTTGGCGATCTTTACTAAGGCAAAAAAGGCTTCAGGTGTGGGATTAATGAACACAACATAGTCACTGGCAAAGAATCAGTCTTGCTAAGTCAAAGAGCTTCCTTACCAGGAAGTTGATCACTAGGATTTGAACATTTGAACAGGGGCCTAAAGAACTCACAGAGAACATTTTCCAAGGCACAGGGGTACTGGAATCTGCATCAAGAGAAGAAATATTCTGGTGACTCTGTGATAGGAAGGCACAAAAATCTGATGAGTCCTGGGATCTAAGTCTAAATCTTCATCTGTCACTTACTCTGTAACTTTGGGTGAATCCCTCGACTGCTCTGAATCTCCATTTTCTCAGCTGTAAACAGAGGGAGTTGTTCTGGGTGATCTCTAAGGCAGCTTTATAGATCAAGGATCCAATGCTCTCATGAAGATGCAGTCTTATAGCCCTTTGTAGTTTGTGCTATTGACATCTCTTCCCCTATAGCCTTCGCAGAATACTTGCTAAGCTCCTGGAGCCCTCTTAATTATTCTACATGTAGTAGTTGGACTGTCCACTTGCCATCCCTCACTCTTATTACATTATGAGCCTTCTTCCCCTTTCTGGTCCCATGTGGCTGTCCTGGATGACACCCCTTGGCACTGTGGCACCACTTCTTGCATTAGATATTTGAATGGTAACTATTCTTGTCTCTCCAGGACCCTAAGAACTGGACTTGGGGATTGAATGTGTTTTCTACTGGATCTGGTAACTTTATTCTGTCATCAGGAATTAATTCAAATGAATTTCCCACCTATCTCTCCTCTGTATCTAATCTATTTACCTCCCACTCAAAGTTAATCAGACGGATTTAATGATTTCCTTGTTGACACCATGGTTATTTTCTTTGCCACAGGGAGTTGATTACTGATTCTGAAAAGGCCCTTGGGGTATGAGCAACCTTGTGGGCTGGGATTATGGCTTTTTCCCTGTCTTGTCTCATACCATAATCAGAACTATGACAGGAATTAATCAAGTAGACTCATAAACCACATCCAAAAGGACCCAGAACACAGATTCTCCCCTTCCTCCCAGGAGAGGAGATTATGATTATGATTTCAGTGTGCTTGATGAATGTATAATGGTAATAATGAGTCTGCTGAACTTTTAAAGAACTATATTTTTTGTGTGTGGTCGGGTTTCCCTGAACCACCATACACTGGAGCCCATCCACTCACTTATCCTTTCTTCCATCCATCCATCCATCCATCAATCCATCCATCCATCCATCCATCCATCCATCAATCCATCCATCCTTCCATTCATTCATCCACCCATCTTTCCATCCATCCATTCATCCATCCATATTCATTAAATGTCTACTGTCTGCCAGACTCTGTAGAAACAAAACAAAAGTGAGGTCATCTCTGCCCTCAAAGAATTTACAGTCTATATATGTGGAGATACCCACACATATATATATGTGTGTATATATATGTATATATACAGTGTACATATGTGGAGATATATGTGGAGATAGCTACGAAATGAATCTATCAAGTCATTGATTTAGTAGATCCCACCAAAGATGAAAATGGTAACCATGGCCATGTGACTGTAATCTATGATCACTCCAAATGTGACCCAATGGGTTTAGCCAATATATTGGAAATTTTCCTCACTGTGAAAGTACCAGCAGAATACCCTGCTATCTCCTGGTCACCCTCTTTCTTGTCAATGACCAGCCTGTTCTCTATATTCCTATCATACAATTCCTTGATGACATCCTTCATTCCTGTTCTTCCTCAGAGTTCTCTGTTAGTTATACCTGCCATATACTTTTCCATTGATCTTTGGATAATACTGGTTTTTAATTCTTTAAAGGCAGTGATGTTCCATAACTTGTTGCCATATAATGAGACTAGAAAAAAAAATAACTACTGAAGAACTTGACCCTTTGCTTTTATGCAAAGTGATAGGTAAATGAGTTTTTCAATTTCCCTAAAGTGATTCAGCTTATTCTCCATTCAGTCCAAGTTAGACAAGAAATAAGAATCATTTGCTCATAGTCTACTGTGTGCCTAGTGTATAGAAAACTGGCCTGCTTTTGACATATTTTGGTTGTGTGACCTTGGGTAAGTCATTTACCCTCTGAGTGCTCTAGGTATCTACCATAAGATACAGAGAAAATGCCAACATGCATCTGCAGAAGGTTCTCAACCCTGGAATTCTTTATACCAATTAAATTACTGGCCCACCTTGGCCCTTCATTTTGTGGCAGACATTTTGCTATGGGGAGAGCATGACAAGAAATGAAATAACCTCTACTCACAAGGAACTTCTAATATTGATGATGCATTTCTCATGGTACACACAAGTTTCAAGGCCCATGATGTCTTCATCAACCAGCAATCACCAGTCATTGGACCACAGTCACATCTCTTGTTCCCTTCCTTTGTCCCAAGTGTTGCTAGCAGTCTTAGGCAATCTGCACCTATAACGTGAAGCTCTGTTGCCATAGAAATAATTGTGATGCTCCAAATAAAGGCATGTTGAGATTACAGTCATAATTAGATGATTAATCCTAACGAATTAAGGAAGAAATATTGAAGCAAAAAAAAATTGAGAGGATGCATTTGTCACTGATAAAGGTTTGTATTTGAAAATGACTGACTCCAAGGAGGTGAAAATTCATGCATAGCAATGCATAAAAAAATACAGTTAGCCTTGCTAGGAAGGCCAGTTCCCTTGGCAAAAAAATGTGCAGAAGCTCCCTGGGTATGAAACCTGTTCCAAGCCGAAGGGAGGTGAGTGATTTATATTGAATTGTTAAATCAAAATACTGTACAACCTCAGCAAGCTCAATTTCCCTATAAATTATTAGTCAATAATCTGCACTGACATCTTTATGCTGAGCCTCCTGTGGGCACAAAGGCGACCCCCAGGCCTTCCAGGGGGAGTACCCACTCTGGCTGTTCCTAGCAAGCTGGAACAGTTTCCAAAATGGTCTTAAAGATGAACCAGGTATATGGCTTGGGTTCAGCAATCTATTGTGCCCCATGTCTAATTATCTGTCCTCAGTAACAAAAATAATTCCCATCTCCATAGCATCTCGAGTTCAATAAAGAATTTTACATGCATAAGGCAGATCGTAGAAGATTTAGGCTAGAGCTAGGGACCAAATTAGTTGCTTTTTGGTACAGGGAACTCCTGGAGGAGAAAACTACCTCCCCCATAGTGGGTTGGTATTTCCTCTGCCACTTAGAGAGTCTTAGCCTGTTGCTTGCAGCAGAGATGTCAAAGGCAAGGCCTGTCCAGTAGCATCCTGAATGTATCCTGAACCAGGTTAAAATGTGATCGTGGAATGTTTAACAAAATAAATAAAAATAAAATAAAACATAATTGTTCATTTGTGCTTTTTCTAAATTAATATTCAGTACCCTTTGACCCAGCAATACCACTGCTGGGTCTTTATCCCAAAGAAATCAAAAAGAGATGAAAAGGATCTACTTGTACTGAAATAAAAACCCTTCCTAGATGAATGGGAGATGATAAAACCTACCTAGGAACCTCCCCAGAGCCAGTAAAGCACAACCTGTAAAATGAGTAAAAACAAGTCTATTAAGGGTAGGGAAATGATAAATATAGTCCTAAATCTTTCCAACTATAGCTCCTCCCCTCCAATCTACACCTCCCCCTTATGGGGTTGCTCTTCTGGTCTTCTCAAGCCCTTCTCATATCTTCCTGCTCTTTTCTAAGACCCCCCAAAGCTATCTGACTCTAAACTAGTCTACTTATGATGGATTAACAAAAAGAGGAAGAGGAAAGGACTCACAGGTGTATCTGAGCCCTGGTGTACAAAGAATATTTATAGCAACCCTTTTTGTGATGGCAAAGAAGTGGAAACTAAGGTGATGTCCATCCATTGGGGAAATGGCTGAACAAATTGTGATGAGATTGTGATGGAATACTATTGTGTCAGAAGAAATGACAAACAGGATGATCAGAAAACAACTGGAAAGAACTGATGGAAAGTGGACTGAGTAGAACCAGAACTCTGTGTTCCATAACAGCAATAATGCATAACGATCAATTATACATTACAAATATACAACAGACTGAACTGTTATCAACAAAGCAAGGATCCAGGAGGACTCCAAGGGACTCATGAAGAAAAAGGCTCTCCACTGCCATGGAAAGAACCGATGGAGTCTGAATACAGACTGAAACATACCATTCTTCACTTGATTTCCTCTGTGAATTTTTCTTTAGTGTAAGTCTTCTTTTATGACATGATTAATATGAAAATACATATTGCATGATAGCATATGTACAACTTAAGTCAGATCACCTTCTTGGAAAGTAGAAAGGGGAAGGAAGAGAATTTGGATTGCAAAAATGTCAGAAAACAAATGTCAAAAATGTTATGTATTTTGTAAAAGTGTAACATAATTTAGAAAAATTCAATAAATATGATATATGCCAAATATGCCATATGTGATGATATATGATATATGTGTAAAGTATAGAAAATAAACAAATAAGGATACTAGGTTGATATTTTTGGGTTTTTTTTGGGGGGGGCTGATGGCACTGGCCTGTAATGTCGAGGGGGTCAGGCACTTGCTTATATTCATATAGTTATAATATGTCAGAGGGATGATTTGAATCCAGGTCTTCCTGAATCTTGGACCAGCCATCTATCTACATTGCCATGCTATTCTCATGTCTACTTTATTGTCCTGTTTTACATATAGAGAAACTATAAGTCATAGATGTGATGTGACTCATCCTAGGTCACACAATCAACCAATCAGAAAATATTTATTAAGCCCGGCAGGCACTGGGAGTTCAAAGATAAAAATGGAATGATCCCTTCCCTCAATGAGTTTACATTCTGTCAAGAGAGACAATATATAGATAAACAAGTACATATAAAATCTGGATTATAGACACACCTACATATGTGTATAGGCATTCAATATGCCCATGTATAATACATAAATGTATATCACATCATTGCCTACACACCTCTATGGGTCTCATATGCACACATGTAATATATGGCTGCATGTGTATACATACATCTGTGATTTTATGGGTGTGACAGAGGAGGATCTTCCATCGCTGCAGACTGGGTCCTTTCCTTCATTTTGGAGTCTTAGGGGATTGCTGGGTTCACTGAGAGGTTCCCCAACTTGCCCAAGGTCACACAGTCACTATTTGTCAGAGGCGAGATTTGAACCATGGACTTTCTAAATCAGAATCCACTAAACCATGCTGTCCCTCCTATTTAGTGCCAGCCTCTGTCACAATAGAATATCTAAAGAATAACTAGAAGGTACTCTGTTAGGGGAAGAGCCACATCTGGAGGGATCAGAAATGCCCCTGGTGTAGGGAGGAGAGAAGGAAACTAGGGATTCTAAGAGGATGGGAGGAAATAAGACCTCAAGGACATTTCATTATTGCCACAAGACCAGTGAGTTGGGAAGCCTCTTCATCTCAAGGAAGAAAACCATTAGACTATACTACCTCCTTATCCCTTCAGACCTTTGGGAGCCAGAAGAGTCACTCCTGAGGACATGGCTCTCTCTCCATAACCTTTCCCCTCCCTAGTGGAAGCTTATGATGAGCTCATGCTGTGTATCTTGCTGTTTTCAGACTGGGTGGACTTTGGCCCCTAGATTTTAAATTCAGATCCCAGACATTGGGATATAGGACAGAGGGGGAGAGGGTCTTGCATCAGGAATCTATAAAATGTTTCTATCTACACACATGCATTGGCCTTGCCATTGGGGCAATTTCCTCTTCCTCACTCTGACTCCAGGTTTGTAATTGTAACTTGGGGGGGGGGAGTCATTTTATTTTATTCCACTCCGTATCTATTCCAAAATGGAAGTTAAGGGCTTTAAAAAAAAGAAAGGAAAGAAAAGAAAAACCATTCTGGCCACTGTGTGGAGGATAGATGGAAAAGAAAAGAAAGGAAAAGAAGAGAAAAGAAAAGAAAAGAAAAGAAAAGAAAAAAGAAAAGAAAACCCAGAGACCAATCTTTTCTGGATGTCACTAAGAAAGATATTGAAAGATTAGAGAAGAAGGGGACCAGAATGGAAAGGGATCTTTTTGGCAAATTTTGGCAAATTCTTAAGCACTTTACCCACATTTTTACTGTAACACATTCCTTTGCCCTATGTCATGAGGGAAGAGTTTCAGGGAAGAGAATGAGCATTTATTGAGCACCTTCTATTTTCCAGGCATTGTGTTAAGCACTTCACAAATCTTATCTCAGCTGATCCCCACAACAGGGGAAAAACAAGGAAAGATAAAATAGGTATCAAAGTTCTTCTCCAGCATCTGTGATTTCATACATGTGTTCACTTCTACAGATCAATCCATTACTTAACAAGCATTTCTTCAATGCCTGCTCTTTGCTAAATATTGTATTAGGGGCTTGGACACAATCAATCAACAAACATTTATTAAGTGTGTCTGCTTTAAGCAGGCTGATTCAGACACTAGGTTTTGGGTTGGGAGTGCAAAGCAAAGTAAAAACCAGCCTCTACCATCAAAGACATTGCCTTTAGTAGGAGAGACAACATGTAAATAATTAGGTAGATAGATTACTTGAGGGGAAAGCTAAAGGAGTCAAAGGAACTGGGGAAAGTATGAAATAAACCATTTTAAAAATCATTTTTTCTATAAAATAGTTTTTGGGCAGTTTGGTACAACACTTAATTAGTAGATTAAATTGTCATTTTTATTATATTTGCTCAGCCTACCCATGAAGAATTACTTTCCCCCCAGTTGTTTGGATCTGACTTTATTTGTATGCAAAGTGTTTTGTAATTTATTTTGTCTTGGCAAGTAGATTCTTAAATATTTTGCATTATCTACCATTGATTTTTTGCTTATATTTATATAACACTTTATTTATTTTTGGCTGATATAATCATTTTTTGTAAAATTTTATTTAATTAATTTAGAATGTTTTCCCATAGTTACATGATTAATGTTCTTTCCCTCCCCTCTTCTCACCCCCCTTCTGTAGCCAACGAACAAATCCACTGGATTTTACATGTGTCATTGATCAAGACTCATTTCCATATAATTAATATTTGTGTTAGGGTGATCACTTAGAGTCTATATCCCCAATCATATCCCCATTGACCCATGTGATCAAGCAGTTGTTTTTTCTTCTGTGTTTTTACTCCCACAGTTCTTCCTCTTAATGTGGATAGCTTCTTTCTTAAAAAGTCCCTCTGAATTGTCCAGGATCATTGTATAGTAGAGAAGTCCATTACATTCAATTGTGCCACAGTGTATCTGTCTCTATGTACAATGTTCTCCTGGTTCTGCTCCTTTCACTCTGCATCAATTCCTGAAAGTCTTCCAGTTCACATGAAATTCCTCCAGTTCATTATTCCTTTGAGCAGAAGAGTATTCCATCACCAACACCATTCTCCAATTGAAGGACATTCCCTCATTTTTCAATTTTTTGCCACCACAAAGAATGAGGCTATAAATATTTTTGTCTAAGTCTTTTTTCCTCATTATCTCTTTGGGGAATCCTACCATTGATTTAAATGGAATTTTTTTTTCTACTTCTTGCTGCTGGGCTTTGTTGGTAATATATAAGAATGATGATAATTTATGAGAATAGTTCCTTCTTTAATGACAGCTAAAATTCTAGAAGATATTATTTGAGTTCCTTCTATATCCTAGTAGTTGTTTTTTTATGAATCACAGAGTCCAGAGTTTTTGTTCTACCATAATATAAGAATTTTTGAGAACCTCCAGTTACTTTCATGCCTCAAACCTATTCCCTTCCATCAATTCACCAGTTGCCACTCTTTTCTTTTCCTATAGAGCCAATGGAATTTGGGAATGCTTTCTAGGCTTCCATCCCCACTAAGGTGTTGTTGAGAGTCTCAGGCCTCACTCATCTGTTTTGTTCCTCAAAACCATATACCACTGAATCAGAAGCTGTGGGGAGGTATGTTGTTGCTTTTCTTTGACTTTGTAGCCTTGCTGAATGAAGCTTAAAAAAATCAATAAGTTATAGGAAAGGCACATGAAAAAAAAATGCCACGATCACAAGGAGGAAGCATGTCTCCGTGAATGCTGAGTTATTCCCTTTGTCCCATAGTCTTTCATGAACAATTCATGATTCACCACCATCTTGACGCCATTTGGAAAGGTTATGTCATGTCCCTGCTTGTAACTTTTAGAAATCAATTTTGCCTTTTCAACTTATACAGCTTGAGCTGGTCTATGGGACACAAGGGAGTCATCATTTCATGGGGTTCCATACATGTGTCTTGTATCTTGAAAGCAGATTTCTGCTCTATATAAGGGAAGCTTCTAAGTAATCAGAGTTATCAAAAAAAAATGGAAATGGCTGTCTTTAAGAGAAAAAGAGAGTTCTTCGTCCCTGAAAAATGTCAAGTAGAGAAGAAGACTTATTGGAGATATTGTACTTATACATAATAATTTTTTTGTGATTTAAAATTTTTTATTTAATTAATTAATTAAGAATATTTTTCTATGTTTCCATGATTCATGTTCTTCCCCTCCCCTCCTCCCACCCCTTTCCTGTAGCCAACGAGCGTACATAATAGACTCTTAATAAATGTTTCATGAATTTGTTGGATAGAGGTTTGACTAAATGACATTTGTGGTCTCTAGCAGTTCTGGGATTTTGATCCTATAATACTTTGAAATCTTTCCTATAGTCTTTGGGATAACCAAGAAGAATTGATTTTACAAGAGCTATGTAATTTAAATAAGGTGGTGTAGAGCAGTGGATGTAGGGATAGACTTGAATTCAAGAGGATTTGTGTTCCAATCCTGCCTCTGACACATACTTTCTGATTCTAGGCAATTTAACAGCCTTAATTTAATTATTACTCACTGGGTTGACTAAAGATTCTTTGTGATATAATTGCAACTGGACCCTCACATTGGCAAGACAGTCCTTTTACATCTTCCTAATCAAATCATCATCCTGTTCACCACGGTAGGTCTTCCAGATCTTTTTCTCCTTCCTCATATCTCCTATGGCTCCCCTACCCCACCCTCTCAGCTGAGAATCTTGTGTCATATTTTACTGAAAAAAAATTGAGGCCACAGAAGGCTCCCTCTTCTACTTCTACCTCCTTCTTCATCCTTGTCTCATATGAAGAAATGGTCCTTCTCCCCCCTTGACAGATACATTTTAATTGGAGAAAGAGAGTAAATTGACTTGCATTTGGAAAATTGCAGTGTCCTTAGAATTCCTGGAGCAAAGTTCCATGACACTAAGCCAAGATAGTCCTTCTTACTAAGGCAAACCCTTCCACATACCCAAGAGATTCTCTTCCATCCCTAATTCTCTACAAATTGCCCCCTTTATTGGCTCCACTTTTCTACTTATTTTAAGTTTCTCCTTATCTACTGACTGCTTCCCTACTGCCTAAAAACATTGCTGCATTCTCTGTTATCTTAAAAAAAATTTCCTCCTTTTATCCTTCCACTCTTATTAGTTATCATCTTATACATCTCCTGCTTTTTGTGGCTTAACTCCTTGGGAAAGTGACGTACAATAGGGGCGAGCTCTTTGCTTCTCGTTCTCTTTTTTAACTCACTTGTCTGGCTTCTGACCTCATCACTCAATGGAAAGGGCTCTTGTTAAAGTTAACAGTGATCTTCTTGCCAAATCTAATGGCCTTTTCCATATCTTTATCCTTCTTGACTTTTCTACAGCCTTTATCATGTTGATTACCCTCTTCTCCTTGACACTCTCTTCTCTCTAAGTTTCAGTGATACTATCCTGATTCTCGTCCTTCTATGACCCAGTTATATCCACTAAAGGTGAATGTTTCCCAGAGCTCTCTTCTGGGTCCTCTTCTTTTTTCCCTTTATGCTATTTCACTTGGCGATCTTCTCAGTTCCCATGGTTTCAATGATTGTTTCTATGCTGATTCTTAGATTTTCTTATTTAGTCCTAGACTTTTAGCCTGACCTCCTGACTTGCATTTCTAGCTGCCAATTAGACAGCTCAAAATGGATGTACCATAGACATCCTAAATTCAACATGTCCAAATTAAACTCATTATCTTTTTCCCTAAACCCTTCCCCTTTCTGTATTTCCTTATTTTTAAAACCCTTTCTGTCTTAGTAACAATTCTAAGACAGAAAGGCAAGGGCTAGGCAAACAAGGGTAAGTGACTTGCCCAGGATCACACAGCTGGGAGGTTTCTGAAGCCAGATTTGAACTCAGGTTCTTCTGACTCCAGGCCTGAGACTTTATCCTGTGCCACTTAGCTGCCCTTGCATTTCCTTATTTCTTTTTGGTCACCCTACTCCCAATCTAGCTGTTAGCTTTGACTGCTCGCTTTGTTACTGGCCTTTCATCCAATTTTTTTGCCAAGGTCTGTTATTGTTTTTTATCTTCATTACATCTTCCACTCAGTTATCAAGTTAACCTTCCTAAAAAAACAGATCTTACTGTGTCACCTCCCTATTCAATCAACTCTAGTAACTCAGTATCACCTCCAGGATTACATGTAAAATATTCTGTTTGGCATTCCTCCTACCTCCTACCTTTTCAGTCTTCATACGCCTTACTACCTTTCCCTGCCATGGATATTTTATCTTTGGATTCTGGGCATTTTCATTTGGTTGTCATCCAACCTAGAACCGTTTTCCTCCCCATTTATGCCTTCAGGCTTTCTTGTCTTCCTTCAAGTTTTAGGCAAAATCCTATCTTCTAAGAGAAGCCTGCCCTCATTTCTCTTAATGCTAGTGACTCCTCTCTGTTGATGATCATCCATTTAACCTGAACCTATTTTATTTCTATGTGATCATTTTCATGTTGTCTTCCCTGTTAGAATGTGAATTCCTTTAGAAAAGGGACCTTCTGGGATATGGTTGGGGATGTGGACTCTAAATGAACATCCTAGTGCAAACAACATAATTGAAATAGGTTCTGATCAAGGACACAAGTAATACCCAATGAAATTGAACATTGGTTGCAGGAAGGGTGGATAGAGGGGAGGGAAGGAAATAAAGTGAGTATTATAACCCCCCCCAAATTAAATTAAAATAAAAATAAAAAGAAAAGAAAAGGGACCTTATCCATTCTCTGTATCCCTAGCACATAGTAGGAGCTTTATAAGGGACCTCCCATCTCTAGACCTGGCTCTCCATCCACTGAGCTACCCAGCTTCCCCCAATAATATAGATTCTAGAGAATGTTGACTCATCTTTTATAGAGGGACCCTTCTTACCTGGAATTTCCTAAACTAATATATATTTATAATAGATACTCCATGAGACAAGATTTCTTTATTTTCAGTCCAACCACACAGATCACAATCCCTCTATTTGTTAGAACACAGCCTTCATGAGTTGCTGTGGTTGAAATATATAAGCTTTTTGCCAGCTCTTCCTGTTAGTCTGGTCTTTGCACTTAAACTCTGTCGTGCAGCTTTACAGAAAGCCTTCTCAGTTTGGGAAGGTGGTCCATAACTCACACACCACTAGTGAGATCCTTGAAAGCCAGGTTTACTCCCAGACCACCATGCTTAAGACTTTAGTGGAAGATGGGGACCATATCCTGAAGTAATACTATTCCCCTGCTCTGATGCTAGAGTTGCTATTTAAATGTTCTCCGTCATCTCCTCCTACACACCTCGACTGTTGCTTCCTCTACAACATTCTGATGACAGGTCTGGGAAATCATGCTCATCCACTCTTGTCTGCTTACATTCCCATGAGAAGCAATGCCAGGAAATGAACAAATACCTTAACTCGAAAGTTTTTAATTTTAAACGCCAGCTTAAGAGGCTTTTGGAAAGAATAAAGAAGGAACGTGGCCACTCCCCAGTTCATCTACTGACTTCTGTTCTGCTGTGGTTCATCAGAGCTGTTCGGTTTGAAGGCGAAGATCTGGGCATCAATAATTTAGGGGCAATCACAGCCGAAGCTTCATTTAGTTATTCGCCCCCAACCCTGACATTTTATGAGTCAACAAAACCAAAGGCATCAATATGAAGTAGATTATTTTTAGTGGCTTCTTCACCATCCATGCTTTAGCTTTAGATTACACCAAGGAAATAGTTATGAAAAATCTCTGAAAATTCTGGGTGGTATGATTTCTGCCTAAACAACAATAACAGTGGACACTTACAGATTTCTTGAAGGCTTGCAATGCATTGTAAATACATCTGCCTAATAGGGTTCTTTTGTTACCATACATTATGGCTATCTCAGACCCCACCTCCAGTTCTACCCAATGGAACATGACTTGCTCAGCATTGTATAAATGGAGATTTTGAGCCTTTGGACTTCATCCCCCAGAAGTCCCTTAGTATTTCCCAAAATTCCCTTTTCCTGAATCCCCACATATTGCATGATTGTGTTTTAAGTGGATATAATTCCTCCCTCTTCCTCTCTTGGACCTGTGATCAGGCTGAAGTCAGACAGTTCTTTTGTTTTAGTTATTATTAATAAAGCTTTATAAAATATAATAGTTATTGATGATTAATTTTTAAACTCTACAGCATTAACATTTCAAAGTAATAGTTTGAATATATAGGCATCTTATACTTCCCTAACTGTCATTTCATTGGAGAAATGATGACTAGAACAGACTTGGTATCATTATTAAGTGCCTTTAATGTCTCATGGCATACTAGATAGAGAGCTGACCTTAGAACAAGATCTGGCTTCAAATCCTACCTCTGACAATAACTATGTGATTCTTACTTAACCTCTTGTTGTTCTGGATAATCCTATAATAATATATTTATTTTATTTTACTTTTTTAAACCCTTACCTTCCATCTTGGAATCAATACTGTGTATTGGTTCCAAGACAGAAGAGCAGTAAGGGCTAGGCAATGGGGGTCAAATGGCTTGCCCAGGATTACACAACTGGGAAATGTCTGAGGCTAGATCTGAACCCAGGACTCCCCATCTCTAGGCCTGGCTCTCTATCCACTGAGCTACCCAGCTGCCCTCAATAATAGAGATTTTAGAGGGAGTGTTGACTCACCTTTTATAGAGGGACCCTTCTTACCTGGAATTCCCTAAACCAATGAAAACACAGATCCAGTCTTTGTCCCTATGTCCCAGGCACAGGGCAAGGGGCTAACGTTGGTTCTCAGATGGAATGACAAACATGAAAGGTCCCTGGCCTTGAGGAGCTTACATGCTATTGTCCAAAGTGAGGGATAAATGGTGATCCACCTACATGCTTTATGGACATCCTCATATAGTCCAGAGATCTTAAGCAGGCTAAGCAGATCCCTGTTGAGGATTTATGGGCATGAATCACACAGAATGAGAGAGGCATGGATGGGCTGTGATCAGCATTGTTGGAGAGAGAACACTTTACCTCACTGCAATCAGAGCCCCATGAATATATGGACTATTGGGAGAATGGTGATGGTGAAACTTTTTGAAGCTGTAGAACAGTTGGCACTCCACGATTTTGTGTGGTCTTCTCCCCTTTCCTGTCCTCATTCATACCACCAATAAAAGAACCACATACGGAGCAAGATGTAGTAATTATTTACATGAACCTGAATGATTTTTTTTCTTCTATTGAGACCTCCTCTACCTACCTTGAGATAGTGGGACATCCCATTATTGGCTGATAACTCAGATTGGGAATCAATCAACCAATAATGAAGAAGACTTGAAAATTGCTGACCATGATTTTGACTCTCAATTTTTAATTAGTCTTATTATAATGATGTCCTAATTTTGTGATGCTAGAAATCAAATCCCATCACTAGCCACGCTGGGACTAAAATGGCCCTTAACTGTTCTCTGAAATAATTTCAGGTGTAGTATAGGGAAAAGACTGCTGGAGTTGGAGACAAGGACTAGGATTCAAATGTCAGGACTACTTACTTCCTAGTGTGGACAAGAGAGATACAGTATGCACTGCAAGGACTTGATTTACAAGGAAACCTCATGGAGGAATGAAATGGAACTTTGGCTGGCAATGGGGCTGGAACCTCTAGCCAAGAAAAGCAGATGGACAGTTGCAAAGGAGTTCTTATCCTTTCTGAACTGAAAGGGAAAAGATCATCTCACTGAGCCTAACCTGCTATAATCCCTCATTGATCTGAAGAACCCATATTAGCCATCTTTCCTCAAAAGTGGTGAATAGAGGCTTTTTCTCTTTGGGGAAGTCAAGAGACTAGCCACCCAGAAGATTTTCCATGGATACCCTCAAAGCTGTATCTCTTTATATTAAGAAATTACACCAAAAAAAAAATAAAAATGAATAAAAATAAAAAAAAGAAATTACACCAAAAAAAAAAAAAAAGAAATTACACCAGACTGACTCCACAATTGTCCTCAGGGACCCAGGTCCCCAGACTTGAGTCCTCAACCCCAGAAGGGAATTTAGGTTGAAATTAGAAATAAGGATTTCCTACTTCCCTAACCTACCAATCCTGAATCTTCAAAAAATAAATAGACCTTATAAATAACAGAACTAAACATCTTATTCTTCAAATGTACTAAGAGGATGAAGATAATATCCACCCAGAGAAGAAAGCAGAAACAGAGACTGGAGGATTTCTTTACCTTTCATCTCTGGACATTGATCCACCTTCATCTTCTCTGGGGGCAGCTCTGCTTGGGAGAGGAAGTGGTATTTCTCTTTATCTGTTCCCTCCCTCTCAGAGACCTGTCAAGCTTTGGTTACTGATCCCCCGCTAGTACACTAGGTAGACGGCCTTGACAAAGTTCCTTAAACTCTCTTTTTCTTCATCGTTAAAATGAAGGTATTGATCAACCATGGCCAAGTCAAATCATGACAGCAAAAGAGCCTGAGTTTCTTCATTCACAAATTGAGAAAGGTAAAACCTGTATGTAGTACATATTGCAAATGGTTATGGAGGGAGCTCAAGGGAAATATTGTAGGGAAAGCACTTTACAAAATTCAGCGTGCCATACAAATGTTGGTTTTTGCTATTTTGATCATAGTGGACAGAAATTGGGACCATTCTGTGCTTGCTAGAATGCTTGGCACTTCTCACACAAGCTTGAAACACGGTCCCTGGTGATTGTGTTTGTAATCTATATTCTTTGAAAGCACAAGAAGAAAATGAAAAGGTTAGGCTTTATTTAGTATTCCTTACTTGACCCTCAACCTGATTTGTGTAGATATAGCCTTCAATGGCAGGTAGTGGGATGGATTGAGTGTTCTATCCCTGTGGCCCACACTAGAAAATCCTTCCTCATTTCCAAAGAAATATAGACTTTAGCATTTTTCCCTCATGGTTTTGCCCATTTTTTCCAATTCTATGTTTCCCAACCACTAGCCCAAGAACTGGTATCACTCAGGAAGCTTTTTCTGTTTGCAGAACTTTTATGACTTGATGTTCTTTTTATTGAAATCTAAAGTGACCCATGACTCAAGGGTCCCAAAGGACCCTGGGATCAAGAAGATGAGGTCTCTTCCTTGGGGGTAGACCCAATGAGTCATTTTCTTGGCTCCTGCTCCCGCTCTGGAGTTTTATTCTTGGCAAATCTGAATAAAGATTAGATAATACTCTTGTCTAGGTTTCCCCAAATGAGGGCAACAGGTTCCCTGACTCCCTCATGAGTGTCTGTACATTGTACAATATGGAAAGTGTAACAGTTAAATTAGTCTCTACTGATAAAAACATTATATTTTATGAGGTTTATTAAAGATTATTAGAAATCAAGGATAAAGAAATACAAAATAAGAAAAGCATGTGACTAGGGCTGATTAGCCCATTCACATTTCCCTTACTACATCTTGCATGCTGAGTAAAGAGACGCGTGTGCTTAGAAGCAGAAGAGAGAGCTCTTGGGAGGCAGAGAGCCCTTTAAATACTAAATTGTGTTCTCACCCAGGTGGTGACTCAGGTGAGATTATAGGGAATTCTGAGAAGTACCAAGGACTTCTGGGGATTGAAGTCCGGGGTTCAAATCTCCATTTTTACAATACTGGATACAAGATTTAATTAATTATAGAAAATAGTGGTGTAGTGGATAGATTGCTGAACCTACAGTCATGAAGACCCATTTTCCTGAGTTCAAATCTGACCTCAGATACTTACATCTGTGTGTCCCTAAATAAGTCACTTACCCCTCTTTGTCTCAGTTTCCTCATCTGTAAAACGATCTGGAGGAGGAAATAGAAAACCACTTTAGTACCTTTGCCAAGAAAACCCCAAAACAGGTCAGGAAAAGTCTGACATGACTGAAAAATCACTCAACAACAACAACAACAAGAACAAGAAAATTGTATCTGACATGCCAAAGGCACCAAAGACCCATAAAAACCTATGGAAACATAAAACATTCCAACAACCCATTAGATTACCTTCCACCCAATAGTAGATACTTTCAGAGATGGCTAAAGAAATATTTCTCATTTACCTTGGATCTTCATTATCTCAGCAATGAAGGACAATGGAGGTATTGATAAGATCTTGATGTCTTGCCCCATCATGGTATAGCATCAGCCCTCCAGCTACAGGGAAGGTTTTTTTTTTTTTTTTTGAAGACTTCCTTAACCAAACATCATGCTGTTGATAAATGAAGATCTGGGTTTAAATTCCTGGACTTTCCTGCAAAATCTTTTCTCTTTAGGAGAACAATACCCAAATCTTGAGCTTGGAAATTTTCAGTCACTTGGCAATTCTTGAAGTTGAGAGTACCTATTAGGAAACCCCCCAAGCCATTGGGCCCAAGGAATCACCCTTATCTGTCTAGGAGGCTCAATTTCCAGGTCACATTGAGAAAATTCAAGATCTTCCACAGTAGGTAGGTAGAAGTTCAAGAACAATGGCCCTGAAATCCCATCTCAGTACAAAAAGAGCCCATGTCTGCTAGCATGATCATTTAGTTCCATGAGGCAACATGCCTGCTAGTAGTGAAAATGGGGAAGAGAGAAGAGAAATACCTTCTCAGTTTCCCTTCCTCCACTTTGGATGAAAACTCAAGACATAAGGGAAAGAGGATCCTGGAGACCAACATTGAGTTCATGGCTGCTTGAACACCTTTACACATAATGAATCAGCAGCCTCTAAACCAAATAATCTTGAATTATTTGGTCCTGGGAATCCTTGCAGGAAAATGGTGTGGATTTATACCTCTGTACATGGTCCATGGAAAGCTGTAGTCAGATGCCTTTATAATCTTAAAGAGGTGGTTCCATTAAAAATGACCCAAAAAGTGGATTCCTCTTTCTCCTTCTCCTTTCCCCTTCTCTCTACCTCTCCCCTTTTCCCATCTCCCCCTTACCACTGCTGGTTCCTGTTTGTAGCCTCCTGACCTTTAACATAGAGGTTGTGAAGGTGGAATGGTATGTAGTAGAAAGTTTAAAGAGGCTACTAGCCTGTATTGCAGTTTGAATTGGGAAACACTGATCTAATGCAAATTATGAACATCACACTGTTAGGAGCAGTGCTGAATATTTCAGCACATGCCACATGATCATTATAATTGCTGCCAACCATGACTGAAAAAGAATATGGAACTGAATGAAGTTAAGTAATGACATAATTATAATACAGTAGTAGAAAAGATACAACTGTCTTTAACAGCTCTCTTCTTTGGCAGCTGACTTCATTTATTTGCTGTATAAGTTAAAAGGTTTGAATTCCACTTGCAATGAATGATTATGCTTCTGCTTGCAATTAGGTAGAGGAATGTGGCAGATGCACCAATACTATAACCACTTTTGATGCTGAAAAAAATGATTTTATGTTGCCAGCAGACTAGATATCAACCAACTCAATTCAACTTAATTCAACTAAACACACAAACATATTTATTGTTATAACTATGTGCTAGACTTTGTAGATTGAGGTATAAAGAGAAAAAGAAACATCTCTTTCTCACAAGGATCTTTGGAGGGAAATATGGCCCATCTACAGTTAAAACTATGTAAATCAGATACAAAATAACATTTAGTAGGTTCAGGAGAAGAGACAACTTATAACTAAGATTTGGGTTTTTTTGGGCATAAGGATAAAGAAAAATCTCATGTTAATGGTATTTGAACTGTGTTTTAAAGGAAACTAGGTAACCTAGAAGGTGGAGATGAGGATTATATTCTGAACATGCATAACCACTTATGCAAAGACATAAGAACAAGATAGAGATTATGGTGTATAGAGATCTAGCAGGACAACTTGACTGTTATAAACACTGTCTACATGGGAATGATATAATAAAGACCACATATCTAGAGCTGGAAGGTACCATGTAAGCCATTAAGCTGATCTCTCTCATTGTAGTACATATGAGAAAACCATTGCTCAAAGAGTTCAAGAGATTTGTCTAAGTCACACAGATAGTAAATGGTAATTGGGTTTTAGACTTGGGTCCTTATTCCAGATTCAGCATATTTTTCCCCCACTATGCTATCTTTCTTATGTAATTAGGTTAGAATTAGAAAGGCAGGCAGAAGTCATACTGTGAATTAAATTTTTAGTCTCAGTCTGATTAGTTGTATTTTATCCTTAGGAAACCAATGAAAATTTCAGTGCCAGGCTCAGATTGATGTTTTTGGAATAGGAATTTTATAGTTGTGTAAACAGTGACTAGAAAAGAAGGGACACAAAATGGGGAGAACTAATGAAGAAGCTATTACAGTAATTCAGATGAGAAGTAATGGGCTCTCAACTAAGATGTCTGAAGGATAGAAGTGCTAACACATGGAAACTAACAGAATTTAAATTATGAGATAGGACACAGAATAAAGATGACTCCAAGACTGATGAATTGGGTGACTAGGTGGTCCTCCTAACAAACACAGGGAAATTTGTGGGAGGGATGGATTTGTGTGGAACATAATTGAGTTCTATTTTGGACGTTCACTTAAATGATACTGGGCAAATATCAACAAGGGACAATAAAATGGTGGAGGGTCTTGAGATCGTGAAATATAAAGACTGGTTGAATTAGAGATGTTTAGCCTGAAGGAGAGAAGGCTTAAGGAGGACATGATAAGTTTCTTCATGTCATTGAAGGGCTTTCATATAGCCGTGATTAGGCATATTCTGTTTAGCTCCAAAGGACCTAATTAGAGTGAATTGGAGACACTTTTATGTTTCTGTGCTTCTACTGGAAAAAAAAAATTGTTAAGCCCCTATTATGTGTCAGGCACTAGTTTATGTGCTGAGGATACAAATATGAAGCAAAGCTTCTCTGCCCTCTATAAGATTACCTTCTGAATTCTGGAGAGTATAACATGTTGATGGAGAAGCAAATATAAGATATGCAAAATAATAGGAAGTATTATTTTGGAAAGGTCTCTCATAGAAGATGACACTGTAGGTGAGGTATTAAGGGAGCTAGGGATTCCAAAAGGCAAAGGTAATAAAAGATAGTATTTTGCAATGGGGGGAAATTTGACCAAAGACACAAAGATAGAACATGCAATATTGCATCTGGAGTGCGATAAACAGACCAATTTGGCTAAAATGTGTGTGAGGAGTGGCATATAATAACCCTGAAAGATAGTCTGGATTCGTATTATGAAGAGCAGTCAGTATTAAATAGATGAGTCTGTATGTTAACCGAGAAGCAATAGAAAGCTACTGAAAATTCATGAGCAGAGGAATCAATCTGTCACCAAGGTGAAGGATGTAATGAAAAAGGGAGAGGCTCAATGCAAGGAGACTAGTAGGAAACTATCCATGCAAGAGATGATGAGAACCTGAATTATGGTGATGACGGTGTGAGTAGAAAAAGAGACAGACTTGAGAGTTGTTAGGGAGTTAGAATCAAGAAGACTTGGCCATTGGTTAGATACATCAGAGCAAGTTAGCATAAAGAGTTAAGGATAACTTTGGGAAGGTATGATGGGGAGAAAGTAAATGAAAATTTCCTTGTTGGAGTAGAATGACTAGTTTCAGGAAGTAGTGGGTTCCATTTTGCCAGAGATCTTCAGGCAGAGGCTAGAAGACCACTTGTTGGCAATGATGTTGAGGGTATTTTTGCTCAGGTCTAGGTTAGGAGAATCAATGATTCTCCTGAGCTCTAAATATTTTTTTTTGGTGTTTGGCATAGCTCCTGAAATAAAGACTATCCTGTACCCTATATATATGGTAGTGACTTGAGTCCTTGCATGAAAGCTGAGAGTCTTTTAACACAATTCGGTAGAGGCCTAGAAATAAATTTTATTTTAATATTCCCAGGGAAATGGCCTCAAGCCAAATAGAAATTGTTGGATACCACTCTGCTCCTTGTTCCAAGTATGGACCCAGTATGTGAAAACTTAGAATTCAGGATTTTAGTCTATGATATTATATTGTTTATATCTACTAAATGTCAGAGATATTTCAGTGTACATTTTTTTTCAACTTTCATCATCTTCAAGGTCCTCAGAAGTTGTCTGAACTGAGGGAGACAAGTGGGCTCCTGGAGAACCACAAATTCAGAGAATATTAGAGTTAGAAGGATGTTAAGAGCACTATTCCAAGTGATTCCTGAATACAAATCCTTTCTACATCTCTGCCTCTCTGCCAATAAGTAGTTGTCCAGTCTCTTTTTGGGGAATCACCATGAAGATCCATCTTCTTCAAAAAAGTGTTAGCACCTGAGCACTTTTTGAATTCCAGAGCCTAACTACTGCCAACTGTCCCATCCACCATGATTTCAGAAATCTGATTCCCTGAGTCAAAAGTAGCATTTTCAACAAAGGGTATATTTATTTATTTGTTTGTTTTCATTTGATACTGAAAGCTTGGTGAGTATTGTTTTTTGAAAAGTTTATTTAGTCAGTTTAGAACATTATTCCTTGGTTGCAAGAATCATATCTTTCCTTCCCTCCCCTACCCCCTACCTATCTCATAGCCAAGGTACAATTCCACTGGGTATTACTTGTGTCCTTGATCAGAAACTATTTCCATGTTGTTGATGTTTGCACTAGGATGTTCATTTAGAGTCTATATCCCCAGCCATATCCCCTCGACCCATTATTCAATCAGTTGTTTTTCTTCTGTGTTTCTACACCCACGTATTTTCCACTGGATGTAGATAGCATTCTTTCTCATAGATCCCTCCAAGTTGTTCAGGATCACTGCATTGCCACTAATGGAGAAGTCCATTACATTTGATTGTACCACAGTGTATCAGGTGAGAACGAGTATCTATTAAGTGCCTACAATGTGCCACACCCTGTTGGAAATATTTTTGACATATACTATCTCATTTGAGCCATAACACTCACAGTATCAGTCCTACATTTGTTTCTCCAGAACTATGGAAAGAGGCTCCTGCATTTTGAGGGGATTCTTTATGGAAACCTTCTGGGGACACAAGAACAAGAATTTCAGAGAATGAGATAAGGAGAGATCTTTACTGGGAAGGGAAGCCCACATCATGATATACATCTAGTTAAGATTAAGTATATGATCTCTCCCTGATAGAATGTAAGTTCCTTGAAAGCAAGGACTCTTCCATTTCTATCTTTCTGTCCCTAGGAACTGGAACAACATCTAGTACTTAATATTAAATCATTGAATTCAATTAAATTGGCTCATTTATTAATGACATAAAATGCATCCTTACACAAAACTATCCCATTTTATTCTATTCTCTTCCTTCCACAATTCCTCCTGGAATCATAGAGCTGGATCACTCTAGCCTCTGGATGCCTCATTTTTAAAACAAAGGGGTTGCATTAAATGACCACCAAGATCCTTTCTGGGTCTAACTATGATTGCTGCTGGCTGTGAAGTCTTTTAGTGGGTGAACATGGATCAATAAATATATACTTATTTAACACCTATTACATGTCAGGCACCATTCTAGGGACTGGGAACACAATAATACACTCTCAAGGTATTAACATTGTAATGATTTGAAAATATCTGAACGAGCAGGGGAAGAGGTACCATGGCCACCAAAATTCTATTTTCTACTAGAAATTCTAGGAAACCATGTCCTTTGCTGGGAGTAGTAGAGTAGTAGTAGTAGTAGTAGTAGTAGTAGTAGTAGTAGTAGTAGTAGTAGTAGCAGTAGTAGTAGTCTCTCAGTAACCAAGGATGACGATTGTCTTTGTGCGCTTTCATCTGTGATGTAGATGAGTGTGCACAACAACACTTATGTGTGAAGGAGATTTAAGTGGAAAAGTCGATGCACAGGGACAGTCCCACTCTCTCGGCGTTGGAAGCCTGGGTCCAGTGGCACAAAAAATTGTTACACCTGGAGACTTCCTCAGCTGCATTGGATGGCCGTGTTGTCTTTTGTGCTCCAACCCACCCTAAGCACTCCATAGTGCTTTGCTACGTCGCCCTCTCAGCTGTTTGCTGGGAGTAACCCCTTGATAAAGGCACCAAGGTGATGGAATGTGAGGAGTAACTCCATTATTTGGCCAGTAATGGACCATAGGGTGAAGGATGAGGATGATTGCCATCGAAGGGAAGAATCAGTCCCTCCACCCACCCACATAACAGTAGCAGCCAGATTGGACTTTTATAGCCAAGGTGACATATTAGAGTTGAGAGAATGCTAGACCAAAAAGAGTCAGAAAATCCTTGGAAATGTACATGCTGCCACTGATCTTTATGCTTACTAGCTATGTGACCATAGGCAAGCTAATGACCTTTTTAGAATTTCAAATTCCTCATCTTGAAAATGGATACGATAAATAATACCTTTATTGTTTGTCCTCTGTTTATGAAGAGGACCAGTGACATCATGATGCTGTAGTAAATAGTGGATGATGGGGGATGTCTTGGCTTGTACATGAATTGGGTTTAAGTGGGGCAGAGTTGCACAAAATCATCAGCATCATTCTCTCTTCCAGAGTCATCAAAGTCCAGTGACAAGATAAATGTCAGGATGGCTATTGATGGCCTGGGATGCAATAGATGATCTTGGCATCTTTGATGATTGACCAAGCTCTAAATATTCCACAGTGCCTGCTTCAGTTGCTTTCCTGGCCATTGGAATAAATTGTTCATATCTGCCCATTCTACTAAGGGAAGTCTTCACATACTTCACACACATTCCTCGAACTTACTGATGGTTACCCAATTGCCAAGATGGTTTATCAGAGTTTGGCCATTGTGCATGCTATATGGTTTCTTGGAGTCATAGGTGAGAATTGGGAAAAAGGTAAGTCTTGACAAACCCTCTCACCAGAGGTGATAGTTCTTCCTTGCTACTGTATGCACCCAAAATAGTATTTCTATTCTAACCTCCAGGGTGGTTGTGAAAGCATTTACGTTTGATATAAAACATCTCTATTTGAATCTGCCCCACTGCTTACTTACCTCTGTAATCTTGAAGAAGTCCTCATTTTCCCCATCTGTAAAATAAGGGGTGGGAACAGATGATCTTGAGGTCTCTCTTTTCAGCTCCAAATTTTATGGAAAGTGGTTTTTTTTCCCCCAGATTTTAAAGCACTATATAAATCTCAATTATTGCTTTTCTTTACTGCATAGATTCTTATCTACTGATTGTGGGGTCTTGCATTGGGTTTTCTATCAAACCTTTCATTTATTAAAAAAAAAGAGGAATTTGGATTCAATAATGTTTAAGGTCCCTTCAAGTTCTACCAAATGATGAATGTAGTCACAAGAATCTGGTCTGGTGCTCAGCTGCTGAACTCACATATGTTGGCCACATGTAACCCCCTTCATCAGTTCAATAGCACAGTTAGTATGGCATAAGCTTAATTACTCGATTAGAGTGATTGACACTGCAGATGTGTGTGCGTGCGTGCGTGCGTGCGTGTATGTGTGTGTGTGTGTGTTGGGGGAAGGGGAAAGTACGTACATGTACACTCAGGTTTTAAGCCCCACTAAACAATCTTTCAGCAAAAGAATGATTTTCAGCAACAAGCTACTGTGTTGTCATTTGTTTCTTCTTCCAATCAAGGTTTGAGCCAAGGAGAGGCTGTCTGTCAGTAGGTTGACAGTAGGAGTGACTTTGATGTACTGGGGACAATTCAGTGCCTTATAAACAAAGATATTCTAGGCTCTTCCACTGAGACAAAGCAGCTTTGGGATTGGGAACACATGAATTAAAACTGGACCACAGACCCAACTTTTCCCAGGAATAAATTGAAACTGATTGCAAACATGTAAGAATGACATAAATATCCAGGACAGGATTCAGTGTGAATTTCCTGGCTGAGAGAGACTTTTGGAGTTGTCAAGGGAGAATGCAGAGGAAGGGTCAGTAGAAAAATTAGAGGGTCCCAGCAGCAGGCACAACAATTTGGAGACCCAAAGGAGAAAGCTTTTTACTCTCTCTTTTGGAATTAATTTAGGCAGATGGTCACAAGGACGCCAATTTGTTATTCAGTTTTTCTAGTCATATGTGTCTCTTTGTGATTCCATCTGAGATTTTCTTGGTATTGATATTGGGGTGGTTTGCCAGTTTCTTTTCTAGCTCATTGCAGAGATGAAGAAACTGAGGCAAAAAGGGTTAAGGGGATATGTAGTTATTTAAGGCCAGATTTAAACTCAGTTATTCCTGATTCTAGGTCCATTTTAGCACCTAGGTACTAACAAGGAGAACAAGTCACCTAGAATGAACACTGTCTTTGGTCCTGGGTTTATAACAGCAAAAAGGAAACACTCAACCCTAAGGAACTTACTTTCTACTGGGAATATATGGCATATTCACAAATAAGTGACCAAATATAGATATGAAGTACAGATTAATTTAAAGAGGAAGCAACTACAAGTATGTGGCTCAGGGATCAGGAAAAGTCTAATGCAGAAGATTATATCTGGACTATGTTTTGCATTTTAAACTGTTATTTTCTTTTTGCATTATTTTAATTAACTTTCCCATTTTCTTGGACCTGTATTATTTGATTTTTGAATTCTTTTTGAGTTCTTCCAGAGCTTGAGACCAGTTCCTGTTTTTCTTTGAAGTCTCTCATGTGGTTGCTTAGATCTCACCATCCCCTGTTGGTTCTGTACTTTGCTTTTTGTCCCCATAGAAATTTTCAAGCGTTAAGTGTTTCCTTTGCTTATTTTTCCAGTCTTTTTTTTGCCTATAGACTGGGAATTCTGAAAACTGATGATTCTGCCTTCCCTTCTCTGCTACTGGCTTGCAGAGTTTGGCACTATGAGCTATTTTGCCCTGGGGCTAAGTCTTCACTACAGCAGCACAGACTTGAAAGGGCCCAATGCAATGGATTTATGGATGTCACTATGGGTTGGTGCCAGGATCTCGAACTTAAAGGTGACTCTTAGGTGCTCTTGTGTTGGTGTAGCCCATGTCCTGGGATCCTGAACTTAACTTATGCCTACTTGAGGAACGTGGCACAGTAAGTGGAAGATTGGTTGGCCAGCACTCCTCTGGGTGCAGTTTTGCTTCCAATTTCCCCTTATCCTATGAAAATCAACTCTCTCTGTTTATCTTTCAAGTTATTTCAGTGGGAGAGGCCCCTCACTCTGCCTTGCTGTTCAATTTTGACTCCTGTTATTTTGAGGTGCTTTTTAAAGATTGATTTTGAAGGACTGTCAAAGCAGTTTCAGCTTACTAAACTGCCATCTTGGCTCCATCTGCCTGGATTGTGCTTTGAAGGAAGTAATGATGTTGAGGATTTTAGGTTGTGAAGGTGAGAAGAGACAGTCTTCCCAATGTGAGATAGCTCTTGTAGAAAGGAATGGAGACAAGAGACAGGCCAACTTTTAATCTTATAGATTCATATTAATTCCTCAAGAATTTTTGACATTAGACTTTTATGAGAAGGGTAATACAAAGACTTTCCAAAGTTGACATATTTTCTTCTTATTTTACCTGCATTAATTATATTTGTTTTAATATTTTTTATTTGTGAGACCTTATTTATTCATCAACCAAAAGCACTTTTTAAAGGACCTATTATGTACCAGGAACTGTGCTGTGTTGGGAATGGAAATGAGGAGGCAACACTTAAGAAATTAGGTACATATAAAATATATAGAGCAGATAGGATATAATCTTAGAGGAGAAGGTAGGGGATGGGTGAAGATCAGGAATAATCTTTTGTAGAAGGTGTGATCTAAACAAAAACTTGATAAAATGGAACCTCAAGGTAGTTTAGTTCAATACCCCAATGTTAAAATTGAAGAAATTAAGGCTTAGATTTTAAGTAACTTGCTTGAAATCATACAATAGTAAATAATAATCAAGATCTGAACGTAGGTCTTTGCTACAAACCTATCATTTTGTCTTACTCTCTATTATCTAGAGGAGTAATTTTTATAGTTATTTATATATCATGTGTGACCTCAAATGGATTAACTATAAGATATTAAATTAAATTGTTATTTTAAGTCAAATTTTTATTTTCAACCACTTTCTCTGGCTTTATTTATAATAGAAAAGAAATAATAAAAATGTTCACACACTCATTTGGTCTCTTTCTATTTTGCTGAAACTATTATCTTAATGATTTTTGCAGATTCTTTAAAGTTTTCTAAGAAAACCATCATATACTTGCTTGTAGTGAGAATTAATTTTGCCTTCTTTGCTGGATTTTTTTCTGATCTTGTTATAGGAAACATTTCTATTATGATGTTAGAGAATGGTTTGCAATTTCCTTCTCCAGTTCATTTTACAAATGAGGAACTGAGATAAACAGGGTAAAGTGACTTGCCCAGGATGATAGCCACTAAGTATCTGAGGCTAGAATTGAACTTGGGAAGATAAGTCCTCCTGACTAGGTCTAGTATTCTCTCCATTATACCACTTAGCTGTCCTCAGATGTTAAATGTGTATTATAATACTGGCAACTCCTCAGGAGGTTGCTGTGAGTGTCAGAAGAAATATATATATATTCTTTGATCCAGAAATACTACTAAATACTACTAAAAAAGCCTCCTTGCTTTACCTTTGATCCTTTTGCAAAAGCTTCTATTGTTTTTTTTTCTATTACAATACTGCTAGCTCTTGATTTCATTAAAAAAATTATAGTAAAGAATGACTATTTCTATCATTATCTTATTTTTTAAACAAAAATGAGTACTTTATTTATCAAGTGCTTTTATGTCCTTATTTTTAAAATAAATATATAATTTTACTAATGGACCAACAGAATAATGTTGTATATAGAAAATAACTATAACAAATAAAAGGTGTTCTGGAAGCTCATTTCCAGGGTTATAAACATTTATTAATAAAAAGAGAGCGAGAGAAGTGAGAGAGAGAGAGATTTCCTTTCAGATCACTTCCATGCTGCACTGCTTCCCGCCAAACACCAGCTCAGGGAGTCAGTCTATTCAAGAGAGGAAGTAAAAATGTTTTTCTTCTCACTTTCCTTTTAAACCCTACTAACTCTTCCCTCTGTGGCAACATTGCATGTTGATGCTCACAGTGATACTGACACTCAGGGTGATGTCAGGGATGCCAGGGCTAGACACAGTACTCAGGATCAACTTCCCTTAAATAATTTCCTTCCTACAGATCCTTGAAGACAGGACAATGTGGGTTCACTTCTTTCCTCTGATACATACTGGCAATGGGCAAATCACTTTACTGTTCAGTGATCAGGAAAATCTTTAAGACTATAAGTTGAAGGAAAAGTTATACTATGAATTGGCACAGGGAGTTACTTAGAAAAAGGGCATTTCATTTCATAATAGTTTGATAAAACAAATTATTATTATTTTGTTATTAATATCCATCCCAACTTCTTGTTTGGGTGAATCAGCCTCAGAGAGGTCATGGCACAACTTAGGTAGCATTGTGATATCTAATAGATAAGGAGCTAATTAGGTTTTCTTCACTCTATTTATTCATAGACTTAAAGTTTAGAACTGTCTTCCAATCTTGCTTCAGACATTACTAGCTGGGTTTTTCTACTCATGTTACTTAATATCTCTCTGAAAATCAGTCTCCTCAAATGTTTGCTATTACTCAGTCACGCTCTACTCTCTGTGACTCCATTGGGGGTTTTTATGACAAAGACATGAGAATAGTTTGCCATTTCCTTCTCCAGTTCATTTTACAAATGAGGAACCAAGACAAACAGGGTGAAGTGACTTGCCCAGGATGATAGCTACTAAGAATCTGAGGCCAGAATTGAACTCAGGAATATAAATCTTCCTGATTCTAGGTCTAGTATTCTCTAGATGTTAAATGTGTGTTATAACACTGGTAATTCCTTAGGAGGTTGTTATGAGTGTCAGAAGAAAAAAATATATATATATATATACTTTGATGCAGAAATACTACTACAGTCCTATACACCAAAAAGAGTGAAGACAAAAAAGGTCTTATATGTATAAAAATATTTATAGCATCTCATTTTGGGGTGGTAAAGACATGGAAGCCAGGAGATTATCTATCAAATATAGAATGGCTGGTCAAATTATTGTATATGAGTGAAATACAGTGGGGATGGTTTCAGAAAAACTTGTGAAAACTTGAATGAACTGATGCAAAGTTAAGTGAACAGAACCAAGCGAACAATTTTTACTAGCACAACATTGCAAAAATGAAATTAAGAACTCTGATCTATTTAAGGCTCATTTCATAATCCTAGATAGACTGATGACGAAAAATGCTACCCATTTCCTGACAGAGAGATGATGGACTGTATATATATATATAGAATGAGACACACAATGTTAGACATGAGCAATATGGAAATTTGTTTTGCTTGACTATATTTATTACAAGATTTTTCATTTTCTTTTTTAGTATTGGGGGTGGGAGGGGTGAAGAGAGAAAATATATGCTTGCTAATTTAAAAGAATTAAAATTTAATTTAAAAATTTATGTCAAGTGCTTTGTAAACCGAAATGTACTATGTAAATATTGTTTTTTAAAGGGTGGGAGGAAAGAGAATTATTCTGGTTTTTATTACTTGAAAAAAGGAGATGTTTCTAGAGACTGAACTTTGAGGATGAGTCAGCTGTAGAACTATCTGTTCTTAAGATGATAATTGGACATAGGTAGAACTGAATAATAGAGATCTGAGTATATTTTCTGAGACATTCGCCTCCCAACTGCTAGATCTGGGAATAAAGATTCAGTAGCTGCTCCTTATCCCTTCCCTACTTACAAAAAGATAGTCTTCCCTCAGCCATGGATAGAATGCTGGGTCTGGAGTTAGGAAGACTCATCTTCCTGAATTCAAATCTGACCTAAAACACTTACTGGTTGTATGATCCAGAGCAAGGCACTTAACTCTGTTGGCCTCAGTTTCCTCATCTGTCAAATGAACTGGAGAAGGAAATGGAAAACCATTCTAGTATCTTTGCCAAGAAAACCCTAAATGAGGTCACAAAGGGTTGAACATAATTGGAAATGACTGAGCAACTACAACTTAACAACAACAAAATCTCTGGAAGAAATGCTGTTTAAATTTGTTTGATCATAGTGTGGTCCCTTTATCATTCTCACCTTAGCTCTTTGGCTGCCTGGTCACACTGCTGACTCATTGTAAGTCCATGAAGAACTCTAGGTCTTTTTCCATGAACTGATTTCCTTGAGTATTCACTAGATCTTACCATGTAACTCTTACATGCCTCCATAGAGAAGAACATGAAATGTTATATGAGGACATGGAGAGAGCACTGAACTTTGAGTCACAGGTCTGGAGTTTGAATTTCATCTCTGTCTTTAATTAGCTGTGTGACCTCAAATAAGTTACTCACTTCTCTGAGCCTTACTTTCTTTCCCCTATAAAATGAAATAGTTGGATTAGATGATTTTTGAGGTTCCTGAGACACTAACATTCTCTAAGGTACATCATTATTTGGCTTCAGACTAGCATCACTGTGGGTGAGTCTTATGCAAACTGGAGGAGATTATATTAGCGGCACATATTGCCTTCCAGATGTTTTCCCCCCTTTTTTGTTGAGCACCATTCCTGGTTTGCCTTGGCCTTGTACATCCTACAACTTTATTTTTAAAGTACTTTTATTTGGGGCTTTTTATTTGGCAGCCAGGTTTTCCTGGTCCCCTCCTGACCAAAGTAGTAGATGTGTTGCCATGACAACAGGGTAGTTTTCCTGGATGCCCACGTTCAATATGCTTAAGGAGATATTAGGATCTCAACCCATTTCATTAGCTTTGCAGCCCCTGGGATGTAACATTGAAGGCTCAGGGAAGGGGGGAGCTTCCCGTTAATTCCACTGAAACCTGGTGATATTGACTGGATGGGGATGACATTTCCTTTATGGGGACTGGGCTTTAGTTGCTTGGACTTTGTAAGTAGGAAATGTAATTACCCAAAGAAATATTAAGGAGGTTGGTCACTTTAGCTAACAAAAAAAGATCTGCGAGGAAAATCTTCAGGATGATGGCAGAGAATTTAAGTCGGAAAGCAAATAACCAAGATCTTTAAAAATATATATGTTTTGTACCTATTTGTTTATTTTTCTGCTTCTTTTATGAAAAAAGGAAGATGGACTTCAGTCAAAATTAAAAATATAATTTCCCAGGGCAGCAGTTAAGGACATGAAAAGTGCATGCAAATAGCACTAGATGTGTTTACTGAAAGGGCAAGGGTTTGAGGTTGATCTCATTGATGAGGCAAGAGGAGTTCCTGATACAACCAACATTAGACTGAGATGCTCAAGGACCTCTGTGGTGTTCCCTGGAGTGTGAGCTGTTTGGTGTGGCTAAAGGAGTACAGCAAACCCCTGTCTTCATCCTTGACCTTGGCTCAAGCAGCTCTGCTGAACCTTGCCCTGATCCTTGACTTCTCCTTGTGTAAGACGGGCTCTCCTGAATGTCTCTAAAAGTGCCCTCTTCGTGCCTTTCTGTTAAAAGTTCATCTTGTCTGTTGACTTCACTGATAGATTTATTTATTCAATCATCCAATGAGCAGTTATTAAATGTTTACTATGTGTAGGATAAGAAGGAACCTGGTAAAATGGATCGAGATCTGATCTCAGCATCAAGGAGACGTACAGTCTTCAAGTCCAGTCTTTGGCACTTGCTGGCTTTGTAACCTTGGGCAAATCACAGCATCTCTCAGTGACCCAAGGCAGCCGCCTAAGACTATAAATTTCAGAAGAGGTGCTGACCTACATTACTTAAGAGAGGCTCCCCTCACTAGGGATTTCCTATGCCAATGAAATCACAAGTTTGGTTCCATCCCATGTGAGAAATAGAATGTTGTAGATAGAGGAATTGGGAAAGTATTGGGTTCAAATCCTCCCTCTGATATTTACTAGCTATGTGACGATGGGCAGGTCACTAATATTTCCATATTCCACTCAACTGTCTAAAATGGGAGGCTTTGTAGAGGACCTAGACCCACTAGTGTGGGAACAGGTTGGAGTGAGTAAATGAACCCAAAGAATACATAGGTCTCTCCATGCCCAAGTGAGAGGTGTGAGTTAGATGTACAAATATTCTCTAAGCACTTACGATGAGCCAGGTTTTGTACTAAGTGAAAAAGGTATGAACAAAAATCAAAATGAAAGACAATTCCTGCCCTCAAGAAGCTTACATTCCTTTGGGAGAGGACCTCCTCCATAAAAGAGAAGGAAAAGTGAAGAGGAAGGAAGGGAGAAGGTACTCACTGAGGTGCATGGTGCCAAAAATCTAGAAAGAAACAGAGCCAGAAGAAGAATGAGAAAAATGGAAGTTCTAGGAAAAACTTACCAATGGGAGAATGTGGTTCCAGTAAGTAAAGGATGTCCCAGGATGAGGACACTATATGCCCTGAGGGAAATTATAGGTGAGAAGAAAGCTAAGCCATGGTGGTAAAATCTGCCCAGTCAGAAGCAGACCTGGGAGAAGAATGAGGTGAGGTGTTACCTTCCAGAGTTGCCACAGCAAGGACTCACCACAAAAGTGTCTTATTTACAGATTAGTGGTTATTCTACATTGGTGGAAGGATTTCCATAAAGGGAGCTCTCTATCCCTGTGAAACCACAAATCTGAGCAACAACAAAAGGACAAAGCATTTTATTCAAACAGGTTACAATGACAAAAAGATAACAATCACTTCCCTCAAGAAACTTGCATTATGCTGGGGTCTGGGTGGAGGAGACAACATATATATATATACATATATATATGTAATATATTGAAATATCTATTATATATTGAAATATCTATTATATATTGAAATACATATATGTATTTCAATATATAATAGTTTTAAAATAAATTGGGGGCACTAGCCCATGATGGGTGATGGTGGCCAAGAAGGGAATAAAGACCAGTACAGGAGAAGGTTTAATGGAATCATCTACATTTTCTTGAGTTACCGGGGGTTCCCTTAAAATTTAGGATGTTCCAGATAGGATGCAGGCATTTGATGAGTCTCAGGATTGATGTGGAACTGGAAAGCCAGTCAAAATGAAGTCATTATTGCCCACAGGCTCCATAACTCTTTTGAAGGAGAGATTGGAGAGCATCTGGAAAGCAAGGTTGAATTGAGGACAATCCAAGCCTATGTGGCTTGGAGTACAAGAGTCATGCACCACAAACCTGTGGAATTTCTTCACATTTAAGAAGTACCTAGGAGGCCACCATATTATTTAGATTTTAAGAGAACTGGAAGACAAAGCATGCATACACACACAAATACAAATAAACAAAACAATAAAACAACCTTGTTGAGTCCACTGTTGAGATTATACTTAGAGGGTTATAAAGTGCTTCCAGGACCCAGACAGCATTTTTTCCAGACTTCCTTATGTCCTGACTCAGACTGTGGAATCTATATCCAGGACCACAGTCTACGGGTCATGAGAGCAGTTGGCTTAGAGTTAGGGTCTAAATATGATGGGGACACCTTTTCATGGACAGTTGAGTTGGAGTAGGACCCCCTCTTCCCCCCCCCCAATCCTTTTTTAAACTTAATGCTCTCATTTTAGATGGCTTTGGACTGTGTTGGCGAACCTATGGCATGTGTACCAGAGTGTGCTGGAGGGGGCTTCTCCCTTCCTCCTCTCTAAGTGTGCCTGAAGACATTTCTCATATGACCTTCCCCTCTGCTCAGTAGCCCATTGGGGGCACTTCCTCCTTCCCCTGTCTGGGGTAAGGCTAGGGGTTTACATGTGGCATGAGGATTACAGTTTGGGCACTTGGTCTCTAGAAGGTTTGCCATCACTGACTTAGGAGCTGTTGTGATCCAGATAAATTTGAAGGCAGCATTGAATTGAGAAAAGGACTACCTGTGAGATCTGGGACAAGCCACTTCGACTCTCTTCCTCAATTTCCTTATCTATAAAATGAGGTGACTTGACTAGACCAAGAGTTCCTAACCTTTGTTGTGTTATGGACCCCTTTGGCAATCTGGTGAAACCCACAGATTCCTTCTTAGAATAGAGTTTTAAATTAATAAATAAAATACATAGTAATACCAAGGAAAATAAGTCTATTGAAAAAGATCAAAGTGTTTTTCTTTTAATCCCAGGTTGTTTTAGTTTTATGTGGGTATTCTCTTACAATAATGACCATGATGATACATGGATATCCCAGATCCAATTGCTTACCACCTCTCAGAGTGGGGAGAGAAGGGAGGGAAGGACACAATTTGGATCTTATAAATTTGGAAAATTTTTATTACATGTAATTAGAAAAATAAAATATTTTTGAATAAAAAAAAATCCCAGGTTCATGAATCTCCTGAAGATGAAGAAGCCTTGGTGTGGATTTTCTCTGAAATGAATTTCAGTTGTTTAGTATTTAACTAACAGGTTGAACAGTGATATATGAAAAGTATTTTAGAAGTAGCTAGAGGGGCAGTAGATAGTGCTGGATGTGGACTAAGGAAGACCTGGGTTCAAATCCAGCCTCATATTTCTAGTTGTATGACTCTGGGCAAGTTGCTTCACTTCTGTTGCCTCAGTTTTCTTGTTTGTAAAATGAGGTTAATAATAGCACCTATTTCACAGAGTTGTCAGGATCAAACCAGATAATATTTGTAAAGCACTTTGTCAGTCTTAAACTACTATATAAATACTAACCATTCTTATTATTTCTGGTCTAAATCTATGATCCTTTGAATCAAGGAATTTCAATCTTTTCTCCAAATAGGGAGAAATTTACATTATAAATCTTTTATTGGGGGGCAGCTGGGAGGTTAAAATCAGGCTTCAGACACTTCCTAGCTGTGTGACCCTGGGCAAGTCACTTGACCTCCATTGCCTAACCCTTACCACTCTTCTGCCTTGGAACCAATACGCAGTATTGATTCCAAGATGGAATAAATAATAAATCTTTTATTGTATCATGTTTTCAAGTTTCATAGGACTAGAGACTTAGCAATGGAAGGGATCTTAGATGAGGAAATTGAGGCTAGAAAATATTAAGTAGCTTCCTGTAATTCATATTTATAGTGGAATTTCAACCCACTTTCTTTGACTTTGAATCCAGTCCAAGGCTTGGGCCTGTTTTGTATTGTTTTCCCTGAGGAAACTGCATTAGATTATTATTAAACTTATGAGGCATGAGAGAGAGTAGAGAGCTGAGAGGAAGAAGAGGAGGAAAATCAGGAAATTATAGAAGCCGAAAGATGTACTTACCAGCACAGAGAAATTATTTAGACTCATATTGAGGGACCAGGCATTCCTCAGGGCACCCTCATTCTTCAGTTATTAATGCACTTATAGCCAAAAGTGGGCAGTCCACACTGCCTGTTTTTTTTTTTTTTTTTAGGAAATCACCTGTTTCTACATAAGCTGAAAGACCTTGTAGAGAAAGAGTTTTCAGTGATGTTACTGACATATCTAGGACTATTTAAATTAATTACAATACATTATAGGCAGATTTATTAATTTCATGCATGTCCTATGTCTTCATGACAACTCTTTTAAACAAAATGGAAAAAAAAGACCCAGTCTTTTCATTTGCTGCTTCTAAAATATAACTTGTGGCCCAGAAAACCAACTCTGGATTTACAAAGACTAATTTTAAATTGTTTATTTTTTGGTTTTTGATTTTCTTCCCATTTCCTCCCTTTAAGAACTGCCCCCTCCCCCAGGGACATGCGAATGTGACTCCTTTTGTCCTCAATCAGGAAATATAAACATGATTCTGTATAGATTTCTATAGCAAAAGTAGCAATGCCTTTAGTTTCTTCAGTAGCACTAAGCTAACAATCCATGGAATAAAGCAACAGCTTCATTTCACCTGGAAGAAAATGAAAAATATAGAGGATTCACACATGAATTCATGAGGAATCCCAATCTTCCTTCCGTCTCTATCAACTTGAGACCTATCCCTTCCCACTAGGTACCTGTAGAGTCATGGAGCTTTACAAAGCCTTTTAGACTTGGTTATTATCTTCCTCCCAATTCTTGTACCCCTTAAAAAAGGGACAAAACATTCGGTGTCAATAGAGAGCCTTCCTTGTACACTTTGATGAACTCATCACCTCCTATGAACTCGGAGTCTTTTGGACCAATGAGATCTCCTGAAAGGGTAAAGCATCACAAGTTACTAGAGGGGCACCTCTTTTTAACTCCGAGTACCATTACAGGGTAAGGTCTGGGTTTGTCTCTCCACATAGTGCTGCTCTGTGTCTTGGTACTCATTGATTTGGTCTTCAAGTCCTCTGCTTGGTCCCAGACCTCATTGTCCAGCAATTCCTTTGTACATGAAGCTTAGTGCAAGAAATTGGCCCTGTTCAAAATGACCTCTCTTTTTTTCCCCTTTATAATTAGAGTTCTTAACTTTCTGTGTTGTGGACTTTTTGACAGTCTGATAAAGCTTATGAACTCAGAATACATTTTTTAAATGTATAAAATAAAATACAGAGGATTAGAAAAGAAACATATTAAACTGAAATAGTTTAGTGTCTATACTTCTTTGCAGAGGACTATTACAATAGAAATATATTCCTATTTATAGAAGAAACTAATTATATTGAAATAATTCTTTCTCTCTTTTATATACATAATCATTTGCATGTTGTCTTCTTCATTAGAATGTGAGCTTCTTGAGAGCAGAGGCCATATTTTCACTTTTCTTTCTTTTTTCTTTCATTTTAAAATCATTAATGTGAGGCACAGGGAGGCTATTGTTTATCCAAGAGGAAAGGAAGAGAGACAAGTGTTAATTAAGTATCAATACAGTGTTAAATGTCTTAAAATAGTATCTCATTTGATCCTCACAATAATTCTAGTGCTATTATTATCCTGATTTTACCAATGAGGAAATTAAGTCAGATAGAAGTTCCACGACTTGCTCAAGGTCACACAGATAATAAGTGTGTAAGGTAGTATTTGAACTTAGATCTTCCTTCCTTCAAACACAGCCCTCTATTCACTGCATCATATAGCTGTCCATGCTATATGGCTATTAAACATTAGAGAGAGGATTTGATCATAGGTCATTTCAATTTAAGGTCAGTGTTTTTTCCATTGTACCATGATACCCACAAGTCTCACCCATTGGGCAAATCCTTAGATTTATCTATTAAGTCATAGATGGATTATGTACTTTATTGGTGGAAAGGATTCCCATACTGAGTTCTAATACTGATGAAATAATTTTATATATTCACCATGGTTGCTTTCTTTGGAGCTATAGCCTTATAGGATATAGGATAGTAATGGTGAACCTTTTAGAGACTGAGTGCCCATACTGCAACCTTTATACCACATATGAGCTGCCCCCTTACCCCAGACAGAGGAGGAAGGAAGCACTCCCCTTGGGCTTCTGTGCAGAGGAGTAGGTGATGTGAGAGTACATGGAGGTGGGGAGGGGAGCAGCCTCCTCTGGCATGTGTGCCATAGGTTCACCACTACAGATTTATGATATAGGATAATAGATCTAAAGGCATTAGACAGTGAGTTCCATGAGGGCAGGAACTATCCCTTGGGTCTTTCTGTATTCCCAGTGTTGAAAACTTCTTCATCATTATTCCCCCAGAATATCAATCTTATGTGACAGCTGGCCACCTTTCTCATCCAAATAAGTTTAATTGATTCATTTTATCTACTTGGTCTACATATTCAGATAGAACTCTATTTGATTCACTGTTTTTCTACTGGTCTATTACCTTTTTTTTTTAACTCTTACTTTCTGTCTTAGAATCAATACAAGTAATTGGTTCCAAAGAAGAAGAATTTTAAGGGTTAGGCAATTGGGATTAAATGACTTGCCCAGACTCACATAGTTAGGAAGTATCTGAGGTCAGATTTGAATCTAGGACCTCGATTCTCCAGATCTGGCTCTCTTTCACCTTATTGCCCTTCTATTTCCTTTTAAAATAAACTTTCCTCCTATCCACCTTATCTCGATTGTAGAGAATATACTGAGATTTCGGCAAAGAAGAAAATATCTTTCCTTTCTAGCAATCTTCCCTGGTTCTCTGTGTGTAGTTTTGGTTCAGTGGAAAGAACACTGAATTCAGGGTGAAAGGAAGAGGGTTTAAATTCTTCCTGAAACTTGCTTCCTGGGTGATCTTGGACAATTCACTTAACTTCTTTGGGTTTTTCATTTGTAACATAGCTATCATTTATATGGCACTTTACATATACTATCTCATATGATCCTTGCATATCCTATATAATGGGGGATGGTGGTATATTTGATAACCTCTATAGATCCATCCATTTCTAGATTTATAACTCAATCACCACATATTCTCTGTCTCTCTGTGTATCTCTCTACATCTCTGTTTGTCTTTCTGTCTCTGTCTCTCTATCTCTCCCTGTTTCTCTGTGTGTGTGTGTCTCTGTCTCTTTCTCTGTTTCTCTCTCACCCCAAACTATTCTTTCCATTTCTGGTAACAATGAAGGTAACACGCCTGGGAAGAATTCTTTTAAAAACATCAGACAAGTTGCTCAGATGGGTTCCCCAGCCCCCGAGTTTCAGCTCTATCCAAAACAATGGCTCTCTCTGCTTGCCTCTTTCAGGCAAGATGAGACATTGACTTTGTTTTTCTTTTCTCCTCCAAGCTCTAAACTTGAGCAAACAATCTTTACTTAACCCACATGGAAAACTTGCAGACACAAACACATTCCTCCTCTCCCATTAGTGCTGGGATAAAAAGCAAGCTTCAAATTAGTTAATGCCCATGGAGCAGAGATGGTTGTTCTCTGTTGATGTAGAGTAGGTGGAAGGAGTGGGACTTGGGGTGGGCTATTTACTTTAGGGCCAAATGGGCAAGAAAAAAGCAAAGCTCACTCAGGGTGCCAGATAAAATGGGAGCAGAGGGCAGGAAGGGACAAGGAATAATAGAGGGAGAATGAGCCCTTCTCTCTGCTTTGTGTCAGAAACTCCCATCTTCCACTAGGTAATAACCCAGTTAGATGGCATGGTTAAGGAGTGAGGCAGCTTTCCTGGAAAGGACCACCATGTCCATTGTCATAGTCTGTTAATGTTTATGGAGTGTGCCCTTGGTAGAGTCACTGGGAACCACAGGCTGGTTTATTGTCCAGCTGGCTAAAGGTTAGGTTCTAAGCTTGCTTCTTGGTCTTCCTTGAAGAATGTCTAGGGCTTGACTATGTTGTGGTGATGTCAAATGTCTGCAGACATAGCCATTGTGGTCTGGGAAAGGGAAATTCAGGGTAATCAGTTTAAGAAACAAACTAGGTTTAGATTGGGGAAAAGGCTATTCTCTAGAGTTTGAGATTTTGAGAACCATTAGCTAGTTTCTAGAATGCGTATGTAATTGGATTAATAGTAATAATAAAAATATTTTAAAATGATCAAAGAATCCAAACAAACCCCCAATAAAACAATGGGCCCATTACTCCAAGGCAAGTGTGTAAAGATGAATGCTTCCCACCAAAAAAAGAAGGAAAAAGATTGATGGAAATTCTCTGATTGTATGAAAAACAAATTTATAGATTTAGAGAACTATATTTGAAATAGACAACACTTAAATAACAAAACTTTACACACCACTGCAGTTAGGAGATGTAAATGATGCAATTTTTGTCTCAAAATAGAGCTTATGAAGAAGCTAAGATACAAAGACCCTCCATGAACAATATCCCCATGAATGTAATCAATAATATGTTAATAAAGAAGCATTGTTAAGAACATAGTGTCTTTGTTATGGAATTTTGTTTATTGAAATTGAGGGGTTTAGGAATAAGATTACAAATTCAAGCCATTACCACCAAAATTCAAGAAAGATTATCCTTAAGGAGCCTAGACTTAGGGACCACAGCAGATCTTGCAAGGAAATGGTATAAACTATGCAGCTTATCACTGTAAATTATAGAAATATAAATGGAATACCTAGTGTCATGTAGGTGGTACAGTATATAGAGTGCCGGATCTAGAGTCAGGGAGACCTGACTTCAAATTGATCCTTACTTAATCATCATTACTTACTAGATGCAAGACCCTAGGTAAATCACTTAATCTTGTTTGCCTCAGTTTCCTCATCTATGAAATGAGCTGGAGAAGGAAATGGCAAAACATTCCAGTATCTTTGCCAAGAAAACTCCAAATGAGGTCACAAAGAATCAGACACAACTGGAAAATGACTGAACAATAATAAAATACTTAGAAAAACACAATTCAGTGGCCAAAAGGTCTCTCTTCTTTATGACCTAAAAAATGCCAAATTCTCACACTATGAAGATAAATTCCAAAATATCCTTGAGAATGTTACAACTATACCAGAACTACTGCATCATCACAGTCAAAATTTTTTGTTGTGGTTGTTGGAATTTAATACTGATCCACAAAAATTTTGAAAATTAAAAAAAAAAAAAGATTCTGCTAAACTGAATACTCCTAACCTCTAAACTCTGTGGAATAAAAAGCTCTAATAGCAAGGTAAAGCAATCAGGAATAATTATATGAGCCAGACACTACTAAGCACTAAAGTTACAAATATAAGTAAGCAAGATAGTCTTTACCTTCAGGGAGCTTTCATTCTAATGAAAGAAGATATCATATAAAAGGGAACTGCAAAGAGGAATGCAAAAGATAAGGTTGGTTGGGAATGGAGTCCCAATGGAATCCTGTTTTCTGGTTTAACAAAGGTTTCTTCTCCCTCCCCTGCCTAAAGACTTGGTGCATTACTTTTCTACCCATTCTCCAAGGTTCTTCTGTACCTTGAATGATTTAGAGGATGCTCTCTTCACTATTGGTTAGGTCCCGGATTAATTAGGTTCCCCTAGTTTTTAGTGTTCAAGCATCTGTTTCATTTAAACACTTAGATTAAAATTTACAAATGAATACTTAAAAGATATAGGGAAAAAACCCCAACATAGTTTCCCCCATTAGCTGGGAAGTGTGGCACAATGACCCCTTCCACTACTTTAGTCTCTAGGGGAAGGGAGGAAATGGGGAATTAAGCTTCAACTGAACTCAATTCTTTCATTACAATGAGTCCTATAGGTTCCAAGTTCAAAGCCCTGCTGGGATAGTTTCCTGGGACTCTGGCTTCTTGTTTCCCTGTTGGACTGAATAAATATATCATCAGATCCAACATCTTTTGTTCCAGTCTCTAGAGCTTTGTTGGGGATTCTACTTCCTTCAAAAGATAAGGAAAGGGACCAAAACCCCAAGTTCATTTTTTTGAAGCTACCTGGTTAAAGGGGAGAGGAATTTGGACCTCAGACCCTTCTCTGCTCATTACAGGTCATTACTTGGAGAAGGTGGATGAGTTATTTGGTAGCTGCTAGAAAGAGAGACTAGAGACTGTTCCTGTCCAGGTTTTAAAGGTACAGCCAGTTCTGGGGATGTAACCAATTCAAATCTTAAAGCTCCATCTAACTATTAGTTGTTATTGCCATTATTATTGTTATAATTATCCATCCTATTCCTTTCAACATGATTTGACTAATGAATATCTCCCTGATATCAATTAAACAATGAACGTTTATTGTTACAAAAAACATTTACTGAGAAGTTACAGCAAAGACTAATATCCCAAGAGTACATATTCCTTCCTCTCTATATATACACTTAAACTTAGGGAGATTTAACTTAATTTTTTACAAATTTTCAAATTATTTATTTAATTTTTAAATGAATTCAATTTAAAGCGGTTGCTACAAATAGTCAAAACCTCAACGGGTTCATTTGTAGCTATGATATAACCAGTGGCAGTCATTCTCCTACTTCCAGCATTCAATTTCTCAGTCATCAGTTCAATTCACTGTTGGACTGGGTGAAGCAGGAGATTCCTCAGGGCTGATTTCTCAGGAAAGGTAGACGAAACCTAGCTCAGCAATTATTCCCTCTGAGCTATTATCTTCAATGTATACATTCCTCAATCTTTTAGTCCCTTTTCAACTTCTAGGCATGGCAAGAGACTTACTCTACATCTCACTGCATCTGAGCCTGGAGTCAGGAAGATTCCTCTTTCTAAGTTCCAATCTGGCCCCAGACACTTCCTAGTTGTGTGACCCTGGACAAGTCATTTAACTCAGTTTCCTTATCTGTAAATGAGCTGAAGAAGGAAAAGGCAAACCATAGCAGTGTCTTTGCCAAGAATACCCCAAATGGGGTCATAAAGAGTCAGACATGACTGAAGTGATTGAACAACAACAACAACAAAATCTTTTTATTATTTTGATTTCCTGTGAATCATCCTTCCAGAGGTAGGCAGGGTGGTGTGATGGGTAGAAAACTAGACTTGGAGTCAGGAAATCAGATTTAGCCAACTAGCCTTCATTATGCATTGTCTTTGTGCTAGCTTCTACAGATGAGACAAGTAAATAAAGTGAAGCAATCCATGACCTCAAGGAAGATGCAGCTTTTCTCTTTGTGACAAGTGAACAAACATTTATTAAATGCCTACAATGTGCCAGTCCTGGCAATGGGCCAGAGAGTGTATAATTAGAAAATCTTGAACCCTTGGACTTCATCTCCCAGCATCCCTTTTCTCTTCATCCCCATGCTTGATTTTGTTCCCTGTGTGTGCATATAGTTCTGTAACTCCGCCCTAGCTCTCACTCTCTTCTTTCCTGTCTGTAGCCTGCCATGTTAACTCTCACTTTGCTCTAGCTTTTATTTCCTTTACTTCAAATTATTATTATTAATAAAACTTATTAAATATAATACTTGAAGTTATTGTATATTGATTTTAAGCTTACAAGAGCCAAAAGAAAGACAATTCCTGCCTCCTGAGAAGTTTACACTCTAAAAAAAAATATGGATTTGAATTTTACTTGACACTAGCTGGATGACTCTGGATAAGTTACTTAATCTTTCTGTAAAATGAGAGGATTAGACTTGACCTAGAAGATCCTAACCAGCTCTAAATCTATGATTTTTCTGTATTTTTGGATGTATTATAGGTGCTGTTAGCTCATCATACCTCTTCTTCCTACCTCCTACATAGTAGAAAAGTCTCCTAATGAACTGCTTGAGTTTTGAAGGCATCTAATCAGTGAACTAAATACAGATAAATGCTGGAGATCGTCTCCTCCCCACCATCACCTTTCATCACCCCTCTGGCCAGTTCCCTCATATCTGGGTAATTACATGAATTCTTTTCACAGATGATCAAACCAGTTTCTTTTACAGAGGAATTAAAGGGCTATTCATCTGTTTTTTTCTCTTTCATATCAGGCAGCATCTTCCCCATCTGATCAAAATATATCCCATTGTCACAGACCCTCCCCAATGGGAAGGGTTAAACCCGTCTGGCAATGTGCAAATTCAAGCCAGATGCAGATCAGGGAATTCAGGCCAATTCTGCTTTTGGTCTTGGCAGAGTATGGGCAGGCCAAGTGTTTCAAAGCCCAACAGTAGCTGGTAACTTTAGGTCTTGCTGAAAATCCTGTGTTGTCTTATATTCAGTAAGGATCCTTATTTGGGGAGAGAAATGACCTCAAATGTTCACTTTCCAAGTTGAAAATGAATGTGAATCATTTAATTGGTGTGTGTGTGTGTGTGTGTGTGTGTGTGTGTGTGTGTGTGTGTGTGTGTGTTTCCTTCCACAGGATGCTGTTAGAATGTCTGTTTGTATATATGGGTGACATAGGGGCTTAGTGGAAAGGTCCCCAGGAAGGTTTCAGAAGACCTGGGTTCACCTCTTGGCTCTGCCTCTTACTAGCTCGGTATCCTTAAAATGATTTCCCTATTCTAAAGTCCAATTTCTTTATCTGGCTAATAATTAATGGGGCTAATACTTGAGTTATTTAATTTTAATAGTTAAAATTTAACATTTGCAAAGTGCTTTACAAATATCATCTAATTTGATCCTCACAACAACCCTGGGAATAGGTTAGTCACATCTTATAGGATAGGAAACTGAGGCAGACAGATTTAAGTGACTTCCCCAGGGTAGCATAGTAAGTGTCTGAGGCTGGATTTGAACACAGATTTTCCTGACACCAGGTCCTGTTCTATCTATCACACCACTCAGGTGCCAATACTCCATGAAATTTATGAAAGTATATATGATATATACTAATATATAGAATAATATAACTAGTATTATTAACAATAACAATAATAACTAACATTTATAAAGTGCCTATTTTGCTTGGCAGCACTGTGCAAGGCACTTTATTATTTCATTTAATCTTCACATTATAATATAAAATAATAATGATATTGATATAATATAAATAATATTATATAAATAATATAATTAATATAACATAGCATAGCATAATATAATAATGTAAAACAATATAACATTATAATATAATACAATACAATACAATATAATATAATGCAACAAAACAATATAATATGAAACAATATAATAATAATAATAATACTATCATTATTCCCATGATAAGGCAACCGAGGCAAATAGAGGTTAAGTGACTTCCCCTGTGTCACACAGTAGTATCTCAGGACACATTGAACTCAGATCTTCCTGACACCAGATCTGGTGCCCATTTAATTGCAAATATTAGATAAAATTCATGAAACTATAAATGCTACATAGTAATGTTTATCATTATGCTACTATATCTACTCTCTCTATATTGTAGGATGCATAGGATATATCAATGAATAAGTAATTATTTTTAAACACTTTTAAAAATCTTTTATTCTATTACCTGAATTTCCGCCTTTTAGAGGGCCATCTCTTATCACAAAGACTTTTTTAAAAGAAAGAAGAAAAGGGAAAAATAATCAGCAAAGCCAACCAATATCTTAAAAGAAAATCTGAAAATATACACAATGTTCCATGCCAGTAGAACCTCACTTGTGCAAAGAAGTAGAGGAAATTATCTTCTCCTAATTCCTTTTGGGGGACTATACTTAGAATAAAGCATTATTAAGCATTCACTCTGTGCCAGGCACTGTGCTAAGCATTGAGACCACAGAGAAAGCCAAAACAGTTCCTGCCTCTATGGAGCTTACAATCTAAAGGGGAAGCAGTATGCAAAGCATGTACAAGTAGGCAGAGCGTTGAAAAAACAAAACAAAACATTTCTTAAATGCCCATTATCTGCCAGGTACAGGGCTAAGCCCTGGGTGTACAAAGAAAGGCAAAAACCACGTAGCCTTTGAAAAGAAACATTTCTGGGGCACATTTTCTCATTTATAAAATGAGGGGTTGGACTAAATGACCTACAAGTTCCCTTCCAGTTCTAAGTCCAAGATTGTATAATTGAATAACAAATAGAGAAATTGAAAATGCACCTGCATACATCATATCCTTTTCAGATTCTGTAATATGATTTAAGGGAGCATTTTCCCCCGAAAATAGATATGAAGCAGGACACTATGGCCATTCAGCTCTGAAGCAAAGCTGATTTAAAGATCTTTTTGAAATGTTTAAAATAAAACTGTGAGATCGGCAAAAATAGCCCAGGAAGGAGAGTGATAGAATAGTCCCACCTCACTGTCTGAAAGCGACATGTGCTGAGCAGCAGCCACATACTCTCCCGTCTCCAGACTTAATCGCTTAAATTTAGCCATCAACAGGTTCCTTCCTGGTGGCTTCTGAATGGAGGTGCTTTCAGAGAAGATGTAGACGTAGGTGAGCATCCATTTGTCCCAAGGAGAAAAGTCTCCGAGATCAATAAACAACACTTAGTTTAAACCACTAATGAGCTGTACGGAGTGGCTCCAAAGTCACTCGTTTATTTGGCTTTTGAAAGAAGTTGGAATAACTTGTGGTCGAGGCTGTCAACACGCTAGACCGCAGTCTTGTGGCCTCTTCTGATTTTCCTCGCAGCCCCATCCGCGTCAGGGGCAGAGAGAAGGGGAGAATTTGGGCATGTGAAGAATGCAATTCACCCGCACCATGTTGGAAAGCAACTGGTAGCGGGTCACAAGACATCCTGGAGGTGACTAGAAGTCAGCTCTTCTGATTTCCGCCCTTCCTCTCCCCAGTAACCCCCCCCCCCCATCAGGAACCCCGGTAAAAGATGGAGCTAGTTGGGTGGAAGCGTCATGAGGAAGAATTCTACCTTGAAAACCGTAAGCCTCAGAAAGCGATTCTGATAGATTTTCGCCAACCCTTCCAGTTGGTATTAGGGATGAATACATTTTTATCTTGGAGAAGAAAAAAGTTTTCCTGGGCTTCGGGACTAGAAGGACAGTCATGGAAATTAAGGCTAATTTTTTTTTCCCCCAGTGTGTTAGCTACCGAAGGATTGGGTACTAGCTAATAGGCTCCTCAGGTTTCTTTTGGATCTTTAGAATTTTGTTCTGAAGGCATGGAACTATCAGAGTGCCCTCTGGTGGTCAAAATCATCCCTTTAACTTAAGAGTCAGTGACCCTCCAACAAGAGGGGGGAAAATCTCTTTCAAATGTCCCAGTCAACTTATGGAATTCCTGGGAAATCATTTCCTGATGCCCATGTTGGGGACAACAGGAAACGCTTCCATAAAATGAGGAGGGGGGGAAAAGCAGAGAGAAGAAATTCAAGGTGGTAAAGTTTTAGATCTATCTTTGGTCTGAGCCAGGGATATGGATTGTCTCCTTGGATTGACCATTTCTTGGGGCCCCCCAACACAAAGGGCACAAACGTGTGCTTGTTAAGAAGAAGGGGCTAATGAAGTGACTCTGGTAGTTGCAGAGACTTTATTTAAAAGGTCTGTGCAGATTGTTGGCAAGTAGGAGTTAAAATTCTTAGAAGACAGCAAGAGACCTATAAAGCCACCCACATGCCCAACACATGAAAAGCACCACCCCCTCCCCCATCCCCTAAGCCTGGAACTTCTCAGCCCAGGCTATTAGAGTGTTGACTCATTGTTTACCCAGGATGCCTTTGTCTCCCACCAGGCTCTGCACTGATACATCTCAGGCTGACTTTTTGGCTCTCTGCAACCAGTACCCAAAGTCTCTAAATTGAGGTTCCTCCGATTCTATCCACTTAGAGCTGACAAATGTGATCCAAGGTGATCCCTGCCTCAGAAATAACTAGTGCTAATAATGCTTTTACGTGGACGTAGTGTTTTGAACTTTGCCTTCTCTGAAAGTACTCCTCGGATTCCTCATTTAGCACAAGACCTAGTGGATACGATAAATGAGAGAATGAAAGAATGGGTCCTAAGTACTTACATTGTGCCAAGCACTGTGCCAAGTGCTCTGGATACAAATGGAAAAGTAAGACTGACACAATGCGCAAGGAATTTATTTTCTGACAATGCCTAAAGGAGGGTTCCGCTGCAGGGTGAATGGAAAGGTCCAATGATCCTTCCAGTTCAGAAGTAGACTGGATGGAAAGACTCAGAAGTCTTTAATATACAGGGTAAAATGGTTACATTTGTGAGTCTGAGAGGCAATTCTGGATAGATTCCGAGCCCTGATAGATTCCCGCAAATACCTGCTAACAGAGATGTGCTTGTAGACTGAGGACCAGCCTTGCTTAGCTCAGAGTGACCCATGACCAGCAGACTGACCATCAGGCCATCTTCTGGAGATGTATTTTGGCCACATGACAAGGCTGTTCCACTCACTGTGGTTCAGTGGGAAATGTTCTGTTTATGGAGTTAGAGGGTCTGGCTCTCCATCCCATCTCTGTTCTTTACCATTGACACAACAATAGTGCTATCCCAAAGGAGACAGGGCTTCCTCAGGAGAGAGTGGATGTTCCTCAGCTCCTTTGAGGCCTTCAAGGTGAGGTTGGATGATGATTTAGCAAGCAGGTTATCATAGAGATTATTTTTTCTAGTTGTGGGATGGAATAGATGACCCCTGCGGTGCCTGCTAGCTCTAAAACTCTGTGGCACTTGTGTGACCTCTGATGAATCATCTCCCTTAGCCTCATTTTGTTTTATCTGTAAAATGAGGGGGTTGGACTGGATGACCTCCAAAATTCCTTCCAACTCAGATCTATGCCCCTATGATCTATTAAAGTAAGTGAGAGTTGGTGGAGGGAGTGTCCAGGCTAATTAGTTCCCAGATATCTTGAAGTCTGAAGGATTTATTTTTAAACTTTTATGAGAGCAGTGAGGTGACTCGGTGGATTGAGAGCCAGGTGTAGAGAAGGGAGGTCCTGGGTTCAAATCTAGCCTCAGATACTTCCTAGCTGTGTGACCCTGGGTAAGTCACTTAACCCTAGTTGCCTAGTCTTTTCCACTCTTCTGCCTTGAAAACAATACATAGTATTGATTCTAAATTGAAGGTAAGGTTTTTTTAAACTATTTAATTGAATCATTTACATTTTTTATTCATTTACATTTCATAAAGCATTTCACATACATCATCTTCCTGGTTCCTCAAAGCCAGTTCTAGGAGGTAGGCAGAGAAGAGCAAGGATTATAATCACTGTTTGAGAGCTGAAGGAACTAAGGTCAGACAGGTTTCAATGATCATATCCAAGGTGACATAACTAGTTAATGGAACTAGAAGCCACTCTCTCATCTCTAAACCCAGGGTTTTTTGAATGCTACAAGGCAGCCATTTCAGAATGAACTTATCCATTGATAACTTCTCCAGAGCTTTGTAATCACAGCTGGGCTCCAGATATATATCAGAAATCATTACCTTATCCAACTTTCTTGACATTCTCAAAGTTTCAACAATTACCAGTGTGTTGAATGACTTTCAAACCTGCATTTCCCAACGTCAACTCTCTTCTAAATTTGAGAACTGAATGTTTGTCTAACATCTCAAATCTCTACACAGATGTTCTATCTTGTACCTCAAGCCTCAATTTCTGCATGTTCTAAATTGAATTCATAGTTTCCTCCCTGCATGTGCTCCCCTTTCTAAGAGAACTATTTCCAGCAGTGGCTCCTTCTTCATGATGGTGACAATAGCAATGATGTTGACGATGATAAAGATAACTGGCATTGATTTAGTGCTATACAGTTAGCAGAATATTCTACATAGGTTATACTATTTGGTCTCCCTGCATGATCCTCCTTCCAAAGCCTATGTTTCAAACACTGCTGTGTTGTTGTTTTGCCTTGCTGTGTTAGAATGTATGTAGCATTTTCCTTCATTACCATAATTGAGCCCTCCTTATCCCCCAAACTATAAGTTGCATGAGGGCAGGGACCAGATCTTACCTAACCTAGTATCTCTCCAGCATCTAGTACTGTTTTCTGTGCACTATTGCTTGGTTGCTGTCCTTTGTACTCAACAAGAACCAAAATGGCAGCACTGGTTATATCTTATGACTCACACATAAATGGGATTTAAATGAAGCAGAGTTGCACAATCTCACTCTCTCTTCCAGAGTTATCAAAGCCCAATGTCAAGATAAAAATCAGGATGCCAAGTGATGGCTCAGGACACCCTGTAATTGTTACTGTTGCTATCAAAGGAGAAGGTTTTTAGTCTTCTACCTGGGCAAGATGACATTGCCACTTTGGTGATTCCAGCTTCTTCTCCTTTCCTTTGGATTTTGCCATGACTAAAAAGGCTGCGGTCTCTGACCTGGCCTGTTTTGGCCTGCACTTATTAGGATCTCAGATCTGAACTCACTTTTTATCCCAGCTTAGGTGACTGGCCTACCCACCAGCATATGTTTACTCCCTTTTGGTAAGATGACTAATAATGCAGAGGCCCAGCAAGACTTCCTGCCATCACAAAGAGTTTCAGAGGTATTTGTTAGTCTTTACTTATCAGTGGAGAGAATGAACCCAGGCATTTTAGGGAGTCTTTCAGAAGCACTATTTGAAATCACAAGACTTTTCTGCTTAAACCTTACTCAACCAGAAAGCCCCATTCATCAGCACCATTGTCTCCCTGAGCATTCCTGCCAATCTGAGCTTTTCTACATTTGCTATATACACATGATTCATCTGTCTGGAGCCTCAGTTTCTTTCTCTGTAAAATGAGAGGGCTGGACTAGAAGACCTCAAAAGTTCTTCCTACCTTTAAATCCAATGTGGATCAAAGGGAACAAAATCTTCTAAGTGGATTCTTTATAGTGCTGTAACAACCTTGTGATGAAGGGAAGAGAAGCAATATTATGCCATTTTTAGTAGAAAAGAGACAATGCCCAGTGAGATGAGTCAAAGAATGAAAGAACCTCAGAGCTGCATGGGACTCTACCTCTCATCCCTAGGCCTTTGTACAGGCTGTCCTGGCATGAACCTCCTCTTTTCCCTCAGCCCCCTAAAATCTCTAGCATCCTTTAAAACTCTACTCAAAAGTCACCCCCTACATGTGATTTTTCTCAGCCCTCCCCTAGCTACTAGAGTCTCCCTCTCCTGCCCATTACCTTATTATATATATTTAGAGATATACATGTTGTTGTCTCCAACAGAATATAAACCCCATGAAGGCAGGGATTTTTTCCATATTTTTCTTTATATCTCTAAAAACAAACCCAGTGCCTGGCACACAGGAAGTGCTTAATGAATGCATATAAATTGATCAATTAGTCATCTGTACCATGACCTTAATTATTCAGAGATATACCATTACGTAGGCTATTAATTGCCACAGGTGTTCCTTCTTTTAATCAGGGATTCCATCATTTAATGTCATGGATCCCTTTCCAGTTGGTGAAGCCTAATACTATATTTAGTCTTCATTACATTCTTCTTGAGGGAAGGGACTGGCTTTTGCCTTTCTTTTTATCATCAACACTTAGGAGGGCACCTGGAACATGGCAGCCATTTAATAAATCCCTTCCTAAAAGACTAACTACTTGGTTTGTTTTCTTACATACAGAATTGAATGAAATTCTGGATTTAAGTAGGAGACTGGGAAAATTAAAAAAATAGATTTTTTCCCATCCAAACTCACAGATCTAATAAAATATATTCATGGATCCCTTGGGGATCTGTGGACCCCAGGTTAAAATCTTCTTGTCTAGAGGTAAAATCTGTATTTCCAATGGTTGTTGATCCAAAGGCTACTCAGTCATTTTTCCAGTTAGGGAAATATAGCATTTAAACTATGCAGGCAACTTAACCAATTGCCCATGGTGGTAAATGTGGGAAGCCAGGAGGAACCTGGCTGCCTTTCCAGACAGTGTTTTACAGGGTGTTGAAAAGAAAACAAGCTGCAAGAACCCCTTCCCACATCATTTAAATCCTATTTCACATCCTTCCATTGCTGTGTGTCCTATATGCAATAAGAGGCTGAAAAGAAAGGATCTGGTCCTTCAAAGTTTGTGAAGTCATTTATATAAGCTATCTCATTTGGGTCTCACAAGAGCCCTATTAAATAGATGCTCTTATTCTTCCCCTCCTCCTATACACAGATGAGAAAATTCAAGAAAAGCCAGGAGACTTGCCGAATGTACAAAGCTGGTGGTAAGATTTGAATGCAAGTCTTCCTGATTCTGGACACATTGCCACAGTAACCACCTGGATGGGGTGTAAATTTAATTTATTAGAGCATCAAAGCCCTAAAACATAAGAAAGGCTCAATCATTTGAAGCCCAGCTCAAATGTCACCTCCTCCAAAATAAATTTTCCAAACCAAATCCTTTCCACTTTTATCTTAAAAATATTTTGGGTGTTTTGCCTCTTCTAGTGTACTTATCATTTATTATAATTTTCTGTTTTTGTGGCTTTGCTGCTATGGTCAAGTCATTTCTGTTGTGTCTTGTCTTGACCCCATTTGGGGTTTTCTTGCCAAAGATACTAGATTGGTTTTACCATTTCTTTCTCCAGCTCATTTTACAGATGAGCAAACTGAGACAAATAAGGCTAAGTGACTTGACCAAGGTCACATGGCTGTGTCTGACACCAGACTTGAACTCATATCTTTCTAACTCATAGAGCTCAGTGTTCTATCCACTGTGCCACTGCATTTGTGGCTTAGGACCATTGGATCTTAAAATCAAGAGATGAAAGGGAGTTTTGAGATGATCAACCCAAACTCCATATTTTAGGGATGTGGAAACCAGAATAATGTGCTTTGTATAGACCTAAAGCACTCATTTAAAATTTACTCCATGAACTACAAGAGTTAATAGGTATTTAGTATGTATTTACCCATGTTGCAAGTCTCTGTCTTACCTTGGTGCCTTTCCTCTGAGATTATCTCTCACTTACATTTTATATATTTTATATGTCCATAATTGTTTATATGTCTGTCATGCTCCTCTTCCTCCCCATTAGAATGTGAGCTTCTTGAAGGCAGGAATTATGTTTTTGACTTTCTTTTATTCCCAGTTCTTAGTACAGTTCCTGGCACAAATATTTGTTGGCTGATAAGTCAATTAAGACTTCATGAAGGGGAGATCCTGGGTTCAAATCTGACATTGGACATGTCCTAACTGTGTGACCCTGGGCAAGTCACTTAACTCCAATTGCCTAGCTGTTACTGCTCTCCTGCCTTGGGACCAATACTAAGTATTGATTCAAAGACACAAAGGATATAAGTGTTTAAAAATAAAATACTTCATGAAGGAAGTTAGTACCATAGGATCATAGATTCAGAGCTGAAGGGATTCTGAGAAGTCATTAAGTCATTTTATCAATGAGGAAACTGAGACATCAAGGACCTTGCCAAAGTCATATAGTTCATGAATGATAGAATAAGATTGGCACTTGGGTGTTTTGACTCCAAGTCCAGGACTCTCTCACTCTGAGTAATGGGCAGGAAGCAGGTCATTAGTTTTTAGGAAGCTGTCCTAGGACACCTCTTCCCATTCTTACACAGTGGAGAACAGCTGGGATGGGTTGCAAGCTAACATGCACACTTTTGCTCCAGCATGTTCTAGCCAGGGTGTTAAAGGAAGCAAACAGACCAAAAGGGGGTTGGAAAATATCTTTAGAGAAAAGTGCCCAACACATTTCTGAAATCTGTAGAGAGATGTCAGAGGAAAGAGGAAAGGCAAGAGAATTAGCCGGGTGGTGGGATTTTCATGATCACTAGGTACCTCTTGCCTGGATTTGAGTGATTTGCTGATTGTCTCTCCCCTGGGAATGGCATTCAAGGGAGTCAATGGTTGTGTTTATCAGCTGGCCTGGTTGTTTGCTTCCTGAGAAATGGATCAAATACATTCAGAAAATTATAAGCTTCTGTGGGCAGGGACATCCCATTTTTGTCTTCCTGTCCCCAGCAACTAGCACAGTGCCTGGTACTTTGTAGGTGCCTAAAAATATTAAATTGAAATTGGGAAGGAACTATACTGATAAGAGGCACCTAGCATCAGGGAGAATATTGTCTCTGAGCCAATCCCCAACTCAAGATCCAGCCTACCAAAGTAGATAGAGCACTGGATTTGGATTCAAAAGACCTAGGTTTGAATCTTGATTTTCTTGCCTTCCTCTGGACAAGTCTCTTCTCCTATCTAAGCCTCAGTTTCTTAGACTGCAAAATGAGGAGACAACAGGATCATTGTTGTTTCATCAGAGCTAGAAGGGACCTTTGGTCCAACCCCTTTATATATAAAGAAATGGAGGCTCAAGGTCACATAGTTAACTAATATCTGCTGTAGGTTTTGAACTTGGATCTTCTTACTCCAAATAGAGAACACTTTCCACTGACCCCATCTCTAAAGCCATATCCACTATCCCTATGCTACTTCTAGAGAACTACTGACTGTTCCACATTCCAAAGATTACGAGTGGTGGAGCTGGGATTTGAACCTAAATACTCTGACTTTTCTGTATCACATTGGTCCCTCTCATGGTTGCCCATTACTCTTTAACTGTAAAGTGCTACATGACTATGCTTTATGATAATTCAGCTGGCTTGTCTACCTGGTAAGCATAAGCTTTTATTCTTCTCTTAAAAAAGCACACACACAAAAACCTCAAATCATTTTATTCTGTTTTTTCTTCTTTGCCTGTCTCTCTTCCTGCTTCCTACATCATACTGAGCCAGTGAAAACTTGTTTAACTGTGCACTGTTGCCTAGCAATGACACGCATCTCTCCAGGCCTCCCTGGGAGTTATGGTAGCCGGGTGCCTGCCCGTGCTCTCTTTACCACCCTTCTTCTCTATGTTCAATCTTCTCAAAATCATTAGTTGTGGCTTATCTGGTTCAAATTAGCCCTGGGTCCATGGCAAGACTGGCCATGATTAAGGATAGTAACAGAATGCAAATGAAATATTTCTCTTTCCAAGTCTGCTGGATTCTGTGTTTCCAAGATCAATAGCATTTATTATAGATTTGTAAGACAAACATTTCATGTGCCTCTCATGCTTGAATGGATGGCTTGGCCCATTGAGGAGTGGAACAAATTTTAGTCTTGCAGTCAGAGGGTCCAGGTTTGAAATCTTGCTTGCCTATTTATGTGGCTTTTTATGTGGATGTGGACTAGTCACCTCCCTTCTCTTTAGCATGTCTGTAAAAAAGATTGGTCTAAGACTTGGGTCACCAATGTTGGAAAGCCATTGCCCTAATGAGGAGAACTGTCTTAAGTCTATTAAGAACTCTTGTTTTTCAAAAGAGTGTTCTAAATGAACAGATGTCCACTTGGTCCTCAGGACAGGTCTTTCCATAGGCGCTGGCTAGCACAGTGGTGCTGAGTGGTGGCAGCCTCACTGAACAATGATTCCCTATGATGGTTTCATACGCATAGTGTAATCTTAACCTATCATCAAACTCTGGAGTGGAGCCACAGGGAGCAAAAAGGGCAGAGGAACACCAATCATTTCACACCCAACTTTTATGGTGGACAAAATGATCTTCAAACACTGGTTGACAACCAGTTTATTTCTAGTAGGGCTTCAAGTGGGAGCCCTCTGAAGCAACATCACAGTTAGTGCTGAGAGGGATCTTAGACCAAAACATCAGAGCCAGAAGGCATCTTGGAACTTAGAACATAGAACATTGGGGCTGGGAGGGATGGTAAAGGAAAGAGTATGGAATGGAAGGGCCAGGAAGGATCTTAGAGCATTAGATCCTCACAGAAACCCTATAAGAACTTGCTGGAGTGTTTGTAGGAGAGCTGGGATCCTCTTGGACCTTTCACATAGTCATCTTAATGGGAAATCTGTGATTTCAGTTTCCTTAAGATAAATTTACTTCCCCAAGGTCACATTGGACCAAACCACAAAATACCTTAGTCTCCTCAAGGCAAGACACATTGGACAAAGATATCAAGAAGATTATGGCTAGGGGGAAGCTGGGTAGATTAGTGGATTGAGAACCAAGCCTAGAGATGGGAAGTCCTAGGTTCAAACACTTCCCAGCTGTGTGACCCTGGGCAAGTCACTTGACCCCCATTGCCTAGCCCTTACCACTCTTCTGCCTTGGAGCCAATACACAGTATTGATTCTAAGTTGGAAGGTAAGGGTTTAAAAAAGAAGAAGAAGATTATGGTTAAATATATTAAATGACACTCACTGGTATCCTGAAATCAAAGCTGAAAGGGAAAAACATGTTTATACCAATAAATATGTGTACAACTCCTCCCCCCCAAAAAAAAATTAGATCCAGAAAAGACTTCAGGAGTGATCTAGAATAATTCCTGCCTTTTTCAGCTGAGTAGCTAACAACAATAATTGGTTCCTACATATGATAAGCCAGGGCTCATGAAGTGTCTACTATGGGTGGGTTCTTAGGGACATTAAGACATTCTCATCTTGCTTTCACAGTCAACATTAGTCCTTAGTTTCAAGGTTCTCCATTCTATACCTTTGAAGTAGAACTTGGATTTAACTGTGGGTTCATTCCCTAGGTCCATGTTGGTGAACCTATGTCATGCATGCCAGTGTGGGCTGCACTCCTTTTCCCTCTCCACCACACCTGAGGACATTTCTCCCATCATCCACCCAGAAGCCCAATGGGAGTGCTTCTTCCCTTCCCTGTCTTGGGAGGTCACATGTGGTGTGAGGGTTGCAGTTTGGGCATTTAGTCTCTAAAAGGTTTGCCATCACTGCCCTAGGTGGTTTAGATAACCTTTAAAAATTTTTATTATTATTAAAAAAAAAAAACCTCTAGTCTAGAATTAATCCTGGGTTTCAAGTCCAAGGCAGAAGAACAGTAAGGGTTTGTCACTAGGGGTTAAATGACTTGCCCAGAGTCGCACAGCTAGGAAGAGTCTAATGCCAGATTTGTAGCAAGCTAACTACATTCTGTATAGATGTTTTTGCTTTTTGAAAAAGTATTTTTTGGAGACCAAGAGGTGAGAAGGATGAGAAGAGCGGGGAAAAGTCTTCTAGGCCAAAAGAAGTCAAACAGTCATGGTAGAATGAAAGGAGATGCTTATCCTTTAGAATAGGATATCTCTAGTTTTCCCCCCAAAAGTCTTCACCTTCAGCTTCCCTTGATTGTGAAGCTGGTCCTCACACTGGTGCATTAGTATCAGAATTCCCAAGCTATTCTTATAGTGATGCACAGTCCAACCTTGACCACCACAAGAGGTTCATTGAATGCCTTTTAAAATTCTAACCACAGCTCTCCTCCAGCAAGCAGTAGGCTTCTTGGTTCTATGTGTGTTTCTCCCCTATTAGAATGTGATCTCCTTGAGGAAAGGGACTGTGTCTTTGTCTTTCTCTGTATCCCAGGATCGGTGCTATCTGGGATAGTATCTGTTTGTTGACTGGCTGAATGTATAGCTCTCATGGTAGTGGAACAGGGGGAAAATTCAGGGGGTTCAGGTGCAGACTGAGAGGGAGAGGCTTGCCTGAAAGGTAAGAATCGGATCATTAGAGCACTCTAAGACTGACAGCACCCCAGCTCCCAGCAGAGCAATAGCCACCTTTGTTGGGAATTTGAAATAACTAAAAGCAGCAATTTATTGATGAGCGTCACGCCACTGTGGCTAACATATTGGTGTCACATTGAATTTCCCAGGATTTCAGTGCCTCTGATGGGAACTCTTGTTGTTGTTTTCACGGGGGCTGTAATTTCCCGTGTTTTGATACTGCAATCATCATCCTATTTTGGTTAACTCAATTGCTGGGTTGCTTCGGTAAAGACAGCTCACACATAAAGGCAATTTAAAAAAATCATACAATTTTAATAATTGAGTGACTAAGACCCAAAGTGTCTGGTTCAGGAAGCTCATAATATTTTATAATAGGATTTTAAAAGATAATATAAGGGAGAAAAATGAGTCTGACAGGAAAATGACAACACTTTCTTAAAGAGATGCTATTAAGCTGGCATGAGAAGCCTACTAGGTTATCTGCAATATCTTGCAAAAAATGCCATTCTTCAGAGGAAGCTGTAGCTTTCCTGAGCTAAGGAAGATGCAGGCACTAGTTATCTTCTGGCTTCTATCTTGCTTGGTCCATTCTTCAACCCTATCCTCACCTCTTAGACGTGGATAGATTTTTGATACACAAGGAACATGGTCCAGGGTAAATTAGCCTGTTGGTCTTGGAGCCAGTGTCTAGGTTCTAATCTCAGCCATTCTTATGGCTTATGAAACTATAAGCAAGCCATATCTCTTTGAGTCTCTATAAAATAAGAGGTTTCCCTTATTAGATCAGAAGTTCTCAGCCTAGACCTATGAATTTTTGTGTAATGTTTTGATAACAATATTTCAATAAAATTGGTTTCCTTAGAAACCTCTAACCCTTTCCATTTGTAACGAAGCCTAGAATTTACTTGAAAGATGGTATATATGAAGAGTTCTTAACCTGAGGCCTTTGAACTAATCTTTCAAAGATTTATATATATATATATATATATATATATATATATATATATTTCAATATAATTGATTTCCTTTGAGCCCTTATATAGTTTATGTTATATATTGGATAATATAATTCTGGGAAGGGATCCATAGGCTTCACCAGACAACTAAAGAGGAGTCAGTCTATGACATTAAAAATTAAGAGCCCCTTGACCAGCACCTGATTTCCCTTTCAACTCACAATTTCTGATTCTACAATCCTTTTCTGTCTAGGCAAAATTTTCCTCCTGGCCATGAGTTTTATTCAAAATTGAGTACCTGCCTTCCTTCCCAGTTTTTCTTATCACTTCCTGTACTCTTTTTTCAATTAAATAAGCCTGCCTGGTTTTCCCCATATGGGGAAAATTTCCCACCTCTGTACCCTTTGAACAAGTGGACTCTAGTGTCTAGGCTTTACATCTTTCAACATATAGCCCAGACAAAAATTTGAAAATGAGGGGATGCCTTCTGATTGGGGAATGGCTGAAAAAATTGTGGTATCTAGTGGTGATGGAATACTATTTTGCTGAAAGGAATAATAAAGTGGAGGAATTCCATGTGAACTGAAATGACTTCCAGAAATTGATGCAGAGTGAAAGGAACAGAACCAGGTGATCCAGAGACTGATATACTGTGGTACAATTGATTATAATGGACTTCTCCACTAGCAGCAATGCAATGATCCAGGACAATTCTGAGGGACTTGTGAGAAAGAACACTATCCACATCCAGAGAAAGAACTGTGGGAGCAGAAATCCAGAAGAAAAACAACTGCTTGTTCATATGGGTCAATGGGGACATGATTGGGGACGTAGACTCTAAACAATCACCATAGTACAAATATTAACAATATGGAAATAGGTCTTGATCAATGACACATGTAAATCCCAGAGGAATTGCTCATTGGCTATGGTGGGGGGGCATGAATCATGTAACCATGGAAAAATATTCTAAATTAATTATTTAATTAAAAATTTTCAATTCTGAAAAAAAAATAGCCCAGAGATGCCACCATCTAGAACATGGTCTTCTTCTTGAACTTCTCCATTATTATTAGTAATCTTTTCCTTTTGAAATTACTTTGTATATGTCTTGCATTTGTTTGTGTACATGTATCTTGTCATTAGACATATCCATATGCATGTACATGTATCCATCTCATTAAGAAATAAACTCTTTGAGGACACGGATTAGGCTGTTTTTGTCCTTTGTATCCTCAGTATCTAGTGCAGAACCTTGCATATAATATGTAGTTAATAAATGTTTGTTGAGTTTAAATACCCAGAAGCCCTGGTTCTATTTTCTGTTCCTTCCAACCTGGTCCTTTGTGTGTGGCCAGAACCTAATGAGCTGGAGAAGATCAAGATGTGGCATTTCCCAGATGATCTGAACTGTTCTGGAGGCACTTAAGCATTCTCCCTAACTGTGAAGACTCTCTAAGAGAAAAGAGCAGATGTTTTTTTTCAATGGTGGTCTGTATTACCTTGAGCTTCCAGGACAATATTTATCTGAATGTTGTTCTAATCTTCACACTTTGTAGACCAATTCTATTGGCCTCACACATGATACTCCATCTCCCATCATGGGTATCCTTGCCCTGCCTTAGTTAGTTAGACAGGTTAAGTTTAGGAAATTAACTATAGTGGGTTAAATATCTTGGGGCAAATAGTCAGATGCAAGTTTTTCCCCCTTTCCTTCCCCATCATCCATTTCTTTGTTAATAAAGTAATTTATTTTTTTTTAAAGAGCACATCTCTTCCTTTAAGACACAGATCCAGAGCCATTTTCTTCTTAAAGCCCTGTTCTGATCATCATGAGTGCTAGCTCCTTCACTTTCCAACTATCTTGGATGTCACTATTTCTTATATATTTGTATTCATTCTCTTTCTGTTTAGTCTGTCCAGACATAGGTATTTGTCTCCACCAGTAGAATATAGATACCCTGTAGTAGAGATTGTTTCATTCATTGCATCAACATCCCCTATAGCCTGATACAGAGTAGCTATCTAGTACATTCTGGTTGACTGATTTATGATTTCCACAAAGACATATAACTCAATATATAGATAGAATCCACTCCCTAGGCTTATCCTCCCCAAGCTCATCCTACCTGTCATCCCATTTTGCATGTGTTATGTGATGGAGGGGGGACAGTAAGAAAATAAGTGTGGTGTGGGACACAGAGTGCTTTTTCTCTGTTGGCACTTCGGTGGAACACTGTCAGGAGTGGGAGCTCTGTTGTCTACCGTGCACTCAAGGGTTTTTGTGGACTTTGGTGGCTTGGCAGGATTTGAATTTCAGCTTCCTGATTCAGATTAGGGTATTTTAGTTAGGTGATATTTTCTCTCTCCTTCCTATATTACCCTCTTTTTACTTTACTTTTGAGACACTGTAGTTCCATAGAAATAATAGCCAGTATAAGACTATGGGATTATAACCATGCAGGTCATCGGTCCTATCTCCCATGTTCCAAAAGAGAAAATGAATCCTAGCAAAGAAGAAGTGAATTGTAAATGGAAGATACAAAGCCTTCCTTTTCAGAGCAGTAATGCTCAAAGTACATTTTCTCTTCTTGAAATCAGGACCATTGGGGAAAATCCAGGACAAGACTCATCATATTTATAGCCTGCCTCCTTCCCCAAAGGATTGAAGGTAGTTCATGGGTCACAGCTTATTTTATTTCTTTTCTGTCCCATAAAGTTGGGTTTCTGCCATCATAGCCCTTTCCCCTCCCAAGTCTCTGTGAATTGGAAAGATTTTCTAATCTTGCTTGGGGAGTCACAGACCATGGAGCACTGAGCTGGCAGTCACTCAGTGGGGTCACTTTGGCTACTCCCCCACTTCTCCGTTGGCTTATGTTTTGGCAAACTCAGTGTTCTGCCTGAATTCAAATAGGGGAAGAGGAGGACACTTTCTAGGATGTAGAGATCTGTAGCTCCACCTGTAAACACACATTTCTTCCTCCCCTGTTGTAGAATTAAAATTAGATCAAGCTGACCAGGTATACCTGATAGCACATCTCTTGAGGCAGCTCTAATTTTGCTAATAACATTAACATCATACTAAGCTGGATGGATTTCTCTCTCTGGTCCCTGAATCAGTCTAGTTTGTCTGTAATGCTGGTTCTCAGTAGTTGTGTCTGTAGGCATCAAAACCAAACCTGGTAATGGGTGAATAATACAGTTAAACTGTCTTTTTTGTTATTCCAAGCAGCCAATTTGACTGAATTGGTTTCTGTGCTTGGATTCTCTAGCATAGGGTCCAGCAGAGGAATATGGGAAGACAATAAGGAAAGGGAAGGGAATAAACAATATTAAGGGTCTACTATGTGATGAGTACTTCACCGTATCTTATTTTATCCTTATGGTATTACTAGAAGGTAGATATTATTATTTCCATCTTACAGTTGAGGGAAACTGAGGCAGACAGAGGTTAAGTGACCTGCCCAAAGTCACATAAGCTAGTAAGGCCAAATTTGAACTCAGGTCTTCCTGCCCCTGGGCTCTGTGTAGTGTCCATTAGGCCATCTAGCTGCTTCAGTAGGGCTTCCATTCTTGACTCAATGACAGTTATGAAGGGAAGAGTCTATCTAATGATGTCCTTGACTTTACTTCTTACCAATACACTCCTTGGAGACACATGAGAACACTGAGGTCAAAGGACTGAGGAGTTGCTTCAGCGAAAACTGCTATTGAAATTAAAATAAAATCTTTTAATTTTAATTTTTTTATATTTATTATATATTATTATATCATATATATAAAACATTATATAAATAGTTTTTTTTTAAATGTGCTTCCTTCCCTTTCTTGCAGAGGTTGGGGATTGGTGTGGCACACTGACTATACTGGAGGACTTCTGTGATGTGATAGTTCATTTTGCTTAATTGGACTTTTCTCCTTTTTTAAAAAAAATTATTTTTGTTGTTAAGAGATAGCTGTCTGGGCAAAGGAATAGGGAAGGAAAAATGTATTTGGAAACAAAGGTGATGTAAAAATAAAATATACCAATAAAATATTGTTTAAAAGAGACTTGGTTCAGTCCTGAAACTCAGTTTCTACTCTACACAAATCCGAGGAGCATCCCATTATCTAGGGAATTTTGTTCATTCCCATCTGGCTTTGGAATTGAAGCCAGAAGACCTGGGTTCAGGTTTAGGCTTTATCATGGGCTCTTGAGCAACTAATTCAACTATTTACAACCTCAGTTTCCCCCTCTGTAAAATAGGAATAGTAATATTTTCATTGCTTTCTTCACAGAATTATTGTGAGGATTGGTGGAGTATAATTTATAAAGGATTTTGTAACCATAAAATATGAGGTGAACCTATGCTATTTTTATTCTCTGGAAAGCAAGACACTTGTGTGGTATTGTTTTCATATGCAAGCACTCTGTCTGCATGTCTTCTCTTTTTCTCACACACATATGTAAACAAAAAACACACTCTTTAAATCAAGCTACAATACTCTCATATTAGACTAGTTTTCTGAATCTTTTCTAAAATAAAGTTGCTTGTGGGCTATCTCTTCACAGGACTGGCCTGAATTGGAGATGAAGCAACATTCCACTCTGCTAATGGTTATGTAAAACAATCTGTTGGAAGAGGCTCCCATCACTTCTTTGGAGTTTGAAGCCCCCAATTTTTTGAGGGACTAGTTGGATTTTGAAGCCTTCATTGGAGAGGGTCTATGAAACAGGATCCTACATTTTATACAATTTTGAGAAATTGAGGAAGGTTTATAGGGAATTCTTAACCCAATAATCCATCAGCAGTGAAAGAGAAAGAAATAGAAAGGATGAAGGTCACTCTCTCAATCCTATAATGCATTTTGGGGGAACAGAGCTACAATGAATGAAGTTGCATGAGGAAAAGATGGGTTCTTCCATACTCTCATTTACAGATAGATTCAGATGTTAACTATGACATTACCAAGAAGGAGCCAGGAATATCTCATATTCCTTTGGTGGCAGGTATTGTCTTGTCTGTTGGTATGTCCATGCTAATACATTTTCTTAGAACAATGAGTAAAGGGAGTTCATTTAAAAGAATGATAGGGAATCTTTTCAATGACAGTTCAACCATTTTTAGAAATCTCATGATTACGCTGAGCCTGGTGGGCAAGACAGGTGAGCAGAGAACATAGTTTTCACTCCCACATTACTGGGAGTTTCTTCATTGAAATTCCTTACCATTTTCTTTCCAGTTCAAAGACCCAACCATGGCAGGAAATTCACTATTTCAGGATGAGTTATGAGTCCTTGTCATTTTGCTCAGACATCTGTCTTGCCCAATTTGCCAGAAAACTCAAACTCTGAGCTCTAGTGATGTGACTGATGTGATCCTAGTGACTGAAAAGGATCAATGGAAAGCAAAGAAAACCAAAAATACTCACCTTAGAGACATCTAATGTTTCTGGACAGCAAACCCTGGGGTTAGAAATCTACGTATTTTCAGGGGAGTATGGGGCCAATGAATTAATTTAATAATATGATTAATTTCATTGAGTGTGGAGTGATGAACATTTTATACACAAGAAATTATAAAGAGAAGTACAGCTAATGATGCCTTCAAGAATAGGCATGATTGAAAAAGAAGATGAACTTGTCATATTGATTGAATGTTTGATTATTAGATAGCCTGTGTGCCTTGTTAATATCCTCAGAAAGTTAGGAGAACTTCAAGAGAACTCCCAATATATTGAGTGAATTCCCTATTGAGAATTTAGGGAAGAACATGATTAAAAATTACACAGTTAGAAAGTTGTGAAGAGGTGATGGCCTGCATCATTGAAGAGGGCAGCTGCATTGATAATAAATGTTTATTGACTATTTGTAAGATCACCAGTTCACCACCAGAGAGATTGCAGAGTATGGGATTATTTGAAAAATTCAAGTAGAACTAATTTAGTGTCACAATGACTAAGCATGAGGGGCAAAGATTGCAGAAAGACAAATTTATGCTTGAGGAAATTAAATACTTCCTGAGGAAAGAAAGGTTAATGGGAAGACAGGAGAGACAAAAAGTGAAAGGGAATGGCAAGAAGAGAAAAGAAAAAGGAGGGGGGACATTTAGAGTTCTCCAAAAGTGGAAAGGATGATCTTAGGATATGGTGGATTCTTGCTTGTGGCTTGGAGATCTTTTATCAAAGACTGCATGCCAAGATGTTGAGTGTTCCCCACCCCATGTTTTATTTTTATATATTTTTCCAGATTGCATGTATATACAATTAAAATAATTATTTTCTGACATTTTGCAATCCATGTTCTCTCATTCCCTCCTCCCTCACATGATAGGTAAAATCATGCAAGTTATAGATTTGCTATCATAAATACATAATTACATGTTCATCATGTTTTAAAAGAAGATACATATTACTTACACTAGAGAAAAATTAATGGAGGAAATAAAGAATGATATGCTTCAATCTAAATTTACTCCATCAAGTCCTATAATGGTGATAGCTTCTTTTGTCATGAGTCCATTGGAGTTGCCCTGGATCCTTGCATTCCTGATAATAATTAAGTCATTCACAATTGATCACCACACTTATTTCTGTTATTGTGAACAATGCTCTCCTCATTATGCTCATTTGTATCACTTTATATGTCTTTCCAAGGTATTTCATGATAATCTTGCTCATCATTTCTCATGATACAACAGTATTCTATTACAATCATAGACCACAACTTGTTTATCAATGCTCCAATTGACATACATCCTTGCAGTTTCCAGTTCTTTGTTTCCACAAAAAGAGCTGATAGAAATATTTTTGAGCAAATGGGTATTTTTTCTCTGTCTTTTATCCCTTTGGGATACAGAATTAGTAGCAGTATTTCTGGATCAAAAGGTATACATAGTTTTATGGGTTTTTGGAAATGGTTCCAAATTGCTCTCCAGAATGACATGTTGACTGTTGTGGAAGGGATTCTTGATCAGTTACAGATTAGATTAGAATTCTACTAAGGTTCTTTCCAACTTTGAGGTTCTTCACTTTTGTGAGTGCTGGCTAGCTTGAGGAGAGGGTCAGTAGTAAAGAATAATGGGAGATGAGGTTAGTTAGGTAGCAAGACACCAATTAATGGAAGAGTTTCGATACCATGTAAAAGAATCTGGATTTAAGTTGACAAGAGAGAAAGATTTATAGAGGAAGAACTAACTCATAGATTTAATGTGACAGAACCTGGGTTCAAATCTGAGCTCTACTATCATGGTAGCTTTGGATGAGTCACTTAACCTATGTTGGCTTTTTTTCCCTCATCTCTTAAATATTTAAAGCACATTGGACGAAATTATTTTTGAACATCCTTGTATATTGAATCCCATGGTTCTATGAATTTAATGATTCTAAGAAGAGAGATTTTCCAATTTCCAATTTAGTAAAATTAATTCAGCCAAAACTTATTGAGACTTCAGAAAACAGAGTGATGTCTTTGGATCTTGGAAGACCTAAGAGCCATAGCTCTGGAGTTAGGAGGGGACCACAGAGGATATCAAAATCAAACCTTCTATTTTACAATTGAGGAAAATGAGGACAAAGGAAGTTGGCTTGCTCAAGAACACACAGGTGACAAGTATCAAAAGCCCCAATTCTATAAATCCCAATTCTAACTTCAGAATCCATGCTCTTTCTATTTTACCAGGCTACCTCTTTATGGTAAGATACAGTCCCCTTCCTGGGGCCATTAGTTTATTAGGGAATGCAGACATGAATATAATCATACGAATCAGCATTGAAAGGGTGATAGAGAGGGGTATAAAGCACTATTGTAAGTCACATGAAGGAGAGATCACTTTGGGGTTGGGGGGGTCAGGTAGGCATTAGGAGGTTGTGACATTTTAACCAGTTCATCAAGAGAGTGGGAGATATAGGGAAGGTGAGAACAATAAATATTACAGTTTGACTAGTGAGTAGAATATATAAAGGAGATTAATTAGGGATATAGCAGAAAGGATAACCTGACTTCTAACAAAATCAGGAAGGGCTTGAATATCACATGAGGCTGGATTTTATAAAGGGAGTTGTGGGGAACTATTGAAGATTTTTGACTAAGGGGATGACATAACCAAAGCTAAACTATCTAAAGTTTAATCTGGAAGTAGAATCACACAGCAAGGATTAGAGGGAGTGTAAACCTTAAAATTTCACAGACTTGTGAATGTTAAAAATTTTATTCCACATTAAGGAATCCTCCAATTCCCTACTTGAAATAATTCCCTACCAGATAGTGAGAACTCTACTTGAATGTGAAAACTCCTTGCTATGGGAGTATCCCTACTCCACCCCTACTTAAGACTGCTTTAGGGCAGAGAACTCCTTGCTAAACAATGAAAGTACTTGAAAACCATACTTATAAAGGAAAGGAGTTCTTTGAGCCATGCCTGTTTTGGAATTGATACAATGGGATGCTAAGTGCCTATAAAGGTGGGGCAACTTGTAAACTACTTAGACCTAAAAGGTGAAAACTTACTCAGAGGTTTTCTCTTAATGAAATTAGTCGACACAGCAGCATTTTTTTTTCTGATTTACTAAAGAGATTAATCTACTCAGCTGTGAATTCAAAATGGGCTGTCTTTTGGAAAACATCTACAGTGATTGGTAGATGGAAGAACTTAGGGGAGGTGACATAGGAGATTTTGCCCTTAAAAATAAGGGCTCAGAGAAGAGCTAGAGAGCATTCTGAAACATTCAGATTGAGGAGGACTCATTCTGAAACATTCAGATTGAGGAAGGACTGATTCTGAAACATTCAGATGGAGGAGGGAGCTGGTGAAAGCAGCTGAGATGATGCTGGCCTGGTGTCACTAGAATCCTTGCTTAGGCAGACCTTGTGGTGAGTGTTAAAAGACTGACTGACTGACTGATCTCTCTCTCTTAAGACTCAGGTCTAGGCCATGTTGGCTTAAGTCCCTTCATACTTATTTCCTTTTTCTCTCTTTCTCTCTTTTCTTTAATTCCACATTTGTATTAATTAAAATCTCTATAATACCCAGTTGACTTGGGTATTTGAATAATTGGGAATATTTCCCTGGCAACCACCTTATATTTGATTTAAAAACCAAGACACTGTAGTGAAACATATTTTCTGTGGTCAAATTTACTCACCCTCTCTTATATCTATCACAATTTATATCTTCCACTATTTTAATCACTACAGTTTAAGACCTCAACCATTTTAAATCTAACAGGAGACTGGAGGATGGGAAACCAGTTAGGATTCTAATAGTCCTTGGCTTCAACCCAAATTTCATGCCTTCTTTGAGTTCCTAGCACTTATTTATTTGTACTTCTACTATACATCTGTGCTTCTCTTCACAAAGACTTGCTAATTTAATTACACATTGCTCTCTATAGAGTGGCAAAGAGTTACTTGAATTCTCTTAGGTTCCTTTCCTAGGTAAGGATTATAAAGATGCAAGTATTCATCAAACATGGGGTGTTACTCTGGGCTGCCACAACACTGTATTCTGGAGGAAATCAATAGGCCTACAATGGCATGCATGATCTCATTGTTTTATGGTCTGTTTCTAAAGCTTGAGCTAATTAGTGCTAGAAGGCACATTCAGAGACACTCATGCAAAGTTCTGTACCAGAGGTCTTGTTGTGTCTCAGATTAGCTTTTTCAAAATCTGGGTTGCCCTCTGGCCAGTAATGAATCAGTCACTTAACATGGCACAAATGTCCCATTAGTTGAAACTTTTTCCTTTTTCCTTGATTTCTCACAACTTATTCCTAGCAGTTCCCATCTTCATTATCTATTACAAGTTTATTTTGTTTTTTATTCTATCTTTATTGTATTATTGTATCTTTATTACAGAGTCTCTGATATGATCTCCTGAAAGACCATCTGACCACATGGCCTCTTCCTGTCTCAGGAACCTTTTGCAACTTTCTACTGTTTCTAGGATGAAAGATATAGACATCTTACCTTGGCACTTAAACCTGTTTACAATCTTGTTCCAACCTACCTTACCAGTCTTATTACACATAACTCTCCTTTCCATATAGTAAACTCTGACCAAATAGACCTACTTGCTTTTTCCTCAACTCATCATTTCATCTTTGATGTCAGTATCTTTGATCAGTATATCTCCTATTCCCAGAATGCTTTTCTGCCTCACCAATTTCTAAGAATCCGTAACTTCAGGTCATGAATCACCTCTTATGGAAAGCCTTTCTCCCTCCCAAATAATCATGCATGTGTTCATCTGTTTCTATGTTGTATATTGGAATAACCAGCTACTTGAAGGCATGGGCTGGTTTATTGTTTGCTTGTTTTATCTTCATATATCCAGAATCTTGCACAATGTCTTATATATAATGAAAGGACACTTAAGAAATGCTTATTTGGATAGGTGGGATTGGATTTCAACCTTGGAAGACATGGTTAATGAGTGTTCTTATGTTAATCTCATCTATTCCTGGTTGAGTTGGGAGACTTCGTTCCATCTAAGTTTTATATAAGTAGATTCTGAATTTCCTCTCCTTAGTTTGCTACTCTGTCCACTTGAGGTTGCAAACATCTATAACAACCTTTTGTTCCCTTTATCTGTTCATTTGACAATTTATCCAATAAATCAATGTCACAAGAAAAAGATAAGGGAGTCATGACTAGGAGGTGTGCTGTTCAGAGATATTGCTGTTTAGCAGTGAAATGGGCGATATAACATTTTCTCAAGAATTAAAAGTAATATTGTCTAGAGGGCAATGGATAAGTCCATGGTTGATAGAAACAGGCTGAAATATATAACCAAAAAAACTTTTTGAAAAAAAAGACTAAAAGGTATCATCAAGGAAAAGAACTATAGAAAGAAAAAAATGAGATAATTACCTGATAGGAGATGACAAGTATAACAGTTTCCTGATAACATAATGGAGCATGACTCCTTTATGTTGGATTATCCCCTTGTGATATATATATAAGTTGTGATATATATATATATATATATATATATATATATATATCTGAAGACATGGACAAGAATCAGAAAGGATGGGCCAGCATGAATGAAGGTGATTTGTGTCTTTGAAGATAACTTTCAAATTGATGAGATCCCAGATTGATTTGGGTATTTGAGAGTCTTCCAAACTCTGTCTCAGGAAGATTGCATATGGATTAGGTATAATTTGGGACATCACATTTTAGGATATTGATAGGTTGAAGTATGTCCAAAGTAGGATAACAAAGATAGTGAAGGGTTTGATTTCCTGCCCATGTCAAGATCACTTGAAGAGACTGAGAATGTTTATCCTAGAAAAGAGAAGATAGTGGAGGCAGGGATTATAGCTTTCTTCAATTATTCAAAGGAATTTCAAGGTATTAGAAGATAAACCGCTCTTTGCATCATAGAATGTAGAACTTAGAACAATGGGTAGAATTTATAAAAAGACTGATTAGGCTTTATGAGAGGAAAAAATCCTAATTAGAGCTGTTCAAAAATTCATTAGGGATTGGCTTCTTTCTCTCCATCTTCTAAACTAGTTAGATGGCTAGTGCTATTGTAAGGGGAATTTTTGTTCAGGTAGGGGATAGAATAGGTGGCCTCATCTTCTTTCCAACTCTGAGATTCTCTGATTCTCTGAGATGCTCTACCTTAGAAAAGGGTTTCCAGGAAAGCAATGAGTCATAAACAGAATGACCTCCTGAATTTATCCTTTTAGGGTCTTGTACACAGCTCGATACATAGCACTGATTGTATTAAATACTGTTGAGTGATGGACCATTCACTCTATCCCACCTCTCACCCCTTTTGGGAGGGAGAATAAAAAATGCATTAATCCTTCTGCTTTGGGACAGGAATGAATCCTGTTGTGGACTGGTCTAGCTTTCCAATTCGAGAATGAAGAAAGAGTGAAGGAAAAGTTTTCCACTTAGAGAGATGTTAGGGGCATCTAACTGATAATGTAGAGCTTGAATTAGTTGCTAGGGATATGGGATATTGAGGTGTGAGAGCAGAGGCAGAAGGCAATATCTGAAACATTCAAGGATAAAGTGAAGAGACGGACATCAGGCAGAGTGTCAAATTCCAGGATAATAGCAGGTGGGTGGGTGGGAAGGTGTTGTCTGAGTTCCAGAGTTCACATATTTGAAGCATTTAGTTTCTGACGGATAAATTTGTATTCTTCCTGGTCAAAGCTACATATCTAGTTTCCTCGGAAACAGTGGCAGCTGGACAGCTCCTACTACCACTAGCAACATTTTTAAGGAAAAAGTCTTTAAGTGATGGACCAAAGAACAGTTTGGTTCTGTTAATCTTTCTCTCCCTGCCTGCCACATGTAGTTTTATTTCTGAACTTAGTAGCATCCCTTTAATAATACTTAGAGTCCAGAAGTAAATTTTACTAAAGTGAAATACAAGTGAATTCTACCCAACACTTAAGAAACAGTATCTTCCAATACTATATAAACTTATTAAAAATGGGTAAAGCATTCCTACTAAAATTTTAATGCATATTTTTTATTCAGTAATATTTATTTTCCCAATTAAGTATAGGATCAAATTTTAACATTCATTTTCTAACATTTTGAGTTGCAAATTCTCTTCTTCCCACCCTATTCCCTCCCCTCACTGAGAAGGTAAGTAATTTGATATAGGCTATGTATGTGCTATTATGTAAAACATTTCTATATTTGTCATGTTTTTGAAGAAGACATGTTAAAAATAACAGAAAGAGGGGGTATCTGGGTAGCTCAGTGGATTGAGAGCCAGGCCTAGAGACGGGAGGTCCTAGGTTCAAATCTGGTCTCAGCCACTTCCTAGCTGTGTGACCCTGGGCAAGTCACTTGACCCCCATTGCCTAGCCCTTACCATTCTGCCTTGGAGCCAATACACAGTATTGACTCCAAGAAGGAAGGTAAGGGTTTTAAAAAAAATAACACAAAGAAAATGAAGAGAGAAGTAGTATGCTTTAATACAGATTCAGACTCTTCTTTCCCTGCTAGACAGCCTTTTTCATCATAAGATCTTTGGAGATTTTTTTGGATCATTGTATTTCTGATAGTTGCTATGTCATTTACATTTGATCATCATACAATATTGTTGTTATTGTGTACAATGTTTTTCTGGTTCTGTTCACTTCACATTGCATCAGTTTGTATAAATCCTGGTTTTATGAAACGATCCTGATCATCATTTCTTATTCCATAATAGTATTTCATTACAATGATATGCTGCAACTTGTCCAGCCATTCAACAACTGATGGATATCCCCTCAAATAAATATAGTTTTATATTTAAATATAGTTTTATATTTATATTTATATATTTATATTTAAAATTTTATATTTTATATATAAAAATTTAAAATTTTATATTTAAATTTAAATATATATATATATGTATATAAAATAAAGGACAAAAGCAGATAAAGAAAAACTATAGAACAATTTCCTTAATGAAATATTGATGAAAAATTTTAAAGAAAATACTAGCAAGGAGATTACAACAGATTTCATACCAGGAATGCAGGACTAGTTCAGTATTCTGAAAACTATTACCATAATTGGCTATTTCAATAGCAAAAACAAAACAATCATATGATTATATCAATAGAAAACATAGGAATAAATGGAGCTTTTCTTAACATGATAAATTGCATCAATTTAAAATTATAATTAATCAAGTATTATCTGTAATAGGAATAAGCTTGAAGCCTTCCCAGTAAGATCACAGGTGAAGCGAAGGTGTCCATTATCACTATTTAATATTGTACTAAAAATGTTAGCTGTAGAAATAACATAAGAAAAAGAAGTTGAAAGTATTAGAATAGGCAATGAGGAAATAAAGTGATCATGACTTTGCAGAGTACTTAGGGAATCCTAGAGAATAAACTAAAAAACTAACAATTTTTGCAAAGTTACATGTAGGGTGTAAACTTATATAAATCAAGAATATTTCTATACACGAACAAAACCTAGCAGGAGGAGATAGAAAGAGAAAATCCTTTTAAAACAATTGCAGAAATTTGTAATTATGCCTAAAGGGCTTTAAAAGAATATTTGTTCTTTGTCCCAACAATACCACTACTAGGTTTGTAACCCAAAGAGATAAAAAAAATGGAAAGGATCTGTTTGTACAAAAATATTTATAGTTGCATTTTTTGTGGTGACAAAAATGCAACATGAGGGGATGCCCTTCAATTGGGGAATGGCTGAACAAATTGTGGTATATGATGGTGATGGAATACTATTGTGCTATAAGGGATAAAGAATTGATGGATTTCTATAAGAAGTGGAAGGACCTACATGAATTGATGAGGAATGAAATGAGCAGGACCAGGAGAATATTATACACAATAACTGAAACATTGTGGAATAATCAAATGTAATCAGTTTTTCTACTAATGCAATGATCCAGAACAATACCAAGGAATTTATGAGAAAGAACACTATCCACATCTAGAGAAAGAATTGTGGGAGTAGAAACGCAGGAGAAAAAGCATGATTTATCACCTGTTTATTTGGGTATATGATTTGGGGTTTTGGTTTTAAAAAATTACTCTATTACAAAAATAAACAATATGGAAATAGATGCTGAGTGAAAATATATGTATAACCAAGTGGAATTGTTTGTCAGCTCTGGGAGGGGGGAGGGAAAAAAGGAGGGAGAGAACATGAATCATGTAACCATGGAAATATTTTAAAGATAAAATTATATTAAAAATAAAATGACTTCAGAAATATAAAATGCTTGGGAGTCTACTTACCAAGACAAACCTGAGGATTATTATGAACAAAATAACAAAATGCTTTTCACACAAATAAAGATAAATCTAAATACATGGATAAATATTATCTGCTTAAGGAAAGATGAAACCAGTATAACAAAACAAACAAACAAACATTAATTTACTTATTCAATGCTTTTCCAGTGAAACTACCAAAGAATGATTTAATAAGGCTAGAAGAAATAACAAAATTTATCTGGAAGAATTAAAAATAAAGCATATCAAGGGAATAAATGAAAAAAAATGTTAAAAAAGGTGACCTAAAAATTCCAGATGTCAAACGATAATACAAAAGCAGTAATAGACAAAACAATCAGATACTTGCTGAGAAATAGAATGGTGGATCAGTGGAATAGATTAAGTATGCAATATGCAGTAATCTAGGGTTAGATAAACCCAAAGACCCAAGTGTTGGGTATCAATATTTGATAAAAATTGCTGGGAAAGTTAGAATTTGATTTGGCAAAAACTAGAAGTAGACTGACATCTCATGCAATACACTAAGATAAACTCAAAATGGATAAATGACTTAGACATAAAGGATGTGATATATAAAATGTGAAAGAACATGGGAAAATGTACTTGTCAGATCTATGGATAAGGGAGAGCTTATGTGAGACAGCATCATGGGAAATAAAATTCAAAATTTTGAATATATGAAATTAAGCTTCTGAAAAAAAACAAACCTATTGTAATCAAAAATTGGGAGAAAAACAGGAAACGGCAAAAATAGAGCAAGTTTTCCTAAAAAGCTCTCTTTTTTAAAAAATGAAGGAAATTGTGTAAAATTTATAAAAATGAACCCTTCCCCCTTTGATAAATGGGCAAAGGCTATGAACAGGTAGTTTTAAGAAGACAAAATCAATGCTATCCATCAATATATTAAAAAATTTGCAAATTAAAACATACTACTATATCTATCTTATGCATTTTAGATTGACTAATATGAGAGAAAAGAAAACTTACAAATGCTGGAGGGGACATGGAAAAATTGGAACACTAATGCACTGTTGGTCGAGTTGTGAACTACTTTAACCATCCTGGAGAACAATTTAGAACTATGCCCAAAGTGCTATAAAACTGCATACACTTTGATCCAGCAATACCACTAGTAGGTCTATATCTCAGGGAGACCAAAGGAAAGAGAAAAAGGACCTGTTTGTTTAAAAGTATTTATAGCAGCTCTTTTTGTGGTAGCAAAGAATTGGAGATCAAGATGATGTCCATCAATTGGGGAATGACTGAACCAGTTGTGGTATATGGTTGCGGTGGAATATTATTGTGTTATTAGAAATGATAAACGGGATAAAAACCTGAAAAGACATAAACTGATGCAAAGTGAAATGAACAGAACTAGAACATTGTGTTCAGTAACAGCAATATTGCAAGGATGATCAACTGTGGAAGACTTAGATACTATGTTTAAGACAAGATGCAAGACAAATCCAAAGGACCCATGATGAAAAAGTCTATCTACCTCTAGAGAAAGAACTGATGAACTCTGGATGCAGATTGAAGGATACTTAAAAACAATCACTCAAACAAACAAACAACAACAAAAAAAAACAACCTCCTGGCTTAGAATCAATACTAAGTATTGGTTCCAAGGCAGAAGATTTCCAAGGCTAGACAATTGGGGTTAAGTGATTTTACAAGGGTTACACAGGTAGGAAGTGTCTGAGGCCAAATTTGATCCTGTTTATAATTGATATTGAATTGCCTTCTCAAGGAGGAGAAGAGGTTAGAGAGAGAGGAAAATTAAGAATTTAAAATGTAAGAAAATGATTTTTAAAAATTTTTACATGAAATTAGGAAATTTTAAATAAAATAATATTGGACCCCCCCAAAAATACTTAAAGCCCATTTAGCACATTCTTCTAAACCACTGACTTGTTAATAGCAATTAAGCCTGCAAGCAACATTGTACAATCAGTCCCTGCTATAATTCCCATTAGTTTATGTTAGGTTAAAAGAGGACTTTTTTGAACCAGAGGCAAAGCCAATAATAGTGTCTGATCTCTGAACCCCAACCTCTTTTTTTGCACCCAACATGGTGACAGGTTGTGTCCCAGTCCCATTTCTGATTCTCAGATGGTTCTATTTCTTGTACTTTTCAAACTCCTTTCTAACAAAAACTTATTGACAAAGTGAGTTATATCTGTAGGGGATACAAGACCTTCTCTTGTGTTCTTTGAGTTGCTGCTTTCCACTCAGTTTATTTTTGATTTGCTCTTTAAAGGCCTCTAGTCCTAGAAAGGAAACAAGTTTTTACTCAGACTGGAAGATGACTCTTGTTCTTATGACCATTGCTCATGAAAAACTAAAGGTGGGCTATGGCTAAGAGCTAAGCATCCCTCCTGACCTGAAGATAACTCAGAAGACCGAATTTATCAGTCACAGGAAAATTGTTCCGTTTATCATGGATCACTTTGGCTAAAGATATCCCTACTATATTGCTATGGTGACTGGTTAACCCTGTAAAAATGAGATCTTGTTGAAGGAAAACTTTTTTTAGCAATATACTTAAAGATAATTATACCATTACCTTTTTTTAACCTTTATTTTCCATCTTAGTCAATACTATGTATTGGTTCCAAGGTAGAAGAGTGGTAAGACTGAGACAGTGGGGTTTAAGTGACTTGCTCAGGGTCACACATCTGGGAAGTGTCTGAGGCTTTACACACAAAACAGTGACTTTTGATTCAGTAGATCTGAGTTCAGACTCTGACCTCTACTCTATCAGTTTGACCTTAAAGTGGTTTTAACTTAATTCTTTATTTCAATTTTCTCTTTCTGTAAAATGAAAGGATTGGACCAGAAAATCTCCAAGGTCTCTCTCAGCTATAAAATTTAATAACTTTATTTTAATTAGAAGAAATATTATTTTAATTTTCTCATGACATTTTTGAGTGTTAAGATGATGATGATTAAAAGGTGGGATTACTAGGTGACTCAGTGGATTGAAATCCAGGTCTAGAGATGGAACATCCTGAATTCAAATTTAGCCTACTTGTTTTGCATTATATTGATTTATTTTATTGTTGTTCAGTCATTTCTGTAGTGTCTAACTCTTCTTGATTTTGTTTTGGGTTTTCTTTGCAAAGATATTGAAGTGGTTTGCCATTTCCTCCTTTAGTTCATTTGAAGAATGAAGAAACGGAGGCAAATAGATTTAAGTAACCTACTCAGGGTTACACAGCTACTAAGTGTCTGAGGTTGGATTTGAACTCAGGCCTTTCTGACTCTGGTTCCAGCACTCCATCCATTGTGCCCACTATTTTCTTTAACTTTAGTTAAATTCAGTGAACATTTATTAAGCAACTGTATAAGGCAGGTACTGGGAATACAAAAAGAAAAGTGAAATTACATCAGATTTCCAGAACTTCTACTCCACTAGAGGAACATTCTCATTACTTTTACTGCTGTTCTCTTCCAAGTACAGGTTAGCCCACATTTACATTTTGTACATCCCCAATGTGGGGAGAAAGTATAAATTAGAAAAACCAGTAGAGTAGCTTTGCTCTAAAATATAAATACGTCTATTTTTATGTAACTATTAAATAGGAAAAATATAATAAGGCAGCCTCAAGGCTTCTCCTCTCTCATTAAACTGATCTGTTATTGGTTACCATATTAATAATTTATTTTGTCATTATCATCATTATTGCCTTTATTATTATAATTGATGTTGACCTTTCCTCTGCTCATATTTCATTTTTGCTTTCAAGAACTTGTCTACAGATCGAATAAGAGTTTAAATTGTACACTATCTCTTTTTTTAAATTTCACTTTTTTTTTTACTTTGTATTACTTTTGATCTTTGCTCAACAAGTCAATGTTCTGATGATGTGAAGACAACTAAATCAGGAATGACTCCCACATCAGTAACAAGTCATTTCCTGTCTGCTCAGATAGAATCAATTTCTTTGGAGTGGAGGAGAGTGATGCTCTTTGGCGCTTCCCACATCCAGTGTTCACTGATTCTTTTTCTGTGTGGTTTTTTTGTTTATTGTGAAGAAAATATTTGAGATGTCGCAGCATGAAGTTTCTGTGTCATCTACAAGTCTTTAGAGAAGTATATAGTGAGTGTTAGCAGGCTACAACTCACTACAAATAAGAAATTATGAAGGAGAACTGGAGTAAAGGATGCCATCAAAGAAATGCATAATTGAAAAAGAAGATGGACTGGTTCTTGCTGGGGAGTGGAAAAAGAGTCAGAGATAGAGACAGAGGAAAAGAGAGACAGAGACAGAGAAAAAGGGAGACAGAGACAGAGAGTCAGAGATAGAGACAGAGAAAAAGAGAGAAACAGAGAAAAAGAGACAGAGGAGGAGAGTGAAGGAGAGAGGAAGAGAGACAGAGACAGAGACAGAGAGACAGAGACAGAGACACAGAGACACAGACAGACAGAGAGATAAAGACAGACAGAGAGACACAGAGACAGACGACTAGAGACAGAGAGAGAAGGAGGGAGAGAGAGGAGAAAGAGAAAGAGACAGGGGAAGAGGGAGAGGGAAGTAGAGAGAGACACACACACAGAGAGAGAGAGAGAGAGAGAGAGAGAGGGGGGGAGGGGGAGGGGGGGGAGACAGAGACAGAGACAAAGAGGGAGAAGAGAAAAGACTGATCCACCAATAGCCCCTATCATGAAAATTTAGAGACAAACCATAGACTTTGGGCAGAGCTGGAGAGGTTGCAATCTGCCTTGGAGAGAACATGGATGTTGAGGAATTCATGTATTTAAATATTACTTTATTCTATTGAGAGACCTCTTAAAAGTAGTCTGGATGGAAGAGAACATGCTGCTAGTGCAGCTTTACTAGGATGGCACATACAACTCATGAAAAGCCTCTTCCATCCTTCGTTTTTGGATATGTGTCACATTCTTCCACAGCTTCCATGATTAGATCCGAGGGCTTTTGTTCTCATAGGGTTATTAATTACCCTTGAAAGAAATTTTCTTGGACATATATATGAGTGTCAGCATGGCTAATAGGGCTAAACAGCCAAACGGGAGATTTCTTCTTCCTGCTGATGTGGTGGACTAGAACTAGATTTGTGATTTCATTAGCCTATGGAGCTACCAACTGAGGAAATTTCCTTCCCCCAGTGTGGGTTTATATCTTCTTGGAAACTGGTAGTCTCAGGGAACATTCTGAAGGATGAAGAGTTTGAGTGCTTTGCCCAGGGTGAAGCAGTCAGTGTATATCAGAAGTAGAACCTCGATTCCAGGTATTCCTCCTGGCTTCTCTCTATCCAAGATACCATGTTGCCTTTTTTTGGTAAATGGGATGTGTTTTTGTTTTGGGGTGGACTGAGTTCAAATTTCACTTTACACACCATGACATACTAGGCAATGTGATGGAGTAAAAATAGTCTTGACCTTGGGGGTTCAGTTCCTGCTCTGACCATTACTAGTCATTTGATTTGAATTTAACCTCTTTGAGTCTCAGTTTCTTCAACTATGAAATGGGTCTGATGGGACATGTGCTCCTTACCTAATAAGGGTTGTTTTCAGGTGAGTGCTTTGAGAAGCAGTGTAAAAAAGGTATAAAGAACATTATATTCTCTGTCAGAAGACTTGGGTTTGAACCTTACCTTGTTTGGTATCTAAATGCCTCTTTTGGACTCAGTTTCTTTATCTGTAAAATGAGGTTGGACCAGATGACCCATAAGATCTCTTTCAGGTCGATATTCTATGACCCCATGATCCTGAGCTTTGAAAGACATGATGGTTGAGGATAGAGTCAATGAAAGGAGAACTTTGGAGGAAGGATGAACAACATAAATGAAACTATTGATCTGGGGATAAGCAATACCTATTCAGGATTTATACAGGAACCTGAAGACTGGAAAGCAAACTAGATTTTAAGTCAGAGCATATGGATCTGAATCTCCTTGCCAGGTGAACTTGGTTAAATTTCATCTGAGTAGGTCTCAGTTTTTTCATCTGTAAAATGGGGTTGGGCTATATCAATTCAATACACATTTATTAAACACCTATAATGTGCTAAGTACTGTTTTTAGAATAAAAAAAGTAAAAAATAAAACACCAAAAAAACCAAACAGTATAGTGTCCATACTCAAACAACTTCTATATTATAAGAAGCTCATAAGATGATCTGAAAGGTTTCTCCAGTCCTCAGCTCTCCAGCATTTACTCAAATCCCTTTCCTATGGGGAAAGAGCTCCTTTTACAAATCAGTGATCTTACATGAAGATGGTGGATCACTCACATTGCAGATATTGAGGGCACACATTAGAGGTCAGCACCATGGAAGACAAATCTCATCTCTGCTCACAAACCATCCTTTGAGGCTACATTCTGACACAAATGGCTGCATTGGAGGGGCCATTGTTCTGACTCATTGAGCCAATTCTCATATTCTTTTGGTCTGAACCATTTATTTTTATTTTTAGTTGTATATATGATACAATATATAACATACTAATCTAATCAATTAATCAATTATATATATTATATAATCATATATAGTTATATAATCAATCAATAAATTATAATAAATGTGATTATCGAAGAGAAAAAAATTCTTATATTAGCTATGTCTAAAAATGTTTCATTTCCCCCCCTCTCCCTACCACTCCTCTCTTCTCTCCAAGAAGGTTTGTAATATGAATAAGGTTTTACATATATTATTGTCTAATAGTGTAATATTAATGATATAATAATTTTATAATAATGTACAACATATTATATATATGTTATATATATATATATAGAAATATATATATATATATTTCAGGTGAGTGCTTTGAGAAGCAGTGTAAAAAAGGTATAAAGAACATTATATTCTCTGTCAGAAGACTTGGGTTTGAACCTTACCTTGTTTGGTATCTAAATGCCTCTTTTGGCCTCAGTTTATATATATAGCTGATATTATATGACATATGTTGTATATATATTATCATATAATGCATATTTCCCTGTTCATCATGTTGTGAAACAAGACACATGTTGCATACACTAGAGATAAATTCATGGAGGAAATCAAGTGAAGAGTGATATGAAAAAAAATTTTAAAAAGGTACTTTTCCTTTAAAAATATAGATTATATGCCATTTAAGGCACATATGCTTAATATTGATATAACTACATTATCTATAGTAACTTTTAGCAAAATGTACTTTCCCCACCTAGCTCTTTAATTAGGACTATTTTTTAGTATTTGTTTTGTCTATGATTATTATCATAACCCTGATTTTTTTTAAACCTGACGCATTGTATATTTTGCTCTAGGTTCTTATTAAAAAAAAAAAAGAGTGGTATGCTTCAATTTTCACTCTGACTCCCTCTGTTCCTGCTGTGGCTGTGGATCTATCAGGAATACCTTGGAATTGTCCTGGTTCTTTACCTTGTTGATAAAAATCATTCACAGTTGATCATCATACATTATCTTCGTTACTGTGTACAGCATTCTCCTGGTTCTGCTTAAGTCACTTTGCATCACTTTATGTTAAGTCTTTTCATTTTCTTGTGTGTGACCATCTTGTCTTATTTGTCATTTCTTATGGCATAATAATATTCTATATATTTTTTAAAAGTTCTAACCCTGGAGGCAGATAGGTGACTCAGTGGATAGAGAGACAGACCTAGAGATGTGAGGTCCTGGGTTCAAATCTGTCCTCAGACACATCCTAGTGGCATGATCCTGGGTAAGTACTTAGCCCAGTTGCCTACCCCTTACAGCTCTTCTGCCTTGGATCTAGTATATAGTATTGATTCTCAGATGGAATGTTAAGGGCTTTAAAAATAGTCCTATTATCCAATAAAACCTCAGCTGGTTTGCACAATAAGCCCAGGTCAGCCTGATGAAAGTAAGCCTGGCAGTGAACCCTGTGCCTTCAAAACAGTTCATATGAGACTGGGTATGAACAATGACCTGATTCTCAGCAGTAAATTTAGACTTGGGAATGCAAGACAGGTTTTAGTACCTCCTTTCTCCACCCTGGCAAATAACTCTAAAACTATCTAATCTGAGCCAACACATTTTGGGTGAGTCAACATCTATTATTATTGATAAAGCCATCAAAAGAAAGTGGAGTGTGAATGATCAGGGAAGAAGCAGACCTTGATTCCCCACATTACAGATCCTTCTAATTCTCATGAGGCTACTCTATCAAGTTAACATGCTCCAAGTCTATGGGCACATTTGCTCAAATCCCTTTCCTATGGGGAAAGAGCTCTTTTTACAAATCAGATTCCAGCTTGTCTGAGGAGGGGAGCTTCCTTCCTGCCACTCCCAAACCCTTCTTCTTTCCCTTTACACAGCAAAAGCCTCTTTCCCAGAGCACACATCCTCTGGATCACAGAATTAACTCTTGGGGAAAATATGTTTGCATTTTATTTGATGCCACAGCCAAACAGAAAAGGAAATAAATTGGAATTTTAGACTGAGTGATGCACTTGACATTGGGAGTAACCTAAAGAAACCGTACTGGGATTTCTGACAACTAGGGCAACTTCAGCTGGGGGACTGGGTTTCCAGGGTACCCCGATATTGGGGAGCTCATTCTCATGCTCCTTCTGGTTCCATTACTTCAGCTAAGCTCGTTGCCAGCCCTTGTGTACAGTTATACTGGCGTGGTGATGGGGGAAGAGAAAAAATACCTGTGATGAAACAGTTGATGATGATATGATAGCTCACACTTATCTTTATAGCCTTTAAAGTTTGGAAATTCTCTACAAATATAATTTCACTTGATTCTCACGATAACTTTGGGATGATTATCCCCATTTTATGGATGAGGAAACCAAGTTTAGTACCATTCCTGGCATAGAGTAAATGCTTAATGAATACTTGTCATTGTTGTGGTGGTTGTTGACTTGTTAACTTGTCTAGAATCACTGCAAATGGTTTAAGTAGGATTCAAAGGAAGGTCTTCCTGGCATTCCAAACAGCCACCCAGCTATTTTGAGGGGGGAATAGAAAATACTGGAACCAAGGTTGACAAGTGCCCTTTCTTCCCTTGAGATGTCAGCATCTGGGGTGATCCTCCTGTGTCCTGGTCCCTTATTGGTTCTGTGCTGTCCTGTCCATTATGACTGACATGGCATGCCCCTTCCCCAAATGTCAAAGTTACGGAGGGAACCCTGCCTGGTGAAATGCCCCGGTGCTACTATGTGCTTGTTATGCATTTGGAAATTTTAATTGGAAGTTTTTTTTAAAATTAGAATTTAATTGGAAATTTTGGAAAAATCATCTTTAGATAGTAGAGGCAGCCCCACAGTGAAAATAGTTCAAGTTCAGAGTCAGAAGATATGAGTTCAAGTCCTGTTTGATTTTACCTTGTTAGCAGCTTTGCAACTTTGGGCAAGTCTCCTAATTCCTCTGAGCAGTATCCTCATCTATAAAATTCAAGGGTGGAACTGGATGATTTCTAAGGAGTCTTTAAAATCTAGATACATGATCCTATGATTTTTAAGATGGGTAAGGATGGTGGATAAAATGCTGGGCTTGGAATCTGGACAACTTGATTTCAAATCCTGCCTTAATTACTTATTAGCTGTGTTACCCTAACTTAACTTCACTTAACTTCTATCTGTTTCTGTTCCCTTATTTGCAAAATGAGGGTAAAAGCCCATACATCACAGAGTTCTTATGTGAATAATATGAAATAAAATTTCTAAATATGTGTAAATGTTAAAGCAGTATATAACTTATTACTTATTTAAAAGATATTGATGAATAGGTTCTATTCCACATACTCAAAAGAATCGTTGGATTTAGAACTGAAAGGCACCTTAGAAACTTTCTAGTCTAATTCCTTCATTTTACACATGAGGAAACTGAGGCCTGGAGAAGAGGATGATTTATCCAAACCAGGAAAGGACAGAGCTGAAATCTAAGCCCAGACCTCTGACTTTTTTATCCAGGGGCTTCTTCCTTCATGGCCCTGCTCTCTCTCCATTTCATAGGGTTGTTGTGAGGCTGAAAAAGTGTAATATATTCAGAATACCACATAGACATAAAAAGGAATATCAGTATTGGGAACTGTTTCTCTTAAGGATCCTCTCTTTGCAGCACCATCCAGAATTACCCCATTTGGACATTTCTGGAGTAGTGAAATTGTCCAGTGGTCTCATCATTTGCACGACCAGTCTTAATGATTGGAGAGTAGGATTTTCTTTGCTAACCAAATGCTTAAAATACATTTGAGCAGTTTTTGATTAGCACAGAAATAAAATTGAGTGGGATCTGCTAAAAGCCTTGCCAAATAAGTTGAGATCATGCAACAAAAGTCCTTCTCTTCAGCCAGCCAATTTGATTCAATGCAAAGAACATTTAATAAATGTCTAACATGTTGGACACTAGGCATATGAAGGGGGAAATGGACAGTTCCTGCCCTCAAAGAGCTTCTGTACTGCCAAGGAAAAATCAACATGTGTTCAGACAAGTAAATACCTAATATATGTCAGGTCTGGAAAGACTCTGGTGAGGGCAGGGACGTGGGGTGAGGCATATGCTGCTGCTGGAGATTTATTCCCTTGACTGAAATGCTTGATTGCCTACTTCAAAAGATAAACATGCCTCTAGAATATCGATTCTGAAAGAGAAGACCCAGGGTAATTTTGAATTGAATCACTTTTCTTCCTCTTTTCAGAGACTCCTTTGCCCAACACTCTTTTTTTTTTAATTAAAAATACATTTCTGAATGTTGCAAAGTTATGTCTTCTTGAAATTTGACTTGAAATATGGGTTTCACAGATGCTGAAAAAAGAATGAGGTGACCAAAGAAAATCAGTGGCTCTCTTTCTAGTGGAAAAATCGTTTGTAAAAACAAAGGGACTTTTCATTTCAAAGGAAGTGGATAAGATTCAGTTTCAGAAGTAGTTACATTAGTTTATGAGTCTTATTGGTGTCCTGAGTGTGAACAAGGTTTACAGCACAGGGTCTGGAATGCGGCAGATCTGACTCAGACACATTTACTAGCTGTATGACCCTGGACAAGTCATTTAACATTATTTGCCTGTTTACTTATCTGTAAAATGAGCCAGAGAAGGAAATGGCAAATTATTCTAGTATCTTTGACAAGGAAACCATATTTGGGGTTGCCTAGAAAGGACATACCAGACAAGACTGAACAACAAAAATAGCAAAGCAATGAAGATGGGTGAAGGGTGGGGATAGGAAATATTTATGGCCAATAGTTGTACTGGAAAGGTACTACAGTCTCTGAAGGATTCTAAGGTGTCCAAGAGACAGTTTTGTACAATAGTTAGAAAGGAAGCCTTGGATTTTTAGATTCTGCTTTAGATGCTTCCTACCCCCGTTCCCCTGGGCAAATCACTTACCTCTCTTGGCCACAATTTCCATGTCTGGATAATGGGAATGATAATAATATCCATTTTTCAGTGTTGGGTTGAGAATCAAATAATTCTCAAATATAGAAGCAAATGGGAATATATCATTCGTAAAGCACTCTGCAAAATATAAAGTACTATAGAAATGTCAGCTCTTATTAAGATTCTGTTAATTAAAAGCGCTAGACGGATGTGCGATCCTTTTATTTGCATAATAGAATCATAGAGCTGGAAAGGAAATTTGGAAGCTCCATGCCTCATTGGATGAATCCCCTTCACCAACATCCCTGACAACTGATCATCCAGTCTCCTATCGAAGCTTTCCTGTGCCAGAGTGCTCATTACATTGCATCCCAAGACACCCTTTCTATAATTGGGCAGGAAGTTTTGGCTCACACTGAGACCAAATCTACTGCTTCCTTTACCCTTCCATTGACCACTCAGGGTTTCTATTGAGGCTCAGCAGAATTGGGGGGAATATTCAGTTGAGGAGAGTCTCTTTCCTTCACAAAGGTAGCAAACTTAGGGAAAGTGTTTCTAACCATTCTCAAGATGCAACTTATTTGTATCTAGGGGTAAATTTACATAGCTCCCCCCCTCCTTCGTGCCCCGCCCCTAGGTTGGGGGCGGTGAATTTTAATGAGCAAAATTACATCTAAGAAGAAAAAAATAAAATAAAAGGGAGAGAGAGAGCCAAGAGTCGTTTCCTTTTCCCTTCCTTGTAACTATTGATCAGAAGCTCCAAGGCTGACTGCCAGTGACCTCAGTCCTTTTCATAGGACCGGGGGGATTCAGGCAGCGAGCTAAAGTTTGCCTTTAGTCAGTGATCTGTGAATAACTCGCGGTCCCTCTATGACGCGAGAGGAGCCTCCGAAGGGAGACTGTGAGTCAGAGGGAAGGAGGCACTGAGATGGCTGGAGCAGCCATTAGCACGTCATTGGTAATCCCAGCGACACCTTGCACATCCGTGGCATTTGTCTCAATGCTCTCTCTCGGCTGAAGGCTGCCAGGATGTTTTATTTAAGGGCTCTGTGCTGCCTTCTGCAGGGAGGGTGGGTGGGTGGGGGTGAGGGAAGGCTGCAAGGCCGCATTTGAGCCTCCTTGCTCTGCTGGTCTGCAAGGCTGCACGTCAGACTGGGGCGTGGGGAGAGTAGGGTGGTGCCTGGGAGGAGAGGGGAGGGGGGAGAGGCACCAGCTGGAATTCCTAGTATAATTACCGAGCAATTCCTTGAACTCCCAGAGCTGTCGGTCACCCGTTTTGAGATTAGATATGGAGGAACAAAACTTTACCCTGAGTTATGTTTTTGCTTGTTGGTATTATCCTTTGAGAGTCCTGGGAGGGAGGGTAAAGGTTGGGGGAGGGGATGGAGGGGAAGGGCTAGAGGGAGGAGAGGACAGGAGGAAAAAGATGGAGAGAGGGATGGAGGGAAGAAAGGAGGATGGGAGGTAGGATGGAAGGTAGAAAGAGATAGAGGAATAAGTGAAACAGAGGAAGAGGAGAAAAGATGAGGGAAAGAGTAGGAGGAAGGAGGCAAAGGAAGAGAGGAATAGAGGGAAGAAGAAAGAAAGGAAGGGAATATGGGGGAAAAGAGAATCATCCAACCATGGGACAGTCAAATTCTTCCTTCAGAGGACCATCTCTTTGGTGCTTACCTCTCCCCCACCAGTTAAAAAACAAATCCTGTTAAGGGCACTAAATTGCCAATTTCGTGTGTTTCAAAGGCTGGGAATTTGCAATGGGAGTTAAATATAGTTATTGAGCATTTGCCATGTCGATGAACTTCAAAAATGTTAAGAGAACATTTTTATTCTCCCCCCTCCTCACACAGGCAGCATTAGAAATGTGTACAATTAGCCCTGAGTTATCAGCCCTGCTAGCAGTGAGCTGGTAAGGAGTACCATGTGTGCCTCCCACTATTCCTTACTCGTGCAAGTCCTCCACCCCCAACTCCCAGCCTTGTCTGCATTCATTTAGACAACCAAGGCTTCTTTCCAACTCACTCTCCATTTGGTTTTCTCTTAACTCTCCAAGGCTTTGAAGGGTGAGGGTGGGGGTGGGGGTAGGTAGACAATTTACTTGAGTGTCTCTCACTTCCTAGAATGGCCCTTACCTTGGCCTGCTTCCTTTATTATTTTCCCCTTCCCTTTTTAAAATCCTTACTATCTGTCTTAGAATCAGTGCTGTGTATTGGTTCCAAAGCAGAAGATTGATAAGGGCTAGGACTAGACAATGGGAGTTAAGTGACCTGGCCAGGATCCCACAGCTTGGAAGTTCTTGTCCTATGAAAGTCATAGAATTTTGTCATGTTACAACCAAGAAGGCACCATAGTGATCATCTACTCCAATGTGTTGATTTCATCAGTGAAAAAACTGAGACATGGAGAGAGAAAAGGACATGCCCAGAATCACACAACATACATCTTTCTCAATTCCATCCTTAGTCTTAAGGGAAGAGATTGCTTTCATTTTTTTTGTCTCTGGGTCCCTTCAGCCCTTCACAATGTTCAGGGTAGGGTTTAGTAGGCACTTTAATAAATGTTTTTTAAATGCAGTAGAATGAAACCTGTGGCTCCTACTGCTCTTCCTTCCTGAGGTATCCTCCACCATCCATCAATCCATGGCCCTTCTTTTAGATTTTGTTCAATACTGTCTTCTCTAAGAAACCTTTCCAGGTTAGCTCACCATTTCCATTCAACAAATAGTAAGGACCTACTATGTGCCAGGAACTGTGGATATAGAAAGATAGGAAAACAAAAACAAACCAAAAAAAACTATTCAAAAAAGAAAAAAAAATCCAGATTCTGGCATCCAAGAGATTGCCATCTACTAGGTTTGGAGTTGGGGAGATGCAACATATAGGCAGATGAATAAATATGATGTAACTTCAAAAGGGCAAAGATACATGAACATCTGGCAGCATCAGGAAACATTTTGTGTAGGAGGAGGTACCTGAACCACTCATCGACATCATACCTGTCATGTCCTTGGAGCATCCTCTTAACTAAACTGTCATGAGTCCTTCTTTCAGGTGCCATGGGCTTAAGACTGCCATTCTTGAGGCTCCCTCTGTGAAGACCTTGTCCTGTCCCTTCCCAGCCCTGTTGGGCTCTACCTCACCATGAAGGTGTCCATGGCCTGCTCTTGTTTTGCGTCCTGGGCTCAGCATAAATGTGTGTAAGTCAGGAGAGGTCACTGGACTTCCCTAGAGCCTGTCGGGGTCTCCTGTGACTTTACAGTTAAGCCACATGGACTTCTTTTAAACTTGCCAAATCAAAGGGCTTATTGATGTCATCAGGGACTGGATCATTTAATTCTTCTGCAAAGCCCCTTTTGTTGTAATAGTGAACCCTGACCAATGGAGAGCACATGAAGGGGTGGAATATGAAATTAGATTGGAAGGTTGAGTAGCAGCCAAATGGAGGAAGGCTTTAAATGCCAGAATGAGAAACTTGTATTTCATCCTAGTGGCAATAGGACTCATTTAATTTTCCCAGGGCCTTGCAAATACTTGCTACTTGCTTGAACTCCTAAGCTCTTATTCCCCATGGCCATTCCTCCTAGGTTTTCTGACTCCAGATCTAACATCCTTTCTGCTGTGTCAATGTCCCTTCCCATCCCTTTACCTTCCTAGTAACCCTCCTCAATTTACTAAGGTCTTTCCAAAAATTAGATGCCCTTTCCCTTGTTCCAGCCTTCAGATACCTGACCAGGATAGAGGATGGAGAGTCCAGATGTTCATGTATCTTCGCCCTTTTGAGGCTACTTCATATTTATTCATCTCTGTATATGTTTTATCTCCCCAACTCCAAACCTAGTAGATGGCAATCTCTTGGATGCCAGAATCTGTATTTTTTTTCTTTTTTGAAAATTTTTTTTGTCTTTTTCTCCTGAGTCTTCTGGATTTTTGAGCATCTCATTGCCTTACTTAGAGCCTCATCTCTCAGCCACTCCGTTCCACATTGCTGCCTCCACCTGACCACCTTCTACTGTGAATATGGTGGGCAGAACTCCCCTGGGTGACCTGATTAGTTTGGAAACTACCACTGTGGATCCAAGCCCAGTTCTCTAGGCCTAGTGATTACTCAGTAATTAACTGTTTGCATTTTCAAGGAACAGAAATGCCCAGAGGACATGTGTGCTGTGAGCCAAAGGTTCCTAATACTGGTCTCCTTCCCTCTTAAACATCGCCTGGTCAGATTGGGATCCAAATAGGATTTCTACATGGAGATTCATGATGACAAATCAGACAGATTTTCATTGTATCTCCATCAACTGGACACTAACTAGGCAAATTGGAGTGAATTCAAGGAAGAGGCATGATGGCCTTTTGAGACAATATTAAAATAATTTACCATGTGTTCCTGGGCCAAATGGTAAGAGAACAGAGAGACGTGCATTCAGAGCTCCTCCATCATTTCAAAGAATGGTTTTGGACATCCTTGCAAAATACAGTAGAATTTGAATCTATTTCATTTAACAAGAACTTAAAAGTATCTAGTATGTGCCAAGAAGCATGTTAGGTGTCTAGATGATGAGTTAAAAAATGGAACACACCTTTCCCTTAAGGAGAATTTTTATTATTTGTTGAGATAATGTGTGCTTTAAAAATGTATACAAATAAGGGCACTTTGGTGGCTCAATGGACTGAGAGCCAGGCCAAAAAATGGGAGGTCCTGGGTTCAATTCTGGTATTAGACACTTCCTAGCTGTGTGACTCTGGGCAAGTCACTTAACCCCCATTGACTAGTCCTTACCACTCTTCTGCCTTGGAACCAATATTGGCATTGATTCTGAGATGGGAGGTAAATATATATATATATATATATATATATATATGTATGTATAAATATAATCAAATTATCTAATTTAACATAAATATATTAATATACATTTATCATAACACTAAATATATACATATATTTACATATATAATATATAGATGGATCACATCACAAGGTAATTTATCATTGTAGATTTTATCGACTTTGATACTGGTACTTCATCAATACCTTCAGAAGCCCTCTGCCCCTCTGACTGGAGGGCTGGAAGGTGGGCTAAAAAACTCCTCCCAAAGCCTCCTTTTAAAGAGAACTCACAACCCCCACTATTTCCTAGCAGCTGCTAATCTCTTTGGATTTGGCACTATCATCAACACAGACCTAATCCAAATACCTTCTCTCATGCCCATCCCTTTTCAGCTTCCTTTTGTGTGTGGTCTTCCCTTCTTAGATTTTAAGCTCCTTGAGAACAAGGATTTTTTTTCTCTTTTTCTTAATTGTATCCCCAGTGCCTGGTACCCCTTATTTGTGCTTATTAAATGTTTATTGAATTGAATTAAATCCATTTTATAAAATATTCACCTCCATTCCTCCACCACCCCATGTGCATTGTGAATGTTTATACCTCCTTTCTTCAGAGATATTCAAAAGACTAATGAGATGACGGAGTATGAATTTAATTAAACTTATTGGAAGAAAAGAACAATCTAAAAATTGTTGATTGTAGTTGATAACATATACCTTACAATGTCTTAAGCATTTTGTGGTTTAATAAGAAGTCACACATATCACTTTTAACATATATATATATGTATATATATATATATACATATAACTTTATAGTTTGCAGAGTGATTTACATGCTTTATCTTATTTGATTTGCACCACTCGAGTACAAAGAAGTTGTTAGTATCTCCATTTTCCAGATGAGAAAACTGAGTCTTTAAGTGGCTAATTGACTTGATTATATAGTAGTTGAGGACAGGTTTGAGCCAAGTTCGGCTTTTAATATATTTTAAAATCAATTATCAAGCAATTTATTCCTCCTTATTTTTCTCCATACAGTGAGAAAGAAGGAAAAGAGGGAGGAATAAAAAGAAAGAAAAAAAGAAAGAAAGAAAGAAGGAAGGAAGGAGGAATAATTTTATCACATAATAACAGTAAAGCAAAATCTTTCCACATTAGTCAAATCCAAAAATCTATTTCTTTTTATGCTTATTAATCTATCATGTCTCTTTTTTTGAGGTGGGCAGCATTCTCCTTTTTTTTTTCTTCTTCAGTACTCTAGCATCATGACTGACCCTTGCAGTGACTCACCAACCGCCTCCCCATCTTCAATCTCAGCTGATCCACAGTCTCCATTGCTGCACTATGAGAGGATTAAATGCAAATTCTGAGTGGGGTCAGGAAGACCTGTGGCCACTTCTACCTCTGGCATGTGATAGCTGTGTGCTCTTGATCCTGCTGCTTCACCTTAGGGACCCACTGTGGTACAAAGGAAAGAGAAGGCCTTTAATAAATCTACCCCATGACATTTATTACTTATGTGACATTGGCCAAATCACTAAACCTCCTCAAGCCTCAGTTTCCTCATTTGTAAAATGAAATAACCTCAAAGGTCCCTTGCAGTGCTATGCCTCCTGAGCTTTACTTTCTGTTTCTATAAAATGAGGGGGGTGGGATTAGGTAATTTGTAAGCTTCTTTCAATTTTACCAAATTTATATTTACTGAATTTATTGACTACATAGTCAATTATACCTCCTGTATGCTGGGTATAGTGCTTGACACTAGACCTACAAAACTAAAATTTACGTAGTTCCTTCCCTCAAGGAGCTTACATTGTTGCTCTCCATGGAATTCTGGGCTTGGAGTCAGAAAGACCTAGCTTCAAAGTCTACCCATGATGGCTCCATTTGGGATTTTCTTGGTAAAGATACTAGAGTGGTTTTCCATTCCTTCTCCAGCTCATTTTATAGATGAGGAAACTGAGGCAAGTAGGGCGAAGTGACTGGTGCAGGGTCATATGGTTAGCAAGTATCTGAGACCAGATTTAAACTTAAGTCTTTCTGACTGCAGACCATTTAGCTGCCCTACCACCTCTTAACTAGCTATGTAACTGAGCAAGAAACTCTCCCTGGGCCTCAGTGTGTTCATCTATAAAATGAGGAGATTTGATTAGGTAGTCTCTAAGGTCACAGAAGAAGCAGCCAGATGGTACAGTGACTAGAGTATTGGACCTGGAGTCAGAAAAACCAGAGTTCAGATCTGTTCTTAGAGGAGCCTTCACTAGCTGTAAGATGCTGTCCAAGGTACTCAGCTAATCTCTTCCTCAGTTTTCTCATCTGTAAAATAGGGACAATCATAGCATTTAACCTCCCAGAGTTATTGCGAGGATAAAACGAGACATTTAAAGGCGCTTTGCAAACTTTAAAATACTTTCTAAAGATTGGCTATTATCTCTCTAAGCTCTCTTCTCTCTCTCTCTCTCTCTCTCTCTCTCTCTCTCTCTCTCTCTCTCTCTCTCTCTCTCTCTCTCTCTCTCTCTCTCTCTCTGTGTCTTTCATCCTGCCACCTGACTGGGGTTGATAGAAGGGAATCATCATCAGACATCCTGCCTCTTGTCTTGCCATTGGACTCTGATGACTCTGGAAGAAAGAGGGAGGCTGATGACTTTGGGCTCCTCTGCCACCCTTGGATTCAATTCGAGTCCAAGTCAAGATGTCACCCTGTGATGCCATTGGTCCTCTTTGAAAACAAAGGGACAAAGAACAACATTTAGAATGGAGAATAAGCCTGCACCAGCCCCCTCACAGAATCCCTGTGACTAGCATCTACCCATTATTTTGTAAATTTTAGTGTTGTGACTTTACTATTATTAACACTAACACTTTATTATTATGATTACTACTACTACTACTACTACTACTACTACTACTACTACTACTACTACTAAACTACTACTGCTAGCTCTGTTGAGGAGCTGAGAAATCCCAAGTGCCTGGCACATAGCTATAAGCCACAGCTGAGCAGATTATAGAAATAATTATTCTAGCTTGTGGTTGCTAGTAGGGTCTGAGTGAGTTGAATTCCATCCTTTTGCCTCTTTTCTCCCTCTTTTCCCTCCACCCAAATGGTGCCTCAACACCTCGGGATCTGATGACTGAAAAATAGCAATGAAATTGGTGCTATTTGCTGCCTGCTGAGCAGCCTTTAAAAGGATAAGTAAATCTTATAAAGGAAAATGTAGCTGAGCCATTTCCCTTAGATCTCCCCAAATTACCCTGGCTCAACATAACATTAGAAGGGGAAAAAAATAGACAAGTCCAATGTGCTGAACTTGGGAAATAGATCCTTGAATTGCCTGGGGTCAGGGAAGTCAAATGCTCTCCTTGTCTGGAAGTGCTCAGTGTTCCTCCAGAAAGAATCTGTGTTGGGCATCCAATTCTATTGGAAAATGGCAGCTGTGTGGTCCTCCCCACCAGCTTTACAAGGGGTGGCTACTTTTGCCAAGCTCCTTTTTTTGTCTCTCTTTTGTAAAAGCATTTTGTCAGGCACATGAGTATATGTCTGCATATATATTTATATATGAGACTATATATATAGGCATGAGTGTATCCAAAGCAGCTACAGTCAGTTGTGTTGCGTGGATGAGTGGGAGGTGATACAGGACTGTGCTATTAGTGAGCGGGAGGTAGGAGGTGGCTAGGCCTGATGGGCAGGGGAATGAGGTAATTACAGTATGTACTGTATCCAGGTATTTTTAGATGACACCAGAAAAAGGAGATGTTCATGGATGGTGATGGTCTTTTTTGTCTTCTAGAGAATTCTGGATCCTAAAACCACAAGAGTTATTATTCTCCAAAATTCCAAGGTCCACTCAGCCCAGTAATCTGTCTCATCGGGGCACTAAGGGACAGTATATTTATCCTCTCTGATGTTCTATTCAGAGGTAAAAAGACTCTTTCCCCAAGAAAAAGTTGGATGGCTACTGCTGGGCTGTAAGGTATGGTGGGACCAGAATTCTTGTTCAGATAGAGTTGGGCTAGAAAGTCTCTGAGGCCCCTTTCATCGCTGAAGCTTCCCTTGATTTAGCTCAATTCATTATGGATTTCTTAAATGTCAATCCTATAATGAGCATTTTATCCATGAATTTATTTTAGCTCTTTCTTTGGTAAACCCTATTTTCATTTACTCTGTTGACCCAAATTTTCTCTCTTAAAAAGCTTGGAGACATCGATCCCTTCCCAGATGACAGAATTCCATGATTAATGTAAGAGATCGTTATTCATTATTATTGTTGTTCGTTAAAAAATTCTGTCCCTAGTAAACATCACATTTTTTTTAAAAAGCATGTTCATCCCTTGTCTGTGTCTTCATTATATCCCTCCTGCCCTACTTGGACATCAACACTCCAAGGGTAGGGGCTCTTTTCTATTTTGGATTTGTATATATAGCCCATGGAAGATAAATTCTTGTCAGATTGAGTCGTCAAGTTTTCCCTTCCATGAATTTACCAGTTTTAGTTTGTGCCTCGTAAATACATCTGTATAAGACTTACTATTTTTGCTCTGTTTTTTATATTCTGTTCTGTTCTATTCTATCACAATATTTATTTTATTTTATTTTTTTGTCCCAGCCAATCATTTCGTTGGTGTAGGGAACATAATAGCTAACATTTCTATGGCACTTTAGGGTTTGAAAAGTTTTTTATGTAGGCTATCTCATCTGATCCTCATCCTGTCCTGGAAGACATGTATTATTATTATTATACCCATTTTACAGATGATGACCCTGAGGGTCCAGAGTGGTTAAGACATTTCAGCTCGGCCATACTAGTGAGTATATGGAGGAGAATTCAAACTCAGGTCTTGTGGAACTCCTGAGTTCAGGACTTTAATGAGAAAATCTTCCAATGTAGAATGGTAACTGAGTTTATACATTTTTCTGAGATTTATAAGTTTACTTGAAAAGCCTATATGTTGGATGCTCTTGACCCCTGAGGCAAGCTTTCTAGCCAGTGTGCCAGGCTTCCTTTCTAAAGCTGCTTTATACATCTATATTTTATGTAACCTGTATAATCTCTAATTATATAATAATTTTATAATCTAAATTATAATGTGTCTGGTAGGAAGGTTACTGTGGAAACTAACTCCAAAGATGTACAAAAGAGGTAGAGCCCCTCTCACTGATGGCGCACTTTGGTCCAACTCTAGGGCTCCTACAAGCCATGAGAGAAGGGGGGGGGATAAAAAGTGATTAACACCCCATCAATTATGGTGGTCCTGAATTTTAACTCCTTGTTTCTTCTACAATGTCCCCTACAATATCTTTTGACACATTTTGTCTCCTACACTCCCTGAACCCCAATTCCTTCCTTCTTTTCTCCTTTACAAATTCACTTAACTTCTTGATTCATTAATTATAAAGTATTTGGTATTCTAGTTCTGGCAATGTCCAGATCGTTCATGGTCCCTAAGGACTGGAAGTATTGCTCAAGAAAGCCCAGATGACATTGCCAGCTATTTCTCTTAGCTGTGTGACCCTGGGCAAGTCACTTAACTCCAATTGCCTGGCCCTTGCTGCTCTTTTGCCTTTAAATGGATACTGAGACAGAAAGTAAGAGTTTAAAAAAAAACAACCAACTTTTTCTGCTGACCACAGCACAGTGTCTTTCAGAGATGACTTTGTTCCCGACCTTTTGGTTTATTTCTATATTTCATCATCATTCCAGACCCTCTACCTGCCCAAAGTCCTGTGGATTTGACCCGACTGGCACCCCTAACTCCTACTGTTGCTGTCTCCAGTGATGCACACCTCCTGCCTGTCTGACTCATAGGCTTGTAGGATGTGACACCTAGAAGGACCTCAGAGCTCTGTGTTTTGGCCCCCATTGGTCTTGCTTCCTTTCTTCTTCTCACCTGTCTCATCCTTTCTCTCTTGCTCATTCTTTTTATTTTCTGATTCTGAAAATGGCACTGGGAGATGTTGAAAAGGGTGCTGGATTTGGGGTCTAAAGACCTGTGACTTTGGGGAAGTAATTTTGGCCCCTCTGCCTTGTTTTTTTTTCTGTAAACTGAGGAGGTTGGACTAGAAGACTCCTGAGGTTTCTTCTAAGGCTGAAACCAAGGATTGTGTGATCTTGGGACACAATTGATGAGTGAAGAAAGCAGAGTGGAGGAGAAGTTACTTACCCAGGATCACCTAGCTAAAGTGGTAGATTTTGCTCCTAACCCAAGGCATCCTGCTGCTAAGGTCCAGGCTTTCCTTTTGGATTCATCCTCTGTCTGTAATTTTTTACCTCTTTTTTATTGTTTCTGGCGCTCAGTATTGTAAGAGCACCCATATGATGTAAACCTGTTCTTTTTGCTGACCCAACACCACAAACCAGGAATGAGAGTTTCAGAATTAGAAGGACTAATTTTATGAAGCAGTAACAGGGAGAGAGGACCAGGTTTGAAGTCAAGAAGAATCCTTTTCCCAAGTTCCAATTTGATCTTAGACATATACTAGCTGTTTGACCTAAAATAAGTCACTTAACCCTATTTGTCTCGCTTTCCTCCTCTGTCAAATGAACTGGAGAAAGAATGGCAAACTGCTCCAATATCTTAGCTGTGGGACCCTGGAAACATCACTTCACCTGATTTGCCTCAGTTTCCTCATCTGTCAAATGAGCTGGAGAAAGAATGGCAAACTGCTCTAATATCTTAGCTATGGGACCCTGGGAACATCACTTCACCTGATTTGCCTCAGTTTCCTCCTCTGTCAAATGTGCTGGAGAAAGAAATGTCAAACCACTCCAGTATCTTTAAGAAAACACCAAATGGGGTCACAAAGAGTCAGATACAGCTGATAAATGACTGAACAAAGTTTTATAAATACCATCAAATATATTTTATTCTATTGTATCCCTCAGTGGTTGGAGATGCTATTTTTTTATGCTGGCACCAATATTTGTGAGTGGTATTTTGATAAAAACCAATTATCCATCCATTGATCAATAGGCATTTATTAAATACCTACTGTACTACATGACAGAGACTATGTAAAGGGTTAGGGAATAGTAGAGAGAGAACAGTCTAGAAGATGGAAAAGCTGGCCTCCTGATAATATGTGCTGTGTGTCCCTGGGTAAAGGTGAGCTTACCCAACTTCTGAATGTCCCAGACGATTCTCTAAGAACTGGAAATCATAGAGAAGGTTTCCATCTTCAGTGGTAGGAGTTTGGTTTTTAGGAATTCGTCATACCAATTAAATCCCGGGTTTGGTAAATAACCCAACTACCATATCTTAAAGTAAATTTAAACAGTCCCTTTAATCTTAGAGCCCAATGTAACTGAAAGCTAAAATAATATTTATTATATGAATATAGTATTATTAGGAAGCTTGGTGTTACAGGGGATATCTTGCCTCAAACACTTACTGTGTGACCCTGAGCAAATCATTTTACCCTATTTGCCTCCATTTCCTCATTTATTAAATGAGATGGAGAAGGAAATGGCAAATGACTCCAATATCTTTGCCAAGAAAACCAGTAAAGCATTTCACATATATCGTCTCACAGAAACTTCACATCTGCCCCATTTTCTAGATGTAAAAAACAGTTACAAAGAGTGAAATGATTTGCCCAAGGCCGTACATCTGGTAAATAGTAGAGCAGGGATCTGAACATTACTTAGGTCACTTTATTTCCAGATCAGTGCTTTCCCACTAAATCCTGCTTCTTTGATAGGTTGGCTAATTTGGTCCCACATTTCTTTTTCAGGCCCATAAAAGACAATAAAAAATGATCACAGTACCTCACTTACCCTGAGCGATCTGACTTTTTCTGTGCAGATATAAGCTTCAATTATGATTCCTTTTAAATTATTCCCTTTGCCATGCTGGGAGTCTTAACATTTCTTTTATTCTGGAAGACAGTGAAATTTTAATCTCTAGAGTTTTTGACATAGAGGACTTTTAACTTTGTCTTTCAATTTGTACCATTTATCTGGAAGTGTACCAAGAGTTTTTCTTTTTTTAAAATTTTTATTTAGAATATTTTTCCATGGTTAGATTCGTGATCTCCCCACCTCTGCTTTCACCCCCCCCCCAAAGCTGACAAGCAGTTCCATTGGGTTAGACATATATCACTGTTCAAAACCTATTTCCATGTTATTCATATTTGCAGTAGAGTGATTCTTTAACATCAAAACCCTAATCATATCCATATCAAACCACATAATCAATCATATGTTTTTCTTCTGAGTTTCTGTTCCCACAGTTCTTTCTCTGGATGTGGGTAGCTTTCTTTCTTCTCAGTTCCTCTGGATTGCCCTGGATCATTGCATTGTTGCTGGTAGAGAAGTTTATTACATTGGATTGTGCCATAATGTATCATTCTCTGTGTACAATGTTCTTCTGGTTCTGCTCTTTTCACTCTGCATCAATTCCTGGAGGTTGTTCCAGTTCACATGGAATTCCTCCAGTTCATTATTCCTTTGGGCACAATAGTATTCCATCACCAACAGATACCACAACTTGTTCAGCCATTTCCCAATCAAGGGCATCCCCTCATTTTCCATTTTTTTTTTTGCCACCACAAAGAGCACAGCAATGAATATTTTTGTACAAGCTTTTTTCTTTATTTTCTGTTTGGGGTGCAAAGTCAGTAGTGGTATGGCTGGATCAAAGGGCAGGCATTCATTTAAGGAAGACCCTTTGGGCATAGTTACAAATTCCTCCCAGACTGATTGGAACAATTCACAACTCTACCAGCAATGCATTAGTGTCTCAATTTTGCCACATCCCCTCCAAAATTTATTACTTTTCTTTGCTGTCATATTGGCCAATCTGCTAGGTGTGAAGTGGTACTTCAGAGTTGTTTTGATTTGCATTTCTTTAATCAGGAGGGATTTAGAACATTTTTTCATGTGCTTATTGATAGTTTTTATTTCATCATGTGAAAACTGCCTTTTCATGTTCCTTAACCATTTGTCGTATGGGGAATGGCTTAATTTTTTTTTTTTGTATATTTTACTCAGTTCCTTATATATTTGGGATATTAAATCTTTGTATGGAGTTTTGTTATAAAGAATGTTCTCCCAGTTTGTTGCCTTCCTTCTAATTTTGATTGCATTGGTTTTGTTTGTACAAAACCTTTTTAATTTGATAAAATCAAAGTTATTCATTTTACATTTTGCAATGTTCTCTATCTCTTGCTTGGTCTTAAATTCCTTCCTTTCCCAAAGAACTGACAGATATACTAATCTATGCTCACCTAATTTATTTATGATTTCACTCTTTATATTTGTCATATACTCATTTTTAATTTATCTTGGTATAGGGTATAAGATGTTGATCTAAACCTAATCTCTACCATATTGTTTTCCAATTTTCCCAGCAGTTTTTGTCAAAAAGTGAGTTCTTGTCCCGAAATCTGGGGTCTTTGGATTTATCAGATACTAGCTTATTGAAGTTATTTACAACTAGCCTATTCCATTGATCCAGGATTCTGTCTCTTAGTTAGTACCATATTGTTTTGATGACCACTGCTTTATACTATAGTTTAAGATCTGGTACTGCTAGGCCCCCATCCTTAATATTTTTTTTTCATTATTTCACTTCATACTCTTGATCTTTTGTTCTTCCAGATGAACTTTGTTATAATTTTTTTCTAATTGGTATAAAAAAAGTTTTTTTTGGTAGATTGATAGGTATAGCATTGAATAAGTAGATTAATTTGGGTAGGATTGTCATTTTTATTGTATTAGCTCATTCTACACAGGAGCATTTAATGTTTTTATGATTGTTTAGATCTAGTTTTAATTGTGTGAAAAGTATTTTGTAGTTGTGTTCATATAATTCCTGTGTTTATTTTGGCAGATAGATTCCTAAATATTTTATATTGTCTAGTGATTTTAAATGGAGTTTCTCTAACTCTTGCTGCTGAATTTTGTTGGAAAAATATAGAAAAGCTAATGATTTTTGTGGGTTTATTTTGTACCCTGCAACTTTACTAAAGTTGTTAATTATTTACACTAGCCTTTTAGTTGATTTTCTGGTGTTCTTTAAGTATACCATCATATCATCTGCAAAGAGTGATAGTTTAGTCTCCTCAATGCCTACTTTAATCCCTTCAATTTCTTTTTCTCTAATTGCTACTGCTAGAATTTCTAATATAATATAGCATAAAATAGGTGATAATAGGCATCCTTGTTTCACTCCTGATCTTATTGGGAAGGCTTCTAAATTGTCCCTATTTCAGATGATAATTGGTGATAGTTTTAAATATATACTGTTTATGATTTTGAGGAATGGCCCTTTTATTCCTATACTTTCTAGTGTTTTCAATAGGAATTAGTGTTATGTTTTGTCAAAGACATGATATCTCCTCATTGTCATTCTCTTTAATGAAGTCTATAATTGTTTATAAGATTTCTTCTTTGACACACCTGTTTTGAAGAATTAGATTATTTCATTTCCAATTAATTTTAAATTTGCCTTTCCATGGACCCTTGTTAAATATAATTTTTTCCACATTATGATCTGAAAAAGTGGCATTCATTATTTCTGCTTTTCATCATCTTTTTTTTTTCTTCTTCCCCTATTTATTTTTTTTTGTTTTTGCTTTTTTTTTTAAATATATTTTATTTGATCATTTCCAAGCATTATTCGTTAAAGACATAGATCATTTTTTTTCCTCCCCCCCAACCCCCATAGCCGACGCGTAAGTCCACTGGGCATTAGATGTTTTCTTGATTTGAACCCATTGCTTTGTTGATAGTATTTGCATTAGAGTGTTCATTTAAAGTCTATCCTCTGTCATGTCCCCTCAACCTCTGTATTCAGGCAGTTGCTTTTTCTCGGTGTTTCCACTCCCATAGTTTATCCTTTGCTTATGAATGGTGTTTTTTTTCTCCTGGATACCTGAAAGTTGTTCAGGGACATTACACCGCCCCTAATGTAGAAGTCCATTACGTTCGATTATACCACAGTGTATTAGTCTCTGTGTACAATGTTCTCCTGGTTCTGCTCCTCTCGCTCTGCATCACTTCCTGGAGGTTGTTCCAGTCTCCATGGAACTTCTCCACTTTATTATTCCTTTGAGCACAATAGTATTCCATCACCAACATATACCACAGTTTGTTCAGCCATTCCCCAATTGATGGGCATCCCCTCGTTTTCCAGTTTTGGGCCACCACAAAGAGCGCAGCTATGAATATTTTTGTACAAGTCTTTGTGTCCATTATCTCTTTGGGGTACAGACCCAGCAGTGCTATGGCTGGGTCAAAGGGTAGATATTCTTTTGTCGCCCTTTGGGCATAGTTCCAAATTGCCCTCCAGAATGGTTGGATCAGTTCACAACTCCACCAGCAATGAATTAATGTCCCTACTTTGCCACATCCCCTCCAGCATTCATTACTTTCCTTTGCTGTTATGTTAGCCAATCTGCAAGGTGTGAGGTGATACCTCAGAGTTGTTTTGATTTGCATCTCTCTGATTATAAGAGATGTAGAACACTTCTTCATGTGCTTGTTAATAGTTTTGATTTCTTTATCTGAGAACTGCCTATCCATTTCCCTTGCCCATTTATCAATTGGAGAATGGCTTGATTTTTTGTACAATTGATTTAGCTCATTATAAATATGAGTAATTAAACCTTTGTCAGAGGTTTCTATGAAGATTTTTTCCCAATTTGTTGTTTCCCTTCTGATTTTAGTTATATTGGTTTTGTTTGTACAAAAGCTTTTTAGTTTGATGTAGTCAAAATTATTTATTTTACATTTTGTGATTCTTTCTATATCTTGCTTGGTTTTAAAGCCTTTCCCCTCCCAAAGGTCTGACATGTATACTATTCTGTGTTTACCCAATTTACTTATGGTTTCCTTCTTTATGTTTAAGTCACTCACCCATTTTGAATTTATCTTGGTGTAGGGTGTGAGGTGTTGATCTATTCCTAGTCTCTCCCACACTGTCTTCCAATTTTCCCAGCAGTTTTTATCGAATAGTGGATTTTTGTCCCAAAAGCTGGGATCTTTGGGTTTATCGTATACTGTCTTGCTGAGGTCGTTTTCCCCCAGTCTATTCCACTGATCTTCCTTTCTGTTTCTTAGCCAGTACCAAATTGTTTTGATGACTGCTGCTTTGTAATATAGTTTGAGGTCTGGGACTGCAAGGCCCCCATCATATGTGTTTTTTTTCATTATTTCCCTGGATATCCTTGATCTTTTGTTCTTCCAAATGAACTTTGTTATGGTTTTTTCTAAATCAGTGAAGAAGTATTTTGGTAGTTCAATGGGTATGGCACTAAATAGATAAATAAGTTTGGGTAGGATGGTCATTTTTATTATATTGGCTCGTCCTATCCATGAGCAGTTAATGTTTTTCCAATTGTTCAAGTCTAGTTTTAGTTGTGTGGCGAGTGTTTTGTAGTTGTGTTCATATAGTTCCTGTGTTTGTCTTGGGAGATAGATTCCTAGGTATTTTATTTTGTCTAAGGTGATTTTGAATGGGATTTCTCTTTCTAGTTCTTGCTGCTGAGCTGTGTTGGAGATATATAGAAAAGCTGATGATTTATGTGGGTTTATTTTGTATCCTGCAACTTTGCTAAAGTTGTTGATTATTTCAATTAGCTTTTTGGCTGAATCTCTAGGATTCTTTAAGTAGACCATCATGTCATCCGCAAAGAGTGATAACTTGGTCTCCTCCTTGCCTATTCTGATACCTTCAATTTCTTTATCTTCTCTAATTGCTACTGCTAGTGTTTCTAGTACAATGTCAAATAGTAGAGGTGATAATGGGCATCCTTGTTTCACTCCTGATCTTATTGGGAATGCATCTAGTTTATCCCCATTGCAGATGATATTAGCTGTTGGTTTTAGATATATACTGTTTATTATTTTTAGGAATGACCCTTCTATTCCTATGCTTTCTAGTGTTTTTAATAGGAATGGGTGTTGTATTTTATCAAAGGCTTTTTCTGCATCTATTGAGATAATCATGTGGTTCTTGCTAGTTTGCTTGTTGATGTGGTCAATTATGTGGATGGTTTTCCTAATGTTGAACCAGCCGTGCATCCCTGGTATGAATCCTACTTGATCATGGTGAATGATCCTTCTGATCACTTGCTGGAGTCTTTTTGCTAGTATCCTATTTAAAATTTTTGCATCTATATTCATTAGGGAGATTGGTCTATAGTTTTCTTTCTCTGTTTTTGACCTGCCTGGTTTTGGAATCAGTACCATGTTTGTGTCGTAAAAGGAGTTTGGTAGAACTCCCTCTTTGCTTATTATGTCAAATAGTTTGTATAGTATTGGGGTTAACTGTTCTCTGAATGTTTGATAGAATTCACAGGTGAATCCATCAGGCCCTGGGGATTTTTTCTTAGGAAGTTCTTTGATGGCTTGATGGATTTCAATTTCTGATATGGGATTATTTAAGAATTCTATTTCCTCTTCTGTTAGTCTAGGCAGTTTGTATTTTTGTATATATTCATCCATTTCTCCTAAATTGGTGTATTTATTGCCATATAATTGGGCAAAGTAATTTCTAATGATTGCCTTAATTTCCTCCTCATTGGAGGTGCTGTCCCCCTTTTCATCTTTAATGCTGTGAATTTGCTTTTCTTCCTTCCTTTTTTTAATTAGATTGACCAGAACTTTGTCTATTTTGTTTGTTTTTTCAAAGTACCAGCTTCTTGTCTTATTTATTAAATCAATAGTTCTATCACTTTCGATTTTATTAATTTCTCCCTTAATTTTTAGGATTTCTAATTTGGTTTTCTGCTGGGGGTTTTTAATTTGATCGCTTTCGAGTTTTTTCAATTGCATTTCCAATTGATTGATCTCTGCTCTCCCTTGTTTGTTAATATGAGCTTTCAGGGATATGAATTTGCCTCTGATTACCGCTTTGGCTGCATCCCAAAAGGTTTGAAAGGATGTTTCGCCATTGTCATTTTCCTTGATGAAATTATTAATTGTTTCTATGATTTCTTCTTTAGCTAAACGGTTTTGGAGTATCATATTGTTTAATTTCCAATTGGTTTTAGATTTGGTTTTCCATGTACCATTACTAATCATTATTTTTATTGCCTTGTGATCTGAGAAGGCTGCATTCATTATTTCTGCTTTTTTGCATTTGTGTGCTATGTTTCTGTGACCTAATGTATGGTCAATCTTTGTGAATGTGCCATGTGGTGCTGAGAAGAAGGTGTATTCCTTTTTATCCCTATTTATTTTTCTCCATATGTCTATTAATTCTAATTTTTCTAAGATTTCATTCACTTCTTTTACCTCTTTCTTATTTATTTTTTGATTTGATTTATCTAAATTTGATAATGGTTGGTTTAAGTCTCCCACTAGTATGGTTTTATTGTCTATTTCTTCCTTCAATTCTCCTAGTTTCTCCATTAGAAATTTGGGTGCTATATTATTTGGTGCATACATGTTGATTAATGATATTTCCTCATTGTCTAGAGTCCCTTTTAACAAAATATAATTACCTTCCCTATCCCTTTTGATCAGGTCTATTTTTGCATTGGCTTTATCAGATATCATGATTACCACTCCTGCCTTCTTTCTATCAGTTGAGGCCCAGAAGGTCTTACTCCATCCTTTAATTCTGACCTTGTGGGTGTCAACCCGCCTCATGTGTGTTTCTTGAAGACAACATATGGTAGGGTTTTGGATTCTAATCCATTCAGCTATTCGTCTACGTTTTATGGGTGAGTTCATCCCATTCACGTTCAAAGTTATGATTGTCATTTGTGGACTCCCTGGCATTTTGATTGCCTTCCCTAATTCTAACCTTTTCTTCTTCGGCTCTACCTTTTAGTCCAGTGATTTACTTTGAATCAGTCCCCCTTGTCCCCTCCCTTGATGTTTCCCTTTTTAGTCCCTCCCTTTTTGTTCCCTCCCCCTCCCCCCTCTCTTTCCCTCCCTTTTTGTTCTCCCTCTCCCCCTCCCCCCCTTGGTTTTCCCTTCTCCTTACCCTTGTTGGGTAAGATAGAATTCAAGATCCCAATGGATCTGGATGTTTTTCCCTCTCAGAGTTGATTTCCCTGAGATTGAGGCTTAAGTAAACCCCCCCCCCCTCTCTTCCTCTCCTTCTTATAGGAGTTTTCTTCCCCTCCCCTTCCCCTGTGAATCTTTGTGTGAGAACCATTATTCTATTTGGTCTTTCTTTACCCCCTATTTATACATTACATTTTCCCCACATATTAGTATACATAGGTTGATATAAATGTAGTCCTTATAGAAGAGAGTTTGAGTAAAAGAAGATAACATTTTTCCCCTTTCCTTAATATTTACCTTTTCAGGTATTCCTTGCTCTTTGATTTTCGGTATCAAACTTTCCACAGAGCTCTGGTCTTTTCTTTGCAAAAAGTTGGAAGTCTTCTATTTTGTTGAATGCCCATACTTTCCCTTGGAAGTATATAGTCAGTTTTGCTGGGTAGCTGATTCTTGGTTGGAGACCCAGCTCTCTTGCCTTTCTGAAGATCGTGTTCCATGCCTTACGATCATTCAGCGTAGAACTTGCAAGGTCTTGTGTGACCCTGATTGGCATTCCTTTATATCTAAATTGTCTTTTTCTGGCTTCCTGTAGGATTTTTTCTTTTGTTTGATAGCTTTGGAATTTGGCAATTACATTCCTGGGAGTTGTCTTTTGGGGGTTTAGTGTAGAAGGTGTTCTGTGAGCTCTGTCAGTGGATGTATTGCCCCCTTGTTCTAGAATCTCTGGGCAATTTTCTTTGATTATATCTTGTATCACCATGTCCAGTTTGGTGTTTATTTCTGGCTTTTCTGGGAGTCCAATTATTCTTAAATTTTCTCTTCTCCCCCTGTTTTCCAGATCTATCACCTTGTCGGTGAGATATTTTATCTTCTCTTCTAATTTCTTGGTGTTTTGGCTTTGTTTTATTAGTTCTTGCTTTAAAGCCTGGTTTTCTTTTACAGTTTGGTCAAACTGGTTTTGTAGATGCGTGAATTTCTTTTGCATCATTTCCCACTTTTCCTCCCAGAGGGCTTCCATCTTTTTGGTCCTTTCTGATTCAAATTCTTCATGGGTTTGTGGAGAGTTTCTATTTCCTTTGGAGGATTTTGGAGAATTTTCTTGTATATCTTCTTCTATCTGCTCTGTATTTTGTATTTTGGCTCCATAGAATGTGTCCAGAGTCGCCCCTTTCTTCTTATTTTTCTTGGTATTTTGGGGCTTCTGTGCTTCTGTGGAGTTTGTCATCTCTGAACGTGGAGGATTGGCTTTTCTTGTCTTTGTCTGGTGATCAGAGGCTTTAGTCCTGGGCAGATGGTTCTATGACTTTCCCTGGGTTAAAGTGAATATGCCTCACTGGAACTGGAATGGAAGGGTCGGACCACGAGGCCACACTCTCCCCCTGGCTCGATTTCCGGAAGTTGCCTTCAGAATCCCTGGCCGTGAGGCTGTTTCGTCGGCCTGCGGGGGGATGGGCTGCAGCTTCCCCAAGCTCCGAGAGCACAGACTTTCACTGAGACTTGGATAGCAGGATCCAGCCCGTGAGGCTGTCTTGCCCACCCTGAGGGTTGCTGTTGTTTTGACCAGCTCTCTGCAGCAGAGGCCCCAGGCAGTAACTTTCACCCTGACCTACCGGCTCTTTGCAGCGGAGGCCCCAGGCAGTAACTTTCACCCGACCGGCTCTCTGCAGCGGAAGCCCCAGGCAGTAACTTTCACCCGGACTGGGACTTGGGTAGAAGACGCTGAGGGTTGTTGTTCCTCAGACCCTGCTCTCTGAGCCCGGCGCGGCTGCCGCTTCCGGGAGCCTTGGACTCTGCGCTCCTACCCCTGAGGTCCGAGGGATCTCGGGTTCTGGCTTTTGAGGGGAGCCGTACCTTTTGAACCGGGTCCAGGTCCAGGAGGAGGGTTCCCAGGGTCTGTGCTGTTGATCGTTTTGAATTTCGGCGCCTTAGGAGCTTCTAGTTTGAGATCGGTCGGAAAGGGTTTTCCGGAGATCTGAACTTCAGCTTTCTCTAAGCCGCTATCTTAACCGGAAGTCATGAGGCCCTTTTTCTAAGAGCTTTTCCTGGCTTCTCTAAAAACATGATCTGGCCTTTTGATCCAGGTCCAGGTCCAGGAGGAGGACTCCTGGGGTCTATGCTGTTGATCGTTTTGAATTTCGGTGTCCTAGGAGCATTCGGTTTGAGATCGGTAAGGAAGGGTTTGAGGAGATCTGAACTTTAGCTTTCTCTAAGCCGCCATCTTGACCGGAACAACCACAAGGTCTGCCTAAGCAAGGATTCTAGTGACACCAGGCCAGCATCATCTCAGCTGCTTTCACCAGCTCCCTCCTCCATCTGAATGTTTCAGAATCAGTCCTTCCTTGATCTGAATGTTTCAGAATCTTTTCATCATCTTTTTGCAATATTTCTATGCCCTAGGTTGTGGTTGATCTTCTTTGTATTTGTATCATGTACTGCTGAGAAGAAGGTATATTACTTTTTATCTCTGTTCAGTTTTATCCAGGTACCTGTTAACTCTATTTTTTCTGGCATTTCATTTACTTCCTTTACTTCTTTCTTATTTATTTTTTTGGTTTGATTTATCTAGTTCTGAGAGGGGAAGGTTAAGATCCCCCACTAGTATGATTTTACTATCTATTTCCTCCTTGAGCTCCTTCAATTTTTCCTTTAGAAATCTAAATCCTATACCATTTGGTATATAGATGTTTAGTAATGATATTACTTCATTGTTTATAGTAACTTTTCACAAAATGTAATTTCCTTCCCTATATTTTTTAATCAGATCAATTTCTACTTTGGCTTTGTCTGGTATCATGATTGCTACTCCTGCTTTTTTTTTAACTTTAGATGATGCATAATATATTCTGTTCCAGCCTTTTACTTTGAATCTGTGTGTGTCATCCTGCCTCAAATGTGTTTCTTGTAAACAACATATAGTAGTATTCTGGTTTTTAATCCACTCTGCTATCTGCTTCCATTTAATGTGTGAATTCATCCCATTCACATTAAGCATTATGATTACTAACTGTGTATTGCCCTCTATCTTATTATCCCCTTTAGATCCTGGTCTATTTCCTTTCATTCTATTCTTTCTCAGCAATATTTTGCTTTTTGTCATAACCCCACCTCCAGTTCCCCCTCCCTTCTATTACCCTCCACTTCCCTTTCCTTGTTCTCCTTCTACTTCTCTGTAGGGTTAGATATAATTACATGCCCCACTGAGTATACTCGTTTTTCCCTTTCTTAGCCAGTTACAAAGAGAGTAAAGTTTAAGCATTGCCCATCACTACATTTATCCTATCCTCTCTGTATTCATTTTTCTTGCCTCTTTATGTTATATAATTTACCCCATTCTCTGTCTTCTTTCTCTTTTCTTTCAGTGCAGCCCTCTCTTTCAGCCCTTGATTGATTTTTATGTCATTCACATGCATACATATCACATATACATATCATTCCATATCATCACATTTACATATATATCATATCATCATATACATCATATCATAATCAGTTTATGTTTCCATCCTCTTTAAGTAAATTCATTCTATCTTCTCTACTACTAAGAGTAATTTTTGAGAATTATAGAATTCCTCTTTCCATGTAGACATATAAATATTTTTACTTTAATGAGTCCTTTAAATTTACTTTCTTACTTACCTTTCTGGACTTCTCTTGTGTCTCATTTTTGGCCTTCAAATTTTTTGTTTAGGTCTGCTTTATGTCTTAGGAATGTTATTGAATGATCATTTTTTCCCCTGAAAGAGTATACTCAGTTTTTCTGGATAGGTGACTCTGGGTTGTAAACCCAAATCTTTCACCTTTCTGAATATCATATTCCATGCCTTCTGATCCTTTAATGTAGAAGTTGCTAGGTCCTGAGTGATCCCGATTGTAGCACCATGGTATTTGAATGGTTTCTTTCTGGCTGCTTGTAGTATTTTTTTCCTTGGCTTGGTGGCTCTTGAATTTGGCTATTACCATCCTAGAAATTGTCAATTGAGGATTTATTTCTGAAGACCATCTGTGAATATTTTCAGTTTCAATTTTATTTTCTTGTTCAAGGATCTCTGGGCACTTATCCTTGATAATTTCTTATAATATGATATCCAAGGTTTTTTCTTCATCATAGCTTTCAGGTAATCCAATAATTCTCAGATTGTCTCTCCTAGACCTGTTTTCTCAGTCAGTTGTTATTGAAATAATATATTTGGTGTTTTCCTCTGTTTTTTTTTTTTTCATTCCTTTGATTCTATTTTATTGTTTCTTGATTTCTCATGAAATCATTAGTTTCTAGATGCTTAATTCTGATTTATAAGGCCTGGCTTTCCTCTGTCACTTTTTGGTTCTCCTTTTCCAATTGGCTCATTTCTTCTTGCATCACTTTCATTTCTCTTTCCCACTTTTCCTCTACCTCTAATAATGTGTCTAATCCATAATTTTCTTTTAGACTTTGAATGTGCTTCCTTTGCTTTCTCTGTCCCCTTCTGTGTTTGCATTTTGCTCTTTGTCTCCTTAAAGTCTTTAAAGTTAAGTGCTTTTTTTGATTTTTTGCTCATTTTTTTCTATCTAATTATAGATAGGTTCTGTTTTCTGGAAATTTAGGATACCTTCTTAAACTTCAGTTCTTCTTGATGTTATTTTTGGCTTATTTTCTGGGTTGTTACTGGTTTATCACATGGTCTGAGGGCTGAGAGCTCTAGGAGCCCCCTCCCCTTGCTGATTCAAATTGACCCTTGAAATACTGATCAGTTAAAGCCTCCTCAGGCTTGAGTGTAAGCTTTTGATCTCACTCACAACTTGATCAGGTTAGATGCTGATCAGATTCTAGCCCCAGCTTGGGCTCATGGTTTTGGTTTCAATGTATTCTTGATTCAATTAGGTACTTCCTTGATTGGCCTGCCCTGGAGCTTCATCCTTAGTTTTAGGCAAAAAGATCCCAGGGAGGCCTCCCTCAAGAATTTTGTCCTCACCCCCAAGCTCAGACTGGGATTCCTGGCTTTGCTTTTGGCCCATGTAGATTGGCCCCCTTTAGCCCACATTGCCTTGGGCTGGGACTCTGGACTTATCCACAGGTTTGCAATTTCAAGGGATGTTAGTTGGCTTGGATCACTAATTGCCCAGCAGAATCTCAGGGTCTGACTTAACTTGGACTTAAGTTCAGAACCTGTGAGAGTAGACATGTGGGGCTGTGGATTGCTCTTGGCTTGATCTTCTGCCCCGCTATGCTTCCTGCTAGCTTTGCTCCCCTCTCACCTCAGTTCTCCAGATGACCTCTGCCTATCTTTTGGGTTTTTTCTTTTTTGAAGGTTGTTTCCCTCTGTCTCTGTTGGTTCTTTCACTCCTATGTTCATTTTGTGGTGATATTTTACTCTTAGTTGGAGAGGATTTTCATGGTGAAATGTCAAGCTGCTGAACCAGTTATTCCTCCATCTTGCCTCCACTACCTGGAAGTTGTACCAAGAGTTTCTTAGGTCTATTTTTAAAATCTAGTATCATTTTTGTTATTTTCATTTTCCTCTTTATCTTTTATTTTTATAAAACCTTCATTTATCAGTAATCAGTCAGTCAAAAATAATTTATTATTGTCAGGCATTATCCTCCCCAGACTGTTCCTTCCATAAGAAGAAAATGAAAAAGGAATAAAAGCCAATAATGCCAAATTCATTTATTGATTTATTTTTGTTTATTACATTAATGTTCCCTAAAATCTCCCTTCTTCCCTCCCCTCCTCACATTAGAAAAGTCAGATTAATTTTAAACTATATTCTATGTAGTATTTTATACCCATAGCTTCCATATTGGCAAAGAAGGGAGAAGGGCATTGTCATAGTCCTTCTTTGGTCAATTTAATTTTGTAGCATTCATTTTCAAATTTATTGTTGTCATTTCCACTTGTCATCATTAAGTATCTCTTGTTTCCCTGATTATACTCACTTTAATGTGTGTCAGGCCATATGGATGCTCTCTTACTTCTCTATAGTCCCTGTATTATTTATTTCTTGTGATACTTTAATATCTTCTTATATTCATGTACTTGTTCCCCAATTGTTGGTCACCTATTTGGTTTTCAGTTCTTTGTTCTACAAATCAACATAGAGGACTATTCTCTTTATCATCACTGGTTCTACTTACTTGGTTAGGTATCACTTCACACAAGTCTTTTCATGCTTCTCTGGAGTCTTCAGAATTGTTCACTGCGGCAGGGTAATGTTCCCATATATTGGTGTGCCACAAATTGTTGATCCATTACTCTTGGGAACATTTCAACTGGAATCCATTGTAGAATAATATTGTGAAAGGCCAGTTGTTTACTGTTCAACTACTTCTGTCTAGGGCCAAGAGAAGTAATTTTTGTACCTGGTTTATGGTCATTGTGGAGGGTTTGCTAGATGCTGAAGAAGGCTCACTTGGGGTAAGTAAAGAAACTCCTGATTTTAATTCATGATCCTTGGTATCTAAGTGTTTAGCTCTTGTTTGTGGGCTTCTGAGGGACTATAAATACTGTCAAGACCTACTGATTTTGGTAATTTATATTCTTATTTCCTGAGGTGGACTATTCCCCAGGACACTATTCTTTAGGAATCAGGAGATTGCCCAGCTCAAAGACTGCCATCAGTGTCTTCCTCACCTATTTTAGACCTGTAAGCAATGTCTCTCCTAAGCCCAGCTCAGAGTGCTGGAGAAAGGGCAAAGCTAAAATAATGATCTCCCCATCTATGAAAGGGGACATTAGGATCCCATACCCTCACTAGCCATGTGACTTTAGCCATGACACATAACCTCTTTATTGCCTCAGTTTCCCAAACAATAGAGATGATAATAGCACTTCCCTAACAACTGTGCTGTATGGCTCAAATTAGATAATAATTGGTCAATGTCCAGCATATAATAAGGGCTATATAAATGCTAGTGATTATTGTCATCATTATTATTTGGTCCTCACTTGTAAATGAGAAAAAGAAAGGTTACCAAGCCTAAATAATTTGCTCCAAATCATTTTAAGTCCAGGCACCAGCCTTAATTTAGGGATCTGCCATGTATTGGAGGCATCTGTAAATTGAAGTGGTTGGGGGTAATGGACTTGGAATAAAAAAAACAAAATAAAACCTGGGTTCAAATCCATCCTCAAAGACTTACTAGCTGTGGGTGACTCTGGGCAGATCACTTAACCTAATATGGCCTCAATTTCTTCCTGCATAAAATGGAGATAAGAACAGCATTTTTCCTTCAGAATTATAGTGATAGAATGATGTAAAACTTGCAAAGTGCTTTGGGGGGGCAGTTAAGTGCCTCAGTAGATTGAGAGCCAACCTATGAAGGAGAGGTCCTGGGTTCAAATTTGATCTCAAACATTTCCTAGCTGGGTGATCTTGGGCAACTAACCCTCACTGCCGAGCCCTCATCACTCTTATGCCTTGGAAGCAATATACAGTATTGATTCTAAGAAGGAATTTTAAGAAAAATAAAATAAAATAAAATGTTCTGCAAGCCTTAAAGAGCTATAAATATATATTTGTTATTATTATTTATGTGCATTGGCTGAAAATTAGAGCTAACTTTAAAATTACATTATGACCTATTAGGCTTCTGATTCCTTTTCACCCATTCTTTTATTCAAAAGATTTTTATGGAGTCATAGGAGAGAGAAGTTAAATGCAGAGAGAACTAGCACTAGCCTTGTTGCCAAGAAGTGAATTGATCTAGGAATTGGGGTTACAAATAGGGGGAAAATCATGTAAATTTGAATTTGAGAGGTGGGCTGGAGGAGAACATGTTCTGATCTTCAGACCCCCTTTTTGTTCTCCTTGGTTCTTTGCCACTTACTTTAAAGATCATTTTGTATTTACTCCTTGCTCAGTAAATCTTTCCATGGCTGTTGGCGAAAAGTAATAGAATCCTGACCTTCTAACAGCCATGTGGATAATCACTCACTGGCTAGAATATGTGTTCTTTAGCAATAGCCCAAAGCGAGCCAGAGGCCCCCCCCCCCACTTTGTCCTGATGACAAGCTCTGATTGTCTTCCAGTGGCCTGAAGGAGCCCTTGGAAGGGTTGTTGTTGGACCTTTAGTGGGAAGGAACAGATTAGCATGAATTATACCCAGACAAAAAATCATAATAGATGATGGGGAGAGGGATGGGTGCTTTCAATGGAAAAGGGACTTTGGGCACTAGAAAACTCTGAAGGTCAGCATCTTCTCCATAATGTACTGTCCTAGAGGGTTGCCTCAAGCAGACAAATCAAACCCTTGTCCCATAACCCTCTGGAGTGAACAGAACCAGATTAAAATGTAACTGAAAAACATTTACTCTCTCCCCCATTACAATAAAAGATTTTAATATTTAACATTATTCATTAAGTACCACTTTTAAAAGTATTTGCCAATAATAATATTGATGAATACTTTAAAGTTTATTATATTAATATTATACTAAATCATTTAATAAAAGAAACGTAAAAGTCAAGACAATATGCAGTCAGAAGTAAGGAGTAATATGTTGAGTTTTTTTTCAGTCCTGTCTCACACTTGGTGACCTCATTTGGGTTTTTTTTTTTTTAAATACTGGAAGCTGATTACCATTTCTTCTTCCAAATCATTTTTATTGGTGAGGAACTGAGGCAAACATGAAATGACTTGTCCAGGGTCACACAGCTAGGTGGTGGCTGAGATCTTTCTGACTGTGCCAGCTAGCTGCCCTCATGTAAAGAGTAGTGGCCCTAAGTCTCTGTTTGGGTTTGATATTATTGGCCTGGAACACTGACAAGCTGATTTTTTTTATAACCTTCTGTGTCTTAGTACCAATACTAAGTGAAGAGCTGTAAGGGCTAAGCAATGTGAGTTAATTGACTTACCCAGAGTCACATAGGAAGTATCTGAGGTCAGATTTGAACCCAGAGTCTCCTGACTCCAGGCCTACTTCTCCATTCATTGTGATATCTAACTGTCCCTGAAAAGCTAATTTTATTGCCTGGGGTCACCCAGTCAGAATGTGTCAGAAGTGGGTCCTGATTCCTTGTCTTCCTAGTTCTGTGGTTGGCCCTTATCCCCTATGCAAAACTGTCTCCCCAAATGGCCTCTTTTTAAGAGTATTCACCTGTCAGCTGGGTTCTTAGAAGCCCCAAGTTTGCCCATTTCCCTTGAGAACTTGCCTTTAAGGGAAGCCCCAAACTGGCTTTGTCTTAGACTGAACAAGGGATCTCCTAGTGCCCGTTAAGTGTCCTGAACAGGAGTAATAGAAATGCTCAAATGCTCATTCACCCTTTTAGTCTTAGAAGTTTCCCCCATTGTATCAGAGATCCATTCCCAAGAAGACCAACAACTGTGCAGGAACCATCCTTATGGTATCCATTATAGTAGACCATTCCCTGATACCAGCCTCTGGCTACAGTCTCTTTCCCAAGCCTGCTTACAACCTGTTGCAGTGCTCAGTTCTCCAAAAGGTATATAAGATTGCTATATTCTATTATTCTTTGGAGAACCATCTCACATGGTGATGCTCACAGAGATACTGTTCCCAGAGTCCCAGAGCCCTTGGCTCTGTGTGGTTTTTAGGCTCTTAACTCTGTGTGGCAGCCGGATATTGAATACTATCTCTTTCCTGATTGAAGATGTGGTTTTGCTGACTACTTAAGTAGTTCCGTGTTTTACAAGGTTGACAGAGAGAAAATATAGAATGGTAATAGCTCTTCCTCTACCTGGTGTTCTTCCTTTTCCTGACCCCATCCTTATATGGCCAAGAGGCACTATTCTAGGTATATTTCCTCACCTTAAAGAGCTTGGGAACCTTAAGAGGGTGCCTTAAAAACCATCACATTTAACTTCCAAATTTTTCAGATAAAGAAACTGATAAAATCAACTTAACCAGAGAATAGTTTTTCAAATGGCAAACCATCTTATTACTCCATGTCTATTGTGAAATTTAGATTACTCCACCCTACTTAGATCTTACTTTATGGAGAAGATGAAATTGTAATCTCCTGATTGAACAATGAAGGTACTTAGATCTTACTTTATAGTGAAGCTAGAACTTTAAGTCTATTTTAAGATCTTAATACAAAAAGGTGTTAAGTAACTATAAAGGGTAAATTGATCACAAAAAGGTTAAGTAACTAACAAAAGGTGAATTTAACAAAGAAGTGTTAAGTAAATCAAAAAGATATAATCCAATCAAAGAAGATGAGAACTAAACAATCCACAATCATGGAGAAAAGCCTCTGATATGATTGGTAGACATGAAAATTTAGAGGAGGGGACACAATAGTAAAAGGTCTATATATTTCACATCATTTCCTCTCTCTGGTACCTTTGGCAGCTGAGAGGTGGCTGGTGACAGTGTGCTGGGCCTTTAGGCATCTTGGCATGGCTACAGCTATTGTCCAGTTTGGTGGTGAGTCTCTGGCTGAGTTTCCCCTCCTTTAATTTCCAAATTTTATCCTCTTAGAAGCCTCCAATCTCCTTCAGAGCCCTAGCAGCAGAGATCTTGAACTCTCCCTGGCACAGGTCAGGTGGGAGAAATCCTATACTCTCTTCCCTCTTTCTCCTTAAAACCCTTCCCTCTATATTGACTTGGGTATTTTATTTGGGATTTTTTCCCTGGCAGCCAATTAATTTAGATTTTTAAATCACAACCCTTAAATTATCTTTACACTATGGAGCCCCCTGAGTTTAAAGGACCCTCTAAGACACTTGCCTCCACAGGACTTGATATCCAGCATCTCTGTCATCAACATCAGAAAGATAAAACCTTTGAAATCCAGGCATCAACGTTTAGTGTCTGGGAAATTTAACTTCTCAGAGAGATATTTTTTGGAGTCCTGACCTGAGATTTCCCTGTGGAAGAAACTCCCTTCACCAATGCTGATCAGGTCCTCTTCTTCAATTTGTAGAATATCCTGGGGCCACTAGGAGGTGAAGTGATGCTCTGGGTCTCTCAGTTTCTTACAGATATAGTTCTTTAAGGAAAATATATCACAGAAACAGGACTGAAAAATTCTTAAGATAGTTTTACTGATGTCTTTGTTTTTATATCACAATTATTTCTGTATATATTCTCTCCATTCTATTGCCACCTTGAAACAAAGAAAAACAGTCAAAGAAAACCATTACTCAATGGCATTGATGTCAATGGTGTCTGACAGTCTATCCAACATTCAACACTCACCATCCACCACCTTCTCATCAAAAGGATAGATTTTCCCATTTGTCCTTTGGGACCAAGATCAGTTATTATAAATTAACTAGCAATCAGCTTTGGCTGGACAGCTAGATGGGTCAGTGGATTGAGTGCCAGGTCTAGAATCAGGAAGACTCCTCTTCTTGAATTTAAATTTGGCCTCAGACAAAAGTCACCAAACCCTATTTGCCTCAGGTTCCCCATCTATAAAATGAGCAGGAAAAGGAAATGGCAAACCCTTTTAGCATCTCTACTAAGAAAACCCAAGTGGGGTCATGAAGAGTTTGAAATGACTGAAAATGACTGAACTACACTATTTTGGCTTAGTGTATGAGATACTCTTCTGTGCAAGGGCTGGGTGATAAGTGAGGGACAATTGCTGTAAAAACTTTTGTTTAGAATAAAGTTGTTTTTTACAAGTTGATATTTCTATAATATTTTACAGTCTTCAGTGCTGTTTCTTCAGGAAAAAGCACTACATGTATTATCACCATTTTGTAGAAGAAGAAACTGAGTCTATGATAGACTAAGTCACTTGCTCAAAGATACATACATAGTAACTAGCATGGCTGAGTTTTGATCTCATGCTTCTTGAATCCATGATCTGACTTGTTTTAATCATATTATTTCTCCATATGGCACAAAACTTTGGGTTTTGTGGGATATTTGGGGTCTCTGTAGCCTATGGTAACTCACCTAGAAGTAAACAAGTAATCATCCAACCATGTGGGTCCATATGGACAGGGAAGATATCTCCCTTCCCATCATTCATCATTCATCCTCTGAGTTTATGGTTCATCATTGCAATGATAAAATATTTTTCCTTCTAATTACTTGTAAAAATAACATTTAGCATTACCTTAAAATTTTTGAATTCCAAATTCTTTCCCTCCACCTTCCCTAAAATGGTCAGTGATATGATCAGTTTTCTTAAGTCTTTCAAGTTGCTGGTCTTTACAATGTTGTTAATGTACAAGCTTTTCTCCTATTTCTGCTCACTTTATTCTGTAGTAGTTCATACAAGTCTTCCCAGATTTTTCCTTATTCTCCCATTTTATCATTTTTACATCACAAAGTATTCTGTTATATTCATAAACTGTCATTTATTTTGTTATTCTCTTGGTGATGGTAACCTCTTTATAATACTGAGATTCTTTCTTGGGAAGAATGGTAGACTGGGAAAATGATGGAGCTATCACATTTTAGAAACTAGCCCTGACTTGGTTAAGACTTGCAGAATCCAAGGTCTATGATGAAAATTGACCGATAGCTCATTTTCATCCAGACTTAAGTCTGAATAATACATTTTTGACTCTTTCCCTATAGTCATTTCTAGATGAGACAATATGAAGGAAAAACCAAATAACCAATGAAGCCAGAGCCCGGTATAGTGAGTGTTTAAGAGGATCCAGAATGTTTTTTTGGGAAAACTAAAATACTGATACAAATCTACTATAGCTGTATCTAAAATTCATGCTCTTTGTATATAACTATTGTAAAGGATATTTCTGTTCCAGTACAGGTAAGACCAGATGGTCTCTGTGGTCCTATTTTTGACATTCTGTGATTCTTTGATGGTCTGATGGTACCAGTATTCTATAATTCTTGGATGGTTTGATGACACCAGCAGGTATAATTTTTAGGTGAACTGAACACATGCCCTTCACCAAAAATGTTATAGAGTATCTACTCTGCCATCTTTCAATAAGCTATCAAATCAATCTTCCTAAAGCTTGTCTAGACACATCACTCCCTTATTCAATAGACTCCGTTGGTTTACCATTACTGCCAAGGATCAAATATAAAAAGCATCTGGCTTTAATGTCTTTCATAACCTGACTGCCTTCTTTCTTTTTTGTCTTCTTCTATCTTCTACTTCTCAACCTCCTTAGATAGTCTTTGATTCAATGACAATGAATCCTTCCAATTCAAGACTATATCACTTTATCTCCTGATTAAATTTATTTTCACTGGCTGTTCCCCAATCTGGGATTCTCTGTTAACTTCAAAATCATGCCCTTGTCAGCTTTCTCCAAGTTCTAGCTAAAAATCTCACTTCTATAAAAAGCGTTTCCCAATTGCCCTTAATGCTAGCTCCATTCCTCTTTTGAGTATCTTTGTGTTGTATATACCTTATTTGTATATAGTTGTTTACATATTGTCTCTTCCTTTAGATTGTGAGCTCCTTGAGGGTAGGGACTGTTTTTGCTTTCCTTGGTACCCCAGTATTAGACTGGCACATAGTGGATGCTATCTAAATATTTATTCCCTTTCCTATGACTGTGATTCTATCAATTATAGTATCTTTTTAGGCTTATTCTTCCATTACACTCATTCCTTAGTCCCAATCATAACCACAATCAAGTCAACAAACATTTATTCAGTGTTCATTTATAATATGCACAGAACTAGGCTAAGCAATAAAGATAAAAAACCATAAAAGCAATCTCTGAGGTCAAGAAACTTATTTCTATTAGGTCAAATATCACATGCACATATAGGTTTATGTTAAATATAAATAAAGTAAGTTCAATTCGATTTCAGGAAGCAATAACTAAGCAGCTAGAGAATCAGGAAAGGCTTCATGTATTTGATGATGTTTGAGCCTAGATTTTCCTGATACTTGGGATCCTAATACACAGAAGTAAGAAGAGAGTATGTACCAAGCAGGTAAGACAGTCTGAATAAAGGTGTTTCATGGTGACTGGAAAGAAATGTGGTCTCCATAGATCCTGCCACCTCCACCACCAAACCTGTAGAGATCCATTCTAGATAAATCTTGGAGTTCTGATGCTTTTAGGGAGCTCTAACTTAAGAAAAAGCAATGCTCCATTGGTCAGACATATTTTTCCCAGGAATTTTCCATTTTTCTGGCCACACTGGCCAAAGCACACTTTGTTGAAATCACTCTGTGTTCAATTCTAGCACTCATCTTGGTCTAGCTGCTGATATATTCTGCTTTGGTGTCTGGTCTCCCACCAATCTTCTCTAAATTCCCAAAGTCTATAGAATTAGTCTTCCTGTTATGCTTTTTGGGATGCTCACTGGCCACTCCCCCATGGCTTTGATTGCCTCTTTGGCCAGTCTTTGAATCCTGCCTAAGATACTCTGAATTCATTTATTTATTTTATTTTAGGAACTGTGGAATTTATTTTTCCTTGCCTAACTGAATCCCTTGTCTAATCTGCTTCTTCAGTGCTTTCTGACTTCACCCTATGATTATGCCTTTCTTGAGTCATGGTGCTTGGCTTATCCATAGACAACATCAATGATATTTCCTTCTGAAGCAACTTAATACACATCACTCCAGATGACTACTTGAAGTTTCTATAAAGTTTGGAAGCTGCATCATTGGGTTTGAATCCCAGCTCTCTCATTCATTAACAATGTGACTGTAGACCATGGACAAGACATTTCCTTTTTTGGGGGGGCCTCAGTTTCCTCATCTGTAATGTTGGACTGGCCTCAAAGGAGCCATAGAATACTTTGAGAGTTAGATGAAGAATTTATTATAAACTTAAAAAGAAAACTCTGCATAATATACACTAGCAGTTTCATTTACAACCTTTTTTCCTACAATACATATGGAAATGCTAATTTTATTTGATGTTTGTTAAGTTCAGCATTTTAAAAAAAGAATGACTTTGATGGTTTTTAAGATCCTTTCCAGCTTTAGCATTCTGTGGTTTTATGACATTTTTTTTGTCCTGACCTATGAGATCATCAGTGTACAGACCTCTCAGTGCAAATTGACAACTTGTCTTTAACTTGTAACATCCTTGCTTGGACCACTCAGAGGATCAGTGACTTGCTCATGGTATCATAGATGCTGCATAAAAGTCAGGATTTGAAGCCAGGTCTAACTGATTCCAAGACCAGCCCTTTATCCACTATACCATTTTGCCTCTAATAGTTCTATAATTGAAAGGATTCTGAGAAAGGCTTTTTTACCCTATTTTCTCTTCCACTGGCTTGCTTGGGAGATAGGATTCTCCAAAGCATTCATGCCTTTGGTTTACTCCTTTCCAAATGCCACTCTTCTCTGTGAATAATACCACCAGCCATTAAGCCTGGACTTGGCGGCAACACTGTCAGGGTGTGATCCAATTTGAAGCCAAGTCTTGGCCAAAGGAGGTCAGACCTAGGGGAGCCACAGAGGGAGAAGAACAGTGAGGCTGCCAAAGGAAGGGCAGTCCAAGAAATGCTCCTCAAATAACCAAGGCAAACGGTTGTGTCAACACAAGGGAGTCAGGGGCAAGTTGGGACAGGATGGCAGAGGATCTGTCACAATTTGTTTTCTCAATACCTTGCCATCTGTTGCCAGGCACATGCCACCTGTGGAGGGCTGGCCTCTTTTAAATGCATATGGAGCTAGGCTTCCACTAAGTTCATCAGCAGAGGGGAGGAGTCTAAGTAAGGGATATTTGTTGTGCAGTAGTTTCAGTTGCATTGATTCTTCATGATTCCATTTGGAGTTTCTTGGCAATATACTGGAGTAGTTTGTCATCTTCTCCAGATCATTTGACAGATGAGGAAATGGAGGACAATGGGATTAAATATCCTGCCCAGCATCACAAACTAGTAAGTGTCTGAGGCTGGATGTGAACTCAGGTTCTCCTGACCCTAATAGGACAGTGAAATTTCATTGTGCGGGAAGGTGAAGAGAGTTGGGTGAAGTGTTGGGAGTACTAAGCACAATCGGTAAGAAGGAAAGAGAAGTTTGAGAGTGATTCAAATTATGAATGAAGTGAAAGATGACTGGATCCTCTCATGAAATAGATATGGAGGGAAAGGAGGACCTAATTACAACAGTGGGAACAAAGGATTTTAGGATGGGAAAGCAACTGACAAGGAAGAGGAAAATAAATCCAGAGAGTGAATTGCACCAAGAATGAAGTGAAACAAAAACAAAGAGAATGTTATATATGGCAACAGAAATTATTTTTGAAGAATGAATTGAATATATATCTACCTCTAGAGAAAGAACAGATCAATAGAAACAAGCAAGTTATAATTTTATATATAAATATATCTTTTATGTCAGATAATGCCTCTTTAGTGTGGGGAGGGGAGGGAGAGAGATGCCTGGGAATTTCAGTGTAACAAACAAACAAATAAATAAATTTTTAAAAATGAATGAAGTGAAGCTTGGCTGAGTCCTAGGCTCCCAGTTAGAAAAACATTCAAATTTTCATAAAAGCCCTATTATGTCACTTTCTTCCAGCTTTACATGAATAAGTCACAGCTACCAAAGACCCAGAAAGGAAAGTTGTTCCCACTGAAATCCTTGGCAACATCAAATGATTCAATCTCAGGAATGGATATAGTTTTATCAATGGAAATTATATTAAAGGAGCATTACCATCTGCTTTGTTGCCATACCCTAAGGACTATTGGGCTTTTCTATCTGACTTGGAGCTGAAAACTCATAGGCTTATATATTTCCTATCCTATTAGAATGTGAATTCCTTGAGAGCAGGGACTGTCTTGATTTTCTCTTTGTAGCTGTAGTGCTTTATACATAGTAAGCACTTAATAAAAGCTTTTCATCCATTCATCCATCCATCCATCTGTGCATTCCATAAATGGAATTTGCTCTTTATTAACGTAGAATACCACTCTAGCAGAAAAATCAAGTTTTCCATTTCAGTAGTCTGAAAATCTAGTTTTACAAATGACATAGATATTGAGGAGAATAAATACATTATTTTTTTTAGCTCTGTATGATTTTCTTTAAGCTTATAAAGTCTTAGCTTAAGCATTCATTAGCTAAGGAAAAACAAACAAACAAACAAACAACCAAATCTTAGTGGTTATCCAGTAAGTGATTGTGAATAGGGATAATCATTCAGCCCCTGTTTTCTGATTAATCTTTTTAAAGCCACATGTACACCATTCAACTTTCTGTATACACAATTATAGAATCATGGAATCGTTGAGTAGGAATAACTTTCAGCTCTCCGCTAGTCTGACCTCAGACCCTGTGCCAAGATATCCTCTATAGACAAATTCAAAATTCCCAATAAAATGTAATTAGGTAGGAATTGTTTAACAACATTTAAAAAATACATACAACATAGATGATGTTAATTTGTGGTTCTCTAAGTCAATATGCAGCAAAGATCCATTTCATTTGAAAATGCTGTATAACATCTTCAATGGGAAACTAGTTAGCATCTTCAAGAATGTCTCTAGTCTTGAGGCACTCTCTGTCTCATGAAACAGCCCACTACTTTTGGACAGCTTTGTTCCTTATGAAGCCAAAAGCAGCCTCTCTGTCATTTTAAACCTTTTTTTCTAAGTGGAATAATTCTAATTTCTCTTTCACATGATACTTGTGATAGTAGAGTATAGCTGAATCAGTCAATATTTATTAAGCACCTACTGTGTGCTAGACACTAGACTTAGAAGAGAGCTAGGGATAATTTAGAAAATTAATATTGAATTCAGATATTTTGGGAGAAATAACCCCCCCCCTTCCTCCAAGAATTGTTTGATTTTGAAAACTACCTGAAAACTTTGAAAACAAAACCATCTCTTCCCCAGACATTGAAACTGCGTGGGGTCCTCCCTTCTTTTGACTAGATTTGTGAAAATAAAAAAAGGGCAGTTTGGAGATTTGCTCCATATTTTTCTGTAAACAGGTACATGATTAGGTAATGAAGTCAGTGAGGAATCTGCCATATTGAGGGGAAGGTGAGATGTCCAGTCACAAGGCAGGGTCCTTCTGAGACTCTCTTTTTTCTGTGATGATGTGGTAAGGGAGGAGTTGAGGTCTCTGAAACTACTCCCTGCATGACTGATCTCTAATCAGAGATATATTCTCTCTTTTCCTTCCTCCCTCCCTCCTCCTCCTCCTCCTTCTCTCTCTCTGGCTTGATTTCTATGAGGGAGTCCATTGGCTAGTTAGATTTTCTTGTGCAGCAGATTAACAAATTGATGTTTTAAAACTAAAAATACAGCCTCCAGAGAACTTCATCATTCATTACAATACAAATATGAAGAAAAAAAGACAATCCCATACCTCATTCAAAGAATTTACCTAATTGGAGGAAACAACATATGGAAGGAGGATGAAAAGGGGGTGAAGAGTGTAAGGAACTTCTTGCTGGAGCATGATGGAGTCCAATCCAAAGGAGTGAAGCTGGGTAGGAAATGAAGAGATTATTAGCCTGGGAACCCTCTTTAATTGGAAGCTTTGGGAAGAGTTCTTTGCTCTGCCCTCCAGCCATTCAGTCAGACAGAAAAAGGACATTGAGGGTGCTTAGGTGGAGTGAGTAGCAATCTTTTGGAGAAGAAGGCCTTGTGACAATCTTGAAGTTGAATAAGTTTCCTGAAGAGGATGCCCCTTGGGCCATGATGGGGTCCAGTCCAAGGCAGTACAGTCAGGTGGAAAACAAGATGACTAGTTTGAGAGCCTTTTTGAAATGGAGACTTTGGGAGGAATTTTTCAAACTTGTTGCATTCTCTGTCTCCTTATACTTTTGCAATTGATCTGTTGAATGAGTCCTGGGTTTTACATTTGCCCTCATTAACTATTATCAGGCAAGTCTCTGAGGTCTAAGTTGTAGCTCAAGGGCTCACCTAGCATGAATTTCCTCATTGGGTATTCACTCTATGGTGAAGTCATGTGTCCAATATAAAAGACATTTTGGAAACGAGGTAGGATGTATCTATGAAGCCCTGGAGGCCAATCCTAGATATCTGTGTGAAGAATATTACAATTGGGAGAGGCTATAGAAAAGTGAAGGACCAGAGATGCTGAAGACAAATTTCACACGTTCAAAATTTTGCTTCTGGCTAGCCCTATATAGAATATTAGATGTACAAACACACATACAGAACTAACTTATGAAGACTGAGTTCTGACAAGCCCTACAAAATCAGAAAGTCTTATAGCTTTGTTCCCCAAAACCAGTCCAACTAGATTCTGAGAAACTGTTAACTACTGGGTTGATCCATCATGAAACCATCTACTAAATCAAGGAAATCTATCTATCTATCTATCATCTATCTATCTATCTATCTATCTATCTATCTATCTATCTATCTATCTATCTATCTATCTATCTATCTATCTATCTTTGTATCCATCCATCTATCTATCTATCTAGATGAAAGAGGTCTTTGAGGTTAGAGTGGTCTCCTATTTAGAACAAGTTAAACTAGAGGACCCCTAAGGTATCTTTGAATTCTAGGATAGAAAAAGATGAATTCTTAGATTTTTGAAAAAGGCTTTCTATCTTTGGGTCAGATTTTAGAGGCTAAGAAAATAGCACATCTTTTCTTGAAAAAGAAAGACTATGAGCTATCTGAGTACATACTCCTTGGCTTAGCACAAGAAAGAGGTATGGGGTAAAGTGGGAGGATTAGTCTTGTGGGATTCAGCAAGGAAACACTTTAGAAAATATCACTTGATGAAGAGGCAGCTCCCAGGATTCTATGAGGAGGTGGAGGTCTTGCCTTAGAAGAGTGCCTGATAAAGATGCACATTGAAAGTCATTAATTATCTGAAAATGTCTTTATTATAATAATGGGGGTGATAAGGACATAATTTAATTTCCTTGAGCCTCAGTTCCCTCAGCAGTGAAGTGAGGGAGTTAGAACACTAGATGATTTCCAAATTTCATTCTATTTCCTAAAATCCAATGACCAACTAAAATAGAAATAGCTCAGGAGGATAAGACAAAATAATTAGTCATTTACACTTTGGTGTGAATCAGTTTGCTAGACTTTCTGGCCAAGAACAAGTTTTGATTGAGGGAGAAGTGTTGCAAGTTAAGTAGAGACTGACTCTTTCTACCTATTACAAGAATGAAAATTAATGGCTGGAATTATTCCCTCATTAAGTCTTGGCACAGACATCCTTGATGAAAACCTTCCATTGACCTCTTAAACCATACTGTGCTTTGCTTTAAGTCTGTCCCTGAAAACACTATCCTTGTAGGCAGGAGACCTTGGCTCCAATTCTGGTTTTACCCTTAACTAGTTTGTGACTTTGGGTGAATCACTTGACCAATCCAAGCCTCAGTTTCCTCAGTAATGCTCAGTTCTTTCTTATCCTCTTTCTCCTCTACTCCTTCCTTGCTTCCTTCCTTGCTTCCTTCCTTGCTTCCTTCCTTTCTTTCTTTCTTCCTTCCTTCCTTCCTTCCTTCCTTCCTTCCTTCCTTCCTTCCTTCCTTCCTTCCTTCCTTCCTTCCTTCCTTCCTCCTCCTCCTCCTCCTTCTTCTTATCCTCTTACTCCTCTACTCCTTCCTTACTTCCTTCTTCTTCTCCCTCCTCCTCCTCCTCCTCCTCTTTCTTCTTCTTCTTCTTCTTCTTCTTCTTCTTCTTCTTCTTCTTCTTCTTCTTCTTCTTCTTCTTCTTCTTCTTCTTCTTCTTCTTCTTCTTCTTCTTCTTCTTCTTCTTCTTCTTCTTCTTCTTCTTCTTCTTCTTCTTCTTCTTCTTCTTCTTCTTCTTCTTCTTCTTCTTCTTCTTCTTCTTCTTCTTCTTCTTCTTCTTCTTCTTCTTCTTCCTTCTTTCTCCTCTCTCCTCTCTTCTTTCTTCTTTCTTCTTCCTTCTTTCCTATTTCTTTTTTTAAAACCCTTACCTTCTCTCTTGGAATCAATACTGTGTATTGGTTTCAAGGCAAAAGAGCAGTAAGGGCTAGGCAATGGGGGTTAAGTGACTTACCCTGAGTCACACAACTGGGATGTGTCTGAGGCCAGATTTGAACCTAGGACCTCCCATCTCTAAACCTGGCTCTCAATCTACTGAGCTACCCAGCTCCCCCCCCCATTTCTTACTTCTTCTTTCATCTTCCTCTTCTTCTTCCTCTTGTCTCTGTCTACCTTTGTCTTCATCTATATCTTTATCTCCCCGTCCTAGATAGAGAAGTTGCCCTGTCTATTGCTCATTGTGCAGGCAGAGTGAGAAATACCCCAGGCAGCAGCTGAGTGGCATCTCCTTGTTACCATGGCCTCTGAGTAAAGCCTACGTGTGTGAGAGAGGCTGGCTGGCCTGGTGAACTAACTTCAGGGTAAGGGATGGCATGCTGGTTCTGACTCAGAGTCAGCAAGAAGCAAAAATCACCAGCAGGAAGCTGGAGGCAGGGGGAATTGCTGGGTATTTTTCCATCTTCCCCAGAAAAGGCTCCTGGCTTCAGATACCAGGCTCAGATTCCAAACTCAGGCTGCTTCTATAGGATGGTCCAGATTGACTGTTTCCTCTAAATTGAATCAATTAAAAGAATAACAACCACCACCACAACAACAAAACACCTGGGTGTCTGTTGGATATATGACTGTTGTTTATGCTGGACTAACGTAAGTATTTTTCTGACTTATAAATGACCACAACCCTCCATCATTAATTCTACTCAAACCAAACCTGTGTCTTGAACCCAGTTTCTCAGTGCCTTAAAAAGGGCCATTCCCCTCACTTCAAATAGAAAGAACCAGTTGAATTGGGGCAATGGAGACATGACTTCTCACCAGAGTCCTGCCACTAAATAGATAACTTTGGTCAAGTCAGTTCCCCTTTCCCTCTTTGAACAATGAGAGGACTGCATGAGAGGATCTTCAAAGTCAATAGTCCTTTGGTGTTATGACCATTAATTTTACTGCCAGCATAGCATCTAGCATATAACAATCTAATAAAGATTTCTTGACTCACTATTGACTGATTAATATTTGCAACTCTGTTCCTTCCTGTGTGACCTTAAGCAGGTCACTTACTTTCTCTGTGCCTCAATTTACTTGTTAAAGAAATGAGGATGAAAATGAGATCCAACTAGGGGGGCCTTTGAAGTCCCTTCACTTTCCTCTCATGTGATAACTACCATTACTTTGAACAATAATCACCAATATGTTACTTTACTATTTTCAAAATGTTCTATACATATTCCATGATGATGATGATGATGATTGTAGCTAGAATTTAAATAGCACTTTATAATTTTCCAAGTGCTAAACAATATTTTATTTCATCCTTAGAAAAACCTGCAAGGTCAGTACAAATGTTATCCTCATTTTCTAGATGACACAGTGGAGACAGGGGTTAATTGGCTTGCTCAAGGCTATAAAATTAGTAAGAGCATGAGGTTGAATTTGAACTCATATCTTCATTATTTGAGGTACACTGCTCTATCTACTGTGCCATTAACCCTCTCATTTGATCCTTACAACATACCTGGGAGGGTTTCTTTTATCCTGACTTTACAGGACATTAGGAACAGGTAAACCAATTTGATTAGGAGGAAGCCTGAAGGAGCCATTGATAAGGAGCAGAGAAAGATTTAGAGCTACAAAGAGTCTTAAGAAACCTTGAAGACCAAATCCATCATTTTACAAAAGAGAACATAGAGGTTGAGAGATGGTAAATGATTAGTCTCAAGTCATAGAGCTAGTAAGTGTATGAGGCTAGATTTTAACTCAGTCTTCCTGACTCCAAGCCTTGAATACCATCCACAGTGCCACCTAGGTTCCAAAACAAAAATGGTGGACTGAGGCTAGTTGAAGAGAAGAGTCATAGTTTGGTGGAATGAGAATGGTCTTAGAATTGGAAGAAATGAGTCTGAGTTACAGCTTAACAATTAAGTAAGGTGAGGCCATTTATTCTACTTCTTTATCCTTTGCTCTTCCAATTAAAAACTACCAACAATAATACTGATAATGACCTTTTCTTAAGGAATGCTACTTGAGATAAAAGAGTACGCCAAGTGTTCCATAAAGTGTAAGAGTTTCCCAATTATCATTAGAAGCTTTTTGAGTTGCAGTTTTCTCAACTATCTGAACCACGAGGGTGGTTTGCCAGCCCTGACCATGCATTTAGGTGCAAGAAGCATGGGAATGAGGTCCTGGAAGAGAATACCAAAATTTCTTTTTCTTTGATGTTTTTATTCCATAATGTGTCCTTTTGTAAACAACTTCATGCCTTTTTTTTTTGCCCAAACTAATAAAGGACTGAGCAGTGAAGGTATAAGCAACTCTTCCTGATAGATGTCACCTAGTTTGAATAACTCCTGGGAGGGATACAGCTTCTCTCACTGGGCTAATCAGAGCCTACTTGATCTGTAGACATCCTAGATGGCATTCCACATGGTGAGAATGGAGAATTACTGAGAGGCCTTCTATATCTTCAACATACCTTCTGTACTTGCTTATTGCTGATGCCTGAAATTGTTCACCACTGGAGAGATCTTCCTCTTCTGGATTAAAAACATCACGTCTCCTACCATTTTCCTTTAAAATGAAAATTCCTCTAGGAGGAAGGATCATAGGAAATTGTTATCAGATTTGTATCTTATAAAGAAAACTAGGATGTTAGGTAGTAATAAAAAATATTTTCACTTCTGTCTTACTATTATATGTCATAATGCCAAAAAAAGGGTGAGTTTTATAAGAAATTTCTCTTAGAAATGAGATGAGATTTGGTTAGGGTTAAGTATTCACCCACCTGTCCAACATCTCTAACAGAGTCTATAGAGTCTGTAAAGTATTTCATTTACTTATTAAACCAATCTAAAATGTAAGTGGAAGAACAGGAGCCCCTAACTAGCAACAAAGGAAAATGGACAATAATAGAAACTGAGGTGCAGAAATAAAGGGACCCTAATGCTTCTGTTGTGCCACAGCAATTTGGCAAGACTTATCACAATAGTTAAAATGATAATCATGGGAACAAAAGGACTGGACAGCTTCCATTTTCTTGCTTGTGATCAGGTGGGGAGTAAATAAATAGAGGAAAAAGCCCAGCTCCATTCAAATGGATCTCACTTAAGAGAGTAATAGTAATTAATAATAAAAGGAAAGAGAAGAAAGTAGTCAGGGGTGTCTTAAGATGGCTAGCAAGTTCTTTTACCTTCCTTCTTGATTGAAAATGTTATCTTCTTTCCTTTTTTTTCAGTCTCTACTTATTATTTACACGTAGTTCCTGAATAATCCATGATTTCATTGGTATGAGTATCTTCTCTGTAGATAACAATAACTGATACTTACCTTGTGGGTTTAGGTTTGTAAAGTGCTTCACAAATATTATTTTAGTTGAGTCTCTCAACATCCCCATATAGGAGGCAGGAGAACATTATCATCCCCATTTTACTTATTGATTAGGAAACAACCTGAGAGTTTGTGACTTTCCCATTGTCATTAAGCAAATATATGTCAGAATTAGAATTGGAGGCTTCCTTTTCTTGATCCTGACACACCATCCACTACTTTATGCTTCCTCCCACTAATGCAACCACTCTGCTTTTGTTGCTGATTTTAGACACTTGTCATGGATGAAAAATTCATTGCTTGTAGCCAATCTGGTGATGTTTTTCCAAACTTAGGCTGTTCCTTGGATCACAGGCACATATTGCATCTAGGCCAATTCTCAGAGTCTTTCTAGATGGCTTTGCAGTTTTTCAGTCATTTTCTCAGTCATATCCAACTCTTTATCATTCCATTTGGGAGTTGCTATTTCCTTCTCCAGCTCATTTTATAGATGGGGAAATCAGGTCCAACAGGATTAAGTTGGTCACCCGGGATCACCCAGCAAGGAAATATCTGAGACCAGATTTGAACTTATGGAAACGAGTCTTCCTGATTTCAGACCTGTCACTCTAACCACTACACTATTTAATTTCCTATTCTTGATGGGTAGGACCTTCTAGAACCTGCGCTCTATTAGCACAGCTTTTGAGAAACCATAATCATCTCCATGCCATGATAAGGTATTGATTAAGGATATTAGTGGGAATAAATAATAAAAATAATAAATAATATATTATACATTTAAATAAATAAATAATCTATAAATTATAAATATACACATAATGATAATTAAACAATAAATAAATGTAAATAAATTAAAATATAAGTAAGAAATAAATGGGGAAAGAATGTCAAATATCGATTAATATTTATCTCAAAGCTTTAGTTTATTTTGTCAGGAAAAAAATGAAATTGACTGTTTTGACAAAGTTAACTATGACTTCCTAATTTTCCAAATGGATTAGACTGTGGTCAGTCCTTTCTAACAAGATCCCTAATAGCAACAACCCCTTACTATAGTTGAAAGTGTAAGACATGAACCCTACTATTAAAAGGGCATGATTAGTTAAATCAACCCTACTTGGATGATTATTCATCATTTACCTCTCTTTGTAGATTGCTTGCTTCTGTGGCAGCTATGGAACACCAAGATTTTGAGAGAAGAGTTTTGTTGGTGGAGGAGAGGGGATGATTTTATAGAAAAAAGTTTTTTTGGGGAATAACAAGCCCAGAAAAGATGTTCAACTATGTCTGTAGCATGAAGCTCCAGCATTTCTGGTGGAAGAAAAAGGAAAATAAAGGTACAGCCAGACAAGTAAAAGGGTATGTCAAACTTTTTTCTTTAGAGTCTGGGGCAGAGACAGTTCAAGACTGTTTTTGGAAGGTATACAGACTGTAGAACTCCAGGACAGTGGGAGAGCATACCTATCCTTTAGCATATTATGCTTTCCACCTGCTTATTTCTTTTCACCAAGCTAGTTGGCAGTGTGAAAAATGCATAAAGAGAGTAACTAGGAGAAGCCTTTCACTAATGTATGATTCATTATTTGGGGTATGATAACAGCTGTGAGTGGGTTCACCTGTTCATACTCTCCTAGGTACTGAAGACTGCCAAGTTATTAGAAACAATAGTCTCCCAGGATTACCTGTTCTTGGAAAATCATGATGATTATTGACCACATTTAGGAAGCTGGGTAGCCAGGTAGTACAGTGGATAGAGCCCTGGGCCTGGAGTCAGGAAAACCTGAGTTCAGATAACATTTCCTAGCTGTGTGACCCTGGGCAAGTCACTTAATTCTGTTTACCTTAGTTTTCTCATCTATTAAATGAGTTGGAGAAGAAAATGGTGAACCACTTTAGTATCTTTGTCAAGAAAAGCCCTAAACAGGTCATGAAGAGTTGGACATGACTGAAATGATTGAACAATGATGGTTTATAGCAGTCGGGTCAAACTCAAAAGGAATAGAGACCAACCAACCATATTGAAGGATCCCTATGTTGATTTGTTGTCATGTTGACTTAGAAAACCACATGTCAACATTATCTATGTTCTGTTGCATTTTTAATTCATTTTGTTACACATTTTCCAGTTTGGACAGTACTCTGTATAAATAGAAATTTTGTATCTTTGAACTACATCTCCCAGCATCCCTTTCCTCTTTTATCCCCACCTTGCCTGTTTGTGTGTTGCATATAGTTGTGTGTAATTCCACCTGGCGGGCTCTTCTCTGGCTGCTGAGTAGCTCCCTTTTTACTCTAGCTTTTTATTTTAGTTATTATCAATAATCTTATTAAATATACTTGGAGTTATTGTATATTAATTTTTAAGCTTAAACGCGGATAGTTGTGGGTTGCAATGGAGTCAGTGGGTACCGTGTTGGATACCTCTGATTTACAGAACACTTTGGTCATAAGGTCCCCATTGTCACAGAAGGGCTTTTATTTCCATTATACACATGGGAAGGCTGAAATTTGGGGAAATTAAATGATGATGATCATTTAATAAGTGGCGGAGTAGAGATTGACTCTAAATCCTAGTCCAGAGTTTCATTTCAATTAGAACTACAAACTGAAATGAAAAAATACCCATCAGGTGAACTTCACCTTTGGCAAATCACTTAACTCTCAGGACCCCAGTGCCTCTGAGACTATAAATTGCAGAGAAAGTGCTTTTAGAAGTGCATTAGATTTGGGATTTCACCAGTGTCAGAAAGTAAGCAGGCAAATTCTGTTCAGCACCATTTTTTTTGAGTGTTCCCTGGAGGCACAGACAGGTTTTATGCCTTATCCACAAAGCCAGCAGGTATCAAAAAACTTGAAAGTCAGATTTTCCTGCCTCTCTATCCACCCAACTCTGTTGGCTTGCAGTAAATATTTTATATTCGTGAATTTGTGTTCATGGAAGGGGGAATCTTTCTGTTGGAGACTGAAGAGGAAGAGGAAATAGAAAGAAGATAAAGAGCTGGCCTTGCTAAGTCTGAATAAACAGACAACAGCAGTGTGAGAAGGCTGGACTCCATTGACCCTTAATTTGCTTTGGCTCCAGCCACAGTCTTTCCCCATGACCCAGGGAGTTATCCACAGTCTGATCACATGCCAAGTGGATGTCAGGGCATGACTTGTCTCTCAGGAGGTCAAATTCTGTTTCCATAGCAGAATAGGAACTGTGGAATTTATTTTTCCTTGCCTAACTGAATCCCTTGTCTAATCTGCTTCTTCAGTGCTTTCTGACTTCACCCTATGATTATGCCTTTCTTGAGTCATGGTGCTTGGCTTATCCATAGACAACATCAATGATATTTCCTTCTGAAGCAACTTAATACACATCACTCCAGATGACTACTTGAAGTTTCTATAAAGTTTGGAAGCTGCATCATTGGGTTTGAATCCCAGCTCTCTCATTCATTAACAATGTGACTGTAGACCATGGACAAGACATTTCCTTTTTTGGGGGGGCCTCAGTTTCCTCATCTGTAATGTTGGACTGGCCTCAAAGGAGCCATAGAATACTTTGAGAGTTAGATGAAGAATTTATTATAAACTTAAAAAGAAAACTCTGCATAATATACACTAGCAGTTTCATTTACAACCTTTTTTCCTACAATACATATGGAAATGCTAATTTTATTTGATGTTTGTTAAGTTCAGCATTTTAAAAAAAGAATGACTTTGATGGTTTTTAAGATCCTTTCCAGCTTTAGCATTCTGTGGTTTTATGACATTTTTTTTGTCCTGACCTATGAGATCATCAGTGTACAGACCTCTCAGTGCAAATTGACAACTTGTCTTTAACTTGTAACATCCTTGCTTGGACCACTCAGAGGATCAGTGACTTGCTCATGGTATCATAGATGCTGCATAAAAGTCAGGATTTGAAGCCAGGTCTAACTGATTCCAAGACCAGCCCTTTATCCACTATACCATTTTGCCTCTAATAGTTCTATAATTGAAAGGATTCTGAGAAAGGCTTTTTTACCCTATTTTCTCTTCCACTGGCTTGCTTGGGAGATAGGATTCTCCAAAGCATTCATGCCTTTGGTTTACTCCTTTCCAAATGCCACTCTTCTCTGTGAATAATACCACCAGCCATTAAGCCTGGACTTGGCGGCAACACTGTCAGGGTGTGATCCAATTTGAAGCCAAGTCTTGGCCAAAGGAGGTCAGACCTAGGGGAGCCACAGAGGGAGAAGAACAGTGAGGCTGCCAAAGGAAGGGCAGTCCAAGAAATGCTCCTCAAATAACCAAGGCAAACGGTTGTGTCAACACAAGGGAGTCAGGGGCAAGTTGGGACAGGATGGCAGAGGATCTGTCACAATTTGTTTTCTCAATACCTTGCCATCTGTTGCCAGGCACATGCCACCTGTGGAGGGCTGGCCTCTTTTAAATGCATATGGAGCTAGGCTTCCACTAAGTTCATCAGCAGAGGGGAGGAGTCTAAGTAAGGGATATTTGTTGTGCAGTAGTTTCAGTTGCATTGATTCTTCATGATTCCATTTGGAGTTTCTTGGCAATATACTGGAGTAGTTTGTCATCTTCTCCAGATCATTTGACAGATGAGGAAATGGAGGACAATGGGATTAAATATCCTGCCCAGCATCACAAACTAGTAAGTGTCTGAGGCTGGATGTGAACTCAGGTTCTCCTGACCCTAATAGGACAGTGAAATTTCATTGTGCGGGAAGGTGAAGAGAGTTGGGTGAAGTGTTGGGAGTACTAAGCACAATCGGTAAGAAGGAAAGAGAAGTTTGAGAGTGATTCAAATTATGAATGAAGTGAAAGATGACTGGATCCTCTCATGAAATAGATATGGAGGGAAAGGAGGACCTAATTACAACAGTGGGAACAAAGGATTTTAGGATGGGAAAGCAACTGACAAGGAAGAGGAAAATAAATCCAGAGAGTGAATTGCACCAAGAATGAAGTGAAACAAAAACAAAGAGAATGTTATATATGGCAACAGAAATTATTTTTGAAGAATGAATTGAATATATATCTACCTCTAGAGAAAGAACAGATCAATAGAAACAAGCAAGTTATAATTTTATATATAAATATATCTTTTATGTCAGATAATGCCTCTTTAGTGTGGGGAGGGGAGGGAGAGAGATGCCTGGGAATTTCAGTGTAACAAACAAACAAATAAATAAATTTTTAAAAATGAATGAAGTGAAGCTTGGCTGAGTCCTAGGCTCCCAGTTAGAAAAACATTCAAATTTTCATAAAAGCCCTATTATGTCACTTTCTTCCAGCTTTACATGAATAAGTCACAGCTACCAAAGACCCAGAAAGGAAAGTTGTTCCCACTGAAATCCTTGGCAACATCAAATGATTCAATCTCAGGAATGGATATAGTTTTATCAATGGAAATTATATTAAAGGAGCATTACCATCTGCTTTGTTGCCATACCCTAAGGACTATTGGGCTTTTCTATCTGACTTGGAGCTGAAAACTCATAGGCTTATATATTTCCTATCCTATTAGAATGTGAATTCCTTGAGAGCAGGGACTGTCTTGATTTTCTCTTTGTAGCTGTAGTGCTTTATACATAGTAAGCACTTAATAAAAGCTTTTCATCCATTCATCCATCCATCCATCTGTGCATTCCATAAATGGAATTTGCTCTTTATTAACGTAGAATACCACTCTAGCAGAAAAATCAAGTTTTCCATTTCAGTAGTCTGAAAATCTAGTTTTACAAATGACATAGATATTGAGGAGAATAAATACATTATTTTTTTTAGCTCTGTATGATTTTCTTTAAGCTTATAAAGTCTTAGCTTAAGCATTCATTAGCTAAGGAAAAACAAACAAACAAACAAACAACCAAATCTTAGTGGTTATCCAGTAAGTGATTGTGAATAGGGATAATCATTCAGCCCCTGTTTTCTGATTAATCTTTTTAAAGCCACATGTACACCATTCAACTTTCTGTATACACAATTATAGAATCATGGAATCGTTGAGTAGGAATAACTTTCAGCTCTCCGCTAGTCTGACCTCAGACCCTGTGCCAAGATATCCTCTATAGACAAATTCAAAATTCCCAATAAAATGTAATTAGGTAGGAATTGTTTAACAACATTTAAAAAATACATACAACATAGATGATGTTAATTTGTGGTTCTCTAAGTCAATATGCAGCAAAGATCCATTTCATTTGAAAATGCTGTATAACATCTTCAATGGGAAACTAGTTAGCATCTTCAAGAATGTCTCTAGTCTTGAGGCACTCTCTGTCTCATGAAACAGCCCACTACTTTTGGACAGCTTTGTTCCTTATGAAGCCAAAAGCAGCCTCTCTGTCATTTTAAACCTTTTTTTCTAAGTGGAATAATTCTAATTTCTCTTTCACATGATACTTGTGATAGTAGAGTATAGCTGAATCAGTCAATATTTATTAAGCACCTACTGTGTGCTAGACACTAGACTTAGAAGAGAGCTAGGGATAATTTAGAAAATTAATATTGAATTCAGATATTTTGGGAGAAATAACCCCCCCCCTTCCTCCAAGAATTGTTTGATTTTGAAAACTACCTGAAAACTTTGAAAACAAAACCATCTCTTCCCCAGACATTGAAACTGCGTGGGGTCCTCCCTTCTTTTGACTAGATTTGTGAAAATAAAAAAAGGGCAGTTTGGAGATTTGCTCCATATTTTTCTGTAAACAGGTACATGATTAGGTAATGAAGTCAGTGAGGAATCTGCCATATTGAGGGGAAGGTGAGATGTCCAGTCACAAGGCAGGGTCCTTCTGAGACTCTCTTTTTTCTGTGATGATGTGGTAAGGGAGGAGTTGAGGTCTCTGAAACTACTCCCTGCATGACTGATCTCTAATCAGAGATATATTCTCTCTTTTCCTTCCTCCCTCCCTCCTCCTCCTCCTCCTTCTCTCTCTCTGGCTTGATTTCTATGAGGGAGTCCATTGGCTAGTTAGATTTTCTTGTGCAGCAGATTAACAAATTGATGTTTTAAAACTAAAAATACAGCCTCCAGAGAACTTCATCATTCATTACAATACAAATATGAAGAAAAAAAGACAATCCCATACCTCATTCAAAGAATTTACCTAATTGGAGGAAACAACATATGGAAGGAGGATGAAAAGGGGGTGAAGAGTGTAAGGAACTTCTTGCTGGAGCATGATGGAGTCCAATCCAAAGGAGTGAAGCTGGGTAGGAAATGAAGAGATTATTAGCCTGGGAACCCTCTTTAATTGGAAGCTTTGGGAAGAGTTCTTTGCTCTGCCCTCCAGCCATTCAGTCAGACAGAAAAAGGACATTGAGGGTGCTTAGGTGGAGTGAGTAGCAATCTTTTGGAGAAGAAGGCCTTGTGACAATCTTGAAGTTGAATAAGTTTCCTGAAGAGGATGCCCCTTGGGCCATGATGGGGTCCAGTCCAAGGCAGTACAGTCAGGTGGAAAACAAGATGACTAGTTTGAGAGCCTTTTTGAAATGGAGACTTTGGGAGGAATTTTTCAAACTTGTTGCATTCTCTGTCTCCTTATACTTTTGCAATTGATCTGTTGAATGAGTCCTGGGTTTTACATTTGCCCTCATTAACTATTATCAGGCAAGTCTCTGAGGTCTAAGTTGTAGCTCAAGGGCTCACCTAGCATGAATTTCCTCATTGGGTATTCACTCTATGGTGAAGTCATGTGTCCAATATAAAAGACATTTTGGAAACGAGGTAGGATGTATCTATGAAGCCCTGGAGGCCAATCCTAGATATCTGTGTGAAGAATATTACAATTGGGAGAGGCTATAGAAAAGTGAAGGACCAGAGATGCTGAAGACAAATTTCACACGTTCAAAATTTTGCTTCTGGCTAGCCCTATATAGAATATTAGATGTACAAACACACATACAGAACTAACTTATGAAGACTGAGTTCTGACAAGCCCTACAAAATCAGAAAGTCTTATAGCTTTGTTCCCCAAAACCAGTCCAACTAGATTCTGAGAAACTGTTAACTACTGGGTTGATCCATCATGAAACCATCTACTAAATCAAGGAAATCTATCTATCTATCTATCATCTATCTATCTATCTATCTATCTATCTATCTATCTATCTATCTATCTATCTATCTATCTATCTATCTATCTATCTATCTATCTTTGTATCCATCCATCTATCTATCTATCTAGATGAAAGAGGTCTTTGAGGTTAGAGTGGTCTCCTATTTAGAACAAGTTAAACTAGAGGACCCCTAAGGTATCTTTGAATTCTAGGATAGAAAAAGATGAATTCTTAGATTTTTGAAAAAGGCTTTCTATCTTTGGGTCAGATTTTAGAGGCTAAGAAAATAGCACATCTTTTCTTGAAAAAGAAAGACTATGAGCTATCTGAGTACATACTCCTTGGCTTAGCACAAGAAAGAGGTATGGGGTAAAGTGGGAGGATTAGTCTTGTGGGATTCAGCAAGGAAACACTTTAGAAAATATCACTTGATGAAGAGGCAGCTCCCAGGATTCTATGAGGAGGTGGAGGTCTTGCCTTAGAAGAGTGCCTGATAAAGATGCACATTGAAAGTCATTAATTATCTGAAAATGTCTTTATTATAATAATGGGGGTGATAAGGACATAATTTAATTTCCTTGAGCCTCAGTTCCCTCAGCAGTGAAGTGAGGGAGTTAGAACACTAGATGATTTCCAAATTTCATTCTATTTCCTAAAATCCAATGACCAACTAAAATAGAAATAGCTCAGGAGGATAAGACAAAATAATTAGTCATTTACACTTTGGTGTGAATCAGTTTGCTAGACTTTCTGGCCAAGAACAAGTTTTGATTGAGGGAGAAGTGTTGCAAGTTAAGTAGAGACTGACTCTTTCTACCTATTACAAGAATGAAAATTAATGGCTGGAATTATTCCCTCATTAAGTCTTGGCACAGACATCCTTGATGAAAACCTTCCATTGACCTCTTAAACCATACTGTGCTTTGCTTTAAGTCTGTCCCTGAAAACACTATCCTTGTAGGCAGGAGACCTTGGCTCCAATTCTGGTTTTACCCTTAACTAGTTTGTGACTTTGGGTGAATCACTTGACCAATCCAAGCCTCAGTTTCCTCAGTAATGCTCAGTTCTTTCTTATCCTCTTTCTCCTCTACTCCTTCCTTGCTTCCTTCCTTGCTTCCTTCGCTTGCTTCCTTCCTTTCTTTCTTTCTTCCTTCCTTCCTTCCTTCCTTCCTTCCTTCCTTCCTTCCTTCCTTCCTTCCTTCCTTCCTTCCTTCCTTCCTCCTCCTCCTCCTCCTTCTTCTTATCCTCTTACTCCTCTACTCCTTCCTTACTTCCTTCTTCTTCTCCCTCCTCCTCCTCCTCCTCCTCTTTCTTCTTCTTCTTCTTCTTCTTCTTCTTCTTCTTCTTCTTCTTCTTCTTCTTCTTCTTCTTCTTCTTCTTCTTCTTCTTCTTCTTCTTCTTCTTCTTCTTCTTCTTCTTCTTCTTCTTCTTCTTCTTCTTCTTCTTCTTCTTCTTCTTCTTCTTCTTCTTCTTCTTCCTTCTTTCTCCTCTCTCCTCTCTTCTTTCTTCTTTCTTCTTCCTTCTTTCCTATTTCTTTTTTTAAAACCCTTACCTTCTCTCTTGGAATCAATACTGTGTATTGGTTTCAAGGCAAAAGAGCAGTAAGGGCTAGGCAATGGGGGTTAAGTGACTTACCCTGAGTCACACAACTGGGATGTGTCTGAGGCCAGATTTGAACCTAGGACCTCCCATCTCTAAACCTGGCTCTCAATCTACTGAGCTACCCAGCTCCCCCCCCCATTTCTTACTTCTTCTTTCATCTTCCTCTTCTTCTTCCTCTTGTCTCTGTCTACCTTTGTCTTCATCTATATCTTTATCTCCCCGTCCTAGATAGAGAAGTTGCCCTGTCTATTGCTCATTGTGCAGGCAGAGTGAGAAATACCCCAGGCAGCAGCTGAGTGGCATCTCCTTGTTACCATGGCCTCTGAGTAAAGCCTACGTGTGTGAGAGAGGCTGGCTGGCCTGGTGAACTAACTTCAGGGTAAGGGATGGCATGCTGGTTCTGACTCAGAGTCAGCAAGAAGCAAAAATCACCAGCAGGAAGCTGGAGGCAGGGGGGAATTGCTGGGTATTTTTTCCATCTTCCCCAGAAAAGGCTCCTGGCTTCAGATACCAGGCTCAGATTCCAAACTCAGGCTGCTTCTATAGGATGGTCCAGATTGACTGTTTCCTCTAAATTGAATCAATTAAAAGAATAACAACCACCACCACAACAACAAAACACCTGGGTGTCTGTTGGATATATGACTGTTGTTTATGCTGGACTAACGTAAGTATTTTTCTGACTTATAAATGACCACAACCCTCCATCATTAATTCTACTCAAACCAAACCTGTGTCTTGAACCCAGTTTCTCAGTGCCTTAAAAAGGGCCATTCCCCTCACTTCAAATAGAAAGAACCAGTTGAATTGGGGCAATGGAGACATGACTTCTCACCAGAGTCCTGCCACTAAATAGATAACTTTGGTCAAGTCAGTTCCCCTTTCCCTCTTTGAACAATGAGAGGACTGCATGAGAGGATCTTCAAAGTCAATAGTCCTTTGGTGTTATGACCATTAATTTTACTGCCAGCATAGCATCTAGCATATAACAATCTAATAAAGATTTCTTGACTCACTATTGACTGATTAATATTTGCAACTCTGTTCCTTCCTGTGTGACCTTAAGCAGGTCACTTACTTTCTCTGTGCCTCAATTTACTTGTTAAAGAAATGAGGATGAAAATGAGATCCAACTAGGGGGGCCTTTGAAGTCCCTTCACTTTCCTCTCATGTGATAACTACCATTACTTTGAACAATAATCACCAATATGTTACTTTACTATTTTCAAAATGTTCTATACATATTCCATGATGATGATGATGATGATTGTAGCTAGAATTTAAATAGCACTTTATAATTTTCCAAGTGCTAAACAATATTTTATTTCATCCTTAGAAAAACCTGCAAGGTCAGTACAAATGTTATCCTCATTTTCTAGATGACACAGTGGAGACAGGGGTTAATTGGCTTGCTCAAGGCTATAAAATTAGTAAGAGCATGAGGTTGAATTTGAACTCATATCTTCATTATTTGAGGTACACTGCTCTATCTACTGTGCCATTAACCCTCTCATTTGATCCTTACAACATACCTGGGAGGGTTTCTTTTATCCTGACTTTACAGGACATTAGGAACAGGTAAACCAATTTGATTAGGAGGAAGCCTGAAGGAGCCATTGATAAGGAGCAGAGAAAGATTTAGAGCTACAAAGAGTCTTAAGAAACCTTGAAGACCAAATCCATCATTTTACAAAAGAGAACATAGAGGTTGAGAGATGGTAAATGATTAGTCTCAAGTCATAGAGCTAGTAAGTGTATGAGGCTAGATTTTAACTCAGTCTTCCTGACTCCAAGCCTTGAATACCATCCACAGTGCCACCTAGGTTCCAAAACAAAAATGGTGGACTGAGGCTAGTTGAAGAGAAGAGTCATAGTTTGGTGGAATGAGAATGGTCTTAGAATTGGAAGAAATGAGTCTGAGTTACAGCTTAACAATTAAGTAAGGTGAGGCCATTTATTCTACTTCTTTATCCTTTGCTCTTCCAATTAAAAACTACCAACAATAATACTGATAATGACCTTTTCTTAAGGAATGCTACTTGAGATAAAAGAGTACGCCAAGTGTTCCATAAAGTGTAAGAGTTTCCCAATTATCATTAGAAGCTTTTTGAGTTGCAGTTTTCTCAACTATCTGAACCACGAGGGTGGTTTGCCAGCCCTGACCATGCATTTAGGTGCAAGAAGCATGGGAATGAGGTCCTGGAAGAGAATACCAAAATTTCTTTTTCTTTGATGTTTTTATTCCATAATGTGTCCTTTTGTAAACAACTTCATGCCTTTTTTTTTTGCCCAAACTAATAAAGGACTGAGCAGTGAAGGTATAAGCAACTCTTCCTGATAGATGTCACCTAGTTTGAATAACTCCTGGGAGGGATACAGCTTCTCTCACTGGGCTAATCAGAGCCTACTTGATCTGTAGACATCCTAGATGGCATTCCACATGGTGAGAATGGAGAATTACTGAGAGGCCTTCTATATCTTCAACATACCTTCTGTACTTGCTTATTGCTGATGCCTGAAATTGTTCACCACTGGAGAGATCTTCCTCTTCTGGATTAAAAACATCACGTCTCCTACCATTTTCCTTTAAAATGAAAATTCCTCTAGGAGGAAGGATCATAGGAAATTGTTATCAGATTTGTATCTTATAAAGAAAACTAGGATGTTAGGTAGTAATAAAAAATATTTTCACTTCTGTCTTACTATTATATGTCATAATGCCAAAAAAAGGGTGAGTTTTATAAGAAATTTCTCTTAGAAATGAGATGAGATTTGGTTAGGGTTAAGTATTCACCCACCTGTCCAACATCTCTAACAGAGTCTATAGAGTCTGTAAAGTATTTCATTTACTTATTAAACCAATCTAAAATGTAAGTGGAAGAACAGGAGCCCCTAACTAGCAACAAAGGAAAATGGACAATAATAGAAACTGAGGTGCAGAAATAAAGGGACCCTAATGCTTCTGTTGTGCCACAGCAATTTGGCAAGACTTATCACAATAGTTAAAATGATAATCATGGGAACAAAAGGACTGGACAGCTTCCATTTTCTTGCTTGTGATCAGGTGGGGAGTAAATAAATAGAGGAAAAAGCCCAGCTCCATTCAAATGGATCTCACTTAAGAGAGTAATAGTAATTAATAATAAAAGGAAAGAGAAGAAAGTAGTCAGGGGTGTCTTAAGATGGCTAGCAAGTTCTTTTACCTTCCTTCTTGATTGAAAATGTTATCTTCTTTCCTTTTTTTTCAGTCTCTACTTATTATTTACACGTAGTTCCTGAATAATCCATGATTTCATTGGTATGAGTATCTTCTCTGTAGATAACAATAACTGATACTTACCTTGTGGGTTTAGGTTTGTAAAGTGCTTCACAAATATTATTTTAGTTGAGTCTCTCAACATCCCCATATAGGAGGCAGGAGAACATTATCATCCCCATTTTACTTATTGATTAGGAAACAACCTGAGAGTTTGTGACTTTCCCATTGTCATTAAGCAAATATATGTCAGAATTAGAATTGGAGGCTTCCTTTTCTTGATCCTGACACACCATCCACTACTTTATGCTTCCTCCCACTAATGCAACCACTCTGCTTTTGTTGCTGATTTTAGACACTTGTCATGGATGAAAAATTCATTGCTTGTAGCCAATCTGGTGATGTTTTTCCAAACTTAGGCTGTTCCTTGGATCACAGGCACATATTGCATCTAGGCCAATTCTCAGAGTCTTTCTAGATGGCTTTGCAGTTTTTCAGTCATTTTCTCAGTCATATCCAACTCTTTATCATTCCATTTGGGAGTTGCTATTTCCTTCTCCAGCTCATTTTATAGATGGGGAAATCAGGTCCAACAGGATTAAGTTGGTCACCCGGGATCACCCAGCAAGGAAATATCTGAGACCAGATTTGAACTTATGGAAACGAGTCTTCCTGATTTCAGACCTGTCACTCTAACCACTACACTATTTAATTTCCTATTCTTGATGGGTAGGACCTTCTAGAACCTGCGCTCTATTAGCACAGCTTTTGAGAAACCATAATCATCTCCATGCCATGATAAGGTATTGATTAAGGATATTAGTGGGAATAAATAATAAAAATAATAAATAATATATTATACATTTAAATAAATAAATAATCTATAAATTATAAATATACACATAATGATAATTAAACAATAAATAAATGTAAATAAATTAAAATATAAGTAAGAAATAAATGGGGAAAGAATGTCAAATATCGATTAATATTTATCTCAAAGCTTTAGTTTATTTTGTCAGGAAAAAAATGAAATTGACTGTTTTGACAAAGTTAACTATGACTTCCTAATTTTCCAAATGGATTAGACTGTGGTCAGTCCTTTCTAACAAGATCCCTAATAGCAACAACCCCTTACTATAGTTGAAAGTGTAAGACATGAACCCTACTATTAAAAGGGCATGATTAGTTAAATCAACCCTACTTGGATGATTATTCATCATTTACCTCTCTTTGTAGATTGCTTGCTTCTGTGGCAGCTATGGAACACCAAGATTTTGAGAGAAGAGTTTTGTTGGTGGAGGAGAGGGGATGATTTTATAGAAAAAAGTTTTTTTGGGGAATAACAAGCCCAGAAAAGATGTTCAACTATGTCTGTAGCATGAAGCTCCAGCATTTCTGGTGGAAGAAAAAGGAAAATAAAGGTACAGCCAGACAAGTAAAAGGGTATGTCAAACTTTTTTCTTTAGAGTCTGGGGCAGAGACAGTTCAAGACTGTTTTTGGAAGGTATACAGACTGTAGAACTCCAGGACAGTGGGAGAGCATACCTATCCTTTAGCATATTATGCTTTCCACCTGCTTATTTCTTTTCACCAAGCTAGTTGGCAGTGTGAAAAATGCATAAAGAGAGTAACTAGGAGAAGCCTTTCACTAATGTATGATTCATTATTTGGGGTATGATAACAGCTGTGAGTGGGTTCACCTGTTCATACTCTCCTAGGTACTGAAGACTGCCAAGTTATTAGAAACAATAGTCTCCCAGGATTACCTGTTCTTGGAAAATCATGATGATTATTGACCACATTTAGGAAGCTGGGTAGCCAGGTAGTACAGTGGATAGAGCCCTGGGCCTGGAGTCAGGAAAACCTGAGTTCAGATAACATTTCCTAGCTGTGTGACCCTGGGCAAGTCACTTAATTCTGTTTACCTTAGTTTTCTCATCTATTAAATGAGTTGGAGAAGAAAATGGTGAACCACTTTAGTATCTTTGTCAAGAAAAGCCCTAAACAGGTCATGAAGAGTTGGACATGACTGAAATGATTGAACAATGATGGTTTATAGCAGTCGGGTCAAACTCAAAAGGAATAGAGACCAACCAACCATATTGAAGGATCCCTATGTTGATTTGTTGTCATGTTGACTTAGAAAACCACATGTCAACATTATCTATGTTCTGTTGCATTTTTAATTCATTTTGTTACACATTTTCCAGTTTGGACAGTACTCTGTATAAATAGAAATTTTGTATCTTTGAACTACATCTCCCAGCATCCCTTTCCTCTTTTATCCCCACCTTGCCTGTTTGTGTGTTGCATATAGTTGTGTGTAATTCCACCTGGCGGGCTCTTCTCTGGCTGCTGAGTAGCTCCCTTTTTACTCTAGCTTTTTATTTTAGTTATTATCAATAATCTTATTAAATATACTTGGAGTTATTGTATATTAATTTTTAAGCTTAAACGCGGATAGTTGTGGGTTGCAATGGAGTCAGTGGGTACCGTGTTGGATACCTCTGATTTACAGAACACTTTGGTCATAAGGTCCCCATTGTCACAGAAGGGCTTTTATTTCCATTATACACATGGGAAGGCTGAAATTTGGGGAAATTAAATGATGATGATCATTTAATAAGTGGCGGAGTAGAGATTGACTCTAAATCCTAGTCCAGAGTTTCATTTCAATTAGAACTACAAACTGAAATGAAAAAATACCCATCAGGTGAACTTCACCTTTGGCAAATCACTTAACTCTCAGGACCCCAGTGCCTCTGAGACTATAAATTGCAGAGAAAGTGCTTTTAGAAGTGCATTAGATTTGGGATTTCACCAGTGTCAGAAAGTAAGCAGGCAAATTCTGTTCAGCACCATTTTTTTTGAGTGTTCCCTGGAGGCACAGACAGGTTTTATGCCTTATCCACAAAGCCAGCAGGTATCAAAAAACTTGAAAGTCAGATTTTCCTGCCTCTCTATCCACCCAACTCTGTTGGCTTGCAGTAAATATTTTATATTCGTGAATTTGTGTTCATGGAAGGGGGAATCTTTCTGTTGGAGACTGAAGAGGAAGAGGAAATAGAAAGAAGATAAAGAGCTGGCCTTGCTAAGTCTGAATAAACAGACAACAGCAGTGTGAGAAGGCTGGACTCCATTGACCCTTAATTTGCTTTGGCTCCAGCCACAGTCTTTCCCCATGACCCAGGGAGTTATCCACAGTCTGATCACATGCCAAGTGGATGTCAGGGCATGACTTGTCTCTCAGGAGGTCAAATTCTGTTTCCATAGCAAGGACTGGGCTGGGAAGATCTTTCAAAACTTCATAGAAAGCTTGAAGCAAAGGGGCTCGGGTTTCAAATGGAGGGCCCCTTTATTTAGAGAGCTTTTGTTCCAAGGGCCCCTTTCAGGCCTCTCCCATGGTGCTGAGAGCTCATTGACTGTGGTTCACATTTCTGATGTGTGGAGCTTCTCAGACATGAGCCACAGCAAGCCTGGAAGTGACTAGCTTAATTTGCATCCATGCAAATGCCGTATTTATTAAATTTGTCATCCCTGGCAATGACATCCTTTTGGCTACATTTCCTTGGGCCCCCCAAAGAAAAAATATATAGTTTGCCATGTCAATTAGCATCAGATTATCCTTGCCAATGAGCCATTTCTAGGATGTTTGCCCATTTCTAATGACCACAGATTTTAGAGCTAAAACTGGAAGGGACCTCAGAGTCCTTGTCCCTTTTCCCCTACTCCCTGATATTACAGATTAGGAAATTGAGTCACAGAGAGTTAAAATTATTTTTAAGGCCAAAAAGGCAGGATGCAATAAGTAATATGGGATTATATTTTTAAAATGCTTTTCAAACCTTTAAGCAACATATAAATGCTAGCTAGTAGTAGCAATAGTAGTTATAGTAGTAATATTATTATTATTATTATTAGTAATATTGTTAGTAGTAGGAGATATGGCAGAATTGGGATTAGGACCCAGTTCCTTGGACTCAGAATCAAATAGCATTGAAAAGAAATTATAGATAAGGAATTAGAAGCAACCTCAGAGCTCATCTCACTCATCCCCCTCAACTTAATGATTAGGAAACCAAAGCCCACAAATGTTAAATGACTTGTTTAAGGTCACAGAAGTAATGAGTGATAAAAGTAAGACTTGAATTCAGATCCTTTGACTTGAGATATAGAAAGCACTGTGCCAATTCAGGGAAGTGAGGGCTCTTTGCTGAGTGGCTTCTTGGGTTGCTGAAGCCTTTCCTCCCTGGGGCACAAGACTTCTGGAATACATGTCTTTTTGGCAATTGTGGCCCTTGGCTGGCTCTCCATGGCCACATTCATGCTTTCTAGCTTGGTAGGACCTGATGGAATGGATATGTTCCTGATAAAGACTTTGAAGGTCCAGGATTACCTGTCTGCCAAAACAAGGCATCAGAGGACTTCTGTGGAGCATTTGTACAAAGCTGAGTATTTATGGAGGCAGAAAGAAGATGCTTGAGACCCATCCTTGAATTTGTTCATCTATACTATGAGCAGGTGGGACTAAGTCAATTGCACAAATTTGTAAATGCTTATTATATATCAAAGCCTGGGGGATACAAAGAACAAAAAAGGGATCATTCCTGCCCTCATAAAGTTTATTTTCTATTGGAAAAGACAATATATTCATATGAAAATATATAAAAGGAGGCCCTGGACCCATGATTCATTTATCTAGGGAAGTCCCCAGTGAGGAAACTACCTCTTCCAAGGCAAGTCAGTATCTTTTCTGCATCTTGTTTTCTTAGAAAGTTAGCTACATATTGGAGAGGTCAAGGAATTTATTCAGTGTCACACAGCCTGTGTATGTTAAAGGAAGGACTCAAACTCAGGTCTTCCTGTGTTGGAGGAAGTTTTCTATTTACTACACTGAAAAGCAGCTAGGTTGCAACTTTATGTTCCAAAGTGAAGACTCAAAGTTGCGAGTACAAATCTGGCCTCAGACATTTACAAGGTGGGTGGCCCTGGGCAAGTCTCTTAACTTTGCCTCAGTTTCCTTATCTGTAAAATGAGCTGGAGAAGAAATGGCAGGCAATTCAGTATCTTTTGCCAAGAAAATCCCAAATGGGATCACAGAGTCAAACATGACTGAAATGACTGAACAACAACACTTGCTCCTACTTCTCTCCATAAATGTATTTACTCAAAAAAAAAAAACCAAGGATATGGAGGGAGGAGGCTGGTCAGTAGTTGGTGGAAGAGTATGAACAGGGGGAAAAATCATGGGGGAGATGCTATCTGAGCTGTGTCTGTAAGAATAAAAGGGACACCAAGGGTCAAAGGTAAAGAGGGAATGAATGACAGCCAGAAGACAGCTAATAAGGAGGCAGGAGATGGAATTAGAGTGTCATATGTGAGAAATGCAGAAAGCCCAGCTTGCCTGGATTTTTACTATTTAACAAATAAATTTTTATTTAACAATAGCCAGCATTCCTTTGGTACTTTAGGGTTTGCAAAGCACTTTACACATATTATCTCATTTAGTCCTCAGAGATCTCACAGAGTTTAAAGGGATATTGGAGAGCAATGGAGGTATCTTCTATATGTTACCTCATTTTATCTTCATAACAACTCTGTGATGTCAGTGCTATTATGATCCCCATTTTACAGGAGAGGAAACAGGCTGATAAAGGTCAAATATCTCTGCTCAGAGTCATGCATCTAATAAGACTCCCAGGTAAGATTTGAACTCAGAACTTCTTGATTCCATGTCCAGTGCTCCATCAGTCAGGGAGTAATATGTTATACAATTGAAAAGATTTGCAAGGGCCCACTTGCAAATAAGAAGTATTTATATTCAATGAGAGAGACAGAGAGAGGCAGATAGAGAAAGAGAGACAGACAGTCAGATAGACAGAGAGAGAGAGAGACAGACAGACAGACAGAGACAGAGAGACAGAGAGAGAGACAGAGAGGGAGGCAGAGAGGCAGAGAGAGAGAGAGAGAGAGAGAGAGAGAGAGAGAGAGAGAGAGAGAGAGAGAGAGAGAGAGAGACAGAGAGAGAGAGACAGAGAGAGAGACAGAGAGAGACAGAGAGAGACAGAGAGAGAGACAGAGACAGAGAACTGTGCTTTGGCAGATGTGTGGTTTCAGAATTAAAGAAATGAGGGAGACTAATCAGGAGGTTATCACCATAGTCCAGGTCAGAGGTGATTCTGGGCTAAGCTAGAGTCCTTTTGAGTTCTAAATTTCTGAGCCAATTACTAAGTGCCTACTATAGGCAGAAAGCCCCATGCTGGGACCTAGGAGAGATCAAGAGATGTAAGAACAAGCCCCTATCCTTAAGGAGCTTAGAACTCAGTAAGGTGTTTATTGTCTAACGAAGAAGATGCCACAATACATTATTTTGTGCAATAGATAAGGTGCTGAAAAATTGCATATAAATACCATTTTCCTCAGTCAAGTCCTATTTTAATGCCCTGAAGGAAGACTGCTATTTAAAGGATGCCCATGTAAAGTGCATATCCATTCCCTAATAGTTGTTTGGTAAATGACTCATTTGTTCACTGTGTTGTGCTGCACAGGAAGGGAGAGAGTCCTTCTCTAGGGAGAAGGAAACTGGAAGCCAGCTGAGCTGGTGCAATTCAGGCAGAGTGAGAAGGCTTCTGATTGTCCAGTTTCATCATCACTTCTTTGCCCAGCCTTCTGTATACTCTATATGTGAGGAGCCAGGAACTGGACTGGCCATGAGTCTAGATCAGAGAAACTAGGAAAGCCAAACAAGGGGATGCCCAGAAAACAGTGGCAGCAAGTGGGCAAGAGGCTGAAGGTCAACACTCTGGATCTTTCTGCCCCAGGATCACTCCAGCCAGGTGGTACAATGGATAGGGCTTTGTTCCTAGAAGTCAAAAAGACCTGAGTTGAAATGTAGCCCCAGATAGATGGCCCTAGGCAAGTGCTTTCACCTCTACCTTCCTTAGTTTCCTCATCTCTAAAATGGAGATAATAATGGCACTTACCTCACAAGGTCGCTGTGAGGAGCAAATGAGATACTATAGACACCTATAAAGTGCTGAATAAATGGTCATTATTACTCTTAGTGAAGTGCCCCAAACTTTTTACACATAGAACCCATTCTATTCTTGGAGCTTGTGGTCACAAAGCTTCCCCTGCCCAAGATACTCATTCCCTTCCCTGTCTAGACCAATTCTATACCTCCTTCAGGTCTCAGCTGAAGTTCTTTCATTCATGAGAATGTCTTGGACAATAATAATCCATAATGATTGATTCTTCCTCTGGTTTGCCAGAAAAAATGTTTATAATACTTACTGCATACATAGAACTTCCTGCCTTAAATTGTTACTCATCCTTTAGATGTTTTGTTGCCCAAGTTGGATATTGGAAGATTGGAGTTCAAATTTGACCTCAGGCACTAACTCTGATCCTGGGCATCAAGTTTGGCATTCCATCTAGCTCTATGGCTTACTAGACTGCAAATACTCAACTAGGACATAGCCAAGAAATCAGAGGAATACCAAGAGATATCTGGATAATAGCAAAGGATGTAGATGAGAGGCAGTCCTAATGAGATAATTGGATATCTCCTTGCAATTGCCTTTCCTTTGCTTTTGCCAATATCGGTAACGCTCTGAGAAGATACCCAATTCAGTTAAAGGCAGAGAACATATTGCATCATCTTATCACAAAAAAGAGGAAGTCCACCTGAGGGAAATTAAGGGTCAACTGGGGAGCTCCAGGTAAACTCTCTTAGTTCAGAGAAGAGGCATGGTGAATGAGGAGTGTGCCAAAGCACTTAAGTTATCAGGGTAGGGTAAAATGAGCCAGTGATGAAGGGAGAGTTTTGTAAGGATCTACGGGGAGTTTGTTACATTAGTATTTCTGCCAGTACCAAGCAAAATAGTATTTGCCCAAATGACTAAAGTGAAAAGTGATCTCCATCCTAGAGAAGGAAGCAGAAGGACTTTAGTGATAATACATTGCTACTCTCTGGGTTACAGGAAAAATGAAATGTTCCTTGATTGAATGGAAGAAATATTTCAAAGAGGAAACAAATAAGAAAAAATGATGTGAAGAAGGTGAATGGGGAATTCTAATCTATTTCATGTGTTTGGAGGGAGGAGATGAATATGACTCAGAGAAATGAAGGAACAATGGTACCTTAAAAAAATCTAGAGCTGAATAATAAATATGAAGCTCTTCCTTTAGAGAAGAGAACTGGCCCTTCTGAAGAGGAAGAAACATCTTGGACTCCAAGAAATGATAATGCAGACCCACAGACGCCATGAGGAATGAGGTCACTCAGGAATGCTCAGAGAAAGAAGAAAAGAGAAGGGTGAGTGTTTGGTGATGCCATGCTCGTGAAGAAGCTAGGTGTTGACCTAAGATACCTTATCTTCTCAGGGTACATTTCCAGGATGGGATAGAGAATCAATAGAAACTTTTAAAATTTGATAACTACTCTTCACCAGGACAAATAAAGATTGCTAGGATTATAAAGTCTTAGATGAAACATAAATAAATTTCTAAACTCTACACTGGAAATCTTAGGGCCATACAGAGTATTTTCATAACTCTTCATGGAGCATGAGAAAACATTTGACTAAGGAAGTGGGTGATTGCTCAAAAAATGGCCTCTTGGCCAGTGAAAGAGTATATCTAATAAAGGCCAGTAAAAACATATTTGCCTGGAGTTTTTGTGAATGTTATCAAGAAGACTTTAAAATGAACAGAGGGCAGAACAAAGAGAATGACTAACATAGTTCTTCCAATTCTAGTACTTTTTTCAGGTTTATGCTTTTTTTTTAATTAATAGGATTTATTTACAAGTTTCTTAACCCTTCCTTTCTCTCCTTGCATTGTGGAAGGCATCATCTGGGAGACACATATGTATATATAAATTATGTCTTTCGTGTTTCCATTTTTCAGTTGCAACTTTAATTCTGAGAGTGGGGAAGTCCTGTGGATTAAGAAGCTATTAGGGGAAACTAGGTGGCTTAGTGAATGGAGAGCCAGGCCTGGAGTTGGGGGACCTTGTTCAAAGCTGGCCTTAAATACTTTCTAGTTGTGTGTCTCTGGGCAGGTCACTTAACCCTCATTGCCTAGCCCTTACCACTCTTCTGACTTAGAATCAATACTTAGAATTGATTCAAAAACAGAATGTAGATGTTTAAAAATAAAAGAAGATATTATTCATATGAGGGAAGTGGTGGGCTGGGAAATAAAACAGAGACTTTTTAAATGAAGAAATGATTTGATCACTGGAGAATATACTACAGACCACTTGAACAGAAGGAGGAAATAGATGGAGTTCGGTAAAGAGATCACAAACCTGACCCAGAGGCACCATATAATAGTGATGGAGCATTCCATTATCCAACTACTTGCAGGAGAGTTTAATCTTCCAAAAGCAGAAATGCTAATAACTTCTTAACTTGCCTCAATGAAAACAATCCTTCAAAAAAAGAGAGGAACCAGTGAAGAGAGTTTATATTCTATCTGATTTTCATGAACAAGAAGGAAATGGGAAGACGTGATTACTACCTCCTAAAGTCTATGATAGAGGAAGGGAGAAAGTATATGCAGAGTAGAATGCCAAAGGATTCAGGGGAAAGAGGAAAGATTGGTAGGAACCCAAGGAATAAAATGCTACAGGGAAAGTCAGCCCAGGAGGGAAGTGAGATCCTGAAGAATGAAATTCAGAAGACACAAAGGCAAGTATTTCCAAGGAAGAGGAAAAGTAGGACTTCTCTGAATAAGATGCACAGAGAACTCACCTACCAATTCAACTAAAAAAATATAAAGAAGATGGAAACAAGGCCAGGTAGCAGGCTGACTATGCATGTGGCACAGTCCTGTAAAAGCAGTGGGAGGAATGCTAAAGCTGAAAGTGAGCTAAGTCTGATGAGCTAGAAACAAGAAAAGTTTTTTTTAAATCTATATTGGGAGAAAAGCTAGAACTTATATAGCACTTTGAGATATGCAAGGCACTTTGCAAAGATTATCTTTGATCCTCACAACAATCCTGAGTGGCAAGTGCCATTATTATTCCCATTTTAGACATGAGAAAACTGATCAAGACAGAGATTATATGACATGCACAGCAATTATTATCTCCATTTTCAGGTGAAGAAACTGAGACAGGCAAATAACTTGCCCAGTCATACAGTGAACAATGTCCAGAGTCATAAATTTAGGCCAAATTTGAACTCAAGTCTCCCTGAGTCCAGAATCTGAGCTCTATTCACAGTACTCCAAAGCTGCCAGGACTTACAATTGGAGATCATGAGAGGTAATCATTGATAGCAGAAAGAAGGAAGAGCTTCTCTTTTCTTTACCAGGGAGAAAGATCTTTGCTCTGGAAATGATAGGACAAAATGATCAGAGAGATGGTACTCAAAAGAAGTCAGAAGATAGAATATAATAGAGCTTATTATTCCCCATCTGACCCAGATGAGCTATGCTGCGGGTCTCATCAAACAGTAAGATGGGACTATTGTCAATGATATTTGAAAGAACATGGAAAACAGAAGAGGTTCCCCAAGACTGGAGGAGAACAAAGGTGGGTCCTGATTTCCAAAAAAGTGAAGTGAATCATCTGAAGACTCAGGCACAAAGAGCTCCTGGGAAGGTTCTAGAATGGGTCATTAAAGCAAAGGTTGGCAAATGTAAAAAGGGGAAGCAGCAATCACAAAGAGCTGGTGGGCTTCAAGTAGAGGCTGGAAGTATCATTTTCTAGGTTTATATGAATAGGATATGAATATAACTATTCCACCAAAGTCCCTTCAAGCTCTCATCTTGGGATTCTGTGATTGAATGACCTATAATGGCCCTTTCAGCTTTAGATCCAATGAGATATCCTATGTTCAATGATCCTATGGCATTTCTGGGCCTCAGTTTCCTTATCTGTAAAATGGAAGAGTTAAATTAGTTAACCCCAAAGGTACTTTATAACATTAAATCTAAGATCCCATAAACTGAAAGGGGCAAGATTGGGATGATAGAAAAGAAGACACAGAATGTTATTATCTGGTTTAATGATCTTTATTTTAAAAACCACAACAAAATAAAGCCCTGACCTTCTGTCTTAGAATTAATAATCAGTATCAGTTCCAAGGCAGAAGTGTGGTAAAGTCTAGGCAAAGTCTAGGTTAAGTGATTGCCCAGCATCACATAACTAGGAAGTATCTCAGGTCACATTTGAACCCAGGACCTCTTGTCTCCAGACATGACTTTGTGTCCACTGAGCCACCTTGATTGTTTATTCCCATCAATATTATTTTCCTGAATGTGGGGTGAAAAATTCCCAATGGTACCCAAGAAATTGCTACTGTGGATGACCTGGTTGGGATTAGATTATGTGTTCTGTGGGACCTACCAAAGTCTCAGAGAAAGGAATATTAGCAGCTGGGGAGATGTTAAAGGGGATAGAAAGAGAATATTGAGATGTAATAGGTCAAAAGGTAAGTGTGTGTGTTTTACCATGACATGATTATATTTTATCTAGTCACTTTACAACTGCCTACACATAGCATAAATATATAAATATTAGATAATATATATATATATACATTTATTATAGGAATAGGGACTAGACTTGATTACAGCAGAAATTTCTGGTGAGGAATTAAAAGCTAAGTGTGTTTGGGCAACTAAGTGGCACAATGGACAGCTCACTGGGTTTGGGATCCATTAGACTCATCTTCACAAGTTCAAATCTATCCTAAGACACTTTGTTGCCCCAATTCCTCATCTACAAAATAAGCTAGAGAAGGAAATGGCAAACCATTTCATATTCTTTGCCAGGCAAATCCCAAAATGGGATCACGAAGAGTCAGACAGGACTGAAATAAATGAATAACAGCAACCAAATATGTTGGTGCTTGGGCCAAGCCCCATGTTTGATTATTATGAACAGGATAGTTAGTATGTGACTGATCTTCCCACCCTCTGATAGGCTGACAAGTCCCCTTGGGCTCCTGCTTGCCATTTTGGAGATACAGATCAGAAAAGAACTGGGCTCCCTGAATGACTCCAGCAGCTCCCCTTGGCTTGAGGCTGAACAAATGATGCTGATACTTCTTCTCTGGGAGCTGCACTGCACCATTCTCTGGGCTCTGGGTCTATGCTGTGGGGTCCCCCCCAGCCCCTCCCTTTCAGCAGCTCTGACCACCTCCAACCACTGAGCAGACTCAATGGACTTCTATTGTAAGGCTTCCATAGTGGAAAATCCCATCCTCATTTCTGAGCACCGCTCGTTGGTTCATTCATTCATTCATTCGGTGCCAAGCCGTTTTTTCCCCCAGGCTCCCCGAGGAACCAGCAGAGAATGCACAGCAGCCTGCTGCTACTACCTGGGAGGGCAAGGGAATTCTCACTGCAGAAAAAGAACAGAGAGTCTCTCACATATGCTACATCATCTGTTCCTGCTGATATTTCTCGGCTTCAGAGAGACCTAGGCGAGCCTGGGGGAGGCGTCAGCTCGGTGAGTCTCTCCTCCTCCTTAGGAGAAAAGGCCCATCAGCTTCCAGGAAGGCTTGTTTTCTACATGTTGCCTGCCCTGAGGAGGAAGCTGAAAGTACCTTTCAACATTTGCCGTGGGGATTTGTACTGATCTCACTCCTCTGAAGAGCAACCCGGAACAAAAACAGGAGCATCATGGAGGGGAGCTGGAAAGCTTGGAGACTGTGGCTCTGCCTTAGTAACGGGGGTCAGCCTGACCCTTTTCCCCCCAAGAATCCTCCTCTTGGAACCCAGGAGGGGTCACCTGTTGGTTTAAAGGAGATACATAATAGGGCCAGTTCCATTTAAATGTTGCCTTTGCTGTGATGATGCCATTAACTATCATAATGAGATTAATTGTCATCATTTGGAGGAAATCTCTGTCTATAGATGAGAGAGGTGGTGTGATATGATCGGGAGTGGGACTTCCTGAAAGTCAGTAAGACCAGGATTTATTCCAGCCTCTAATGCATACTAAGATATGTAATCTTGGGGAAGCCATTTAAGCTGATCTGGAAGTACCCCAGCCAATTCCACTAGGCTATTAGCAACTCCCCCATCATCATCATCATCATCACAGCTATTCTTTATACAGGGTGCCATTTTGCATAGAGTGCTGGGTCTGGAGTTGAGAAAACTTGTCTTAGTGAGTTCAAATCTTGCCCAAGATACCTTCTAGCTGTGTGACCCAAGGAAAGTCACTTAATTCTTTTTGCCTCAGTTTCCTCATCTGTAAAATGAGTTAGAGAAGGAAATGGCAAACCACTCCAGTGTCTTTGCCAGGAAAATGCCAAGTGGTCATGAAGAGTCAGGCACAACTGAAATGATTGGACAACAATAATACAAAATATTTCAATATTTTTCTGGAGAAGGAAATGACAAACCATGTCAACACCTTTGCCAAAGAAACACCAAATGGGGTCATGAAGAGTCAGACATGTCTGCACAACAGAAACACTTATGTTGCACTTCAAGGTTTAAAAGGGCTTCAGATAGATGGCTTCATTTAGTCTTCACAGTCACCCTGTAGTGTAGGAGTTATTTTATTTCCATTTAGCAGCAAGTGATATAATGTATAGAGCTATGGATCTGGAATCAGGAAGACCTGAGTTCAAATCTTGATTCAGACTATATTACTATTATAACTTATTAGTTGTGTGATCTTAGGTTCTGGATTCAAATATGGCCTTATATACTTCCTAGCTATGTGATATGGGGCAAGTTGGTTGAGTAGGGGAGTGACATGATCAGAACTTAACCTCTCTCAACCTTGGTTTTTTCATCTGTAAAATGGGGATTGTAATAGCCTCTCCTTTCCAGGGTTGATACGAAGATCAAATAAGATAACAATTATAAGGTGCTTTGCAAACATTGAAGAATTATATAAATGCTAGCTATTGTTATTGCTGAACAGGTAAGGAAACTGAGGCTGGAGAATTTGTAAATCAATGAGTAAAAATGAAATACCTTCTATGTGCCACATATGCTAAATTCTAGGGTTACAGGTAAAAGGAATAAAACAATATCCATATGTAATGACCTTATATTCTAATGGGGAGACAAATACATAAAAATATAAATAGAATAAATATCAAATGAATAAATACAAGTATATACAAAGGAGGTAAATACTGGAGCAGCTTGTTGGCTCAGTGGATAGAGTACTGGGTCTGGAGTCTGGATGACTCATCTTTCTGAGTTCAATACTGATCTCAGACACTAGCTGGGGGATCCTGGGTAAATCATCTGACTTGGTTTGCCTCAGTTTCCTCCTGTGTCAAATGAGCCAGAGAAGGAAATGACAAATTTCCAATATCTTTGCCAAGAAACAAACCTTTTTGTTGCTCAACAACAGGCAAATAAAAGTTAATTTGGGAGGGAGAATACTAGCAGTTAGGATTAGGCAAGTTTTTCATGGAGATGATAGTCTTTGAAATATATCTTAGAGGATGAAAGGACCTCTGTAAGGCAGGGTCAAGGAAAGATGGCATTCATAGCATTATGTGAGATGGCCAGGGCAAACGCACCAAGGTAGGAGATGGAGGGTCATATGTGTGACAGAGAGAAGGCCAATTTGTCAGGGCTATTGTGTGTAAGAGGGTGCATGACCCTCTTGTTAGGCCAGGTTGTTCTAAGATTAAAAGCTCAACAGAGGAATTTATAAATCCAAGAGGGAATAGGGAGCCACCAATGTTGACTGAGTAGGGGGAGGTAACATGGTCAGAACTGACTTAAGGGAAATCATTTTAGCAGCAGGGTGAAGGGTGAATTGGAATGGGGAGAGACTTGAGGAAGGCAGACCAATTTGGAGGTGATTATAATTATATAGAGGAGAGCTGATGAGGGCTAGAACCAAGGGTCAAGTAGCTTAATAAGTGAGGAAGGAATCAAACTCACTTCTTTCTGACTCAGCAGCCAAACAAGTCATTGATAGGCAGCTATGGAGGGAAATTTCATAGCTATGGGAGTTTAGCCTAACCCAGATTAAAATGAAAATGGAAGCTATTTAACAAAATAAATAAAAATACAATAGAACATAGATAATGTTAATATGTAGTTTTCTAACTCCATATCCATTTGCAGAGATCTTTTTGTATATTTTTTGTTGTCATTTAGTCATTTTTCAGTACTGTCAGAGTCTTCAGAGATTCCATTTTGGCTTTTCTGGGCAAAGATTCTGGAGTGGTTTAATGTTTTCTTCAGAAAACATTGAAATATTTTGTATCATTCAGTCATTTTAGTTGTGCCTAACTTTTAATGACTTCATGGGTTTGTTTGTTTGTTTGTTTTTTTGGCAAAGACATTGCCATTTCCTCTCCCAGCTCATTTTACAGATGAGGAAACTGAGGCAAAGTTATTCATTACCCATGGTCATACAACTAGTAAGTGTATAAATCCAGATTTGAACTCATGAAGATAAGACTTTATGACTTTTGGACCTGATGCTCTACCTGCTGTACCCCTTTGCTGCTCCATTTTGTACATTTAGTGTCCCCTTTCTATTTGAATTTGACAGTACTGATTTTTATAGGGATGAGCTCATTAGGTAGGTAATCTATCAGAAAGAAGGCTCACAAATAATAACACTTTACATTTATACGGGACTCGATAGCATACAAGTCTGTGATGTGGAGAAAACTGATCCTCATAGAGATGAAACAACAAACTCACCAACACTCTTGTAGTAAAGAACAGAGTCCAGACGGCAAATCTGCAACATCATACCATTTGCTCATTATTCCTAAAAATAAAGTAAAGTAGTTCTTTATGGCATCCATTACTTTTTCAGTCAATTAATATTAGGTTCCTATTCTACAGAGAGCAGTAAGACAGAGTCCCTTCTATCAAAGAATATATAGAACAGACATACCCTTTAACTGGTCTCCCTCATCAGTTACACCCACATTTACAATATTTTTGGAGAAACCATTTATTAAAATTTCAGACTTTGAGTCTCCAGTGCTATATTGCTTTATATTGGATTAAGCCAGATGACACATAAATATGAGCAAAAAGCATAAAAGGATAGCAAGAATCTGTAAACATTTAATAAGTACCTACTGTGCATCAGGCAGTGTGCTAAGCTGGGGAGACAAAAGAAAACCAAAGACAGTCCCTGCCCTTAAGAAACTTATAATCTAATGGGAAGAGACAAATCTATACAAGGTAAAATTCATGTAGGATAAATAGGGAATAATTGAGAGAATAGGCACTAGAATTAAAAGATGATGGGGGCACAGCAAGGTGGTTCAATGGATAGTGTTGAGATAGGAGAACCATCTTTCAACTTTACTTAAACTCTTAATTTTATTCTCCTACTCAATAATAGAGAGCCAGACCTGGAAATTGGAGGTCCTGGTTTCAAACGTGCCCACAGGTAGTTCCAGCTGTGTGACCCTGGCAAGTCACTTTGCTGCAATTACCTAGCCTCTACAGCTCTTCTGCTTGGAACTGATACCGAGTATTGATACTAAGACAGAAGGAAAGGGTTTACATTTTTTTTTTTAAAAGGGGAATCAGGGATAAGAAAGGCTTTCAAGTAGAAGATGGGATTCTAATTGGGATTTACAAGAAAGAACTCAGTAGTCAAAGAAGGAGAGGGCTGTAGGCATGAGAGATGGCTAGAGAAAATGCCAGAGCTGGGGGATAGAGTTTCTGGTTTATGGAATGTTCAGGAGGCCAATGTCATTGGATTTAAGAGTGTATATATCAGCAAATCAGGAACATATTTAGGCATTTGAATTGTAGACTATATGAAGGTGTGCTGGGAAGCATCCATTAAGAATTGATGTAACCTCTACCCCTGTTATACTACAGTCGTTAAATACCGAGTCTGGAATGTTCCCTAGAAGAGTTCCTTAGTTTTTATTTTGAGATTTAAGGTTGCTTAAAGGACTTGAGTCACAATTGGAGGGAGGAATGTTCCCTAGAAGAGTTCCCTAGTTTTTATTTTGGGGGTTAAAGCTGCTTAAAGGACTTGGGTCACTATTGGAGGGAGGGATACTTCTCTTATCTCAGGGGTCTCAAAAAGAGTAATGGATTACTTTAGTGAAGGTTGGCTACAGCATACTAGAACTAGCCCACCTGCCATCTTTGGTGGCCCTAATTAACAGATGCTATCTTTCCCATGAAGCCTTTGCCAATCTCCACAGGTGAAAGTAATATCTCCCTCCTCAAATTTTGAGTAGCTCTTTGCCATGATCTCTCCTCTGCATGCCTCTCATTCTCCCTCATATCATAATTCAATCAACCATTAAGCCTTTATTAATTGTTAATGCAATTATTTGTTTGTCCATGAGAAGCAGTGTGATATAATGAATACTCTATTCATGGATGTGGAGTCAGAAAAAATATGAGTTTGAATTCTGCCTCAGACTCTGGGCTTCAATTTCCTCATTTGAAATTTAATTAAATTTGAAATTTCATCGAAAAATGAAGAAAAGGTTGAACCAACTGGGAGTGTGGATATCTAGCTATGTTTCTTTTTTTGCATTTATTTATTGGTGTAAATGTTAAATTCCTACCCAGCTGAGTAAGTTGAGTGGCCCTGGGAATAGAAAACTGGACTTGAAGGCACAAAAACCTGAGTTCAAATTTAGCCTAAGGCATTTGTTTGGCTTTTGGACAAGTCAATCTATACCTCCTCAAGTTCTTCATCTGTTAAATTTGGATAACAAATAGGTCTACCTCCCAAGGTCTTTTGAGGATAGAATGCGATAATCTTCATAAAGTACTCTGCAAACATTAGTCTACACAAATGCTAATTATTGTAATATATTGTTGTAGCTAAGGTCTCTTTCATGTCTAAATCTATGTGATACTATAAATGTTTAGATTGTCAATTCATTGAGAGCAGTATCTGGGTCAAATCAATTTATGCTTCTCCAATACCGAGCATAGTGCATTGGCCATAGGATGCACTCAATAAATGTTCTTTGAGTGAATAAATCATTCAGGACACATCGGTACTATTGAGAAAAAAAAGAGGAGACTTTTGCCTTCTTGTTTAGTTGTGTCTAACTTTTTATGACTCCATTATAAGTTTCCTAGGCAAAAATACTGGATTGGTTTGTCATTTCCTTCTCTGGCTCATTTTATAGAGGAGGATACTGAGGCAAGCAGGGTTATGTGACTAGCCCAGGGTCACACCATTTGAACTTAAGTCTTCCTGAATCCATGTCTGGCTCTCTATCCACTGTGCCAACCTAATTGCATTTTGCATTCTAGGGACTTTCAGTCCATGGAAAGTAGGATTGACTTGATGTAGGGCAGAGGGAACAAGTATGTGATATGCTCTGAGGTGATAGACATTAGGGGATGACTCTGACTTCACATATCTTCCCTATTGTTCTTTTTACTGTCTGAAAATTCCTTGTGCAATTTAGCTCCTTTAGGTTTAGGTATCGAAAGCCATTATAAATGAAAATCCTGAAACAAGTGACTTGATCTATTCAATGGGAGGTAGTGTAATGTGATAGAACACAGTATTTGGAGTCAGAAGACCTGGGTTCTAATCCTGATTCTGCAGCTTCTTCAGTGGACTCAGTTTCCTCACCCTATCAAATGAAGGATTTGGATGACATGACCTCTAAGGTCTCTTTCTCTTTATGAGCCAATTTATATTATCAGCAACAGTAGAGGTCAAATGAATTTTCTGGATTGGCAGATTAATCCAAGAAGAAAGTGCATTCTTTATTCTCTGTGATGCTGTGGAACAGGGACCAGCTTTTGACTAAGGGCTTTAGGATGTACTTAGACACACATTACCTGCTTATTTAAAATCAACAAATTAAATTGGAAATTGAAAAAAAAAAACGTATGGTACCCGTGACCTTTCCTAGGATGTGACCCAGCCCCACTTACTATACCCTGCTGGAATGGGATATGAGACTGTTTTGAGAAACAGCATATTATCTGATGAGTTTGATTTTTTGAGTCAGGATACTTGGGTTTGAGTCTCAACTATGACATCAGCTGCCAAGGTAAGTGTGGGCAGTTGATTTGTCCCTCTACTGTCCTTACCTATAAAATGAGCTATTAAAAAATTAGACTTATCCCTGTGTTCCCTCTTGACTGAGTGCCAAGAGAGGATGATGCTAATATAACAACAGGAAGAGGAGACCCCAGGAAGGGTAGTGGTTGGTCCCTGCTAATGGACTATCCCAGTCAGGATTTGAGAAGAAAATCATGTACTTAAATTTTTTTCCATTGTAAAATTTTCTTGATAACTTTTGCTTTCATATCATAGTAATTTATGGATTGTTATCATCATGGAATAGTAGTAGATTAATGCTTGGCTGCAGAGTTAGGAGAATCTGATTTCTGAGATGTCCTGGCTGTGCGGCTAGCCAAGTCCTCTAACTTCTTTTAGCAAGTTTTTCTGGAAATTCTAGTCTTTGTTAGGGCTCTGGGTCTGTCGTCAGGAAGTCCTGAGTTCAAACCCAACCTCAAACACATAATGGTGATGTGATCTGAACATGTTCAATAATTTCTGTCTGTTTCAGTTTCCTCAAACCCTAAAAGCACCTGTTTCACACTGTGAGGACCAAATGGATAATATCTGTAAAACACTTCGTATAGTGCTTGGCATGAGATTGTTCAGTCCTCTCTGAATTTTCATGACCCCAAGGACCATAACATACCAATGTTGTCCATGGGGTTTTCTTGACAAAGGTACTGGAGTGGTTTGCCATTTCCTCTCCAGCTCATTTTACAGGTGAGGAAACTGAGGCATATAATTTTAAGTTATTTGCCAAGGGTCACACAGCTAGTAAGTGTCTGAGACCGGATTTGACCTCAGAGAGAGAAGTCTTCCTGCCTCTAGGTCTGACACTCTGTCCTCTGTGCTACCTACCTGCTTTACTTCGGTTAAGATTTAGGCTACTAAGACTTAATAATGTCTATTCCCTGTTCTTGACTCTACCCTACTTTCATGTTCATTTTGTAGAGTGAGTTTCCTCTCTGAGAATTCCTTATAGCAGTGAAATCACATATTTAAATCTCTTTCTTTCTCTCTTTCTCTTTCTCCCTTTTCTTTCTTTCTTTTCTTTTTCCTTTCTTTTCTTTTTCCTTTCTTTCCTTCCTTCCTTCCTTTTTTGTTTTAGATTTGAAATTTTTTATTTAATCAATTAATTTGGAGTGTTTTTCCTTCCTTCCATTCTTTCTTCCTTCCATCTTTCTCTTTTTTTCTTCCCCTACCCCACTTCTACCACTTTTCTCTCCTATACCTATGAACATTTCCATAAACAATACCAAAATAACACAAACCACATTGACTGCAACCCTTTGAGTGTGTAATACTTCATAGCCAGTGTCTCCTGCCTCTGCAATGAAAGGAGGAAAGATGCCTAACGCTTTGCTTAGGTCCTGTGGTTCTTGAATGAATCATAGGGGATTTGCTGGGCAAAAAGGATTAGAACTGGATCTTTGCAGCTATCCCTGAGCCATGAAGGAAGCTTAATTGAATAATCCCCCAACTGAGCCATTGTGGGACCTGCCTTCTCACTTCTGGGAGGCTGTGGTTCACCCTGTCGTTTGCCTCTAATGCAGCCATTCAAAGCTCAGTCATCATGTTCTTATCCTGCTCCTTAAGCCTCCTCAGGATCTGCTGAGAAATCCCTTTGAACTTCAAAAAGCAGATCATTACCTCCATTATGCTGTTACTCTTGGAAAAAAAAAAGAGCTGCAGTGAAGAGAAAGGTTCCCAGAGGCAGAAGTATTTAAGGAACCACAGACATCCAGGATAAACTAATGGCCTTGTTTCTCCCAACTGAACTGGAACCCAATTTAGGTGGACAAGTCAAACAATCTTAGCTTAATTAATTATATCCTCTTGCCCTCCCCTCCCTCTTTCTTTTTTGCTTCTATAGTTTCAAGATTTTATTGTATCTGCTGCCAAAAGGCCTGACCATTCCTGCTCTCTTAATTTTGCTATCCTTCCTGAGAGTTAGGGGAAAGCTTCATGTTATGCCCCTAATAGTCCCACTTTAGGGGCCATATTTCTGATACTCAGGATGTCTAATTCCTGGTTACTTGAGTTCCCTTCTAATTCTAAACCATTGATACCCTTGCCAATTCTCTTCTTTCTGTTGGCCTATTGGCATCCTCCTCAACTGGCACCCAGTCAAAAGGGAACATAGTGTTAAGTCTAATTGAAATTGCTCATTTGACAGGTAATGAAACTGAGTCCTTTAGAGGGAGAAGTCAACTGCTTGACCTTACAGTGGCTATTGATGGCATTGCTGGGAATAGACCCAAGTATCCTGGCTCCCAGCATAGAACTCATTCCACTCTATGTTGTTTCTTGAACCAATCATATCCCCTTCCAACAGGGTGTAAAAATGGAGATTTGAACCCCGGAGTTCAATCCCCAGAATTCCTTGGCCACTTCCCAGAATGCTTTGTAACCTCACCTGAATTCCCACCTGGGCCGAGAACAGAAATTGTATTTAAGCTGACTCTCCACCTACTTCAGATCTCTCAGCTTCCGCTTCTAGGGACACTTGCCTCCCAAGATGTAGTGAGTGAAATTGAATGGGCCTTTCGGTCCTCCTAGCCATATATTCTATATTCATATTTTCTTTATATCTTAATCTTTAATAAACCTCTGAAAATATATCTTTAGCAGAGAAACTAATTTTAATCATAACAAGGGTATAAGAGTGAGGCTGGGTCACATCGCCTTAACCTGGTCATAGGTCATGGGTGTCGTTTCTTTTAATCCTCCAGTTTAGATTTTTGATAATAAAAGCACAGGGCTTGCACATAGTGGGCATTCTAAAAATTCTTCTGGGATTAGATTTGGTCTAGTCTAGACTTGTGCAATAATCCTTGTTGGCTAAAAGGAAAAAATGATTTCTTTTACATATGATATAATGATTGACTTAGAGAATCTTAGAGAATCAAGCAAAAAATTAATTGAAACAAGAATTGGTCAACCAGCCTCTCTCTGAAATCCCAACTCTAATTATTAGGAATTTCCCCCCCTAAGGTAGAAATATACTCCTCTGAAAGTCTAGGATTGGAGATGAATTTGAAAAGGGCATTAGAGATTAGCTGGTTGCTTCTTCCCTCATTTTATAGATGAAGAAGCTTAGACCTAAAAAAGGAAGTGATTTGCTAGTAAGTGATGGAGATGGGATTTCGTCCTCCAACCAGAAATCTCGTACTCTGAAAGAAGTTAGGGATTCCATTAGGTGGCGTGAGGGGGACAGTACATGCCTGGCATGGAGGAATGGACTGCCCAAAGGCAGAAGATGGGAAGCTGTGTATGGGAAAGGCCCCTTTGCCTTCTCCATAGGATTACTCATTATCCATGAGAAAATATCTGTGAATTTGAGTTATAATGCATTGTTTTTGAAACTCTTCCATTTTAACTTATTTGGAAATGGGCCACCATCTTTTGTGATGGTTTGTCCCAATGGAGGTTATGACTTGCCTAAGGTCACACAGGTAGTAAATGTTAAAGGGAAAATTCGAACCTAGATCCTCTGACTCTAGAGGATAACATACTGTAAGATTTTTCATGGCTCCAATTTCAAAACTAGTGAATGGCAAGGGCCAGCTCTGCCCAGGCCGCCATTTTTTAACACTTAAACTGGCTTGCCTTGTAAGGGGCTCTCTTCTCCAGCCAGCCTTCTTTCCTTCCATCCTGTGCCTCTGATCCAGGAGCTAAATGAATTAAATCATAGTTAATATTTTAAACTTTCTGAACATGACTACTACTGCCGCTGGCAAAAATCAATAATCTGCCGAGTGCCACATGACTCAGCCTCCAAACAGTTTTATATCTGGTGTGTTGTGAATCACTCGTCTTTCCACAGGCTGTACATTTTAAAGGAGTTTATTCCCCCCACCATTAATTACACTATAGACTGTCTCATTAGTATGAGCATGTCAGGAATTTATATTTGATCTGCCCGTCCTCTCAGTAGCTGCTCATTTAATCAGGACTAAATTAGAGGCCCAAATGCTGCCCATTTTCTTTTCTCCTTGCTCTGTACTGGGCTTTTGGTCTGTGATGCCCCTCAGGATGGATCTTCTGAGCACCCAGCTGCCACCCATTGAGTTGTGTTTGGATAGGCTCCAAGTATGAGGAGAGATGTGAGGCCAGAGACACAAGATCCATACCAATTAGCCTCATCTCCTGGGCCAGATCCCTGTTTTCTCCCTGCTCCCCTTCCAGTACTCCTCCACTCCAATGACCATAAGCCTTTTTCTCAGCTGCTGTCTTCTTCTGTTTGTCCACATGATCAGAGTAAGATTCCTGTAGACTGAGGGGGAAGGGTAGGATTCTACCCACTGAGATCCTTTTCTTCTAGATGGGATCACGTATTTGACAATCTCTTCCCTAACAGTGATCTCTCTGGGTCTCAATTTTTCCTTGAGTACTCATTTACCTTATAACCATACTTATTTGTCTGCATGCCTAATCTCCTATTAGAAATTAAATTCCTTGAGTGGAGAGATTGTTATTTACATTTTCCCATGCCCAGAGTCTTCCATTCTCATGTCTAATTGAAAAGTTTTCCTAGATTCAAAGATTGGGAGATAGAAAATGAAGACAATTGTTGTTGATGTATGCCAGAGGTTCATAACCCTAGTTGGGGAGGGGGGACTCTATAGATAGATTTCCGGGGGTTCATGAACTTGAACAGGTAGAAAAATTACATTTCAATATAACTGATTTTCTTTGTGATTTCATATATTTTATTTAATGTTTTTAAAAACATTCTAAATGAGTGATAATACATGTATATCCCATTGGAATTGCTTGTCAATTCCGGGAGGGGAAAAGGGGAAAAGGGAAAGAAAACTATATGAATCATGCAACTTAAATTAAATTATTTTACTTAATTACTTATATTAAAATACTTAAATAAATGAAAATAAAAACATCATTCTGAGACTATTCTGAGACTTCACCAGACAAGAAAGCTTAAGAACTCTGGACATAACTGAAAATTGGAATTTCCCTTATTAGAAAATATTTTATGTTGTTTGGAAAATCCTATTAATTATTATATTGTTTGCTCTTAATTTTATGTGGCTAGAAAATTGTCTAACTCAAATATGAGGAGATCAGTGTGATGGGAAGTCAAATTGCTTCAGGGAATGCTTAGATGCTACCCAGATCTTGTTTTGGGTCCACCTGGGTTCCCCAAATTTGAATGTAATTGCTGATGTACATCTCAACCTGCTCTTCTTAAAGAATCTACCTACTCCTTATATGCAGCCAATTGAGCAAATATTTTTATGCTCTTGTCTAAGCTCTATATAATGTAAACCTTGTAGAGACTGGGTAGGGAACTACATCTTTTGCTGGTTCTTCTCTTCTTTGTCAAAAACAAAACAAAAAACAAAAAAGCACAACATAATACAATTCTTTCTAAAACTTTTTTCACATTTTGGTTTGTTCTCATAACTAAAGACTAAAATTTTGAGTTAAAAATATAATATTCTTAGAAAGGATTCATCAGCTATATTGGACTGCTAAAGGAACCCATCACACACACACACAATCACCCAAAGGTTAAGGACTCTGACTCCACCTGAAATTCCCACTTTTTTTTTTGTTAACTTTGCCATTTGAATGACGTAAGGTGAAACCACAGAATTGTTTCAATTTATCTTTATACCATTAGAGATTTGGAGCATATTGTCTCCTTCCTTATCTTTCTTGATTTCTCTGCAGTCATTGATACAATCACCTTCTCCTTGGATGTTCTCTCTTCTCTCATGTTTTTTGGGACATTATTCTCTCTTGATTCTCTGTCTACTTGCTCTTCTCATCTCCTTTGATGGGTCTTTATCCAGGTCACATTTACTAGCAATGGCTGCCCCCAGTGCTCTGTCCTGGATCCTTTACTCTTATTCCTCTATTCTTCTGGTGAATCTCAATGATTCCGTTCTCTTCTTCATTCTAATCTATCCTCCATCTGACTCCGTGGACAAATTGATGTCACTCTTCCCTCTTCCATCCACTCAATAAACTCCAGTAGCTCCCTGCCACTTCCAAGATCAGATATAAAATCCTCTGCTTGGCTTTTAAAGCACCTCCCAAGCTGGTCCTACCTTTCTGGGCTTGCACCTTTTATCTCTTCCTAATATGATGTGATCCAGTGGCACTGGACTCCTTGCTGTTCTGCACACAAGACACTCCATCTCCTGACTCTAGGCATTTTCAATAGTTGTCCCCCATGCCTGGAAAGCTCTCCTTCATTGACTCAGCCTTCTGGTTTCCCTCAAACTCTCCTTCTGAAAGAAGACTCTCCAGGACCCCATTATCATTTATTGTTGCTGTTGTTACTTTGAGATAACTTCCCATTTACACTGTCTACATCTTGTTTGTACATAAGTGTTTACATATTGTCTCCTCCATTTTACTGTAAACTCCTTCAGATCGGGTGCCATGTTTTTGTATTTTCATATCTTTCCATTGTTTAGCACAGAGCCTTTTACATAATTAATGTGGGCTGACTGGCTGACTGATGTTTTCATGTGGGTATATGTAATCTGTAATTCTTTTTAAAACTTTGCTCATATCCTTCTGATCACTTTTCTATTGGGTAGAGTTCTGGGTGCTTTATATTTACTTAAGCATCCTACATACTTTGGACCTCAACTTTTATTGATGTTATTTGGGGCCAATTGCTTTTCTACTCTTCCATTTCTCTTCTAATCCCATTTTCACTTATTTTGTTCTTGTACTAGCTTTTAGATTTGATGTTTTCAAAATAGTCTATTTTCTTTTATGATCTTCTCTCTCCCTTATTTAGCCAAATCTTTTCCCCCTAAGCCACAGTTGTGAAAAGTTTTGGGCTTTAATTCTTTTTTAATTCTGTCAATAGTATGTTTTTATATTCCACTTGTATATCCATTTTGAGTTTATTGTGGTATAAAGTGTCAGATGATTTTCTAAAGCTAAATTTTTGAGTTGCATTTCAATTTTCCTTTCAGTTGTCAGAGTCCTTTCCTAGTAATATATTCTTGATTTATTAATTTTTGTTACGTTTTGAATTTGAAAAAAATTAATTAATATTTTTGCATGGTTGCATGATTCATGTTTTTTCCTCCCCCTTCTCACACCCCGTCCCATAGCCAATTAACAATTCCACTGGGTTTTACAAGTGTCATTGATCAAGACCCATTTCCATATTATACTATTTATACTAGGGTGATCGTTTAGAGTCTACATCTCCAAATCATATCCCCATTGACCCATGTGATCAAGCACTTGTTTTTTTTTCTGTATTTCTCCTCCCACAGTTCTTCCTCTGGATGTGAATAGTGTTCTCTCTCACAGGTCTCTCAGAATTGTCCTGGGTCATTGCATTGCTGCTAGTAGAGAAGTCCATTACCTTTGATTGTACCACAGTGTATTGGTCTCTGTGTATAATGTTCTCCTGATTCTGCTTCTCTCACTCTGTATCAATTCCTGGAGGTTGTTCCAGTCTCCATGGAATTCCTCCACTTTATTATTCCTTTGAGCACAATAGTATTTCATCACCAACATATACCACAATTTGTTCAGCCATTCCCCAATTGATGGGCATCCCCTCATTTTCCAATTTTTGGCCACCACAAAGAGCGCAGTTATGAATATTCTTGTGCCAGTCTTTTTCCTTATTATCTCTTTGGGGTACAAACCCAGCAGTGCTATGGCTGGATCAAAGGGCAGACAGTCTTTTAGCGCCCTTTGGGTATAGCTCCAAATTGCCCTCCAGAATGGCTGGATTAATTCACAACTCCACCAGCAATATCCCCTCCAACACGGGGCCATTGATTTAGATTGCTTCTGTTTCTTGCTTTCTAAAATCTGTTCTTTTCATCTGTGTGTGTGTGTGTTTTAAATTAGTGCTGTTGTTCAGTCATCTTTCAGCTGGGTCTCATTCTTTGTGACACCATTCAGGTTCCACTTGGCAAAAACACTAGAGTGGTTTGTCATTTCCTTCTCCAGCTCATTTAATAGATGAGGAAGCTGAGGCAAATAGTTTAAGTGACTTATCCTGGGTCATACAACTAGTAAGTTTCTGAGACCAAATTTGAACTCAAGTCTTCCTTACTCTAAACCTGGTACTCTATTGATTGTGCCAGCTAGATGCCCTTATTTAAAGTAATACAAAATAGTTTTCATAGCTATTTTCTTTATTTACTTATATGTTTATTTATCTGTTTTTAAAACCCTTACCTTCTGTCTTGGAATTAATACTGTGTATTGGTTCCAAGGCAGAAAAATGGTAAGGGCTAGGCAATGGGGGTTAAATCACTTTATAAGGGTCACCTAGCTGGGAAGTGTCTGAGTTCAAATTTGAACCCAGGACCTACCATCTCTAGGCCTGGCTCTCAATTCACTGAGATACCCAGATGCCCCCTCATAGCTACTTTATAATACATTTTGAGTTCTAGTAATATCATGAATCCCTCATTCATTCTTCCCTTAACATTCTAGACTTTTTGTTCCTACAAAGGAATTTTGTTATTTTGTCTAGTTAATAAAATATACCCAAAGTAATTTTATCAATATGATAGCTAATCTATAAATTGTATATAGTATTATCCTTTTTTATTAAAATACTTGTCTTCTTTTATTTCCTTCAAGATATTTTGTAAAAAGTATTTATACATCTTTTTTTTTGTGTGTGTGTGTCTTGAAGGTTAAGTCCTGAACACAATGAGTTGGAGAAGGAAATGACAAACCACTCTAGAATTTTTGCTAAGAAAAGCCCAAGTTGGGTCACAAAGAATCAGACATGACTGAAAAGAAACTGAACATCACTGGTTTAATTTTGTATAGAATTTCTCTATTTTTCTTTTCATATTTTATTAGCATTTTACATATAAGCTAATGATTTTTGTAAATTTATTGCAAGAATCTTGTAATTTTTTGAGTTATTAGTCACTTGTTGATTTTTTTTTACTAATTCTTTGGTGGGGGGGTTAAGTATAGCATGAGCATCCAGGTAGCACAGTGTGTAGAGCACTCAACCTGAAGTCAGGAAGATTCATCTTCTTGATGTCAAATTTGGCATAAGACAATTAGTAGCTGTATGACCCTGGGCAAGTCACTTAATCCTGCTGGCCTGGATTTCTCATCTATAAAATGAGCAGGAAATAGTAAACCACTCTAATATCTCTGTCAAGAAAACTCCAAATGGAGGTCACCCAGAGATAGACATGACTGAGACAACTGAACTATAGCAAAATACACCATTATGTCATCTGCATGTAAGAGGAATAATTTTGAGTCATTGTCATTGTTTTTACCTTTAATGATCTCTTTTCTTGTCACTATGGCTAGCATTTCTAGAGCAATGTCCAATATTAATGAGAGAGTAGGAGTACTTATTGTATCTCTATTTATTGGGAAAGATTCTATTATCTCTCCATTGCAAACAAAGCTAGCTCTTCATTTTAAATGTGCCATTTTTCATATTCAAAAAGTCTTTTCATGCCTATGCTTCCTATGTTTTTTGAAAGAAATGAATCTTGTATTTAAGTAATGCCCCTTCATCCATTGAAATAATCATGTTTTTAATCTTTGCTGATTAATTTATTGATCACTTTGTTTCCCTAATGTTGACTAACTTTGAATTTCTAGTATGAATCCAAATTAGTCATAGTGAATTATTTTCTGAATAAATCACTGAAGTAGAGTGGCTTTTAGTAGGCACTTAATAAATGAGTATTAACTGTTGATTATAGTCTCTTCAGGGAATTTTTATGTAAAATATTTTTACATCAATATATTCATTATTTAAATTGGTCAATAGTTCTCTTTCTCTGCTTTGTCTTTTCCTGGTTTGAGTATTAGGGCTATATTTGAAAAACAAAAATAAGGACTATATTTGTTTCATAAGACATTTGGCAAATTACTTTCTGTATTTGCTTTATAGAAGAAAATTAATATTGGTATTTTATACTTTTTAATTCATTTAACTTTTTAATGTTGGATTTAGAGTCAGGAAGATCTGAATTTAAATCTAACCTCTGATTACTAATAGTGAAACTCTTGGCAATGCATTAAATATGTTGAACCTCAGTTTCCTCATTTATAAAATGGACATTGGGATAATAATGTTCTAGTGCCCACTTCAGTAAGGTTGTTCTGAGTCCCATGGGAGATCATATATATAATGAGCTTTGGGAGCTTCAAAGTATTATTAACTGTCAGTTATTATTATTATTAGAAATGTTAATCAAAACACAAATCTTTTTGGAAAATACCCTTCACTTATCCACTAAATCCTGAATGGTAGGGACTGCTTAGTTCATATGAATCTGAAGAATTTTAGAATTTTAGAAGGGGGAAGAGAAAACAAGATGGTAGATAATAGGTAAAGATGATTTTTCTCATTTTATTTGAATGGGGATTATTGGAATGCTTATGATACTGAGTACAGATGTTCTCCCTTCCTAGATCTTTATGTCTGGGGACTCTCTGAGGGGTCAGCATGATGATTTTACTTATTGCCTGTTACCTTGTGTGCTGTGGAAGTGATTTCCATTACTGAACTGCATCAGAGAAGAAGGCATGCTGAGAACAAAGCTATGGATCCTTCTAACATATGGCCCTGGTTATTTGACTAGGTGGTTTTATAAAGTCTCGAGAATATCTATTTATAGGAGTCTTACTTTGGGTGGGGGTCAGGGCTTTTCTGGAGATTCCTTCTGTATTAGGGCAACAGCATTGGGTCTGTAAAGAAGCATTATTCTTTCTCTACCTATCTGTCCATTTTTCTCTCTCCATCTCCCTGTCTTTCTCTCTTTCTTGGTCTCTCTTACCCTGTTTCTATTTAACTATATCCTTCTGTATTCACTTTTCAACTCTCTATCCCCTCTCTGTTTCTGTCTCCTGTTCTCTCCTTTCTCCTACTGTCTTCCCTCTCTTTTCCTTTCTCTAGCTCTTTCTGTATCCTTATTCCCCTCTTCTCTTATCTCCTTCTGTCTTCCCCTCTTTCTGTCTTTATCTCTTTTTTGTCTCTCTCTGCCTCTGTCTTTCTGTCTCCTTCTGTCTCACCCCCCTTTTATTTTCCCCATCTCTGTGTCTCTTTCTTTCTTTCTCTGTCTCTGTGAGTCCTTCTCTCTTTTGCTGACATAATTTAATTTGAATAGGAAATTTTCAATAAGAAAACTTTATCACTACAGAGCAACATACATGAGGCAAGTTAAAAAGTTATCTTGGGGTACTAGGAGATTAAATGATTTTCTGAGGGTAAAAAAAATGTCAGTGGTGGGATTTGACTTTAGGTTCTCCTAATTCTGAAGCTAACCCTCTCCATTTCAATTCTCATTTCTTTTTCTACAACTCAAAACAATAATAACAATTGAGGCTGTGTGGTGTAGTGGATATAATGCTGGGTTTAGAGTTAGGAAAACTTGGATTCAGATCCCATCTCTGATTCTATTTGTGTCACAAATAATTCTCAAGGACTTAATTATGACTCACAGATGGAACATAGAAGTATAAAACTATTAGCTGCAATCAACATCAGAGACTTTAGTACAATACTCTCATTTTATAGATAGGAAGACTGAGGACAGGTGATCTAACTTAAGGTCACACATAGAGCAAGAAGTGGTACCTGGGTTCACTTAAATTCCAACTCCAATCCAGTATTTTTTCCACTTGTGGTTGTTATTCAATTGTCTCAATCATGTCCAACTCTTTGTGATCACATTTGGGTTTTTCTTAGCAAAGAACCTAGAGTGGTTCTCCATTTCCTCCTCCAGCTCAATTTACCAATGAGGAAATTGAGGCAAACAGGATTAAGTGACTTGCCCAGAGTCATGTAGCTGTTAAGAATCTGAGGCCAGATTTGAATTCAGGAAGTACCATGCTTCCATTAAGACCCAGAGGACTATATCCCTGTTTCTCAAAGATCATATTAGCTAAACACAGAGAAGTTCATCACTAGATGGTCAAATATCTTCTCAAAGCTGGAGAGATCTTGGAGATAATTCAGTCCTCCCTATGGGTCAAAGAGGCCTAATGTTAGACCAAGCTAGGAACACTCCATCTCATTTTTTTTGAGAGAGGGGGAGACAAAAAAATCAATCCTTGAACCATTTATTAAGACATGAAGGACTTAGTAGCTGCATCAATGAAAGTGGAGCCCAAACTCCTGAAATCCCAGATCCCAGGTGGAAATCATATGTGAGGAACAAGGAGGAAGTCAGTGTCACTAGACTGTAGACTACTTTTAGGGGAATTAAGTATTAATATGATTGACAAAATCCCTGGGGATAGCTCTGTCCCAGTGACTCTCCTCTTATTGTTGAATTCCTTCCCAGAACCTCCAAATGAAGATGTTCTCAGGACAGCATGATCACTTCTCTCCTAGATCTGCTCCTTATTCTTCAGACTTTTATAACTTGTGTCTGAGTAAATATCTTTCCCAACCCTTTCCAGCTCCCTTTTACGTGTTATTTTCCCCATTAAAATGTATCTCTTTGAGGGTAGAAAGAGTTGTTTTGCTTGTATTTGTCTTGCCAGCACTCAGTACCTGGCACATAGTAAGAGCTTAATAAATAAATACTTTAACTATTTGCTTATACTATTTCTCCTAGAAATGCCAGATTCCAGACCCCAAATAGAGCCCAGCTTTATGTAAAGATATCTTACATTTACCTTGTGCTTTATTTAAGGTTTACCAAGCATTTCTTCACAAAAATTCTGAGTTTGGTAGTGCATTATTCCCATTTTCCTAAAAGACATGCATTCTCAAAGAGGTTAAATGAGTAATGGATGGGAGCGTATTAACAAGTGTCAGAATTCAAACTCAGATCTAAATATCTTGACTAAAATTCAGTTCCTATGATTTCCACTGAATTGTACTGCCTCTTTTTGGCCAGCCACTGAACAACAGAGAAATGGCCAATGAAATTATATCTTGGTCTCCTCTGTAGCATTTATCTTAGCATCATATCTTCGTATGACAAGCAGCTAGAGGCTTCCTGTTAAATGTTTCTCTTACTCCCTCCCCAACTTACAGCTTTCTTCTTCTTCTTTTTCTTGCTGGAGAAAAATTAATAAGATTTTTTTTAATAAGATTTTATTTTAAAGAAAAAAATCATCTGCAAAATGAGATCTTGGAAAGTAGATGAGATACTTTTTTTTCAAGTGGGATTCCATATAAGTTCCTTGAAGGCAGAGAGAATTTCATTTTTTGTTATTGTATTCCCAACCCCTAGGAACTCAGCAAATGATTGATGACTGACTATTGATTAATTGCTATTCCCATGGACAAAATGTTTTCTTTCTGTACCTCCAACTTTTAGATTTCCTTCAGGGCTCAACTTGGGCGCCATTGTCTACATATTTATGGTGTTTTCTACTGGTTCCAGTTGTTAACTCCTCTTTTGCAGTATAATTTGAAGGGACACTCATTCTCTCAGTCCGTCTGTGTCTGTCTGTCTCTATATATGTATGTAATTAATCAAGTATATGTTAAGCATCTACTAGTTTCTAGGTAGCTCAGTGAGTTGATTAAGGAATCAGAGTCAAAAGGACTCGGGTTCAAGTACTGTCTTAGTCACTTAACCTCTCTGTATTTCAGTTTCCTCATCTGCAAAATGGGAATAATAATAATAGCATCTCCCTCCAGGAATTATCATAGGACCAAATTAGGTAATGTTGGTAAATCCCTCTGCAAGTTTTCAAGAAATGTATAAATATTAAATATTAATATTATAATGATCATGTTGAATATCTTTATCATCATCATCATTATTCTTAAAACTTTCTGAGAACAGGGACTGTTTTGAAATTTATCTTTGTATCTCCAGTGCCTAGTACAGTGCCTTTTACCATCACTTAATAAAAGCTTCTTGAATTGAATAAAAATACTGACCACTAAATCATAGCTGTCTCTTGTGACCAGGTTTCTACTTGAAGTTAGAATAAACCTATCTTTTCTCTCTCTGACTTTTATCATCCTTGAGCAAATATTCAGCAATGATTGGGTAAAAAGAATGTCCTCAGGTTGTAGGGTGACTCTTTGATCTTCTCTCTGTTGACTGTGTCAAGAAAGTCAAACCAAAAAAATATCTATTTTAAATCAGACTGGGAGTTAGGCACAAAGGTCATGACTTTTTTTGCTTTCAAGTTTGCTTTCAAGTCTAGAATCCTATCTATGACCTGCCCTATTGAATTCATTCAGTCCTGTAGTGCCAATGATCCCCAAACAGTTTCAATGTCCCTGATAGTGTGACTTGCCTTACTTGACCCAGAAGTACTCTGTGAAACTGGAAATAGAAGAGCCTTCCAAGTCAGGGTCAAGCTTGTTCCTCTCCTCAGTCAGCCTTTGCCCCTTTCCTTCCTCTCTCCTTTCTGAGCTATTCCTGTATCCCCTCTCCCACAATTGTCTTCCATCCCCCATTGTCCTTTTCTCTCTACTCTAGTGAGTTCAATTAGAAAGCAGTGAGGTTAGGCAGGGCTAAAGCTAGAGGCCACAGAGATACCCAGCAGAGCTCAATGGAAAATGTGGGGATGAGGAAGGGCAACAGTTTTTATCTAAATTGCCCTGTTACCTCTTCTGCCCATCCCTTAATTAAAATACTTTCAAATAAAGGAGAGAGAAAGGAGGATAGAAAGAACAGGGTTCAGGGGTTGATTGGGAAGTGGAAGGGATAATAGCTCATCTTTCAGGTTGTGCCCAAATGGGGATCTCTAGACTCCTGGACCTAAAGGTCCAATATTATCCTAAAGTCCAATGTTACCCAAAAATAATATTGACAGAGACTTATGATTGGGAGAAAGTTCTCTCTTTTGTCTGTCTTTCCCTTCCTTTCTTCCTTCCTTCCTTCCTTCCTTCCTTCCTTCCTTCCTTCCTTCCTTCCTTCCTTCCTTCCTTCCTTCCTTCCTTCCTTCCTTCCTTCCTTCCTCCTATTTCTCTACCTCTTCTTTCCCTTCCTCCTGCTCCCTACCCCATCTTTGTTTAGAGCTGGGCCTGACCACTAATTGGCCTAAACTTTTTCCCATATGAATCAGGCCTTGAAATATGCACACAAGAGCAAGTGACTGACTGGACATTTCCCAGATGACCATTTTAGAGGCTCAAGGGGGTCTCTTACATGGTACAGACACTTCCCATGTGGGCTTGTGGTTTGTCTCCAGTGGGTCTCATGGGGCGGCACCCTCTTTGAACTTGAAAAGACAGTGTATGTATTGGGAGATTGAGCCTGAAATAATCAGGACTAGGGGTAGCTGTTGGGTCTCTGGGAAGTGGTCACCATGGAGGTGATCACTAGTGAACTCTAGCAAACTAGAATATATTTTATATAGAATATCTGACTAGAATACATTTTATGCATAGTACCTAGAAATTAGAAAATGCAATCAGCAAATCCAATCCAATCCAACAAGCTATTCATTATGTATATGGTGTCATAGCATCCTATGGAAAGAACACTGGGGTTGGAGTCTGAGAGTCTCCGTTTGAATCCTGACCTTACCATGTATTACTGGGGTAAGCATTGAAAGATCACTTAACCCCTTGCCTTCTTTTCATCTATAAAATAAAGGTGTTGGACCAGATGGCCTGGGAGATTACTTCCCAGCTTTAGATCCATGATAATATAATATTAAAATATACTTAGATGACCTCTAAGGACTTTTAAAATTCCAAATATAAAATCATGTGGTCCTTATATATGAGACATAGTCATTCACTGAGTAAATAAACAGCTGTTAAATGTCTACTAAATGCTGCAGACATAAATAGTAAAGATATTCACTGTCTGCCCCCAAGAAGCTTATGATCTTAGAGATAACATGCCCTCCCCACAATTTATTCTGTAATGGTATAATATAAAGGCTGGGATGAAGGAAAAATGCATTTATTAAGCAACTAATGTGTACCAGACACTCTACTAAGTGTTTTTACAAATATTACCTTGAGATACCCTAGAAAGCAGTTAATATTATTATCCTCATTTTATAGTTGAGGAAATAGAGGCAAATAGGGTTTGTGACTTTCCCAGGGTTACACAGCTAATAAGTAACTAAGACTGGATTGGAATCCAGGTAATTCTAATTCTCTCTCTCCAGTGTTCTACTGTACTACCAGCTACCTAGATACACTGAGTGTTGGGGAAGTAAATATATAATTAAAAAATAGTTTGCGAGGCAGCTATGTGATTGAGTGGACAGAGAGCCAGGCTCAGAGATGGAAGGTCCAGTACTCAATCTACTGTCCCTTGTGTGTATATTTCAAGGTCTGATTCATAGGTGAAAGTTTTTTTTTTTATTTTATTTCGACAATTTAGAACATTATTCCTTGGTTATAAGAATCATCTTCTTTCCTTTCCTCCCCTTCCCCCACCCTTCCTGCAGCCAAAGCTCAATTTCATTGGGTATTACTTGTGTCCTTGATCAGAATCCATTTCCATGTTGTTGATGTTTGCACTAGGATGTTCATTCAGAGTCTAAATCCCCAGTCATATCCCCCTTGACCCATCTATTCAAGCAGTTATTTTCCTTCTGGGGTTTTTACTCCCACAGTGTTTCCTCTGAATGTGGATAGTGTTTTTTCTCATACATCCCTCCAAGTTGTTCAGGATCACTGCATTGCCACTAATGGAGAAGTCCATCACCTTCGATTGTACTACAGTGTATCAGTCTCTGTGTACAATGTTTTCCTGGTTCTGCTCCTTTTGCTCTGCATCACTTCCTGGAGGTTGTTCCATCTCCATGGAATTCCTCCAGTTTATTATTCCTTTGAACACAACAGTATTCCATCACCAAGATGTATCACAATTTGTTCAGCCATTCCCCAATTGATGGGCATCCCCTCATTTTCCAATTTTTGGCCACCACAAAGAGTGAAGCTATGAATATTCTTGTACAAGTCTTTTTCCTTATTATCTCTTTGGGGTACAAACCCAGCAGTGCTATGGCTGAATCAAAGGGCAGACAATCCTTTATCGCCCTTTGGACATAGTTCTAAATTGCCCTCCAGAATGGTTGAATTAATTCACAACTCCACCAGTGATGAATTAATGTCCCTACTTTGCCACATCCATAGGGAAAGTTTAGGCCAATTAGTGACTAGGTCTGGCCCCAAACAGAGGTGGGATAAGGAGAGAAGAGATAGGTATATGTGACTTCAGACAAAATTTTCCCCTAAAGTTAAAAACAATTTTTAAAATTATTTATTAGAATATTTTCCCATGGTTACATAATTCATGTTTTCTCCCTTCCCTCTTCCCTCCCCCCTTCTAAAGCTCTTCAGATACTTCCCAGATGTGTGATCCTGGGTAAGTAACTTAACCCCCATTATCTCCCCCTTGCCACTCTTCTGCCTTAGGACCATATATAATATTTATTCAAGGGTTTAAAAAAATTAGTTTTAACTTAAAGTCTACTATGGGAACACAACATATAAGCAAATATATGGTGGTCTTTTCTTGGAATGTAAATTAGATAGGGCACTCCTAATGAGGAAAGTTGCTTTTCAATCAGTTTTTAGTCATGTACAATTCTTCTTGACCCCATTTGGATTTTTCTTGACAAAGATACTAGAATAGTCTGCCATTTCCTTCTCTAGCTCTTTTTACAGATGAGAAAACTGAGGCAAATGGGGTTAAATGACTTGCTCAGGGTCACAGATTCATGAGTGTCTGAGGCTGGTTTGGAACTAACAAAGGCTCCTGACTCCAGATCCAGAGCTTTATCCATTATGCCAGCCTACCTACTCCCACTAAATAAAGCCTGGGTTACTAAGACTTTGAGTGATTTGCCTTGGAGTCACACAACCATGACATAGCAGAAACAGACAGCCTTTGAACTCAGATGTTCCTTCTTCCTTTTCTTCCATTCTTTATTCTTTCTCTTTTTCTCCATCTCTTTTTCTCTTTCTTTCTGCTTTTCTCCCCCCTCTTTTTTGTCTCCTTTTATTTTTTTCCTCTTCTTCTACTTCCTCCAATTTTTCTCCCTCCCTACTTATATAAAGGCCAACAAGATCATTTAAATGTAGGAGAGGACGAGGAAAAGCTTCCCATAGAAAGTAACACGGGCTGAATCTTGAATCAAGTGAGGGATTCCAAGAAGCAGAAGTGATAGTAGAGGTTCATTAAAAGCATAAAGGGGTACTGTTGGGCCAAAAGCAAAGAGGTAGGAGATAAGATGCTGAATTCAAGTAATAGCAGGTAGGTTAGCACAAATGAAACTTACATCAAATGCATTGGCTAATTTTGCTTCCTGGAAGATTGGAGAAAAATTAGAAATCTTAAAATTGGATGTCAAAGGGAACTTTTGGCTTAAATGGGGTCTGGCTTGGTGCACATATGTTAGCAATTAATTGCCTTTGTCTGCTCTGGGGGAAATGCCCCTCAGCCTTTGAGTCAGACTGATTTTACCCTCCAAGTTAGAATACTTGGTTACTTCTGAAGTGTAGCCAATATTGGTTTGGAAAAACTCTGACACATCTTTTCAATCAGAGGCTCTGAAACAGAGGACCAGGCTGAGGGAGAATCCCCCCCCCCCCGTTTCTTCTCTGTGTTCATCTCTACTTACCCTCAAGCCACCAACAAACCTAATAGATGAGTAGATACTGGAGAAGAAATCAGGTACTGTGCCAGCACCAGCTGGAGTGGGAGCCTTGGGGCAGAACCCCTTGTGCCTGTGAACTCTCTTTTCTTCACATTTCCCAGGGCCCAACAAGTGTCCGTGCCAAGCACATTCTAGAAATGAGGCTATATTAATGTGCAACTGGGTGGTATTCTGCTCTAATGGAAAGAATGCTGATTTTAAAATCCAGAGGCCTGGGTTCAAATCCAAGACTTTGCATAAAATCACTTTGCATCTCAGTCCTCAATACTCTCTATTAGGTAAATGATTGGTCTAGGTGACCCTCCTTGTTCTAGATTAGATGTTAACCTGGAATTTATGAACTTATTTAAAAATATTTGGATAACTTCATTTCATTATAATTCACTTCCACTATATTTTTATTTTATGAATCTAAAAGAATTCTTAAAAGGAGTAAATAGATTGTACCACATTGCCAAAATGGTGGTAGGATGATGGGAGTGGGCAATAACATAAAAAGTATTAAGAGCTCCTGCTCTAGATCCTTAAACATTAATTTGTATAAGTTGATGAGACAGAAGTCTAGTTCGCAAATAATGTCTTTTAATTAATAATCATACTTTTATACTTGAACAAATTATTACACACACACACACAGAGTTCTTGGGTTTCTTGAGTTTTCATGATATCTTTAGGAAGTTAAGGTTATTCAGAAGAGGAGCAACCTCATATTCCACTCCTTCCCACAACCACACATACATACACACAAACATATGCACAATTAGGGAATATGCTCTTTGGAATTACTAAAAGGATGGGAGTACACTGGGGATTGGTCCCTCCTAGGTCATATTCCTAGAGACAGATGGCTCTCTTGCCACATCCCAAAGTCAGAACTGGGATTCAGCCTACACCAAGAGGAATTGGGTTTGCTCTTTCCATAGCCAATCTCCCTATATGGCATATAGTGATTCTAAACCAGAAGACCCAGGATTTCTTTACCTCTGGCTTTAATATAGCACTTATGTTTGCCTGCTTACTGATTTAGATTTTGGGGTGAGACCCTGGAAAAAAATCTGGGTATGTAGATCAGTGAAAATCAAGATGTCTGCCCTTCTATCCCTTCCCCACTGATGTATCTTGTATCATTGGAGTTTATACTCTCTTCATCTAGGCTTTCCCAAGTAAGAGCAAATGCCCCATGCAGCGTGACCTTCAGAACTTTCCAAGTTCTCTGCTTGTCTCTCACACTAGAAAGCCATAGTCTATTATTTGTCCTTCATTTTGGAAGAAGAACAGTGACATCATGGGGTGATTTCTTCTCTTGTGCATGAATTGGATTTAAGTGAGGCAGAGTTGAACAGGGCTGTCAGCCTCATTCTCTTTTCCAGAGTCATCAAAATTCAATGACAACAGAAGTCAGGACAACTGGTGTTGGCCCAGGATACAGTGCATGACCTTGGCATCTTCAATGCTTCATCAAGCTCTGAGTGCCATAGATCCCACTTCCTTCACCTTCATGGCCATTGGAACAATTGTCCTCATCTGCACATTCCATTGGGGGAAGTCTCCTCTAGCTTGGAGTAGACACCCCCTTAGCTCATTGACTGGTTTGTGGTCCATAGGTTACCCTCAATCTGTTTTAACACATCTTCAGAGATGGTTTACTGGTGTGTGTTTACTGTAATACTATGGTTCCATGTAAACGAAGCATAGAGGAAATAGCATGCATCTGACTAAATGAAGACAATAAATACCACTTAGGTTCAGAGAACTGCCTTTAGTAGTACATCTATATTCTCTAGTTTCTATTTATCTCTTTTGACTTCTTGATCCTTGAGTTTCTCCCTTATGAAAATAAAGAAAAGGACAAAAGGAAGTGTTATTTAAAGTAAATATATACCCAGGTTATTGATTTGTCTTCTTTGAGATAGCAAGTTCCCTGAGGGCAGGGACTTGATCTTCTCTGATACTTTTTGAACTCTGTTTTTTCCATGGAGAAATGATGAGGATGGTGGCAATATTTGGATCTCTCCAGTGAAAGAGACTTCAAAACAAACAGTAAGGCAAGGCTGACCACATAACCCTGGACTTAAAAAAATGGTTCCTGCAAGCAAACTTACTGGAGCAATTTGACATTATTTTGACTAAATTGGCAACCTGTTACTTTCCTAGGATTGAAAAATTGGATCCTAAATCCTACATTTAGATCCATTATTTCACCTCTTGGAGGGACAACAGCAAAACACTATGCCTATCTATTTAGAAGAGAAAAAGAGACAAGAGACTTTCTTTACAGAAGAAAAAAGAGACAAAAGGTGAACCAGGACCTTGGGTTGCCCAGGAAAAAGATGATGAGTTAATAAAGATGCAGACTCCTTTGTTTTGTAGGGAGGAACCAGGAAAGACACATGTCACAGAAGACAAGGAAAAGAAAATGATTCAGGGAATCAGGTAGTCATGGGTGTCAGATGCTTCAGAAAAATCACAAGGGATTCAGACTGAGAAAGCCATTGGGTTTAGTGGGCCATTCTTGATTTTTGAGAGAAGAGTTGCAGTGGGGAAATTGGAAGTCAGATTGCAAGGTGTTGGAGAAAGAATGGGCGATGACAAGGTAGAAACAAGAGGTATAAACTATTTTAATCCACTTTGATTTATCCATCTAGACAGGAAAAACAATCAATTCCATCTAAATGACCTTAAATCTCCTTGAAAAGAACTTGTTAACACAATGACATCCTCACCAAGGATCCCCTTTGGAAATTCTCCATCAAGGAGAATCCCTCAATTTAGACTTTGCACAAGATATCTATCAGCTAATACATTGGATGAATCCCTATGTGATTAGATACCCCAAGGATGCTTATATCAAGTATTATCTCTGTTTTCATCATTGTAAAATAATCTTATGCCATCATAGCAGAAGCCTGGGAGACATATGGATGGAGGAAAATCTTTGAAGTTGATTTCACCAATTCTTTTTTTCTTTTGTAAGCAGTCATAGCTTTGTATTATCTACAACTTTTAGATAATGTGGTGATAGGATGGCAGAGTAAAAAGAATTAGTCTTGATATCAAAAAAGGCAAGTGAATATGCACTGGTCCTGGAGGCAGAGACCTTAGCTTCAAATTCTACCTATAATATTTAGTACCTTGGACAAAGCCCTCCATTTCCATGTGGGCATTTGTAGTGGTTGTCTCAGGTTCACCTTCTTCATCTCCATCTTTTAGGCTTCCTGATTTCAGCTAAAGGAGGTTTTTCAAAGATTTCCTTAATCTTAGGGTCTTCTGAGTTTTTCTCCAATTTGCATTATGTATAATCTTTATTTGTACATAGTTGTCTCCCCCATCAGACTGTGAGCTTCTTGGGGGTATGGACTGTTTTTTGTCATTCTTTCGTCTTTCTAGCATTTAGCATGGTTTGCCTGGTACACAGCAAGGGCTTAATAAATGCTTGTCAGTGTGACTTGACACATCTTAGTTTTCTGGATCTTGGTTTCCATCAATTTCCTCATATGTTAACTAAAAAGCTTAAATGAGTTATTGAACATGACTATTATAGAGCAATACTATGCTGTGACATGATAAACAGGCCTAGGAAAACAATTTCCATAATGACTACAACAATGTAAATGGAAGGAAAAAAAATCTAATAATAAAAACAATGAATTCTGGGCAATTAGAATGACTAACTAGGGTACAAAGAAGAGATGATAAAATATTTCTTTCTGTTTCCTTATAGAGGTGGGGGACAATTGGTATGAATACTACATATAATTTCAGATTTTTGTGATGTTTTTGTCACTTATGATAAACTATTTTTTTCTTCTTCTCTGTTATAAGGAAAGAATGTGGAGGGGTTAGGATAAGCTGGGAAAGATACATGATGTTTAGGACAGCCATGTAGCACAGTATATAGAGCTCCAAACCTGAAATCAGAAAGACTCATCTTTCTGAGTTCAAATCCTACCTCAAACATTTCCTATCTGTGTGACCCTGGGCAAGTCACATAACTTTATTTTACTGTTTTCTCAAATGTAAAATGAGCTAGAGAAGGAAATAGAAGACTACTCCAGTATATTTGCCAAGAAAAACTAAATGGGGTCACAAAGATTTGGACAAGTCTGAACAAGTGATGTCAAAGCAAAAGATATTGATAATTTTTTAAATGAAAGAATTGGCCTAGATCTCTTCTGAGGCAATTTCCTACTCTAGATCTATGACCCATAATCCTATGATAAATAAACAGTGAGTTCAGATCTCTTCTTTGACACTTGAGTCTCAATTTCCTCATCAGTAAAATGGGGCTGATAAAGCATGTAGACTCTCTTCACTGGATGGTTGTGAGGGTCAAATGAGATGATGCCTGTAAAGCACTTTGTAAGCTATACAGCCTTTTCTACATAAATGTCAACTATCAATTGTATAACTACAAACATGTGGTCTGCTCCAGAAAATTGTCTGAGAGACTACCCATTTCCTTCTCATGTTTTCATTAACTATACCCTAAAAATGTGCATTCTAATAAAGATTTTATAGATATGAGAAAGTAGGCAGATGGGTGGGAAATTCCTGATGTTTTTTTCATTTGCTTTTTCTGGTAATAATAGTATTGCCTGTGATCTTTTCCATTCCTTTAGAATATCCCCCTCTGAAATATCATTAAAATCCATTCCTCAGGGCTTTTCAACTAGGGTTGCCATTTGGTCATGTTGATGCATTCTTCTGAACTCATAACATCAAAGGATTTGGAGCTGAGAGAGATCTCAGAAATCAAGACTTTTATTTTACATTTGAAGAAACTGAAACTTAAGGATGTTAAATGAAACAGCAGATAAAACAGGTAGGATTCAAACTCAGGTCTTCTAAATATCTAATGATTCCCCCCTTTATACCAGATTTTTTTGATTTTCCAACATGGTATACATCATTTTCACTATTGATGCCAATGGGAGGAGATTGCCTCAATCCGTAGCACATAGTGGATGCTTAAAATGAATTGCTTGATGATTTGACTAGACCTCAAAAGTCATTGGCAGATGTATCTCATTTCACTTGTTTTTGTGGTCTTCCATCAGATTAATTGGATGACCTGACATAATTGGTTTAAACACCAAGCTATTTTGCTATTTTTCAAGGAGATATTCCTTGACATCTTTCATCTGTCTTTCAGGGGATAGATATATTCTAATGCTTCTGGGAGACTAAATGTTTTTCTTACTGAAGTTGTATATGAATTCTTTTTGCTTCCTTGTTTAATCTACTGCTTTGCACTGGTTAAAATTCTTTAAGAAAGGAAAATAAATGAAATGTCTTTGATTTTGTCCATTTCTCAGTATCAAACTTGAGATTGCTTTGACAGGATGAGTCAGAGTTACTGTTAGTCAATAAGATGTCCTTATTCTTTAATTTGGTGTTGATCTTAACCTTGTTCTAACTTGTTAATCTTCCCATAGACAGCTGATTCTGAAATGACTCATGTTCATAAATTAATAGTCATTTCCCTATATATTAAAATATAGTCAGTTTCATTTTTGTCATAATGATATCCAGCACATATAATTCTTACTACATGCCAGGCATAGTACTAAACTCCTTATAATTATTATTTCATTTGAGTCTTATAAGAACCCTGGGAGGTAGGTTCTATTATTATCCCCATTTTATAGATGAGTGAACTGCAGTAGAAATACATGAAAATACTTGGCTAGTATTACACAGGTGAGTGAGTGTCTGAGGCTAAATTTGAACTCAAGACTTTATGACTCTAGTCCTAGCACTGACTTTCCCTCCATTCTCTTTTGTATTGAAGTCATCAGGTATCAAAGTAAATATTAATGTAATATAGAAGATCTCATCAAGATCTTCAAAGAATTTTAATTCTAAATTTGGATTCAGACATTAATGGTATGTCTATGGTCAAGTCATTTCACCTCTGTCTGACTCAATTTCCCATCTATAAAATGGGCATAATAATACATACATACTATAGGATTGTTGTGCAAATTAAATGAGATAATATTAGTAAAGCACTTAGCACAAACACTAGCACACAGTTGTTCACTCATTTTCAGTTGTATATGACTCTTGGGTTTTCTTGGCAAAGATATTTCTTCTCCATCTCATTTTACAGATGAGGAGACTGAGATAAAGAGGGTTAAATGGCTTGCCCAGGGTCACAGAGCTAGTAAATGTCTGAGACTAGATTTGAACTCAAGACTATGAGTCTTCCTTATTCCAGGACCAGCAGAGTGGATACACTGTGCTACTCTAGCTACCCCTGTGTTACCACAGCACATACTAGGTGCTTAAATATGAACTATGGCAATGATGAATATGATTTTTTTATCCTTAGCAACAGATTTTGGTATATAATCTACATTTGCCTTCATGGTGGTCTGTTTGCTCATATTCAGTATGAACCCTGGTAGAGACAATGCCTGAATGGTTCATGATGGTGTTTTCAGTTGCTTTGGGGCACAAAATAAAACGTGTTTTTCCAACTCTTATTTATTTCTCCAGGGAGAACTTTGAACCATTCTTCCATTTAGATGCAATTTTTGTTATGTTTTTTGGTTTCATTTTTGCTAAGAATGGTAATATGGATGTGATGGAGTTCTTCAAAGAGAGCATCTACTCATGGATTGCTGAACAAGAGAACACAGAGTGACAGGAGTGAAAATTTTGTTCATAGAGAGCCGCCAAAGACAGTGATTCTTAGCACTCTTTCTCTCTTTTTCCATGATCCCATCAATGGCCATGTTTACCAATTTGTAAAACACCAAGACATGAAAGCAAGAACAATGACTTCCTTTAGTTTTCAGCCTATAAATCTAGGTAACTCAATCAGGAACATCATCAAGACATAGTAGATAGACTGATGAGCTTAGAAAAAAAAATGACCTGGGTTCAAATCCTACCTCTTGAAACTCCTTTCCTATGTTATACTGGACAAGTTCTGAGGTCATATATTTTGAAGTAGAAAGAACTTTGAAGCCTAAATAATTTATCCCCTTCAGGAAATGGCTTAAGACTTAACACCAGACTGATCCTACTCTGTATTGGTGTAGACATTCCCCATACCAAGAGTTCCCATATAATAGGCATACAACCCTTACCAGTGAGGGAGCAGGCTGTCATTCTTACAGCTGTTGTGTCAGAGGTTGGAGTCTCTCATTTCCCTCTCTCTTCTTCATTTGTACCTCCTTAAGTATAAAAGTATTAGCCAAGAAGAGAAAAGATTGTCAAAAAATGCTGGTGATTTTTTCTCCTTTCAGAAACATGACGCTGATTACTCTGGAACTGTTAGACTTAAACTTTTTGTGGGTTCTTTTTTAAGTTTCTTGACTTGATGGGTCTCAGTAGAGGAGTGGAGAGCCTTTTATTCTTTTTAAAGTTTAGCCTTTTAATGTTTAACGAGTCAAGTTGGTTTTAATTTGATTTCATGGTCCATCTGTGTTGATTGAACATCAAATCTAGAACCAACTGGACTGGCTAAACTTAGACCCACAGTATTCTTACACTGATGAGATTATAGACTTCTTGTATTAGATACATATAGTATTGAGTCTATTTCTTGACCCACACCCCATTTCCTTGGCAAATTTAGAAAGAGAATTAAAATATGAAAATAAAAAATAATAAAAGTCTCAGCCACAATAATTTATGAGCATAGTATTGTACAGTATACAAAATGCTTCATGTACCTTATCCGACTTCATCCTCACATCTTTGTGAAATGAATAGTGAAAGTATGATTCTCAAGGTCTTGATCAATGACACATGTAAAACCCAGTGGAATTGTGCATCAGCTATGGGCGAGGGGAGGAAAAGAACATGAATCTTGTAACCATGGAAAAAATGTTCTTAATTAATTAAATAAATGTTTCTAAATTAAAAAAATTAATAAAAATAATAAATGAAAGTATGATTCTCCCATTTTACAAATGAGGAAAGTAAAACGTAGAATATCTAAGAGGTTTGCCATAGATCATACCTAGTAAAAAATGGATTGGATTTAATTCTAGGTTTCAAGCTTAATATACTTTTAACCTTACCGCTCCATTACACCAAGGGTATAGAGACAGATGTTTTTGCTAGATGTTTTGACAAGCAAAGAACTGAAGAAGTGGATTGCCCAAGTGAATGGGAAACATTTGTAAATTAGCTGAGGAAGGTGTGTTATGTAGGGAAAAGTGACATGGAATCAATGGATTTGGGTAGGGAGGTCTTGTTCAGGCTCTTCTGTGAACTGGCTTTGTGACTTTTGGCTTCTCTGGGTCTCATTTTTGTTTCCTAAAAATGATTGACATTTGATTACTGAGTTGTCTTCCATCTTTAAAACTCTTATGCCCTGGGTGCAACTACTTGGGAAAATATTGGCAGAAATGATAACCAATTGATGATAATCCTGAATCTATGATTTCTTATAACTAGACTAATCTCTTTTTTTGTTAATTCAATTTAATTTTTTCAGCTAATAAAAATCAATTTCCTCTTGCTTTAAGCCTATATCAGTGGGGGAAGAAAAGAAAAATAAAACTCTTTCCACAAATATTCAGTCAAGCAACATAAATCCCCATATTAGCTGAGAGCAAAACTAATGGGACTATTGTTGATTCAGAGGTAGCTGGTGCTACAGTAGATAGAATGATCGGGCTGGAGTAAGGAAGACCTGAGTTTAAATCCAGCCTAAACAACTGCTGTCTGTGTGACCTTGGACAACTCATTTAAGTCTTGCCTGCCTCAGTTTCCTAATCTGTAAAATGTAGATAATAATAGTAACTACATCCCAGGATTGTTGTGAGGACCAAATAAGATAATGATTGTAAAGCATCTAGCATATATAAATGGTAGCTATAATTATTATTGATTCTTATCCCAAACACTTTTTAGGAATAATCAGGGGGCTCAAATGGGGAGGGTGGTTATTTTTATGTTTATGCTTTATAATATGGTCCTCACATATTAATGAAAAAATAACATATTTCATTATTTTCATTATTCTGGAATTTTCCAGGAGAGTTTTAGAATTAGCACAGTGGCTGCCCTCCTTCTCCACTATAGAATCCAAGAATTCCATGGTAGAAGGGATCTTAGGACAAGGCATATTGAAAATCAGAGACAAAAACCTCAGAAAGCATTTATTCTAATACCTTCATTTTATCGAAGGAAACTGAGGCTCATTACAAGAGAAGTGATTTCCCCAAGATCACAAAGTCAGGTATGTTGAACATTGGAAATAATCTCATCTGGCTGCTTCATTTTGTAGCCAAGGAAAAATGACACCCCAAGATGAGAAGTGACTTGCCCAGAGTGGTACACTAGCTGAAGCTAGGATTCACACTCAAGTCTTCTGCTTCCTTATTCAATGATTTCTTTAATCCAGCTTCAGCTTTGCCCTTTTACAAGCTCATATTCATTCTTTGACCCTTTCTTCATTTTCCTTTTCCTCACGCACTGGCTTCTGTGTCATCTCATTCATTGGCACCAGGGAATGTTGCAAGAAGCAGAGGGATGGAGAAATTAAGTCGTGTAGGCAAGGGAAGAAGGGGTTATCTTCAAATTAGATTTATTTATTAGCAGGATGACTCACAAGATAATAATGCCACTTTGCCAGTGGCCAGGATAGGAAGTAAGACTATAAAGGAATGGCTTGATTGGCACTTAAAGGCATGCAAGTTGTTATATCTTTAGGAAGTTAAAAAAGAACCTTAGTGCCTGCTTACTCATCCCTGGGCCGGATGTTCTTAGTTGGAAAAAGAAAAAAAAGTTGGCCTTCTTTCTGATTCTGACAGTCAAGGACAAAAGGCCAGAAGAATATCTATAGATCTGGGTTCTAATCCCTGGCTTGGCTACTCACCATTTGTGTGACCTTGGGCAAATAATTTCCCCTCGAACACTTAGCACAGTGCTTGACATACAGTAGGCACTTAATAAATATTTATTAGTTATTGATTGACTGATGGAATGGACCTCAGTATGCTTCCCCTGTAAAATGAGAGGATTAGATTTAGCTAGATGATAGGGTTTTTTCTGGCTATGCCATGTGTGCTCTTTAAACAAAGAAAAAAAAATAAGTATCCACCTGAGAAAACATATTCGAGAAAGAATGTAGTCTCTGGCCAGAAGCTCTCTAATTCTTACAGTTTCTATTCTCATTTCTTAACTAAACAGAAGAAAATTATGTTTCATAGAGAGCAGTGCAAGAATATTAGATGAAATCTTTAAAAGAAGGAGACTCAGCTCTTCATCTTGATATCTTTGTTTTGAGCAAAAAAGGAACCTGAATGATATTGTTGTTGGAGTCAGACATCAGGAGCATCTTTTCTCTTTATCTTCTTACCCTTCAAGTGCCTTTGAAGGGAAATGATTTAGAAGATATGAAGAGATGACTCTTTACCTCTTTCTGTATCCCCAGCACTTAGCACAAAGCCTGACACACAGTAAATTAAAAAAATATTTGTTGCTGAACTGATTGATTCTACTGCCTCCTTATGGAGGCAAGAGGGAAAGTTAGCTTCCCTGGCATTCTCAAAGGGTTTTTGGGATAAGCCATCACTGATGGGGAAGAGCCAAGTTTGTGGTGTTGGAGGGGAAATAGTGACCTTTTGTTGGAGCACCAATAGATAAACAGGCATCAAAAGTCAAGTGATTATTATTATTATTGTTGTTGTTGTTTAGTACTTCCAATCATGTTTGACTGTTTTTGACCCTTTTGGGAATTTTCTTGGTAAAGATACTGGAGTGGTTTGCCATTTCCTCCTCTAGTTCATTTTATAGATGAGTAAACTGAGGCAAACAGGGTTAAATGACTTGCCCATGCCAATACGTCTAGTATCTAAGACTGGATTTAAACTTAGTATTTCCTGAGTCCAGGCTCAATGCTTTATCCACTATATCACTGAGTTGTCCTGTTTTTTTAAAATTATTATTATTATTAAAAAAACAACTTACCTTCTCTCTTAGTATCAATTCTAATAAAAGACAGTGGAAAGGGCTAAGCAAGTGAGCATAAGTGACTTGCCCAGTGTCATATAGCTAGAAAGTGTCTGAGGCCAGATTTGAAACTGAGTCCTTCCAAATCCTGGTGGTCTATCGAATGTCCTACCTAGCTGCCCCTTCCCTGTTTATCATTAGAAGATATAATTAACAAAGACAGGCTTATGGGACTGGAGGGAGGAGAGCCTTAGATCACTTTTTTTTCTTAGATTTTGTTTTTGTTTGGATTTGTGTGCTGTTCCTAAAAAAGATCTAGGGAATAAGGGGCCCCAAAGCCTCAAGATTTAAATAACTGCTATAGGATTTTTGTATCAAAGCCTATTAAAATGGATTTTGGGAGGATAGAATCCAAAGAAAGGCTTAAAAGAGAGTTATAAGGCATTTCTAACTTTAAGTCACATATTTGTTTGGAACAATGGATTTTTGAATTAGCATCAGATGAATTTGATATAGATCTTCCTGACTGTTTTTAATTTTTTTTCTTAGATAAGCCATACTTAGGTAAGTGTGGCTCTCATAGACCCTCTAATCATTCACCAAAGGGGCTATCCATTTACTCTTTTATGGAAGGAATTTCTAGTCACTGCATTTAGCAGATCATATACAAAATGACTCAAAAATGGCCCTGAAGAGATAAAGTCTAGAATTTGGTGACAGAGACAAATAGCCATTAAGTCCAAGAATCTTGGCTCCCAGAGGAGATAATATACTCAGTTCATCTGAAGAGTGGACAAAGACCTGAGAGTGGATGAGTGTTCCCATTGAAAAGGTATAGAGAAGGACTGGTTTTGGGAAAATGTCCCCATTTAAGGGATGGGAAGAAGACAGGAAAAAAAAAAGAAAATGAGGGACTATAGAAGGAGGTAGAAAACCATGACTGTATAGAGGGAAAGATGAATTTTTCATCATCTAGTACAGAGCAGCTTTGACATGGGAAGCTATGAGAGAAAAGTTTTTGGAGAGAAATGGAGGGAATAAGAATTTACTAAGTACCAACTATGTGCCAGGTGCTTTGCTAAATATTTTATGATTATCATTTCATTTGATAGGTAGGTGCTACTATGATACTCATTTTACAGGTGAGGAAACTGAGATAATGTTTAAGTGACTTGCCAATGATCACACAGATAATAAGTGTCTGAGGCCATATTTGAACTCCTAAAACTGAGATCCTCCTGACTCTAGACCCAGCACTATATCCACTGAACCATGTTGGTTGGGAGCCATACTTCTTTCCAATCCTTATGGACCTGTCTAATGAGAGGGGCTAACCTGCTAAATCATTTGGAGATTTAATGTTCAGGGTCAGTGATGGTTCAATAAGTTTCCCTCTAAATCTCCAGCACTTGGCATAGTGCTAGACATATAGGGAATGCTTAATAAATACTAATTGACTGTCTCCCAGAGAACATCTGCATTTTTATAATACTTTATTTCAAAATCAGAAGCAAAGAGGGAATTTGAGACTTTATAACAAAATTGGAAGGGGAAGATTATTGTTGAGTAGGAACCTTTCAAAGCTTGCATATAGCCAGATGGCAATATTGATTGCTGACTGTTCCACTTATGGGTAAAGGCCCAGGAGTGTACTATAGCTAGCTTAAACTGGTCTAGTAAAGCTGCTAGTTAAATTTCCAGTGTACACAATTATACCTTGGAAATTTGCAGATGCTACGAATCAGGTCTTGCCTCATTGTTTTGTTGATTATCTAAACTTAACAAAGTGAAGTGAAAAAATGTTAATAATTCAGATTAAACTTAAAAAAATGTGTTGTGCAGGCTCTTTTTTTTTCTGAGAGCTGATCATTGAATATTTACTCATGTGCCCATTGTACAGACTACCTTGACCTCTGGGAGCCAGTCAGTGTTGATGTAGTTGAAATAGTGTTGGACCTAGAGTCAAAAGACTTGTCTCCAAATCTTTGCTTTGCCATTTTTTAGCTGTAGGAATTTAATAAGTCATTTTGTGACCCTGGTTAACTCTGGGCCACAGATTCCTCTGTTACAAAATGAGAGGATTAGACTGGGTGATCTTTAAGTTTCCTTCCACGTCTAGTAGTCTAAGGGTTCAAGCAACTAGAAGTTATAAATTTTGTGATGCAGAATCATCCTTGGCTTGTTGGTGGGAAAATACTAGGAGAAATCTTACTATGGTTCCATCCAAATCTTGGCTCCCCCACCACCCCCTTGCTGGCATCTTGTTCCTCTCTTTCTGCTTCCTTTAATAGACTCTTTGGGAATTCTTTTATTGTTAGCTTTCCCACATTGGAACCACATTGCTTAAGTGGTGCCTGAACTGATGGGTTTAATTTCACACTCTAAGAGCCAAACCTCTTCTTCCATAGGGAATGGACCTGTCAATCACTTGCTGAGATATACGGCCCGTATCAGAAGTGGGCACTACCATGTGTTTGGATGATGGAGCTAAACTGTCATAGGAGAAAGAAGAACAATATCCTCTTCAATTTCAGACAATCTTTGAAATAAGGCATCACCTTTTTATTGGGCAGGGAGAAAATATTTCGTAAAGTAGCGTAACATCTGTTTCTCCCTTGCTATTCAGCTAGAGTTGCCAACCAGTGGTGCTTTCCAATGTTAGATGTGGAGAGACATCCTATACATTTGTTTATTGAATTTGGTGCAGATTTGCTCACTACTGGGATCTTGATCTTTAATTCAATTAAAGGAAGTATGTTTTTGAACCTATTAGATTGTAGAAGTGAGTTTAGGGATGGGAGGATGGATGAAAAGAATGGGCCATATAGGACCCTGCCTTCAAGGAAATTCTAGTCTTCTTGAAGAGATAATTTTAAAATGTGATAACAGAAGCAAATACACAAAAGACTGAATCTGATAACCAAGTATACAACCATAGTATTCATTCCCAATGAATGTAAAGGAGCTTAGAAGCAACTGGGTCCAATCTCCTCATTTTGCAGATGAGGAAACTGAGACTTAGACAAATGAATGTCTCACCTAAGGAAACAGCCAGGATAGGAACCTAATAAATGAATTATTTTTTATAAAATGTATACAGAATGAAGCAATATAGTATAGTGGAGAGAGCACTGGATTTGGATTTAGGAAGATCTATGTTGAAATCCTGTATCAGACACTTTACAACTAGGTGACATTAGACAGTTTACTTAATTTTTTGGTGCCTTAGTGTCCTCTTTTGTAAAGCAAGGAGGTTGGACTCGATCTCTAGGTCCTTTCCAAATTCAGGTCTATAATCCCATAGACTGATTATTTTCCAGAGCCCTTCTTCAAAGCTCTTTTCACTAAATCCTATTTGACTCTTTGATATATGGCCTGAAAGAAAGATAATAGGTTATTTTTGAGCCAGCATAGTCTGATAAGGCTTCTGCCAATTGATAAATAATCTATTTTTCACATACCTGTGCCTCCTCCTTGAGACCTCCCTGGATCCTCTTAGCTGAAAGGACTTTCTCCCTCATTTAATCTCACAAAATGTCTGTACTACTCCTTTGTTAATTTGCATTATATTTATTGATATATATTGTATATCTCTGTTTTAGTCTTCTATTATGAGATAGAAAACATATTGAGAGTAGGGTCTGGGTTTGATTTCTCTTTGTATTTAAAGGAACAGAGAGTAGTGAGGAGAAAGCTGTCCCCAATGGGGAAGATCTGGCATATACTAACTAGTTTTATGACCTTGGACAGTGCATTAATTCCTCAGTGCCCCAGGAAACTCTTATGAGGCAGTGCTCTATCCATATGGAAATACCTACCCTGATGAAATCACTTATATGGCTTGACCCCAGCCCCATATATGGTACTTGCTTAACAAATGTATTGGAAAGGAAGAAAGGACTTTGTTGGTACTTGAAATATGCCATGAAGAATTAGTGGGATATACATAGAAAGGAAAAAGGAGAATCTACACCACTCAAAAGAGAAGTACAAGTAAAAGAGGAAGGAAGGGAAATAATTATTAAAGGTCTGTTATTTGTGGATTCTTTACAGATATTATCTCATTTGATACTCACAACAACTCTGAGAGGTATGGGCTCTTACTATTCTCATTGTACAATTGAGGAAACCAAGGCAGACAGGTTAAATGACCTGCCAAGGTTGCCCAGTTGGATTAGTGCCTGAGAATAGATTTGAACTCAGATCTTTGTGATTGGCACTGTAAAATCTAGTTATTCTGATAACTAGTAAAGAATAAGCATGATATGTGTAGGCAATCATGGGATTATAGATTTAGATTGGAAATGGAATTTACAGATGAGAAAACGGAGGCCCATAGAGTATAAGTAACTTGCTCAAGGTCACCTAGCTTGTCAGTGTCTGAGGTTGGATTTGAATCTAGGTTATTCTGATTCTAGGTCCATCTCTTCAACCACTCTGCCATGCTATCTTCTGGGGATTCTGCTAAATAATAATAGAATTTATATAGTATTCATCTGATCCTTAAAATAATCCTATAAGGTAGTTGCTATTATTCTCATCCCTTATGATTTGGGTTATTTTCAGTCATATTTGAGTCTTCATGTCCCTGTTGGAGGTTTTCTTAGACACTAGAATGGTTTATCATTTCCTTCTCCAACTTGGTTTATAGATGAGGAAACTTAGCAAACAAAGTTAAGTGACTTTCCCAGGGTCACACAGCCTGTAGATTTAAACTCAGATTTTCCTGACTCTAGATCCTGTGTCCTATCTACTGTTCCACCTTGCCATCATTCTTTATGGTAATCATGTGCAACAGACTTCCAACATCCTTCTAAGCAAAGGAATTATGTGGATGGATGTAACATGGAATGATACATAAGAATTATCATCCCTTATTCCTTATAGATAAGGAGACTAAAAATTAAGACCAGGGTCACACAACTAGCAAGCACCTTGGGTAGGATTCAAACCCAAGATTTCACACTTCCGTGCCAATATTCTAAACACTGAATTATCTAGCTGCCTAGGAGCAGCGAGAGTATATGTTGGGGAACAGCAGGCAGCAAGATTGGATGAGGTAAAAGGTTGGATGGCCTTGAAGGACAGGGTGAGGAGCTGTATTTGAGCCAATTTTCTAAATGCTCATTGGATTGGATTGGGGGGTTTGATCCTCCAGCAGCAGGGAGTCCTCCTAAACTCTTGATCTAAGCAGTAATATGATGAAAAGTGTTTAAGAAGTATTAGTCCAGGGGCGATAGGCTGGGGTCCAGTAGGGAGGGGGTGGAGATCCTGCTTGCAAGGGGACCAGTTAGGAGGTTAAATATAGCTATGAAAGACTTGATTCAAACCATGCTTCTGGGGATAAAGTTGTGGCCTTTGAGTTCAGAGCTAGAGACAGATCTCTGTCAAACCCACGGCTGTATTTCAACATTTAAAATAACCAAGAGGAAGAAAAGAAGCACCACACCTTCCTATGTTAAAAAAAGGTATTCCATTTCAAATTTCCTGCAATTTTTTTCTTGTAAAGTGAATAAGCTTCCTTTGAACTGGGGGATAAAGGAGTTGAGGGAGAGTTGAGGGAGGGACAAGAGAGCCCATTCTGAAGGCACTGAAGAGAAGGGCACCATAGAGCTGAGGCAGAAGGGGCTTCAATGACAGAGAGCAGAAAAAAATCCTGGAAGCCTGCACCAAACTCAAGTGCCAGTCTGACTCATTCTTCAAGATGAAATGTCTTGCTGCAGTGGAATTTCGAGTCAGGATTATTAAAAAAAAAGTTCTAAGTGATGCATGGGCAAAAGACGAAAGCATAAATTTAAACAAGAATCACAACGGGGGAGGAAAATGAGGCAGGAGCCTAGTTCCAATAGGCAATTTCCCATAAACCTGACTTTTCTTCCAATCTCAAAATAGAGATGGCCTGATTCAGTGGAAAGAATACTGGATTCAGTATCAGAGGGCCTCGGTTCAAATCTCTGGTCAGTATGATACTTCCTGTCTGAGGACCTTTGGGAGGTCACATCCCCATCTTATCTGTAAAACTGAGGCAGTAAGACCTGATGAATCCTGAAGTTCCTTCTGGCTCTAAATCTATGAGCCTAAAGGTACTCAAATGGTAGAATCAGATGAGTATATAATGTGGAAGGGAAAGGTTCTTATTTAATGTAGAACATGGATTGGGTTCTTATTTTTGGCTTGGACACTTACTACTTACATGACTGTGGGCAAAATGCTTGACCTCTCTGGACTCCATTTTCTTCATCTGTACAATGGGTACAATAAAGTCTTTCTACCTACCTTACCAGGGTAGATGTGAGGAAAATGGTTGTAAACCCTTTATGTGAGTTATTACCCCTAAAATAGTCTCAGACGTGTTCCATATACATGATCCATCTCCTGGGGCCATGCTTTTCCAGTCTTAGAGGCTCTGGCTTACTTCAAGACTTAGCTCAGGTGTCACTTTCTGATGGAGACCTGCCCCATTTCCCTCAGCTCCTAACACTTTCTTGTCCAAAGGTATCTTGTGACTGCTTTGTTTGTGTTTTGTATATAATTATATGTGCATGTCTTGTCTCTCCAATTTCCTTGAGGATAAGGGCTAGTTAATGTCTGTCTTTGGAGTCCTAGGGTTTAACACATAATAAGTGCTTGATAAATATCTGATTTGATTGGGATATTATTACTTTGAGATTTAATTAGTGCAGATGCCCTGGTGCTCAAGGGAAGAATTGTCCTATGTTATGTACTATAGCTTTCCAATACCTTTCCAAACATAAGAGTAGTTTCAGGAAGCACTGATTAAGTGTGTTGCTTTTGATGAACCTGAAAGCATGGGTTTAATTATAAGCTGCCTCCACCACCATTATCTTCATCTTCATCATCTCCTCCTCCTTCTTCTTCTCCTCTTTCTCTTTCTCCTTCTTCTTTATTTATATGTCACCTACGATGTCCCAGATACCATGCTAAGCACTTTAAAGAATTATCTTTACAACAATCCTAAGAGGTAGATGCTATTGCTATTCCCAATTTACAGTTGAAGAAACTGAGGCAAACAGAGATTAAGTGACTTGCTCAAGATCACATATCTAGTCAGTAGCTGAAGCTTAGTTTGAACTCAGGTTTTTTTCCATTCCAGTCCATTTCTCTATCCACAATAGCACCATGCTGCCTGATTAACCTGGGCACATTAGACTGTACCAATTGAACTATCTCCCTGACCCAAAGGTCCCATTTAACTCCTTATCTCATTCCTCTCATTATTCACAGATGGCCCCAGCACAAATGACTGCTATTCCATGTAGTCTTGATGATTGAAAATACTTGCCCCATTCTCACTTGGGTGGCTGAGCTATGTGATATCCATCTCATGGAACAGTCCCTGGTATGATCCTCCATGACATAATGAGACATCAAAAGCTCTGGAGCTGGAAGAGAACTTGGAGATGACCTAATCTACCTTCTCTTTAACATAGAGATCTTCCTTTGGCCAGATAACTCCACCAAGCCTACAGCAAATAGAAACTTTCTATCTAGCTCTCTAAGTCTAAAGAGATGCTTGCGAAAGAGCCTTCATGACTGAGAGTAAAAGTTGTCTCTCATAAAGGTTATCAATATTAGCACATCTAATGAGGTGTTTATTTAAACACATATTTTAGTTGAACAGTGACCCATCCCCTAAGCAGGGACAATCTGGTCTATTCAAGGAGACTGAGTTGGGTTGTGGCAGGAAACCTAAACTCACTTTGGTTAGAGATCAGTGTGTGGCTCACTATTAGTAATTTTAATGTATGATATATGTAACTGCTTATTTAAGATATAGATATATTATATTTATATATTATATTTAAGATATAGATATGTTAAATCTATATCTTAAATAAGCAGTTACATATATCTCATGCAGATGTATCTATATCTATTTATATCGACATAAGGTAGATATAGATTGACCTATATCAATGTCTAAATTGATCTATATCTCAAGATATATGTATCTGCTTATTTGATATATAGATATAAATATCTAATTGTCAATACATCTATACCTATCAATATATAAAAATATCATTCTTGTAAGATACATATATTTGCCCCTTTATTTGTTTTCCTTCCTTCCTTCCTTCCTTCCTTCCTTCCTTCCTTCCTTCCTTCCTTCCTTCCTTCCTTCCTCCCTTCCTCCCTTCCTCCCTTCTTCCCTTCCTCCCTTCCTCCCTTCCTCGCTTCCTCCCTTCCTCCCTTCCTCCCTTCCTCCCTTCCTTCCTTCCTTCCATCCTTCCATCCTTCCATCCTTCCATCCTTCCATCCTTCCTTCCTTCCTTCCTTCCTTCCTTCCTTCCTTCCTTCCTTCCATCTGTCTATTCATCTATCTGTATATATATATAAGGGCATAGACATAGTTGTAATTGGCTATGTAAATATCTCTAGAATTTGACTCACCATTCTCCAAGGGAGTTTACAATTTTTGCCATAAGAGGACCAGGTGAAGGGCCATTACTGGACAGTTCCTTCTTTGTTCATATATCTCCAAAAGGGGTATCAGATTAGAATGATAAATATCTGTCTCCTCAAATATTGTTTGTCTAGGAGTATGCTTTTTTCAGAAGGAATAATTGCTTCTCTGATCCCACTTAAGAGGGAAGGAAGGTCTCAACTTATATACTTAATCGGATTATTTTCTCTCTACCAAACTATAGTTACACAAAAGACTTTCACAAATGGCAAATCATTTGAAAATCCATTTATTGAAATATACAACCCACAGAAATTGGAGTTCTATAGATGAGAACACATCAAAGCATATAGGAGAGTGAATGATTTCTCTAATGGGAAGTGAGATGAGAGTTCAGCTTAAGCCAAGAGAATAGACAAGATCTCAACTGAGGCATTCCAGTCAAGAACTCGTTAGGAAGGTAAGCTGGAAATTAGTGACATGATGAGAAGCTGGTTTGCTGTAAATGTTCATAGCTTCATTCTCCAGATATGGCTTTCCTAGAGAGTTTCTGGAATCACATGTATCTCTCTCTAAGGAAATTCTTTCCCAACTCTATTCCTTGTACAGATTCATACCCACTGTAGAAAGCTTACAACACAGGACTACCCCCTTTTTCATCTGGCTGGGTTGGAAGTTAGGTTACATTGAGTATAAGCCTTTTGTACTGATGAAGTCTGAATGGAATAGCTGTATGTTCAAGGTGAAGAGGTCTTTCTACTATCCATGGTTATTATTATTACCCTCTCAGACTATGAAAGAGCAGTTAGGATATTTTCAAAATGATGTTAATTGATGGAAGAGACTCTTAATACTTGTGATGGAGTGTATAAATAGCTGTTGAAAGTAGGTGGTCAGAGCACAGTTGAAAACAGAAAATAGGACTATAATACTAAGGTATTAGTATATTAGGGTAGAGAGCAAGAGGATGAGACCGAGTATGACTGATGGTAGAAATTCAAGAGAATTAAGTCTGTGTGGGCATGTTTGTGTGTTTGTGTGTGTGTGTGTGTGTGTGTGTGTGTGTGTGTGTGTGTGTGAGAGTGTGCCCCGTTGTGGATTTCTGATGTATGGGATCTTTCCCTAGAGGAGAGTTTGATTTCAGGACTCTAGGATACATTAATTTTGAGGAATCTCCCCCTCAGTACACACTTTATGCCCTCTATTTTTGTAGCAAGCAATTGAGAGTGTGAATGTATATGAGGTCCTACCACAACTACCACTAGGGCAGGGAAATGGAAGTGCTAGGTTAGGTTGGATAATTTAAAGGGCCCCATAGAGGAATATTTGCTTTTTATCTAAGGAAAAAAGCAGGGAAGAAATCTTGTGGTAGTAAGAAGCTATATCTTGACGATAAATTAGGGATGGAACTGTAACTGGTGAAGCAAAGAATAGGATTGTCCTGAGATGAGAAAGGAGAAATAGGATTGTCTTCTAGGTATCTTTGGCAAAGGATATGGGACTCAGAGGTAAGATCTGGACATTTTCCCAAGTAGGTAGGGAGTCCAAGCCTTGGACAAACTGGCTGATCATCTAGGTTAGAAGTTTCTTCCCTTTTAGTCAGACAAAAGAAATTAAAAAACTACCTCATTACATATATGTTGATAATCTGGTATCAGGAAGCAGGCCAAAGATCATCTTGGGCTAGTAAGTTTCCCTCTCTTCCCTAACCATTACCACATTGTGAAAAGAGTTCTTTGGGTTGAATAATAAGAGATATTTCTGCCTTTTCTTTATCTCATTAAATAAAAGTGATTCTATCTAAATAGACAGGAAACAATTGGCTACTGATGTGTGAGCCATATCAAAATCAGTTTTCTATGGATATTTTCATTGTTTAGTTATAGCAAAGGTAAAAAATCAATGTTGACTTACAAAATAAAAAGAAAGATGAGATGATGTGAACAATTGTAACTGCTTCAACTTGATCTTTTCAAATAAACCATAGTTTAAAAAAGGAAATGGACAAAAGCAAAATATTACAGATGTAGAAGATCCTAGTTAGCAATTGCTTGTTTTCTTTACTAAGTAGAGAGAAATGGGAGCCAAAGTCTCACTGTTATAGAATACAAATTCATTTGTATTCTATAGAAGAAGACGTTAGATCTGATTTATGGTAAGTATGACCTGATAAAGCAATAGAAAGCAATGAAGGTAAGAAGGAAAGTTTGCTAGAAGATCCAGGATAGCTATGCCATCCCAAGAACATTCAGAGATGAAGTGGCAGGACAGAAAGTAAAAAGAAAATTGAACAAATTTGTCATTGTTTCTAAAATGATCTATTTTCATCAGTAATGCTAGAGATACCACTACAGTTAGCTACTTTAATTCCCTGATGTGCTATATGAAGAAGCTGAAATGTCATATAATACAAAAAGTGGTTGGAGCAGATCAGATATGTACCCCAAGGAAATACAAGCCAGAGGCAGCAAAATATTGAAAAGGTTGATTTTATAGCCTATCTCGGGAAGTGTCAGATGTATTGGTGCATACCTGCTACCCCAGCTATTGAGAAGGCTGGGGCAGGGGATCTCTTGATCTTGGGAGGAGCTATACTTATTGAGTATCCACACTGTTTGGTTTCAAGATGGTGACCACTGGGAGTACAGAATCAACAAATTTCCTAGAGGATTGAACTGGCTCAGTTAGGAAATGGATCAAGCTGATGTATAGTCCCCGTATTTCCAGTCTGGGCAAGATGGGGTGACTCAATTAAAAAAATATCTCAGTGAAGGGAAGATATGAAAAAGATAGGGAAAAACAAAACAAAACAAAAATTCCTTGAAAAATATTATTATACCCAAAAGACAATTAGAGTTCCCCCACATTTCTTCTTTCTTAATAAACTATGAAAATAAACTCCTTGTACTTTAAAGATATTTATCTCTTAGGAAAATAGGAGGGAGTATTAGGATTTTTGCAAATGATTCTCTACAGCAGCTCCATCTATAAAATCACTTAGATGATTAAAACATTGTGTATACATAAAATGTATATATATATATATATATATGTATTATCAGAAATGGATTTGACCTTATTTTTATCATCAACATAATCTTCTTCATCATAAATGTCATTAGTCATTGAGAGGAGATGGGGAGTAACTGATAGAAAGCTAGACTAAAGATTACAAGTCCCACCTCTTTCACATTCGGATTGTGTGACCATGGATGGATCTTCTAAGCTCTCAGGACCTTAGTCTACTCCCTAAAACTCTGAGTTGCAAAGGAAATGCTGATTTGCATTGAAATTTGAAGTTCTTCAGTGGAAGAATCTTATATGAATGAAATTATTTTCAAAGAAATAATATGATAACAAATAATAAATCAATTATTAAAGTATAATTTCTTCAATAATAATCATAATTTTAAAATAATTATTAAGAAATTATGATGGAAACAGGAAGATCTGATAGCAATTTGTAAATCCCTGGTCTATATATAGGTATATGTATATGTATGTGTGTGTGTGTGTGTGTGTATATATATATATATATATATATATATATCAGGAGAGAGAAGTGAAGGTTCTAGGGGAAGTGCTGGAGCGAAAGGACTGTCCAATTCCTTTTCCTCCCTGAATGTTAGAGTCCTTCAGATCACTGATTGGATCACAGTATGGCTCCCTCAACCCCCTCCTTATCATAGTAAGAATCCTAGCAATGATATAGTAATTTTCATTTTATAAAGCTCTAAAGCAAAGCTCTAACTGAATAAATCTGTTCAATTTATATTTGTTTTATTAATTACTGGTCTAATAATGATTATTAAATTCTTTAACTATTACTATGTAGCTTATTAATTAATTAATTAAAATTTGAGCATCATACAGTGATAAAATAACATCATAAAATAATTTAAGAATAAATAATGATGATAATGATTAAATTTTTTAATGAAATGCAGATAGAAATGGTCATGGGACAAGTTGCTATCATGTTATTTTAAAAATTTAATGTTTAATAGACTTTTAATTTTATTTGATTTCAAATAAAATAAAATAAAAAAGTATTTAATGTACTAGAAAACAAGATGGAATTCTATATTGAGCTGTTCATGCTCACTGACCTAGAGATCCAAATACTAGGGGTAGGCCCTAATAGCATTATTGAAGTTAAAAAGTTGTATTTACATGAAAATGTTCATGAAAGCTTTGTTTATTATGACTAATTAACTAAAAATAACATAAATGCAATGAATAGGAGAAATGGCTGAATAGATTGTGATATTTGAATGGAATGGATTCTATTGTACTTTTGAAATGACCAATATTGCAAATATAGAGAAAATAAGGGAAATATATGAAGATATGAAAGGAGAATAAAAGAAAAAAAGAATACTATATATGATGATTCCATTTAAAAATAAGAAGAGAAAAAGTTTTTTTTTTCTTTTTCAAGAGAAAAAACTATCCAGGTGAAACAAATCCAATGAGAACTCAAAAGCAGGGGAAGTTTATATTAGCACACATACATACTTTACATATTTTAGACAAATTGTAAATAATGCAGAGTTTGTGGTTTGCATAATCTTTTTATATTTTTGTTTAGTTAAATGTGTTTTGTTGATGGTGGTGGTTACTAAGTATGTAATAAAAAATGTATTGTCTAATTTTTTTTTTAAAATAAGAACAAAAATATTCTGTGCACTACCATCGTGGTAGGTAAAATAGCTGCTTTGTACAGTTGAATAAAAGATGTATGCTTTCTCAAAAAAAACATCTTCAGTATTAGCTCCAATAACAGAGAGGATGATGAGGATGATATCCTGTACTTCCGTAATTTCATTCTTTTCTGCTATGATTAATAATCATAATATCTGTTTTTTTTTTACATGATGCTATAAGATTTTGGAAGCGCTTTACCCACATCATCTCCTAACTTCACAGTTTGCATTTTTCAAATTATTCCTCTGCCCTCTGCTTACCCTTGGCTTGGTGGTTGTGGCCTCTGATGTCTCTGGAAAGCGATGCCAACAATCTTGATGAGGGCCAAGCAAACATCCCTTTCTGCATCAGCATGCCATTTTCAAACACATTTTCCATCATTCTCAAAATCCTCTGCAGGCCAGTGGGCCCTCCAGCCTGGCTCCCTGCCTCTGGCAGAGGCTGATTTTGGATGCCTCAGAGAAAGATGAAAGTCTCTTCCCCTCTGATGCACCTGGGCCAGTGTGCCAAACCTATAGGGAGAAGACACTTCCTGCCCACAGTTGGTGATCCTCCATCTGCCCTGAAGCCCAAGTATTGACTGAGGGTGGTTGGAGAGGTGAGTCAGTCCCTGATCTATTTTAATCTTGATCTGTTCCAAGAAGACACTGCTGTACAAGAAGAGCTGAAGTATTGGTATGAATTAAATCATGCTCCTTCCTGGAAATAAGCCAATCTGAGAGCATCTCGTAAGCCCCTGGAGTATACAGGTATAGAAGGGGAGAGAAGTGAAGGTTCCAGGGAAAGTACTGGAGCAGAAGGACTATCCAATTCCTTTTCCTCCTTGAAATTCAGGGTCCTTCAGAACACTGATTGGATCACAATATGGCTTCACCTTAACCCCCTTCTTATCACATAGTGAGAATCTTACCAATAATATAGCACTTTTAATTTTGCAAAGCTTTAAAGCAGGGTATATGTTTTTAATATTTATTTTATTTCTCTACCTGTGATTTCATTGGAGTAGAGAATTTTTGGTGTGGAAACTCCTTCCACTGATGGATGCTGTGTTAGATTTGGAGTCAGAGGGTCTGGGTTCAAATCAAAGATCATATTTCTTTGTTCTGGGTCTAAATTTCTTGGGTATCAACTCAGGAGAACATACTTGATGACCTCTGAGTTTCCTTCTAGCTTTCCACCTAGGATATAGATTGGCAATTCTTTTGTAATTGATAGTCTTAGAGAATTGCCTGGGGGACAAGAAAGTTCATGCTAGAGCTCTAGTTTACAAAGACCTTTCCTTGAAACAATACTGTGACCTTAACTTTACTCCTTTTATCAGATAATGTTGTTAAGGGGAAATTCAAAGCAATAGAAAGAAAGTGAAAAATTATGCTCTTACTATTTGCAAAGTCCTATGTAAGTATCTTTTCCAAGGTGACATAACTGGTATGTGCCAAAATGACCTATTTGTCTAGGTATGCATCTGTATCTAGCTATCATAGTTATCATATCCATCTATCAACCACCTATTTATCATCTATCATATCTTTTTCCTTCCTTCCTTCCTTCCTTCCTTCCTTCCTTCCTTCCTTCCTTCCTTCCTTCCTTCCTTCCTTCCTTCCTTCCTTCCTTCCTTCCTTCCTCCCTCCCTCCCTCCCTCCCTCCCTCCCTCCCTCCCTCCCTCCCTCCCTCCTTCCCTTCCTTCCTTCCTTCTGCTGTCTATCTATCTATCCATCTATCCACATTATCCTTATCTCAGTCAAGGCTTAGTGTAGGAACTACTTAATGGTTAGGTCATGGTTATTTAGCCACCTTGTTCTATTCTTATCTGGATGAGAATTTTGACTCATTGATGTTTCCAACCTGAGCTGGTTGGCATCACCTTTGTCAACATGGTTGTCCCCACCATACTAAGGACAGCACACAGATTTGATTCCAATCTTCCACCAGGCTCAGGTTCCTGGATTGCAGGGATTACAGTGTGGGCCACTAAATCAGCCAAAATTGCATCTTGAACTGAGTTCTAGTACTCTTTAGTAATCTACTATGGTTTGATCATTCTGTACTTAAATTTCGTCACCTATTCCATAGCTCTAAGAGGCAGTGTCATGCATGGATAATGGGTTACTCTTGGAGACCAGAATTCTTACCTTCAGGTTCTATTTATGCCACTTTTTGTGACCATGGGCAAATGATAATGATAGTCAGAAATGTCTTAGGCTTGAATTAGGCCCATCTGGGTTCATATTTCACCTTAGATACTGTGCAAGTCACAGTCTAAGAATCTTTAGAATGGAGATCAAGATAGCACTTAGCTCACAGGGTTGTTGTAAGGATCTAACCTATATAGAGAAATAGACATAGCAATCTCTATAGATGACATGGTTAGAGCTATAAAGTGTTTTGCATGTCTTAAAGGTCTATAGATTATCTCAGAAGTAATGTTATTCAGCTGGTTCAGATTCTTCATGACCCTGTTTGATGTTTTCTTGGCAAAGATACTATAGTGGTTTGCCATTTCCTTTTCCAGATCTTTTTATATATGAAGAAACTGAGGCAAACAGGTTAAGTAGCTTGCACAGGATCAAACAAGTAGTAAGTGTCTAAGGACAGATTGGAACTAAGGGAAATGAGTCTTCTTGACTCCAGGCCCAGCAAAAGCTACCCACTATAACACCACCTGGCTTCTGGGACTATAAATTATCATTAGCATTACTTGTTTAACTTCTGAGTTCCCAATTTGAGAACTTTCTTTTTTGTGAAAAATTTATTTAATTATCAATTTAGAACATTATTCCTTGGTTACAAGGATCATATTCTTTTTCCCCCTCCCCCCCTACCTATAGCCGATGCACAATTGCACTGGCTTTTGTATGTATCCTTGATCAGAACCTATTTCCATGTTGTTGATGTTTGCACTAGGGTGATCATTTAGTGTCTACATCCCCAACTATATCCCCTCGACCCATGTAATCAAGCAGTTGTTTTTCTTCAGTGTTTTTACTTCCAGTTTTTCCTCTGAATGTGGATAGTGTTCTTTCTAGTAGATCCCTCAGGGTTTTGTTCAGGATCATTGCATTGCTGCTAGTAGAGAAGTCCATTACATTCGATTGTGCCACAGTGTATCAGTTTCTATGTACAATGTTCTCCTGCTTTTGCTCCTCTCACTCTGTATCACTTCCTGGAGGTTGTTCCAGTTCACATGGAATTCCTCCAGGAGAACTTTCTAAGACTATAAAGAGGAGACCACTGGCCTCAAAAAGCTTATATTCTAAGGTGGAGATAATGATATGCAATTATACAACAACTAATAATAATAGCTAGCATTTACCTCAGGCCTTAAAATTTGTAAAACACTTTACAAATATTGTATTTTGATTCCTACAACAACCTTGGGAGGTAGGTGCTGCTATTTTCCCTTTTAATAGAGGAGAAACTGAGGCAAATACAGGTAAAGTGATTTGCCCAGTAAGGGGGGTGATATACAGTGTCTGATACAAGACTTGAACTCAGGTCTTCCTGACTTTCAAGTCCAGTGTTTTAAGTTATTTACCAAGTAATAAAGTGAAGTATCTACAGGACAAATAGAAAGTAATTTATGGAGGAGAACAATGACAATTGGAGGGGATTAGGAAAGGTTTTGGGTAGCAGGTATCACTTGAGAACAATGTTGAAAGAATTAAACCATTAGTATGGGAAGGAGATTAATACATACCGAGGCTAGAAATGTATGTTTGGACTAGGTGATGAAGAATTTTAAAAGATAAACAAAAGAATCTATATCCTCAGGCAATGAGAAGTCATTGGAATATATTGGATAAGGCAATGAGAGAGAGAAAGAGCGAGCGAGAGAGAGAGAGAGCGAGAGAGAGAGAGAGAGCGAGAGAGAGAGAGAGAGAGAGAGAGAGAGAGAGAGAGAGAGAGAGAGAGAGAGAGAGAGAGAGAGAGAGAGAGAGAGAGAGATCTGGAAATCTGGGATTAAGGAAATCACATTGGCAGCTCTATTGAGACTGGGGTGGAGACAGGAGAGCCAGAAAGTTGACATTTTCCCCTTTGTAACTTTCTAGTTTTGCCCTCTGGGACCAAGCAGAACAAATCTTATCCCTTCTCCAAGTGACAAGTCTTCAAATAGTTGCAGACAAGTTATCATGTCCCCTGCTAAGTCTATTTCCTCTAGGCTAAATAGCCCTAGTTCCTTCACTCAGTCCTGTGGTATGAACTCAGCCTTTCGACCATTCTGGTCACCTTCTTTTGAATGAAGTCAGACCATTCAACATTCTGATCACACTCTTTTTCATGATGTAGGTGAAATGATTCTGGACAGGGAGTCAGAGAATTGACTTCAAATCCTAACTCAAACACTTATTATAAAAGTGACTCTTGGTAAGTCACTAATATTTCTGTGTCTCAGTCTCACTCTAAATCTGTGTGTATTTGATCTATGATGTTTGCAAGTCCAACCTGGATACTCTGCAGTTTATCCATGTTGTACCTGAGAAGCCAGTCAATTCATATCTTAAGGCCCTACTATGTGCCAGAGAGTGTGATGATAAAAAGCAGGTCTAACCTAGAAACTCTTCAGTTTTTCAATATCATGCCTGAAAAGTGAGCCAATTAATATTTATTAAGATCCTACTATGTGCCAGACATGCTAAGTGCTGAGATATAAAGAAATATGACAGTCCTTACTGCCCTAGAGGAGTTCACAGTCTAATGAGCTCCCTAAAGTGGTTTCCAGAAATGAACAGAATCCTCTAGATTGTCTCCTTTTCCCAAGTCCTGTACACCACCTCAAATGTCACCTCTTTCATGAAGCTCTTCCTGATTCAGTAACAATATTCCCTTTTGGACCTTACTGTCTTCAGTCACTCTCATGGTAAAGAGTTGTGTTTTATTGTTATCTGTTTTGATGCTTTCTTCTCTCACTAGACTATGAACTTCTTAAGGACAAGAACTGTGCCTTATCTAGAAGTAATATCTCCTTCAGGACTTAGGACAGTGCTCTTTCCACAGGTGGTTCTTAATCAGCAATGGTCCAGTGAATAAATAAATGAATGAATGGATGAATGAATGAGTGATAGCCATTATCTCTAAGTCCAGGCCTCTCATTTTACAGTTGAAGAAACTGAGGCCAAGAGAGATGAATTAAGTACTCAAAATTCTACAGCTAATCAAAAGTAAAGCTAAGAGTTCCAGTCCTAGGGACTAAGAGTCAGGTCTCCTGAGTTTTTGTTCCTTCCTAAGTCCATGGTCCTAAACTTTGTTCAGTCAACTTGCCATCTTCTTTATTTCCTTACCCCCTACTTAGCCAGGGTCTTTTGCATTATTAGCTGCTTTGAAAAACACAGAGTTAAGGGGAAGCTGGGTAGCTCAGTGGATTGAAAGCCAGGCCAAGAGATGGGAGGTCCTAGGTTCAAATCTGGCCTCAGACACTTCCCAGCTGTGTGACCCTGGGCAAGTCACTTGACCCCCATTGCTTAGCCCTTACCACTCTTCTGCCTTGGAGCCAATACACAACATTGACTCCAAGAAGGAAGGTAAGGGTTTAAAAAAAAAAAAGAAAACACAGAGTTCACCTGCTCTAACTCCTCCTCTAGGTTTCTGTGGACACACTAAGTGCTAGGGTGATTCGTCCTACTCTCCCCCCAGAAAGACAAATGAGCACTTAGATTTCTTTTGCCTTTTTGGTTTGCCTCTGGCCTCCCTTGATTTCTCACACATCCTGGCAGAAACTGTTCTTCGTGTCTGGGAGGAGACAAATCTTGCCACATTGCACATTCAGAGTCGTAGACATGATTAGAAAGAGCTGTATGATTTCAGCCTCAATCCATCAGTTCCTTCCAATCCTCATGACTCAATGCCACATAGGCCATCAGCGGCCTTTGAACCAATAGTCTGACACTTGTTTAATTAAGAGAAATAAAATCATGAATCTTCATTATGAGACCTCCCTTCTTCCCCCCAAGTCAATACAAGCATTTTCGCACCGAGGATGATTTTAAGAGCAGAGTGCTCGGGATCATGTAGCCATGGAGGACAGGGCTGCCACAATCACAGAGAAGCTGGGTTTGGAACTGCTGTTTATTATGTAACATGTGGCCTAAAATTAAGAAGGCCTGTTGCCATCTTGAAGGTGTAGGGCTGGCAGGCAGCCTCCCTCTCTGACAGTGCCATCTGCCGGTCTCCCCTTGCATGGTGGCAGATGCCAGAGCCCGCTACCCCCTTCACTCAGGACAGCCCACTCTGACAGCAACTGATTGGATGTGACTTTTTGTGTTTTCTCAGAGCTGGCCTAATGAAACCTCTCACTGATGAGGCAGAAGGCAGCTTGCGTTGCGACACACTGTAATCTGGCTAGAATTAAACGAGCTTAAATAACAAATGCTCAGATCGTGGTTGCTAATTAAGAGTAATGCCAGAATGACTATAAGTATTACATATGTTACTCGTTTGGCAGAAATATATCAAGCTGAGTAATGCAAGACAGACACAATCACCTGACCCCTGAAGCAGCCAGTTGAGGACTTGATGGGAAGCTTTGGATCCCTGACCAATCACATTCCATGGATGACCACATTTTATAAGGAAGGATAGAGTCCCTGGGGTGATTCTGGCCAATGCACGTCTGGCCTTTGGCAGTGTGGGAGCTTTGTTTTGGGCCACCATTGGCCAGATAAGGCTGATATTTTTAGTTCAGTTCTCTATCCTGAGGACAACGTCAAGAATATCCCTTGTGTTTGCCTTATACTAGCTTTGTCTTCAAGAAGCCCATGAGAGCTGGGTCCCTGGAGATGCATTACCTTCTGGTGATGCCTTTCCCTAGGGCACAGGGTTGGAGGTAAGACATTTTTCAGATGGAGATGGAGGTTGTGGGCAGATCTAACTCAAAATGTTCCCCTGGCCAAGTGGGGGTCTGTACCCAAGTTGAGTTCATGAGATTATTTTATTTAGAATTGGAGTTGGAAGGGACCTGAGAGGCTACTGACTTTTACCAGTTGGGGATAGATAAGCATAGAATGGTTAAATGGCTTGTCCAAATAGCAGCTTCAAGATTTGAACCCTGGTTGTGTGAGTTCAAACTCAGTACTAGATAAGTGGTCATTGTCTTTGACGAATGCCTCTCTTTAAGAGGGTCATTGGTTGTTGTAGAAGATCCAAAGAAAGATAACCAACATCTCAGTTGTTGAGTCAGTCCTTGAGTTTGTTGTAGGAGGTTAGAGTCAAGATGTTGAACCTGGAAAAGAGAAGACTCAGTAAAGAAGGAAGTCATGTTAGTTGTCTTCAAGCCCTTGAAGATCCTCTATCTGGAAGAAAGGATCAGGTTTGTTTTATTGGCCCTTCAGACCCATTCACTATGAGTAGTAAGGGGCAATGGCAGAAGGAATCTATTTAGACTTGATACTGGGAAGAATTTTCCAATAATGAGAGCTGCCAAAAAATGAAATGGGTTGTTTTGGAAGATGGTAGGTTCCCCTTCCCTAGGGTCTTTGGGCTACTTGTTGGGTATGTTGGAGCAGGAATTACTATCTTAAATGATTTTGATTAGATGCCTGCTGAGGTTTCTTGGAGTTCTCAGATTTTGATGTTTTATCTCAGTAGACATGAACTAGCATTGATATATTATCAAAGGCCAAAAAGGCTCTCCTGAGATCATTCCTTCCAACTCACCTGAGTCACAGAATCACCCAGTAATCATTGCAACTCAGAACTGGAAGGGATTTCAGTGATCATCTGGCCAAACCCTTCTTTGAGTATGAATCTTGGTTATACCTGACAAGTGGCCATCCAGCCTTCATTTGGCTGGTGTCTTCTAGTGAAATTACCTCCCAAAGCAGTCAATTCTACATTATAACTATCAGATACATCAGCAGATCTATGGTCTAATTAAGGAGGGTATTAGGGCAGTTAGATGGTGCCAGGCATAGAGTGTTAGGCTTAGAGTCAGGAAGACTCATCAACCTGAGTCCAAATTTAACTTCAGATACTTATTATCTGTATGACCTTGGGCAAGTCTGTTAATTTTGTTTGTCTCAGTTTCCTCTTCTGTAAAAATGAGCTGGGAAAGGAAATGACAAACTACTTCAGACACTAGCTGCATGACATTGGGTAATTCACACAATCCTATTTGCCTCAGTTTCCTCATCTATAAAATGAGCTGGAGAAGGAAATGGCAAATCCAGTATCTCTGCCAACAAAACCCCAAATGGGGTCACCATGACTGAAAAATGACTAAGCAACAATTACCTTCAAAGATGTAGAGCACAATCTATCCATGCTATGCAACTTTTGTGCATATTCTCCTGTAAATTTACTACAAATTTCTATGCTAAGGACAGAAGGTTGGGCATGGGTGAACATTTTGGCATACTCTTGACATTATGGGCATATCAATGGAGCTCATAGGTTATCTGTGAATTATCCCTTACTCTTGCCACATGACCAACCAAACTTTTTTTTTGATTATATATTTCTTTGAAGGCACTTTTAATATAAATATATTTTCTCATGAGTTCTTCTGTGTAATAACTGGCATCCTGCTTACACTCTTCAGACACTTCTCTATTGCCCTTGGGGGGAATCCTTATTGTAGATTCTTCAGAGCCATTCATGACCCATGACTCTCTACCACAGAACAAAGTGACTCATGGGAATGTGAATAATTTTCACAACAACAAGCCTAAATCTGCCTCCTTACAACTTGTAAGCATTGACCCTGGTCTTCCCCCTTGGCCAAATGAAATTAGTCTAATTAATCCCCTTTCCACCTGATAGCATATAAAGTATTTGAAGATCTCTGCTGGTTTCTTCTTCCCTATGTTAGATACACCAATTTCTATACCCTCACTTCTAAAACCAATCTTTCATCTTGGAAAAGGGAATATTAGATCAGCTTCCTACCCATAAAACTTTAGACAAAGAATTAGGAGATCATTAGGTCCATTATTCAAAGACTTTGCCCTGAGTCTTGGCTAACACAACCACCAAGCTGGGTGACTAGGCAGGCTTTCTCATCTGTAAAATGGGGATAAGAACATTCACAGTGCCTATTTCTCTGTACTTTGCCAATCTTAGAATGTTATATGAATGTAAACAGTCATGGTTATTTTACTAATGGAGGAACTGGGCCCACAGAGTAGAAGTGACTTACCCAAGGTTACTTAGCTAGGTGGAGAAAGAACAAGGCTGAGCACCCAGGTCTCTTGGCTTTGACCTTTTCCCCCATCACATGCATCTTCATGGATTCCATTAATCTTCTTCATTTATCTCAGAACAGTTCCCTGAGCTAGGTATTGCTTTGTGCCTGATGTACCCTGCTGAGATAAGGGAGAGAGAGCGAGAGGGGGAGAGAGAGAGAGAGAGAGAGAGAGAGAGAGAGAGAGAGAGAGAGAGACAGACAGACAGACAGACAGACAGACATTAGCCAACAATAAACAGCCTATTGAGCAGGGAACATGGGAATTCCAAGAGGGAGCAGCAGTGCTATTTATCATATACTATGTAAGCCAGATGTTAAGGACCAAACAGTATAATTTTACTCTGGCGTAAAGGCTGCTGAACCATACAAGACAGCTTTAACTAAAGGGAAAATCTCCTAGGGCCTCCCTTGGGGAGTTGTGTGGTGGGAACAGAGTGAGTTTTAATTTTAGTCTGCAGATAGGAATAGTGTAACCCAGCACCCTTGTCACTGACAGGACCCGGCTTTGTCATGTTACTTTTCCTTCTCTGTAACACTAGAAGTTTTACGTCAGAGTCTCCTGTTTCGGGGCATTAAATATTTACTAACAACCTATTGGCCATATGTCATGGAGCATGCCTGGTGATAGACCAGGCTTTCACTACCATTATTCTTTTTTGTTCTTCTATTTAATAATCTTAATTTTTCCCTCTTAATAAACACCAATAAATAAAAATATTTGCATAGATGAAGAACAGAAATAAAATTTTACTTTATATGAAATTATCTCTATTGCATATAATAATTCTTCAAGGATATAATACATTGAACATATGTTTCAAAGCAATTCTGCTTGTGAGTATCTCCCTCTAAATTTCCTTCTCTTGTCTTTATGCATTTAAAAATGCTTCTGACCCTCCTTTATTTCTGTTTTTAAAGCTACCCTTTTAACCCTCCCATATTTATGAATTTAAAAACAAGCAAATAAACAAACTTTAACCCATGTTACAAATTATCATGACACCTCACTGTATCAGCACCTAGATAGAACAAGTGGATAGAGCAATGGGTGGGTCTGCAGTCAAGAAGACTCAAATTCAGACACTGCCTAGCTGTGTGACCTTGGGCAAGTCACCACTTATCCTTTGCCTCAGTTTCCTCAACTGTAAAATGAGGATAATAGAAACAACTACCTCTCAGGGTTGTTGTAAGGATCAATGAGATAATAATTGTAAAGCACCCAACAAAAATCACATGATTATTTCAATAGATGCAGAAAAAGCCTTTGATAATATACAACACCCATTCCTATTAAAAACACTAGAAAGAACAGGAATAGAAGGGTCTTTCCTAAAAATAATCAACAGTATCTATCTAAAACCATCAGCAAATATCATCTGCAATGGGGATAAATTAGATGCATTCCTATTAAGATCAGGAGTGAAACAAGGATGCCCATTATCACCTCTACTATTTGACATTGTACTAGAAACACTAGCAGTAGCAATTAGAGAAGAAAAAGAAATTAGAGACATTAAAATAGGCAAGGAAGAGACCCAAGCTATCACTCTTTGTGGATGATATGATGGCTTACTTAAGGAATCCTAGAGAATTAACAAAAAAAACTAATCAAAATAATCAACAACTTTAGCAAAGTTTCAGGATACAAAATAAACCCATATAAGTCATCAGCATTTCTATATATCTCCAACATAGTTCAGCAGCAAGAACTGGAAAGAGAAATCACATTCAAAATCACCTTAGACAAAATACTTAGGAATCTATCTCCTGAGACAAACACAGGAACTATATGAACACAACTAGAAAACACTCTCCACACAACTAAAACTAGACTTGAACAATTGGAAAAACATTAACTGCTCATGGGTAGGATGAGCCAATATAATAAAAATGAACATCCTACCCAAACTGATCTATCTAATTAGTGCCATACCCATTGAACTTCCAAAAAAATTTTTTTACTGAATTAGAAAAAAAAAACAACATAAAGTTCATTTGGAAGAACAAAGGATCAAGGATATCTAGGGAAATAATGAAAAAAAAATACAAAGGAAGGGGTCTTGCAGTCCCAGATCTCAAACTATACTATACAGCAGTGGTCATCAAAACAATTTGGTACTGGCTAAGAGACAGAAAGGAGGATCAGTGGAATAGACTTGGGAGAAATGACCTCAGCAAGACAGTCTATGACAAACCCAAAGATCCCAGCTTTTGGGACAAGAATCCACTACCTGACAAAAACTGCTGGGAAAACTGGAAGACACCATGGGAGAGACTAGGTCTGGATCAATACCTCACACCCTACACCAAGATAAACTCAGAATGGGTAAATCATCTGAACGTAAAGAAGGAAATTATAAGTAAATTAAGTGAACACAGAATAGTATACATGTCAGACCTTTGGGAAGGGAAAGACTTTAAAACCAAGCAAGACTTAGAAAGAGTCACAAAATACAAAATCAATAATTTTGACTATATCAAATTAAAAAGTTTTTGTACAAACAAAACTAATGCATCCAAAATTAGAAGGGAAACAACAAATTGGGAAACAATCTTCATAACAAAAACCTGACAAAGATTTAATTACTCAAATTTATAAAGAGCTAAATCAATTGTACAAAAAAATCAAGCCATTCTCCAATTGATAAATGGGCAAGGGACACGAACAGGCAGTTCTCAGATAAAGAAATCAAAACTATTAATTAGCACATGAAAAAGTGTTCTAAATCTCTTATAATCAGAGAGATGCAAATCAAAACAACTCTGAGGTATCACCTCACACCCAGTAGACTGGATAACATGACAGCAAAGGAAAATAATGAATGCTGGAGGGGATGTGGCAAAGTAGGGACATTAATTCATTGCTGGTGAAGTTGTGAATTGATCCAACCATTCTGGAGGGCAATTTGGAACTATGCCCAAAGGGCAATAAAGGACTGTCTGCCCTTTGATCCAGCCTAGCACTGCTGGGTTTGTACCCCAAAGAGATAATAAGGAAAAAGACTTGTATAAGAATATTCATAGCTGTGCTCTTTGTGGTGGCAAAAAATTGGAAAATGAGGGGATGCCCTTCAATTGGGGAATGGTTGAACACATTGTGGTATCTGTTGGTGATGGAATAATATTGTGCTCAAAGGAATAATAACGTGGAGGAATTCCATGGAGACTGGAACAACCTTCAGGAAGTGATGCAGAGCGAAAGGAGCAGAACCAGGAAAACATTGTACACAGAGACTGATACATTATGGTATAAACCAAGTTATTAGTGGCAATGCAGTGTCCCTGAACAATCTGCAGGGATCTAGGAGAAAAAACACTATCCACAAGCAGAGGACAAACTGTGGTAGTAAAAACACCGAGAAAAGGCAATTGCTTGACTACAGCGATTGAGGGAATATGATTAAGAGAGACTCTAAATGAATACCCTAATGCAAATACCAACAACATGGAAATGGGTTCGGATCAAGGACACATGTAATATCCAGTGGAATTGCACGTCGGCTATGGGAGGGATGGCGGGAAGAAAAAGATTTTTGTTTCCAAGAAATAATGTTTGAAAATGAACAAATAAAATAATGTTTAAAAGTTAAAAAATAATAATTGCAAAGTGCTTAGCAAGCAGATCAATAAATGTTTATTCCCTTCCCATGTCTTTTGTGCCTTTTCAAATGGATTCTGCAATATCTGTTGAATTTTCCAGACTCCAGTATCCTTCTAAAGAACCTTTGCCTTTTGGTGACCATTTCCATTCCCCCTTTTCTTCCTTGTAATTTTCTTGACTATTACATTCATGGTCACTTGGCCATAAACATGGAACTTTTCCATTCTTTGCCAAGGAAGATAGCAATTCTCTTTTCTCAGAGCTTACTTATATGACCCTATTTCACTGAATGATTTTTTTCTCCCAGGTGCTGAGATAGTCTGTTCAGAATTATGGGGAATTTGAAAAGTGGGATAGTGTTGAAGACATCATCATCCTTTTTTGGGTTCCCAACTATGGATTAATTTTTGCCTCTTCCCCCTTCCTGTTTTGCATCATGGTCAGTAACCATGACTTTGTCTAATCGAACTTCCCCAACCCCTCTCATATTTGTCCTTTTCTCCATTCCTCTGACCACCAAACTCATTCTAGCCTTCTTGAGCTTTCCAATTAATTGTCAAGATGCTCCCTTAATTGGATTCCTGGTTTTCAGTGTTTTCCGTCTTTAATTCATGTTCCAAACAACTGTCAAAAATTTTTACCAAGGCACAGATTCCTCCTCCTCCTCCCTTTACAATTTATTTTTCTGAGTTCATTTTCTCCTTGACACTAGGCAGCTTTTGATGCTGGATTTGTTCCCCTCCTCTGAATAGTCAAGGAGATCTGCTGTGTGATCCTAGACAAGTTACTAAGACCATCCCAACTTCAGTTTTCTCTTCTACAAAACAAGGACCATAATAGCACCTTCCTCACAGGATTGTTGTGAAGATCAAATGAGATAACCTATCAAGGGCTTTGCAAACCTTAAAGTGCCATATGAATGTTAACTGTTATATTTGATGATGATGGGATGATTCTTGGGTTTAGCACAATGCCTTGCCCATAACAGATACTTAATAAATGTTTTTTTTTAGGTACAGAAGGGGGAAATGATGGCCTGAACATTGAAGGATCTGGACCTGAACTGGAACAGGAGGCTCAAGCCCTGGATAGGAAAAGTCTTAGGGTCCCATTCAAGCTTCTCTCTCTTACCTGGGTTTAATTTCTATTCTGATTCTTAGAGCAAATGATTAAAATTAGGGCATGTCTACTGGTACTTCTTTTGCATGTTCTTCTGGTTCGGAGGAACTCACTACCATCTTTCTAGTCATATGGAGAACCACCCAGGTCCTATTACCTCTTCTGTTACTGCATCCTAAGGATCACTTGGCCTTTCCATTCACACTGTAGCTTAGAACAAGGGCAGCCCAACTTTTCTATTTAAATCCTCAGTACTTTGTACAGAATTGGCATACGTTATAGTTTCTTTGGGTCACAGGCTCTTAGAGCCACTCAGTCTAAACCTTCATATATACATATGTGTGTGTGTGTTTGTGTAAGTGTCCAATATATACTTGGGTTCTCACTTGTGTCTTCAAGAAGATGGAGCTTGCACATCAGCCATACCTGGGTAAAATCTTCTTCATAGATGGGCTAATCCAGGTTGAGGGCACCCAACAGGTCTCAAACCTGTTGGTGAGTTAGGGGGTGATGTTTATCCCAAAGGACATGAATATGTGCCTCAGTGGAATTAGAGGATGAAAACAATTTGTTCCAAGGACCATGAAGGCTCTGTATGGAGCACTTAGAGCTTAATAGAAGATGCTAAGGTCATTCTCTGCATCCCTAGCCATCAAAGTCATCCTGACTTCTGTTTGCCTTCAATGACTCTGGAAGAAAGAGTGAGACTGATGACTAAATGAAACTCTGCCTCCCTTACATTTAATTTACATATGAGTAGGCATCACCCTATGAAGGTTGAACAACATACAACATATGATATAATCTCAAGTCTTTCTGGCTCTCAAGTACAGTGCTCTACTCAATATAATCCTTATTTAAAAGAACTCAAAGTCCTTCAGAGTTCTGATTACCATCTTCTATGAGTGGTCAGAGCTTTTTTTTATTCATTCATTCATTCATACATTCATTGTTGGATCAGATTGGTAAGAATGGATAGGAGGTTGCTTGAAACCATCTTTTTTCATTATCTTCAAACAAGTTCATCTAAAATGATTATTTTTTTCATGGATCTAGAGCTAAACAGATGAGGAAAATGAGGCCAGGATTGTTAAGACACTTGTTGAAGGTCACTTAGGTAGATGGGTTTTGAACCTACTCCAGAGCCACAAAACTGAGGCCTGGTAGAGATTCAAATAGGAAACCATTTCCCAAGGAAATTTAATTGCTTCTGATATTAAATATAGCATTAGAGCATGCATGTGGAAATAATGTCACGTCTGGCCAAATTAATTTTGTAAGTCTCTTGGAATGCAAATATGAAACATTATGCAATGTGATGGTGTAGATGTTTTATGAGTATAGTAGCAGTCTTTCTGGAGCCTGGGACAATATTTATGCATAACAATAATAATAGCTCATATGCAGCTAGTGTTCTACAGTAGACTTTCCCTACTACAACCCCAAGAGAGAAAAATCCTATCAAAGAAAAAAGTTCTGTACTTGGAAGCTTCAACCCTTACTATGTGAAAATGACTAAAGTCACTTAATTTTCCTATTCCTCAATTTCATCATCTATAAAATAGGACTATTAATGCTTACACTACTTCCCTCATCAGGTTGTTATGAGGCAAATACTCTGTAGACCTTGAATCACTATAGGAACATGCTTTGTTTTTGTCCCATGATATCATTAGTGAGAGTATTATTATCCCCATTTGATAAATGAGTCACTTAAGGTTCACTGAGAGGGTGACTTACTAATTCTCTCTCTCTGTCTCTCTGTCTCTCTGTCTCTCTTTTTCCTCTCTTCCCTCTCCTTCCTTCTACTCTCCACTCCACTCCTCTCTTCCTTTATCTTATCTTCTCCTCTCTCTCTGCCTCTTTCCCTCTGTTTCTGTCTGCTTCTATCTCTCTCTGTTTCTTTAATCTCTCTCTTTTCCTTCTCCTCCCTCCTTCCCTCCATCTCTCTCTCTCTTTCTGTCTCTCTGTCTCTATCTCTGTCTCTGTCTTGTTTAAAGGGCTATGAATTCACTAGTGAGGATCTATCTATTGATGCAGATTGCAACCTCTTTGTTGCTTAAGATGAGATCTTCATGGGATGCCCTTCAATTGGGGAATGGCTGAACAAATTGTGGTATATGTTGGTGATGGAATACTATTGTGCTCAAAGGAATAATAAAGTGGAGGAGTTCCATGGAGACTGGAACAACCTCCAGGAAGTGATGCAGAGCGAGAGGAGCAGAACCAGGAGAACATTGTACACAGAGACTGATACACTGTGGTATAATCAAATGTAAAGGACTTCTCCATTAGTGGCAATGCAGTGATCCGAACAACTTGATCTACAAGAAAAACCACTATCCACATTCAGAGGAAAAACTGTGGGAGTAAAAACATCAAAGGAAAAGAACTGCTTGAATACATGGGTGGAGGGGATGTGATTGGGGATGTGGACTCTAAATGAACATCCTAGTGCAAACATCAACATGGAAATAGGTTCTGATCAAGGGCAAGTAATACCCAATGAAATTGTGCATTGGCTGTGGGAAAGGTGGGTGGAGGGGAGGGAGGGAAATCATGTGAGTATTGTAACCAAGGAATAATTTTATAAATTGACTAAATAAATTAAATAAAAAGAAATGATTTATGTGACCAGTGCATAGGAACTACAACATTGTAAGTGGAAACAAAACAAAACAAGAGTTAATGTAACAAAATTATAAAGACAGAATGAAAATAGAATGAAGAGGTATAGAACATATTCCTTTGTGGATTTTTTGTGGGAGGTCCACAAATATAATAAATTACACATTTTTTGGGCTTTCTTAAAAAGAAAAAAGAGATCTTCATGAGTTCCTGTGGCTACTCCAAAATTCTGTACGTGGGAGTCATATCTGATGGCTTGTGAATCCCTAGACAGACTGATCTTTGGATGACAGCCTTTTGCAAGGTTATATTTAAAGTCTTTCCAGTTTAGTGGAACAAGTCAGAGCTGATATTTCTCTTCCTTAGCTTTTTTGGGGTGGGTAACTGGGTATCACAGCAAAGAGATTGTTAGGTCTAGGATCAGGAAGATCTGAGTTCAAATTTGGCCTCAGACACTTACTAGTTGCATGACTCTGGACAAGCCACTTAATCCTGTTTGCCTCAATTTCCTCATATGTAAAATGAGTTGGAGAAAGAAATGGCAAACATTCCATTATCTCTGCCTATAAAATCCCAAATGGTGTCACAAAGTTGGACATAGATGAAGAGGCTGAAAAAGAACAAGACTTTGGAAAGTCAGAGGCAGCTTTTCATCATAATGAAGACCAGAATAGAACTTTAGTGTGGGTTGGGGGCAAGTCTTGTAATTAGCACACCTAAATATTTCTTTCTTTGATGGATTTGCAGTGTCCTTAATGGGGGAGCTCCTTCAGTGGGGAAGACTGAAAACTTTCCCCACTTCCTTATCTTATGTGACTCTTACCCATACTATCCTATAACAGAGCATCTACCCAACACACTTTGATACTTCTTCTTGATTCCTTGATGTTGCGTGACTATCAAACAAGAACATGTGTTGGCCATAAGTTTTTTCCTCATGATCGGCCCTTTTTCTTTTCGAGACATATGTCATTCTTTGTATTAATTTTCTTTTAAAAATTTATTTCTTTTTTTGGCAATATGTTTTATAGCCCAATTAATTATTGTTTTATTATTTTTAAATATTTGTGGAATTACTGATTTTGTGAACTAGAAAACAATATAAGGATTGTCTTTTAATTTTCTATACTTCTTTGGAGATAGGAATCAAGAAGAGTGAGCATACAGTGTCCCAAAAGTCTTAGTGCGGCTTTAAAATTTGATAAAGCAATAGGTGGTTCAGTAGATGGAGCTCTAGGCTAGAAATTGGGAAGATTCATCTTCCTGGGTTCAAAACTGGCCTCAGAATGGTTGTGTGACTTTGGGAAAGTCATTTAACCTTGTTGCCTCAATTCCTTATTGTTAAAAAAAAAAAACTGGAGAAACAAATGGTAAATTACCCTTGTGCCTTTGCCAAAAATAACTCCAAATGGGGTCCTGAAAGTCATCCTACAGAAAGTAACTAAAAAGCAACTAAATAGTTTAAGGCTTCCCCCCTCCCTTTTTTTTCTTTTTGCTTTATTCAATCAATAAACATTTATTAAGAACCTACTATGTCCCAGGCATGGTATTAAGCTCTGGGAATCTAAAAAAAAAAGGCAAAATATGATCTTTAACCTCAAAGACTTGATAAATCTATTAGTAATACTATTAATAAGCTTAAAGCTACACTAAGGCTCTTGAAAAAAATCCTACATTTATTTTATTCTAAAATAAAAAAGGATGGAGTTGGGTTTAGTGAATAGAGTTAAGATAATCAGGGCTCAACTTCTGCCTTAGTCCTTCTTATGTTGACTTGGAGATCATGCCACTATGGGGAAAGTCACTTAATTCCTTAGTGTCCTAGGCAATATTCTTAGTTTTGTAAAGCAGGTGCTTGGATGGAGGGTGTTTCCTCAGTGGGAGTTCTCCACACTGATGAAATCACAAATCATCATCATTAGTCTTCTGAGGTCCCAATAAGCCAGTAGCTTTGCCAAGAAAACCCCAAATGGGGTCATAAAGAGTCAAATATGATTGAAAATGACTGAAAACAAACAAAGCTGTGTGACTTTGAGGAAGTCAGGTACCCTCTGCCTCAGTTTCCTCTATTATAAAATGGGAATAATTAGAGCACCTGCCTCTCAGGGTTGTTGTGTGGATCATATAAGATACTAATTGTCAAATGCTTAGCATAATGCCTGACTCAAAATAGGCACTATCAAGTATTAGCTACCTTTATTATAATGATAAGGAATTTCATTTTAGAGGGAAGAAATACTCTGCCTTCTATGAAGAGATCGGTGTTGTTTCATTAGCCATGGTCAGTGCCTTCATTGACCATACCCAATATTAGTAAGTTATTTAATATACTCTATGCACATATCATTGGAAGGCACAGTTTGTCTCTAACCGACTTAATTGGAAATCCTGTGGGCATGAGGTGACGTATAACACATTATTCAATATTAATAAGGGAACAAGCATGCCTCGTATTATGTAGGGCACTTGTTTATTCTGTAATCAATTTTTGTTGGCTCCTGGTGAGAGCAAGCTGCATTGTGGGGCATTCATTTTTCTAGGAAATCTGGAAATTTGCTAGAAATGAGAAGCATTATGGTAATGAGAGATGTGCTATGCCTGAAAAAGAAAATGATCTGTTGAAGAGAGTGAAGATCCAAGAACAAAGACATTGGATGCACTTCTTGGAAGCTCTACAATATATATTTTAACAAGTTAAATTCAACAAATATTTATCTTTCATAAAAATTTAATTAATTTTTTTCAATTGACAGAAATTTATTTTCTTTTTTCTGACTTCATTCTGACATTAGGAAAAACCCACATGCATAGTGAAGCAAAACAAATTTCTGTATTGTCTCTGTCTAAAAAATAAACATCTCATTCTGCATCTTAAGTCTGTTGCCACTCTGTCAGTAGATGGGTAGCCTTTAACAAATATTTGTCATCACTGTGACTTGCCCATCATTCCATGTTGTAGTCAAAGCAAAGCTTAAACCTCATGAATCAACTGGACAAGTACTCTTTAGATACCTACCATGTTTCAGGCAGCTGGGTAGCACAGTGGATAGAGCACTGACCTTAGAATCAGAAAGATTCATCTTCTTGGGTTCAAATCTGGCTTCAGTCACTTACTAGCTATGTAACCCTGGACAAGTCCCTTCACCCAGTTTGCCTCACTTTCCTCATACATAAAATTATTTGGAGAAGGAAGTGGCCAACCACTCTTTGCCAAGAGAACGCCCAATGAAGTCATAAAGACTTGGGCACAACTTAATGGCAATGTTCCAGGAGCTGTGCCTGTGTGTACAATGAAAAGTAAAAACTCAAAAGATAATTCTCACCCTTAAAAGACTTACATTCTTACAGGAAAGAAAATGTGGGCATAATCAATGACATACATGAGTCTTAGAGACCAGAAGGATAGGGAAGGAAGAGACTAGGAAAGGGCTGCTGCAGAAGACAAGCTTTGAGCTGAGAGTTGAAAGAAGTCGTCAATGCCAAAAGATGGAGGTGACATCAAGGAATATTCCAGGCATGGGGCACAGATAAGATATTATATGGAAGGAATAGCAAGTGGGCTGATGTTACTGGATTATAGAGTTCATGGATGGGAGTAAAATATGGAAAGACCGAAAAGGTAGGATGGGTATTAAATATCAAAATGAGGTTATATTTTATTCTGGAGGTAACAGAGAGCCACAAGAAGTTAGTGAATGGGGGACATGGTCAGAACTGTACTTTAAAAAATCATTTGTTTATGTTTTAAAATAATTATGTTTTAATTAAAAAATATTGTTGTAGGAAAAAAGCCATTTTGGCATTAATGTACATGGAATTTTGGAGTTGGGGAGACTTGAAGTAGGTAGGTAAGCTTTGAAAAACCGTTCAGGTAAGGGGTAATGAGAGAATGAACTAGAGTATTAGGAGTTTGAGTGGAGAGGGCAAATATGAGAAATAATACGGGGATTGAAAAGACAAGATACATGTCAGTTGGTGACCTTAGGGACTTGTTTTCTTCTGGAAGTCCAGTGTTTACTTTGTATCAGTACAAGGTGGCAGCTATAGATTCCAATTGTTCTTCATGAAGGCAGGATGACATAGGAAATCATGACATCAACTCAATCATAGTCTCATGGGGTCACAGAGGTTGGAGGGTTGTGAGAGGACCCTCAGTCAAGAGCTGTCATTTTACAGAAGAGGAACTCAGACAATATTGTTGCTAGCCTAAATTCAGGTAGTACATTCCAAAGTCCAGAGTCGAAAGCTGTCTTCTTACTTCAAATCCAGCATATTCTTTCCACTGAACTAGTTGCTTTGAAAACAATTGGTTAGTTTGTCCCAATTAGAGTTTTTTTCCCCACCAGTTAGTTTGACAAATCAGTTTATGGCAAACTATTCTTGGGGAATCCATCCATGTGGATAACTGGTTCCTTTTCCCACTAGCCGATTTAAGAAATAAGGGATGTGGTGAGTGAGCAGTTTTATCCATTGTTAGCTATTATTTACAATTTAACCTTGGTATATTCTTATCTCTACTGATTTAACTCTTTTCTAGGATTCTACATTTTGATTAACGCTGGTGATCCTGGACTTGGTTTTCTCTGTGTCCCCCATTAATCATTACTTGGCTTGATCCAACAATAAATAGCCATTGCTTCCCAGGACCAGACTTTCCCCTTTACCTTTCACACTCTGGGTCTCTCAGTGGCTGCTGGCCCTTAATTAACCTTGAATTTCTCTTGGTGAGAAGTAACCATTGCCATGACTAATTTCAACTTTCCTTAAGATTTTTTCCCCCAAAAAACAAAATTCTATTTTTTCCCTTCCTCCTATTCACCTTCCACCCATTTGGGAGAAAAAAGAAAAACATAGAAACTTGTAACAAATATGCAGAGTTAAGTAAAGCACCTTCCCAACTTGTCCATGCCCACAAATGTGTCTCCTGTATTCTCTGGAATGCCTCTAGTTTCTGTTAGAACATGGGTACCATAGATTATCATAGGCCATCGACACTGATTACTAGTTATTTCACTGATCAGAATTTTTCGGTATTTTAGATATTTTGTCTTTACAAGATTATGAAATCAAATTGTCATTATATTAAATGTTTGTTAATTTATCATATTTGTCAAAAATGTTGAGGGGATTTTTGGGGGTGGGTGGAGATAAATGAATAAAAAAGCATTTATTGTTTACCTTGTGTTAAGTAAGCACCCTTCCTACCCTCAAAGCATTCACATTGGATGGGGGAAGCTACTCACTTGGGGAATGCTATCCAGGGAGGGGCACTTGGACACTTAGTGTGTAATTCTGGGCAGATCACTTAACCCTGTTTGCCTCAGTTTCCTTATCTGGAAAGTGAACTTAAGTAGGAAATGGCAAACTACTCCAAAATCTTTGCCAAGAACATCCCACATGAGAGTCACAAAGAGTCAGATGGGTCTGAAGAACAACCAAGCAGTAAACATTTTCATAGAATGCAAGGAGGGAAGGATGATATAATAGAGAGGGATCCTCACCTCTTGACACATAATCCTAAGTGATTGAGCAACTCTACCTCTTGGTGTCCCAGGGAAATCTCTTTGGGAGAAAGTTTTCTACCCCGCTGAAATCATAGGTTTAATCCAAAAAGAATACAAATGGGAATAATGTAAATGTATCAGGATTATGCAACTTTCTTTCACTCATATGAAGGAGCCATTGCTGAGAAGCTCAAGGAGATACTTCGTGGAACTGATAACTTTTAACATAAGCTTTGAAGGATGGATTAGATATCAATATAAAGTGATGGAGGTGGAAGGGCAGCTAAGATGGTAGACAAAGAATCTATAATTGTACTTGAGGAATTCTTGGTATTATCAATAGTGTTGGTTGGTGGACAGGACACCAGAATTAGGGTCAGGAGGACCTCTATTCAAATCCTGATTAGTTCACTTATTACCTGTTTGACAATGGACATGTCATGTAACTGCTCCAAAACTCAGTTTCTTTATTTGTAAAATGGGTATTGGACCCAGTGGCTGGAAGATTCCTTCAAACTCTAAATGTATAACTATATCAAGAAGTAGCTCTTTCTCTCACTTTTTCATATTCCCATCCCATCCTCACCCCTTTGAGTCATTTTCCTCTTAGCAGAAGTTGCTGTTCTTCATTTGTTTCAGTCCAGTTTGACTCTTAGTGATCCCATTGGGGTTTTCTTGGCAGAGATACTGGAGTAGTTTACCATTTCCTTCTCCAGTTCATTTTACAGATGAGGAAACTGAGGTAAACAAAGTTAATCCTCTTGCCCAGGGTCACACATCTAAGATACTAGAGTGGTTTGCCATTTCCTTCCCCAGCTCATTTTACAAATGAGGAAACTGAGGTAAACAAAGTTAAGGAACCTGCCCAGGGTCACACATCTAAGATACTAGAGTGGTTTGCCATTTCTTTCTCCAGCTCATTAGACAGATGAGAAAACTGAGGCCAACAGAATTAAATGCCTTATCCAGGGTCACCTAGATTGGAAGTGTCTGAAGCCAGACTTGAACACAGGATGATGTCTTCCTGACTCCAGACCCCAGGCTCTATCTGCTCGGCCAAAGACTAACTAACGATTTCTGAATCTTCAGTTTAACTCATTCCCGCTTGTCCTTACTCTACTGCTCTTAGAACAAAATCTTCCTTTCCCTCAACTCATCATGGAGACAGTTTCTTACCCTTATTTCAGCAGCTTCTGCTCATCCCACGGAATGCTAGCAGCCACAGGCTTGTGGTGTTGGCACTGGAAGGTACCTCCAAGGCAGACTAACTCAGTCATTTGCCATATGAGAAAAGTGATCACCCAGGGCTATGCAGGCATCAAAGTCTTCATGGAAGGGCTGGGACAAGAACCAGGGCTTTCTACATTTCTGAATAGCTCTTTCTTCTATGACATAACCACCTGGATTTTAATTATGCCTACCTCTGGCTTACTGTAGAGGCAGAGTAGGGGGTAAAAATCTTGATTTAGTTTAAGGTTCTCTGGGAAAGGCAATCCTGCCTAAATATAACTCCCCTATTGAGCCTGCCCCAGGACCCCAAACTCATCCTCCAACTCCTAAGCTCCCTGAGAGCAGCAGAGACCATTTTCTTTTTTGTCTTCTCAGTGCCTAGCAAGCACCATGCCTGTCACATAGCATGTACATAATGAAAACTGGCTGATTAAAGGGAAATTTATTAAAAATAAATATTATTTAGAAGCCATCATCACCTTGGTATCAATGAATTTATTAGAGTAACCCCAACAGAGCACATGTCCCTGAGGGAATGGCAGCAATACCTTTGTCACTTTTGAAGGGAGGAAGGGAAAAAAACATTTTAAACTGGGGTGTAGCTAGAAATGAACTCCAGTGGAAGAAAGGAGAGGTCTGGAAATTTAAAATCCCCCTAACTGTTAGCATTGCCCCTTATAAAATTATATTTACTAAGTATATTTTGATTAAACTTCCTTTATATATTGGTTGTGGTCCTTCATGGTCCAAGATTTCATTCTTGACTTTATTTCCCTAGCACTTCTCAGATTACCTGGGTGTGCTAGAGCCAGCACAAACTGACTCATCTTTTTTTTTTTTAATCCTTACCTCCTGCTTTAATATCAGTTCAAAGCTACAAGAGCAGTAAGGGCTAGGGAGTTGGGGTTAAGTGACTTGCTCAGGGTCATACAGCTAAGGAAGTATTTGAAGCCAGATTTAAATCCAGACCTGTTGCTCTGTCCACTGTGCTATCTCGCTGACTCTTGAACTGATTGTTAAATTTTCAATTTGAGCATTTACATGTTGGAAATGAGCAAATCCTACAAATTAATGCTTTGTCTGTTGACTAGACTTAAGAAAGTGATGGAGAAAATGTTAATGATGAAGGTCAAAGTAAAAAGAATGTTGTATATACATTTTTTTCCAAAGAGCTGATTGATGAATGGGCCCTTGCCTCACAGCTATCGATTAATTAGGTGGTCAAAGGTATGGGAGGGGGTGAGGGGAGAGACAGACAGAGAGACAGAGACACAAAGAGAAACAGAGACAGAGGCAGAGATATAGAGAAAAATAGGGATGCTGATTCTCTTCCTCTCACTCACTCCCCATTCCATGACCAAGTTCATTCCATGTACTGCTCTAGTTCAGGGTGATTAAATTCCTAAAGCAGGCCACGGTGCAAGCTTTAATAAAATGAGAAAAGCCTGAAGCGTCCATCCTCCGGGCATTGTTTCTAGGAGTCTCCCATCCTGTGTCAGTCAACGTGTTCATTGGGGAAGTTGTTTTCTAAGATCATACCTTGCAGTGGAGTCAAGTGGAATCTTAGCAACTAGCTCCAGCACTCAATCATGCCACAGCATTCCCTCCATGGCTCATTCAACTGATTTCTCCAAGATGGGGCACTTCACTTGTCTGGGTTTTGGTTTTCCTCATCTTTAGATTGAAGTGTTTGAAGCAGATGATCTTTGAGGTCCTCTCTTTCAGCTGGGTAGGCTTGTCCTATGCTCAATACACCAATGGATGCACACCAGCAAGCTTCCAAAGTCCTTCTGGGAGTTCTGACTGATGGGTGAATACTTTAGGGTCTAATACTGAACAATGGCATTTTCAGATGAAAAAATACCCTATGACTCTCTTTCCCTGCCATTTGTATTACCTGAAACCTTAGCACAGGTCCTTATTATGACATGCCTGGACAAAAACCTGAAGTTCCCTTCTTCCCTTCTCTCCTTATTCTAATCCAGTCTTCACAGAATTGTTAAAATAATCTTAGGATCATAGATCTGGAGCTGGAAGCGACCTCAGAAGTCAGGTACTCTCCAGACACATTTTTTTAAACCCTTTCCTTCTATCTTAGCATCAATACTAAGTATTGGTTCCAAAGCAAAAGAGTAAGAAGGACTAGGAAATTGGGGTGAAATGACTGGCCCAGCATCTGAGGCCAGATTTGAACCCTGAAATTCCAAACTCTATCCATTGAGCCACCTAGCTATCTCCCTTCATTTTACCAATGAGGAAACTGAGACCTTGCTCCCAAAATCCCATACAAAATTGGTAGAACTTGGATTTGATCTAAGTTCTCTAACTCTGAAACTGGTCCCTTTTTCATTATATCATGCTCTCTCTCTCTGAACCAAAGCTGCATCTCATTCCAAAGCATCATCATCATCATCATCATCATCATCATCATCATCATCATCATCATCTGAACATTTATATTGTATTTACTATGTGCTAGGCACAGAAAGAGTTCAGTATTACAAATATTATCTCTACTGACCCTCAGCACAACTTTGGGTGGTTAGGTGCTATTATTATCCCTTTTTACAGTTGAGGAAACTGAGGCAGTCAGCGATTACTTCTCATCTACACAGTACAGGACATTCCCAAAGTTATGGCTTTTAATAGCTTAAAACCATACTAAGACTATTGAGACACCTTGTATGTATCTTATATGTACATAATTATCTGCATGTCCTTTCCCCCATTAGAATGCAATCTCCTGGAAGGGAAAGACTGCATTTGCCTTTCTTTGGATCCTCAGTGCCTGGCAAGTAGTAAATGCTTAAAAAATATTGGTTGACTGATTGACTATTCCCATTCCTTAGAGGAAGAATCTGAGTTATCTAGAGGGGAAGTGATTTGCCCAAGGCCACAAAGCTATTATGAGACAAATCAAGTTTCAGACTTTTCTAACTACAAATCTCAGCCCCTCTCCACATCTTTTTTCACCTTGTTCCTTTGCTAGATGGCTCCACTGCAAAGAAGTTAGCCTCAGAGTGAACTATGCCACTCAGTTCTGTATTTTTAAACTTTCTTCTTCTTTCCAAGCCTTATCTTCTGTCTTAGAATGAAGACTATTGGTTTGGAGGCAGAAGAGAGGTAAGGGCTAAGAAATTGGTTTTAAATGACTTGCCCAAGGTCATACAGCTAGGAAATGCTAGAGATCAGATTTGAATCCAGGGTCTTTATCCATTGAGCCACCTAGCTGCCCCTTAACCCATTACTTCTTAAATTCCTCAATCATTTCTCTCTGTTAGGAAAAAGGAAGATAATTATCCACATCTTTCCTGCAAAAAGAAACACAGCTGAACTGCAACCAAAGGGATTCAATATTCCTCCATGGAGTCAGATTGCTCTGGGTCCTTATTCAAAGCCTTTTTTTTTTACCTTGGTAGGTTTTGACAGAGTTTGTGCTCTGTTGTTGAAGCCTTTGTTTATAGATAACTTAAAAACATTGATTTTTCTGCCCTCCCTCCTTTTGCCATCCTACCTCCCTTCCACCCAATGCCACTGCTCAAGGGGAAGTGGGAAACAAGGAGCCTCTTGTATTTTTTTTCTTCCTTATTTACTAGGTTGCTATGGCCAAAGAATTCATTATTTTGCTGCCTGCCTTCCTGTGGTAAGCCTCTCTTCCTTAATAGTCTGCTCCTTAGTTTTCACAAAATCATAAGTAGAAGGGATCTCAATGGGCATGAAGTACAATGAACTGAGAAAATTTAAGTTCAAATCCTAACTTTGCCACTTACTGGATTTGTTATTTTAAGGGATCACTTAAGTTTTTAGGACCTCATTTTCCTCATCTATAAAATGATCAAGTCATTCTGAATTATGTTTAAGGTTGCTTTCCAACCCTAAAGTCCTAGTGTATGACCCTGGGCAAAGCACTTGATCTCTGTTTAGTTTCTTTATCTAAAAAATGGAAATAATAATGGCATCTATTTCCCAAGGTTTCCTTTTCTTTTGAAGATTAAATGAAATAACCTTTCTTAACATTCTTTCAAACATATCAGTGTAATATAAAGTTTAACTATTATTATTATTATTATTATTATTTTACATTGTCAAAATTTTATTTTCATGCATGCGGAGTTTAGTGGTCCCATTGGATATCTAAGTGGAGACATTCTGAGTATAGTTTTGTTAGGTGTAATTTTTATTCAAGAGAAGAATAAGGCTGAAAGGATAACATTTTGGAGTCAATTACAGAGAGAAATTGGTTAATGAGAATGAACAAGATTGATATGGGAAAGGATACACACACACATATATCTATAGTGGCAATATACCATGATATATATTCTCCCATGTCAATCTCATTCACTCCGTGTGTGTGTGTGTGGGGGGGGGTATGTGTATGTGTAAGAGAGACAGAGACATAGAGACAGAGACAGAGAGAAAGAGACAAAGACAGAAACACAGACAAAGAGAGACAGAGAAAGAGATGGGGGGAGGGGGAAGTTAAAGACAAAACTTTAAGGAAAACTCATTCACCTTAAGGGGTCAAAAAATAATGTGGATCTACCTAAGGGGACAGAGGAGGATTGGTGAGAGGTAGGAAGAAAATATTTCAAATGTTATAAGGAAATTAATGCAGAAGGAGGGGGGCTTAAGGATGTCAAAAGCCATTGAATGTTCTAGGGCTTTGATGACAAAGATAAGGTTTTGAGATTTAGCCTAAAGGAAGTCTCTGTTGGCCTTTTCATAACATGCACATTTCCATAACCCTTAAATGCTTATGAAGTACCTTCTGATTGCCACCGCACGAGTAAGGTATTGAAACAATATTATCACAATTTTGCATATACTTTTAGTATTAAAAACATGAGTTTTTGAGTTAGGGAGTAGCTTGGGATCCCTGAAAGTGCTTTGTAAGTCCCAATTAAATCCCATATTCTTTCTTTTTCCTATTCAGATGGGCTCTGCTCACTGTTTATCTACAGGGGCTGCTCCAAGATATATGTACTAGGAAATACTCAATTGTCTGCCATTCAACTGAATTTCATTATTTGAGTAATAAACACCCAAAATTATTTTTTTTCTATGTGGAATCTATGTCGCTCATCTGAGTGGCCTTGGATCCTGATGGGAGGACTTAGTAGTATTATGGGGCTTGATATACTCAGCATATCATTCACAAAGGTATCTGGAGAGCCTCAGCATCTATGAGGAATCCTTTTCCCATGTGGTCTTTGCATTGGACATCTTCCCTGGTAATAGTAAATACCTTTGGTGAGCATACATCTGTCCATATTTCATGTCTTGCTTCATATAAATAACTACAGAATTTCTCCAAGGTTGAATCCATCAATGAATTTTTTTAACAACCCTTACCTTTTGTCTTAGGATCAATACCAATTATTGGTTCCAAAGCAGGAGAGTAGTAAGGGCTAGGCAATGAGAATTAAATGACTTGCCCAGGGTCACAGAGCTAGGAAATGTCTGAGGCCAGATTTAAATCTAGACTCTCCCATTTCTAGGCCTGGCTCTCAATCCTCTGAGCCTCAAAGCTGCCCTCATCATTGAATCTTAAATGATTTTAACACATAAATGCAAGACACCATGTTGGAGGTAGGGTTGTTCTTTTTTTTTCTATCAAATTACATGCTTGAATTTTGGTAACTGTTTCCTATTCTTGTTTTCCATTCATTTTCAGATTTATGAGATGGTCTGACTTGTGTCTCACTACAGTCATTCTGCACTCTCCTTTATATACTTTTTAAATCTCATAATCTTGTTAGATCATTAGACAACCATTTTTTCCTTTCTCACTTTTAATTGAAATCATCCCTAGTGTGAATGAATGAATAAATGAATGAATGAAAGAAAAAGCATTATTAAATACTTTCTGTGCCATGAACTGGGCTAAATGGTGGAGATATCAATACAAAAGCAAGTAAATCCCTCTCTTCAAGGAACTGGCCTTCCCTTACAGGTAGATGCGTAGGGAGTATAGTGTCAGTAAGTTTAAAGTCCTAAGTGTAAAGAACACAGATTTCCTACCTTTCTTTTTGGCTTCACTGGAAATAATTCCACTCAGACTGTTAGTTAAGAATGTCAGATAAGCCTAAAAGGTTGCCTTGTGAGTAAAGACAAAGCACACATCTGTGAAAAGCAAATAAATTTATGGAGGGCAATCCATTATGAATTTGCAGTGAGTCAAAAGTATAGGGTATGGGAGTATAGGGAATGCAATGGAATTAAATGCAGGATAGAGAAGGTGCCTTAGCTTTAAGAAGTCAAAGGAATGGTGAGTGGATTCATAGGACAATATGTTAACACTCTTTCTAAAAGCAATGGTCGATTCAACTACATTGGGGCTTGCTAGATGAATTGGTTGAAGAAATTTAGAAGATAGGACAATAACAGTGTGACCTTGGGCCACCTCTTTTAACCAGTTGCTCATCTGTAAAATGAGAATATTAGCATCTATCTCCTATGGTTGTTGCAGAGATAAAATGATAGAATATTTGCCAAGAACTTCGCAAACTTTTAAGTGCTATATAAATGCTAGCTATAATAATAATAATAATAATTATTATTATTATTACTATTTTCTATATTATGTTCTTCATCAATACTAACATTCCACCTTCTGTGTTCTAAATTCTTTTTCAGCTCTGACATTCCATGGTTTGAGCTGTAAGGTCCTTTTCCATTCCAGCATTTTTTGTCTTGTCTTCTAAAGTCTCTTTCAATTGTATTGTATGATGTTAAATCAACTTTTACGGCACATCGCTAAACATTAGGAGTTAATAATCTAAGTACTTCTTAGAGCAACCCACTCCTTTTACCACCTGTTCTGCTTACATCAAGCAGGAGAAAACTGTTCAATTTTTAATGACCAAAAAGTTTCTCCCATCCCAATATCACTAAACCAAGGGAGTGTAATTTATCAAAGCAATTTCACAATTGAAAGCCCTCCATAAAATTATTGGCTTTTGATGGATGCAAGTTTTGTCTTTACTCACAGGACAACCTTTTAGTTTTATCTGATGTTCCTATTATTTCCAGTGAAGCACCTAAAAATAAAGGTAAGAAATATTCTATTCTTTTCACCTTGGACTAGAGTCTTAATATCTCAGCTGATCCTCAGGCTCACATCTCCAAATGCCTATTGGACATTTTAAACTGGGTGTCCCATAGACATTTTACATCTCACATATCCCAGACTAAAGTCATCATACTCCTCACCCTCACCCTCCCTTCTTCCTAAATATTACAGTTTCTATCCCCCTCCCATAGCCAATCAATCCTGTTGCTTCTACCTTTTTACCATCTTTCCAATGGCTCCTTCTCTCCTCTGATATTGCTACCACCATTATGCAGGCCTTCAACACCTCATATTTGGTTTATAGCAACAACTCTCTGTCTCTCTGTCTCTCTCAGTCTCTCTGTCTCTCTGTCTCTCTGTCTCTCTGTCTCTCTCTTTTTCTCTCTCTCTCTCCCCTCACGCTCTCCTCTTTCTCTCTCCCTCTCTTTCATCTCCATTCCAATCTATTCTCTACTCAACTACTAAACTGATATTTCAAAAATGCAGTTCTGACCAGAACACCCTCATTTGATAAACTCCAGCTATTTCTTATCATAGCTAGAATCAAATAGAAAATCCTCTATTTGGCTTTTAAAACTCCTCACACCCTGGCCCCCGCCTACTTTTCTTACACTTTATTCCTTGCCATGTACTTAGTGATCTGATGACACTGTCCTTCTTGCTGTTCTTCCAACAAGACATTCCATTTCACAATTTTGGACATTTTCATTAGCTATTCCACAAGTTTGGAAAGTTCTCTTTCTTCATTTCCTCTTTGAAGCTTCTTTGACTTTCTTGAAATCCCAAGCTAAAGTTGTAATCTTCTGCAAGAAGTGTTTCCTAGTTCTTAATCTTATTAATATCCTCCCTTTCAGATGAACTTTCATTTATCTTAATTAAATGTATTAAATAATATAATTAAAATTAATTAATTAAAACAAAATACCAAATCAATATAATTTAATATATGAACATGATGTATTAATAAGTATCACATATACTATACATACATATATATATTTACATATATATATGTTGGTATATCCACACATACATACACCACTGCAGCTTTTTTTCTTTAGAATGGAATTTTTTTTTATCCATCCTGACATAGCAGCAACAACAGCAACAAATAAGCAAATGGATGCACATAAAACTTTAAAAAAAATTCACCTTCAAGCTAAGATGAAATGTGGACATTTCCAGACTAAAGGGTAATTATTTTCAGTAGGTAACAAAGAAAGAGAAAAAGGATGTTTGGCTTGTGGGGACTGGATTCTTCTACTTCTATATAATGATAATTCATTCATATATCTAGAGCACCTTGAAATGGATAATTCACCTTCTCCAAAACAAGGCCATTTTCACTATTATATCTATATCTATCACAATCACTATCACTATTATAGCTATTGTATGATTCTCTCCAATTGCAGTAAGACCTAGATCTGTTTGAGAGATTTGTTCAGTCACAGAGCTAGTAAATATCAGAGGTAGATTTTAAACATGCTTTCTTTAATTCTAGACTAATACTCTACCTATCATGCCATTGTCTCATTCTCAAATTGGGTGCTATATACAGCACAAAAAAACTCCCATAAAAGTCATCCTGACTTAAAAGTATGTCATTTACATCATGGGAGCTACTGAATGTCTTTAGAAAGAGTCAACAGAGTCAGATCTGTTCTTTAAGAAGATTTTTCTTTGGGAAATTTTGAGAGGCATTGGTTACAGAATTACTGGAAGCAAACAAGAAAAAATTATGTGGCTACTAAAGTATCCAAGCATCAATTGAAAAGCAAGGGGAGATTTTATAGCACAGAGAGGTCATAAATCTTAGTAGATCCATAGATCTGAATGGAAAAGAGATGGGAACTTTTAAAGCACAGTCCATTTTCAGCTATGGATCCTTGAAAAAGGAAAAGTTGCTTGGGACCAAGATGGAGGAAAAGAAGGGAAGGGAACAAATATTTATTAAGCACCTACTATGTGCTAGGTACTCTACTGATATTTTCTCACTTGATTCTCATTATAGTCTCTTGAAGTAGGAGATATCTACTGTTGTTATCCATGTTTTACACTTGAGGAAACTTAGGCAAACAGAGATTAAGTGATTTGTCCAGGGTCACATATTTGATAAATGTCTAAAGCTGGATTTTAACTCAAGTCTTCCTGACTGTAAGCCCAATAATCTATCCACTGAGTCACCTAACTGACTCATATTATATTATTAGTTTTACTTAAATTTTATTTTGTGAAAAGAGCTCTCATAGATTAGTATTATCTCATGTAATATAAAAATAAAGCACATCATTGAAAAAAAAGGCAAATCAAACCTTCTCTCTGGGCCTCAGTTTCCATATATCTCTCAAAGGAAGGAATGGGACTGGCTTTAACCTTCTGGGCTCCTTTGGACCTCGTTACCCACAGCTTACGTTCTGATGAGTAGTTATGCCCCCCCCCCCCCACTTCAAAGTCTGAATTTCTTCCTTTTCAGCTTATGTTGATATGACATTCTGACAGAGGATGAATCATCCCACTTGGGATGGATATGTAGGCATGAGGTGTACATCCTGGAATGAAGGACCATCCTCTTTTCTAGCACAGTGAGGGAATAGGCTCCTTTTTAGACTTCCTTCTATTGACTAATGCCATCTACTCCATCCAGATTGTTATTAGAATAGGCTCACTGACTGCAGTCATGAATACAAATCCTATACATTTTTGGACCCTAGATGTGTGTTTGACCTCTGCAAGGCTTTGTAAACACTTTAAAAGACAGCTCTCCCTCCTATTTGAATGATCCTCTGCTTTGTTTTCTTATTCTGACTCATCTTTGAATCAGTAAATTAAATATGTATAACTTGCAAAGATTTCATTTTTGTAAAAAGTGCTTTGTTGGGGAAAGTCAAGCTTTGCAGAGAGCCCTGAGTTCTCTTGTTTCCTCTTCTCTGTGTCTTCCTCCTCCTCTTTCTTCAGTTGATAAGAAAAGTGTTTAAGATCAGGTTCCTCTCTTTCTTTGCATCTGGAAATCCTGAAGTTAATCTTCATATTGTAGATACTCCTTTCACTGAATTAGATTGCAAACCCTAAGTGTAGTCTCACTGGGAAGAACAAAGGATTTCGAATCAGAAGATCTCAGTTCCTATCTTGTATGATCTTAGGCAAATTAACCACCATCTCCGAAGTTCTGTTTCCTTCTTTGCTAAATAAAGGACTTGGGCTATACTCAGAGGTATAGTTTTATCACTAAACTATGGTCTTATGCCTTGGCAAATGGTTTTATGAGGAGAGCATATCCTTTTCACTAAAGCAAAACAAAACAAAAAATGTAATGGCCAAGGTCCTGAGGATGAGCATCTAGAGTTTTACCTGAATTTGTCCTCAGATGGCAAAGGCACATGAGGGATACTTCCAAGACCTGGACCAGGTGTGTTCTGGACCAAGCAGACCTTTCTTAAGGAAGTTCTGGCCAATCTATGACTCTATATCTCTATTATTTAGGTTAAAGCCATTATTCTACTTGTTTATGACATGTTGAGATCCTTACACATCCCCAATCTCTCCTACCATATCTTTGCTTTTGTCATTTCCTCCTGTGATGAAAGAAAGGGAAGTCGGGAGAAAAGAGTAGAAGACTGATGTCTTTAAAGAAGTTCTACCTACTACTTCTGGTCATCAGGTCCCATACTTCTCATTAAGCTCCTCCTTCCCTCAAATGACCAACTCACTATCTCTAAGCTCTTTTTAGACTTCTTGGACCCACACATACCTCTTCCCCTTTTCCAAACTCTTTTGGCATGAAATTATTATATATGACCTCATGCTATATCTATTTACTTTCCCAAGCAGACTGTAAGCTTCTTGAAAAGAGAGAAAATGGATTATAGATTATTCACAAAATATTTACTAAATACCCACTTGCTCACCTGTGATTTCATTAGAATATAAAACTTCTTGGTATAGGAATTTCCTCTTTTTATAAAGACAATTTGTCTCTGTCTTAGTAAGTAATGAGGTAATTGCTAAAGATGCACAATGGTGATGCAAATTACGGTCTTGCCCAGAGTCTCAGTCATAGTGAGTAAGAGATGGCATTTAAACCAAACTCTTCATGACTCCAAGTCCAGAATTCTCTTATTCATTTTTTTTTTGCCTCTGTCTACTATATACAATACTTTCATGGTCTCCCTTACAAGGCTTATAAGATAGAACTGGATGGTAATGTAAAATACCATAGTGTACAGGAACCAACTGAGCAGTTAGTCACTCAATATGCAATCATTAAGTACCTACTGTTGGTAAGACACATTGGAACAATTGGAGGAGGATGAGTTTGCTTGCCTTTAGGAAGATGTATAGTTATTTTAATGACTCCAGTACCCCCTTCCCAGCATGGAATCTTTGAAACAAAGGGTCTATTCTTTTAATAACATCTTTATAACTGGTGGTGTTTTGTGACTGTTAAGTCAAGGAACACTATTTTCTCTGAAAAATCCTGGATGTCATTCAAAGAGCCTTGAGTGCAAGATGAGTGTGGGCAGCCTGTAAGATATTATACACAATACAGATGATAGACATATGCTTAGATCTACAGATTTCCACATGCTCTTCTGAGTTGGAAGATCTGCTCTTTGGGATGACATTACAATCCTGTTTTGGTTCTTGTGACTGAAATTTGTGTCAGAGGGGATAAAGAAATGAGAAAGGGCACACATAAATCCTCATGGAGTCAGAAGGGCATAACCAATGTCATGTTGCTACATATGGATGAGGAAATAGGAAGGTAATTTGAATAATAATAAAAGATACCAAAGAAATTGTTTGGTCAAATCAGAAGGCAAGAACAAGGGATAACTGCTGGCTATAGCCTGGGAGTTATTCCAGCTATATCCTTTTGATGACAAGAAAGAATGGGGTGGGAGCCATTAAGTGGCTTAGTGGATAGAGAGCCAGGCTGAGAAATGGGAGGTCTTGGGTTCAAATTTTGCCTCAAACACTTCCTAGCTGTGTGATCTTGGGCAAGTCCCTTAACTCTCAATGCCTAGCCCTTCCCCCTCTTTTGCCTTAAAACTAATATATAGTATTGGTTCTAAGACAGAAAGTGTGGGTTTTAAAATAAGAAAAAAGAAAGAATGGTGAAAGTCTTTAGTATATTGAATAGACAACTGTTTGGCAAACCTATAGGAGGCTCTGGATGAGAGTTGCACAAGGAAGACAGCTAGGTTTCCTTGAGTGGTGGTCAATATTGATGAGATCTTAGACTATTTGACTATTAGATTAAAATATGTAATCGCTACTATCACAGAAGAGAATCATATAATATTGCTTTAAAGAGTAGCACAGATTTTAGAGTAAAATTTATACTATTAATGAGTCTGTCAGACCTCAAAGCTTATGAGAATTCAATGCCCTCAGATAATAATAGTAGCTAACATTTATTTATCTCTTTAAGGTATGAAAAGCACTTTGATTTCTACAAAAGCCCTATAAGGTGGGTGCTATTGTTATTGCCATTTTATAGATGAGAAATCTGAGACTGAGGGCAGGCAGTCCTCACCTTTCTTGGGCCTGTCCCTGGTAAGAATTCACTAAGGACCTATTAACTGAATGGAAGATTTTCTATTACACCTTTGTCTACCATCTTTTTCTTTTAGAAAGTTTTAAATAGTTATCTTTTATTTTTTAATATCACTTCCATTTCCCAATACATTCCTGTTAGCAAAGAATTTACAATTTCTGAAAGAATAAAAAAGAACAAGGTTGGTTTTATGTTTTAAAATTAAAGCAATTTGGTAAAACTTAACACCAACTCATTCTGACAGGATTTGCAGTCTACACCTATAGTCTCCTTCCTCTGTAAAAACAAAACAAAACAAGGAAAGGGTGTTTTCTTATCTCTTCTTTGGGGTCAGATTCTGAACATTATAGTTACACAGTTTTTAGTTTTTAGTAAAAAAAAGGTTTTCCTTTAAATTATAGCCATTGTGAATCCATTTTCATGGTTCTGACTACTCTGTATCAGTTTGTATAAATTCATATATATATAAACTTCCCCCTCACATCTCTGAATATTTCACATTCTTCATTCCTTATGACATAGTAATTATTTCATTCATATACCAAAATTGGATCGCCTAATTGCTGTTATTTTGTTTCCAGTTTTTTGCTACCATAAAAAGTGCCGCCATGAGTATATTTTGGTGTATTTGTAACCCTTCTTCTTGTCTTTGACCTCTAAAACCTGGCCTACCTCCAAATGCCAGTCCTATGCTCCCCCAGAGGGAACAGCCCAAGGATGCTACTCTCTGGAATACCCAGCACACAAGGTTGTTGTGAGGGAAGCATTCTGTAAACTGTTAAGTGGTCCAGATAAAGGAGCTCAAGCTCCCATCCACCTTCCTTCCTTCCTATGGTGTTGATAACATAATGGATGCTCAATCATGACTTGCTGAATGAAATGAATAGACCCAGAACAGAATAAAGAGAGAGTGTAAAATGGAAAACACATTCTGAAAATTACTTGGTTTCTCCACACCAAAACTCTTACAGATGTTTTATTTCTCTCTCAGGTTGCTAGTAACAACCTCTGTCCTAGACAACTCCAGAGAGATAATAAATATCTGCTAGCAAATCGCTTACTGAGCCTGCTCCTTTTAAGCCAGGATCTAATTTTGCACTTGTACAATTGATTTCCTTTGAAAGCACATTTCATAAACTTAGGGGAGGAAAAACCCTACTGGGTGGGGACCCAAGATATCATTTACCATTTCTCATTTTTAATTTATGCTGCAAACAGTAATCCTTTAGTTGGCTGGGTTCCATTACTTCTCTTGTAATGATCGGCATTATCTCTAACTGGTTTTGCATGGTGTTGTTGGATAGCACAAGGGCAATAAAAATAATCTGGGGGTGGATTGTTGCCTTGTTTGGATCACAGGCATAGTGTCCATTTTAAAAACAAAAATAAAACTCTTACCTTCTGGCTTAGAATCAATACTGTGTATTGGTTTCAAGGCAGACAAGTGACAAGGACCAGGTAATAAGGGTTAAGTGACTTGCCCAGGGTCACACAGCTAGGATGTTTCTGAGGTCAGATTTGAACCCAAGACCTCTGATCTTTCAACCTGACTAGCTGCCCAGATGTAGTGCCCATTCGGGAGAAAGATTTATTACAGCCAACTTTTTGAGGAAATTTATTTGAATTTAATGAAAAATTCATTTGAAAATTAAAATTGGAGTGAAATTCTTTCATAAATGGAAGCTCAAATATATCCCCTGGACATTAGGGCTAATTAAAAGATGTCCCAGAATTTTAAGCTCATGGGGCCATTGATTTGGAAGTGGAAGAGACTTTAATTTTTAGCAAATCCTACCTGCTAATTTTGTAGATGAGGAAACTGAACACAGGAAAAGTGAGTTGGCTTGCCCAAGTTCACATAGCAAGTATGGAAGATAATATATATATTTTTAAACCCTTATCTTCCATTTTGGAACCAGTTCTGTGTATTGGTTCCAAGGCAGAAAAGTGGTAACGGTTAGGCAATGGGGGTCAAGTAACTTGCCCAGGGTCACACAAATGGGAAGTGTCTGAGGCCAGATTTGAACCCAGGTCCTCCTGTCTCTAGGCCTGACTACTGAGATACCCAGCTGCCCCCTGAAAGATACTATTTGAACCCAGGTGCTCTGACACAAAAGCCTCAATTTGCCTCAGTTTCTTCATCTGTAAATGTGGATCATAATACCATCTACTTTCTAGGGATTTTTTTGAGGATATGATGAGATGGATTGTAAAGTTCTTAGCACAGTGCCAGACACAGAGAAGCACTATATAAATGTCAGCTATTATTATTATTATTATTTATTGTTGTTCTTCCTTGAGATGCAATATCATAAATGAATGAATGCAGTCATGCGCAAAACACTCTACCAAGTTAGGAACAAGGAATGACAGTTTCTGTTCTCAAGAAGCTCCCGTTCTAATGGGGATAGTAAGTGTGCTAGTTTCACTGGAACAGAACGAGAAAGAGCCTTTCTTGAGGTTGCATGATTGTGCTAAGGCTGAAAGGAAGCAGGTTCACCTCTTTCCACTGGTAGCTGAAATTGAGCAGGGTAGGAAGTTGAGACATCAGCTAGGAAATTATGTGGGGATGAAGGAATTTGGCTTTACAATGTGGTGGCCTTTACTTCCCTCTTTTTATGCCTTCTAACCAAGATGAATACTTTAGGTTTTATTAATTTTCCTCCAGAGGGCAAAGAGATGATACCACTTTACTCACTAATATTTACTGAACCTATGCGATGCTGTGGACTGATGATTATATTGTGATGGAGACAATATGGGAAACCAATAATAAGCCGATACTTCTATAGCTTAAACGTAGGCAAAGCACACTCAAAATATCTTCTCATTTGATCTTTAAATCACTCTCATAAAGTAGGTGCTGTTAATCCTATTTTACAAATGAAGAAAATGAGACTTAGGTGTTTAAATAATTTAAGAGCAAAGGCAAATGAAATAATTTACCCAGGGTGCACAGTAATAATAATAATAGCCATTCTAAATGCTCTAAAGTTATTAAAAAAAGGGTTTACATGTCTTATCTGATTCTCACCACAATCCTGTAATGTAAATGTAATTTTTTAAAAGATAAAGAAAACTAAGGCTACAAGACTTGGGAGGGTCACATTGTAATTGTGAAGATAAAATTAACTCTCCTTTTGTCTATCCTTAGTTAATCAAATCAAGAACTTAAAGTACCCCTACTTAGCAAGGGGTTGAACTGGACTTCACTGGATTTCCAGGTAGTCCTCAGACTGAAGTCCTGATAGTGTCTTTAGCCAAAGTTCCACCAATGCAGAATGACTAGAAGGAAAAGTGTGCCTCTTCAGCTCTACTCACTGATGCAGAATCCAAGGGAAGAGTCTCCCCAAGGAACCAGCCTCTCCAAAACCAAGGAAGCAAAGACCCCAGACCATGTGGGTCTCTTCTTTTATACCCCTTTTCCCCCACATCATTTCCTGTCTCTTCCCCTCTTCACAGGAATCAATTGCAGTTTTTTCAATTGGGCAGTGCTTGTGACCTTTGGGGGTGTGAACTAGTGAGCTCTCTTACCTAATGGTTAGCTACTTACTAAGTAGGGGTACTTTAAGTTCTTGATTTGATTAATTAAAAATAGACAAATGGAGAGTTAATTCTATCTTCACATAATTGTTAGATACAGAATTTAAATTCACATTTCCCTCCCTACAAGTCAAGTGTGTTAGCCATTGTACCACCTAACTTATGATAGAAAGACTTGATGGAAACATGAGTAGGAAATGTTTGAAGGCAGAAATGAATCCCCCAAAGTTTTTATTTCACTTGGTGAGGACCCATCCATGCACAATGTGCTAACATCCATCAGTCAGTCAATCAACAAATTATTTACAGGGTGCCAGTTCTTCACCCAATGGTGAGTGGGAAAGCATCGAATTGAGAAACATAAGGATGAGAAGGCTGCTATTCATAGGTGCTTATACTCATCAATCTAGAATTTCAGTGTTGAAAGGTATCTCAGAGACAATTTTGGTCAAAGAAAGCTCCTTGAGAGTAAAGATTATTTCATTCTTTCTGCTTATGTTCCATGTTCATAGCATAGTTGACAAATAGTAGGTGCTAATAAATGCTTGCTGTTTGATTGAAAGCAAGAAAAACCTTGTCAATAAATCAATATAACCGGGTCTTTCAGTCTCTGATTAAAGACCTTCATTGGGGAAGGGTGTTGGAGTGTCTGTGTTAATGTGTTTGTTTATATGTGTATGTGAGTGTCTCTATGATACCACCAATGATAAAGATTACTTCTGGTTCTATTATCCACTTAAGTTCTCCTCTGAAATTTCATCATAGTGAAGAGATGAACTTGAATTTTTAAAGGTGCTGCTGGAAAATATGTTTTAATAGGTTCTATTCCCTGAAGATAGAAAAGTTTCAAGTGTTTTTTTTTTTTGATTGTATTTTAATTTATTTTGTTAGAATGTTTCCAATTATGTGTCAATATGGTTCTGGTTGCACTCTGGACTTTTGGCGCTTGCTTCAGAGGGCTTTGAATGAGACACCTCTGACCTGTAGCTTTTTTTTTTTTTTAATATATTTTATTTGATCATTTCCAAGCATTATTCGTTAAAGACATAGATCATTTTCTTTTCCTCCCCCCCCCCACCCCCCATAGCCGACGCGTAAGTCCACTGGGCATTAGATGTTTTCTTGATTTGAACCCATTGCTTTGTTGATAGTATTTGCATTAGAGTGTTCATTTAGAGTCTATCCTCTGTCATGTCCCCTCAACCTCTGTATTCAGGCAGTTGCTTTTTCTCGGTGTTTCCACTCCCATAGTTTATCCTTTGCTTATGAATGGTGTTTTTTTCTCCTGGGTCCCTGCAAGTTGTTCAGGGACATTACCCCACCACCAATGGAGAAGTCCATTACGTTCGATGATACCACAGTGTATTAGTCTCTGTGTACACTGTTCTCCTGGTTCTGCTCCTCTCGCTCTGCATCACTTCCTGGAGGTTGTTCCAGTCTCCATGGAACTTCTCCACTTTATTATTCCTTTTAGCACAATAGTACTCCATCACCAACATATACCACAGTTTGTTCAGCCATTCCCCAATTGATGGGCATCCCCTCGTTTTCCAGTTTTGGGCCACCACAAAGAGCGCAGCTATGAATATTTTTGTACAAGTCTTAGTTTCAAGTGTTTTTAACTTGGCAAGAGACTGAGTATATATATATATATATATATATATATATATATATATATATATTCTCCAAACAAACCTACCTAAGTTCTTAGAAGCTCAACACCAAGAGGATGACCACTGTTGCTGTTCATTGTGTCCTACTATTCATCACTCCATTTAAAGTTGTCTTGGCAAAGATATTGAAGGGGTTTATCATTTCCTTCTTTAGCTCATATTTCAGATGAGGTAAATGAGGCAAACAGGAATAAGTGACTGGCCCATGTCCAAAAAATTAGTGTCTGAGGCCAGATTAGTTTGCTATTTCCTTCTCCAGTTTATTTTAAAGATAAGGAAACTAAGGCAAATATAATTATGTGCCTTGTCTGGGATCACACATGTAGGAAATGTCTAAGGCTGAATTTGATCTAGGGTCCTCCTGACTCAAGGTCTAGTATTCTATCCACTGACCCAAACTAACTGCCCATTAGGGGTGAGTTAGTTTCTGGCCACAACCATTGGCTACTCAAATTTGAAAGGACCATTGCCAGCACTGATGGAGAGAATACCCAAACTGCTGAATTCCCACATCTTCAGAAGTGAAAGATAATATGGTATAATTTGCAAGGTTGTATTTAGTGGAAAGCATATAGCTATAGAGTTAGAAGACTCATGTTCTCTCCCATTCGTTAGCTAAATGATCATCAAAATGAAGGAATAGGACAAGATGACTACTAGGTACGCTACTATTCTTAAAGGTGTTTTTCCTGTGATGATAGAATCATCTTCTTTGATCTTTGAGCTAATATCCTGAGGTCATTTGACTGAGTATAACATTTCTCAGTGACTTGTTCACACAATTTCTAGGTAGGGAATGCTTTTAGCAACTATCTAGCCTAATTTCTACTTGAAAATAGAAGCCCTCCCCATCACATTCACCTAGACGTCATCCAGTGGTCATCTTTGTTTGAAGACCACCATTGAGGGAGAATCCACTGTTTTCTGAAGTAGCCAATTCCATTTTGGGGTATGATGGGTTTTTGGGGGGAGGTGGGACTTTTTCTAACATTAAATCTTAATTTTTCACTTCATTTCTTCTAACTGTTAATCTGTATTCTATCTGCCTGATTCCAAACAGAATAAGGCTAATTCTTTTCCCCAAACACTTGAAGACATCTGTCTTGTCCATATCCCCTGTTCTAGCCTCCCTAATCCAAGTCTTTTACTCACCAACACAAACATAATTTTTCCTTCAGTTGTTCCTCATATGACATAGACTGGGCTCATTTCACTGCTTCTGGTTGCATTCCTCTGTAGTTTCTGTTTGTCATTGTTCTCAATTCTCAGTATACTACAAATGTGGTCTGCTGCAGACAGAATACAGAGAGACTAAGTCTTCTTATCATGGAAGCCATACCTTCTGTAATGCAAAACCAAGATCACATCAGCTTTTTGGGCCATCATTCCAATTTGTTGGTCCATAGTGAGCTTGAGGTCTGTATATTCCTTAACTTGTTCATGCACTATTGAATTCTTGGACCTCATGAAAGACTTTACATAGACACTAATTAAATTTGTTTCTACTGGTTTTCTAGTCTGTCATGATTTCATTTCATTTTTCACTTATGATCATGACTCTGGGATCCAGTGGGCTAGCTATCTCTACAGCATTTCCCTCATCTGGAAATTTGGTATCTCTTTCAAACCAGGAAGTAAGGGGTAAGTTGGGATGACCTGTTCTGCTAAAGGTATGCTGGCTCTTTGATATGATTGCTTCCTTTGCTAGATGTCTATTCACTATAGCTTTGATAATATGTTCTTGACATCAAGTATCATAAGAATTTCTGGTTAAGAGGAGATCAGAAGGAAAAGTAGTCAAGGAAATCTCTAGTACACAAAGCAAAGAGTTGACTGTGGCACTTTGAAATGTAGATGTGAAGGATCTAAGAAGAATGTAATAGGGAATATAAGGCTTGATTACCTATCTTGAGCCCATCTGGTTAAGTGAATTTTCTGGTTAACTGAAGGACAATCAGAAACATTTTGTCATTTTTAACCTTTGTCAAAAACACTTCTAAATTAGATCAATGACTTCCTACTTAGAATGTTTATACTCTTCAATACCATTAGATTTTTGTTTCACTTTAGCATTTATCACAGTGTCTTAATAGATATTATTCCAAATACATATATTTTTCTTTCCATGGTATGGATATACAGATGTGGGGACTATAGGGAGGTGAGTTGAATTTGGTAGCAGTGAAACAGAAGGGAATAGGAAAATGGACCTCTGATTTCATTTGTATAGGGAACTTCTAGGTGAGGAAATTCTCTATACCAATGCAAATGAATATATTCTGTATAATTTAGTCTTACATTGCAGATTGCCTAGAACCCAGGGACAGAACACTACCTTCTCTTTCCCCCACATAACATGAACCAGATTAAAATAAAATGGGGAAATATTTTACAGAATAAATAAAAATACAAAAGAACCCATATAATGTTAATATGATTTTAGAAATCGTTATACTGCTTACAGGAAGCCTTATAATATAGTTTATCTGTCCATTTCTATTTTTCTCTAATGTCACTGACCTAGACCACTGAGAGACTCTTGCTCACATGACTAGTATGGGCCTGATGCAAATTTTTAAGGCTTCAAGGCCAGGTCTCTGTCCACTATCCCTTCTCCACTAGCCTTTCATTGTAGCACCTACATTGGAATTTAATTTTCAGATTCTTCTCCTACAATCAGATGGTTTTGCTTAGAATACCATTACCCTGACTCAGTTCCTCAATCACTCCATTCCTTGAGTTAATTTTTTATGCATCATTTATAACCACTTGAAAGAGAGGATTCCTGTAGGTACCTTGAGTGAGTCCTTGCTGACAGATGCTACCCTACATTCTGGGTTGTAACTTTACTCTCCAGTTTTAAAGTAGTTAGGGGAATAAAGTCATCAGGAAATTTACCTTGGGGTATTCCCATTTCCTTCCTCATGTGCCTGAGTTGCTTTCTTAGATGGTATAGGGGGACATCATGATACCACCTTTAACTCTGGCTGTTTCAAAGCATGTCTGAAGAGAAAATGACTTGAATGTGACATATGGGAGCACGAATATTGCTAAACCACTTTGGTTGTCCCTTCCAGGTAGAACTGGGGCTGGTTTCTTCTCTTTTTAGGAGAAACTCACATTCCTTTTTCCAAAAACAAAGTAACATAGGTCAAGACGTAAGGCATCAATGATTTCATCTCTGTGGGAACACTACCATTGCCAATCACAAACCATCAGTAGATAAATTATTTTTAGGGAAATTTTTATTTTTCCATGGTTACAAGATTCATATTCTTTCCCTTCCCTCCTTAACCCCCCTCCCATAGCCCACTCTCAATTTTACATGTATCACTGATCAAGACCTATTTCCTTATTATATAATTACACCAGGGTGATTACTTAGAGTCTACATCCCCAATCATATCCCCATCAACCCATGTGATCAAGCAGTTGTTTTTCAGTAGACAAATTATAAAGAACCAACTGAAACTTAGATAGATTTGAATCTATTGGTATTGCCCATGGTAATAGCTATTAAATATTGGAGGAGGGGAAGATTTGAACAAATTCCTAACAAGTGGGGCAATCACCAAGGGTTTTCTTTAGGAGAGAGCCCCTAATCTGTGCTTTGAAGGAAGTGAAAGATTGTTTCTATAAGTAAAAGTGAATAGAGAGAATATTCCATACATCTGGGGATACACTGAAACAACAGCATGGAAGTAGAAACTTTGTGTATGTTGTGGGGAACATCTACTAGTCCAGTTTGAATGGGAAGGAAAATGCCCAAAGAGGAATAATATGAAAGAAGGCTAGAAATATGGGTGGTTGTAGGTGATGATAATAATTTTGACAAATTGATAACTAGCATTTATCTAGCAGTTTAAGATTTGTAAAGCATGTTACATATTTATATCTTTATCTATTTTATTTAATTTCATCCATATTCTAGAAGCTTTCAAGGGCAGACTGAAGATGATGTATTTTACTCTGGGGGCAAAAAGAAGACACTAAAGATTTTGGAATGGTGAGAGTTAAGAGATCACACTTCACTACAGCTGCCTCTTACTACTGTTTGTTCAGTCATTTTTCAGGCATGTCCAATTCTTCTTGACTCCCTTTGGAGTTTTCTTAGCAAAGATACTGGAGTAGTTTTCCATTTCCTTCTCTTGCTCATTTTACAGATGAGACACTCAGGGTTAAGTGAGAGTTGCCCAGGGTCACACAGTTAGTAAGTGTCTGAGGCCAGATTAGAACTCAGTCTTCCTGAATTCAGGCCCAGCACTACATCTACTGTGCCACTTAGCTGCCTCTAATAATAACATGCAATTGACATAAAATATTATCAATATTAATAACAATTTTTGTCTTCTAGTCCCAAATAATAAAGAATTCTGATGATGAATAAAACTTTAAAATTTACAAAATGCATTAATCTCTATTACAAAGTATGTTCATATATAGCTTCTCTGTTGATCATCACAACAACCTTATAGGTTGGCTGGTAGTGAAATATTGTTCTCAGTTTTAATATATAAGGAAATTAAATCAAAGTGAAGTGAAGTAACTTTCCTTGGGCAACAATCAAATAAGGCTCAGAGCTGACACTAGAGGACTAAAGTTCTTAAATGATCTTTAGAGTTCTCTCTGCTCTGATATTTGTAGAACTAAACTTTGCAGACCCCAAGAGACAATGCCACTTTTACCTCTACTGCACTGGGGTGACAGCTAATTGACCAGACACTATTTTGATTCTTGACTTGAATCCTATACTTAGTTTTCATCCAGGTGTTAGAGATTATGAAAAAAAAAAGCCTCAAATGCTATTAAATGCAGTTGTGTAATCTGCTTTTCATAAGGAAGATCAGAGAGGGGAGGTGCTGTTTCACCATTTCCCTTCAAACTCTTTGTTTGAGACAAGCAATTCACTAATGAAAAGTTCCGACAGGCTGCTTGACATCCTTGATGTTCTAAAGGTGTTCGTTGATGGGTCGTCTTCCTTCATCAGTGAAGACTGGACTCGGCTATGAAGGATGAGGTAGGGAACTGTACGACTGTCCCTGTGGGACATTCCATTATTGCTCAGATTTCTTCAATATCCTATGCCTTGTAATTTGGAACTATGCCCAAAGGGTGTTAAAAGTCTGTCTGCCTTTTGATCCAGCCATACCACTTCCGGATTTATGCCCCAAAGAAATCATAAGGAAAAAGACACATACAAAGATATTTACAGCTGTGCTCTTTGTGGTGACAAAAAATTGGAAAATTAGGGGATGCCCTTCAATTGGGGAATGGCTGAACAAATTGTGGTATATGTTGGTGATAGAATACTATTGTGCTCAAAGGAATAATGAACTGGAGGAATTCCATGTGAACTAGAATGACCTCCAGGAAGTGATGTGATGCAGAGTGAAAGGAGCAGAACCAGGAGAACATTGTGCACAGAGACTGATACACTGTGGTACAACCAAATGTAATGGACTTCTCTACTAGTATCAATGCAATGATCCAGGCTATTTCTGAAGGGTTTATGAGAAAGAACACTATCCACATCAGAGAAAGAACTGTGGGAGTAGAAACACAGAAGAAAAACAACTGCTTGATCACATAGGTTGATGGGGATATGATTGGGGAGGTAGACTCTAAAGGATCACCCTAGTGCAAATATTGATAATATAGAAATAGGTCTTGATCAATGACACAGGTAAAACCTAGTGGAATTGTGTGTTGGCCACAGGAGGAGGGTGGAGGGGAGGGGAGGGAAAGAACATGAATCATACAACAATGGAAAAATATTCTAAATTATTTAGTTAAATAAATTTTTCCAAATTAAAAAAAATTCAATGCCTCAGCTCTTAAGGAATATAGAACTTCATTGTAGGCTGAGACTTATTATATGATCTCCCAACTGACTAACCTCCCAATACCTACAAACACATGACGACAATATAGAAGACAGGAGGTGTGAGACTTAAAATGCTTGAAGTCTTAAACTGTAGTGAGTTAAAATGGTGGAAGATGTAAATTGTGATAGATATAAGAGAGGGTGAGTAAATTTGACCGCAGAAAATATGTTTCACTACAGTGTCTTGGTTTTTAAATCAAAGGAAATATTCCCAATTATTCAAATACCCAAGTCAACTGGGTTTTATAGAGATTTTTAATTAATAATATAATGAGGAATTAGAGAAAGAGAGAAAGAGTAGGAAAGGAATAATTATGAAGGGACTCAAGCCAATATGGCCTAGACCTGAGTCTTAAGAGAGAGAATCAGTCAGTCAGTCTTTTAACACTCACCACAAGGTCTGCCTAAACAAGGATTCTAGTGACACCAGGCCAGCTCCATCTCAGCTGACTTCACCAGAGATCCTTCCAGCCACAGACTGTTCCAAAAGGCCTCTCTCCAGAGGCTCCAGAGGGACAGAGTCCCCTTAGAGGAGCTCCAGCGAGACCTCCTTAGAGATTGTCCTCCAAGAGCTTCCCTTCTCCAGAGCCTCTCTCAAGAGATTCTTCCCAAGCGATCCTCATCAGAGATCCTCCAAAAGGAATTCTCCAAAAGGATATATCCTCAAGAGATTCTGCTTTTTCTTATATAGGGGTTTTTCTCCCATGTCACCTCCCCAAAGTCCCTACATCTACCAATCACTGTAGACGCTTTCCAAAGGACTGCCCATCTAAATTCCTGCTAAGTTGACCAATCTCCTCAGTAAGTCTGAACTAGAGAAAACACAGCTGAGTCAACTAATCTCATCAAGAGAAAACTTGCCCAACCCTTTTAGGTACCTAGCATCCCATTGTATCAATTCTAAAAACAGGCCTGGCTCAAAGAACTCCTTGCCTTATTATAAGCATGGGTCCAAGTACTTTCATTGTTTAGCAAGGAGTTTTCTCTCCTAATGCAGTCTTAAGTACAGGTAGAGTAGGGGTCCTCCCATAGCAAGGAGTTTTCTCCCCTAAAGCAGTCTTAAGTATGGTTGGAGTAGAGGTCCTCCCATTTCTGATCCTGGAGAGTTCTCACATCAAAATGGGGAATGTTTCTCAGTAGGGAATTTGTTCCAATTAAGAATTCCCCGATAGGGAAATTTTTAACATTCACAAGTCTGAGAGATTTCAAGATTTACAGAGGAAAAATCTCTAGACCACCATGTCAAAGCTCCTGGCATTCTATTTGTCACCCAATGCTCTGTTCCCTCATAGACTGTACTTAAAAATGGTTAGACCAATATGACTATGGTATTCCAGCACAGACAGAAGTATATTATATATTTTAAATGCTTTATTCTACCCTGCTAGATCTGGAGGGGTGAATGACTGAATGCCTCCTTCATTGCACAGCTCCAGATAAGTTCTTCTATTCCTCCATTACTTGAAAACAACCTGTTACTTATCCTATGTTCTTTGCAAAAAGATGAACTTCTTTTCAACCCAATGATCATGTCTAACATAGATCTTGTCATGCACTTTCATTTGGTCAAGAGGACATCCATCAGAAGTCAAAGGGACTTATGATAATATCTGGCATTTATATAGTGTTTTACAAATGTATTTCTGATATCACAACACTAGGAGATAAGTGATATTATTATCTCTATTTTAAAATGAAGACATGGAATTAGATGGAGATTAAGTGACTTGTCCATAATCACAGAGTTGGTAAGTATTTTACATTGCATTTGAACTCAGATCTTCCTGAATCTAGGTCCAACTCTATCTACTATCCTACTTAGTCTTTTAATTATTCTTCATATCCACATCATTATTTGTCATTGGTATCTGTCTGTTAACAGTGTTTATACTGAAATAGTCAACTTTTAATTAATAAGCATTTATTGAGTGTTAAATGTGATATAGGACATCCACTTGCATGATTTCTCATAAACAGCTAATCCTCCCCCCAAAAAACAATTGTTGCTCCTTACCATTATACAGGGTTGATAGCTACTCAAGGGGAATACAAAAGATTTTAGATTTAAATCAGACTAGGTATCTGTCCATCTGTTCTTCTTAGGAAAAATTAAGGATGAGAAGATAACATATTAGTGTCATGAAAAAATGTTGCCTAAAGATTCAACAAATCTGAGCTCTAGTCTTTGCTAACTAATTATGTCACCATAGACATGTCTCTTGCTTAGACTTTAGTTTTCTCCTCCTTAAAATTGAGAAGGATGAGTTAAATGGCCTTTCAGGTTGCTTACAGCTCTGGTATTCTATGTTTCTAATAAGCCAGGACTCTGGGAGAAAGCTAGAAAATGACTCCTTGAAAGATCTTGAAAAAGTCCTAAAATATCATATCCACACAATGCTGATATGAGCATTGTTAGATGGAATTCATAACACTCATCTCTTAACCTAGATGGCCTTTAATTGCAAGTTATGCTTTGGAGCTATTTTCCCAACCATCACTTATGCTGATCAACTGTCTCTCCAGAGAACAGTTGTTACTTGTTTCCTCAAGCATTGTAGAGGATCCTTAGTTTACAGAGGTAAGCTTCCACTGAGATACTTAGTGAGTCATTCATTCATTCAGTCAATATTTATTATGTACCTACTATGTACCAGTCACTGTGCTAAGTTTTGAGGTTACCTATACAAAAAAACGAAAGATACTCTCTTCCTTAAGTTGCTCATAATCTAATGGAGGTTTACTTAGTTAAGTGAAAGATGTACTACTTAGGAAGATAATAAGAAGTTGGTACAAATTATCTCTCCTCCAAGGTTGTTTTATGATTGAGGGTTCTTCTTTATTCTCCAGTAGTCCATGAACAATTCTTTCTCTGGTACATGATTTGATATGTTCTCTCCATTAAACTTCCAGATGCTTGAATGAATGGGTTCTGAATTAGCATGCTATTACATTCAAAATCCATAGTGAGGGGTCCCAAACATATTAGTTTAATGCCTTTGATTAATTAATTGGTGATCTTACCTGATAAATACATCAGGTTTAGAGTATTTCATTATGTACTTTAAGTGGGGTAGTGGTCAGTGATTTATTGATTCAAAATGCCCTCATCCTTACATTTTTGACCACATCCCTGGGACTGAGTTTCTAATGATTTAAACAGAAATAACTTCATAATGCTTACATGGTGATAAAAGCCACCTGTAGAAGGTAAAAAAGTACAAGATAATTTGCTGTGAAGACATTCCTCCACTTCCTCCTTCACTTTCCCAACTTTGTTTCCAATGAGCACAGATCTATAATTCAATCTATCTCAGTATTTCTCTTATCTTCTGGAAGCTATATTAATGCCCTCCTCAGAGAGATGACCACAGTTTATTGCCTGGAATCCTTTTGGCAAGATATCTTGGAATGAAGTTGCAAACATGGTCAAAGAACTGACTGATCTTGTAATGTTGGAAAGGGCCTCGGGAAAGGAGGAGGTGCTCCAAGAATCTGTCCCATGGTATTAAAATTTTATGAATGGTCTTCATGAAAGTTAAGTTTAAGAGGAATTAGAGTTATTCTAAGCCTTAGAGGACAGAGAAGTAGGTAGAATTTTCAGGCTTAAGTGTAAGGAAGCAAATAACCAAAAAAAAAAAAAACCCACAAAACTCCCTAACAAATATAGCTACCAAAAAATAGAATGGGTTACCTTGACCTACCTAAACAGGCAATGGGCACCCCATTATTAAAAGTTTTCCAGAGGAGACTGGATGGTCATTGGATTGGATAGAAGGGTCGAGGTATTGTTTAAATCACCTATGAACTCCTTACCAATTCTGACAATTTTTTGATTCTTCTATGAACTCACTTTTCCATATGGAACTTACAAAATATCTATATTTCTACTACTACCACCTCAGTCTTCTCTAATTCAGCTTCTATTATGGTGTTTCCCCATTGTCATATGACCCTTCAGGGCTTCAAAACAAACATATTCACTAAACAACCTAAACAAAAAACCATTACCAACCATGTTAACAAAGACCTTATATCCATTTGGGGCCTGACAATCATATGGATCCCCCAAGCCATCTGTGTCAACAGTAGGTATCTTTGCATGTTTGGTAACTGATTAACATTAAGAAAAAGGATTATGCTAGACATGGCTGTTAAGGTGGGGCCAGTTTTTGTGTGGGGATTTAGGAAGGCTATGCTGTTTATAGTAGGAAGTCAATTTTATTTAGATATAGATCTTAAAATTAATCCATTTTCAGTTTTCTTTTGAGAATACGGATTAGTTTACTAAATTATTTTCTCCTTCCATTCCTTCCTTCCTTTTTTTTTACTTCCTTTTTTCTTTTTTTCCTTCTTTCCCTCCTTCCTTACCACTTTCTTTCTTTCCTTCCTTCCTTCCTTCCTTCCTTCCTTCCTTCCTTCCTTCCTTCCTTCCTTCCTTCCTTCCTTCCTTCCTTCCTTCCTTCCTTCCTTCCTACCTTCCTTCCTGCCTTCCTGCCTTCCTAGCTTCCTTCCTACCTTCCTTCCTGCCTTCTTGCCTTCCTGCCTTCTCTGTCTGTCTCTGTCTCTCCCCACAAACCAAACTGTTCAACATTTTATAGATTCTTTGGACTAGAAATAGTTCTTACATTAAATGATGCCTTATGCTCTTAAACACTTTCCCCACCCCTTTATCTCCTCATCTTGGCCACTCAAACTAAAGGAACAAACATCTGGTGGGGATCCTAGGACTCAGATGCTATGTGGGATATTCATAAGCTCATGAATCATAGATCCAGGACTGGGAAAGACCTTAGAGGTCATAGTCCAACATCTTCATTTTGCAAATGGGGAAATTGAAGCCTAGAGAAATGAAAATTTATTTGCCCAAAGTCATTTGAGTAATCAGTGACAGGGCTGAGATCTAAATGTCAGTGAAATGACTCCAAGTTTGGGATTTTCTTCACTAAATCTTTCTGCTTTTCAAACTCAGTACCCCTTATAAGGTAAATTGCTAAGAATATTCCTCTATATTTTTTCCCCTCACTGTCTATAGTCATCATCTTGGGAAACAAGGCCAGTGGAAATGAAGCCTGGCCACTGCTCTTGAATATATTATAGTCACATAAATTGAAGATCCTGATCCAGAGAAGAAAGCCTTTGGCATTGTCAGATGTTGCAACACCAGGAACTGCTTTGGTTATATGAATGGGAATGATGTTAAAGGAGATGGAAATGAAATCAAATGACATAATATTTGTAAAGTGCTTTAAGCATGTTTAACTTGAAGAAGAGAAGAGTGGATGTCAAAAGAGGATGACATCTGTCTTTGAGTATTTGAAAGTCTGTCTTACAAAAAATTATTGTAATTTTTTCCAGAGGAGACTGGATGGTCATTGGGGGGATAGACTTGCTTTGTTTAGCTTTATGGAGCAGAACAGAGATACAATAAGGAGTTATTGGTACAGAATGAAATTTGATTGTCAGGAATGACTTCCTAACCATTAGAACCATCCAAAGGTTCAATGAGCTGCCTGGAGAAATGGAGGTGGATTTCCTGTCCTTGTGGATCTTCCAATAGAAACTTGATGACCACTTGTAAGCTATTACTTGAATGGAGATTCTTAATCTGTATGCTTGGACTAGGTGATCATTGTGGTCCATTCCTCCTCTCCTATTTTGTGATTCTGGGATTCTGATTACCTTTAACCTTTCTCCATGTCTTTCAGCTATTTCTTCTTAGTACAGGTACAACAAATATTACCACTCTGTCACACACCACAAGATATTTGTTTTGGCTGATTTTGCTTCCTACAAAATAACCACAAGTCTCTGCTTTGTATTAGCTTTAAAATCTTTTTTCTTGCTTCCAAGTGCAGTGTACCTGACTATAGATACATTTCCTACCTTCTAAAGGGCTACTTCCCGTCTATCTATACTTGGAATGAAGGAAGTCAGATGAGCAGGTGCCTTAGAATCATATGGAAAATATGAATCAATAGGCCTTGTGTAAAAGTCCAAGGTATTCTATGAGTAAAATGAATAAAATTCAATGTAATTATAGAGACTATAAATTTCCATCCTCGCTAACAGTTGTATTTCAGAGTGGTGAAATTGCCAGTTAGGTAAACCTATATGCTCCTTTTAGATGGGAAGTAGTACTATTACCTCATCAAAAGTAAATGAGGTGGCTCTAAGTCTCTTAGTGAATTCCTTTCAACACAATTTAATTTCACAAGCATTTATTTGTTAAGTATAAACTATGTCAGAAACTCTTCTAATTGATGGGGTTACAGAAACAGAAATGAAACAAGATTCTGCTCTCAAGAAATTTTCATTCTCATAGGGAAAATCAACTTATACCCAGGTAAGTAAAAAGAAAATAACTTCTAGGAGGAATTAGGAAAGTCTTCATATAAGTCATAGCCCCTGAGTTGAACCTTAAATGGAATTAGGAATTTGAAGAAGTGGAGATGAAGAGAGAATTCATTCCAGGTAACAAGAATAATCTTTGCAAAGGTATAGACATAGAAGATGACATATCATTTATAATGAAGAGGAAGAAGGCCAATTTAGTAGGAGTATAAGGTGACAATGGGAAGTGTAATGAGTAATCAGTCGTAAATGACTTATAAATTTAAATTCCTTTAAAAAAAACTAAGGAATTGGCATAGACTCAAATATTCGTAATGAATTCAAGCACTCCTTTAAAAATATTGATTGACTAGGACAAGGAAATATCTTATATGACTTCTAGATGTTGTTATTGATGTTCAGTCATTTTTTAGTCATGTCCAACTCTTTGTGACCCCATCTGGGTGGTATAAATACTGTGGTTGTTTGTCATTTCCTTCCCCAGTTCATTTTACAGATGAAGAAACTGAGACAAAAAAGGTTAAGTGATTTGCCCAGGGTCATACATCTAGTAGGTATTTGAGACCAGATTTGAACTCAGGAGAGTGAATATTCCTGATTTCAGGCCTACAATTCTATCCATCATGTCATATAGACACTGCACTTATAGATTAACATATACAGTAGGACCTCCTTTTTCACAACTCAACACATTAAAATCCATGTAAACAGGATTGGCAATTGAAAAAAACTAAAGGCAGAAAAATAGGTAAAAAAAAATGTTTAATTACACACTAAATCAATACCATTTTCCCAAGTGGAATAAAGTCTTAGAGCGGTTTGCCCAATCTCATGTGTTCTCACTCTGAGAAGCATTAATTTGCACCAAGCATTATTAGCTCCTGTATCAATCTTTGTCAAGAGTTCTCCCTTGTGACAAGTTAAGTCTGCATCAGAGCATTGTTTCTCTTTGTTTCATTAATACTATTTACTTATTAATAATATCTGTGAAATACAAGAGGAGCGATACTGGTGGTTCTGATAAGCCTAAGTAAAGTCATAAAGTATCTAGGTATATTTGTATAAGAAATTCTTATTAAATAATATGGTTTGCTATTATATACAATTTTCATCTTACATGAAGGGTCTTAAAATGTAATGGTCATGCAAAACCAGGTCCTACTGTAGTCAAATATTGGGCAAAAAATAGACAGATATTAGACAAATGGAATTTACTTCTCTGAAAATAGAAGTGGTTGGGTGATGGTGGGATTGGAAGAATCTTGGACTCCTTCTCAATACCAAGAAGATGCCTGCTTTCTGCCTTTCCCAATATGGTTTCCTATCTTGTCTCTGAATTCCTTCTCATTTGTGTATCAATGATCTTATACTAATACTTATTCACAATGGAGCAAGAAGCAAGGGCTTACTGAGTCCTTATTCTAGGTCTACCTCAATATTTGAACCTGTGGGGAGAACAAATAACAATTATAGCATCTGTATTCCCGGAGGTCTCAGTACACTTGAAAAGAGAAGACTGAGCTCCGGTATTATATTATCATACATTCTCAGTGGATGGATAAGGAAAGAAGGAAAGAGAGATTTTGAAACTGAATAAAGAATAAAATTGAATTAAATATGGAAATGTACAAAACAAAAGGAATGAAAATTATAGTATTTAGGCATGGTAAGCAGCTATTATTTCATCATTAACTAGAGATCATAGGATCATAGATTTAAAACTATAAAGGGACCCAGAAGACATGTAAGTCCAATACCTTCTTTTTAAAGATGAATCACTGAGACCCATTGAGGTCAAGTGACTTGTCAAAGGTCATACAAATAGTAAACAATGGAGGTTAAATTTAAGCCTGTTTTCCATATCCAAATCTGTGTTCTTTCCAGTGTACCATGCTGCCTCTAGGGATGTTTATCCTGGATTTGGGAAGGGTAGAGAAAGAAGTTATTTTCAAGTATCTGAAAAGTTTCATTTTGAAGAGGAATTAGACTGTTCTTTTGACCCCAGATGACAGAACTAAGGAACAATGGATATATTCAGAATGCTAGAAATAAACTTTATTTGAAGGAATAAAAAGGCATCTTGATGACTCATCAGACAGAGTACTTGTCTTGAAGTCAGAAAGACCTGAGTTCAAATCCAGCCTTAGACACTTCCTCACTGTGTGACTGGTCCCATCACTTTACCGCCATATTCCTTAATCCAATGGAGAAGGAAATGGCAATCCAGTACAACTTGCCAAAAAACCTCATGGATGGTATTGTCATATACACAACTGAATGACTGAAGAATAGTAACAACAGCAAAACCAAACTTTCCTAACAAGTCCAGCTATTCAGAAGCAGAATAAGTTGTTTTAGGAAAGGGTGGTTCCCCTTTCATTGAAGGCTGGCAAGCAAAAGCTAGCCTTCTGCTTATAAGAGAAGAAGATTCTTCCTCAGGCACCATCTGGGCTAGATGGCCATGGGATCCATTGAGATTCTAACATTCTTTGATTCTGTCAAGAAGAGGGAAGAAGTGACTCCTGGGTGATTTGGAATAGGGCAGATGGGAAAGTTGTCATGTATCAGTATGAGAGAGGAGGAATATAGGATGAGTGAAGTTATTCCATTAGGGGGAGAGTACGTCAATGTCCTCAGTCTGAGAGTCTGGTTAGTCTTTCATTCATTGTCAGGCATATGCATTAAAAAAATGGAAATCATTACTACTGTAATAGTTTGTGAAAGACTCTCCTTTCTCCCCAGGCGAAGGGTTAATCAGTATACCGCACCCCCTTCCACTTTCCTTTGTTCTCCCAAACCAATAAGAATGAAGGTAGCCTCATCCACATGTGTTTACCATATGCTGTCATTCATAACCTGCAGGTGTGTTCTATCAAGTCATTAATACCCAGGAGCCATACATAAAGCTTCATAGTCGGCCAATTTTGCAATATCCTCTTGTGCAGAAGAAGGTCTGTTTGTTTATTAGATCCAAACAAAAATTATCTTCAGTTTTGACATACACAGCATATGGAACCTCACCGCAACTGCTAACAAAACTCATCCCATCAAACACTCTGAAATTTGGGGGCTGGGTGAGGCAGCGGTCTGCGCTCCTTCAGTACAGATAAAATGCATCCCAGACATGAGAAAGTCAAGTTGTCTTGTCTATTGGAGTCAGAACTCCAGGGAAAAGGGACACATTTTCTATTTTCAGTATTCATAATGATGGGTAGATACCCAATAGAATGTAAGCTTCCTGAAGGCAGGGGCTATTGAATTCTTTTTCTTTATAAACTAAGCACCCAGCACAATGCCTTGCCCACAGTAGGCACTTCAATCAATGTTGATTGTATAATTATATATTTTTATTTGTGCTTATTATCTCCCCAGAGATCTAAGCTCCTTGAGGCAGAGAATTGTTTTCTATAGGCAGAGGCTATGTCTTTGTATATGTTCTACCTAGCACAGTGTTTGCTATATTGTAGGTATTTGATAAGTACTTGTTGATTAATTGGCAAGAATAAAAAGAAAATATTTTGAGGTGCTGCAGTAGGCATTTTAAAGGTCTTATAAGTATAGAAAAGGTCCTCTTGCCCCCATGGCAATCTCCAAACCCAACTTACTCTTAGAACTCATTACCAGGCTGTAAGTTCTGAAATAGAATACTAAGACCCTGGACTGAGAAAATATTTATTACCTTGAGAAAGCTCTTTCTTGCAGAAATGATGGATAATCCAGACATAATTAGAGGCAAAACATGACCTTTGTTTTCGAAGAACTCAGATAATTCCAAATGTGTGCCAATAATTCTCTACCTGGTAGGTTTAAAAAAGGGATCTTATATTTTGGTCCTTTGTGGTTAGGGGTTTATTTAAGAATGGAAAAGCTCCATGGGCGTTGGTCCCCAACCTTCTGGATTGGCCTTTAGAGCAAAGGAGAAAACAAATGGTTTTGGCTTTTGTGACTGAATATAGGAAATGTGTTGTAGAATTGAAAGAATATGATCCTTCTAAACCCAGGTCTTTAAGGTAGCATCCTAAATGGGCACCCTTTAGTGTCTCCTGATTTTCATTGTCCTCTCCAGCCCCAGTACTCAGATAAAGAAGGAGATCAGAGAGTGGAATTGGCTTGCTCATGGTCACATAGCAAGTTCAGAGCAGAACCAAGACTACCTCAAAGGATTCCTGAATTCCAATCCTGTGTGCCCGTGACAGCATTATCCCACACTTACTCATCCAAGCCTTTATCTCTTAGCCATTTCCCACTCTTTGGCCCTGGGCTCCAAAATGGTTAGAGCTCTCCCTATCTAGCCTGACCCAGACCCACTGTGCTATTCTCCATTTGTCTTTGACTCACACATGTGTCCTTATCCTCTCCTGATTTCAGCCTACAGTTTTGGAAACATTATTGGAAAGGGAATGTAAAATCAATGGCCTTATGACTCCACCCTCTATATTTTTCTTTCCTTCTTTCCTTTCTGTGTTTCTCCTATTTCTCTATCTCTTCTCTCCCTCCCTCCTGCCCCCTACCCCTTCTTTGTTTGGAGTTAGACTTGACTACTAATTGGCCTAAGCTTCCTTCCTTCATTCCTTCATTCTTTTGTTCCTTTCTTCCTTCTTTCTTTCCTTCCTTCTTTCCTTCCTTCCTTCTTTCCTTCTCTCTTTCCCTTCTTACTCTTCTTTCTCTCATGCCATATGAGTTCTGAAATGGGCTACATCTTCAAGGCTCAATGATATCAGCCTTTAGTTGGGTTCTCCTGTGACCTAGATTTGTGTGGTGTCCTTTCTTCTTCAGATACTTCTATGCAGCATGCTTACTGAACATTACATATTTCTGTAAAGACTGTAGAACAAAATTAAGAATTAACTGACAATTTCCTATAGCATCACAAAGTCACAGAATACTTTTGTCATAATAAGCTATTGTGGTAGTTAGTACAAGTATTATTATTCCCATTTTATGGATGAAAAAACTTGAGTCTGGATAGATTTAATGACCAGTTCATGGTTTCTTGGCTTCCTTCTTGTGAAATAATATGTAGCTTTTTGAAGGAAAAGTAGGCTGCCAAATTGCATTGATTTCTTATCTTTATTCCATTCCTTTTTCATTTTCTCTTCCTCTTTTAGTACACTTTTACTTCCCTCATCTTTCTATACCTTGTATGAGACTTTTCCTGGTAAGCTTCTCAGACTTTGAAATGTACTTCCATCTTCTCATCCTGAACAAAACCAAAAATAACCCCCAAACATTACCAGCAGAGCTGAAGCTAGGAATTTTGGCACCTGGAACAAATAAATTTCGGCAAGAAATGGGGGTTGGGAGGGAAGTGCCTTCACACTATGATAATGCACAAGAATAGATCTTCATATTAGTTCAGTAATACATTGTAAAGCTATTTATTACCCAAGTTCAGAGAGATTTATCAATAGGTCCATTAGATTATATATTTAGGACTGGCAAGCATTAGTGATATCATCAAATACAACATCCCTGTTTTTTAGATGAGAAAATGAGATAATAATTGTAAACCACTTAGCACAGTCCTGTCAAAAAGCAAGCAGAATTTAAATACCAGTTGTTTATTATTATTATTATTATTATTAAATTCCAGGGGAATGCTATGACCTTCCAAGTGTCATGCAATATTTGGGGCAGAATTGCAAACCATTTTTTTTTCTGATTCTAAGTTCAGAGTTCTAATCATCACACCACACTGATTTTTTTACCCACAGTAGCATCTAAAGACTATCTTGGAAGTTTTAATAACAATAACAACTAAAATTACCATCATATCATGATTGACAAATTGCTTTCAATACATTAGCTCACTTCTGTAGAAGTAGAATCAGAGGAGAGAATAGTATCCTTGTCAAAGAAACCAGAGATCTTTTAAGAATAAAGTAAACATTCTGTCTCCCAAGTCTGTCATCAATCCCTTTATACATTAGTCTAGACATAATCGGCTCCTATATCCCAGTATTTTAGGGCTGAATACAGCTTTAAGCATTTTGAAATAATAATACTAAAAAGGAAATATATTGTTAAGATCAAAGGAGCACCTAAGCAACTGCATATCCAAAGGAGAATTTGTCCATCCTCTCCTGCATCTGAAAACTTTCAGATGATTTGCAGGAGAGGAAGTCAAGAGGCACCAGTTGCACTCTGTATGTCATCCTAATGGGCAATTAGTACTAGTCACTTCTTTATCAGTCCTTTGTCACCTTCCATTTGTCTCTTGGTGATAATGGAATAAGATCCTCTGTTTCAGACTCTTTACAAGCACTGTAAGAAATATCTGTCAGTCTGAATGATGGTCCTTGTTGTTCTGTTTTCATTTATCAAACACAAGTTTGTGTATTTTCCTATGCTCAGGACCCTGCACCTACTTAGGATTCAAGAGGATACATGGCAGCTCCCCTTGCCCCTCCTTCCCCTCCAAATGGCCAAATGGTCAAATGGCAGGGCAATCTGGGCTAGGTGCCCTACATGGACTTTTGATTGGGGCTAGTGTTGCTGATCGTGCCAAAACCTAAACTAGAACTAAAGAAGCATGAATGAAAGGGCTTACCAAACTGTTTAATACTAATTAAATCATTGTTCTGGACCTCTCATGATTGTTGAGTTGGAAGGGAACTTGGAGATCATCTCTCTAGTCCACAGCCTTTATTTTACATAGTACAGAATTAAGCCACAATCATGGTCTCATGTCACACAGGTAAGACAGGACAGAGGAGAGATCTGAAGCCAATTACTTTGTTTTCAAAGCCAGAGTTTTTCCACTGACCTATACTGCCTCTGATCTCCAAATAGATGAAAGAAAAGGGAAGGGAATATATATTTCTAGATGAATAAAAAGAGAAGAGGATGAGTATTCTATAGTAGCTATTATATAACTTGCAGTGTGCTAAGTGCTTTACAAATATTAACCCTGGGAAGTAGGTGTTGTTATTATCATCATTTTACAGTTGAGGAAACTGAGGCAAATAGTTTAAGGGTCACACAGGTGTCTGGGCTGCATTTGAACTCATCTTCCCAGCTCTAAGCCCAGTGCCACCCCATTGCCTCAATAGGTTAGACTAAATGATCTCAAACATCCATTTGCAAACTTCATGGGTTTTATTGAGGTTTTAAAACCTTAAATTATTGGCTTAAGGTCACACAGGTTGTATGTTTCCGAGGAAGGAATTTACTTTGTCATTCTCAGGTTGGCTATCTAGAACTTATATTTATGTAGCATTTTAGTTCCTAAATATTATTTTCCCAACAAAATCATGAGTTAGATTTATTATCCCCATTTTGTAGATCAATACATCGCTGCTCAGATAGGTTAAATAGTTCACTATTCTGGTTATATAAACTACAAGTGAAAGAACTATGATTTGAACTTAGTTCTTCTAATTGTAATATTTTTTTCCTTTGTCAGCTGAATTCTCCTGCATGATTACTAAGAAAAACCAAGCAAACAAAAAATGATCTTAACTTTAAAGCCTTGAACTAAATTAATATTGGAATTTCAGGAAGGGAATCAAGTCCTGAAGTGTGAAGTTAAAGCTATTCCTGATTTCTCTTAAATTACATCCAGATGACAAGCAAATTACATATGAAATTCTATTTCCTAGTTCTGTTGGGATTAAAAATAACTTTGTCATTTGTAATATGTCCAGATTATCACCCTATGGTATACAGTAATCTAGGCTACATTCGACCTCCTGGGAATTAATATCCCTCAGGGAAATGAACTGAGACTCAAAAGGATTGAGTTCTAATCTATAGTTTATTGTTGTTCAGTTGTTTGCAGTTGTATCAGATTCTTTGTGACACCCTGGGGGTTTTCTTTGCAAAAATACTAGAGTAGTTTGCTGTTTCCTTCTCCAGTGTGTCCACATTTTATAGAACTGAAACAAATAAGGTTAGGTGACTTACCCAGGGTCACACAGCTACGGAGTATCTGGGGCTAGATTGCAGCTTAGATCTTTCTAAATCCTGCCTCAACACTTTATCCATGCTACCATCTTGCTTCCTTAATCTAAGTGTTCCACTAATTAATTGTATAACTTTCAGAAAGTCATTTTTCAATTTCCTTCCCCGTAAAATGGTTGGTTCTATGGTTCCTTCTAGCTCTCACAGCCAGCTTTCATCTTCTAAAGCAACTTCCAGATCTAGCAATCTATATTCTGAATTCTTAGGTTCAGTCTACCTCAAGTACTCTGTTCAAGGTTTTGAGGCTGCTTCTAGTTCTGTTAGAAGGATCCTTCAAGTTCTGCTACTCAGTTTTCTAAGGTCTCTTCTAGCTCTGACATTTTGGATTCTAGATTTTTTATATCCTCAATCTAGTCACACAGCTGCCATCTTATTTCATGCCCCCATCACTTCATACCTAGGAGATTTCAGTGACATCCTAACTGGACTCTTGGCCTCAATGTCTCTCTATTCATTTCTATTTTCTATACCACTGCTAAGGTGATTTTTTTTGAGCATAAATTTGACCATGGTACTCCTCTATTCAATTAACTCCTATAGCTCCCTATTGCCTCTAAGATGAAAAAAAAAAGTTCTCTTGGATTTTTAAAGCCCTTTACAGCTTGGCCCCAATCTGGCCTCATTATATATTCCTTCCTTTCCTGCATTCAATGGTCTAGTACAAGTGCCAATTTCTCTGTTCCTCACCCAGGATACTCCATCTCCTCTTTCTAGGTTTTTGACACATTAGCCATTCCCATGTTTAGAATGTACTTTCTCCTCCATCTTAGAATTGTTTTCTTTCTTCAAAATGTAGCTTAAATATTACCTTCATCACAAATCTTTCTCTGATTCCACAGATTTGCTAGTGTCCTCCCTCCCAAACAATTTTGAATATTTTAAGTGTATACTTATGCCTGTTGTCTTTCTCATTAGAATGTATGCTCCTTGAGAGTAGCAGTTGTTTTAATCTTTGTATTTGTATTCCCATCATTTAGCACAGTGCCTGGAATGTAGCAACTACATGATAAATGCTTATCGATTGAGATTCTGCGATTATTGGTATTATCGCTTTGACATTCTGAATTCTATATTCTAAGATCTTTATAGATTTAACTTTCTACAATTCTTCTCAACTCTAATATTTTGCATTCGATGGTCTCAAAACTCTTCCAGGACTAATAATAACCTGTGACAATAAAGTCATCATCATGCCTTGGGATAGTCTCTCCTCTCTTCCAACTAAGTCATTTCCTAACAATTAAATGGACTGTATTGGCCCAGAAGGCAGAGGATCCTCCCTCTCTGGAGATCTTTATATAGAAGGTTAGGCCAGTTCCTAGAGGAAGTATTTGTCAGGTCAACAACTGCCTGTGACAGGAACTGGACTTAACACCAAAGATATATAAAAGAAGGAAATAAAAAATTAGTCCAAGGCCTCCTTGCATTCCTGATAATCTGTAATTCTATGACAGTTTGCCAATCTCTTCCAGACAAATATTTAATAGGGGAAACACAGGTTTCATTTCTTTTTATGAAGGCCCTGGAAAATCAGTTACCAGTTTCAAACCTCCCTTCTGCAAGAAGGGCTCTTTCCAAACTTAGTTCAGAACCATTTTACTCTTGGGATGGCTCCACGATGGTTCCCTTCTCTTTACTGTAGATGCAGGATACACTCTGTTTCTCCCATCGACTTCCACCTGTTTCTTCTATTAATGATCTTGGACAAGAAGTAAACAGTAGCATCAACTGACTTCCTTGCATTGATTGATAGCCTTTTCCCAGCTTCTGACAGCCATGTCTGTTCTTCCCAAACACAAGATCAGACCAATCAACCTATTTGTTGTTTAGTCATTTTTCAGTTGTGTCCAACTCTTCAATACCCTCTTTTGGGGGGATTTTCTTGGCAAAGATCCTTGAGTGGTTTTCCATTTCTTTTACAGCAAATCAACCTATCCTTTAATCAAAAATGGTCACTTGATGAGATTGCCAATGGACACCAACTCAAGGGATACAAGAAGCAGAAATGCAGTAGAATATTGGAAGCAGGGAACTTCCCCTCTGTTGAATTGTTCATAGTAATGATCACTTAATACTTCCTCTCATGCATCCAAAATTCTAATCAAAAGTGACCAATTTTGCTATTCTTTAAAAGTAACATTATACTTCTTTCCTCCCCATCTTTACTTCCTTGCATCTCATGGGATTTAGATTTAGATGTAGATGTAGATTTAGAGCTGACTGGGACATGAGAGACTATTGAGTTTCACTCTTATTTGACATATTAGGAAACTGAGGCTTAGAAAGGTTAAATGACTTGGTGAAAGGGGGCAGAATATTGGTATCTGGTGAAAGCTGATGATTGTGAAGCCAGGTTGGACCAGAGAGTTGTAAGAGTATGGTGGAGAGGGTCAGTGGTTAGGGTAAGTTCTGAATTTTGGCTTGAGAAGAGGGAGGAAATAGAGAAGCAAAGGAGATTCTGGGAGGCACTGCATTAGTGACTGCAGCCTTATGGGGTATGCTTGCCTTGGATCTCCATCCTTCGAATGGTCATCTTGTTATGTGGGGGTGTATTGTGTGGGTATTTGTCACTGTCAGGGTTTATGGTTTGGTTACTGGTTCCTCCTACACAGTTTATGCCAGCGTTAGATCAAATAATGCTGAGAGGTGGAAGATCAAATTCTGTCTAATTCAACTTTCTTGAATTAGGGCATAGTTGAGAATGCCTCCATTTCCTGGAGAAGAGAGCTTGAGGCTAGGTGGGTGGGTGGGCATTAAACAATCTACTGTTAGCCTGTAAGAAAGGTTTCATTTAAGAGCTTGGCAAGATATTTGTTGCCTGTTACATAAGTCCAACCAAGATAAATCAGATTCTTTTGGGGAGGAGAGAGGAGAACAGAGCATCTCATCAAGACAATCTCTTGTTATTGATTGTCATTGTTATGATTATGAGAAGTTAGGTGGCACAGGTAGAGAGAGTTCTAGACCAGATTGTAATCTGTCTTTTGGCAATTAATAGCTGTATTATTTTAGGGAAGCCACTTCATTTCTTTCAGCCTCAGTTTCCTCATTTACAAAAAAAGGGGGAAATAGCTATTTTCTCACAAAGGTTATTGTAAAGAGCTAATGTAATGATTTATCTAGATGACTTTGGAAATTGTAAAGTATTATATAAATGTGGGAGTAATAATAGCACATTTCTCAAAAGGTTATTATAAAGAACAAATGAGACAATTTATTTAGAGTGCTTTGCAAATTGTAAAGTATTATATAAATGTTAGTTATGGTGATAATGTTTTGACCTGTGATTTACTTGGTGTAGGGAATTCCTGAAGAGGAAGAACTCACTCTGTAGCCTAAAATCTCAAGGAGTTGATTGTTGTGTATCCAGAATCAGAATTGGAACCCAGACCCTCCTGACGTAGTCTGGGATTGCTGTTTCTATTTCCTATTTCTATAGTTCTTTGAGATTTGTTAAACACTTCTTTCCTAATGATGCCATGAGATAAAAAGTGTTATTATGCCCATTTTACAGAAAAGGAAACTGAAGCTAGAAGAGGTTAAATTATGTTGTATGGTCAAATGACTAGGATGGTTAGAGATAATAAATAAAGTAAGGTCCTTATCTGGTCAGCAAATCAACAAGAATTTATTAAGCACTTCCTAGGACTCAGCCTTTGTACTAAGCCCTTTTTCCACTTGACCACATCAAAGGGGAACAGAGAATGGAAGAGTTCAGTTCTGCCCTGGTGAAAGGATGACCCACAAAGATGAAAATGCCAAAATCGAATGCAGGACTCATGGTGACAGGGAATGGTTGTTCTCCAGTTCAACTGGATGGCATTTCTTGAGTGTCTGCTCTGTGTGTGGCACTAGGCTCAAAATTGTGAGAATACAAAGATGAATAAGGCATGATCTTCCTGCTAAATTGCTTAAAATCCAAGATAAGCAACCTACAATGAGGATAGGTCACTGTACTTTTGAAGACATGACATTTTATTTCATTTTCTCTATATATCTGGAACAGTTGAGACCAGTCTCCATTTGGCCTCTAAATTGTAAATATTCACGTGGGAATTGAAGAAAGCTCTTTTTATTCAAGGGAAAGACCAGGGAGGAAATGCCACATTAAATCGTTTTCTTTTCTCTGCTTGGTGGTCTTGGCTTGGTTAAAAGTGGAGTGGGAAGCAATCACATGCAAGCTTTTTTTTTCTCCTGAATTTCCTTGTACTGTGCATTTAATGGTTTTTCTTGGTTCCATTCAAATTGATAGCTGGAGATCATAGCTACTGTGTCTAGTGACATGGAGAGTTGAGGCAATTATTCATTAAAATTCATGAAAACCCATCACCCAATCAAAAGAAATATCCCAGCCATGAAACTAAAAGAGGAAAACAGGATAGTCTGGATCTTAATTAGATAAATCTGACACTTGCCTTTTTAATCAAGCAACTAACAACTCTATGTGGAAATTATTTAAATATAGTGATGCTTTCTTATTAAGAATGATTTCTGATTAATATATGGGGATTCACTATATCTATATATGATACAAAAAGGGGAGGGAGAACTGACATATTGGACCACAGACAGAATAAAAAGAAATCTTAATAGCTTAGAATGCTGGGTCATATAGAATAAGTAGATATTGAATAAGGATGAATGAATGTTAAGTCTGACACCTAGGCTTATACAAATAATTTCACAAGTTCACGATCGGAGAGATGTGGCTATATAGCAGTTTATCTGAAAAATATCTGAACTTGTTTAGGATTGATTGTAAGATCAACATGAGTTCACATTGTAATGTGACTGTTAAAATAATAAAAAAAAAAACTATTTTAAGCAGCAAGAAGAAAGGACACGTCCTGGACTAGGGACTTGATTGTTCCAATGTATACTGCCCTGCTCAGATGCCATTTCAAACATTAACTGCAGGTCTGTATAGGGTGTTTTAAGGAGAGCATTGATAAATTAGAAAACAGCCAGAGAAGAGTGCATTCAGAATGGGGAAGGATCTCAACATCTTGACATATTGGGATCCATTCAAAGAATTGGGAATTTTTAGCTTAGAGAAGGGAATAATCACAGGGTATTCTAGATCTTTCTTCAAGGAATGTCACCAAGAAAAGGGATTTGATTGGGCTGATTAGTCTCAGAAAGGAGGACTATGAGAAACAACTGGTCAGTAAATTAAAAAAAGAACAATATAGGCTCCTTAAGAGTTAAAAGTATCCAAGAATGAAAAAGCCTTCTTTAGGAGGTCACGTCAGTTCTCCTGCATTGGAGGTATCAAGTGAGAACAAGAATGGATGTCTCCTTTTTCTGTATGTTGTGTTCAGGAATAGTTGGATTAGATGACCTCTGAGATCCTTTCAAACAAGAGCTTTTAGTTATACCTTTGTCCCACGACTGAAATTTTTGAGGAATAGGTTTTTTTTTTTTTTTAATGTAGCGCTGTTGAAAACATGGCTTAAATTTTTCTTACATTTCCTTAGTGCTGGGGATAAAAAAATAAAGACAAAAGAGAATTCCTGATCTCAAGGAGCACCCAGTCTAAAGGACTACAAAGTATGATAGATCTTGGAGGTCATTTTTAGAATCATCTAATTCAACCCCCTTTTTTCACAGAGGTTTAAATTGAGCCCCAGACAGGTGAAGAAGATTGCCTTAAGTCACATAAGTAATTAGTAAAAGACCCAGACAAAAAGCCAGATCTCTTACCTTCTACAACCAACTCCTTTTCCATTATTAGAGAAAGAAAAAAAATCTATTGGCAGATAAAAATAAATGAAATTTTGAGCAATTAGCAGGCTGGGTTTGCAGAGACTCAAACATGCTCGATTAACTTGGCCCTTAGGGGAATAGAATGACATGGGGAAGCTCAGTTGACATGATATATTTGAACGTACATCTAACGTTTGAGAGTTCCATGGAATCATTCTAGAAAACAAATTAATTCACTTGGCTATCGATAGTGTCAAGTTGGTTTATAAACCAGTGATAAAGGTGATGGGGCTGTGGGAAAGGATGATGCATCTGTGTGTTTAGGTCGTTTTGGAGAATCGATGGTCAGTGCTGGGATGTTGGCATTCTATCAGCTGTTATTTGACAGCTTCGCTGGGGGAAATACACTATGTACCTTCTCTGTGAATTCAAAGATAATGGTGGGTGGAAAAGTTATGTGAACATCTGTAATTCTACCTAAGATGTGGATGATTGCAAGTATTGATGAAAAAGCAAATGAAAACTAAGGCTGAACGAAGGTAAAATGCCAGGTTGAGACAATAACTTGAGATCTCAATCCTGATAGGGAAATATAGATGTCAATCAATCAACCTGAAAAAGAAATGAGAGATTGAAGAAAGAATAAAATTGGTGGCAATAAAATAAGTCCAAAGGATGTCAGCATCTATAGAATGGTAAAATGATGTTTATTATTCAAAATCACTAGGGGCTAAAGGCTCCTGTTTAATACTAGCAGTGGCAGGTAGAGAATTATGAAGAAAATTTCCATTAATTTCCCTTTCTAACCATCCATACTGTTGAACTGCATTGCATGAATAAAGAGATTATGACTGAGCACAATAGGGTATAAATGTGGGGTTATAATGTGTTTCAGGCCCTTTCCATACTACTCTATTATCCCCTGGTCATATATACCAGAACAGAGAATTCATCAGCATTTTCTGCAAAACACCAACTCTCTTTGTGCTACTCCAAAACCAAGGTACCTAGAATCTTGCACATGGCCCCTGGCCTAGGAAATATGCACGCTTCTTCTCCACTCTCCTTTAATTGGTCAGGTTGGAATTTTAGAATCAGGTATGCAGAACTGGGAGGGACCGATCTAGTCCATTCTTTTCATTTTATAGATCATGAGATGGTGGTCCAGAGAGGGAGAGGGATTCACCCAAAAATGTCAACCAGGTAGCAAGTGGTTGAGCCAAGATTTAAACCCACATCCTTGAAGTCCAAATCCAGTAATTGTTCCATTGTTATGTGACTTGGACTATTGTGACCAGTGAAAGCAGAAATACTGCTAGCTTAAATTAGAATAACTTTTCATCTAAAATAGACCTAGTATTCTATCACAATGTTTTAATTAGAAGAGACCTCAGAGACCAACAAGTCTAACCCATACCTGGGCGGGAATAGTTTTAACTTCCCTCCCTCTCTCCCTCCCTCCCTCCCTTCCTTCCTTCTTTCCTTCTTTCCTTCTTTCCTTCTTTCCTTCCTTTCTTCCTTCCTTTCCTTCCTTCCCTCCTTCCTTCCTTCCTTCCTTCCTTCCTTCCTTCCTTCCTTCCTTCCTTCCTTCCTTCCTTCCTTCCTTCCTTCCTTCCTTCCTTCCTTCCTTCCTTCCTTCTTTCCTTCCTTCCTTCCTTCCTTCCTTCTTTCCTTCCTTCCTTCCTTCCTTCCTTCCTTCCTTCCTTCCTTCCTTCCTTCCTTCCTTCCTTCCTTCCTTCCTTCCTTCCTTCCTTCCTTCCTTCCTTCCTTCCTTCCTTCCTTCCTTCTTTTCTTCCTTCCTTCCTTCTTTTCTTCCTTCCTTCCTTCCTTCCTTCCTTCCTTCCTTCCTTCCTTCCTTCCTTCCTTCCAAGTTCAAATCCTGACTCTGACACTTACTAACCTTGTGACTCTGTGGGGGAACTACTTAACTCCTCTTTCCATCTCCATTTCCTTATCTATAAAAGAAGTTATATAATAGTATTTACCTTTCAGGGTTATTGTGAGGAGGAAATAAGATGGCATATTATAAAGGGCTTTACAAGCTTTAAAGCATGAAGTAAATCCTAGTTATTCATATTTCATTTTTGAATTTCTTGTGCCTTATGATGTTATTTGCAACAGAAGAGTAGCTTAAATGGTTGTTGAATTTGTTAGATTAAATTGGATACACATTTGGTAAATGGGCATCCAGCTTCTTTAAGAGTTTCAAATGACGGGGAGTTCACTATCTCATTTTCTGTTTTTTAAACCCTTGCCTTCTGTCTAAGAATTGGCACTAAGTATTGGTTCCAAGGCAAAAGAGGAATAAGGGCTAGGCAATGGGAGTTAAATGACTTGCTCAGAGTTACCCAGCTAGGAAGTGTATGAGATTAGATATGAATTCAGGACCTCCCATCTCCAGTCCTGGCTTTAGATGGCCCATTATGCCCTTTTGGAAAACTCTAATTATTGTTTCTCTTTATTTGTGGATGAAGATTAACTATCTGCAACTTCTACTAGCTGCTTATAGGTCTTTCTTCTCTACTATCTTTAATTATGCCAGCTACCCCTTAATATCAATGTCTCATTACAGGGTGTTCATGACATTGAATTCTCAAGAACTCTTCCAGTGTAACCCAATCTGTTACCATGTTGGCAAGGTTTTGCATATGGACCAGTGATGGATGGATGGTACATTTGTTATCCACAGGACCCAAAGATAAGCTTTTGAGAAACTTACCACTGGAAGGATAGCAAAAAGCTGAGACTTGGTCTTGATCAAAGTAACTAATGAAGATTGTGTGCCAACCATCAAAAAGATTGTATGACCTCCATGGTGAGTGGAATGAGCCCCTGTCTGGTGACACCATGGATTTTTAAAAGTTAGATGTCAACACAGAAGCAGAGAACACATGGGGAAGAGGGATTTTCCAGTCTTTCTTGAGCATCTGTTAAATGTACAGCTGTGTTGGGAAATTAAAGATGAACCACTCAATTCAGTTCAACAAGTATTAATTAAGCATTTACTATGTGCTGGGAGTTTTTAAGAGAAGAAAAATCAAATGGTCCCTATTTTCAGAGTCTGTATGCTCTCCTTTATTTTTAACAAGCATTTATATGACCATAAATATATAGATATACCTATTATGTATATATAAATATATATTATATTAAAATGATAAATATATGTACTACTGTTATATATCTATGTCATTCTATGCCTCTCTAACTTTACCTATAGTTATATATTTATCTATATTTATATTTGTATCTATGTATGCATAGATATATGTATACCTACTATGGGCCAGGAATTGTGCTAAGCACTTTAAAAACTTTTATCTCATTTTATTCTCCCAACAACCCTTTGAGATAGGTATTATTAGAGTCTCCACTTTACAGATGAGAAAAGTGAGGCAGTAACTTAAGAGTCACACAGTCACTCTTTGAATGACTGAGAACAAATTTAGGCTTATAGTCTAGTGGTCTATCCACTACTCTAACTGGCTGCCCCATAAAACCATAAAGGACATACAATTATATAAAACAATAGAAGTACCTTCTGCCCTGTAAATCTCTGAGGTTTACCTAAACCCACAGGTATTTCCCTTACTTGATGTATAATGATATCTTTTAATGGAATTGTTTCTTTATTAGAATCTTCTGAACAGACCCATGAAAAATTACTTTTTCCTAGAAAGAGGTGATGATTTCTGACTATCACTTGGAAAACTTATTTTTTCTGGGGGAAATTTAGAGTAGGTGTCAACTTCTTGGGCATTTTCTCTTCCTTTCTGGCTTTTAGATCAGTCAACCTGGATCACACGTCCCACAGATAGCCATCCTTTCAGCGTGCTTCCCTAAGAGTTCCAGATATTGGTCTTTTGAAGCCCAGGCTCCCATAGCCACCTGCCCTATTCATTTCCGCTTGCTGAACAGCTCATAAACAGGCTCTCTTGTTTCCTAGGCTCCCTGAAAAGCCTTGATATTCTCATAATTTGTAGCCTCAGCTCCAATCCTGCCTCTGCATTGCCTTTGATGTAGTGAGTTCTGGTTGTTTGGTGCCAGTGCTGTTTTGTGTCTCCTGTCATGCTTTACTGGCTGCATTCTGGTCTCCTGACTGGATTTTTGTTTTCCTCTAGGGAAATCAATTTTTTAAAATTTGGGTTGGAGTATATCCTTCTAAAACTATAGGGTCTTGGGTTTTAATATGCCCAAAACCAATTTAGGAAAACATGATAAAGTATGCCTCCCCCTGACTGGTGAACTTTTGCTTTCTCTTGGCCCCAATATGGTGGAGGGATAGCTCCATTGGGCATCAGGGAGATGGCTGTTTTGATATTTCTATTTTATAGACCTTGTTCTCCACCTTGGAATTGGAGCTTTCTGTAAGATTTTAATAGGATTAGGAGCAGCTAGGTGACTGGGGGGATAGAGAACTAGGGCTAGAGATGGGAGTTCCTAGTTCAAATCTGGTTCCAGCCCAGGAACTTAACACCAATTGCCTAGTCCTTACTCTTCTTCTGCTTTGGAAGCAACACAGTATTGATTCTAAGACAAAAGGTAAGTTAAAAAAAACATCTTAATAGGAGAGCTTCTAAATAAGTCAATCAGTCAGTCAAGAGCATTTATGAAGGGCTTAAAGAATGACATGCTAAAATCTGGGAACACACACACACAAAAGGCAAGAACAGTTCCTGTGCTTATAGAACTTATCTTTAAATAAATGACAATTATCAGATAAATGCAAGATATAGAAAGAGTTTGAGTTTGAATTTGAGACTTTTTTTTAGGTATGTCAGCACGTTGCAATTCCATCTGGGGTTTTACTGGCAAAGAAACTGGAATGATTTTCATTTACTTCTCCAGCTACATGGAAGGGAATAAAGTATAAGGACTTAGGAAAGTAGGAAGGGACCAAGTTGGGACCAATTTTAAATGTCAAATGGAGAAGTTTCTTTGATCCTGGAGTATGAGAAAATCACTAGAAGTACTTGACTACTTGTGTGAGTGAGTGAGTGTGCCTATGTGTGAATGCATGAATGCAAAAATGCAGTGATATGGAAATGAGGTAGGATGTTGGATGAATGTTTACTGCAATAGTCCAGAGGAGAAGTGATGAGGTCTTAAGATAGGATGGCTTTCTGAGGAAAGAGCAGGAGATTCCTAGGAAGGATGCTGAGAAGGTACAGATAGGATATGAAGAAAAAGGAGAGAGAGTGAGAGCAAGAAATTGAGGATATTTTCAGTTTTTGCCTATTTGTTAAAAAAAAAAAAGGGAAGAAAGATCTTTGAGCTATGATAGGATATGACCAGTTCAGAGGAAACTTTATTTTATTAGGAATCTTTGCTACTTAATATCTGCACAACCATGGTCAAATCCCTAGCAACAAGACCAGTAAATGCACTGTGATGTCTACTCTGTGACAATATCTGGCGTACTCTAGGTGTGTGTGTGATACAGGAATATGCGTATACATAGGCATATATTTGCACATGCGTATCTATTTACACACGTGACAGTTTGGGGAATGAAAGCTTTGAAGTCAGGGAGATCTGGGTTCAAAATTTGCCTCTGACTTTTATTTGTTTTGCAGCCCAGGGCAAGATGCTTAACTTCTAATGCCACAGATACCCAGGAGTTTATATTGAAGAAAACATTGCTAATCTGCATTAGTAGAGGGAGCTTCTTCACTGGGGATTTCACAGATATGGCAAAAAACAAAAAAATAAAATAAGTCAAAAAAAACAGGCATTATGAATCTCTGTCTCTCTGTCTTTCTCTGACTCTATCCTTCTGTCTCCTCTCTATCCCCTCTTCTCTGCCCCTCCCCCTCCCCCTCCCCCTCCTTCTCTTCCTCCTTCTTCCCTTCCTCCTCCTCCACTTTCCCTTCCTCCTCTTCCTCCTTCCCATTCCTCTCCCTCCTACTTCCTCTCCCCTTTCTTCTTCCCCTTCCCCAACCCTTTCCCCTTCTTCCCCTTCACCTACCCTCCTCTCTTCTAAGCTTTAATAGATTTTGGGACACATTATATATGTGGGGTATATGTGTGTGGACATTAACTTCCTAATATATGATATATGTTATATAATGGACATATAAGCTCTTTATGTGTCTCTATACACACTTTCTTTTCACATTCATCATTTATAATTTGTTAGCCTCCAGGCACATTTAAAAGGATCAGAGCATAGATGAAAAGCCTTCTCAACTTCAGTAAGTGGTGATACTTGGCCAGGTCTACACATTCAAAGTAATGCAGGAGATAGACGCAATTACCTTTACTAATAATGCTTGAATGGTCTATATAATTGGGACCCAGGAGTGCTGGCTTTGGAATACTGTTTAATGCTATTTGCTTCTGCCCTGTTGTCATTTGTTTGGAATATATCACTGCATTGTAATTAATTATTTGCCTGCACCCTGAGGCTTTCTTATGAAAAGGCACCGTTTTGCAAATTGAATGGCAAATAATTAGGTAGATGATATCCTTTTTGAGTAGAATGCACAGAGATACTTCTGTGTGTAGTCAGTGTTATGTGTTTAAACCACATGTTCTCAATTCATCAGGATAGTTAGGGGGTTATCATTGTGGGAAACTCATTTTGTTTTAGGAAAAAAACATTAATGGGATAATTTCTGATCTTGAATGGAAAAAAAAAAAACAAAACAAAACGGCAGGGATGTATAATAAAATGAGAATTAGTCTTAGAAGCCAGGAGAACTGGGTTCAAATTTGCTACCATGTTCCATTTAATTTAAGAACCATTTGAAAGTACCCACTATGTGTCAAACACTGAGGTTAAAAAACCATAAACCAAAAGAATCCCTGCTTTCTACATGCCTCCTTTTTTTTATTGAAATATTAGCTAGTTATGTGACATAAGTCACACAACTAGCTGAACTTCAATTTTTTTAAATGTGAAATGTGAAGAATAAAGTAGGGTATAATATATTAACTTAAGTAATTTGCCTTTCCACAATTTTTTTTCAAGTTTACCAGTAGCCTGTCCCTCACAATGACTGGGCGCTATAGACATTTTAATTATTCCATTGTTGTAAGAATTAGGAAAGTGGGGCTCTTTAAGGTAAAGTAAATTGCTCTATATCAGAGAGGAAAGGGAAGAAGGAGGAAGAGGAAAAAAAAAGAAAGGAAGGAAGAAAAAAGAAAGAAAGAAAAGGAAGGAGAGAAGTAAGAAGGCAAGGAGGAAGGAAGATGAGAAAGAAAGGGAGGGAGGAAGAAAGAAGAGAAAGGCAGAGAAAGAAAGAAAGGAAGGAAGAAAGCAAGGAAGAAAGGAAGAAGGAAAGAAAGAAAAAAGAAAGAAAGAAAGAGAAAGAAAGAAAGAAAGAAAGAAAGAAAGAAAGAGAAAGGAAGAAAGAAAGAAAGGAGCAAGATAGATTTACTAAGTACTCTGTTTAAAACCTATGTTAGGATCATGAGATAGTGTTTTGCTCTTGAGGAGATTATAGTTTATGGAGGACCAAGAGGACAGAGGGAAAAGGGAATGTATAGAGAGGACAGATGACGAGTGAACACAGGGTTTATATGTATGAGGCAAGTGACAAGATCCTGGGGTGGACAGAAGTAGAACACAGTCTGAGACTCCCTAGATAGTAAATTATGTATAATTGCATTCCCTCATCAATCAGGGCAGCAAAATTGAGTGGACTCCCTGCCTCAAGGGAGGATGGGAAGAGGCCATAGTCTCTGGAGGTTGGTTCTAGAGGGGGAGTCCTTCCAATTTCACAGTAGGGATGCAGCGGCAAGGCAAATGGCAAGTTGTCCAGGGTGGATGAATGTGATTAGTAAACTTTGGAGACATGTTCTATAACTGAGGTCTGTTTTAAAGTCTAGTTCTTCATCTCTCTTGTCAAATTATTCCTACCACACAAGGATATTGGGAGGAAAGCATTTGGTAAACCCTTAAGTGCCATAGAACTGTAAGATTATCGTTCTATAAAAGAAAGCAAGTTTTTATGGGCAAACACCTAAAGGAATCAAGCAAAAGGGAAGAGGAACAGTGAGGACATTTATCATTTAAAAAAGAAATTTAGCTTGTAATAATTCTGGGAATATTGGGGATGGGCATACTACTTTGTGGTAGAAATAATACTTAGAAGAATAATTAGAAAACCTAGCTCCCTTGCTGCCTTTGTCCTTGGGCAAATCCCTTCCCTTGGTGGCTCCATGTTTCTTCATACTTAAAAGGAAAAGAATGGACTTGCTGTCCTCTTGGGTCTACTCCAGCTCTAAATCTATGGTAGGCAAAATGATTCAATGGAAAGAATTCTTACTGGAATTAGAGATGATTATAATAAATGCTTAATAAAGCATTTATTAAATTCTTACTACATTCAGGACATAATGATTGCAAGACACAGTATCAGCTTTCAAGAACCTTGCATTCTAATGGAAAAAGCTACACGTGAAGAAGAGTCCGAGGTCCTTCATTCAGATCTCACCTCTGCTACCTTCTATGTAACTTTGACCAATGAAATTTAATTTCCCAGGTTCTCAGTTTCTTTACTGCAGAATAATGAAGCTGATTTCAATGGAGTTGGAGGTCCCTTTTACCTTTTGATCTATGATCCTAAAAATGAAAGGAAGTGTGGCACAACAGAACAAGTGCTTGATTTTAAGTCGGGATCTCAGAGTTCAAATCCCATCTCTGAAACTGACTAGTTGTGAGACCTTGGACAAATTACTTAACTGCTTCAGTTTCCTTACCCACAGAATGAAGGACATGCAGCCAGAGAAAAATCCAAGTGCTGCCTGAACTAGATTAAAATGTAATTCAGATATGCTTAACAAAGTAAGTACAAATATAATAAATAATAGGTAATGTTAACCAGTGATTTTCTAAGTCAGTATACTAGCATGTAGGTGGGTCCATTTTTATTTGAATTGGACACCATTGGCTTAGAGGATCTGAAGTCCCATAGAGATCAAAATCTATAATCTAATGATTTTTATAAAAATATGTGAGGAGCTTATGATTTCATCTGATTAGGGAACTCACTTTGTGCGAACTCTATCCACGAAGGCAGATCATATCTAGTCTATTAGTGGACAAATTCTAGGGAGCTGCGTGGTGGTTGGGAGGGAGGAAGTTGGGGGGCTTGCTCATGACCACAGAACTGGTATCAGAGGGAGGATTTGAACCTAACTTTTTCTGATCCCAAGCCCAGCACTCTATGCATTATTCAAAGTGGTCTTTCTGTGACCTAAATGTAAACAAAATCATATCCCTTCTGGAAAATTGAAGTGTTGACTTGATCAATAATAGCATCATTAAGTACCTGTGTAGTAGGTGCTTATGTTTAGGAGGTGGTCCATGTCCTCTCTTCTCTCTCCTGTCCCCCAAGTAATGGATGCAGTTGGAAGCCTCTCTGCAGAGGGATAACTGCCTCTGCTCCCAGCCTGAGTGAGAAGGCACTTCTTGAACCAAACACAAAGCCCGTTATAAATAGGCAGTAATGACGTTACTGCAGTTGAGGAGATTTCATTCCATTAAAAACTTCACTCAGAAATGTAGAGAAGTATTTAATAATTAATGGATATGATTTAAGTCCATTTGATACTGATGACACTTTTCCTATAAATATTACAGGAACATTTAAATTTTTATCTCCCGTAATTCTAATGAATGAATTTTCCTGACCCTTACTGAAAATTATACCTGTAAAGTCGGCAATTTACTGATGATTGCTGGGGCTATTAAAGAGGCTTGGGTTTCAAAACATTTTTATTTCATTCATGAGATTCCTGTAATGCTTTGGAAGCCAAAGTTTAAAGCTGGGCATATCAGAGCTGATTCTGCTCTGAATGAGATTAACCCATTTCAGACCAAAAGGAGACTGCTTAAGGAGAGCACATTTAATGGACATAAGGTCTATTAAATAATGAAAGTTAGGGGGCAGCTGGGTAGCTCAGTGGATTGAAAGCCAGGCCAAGAGATGGGAGGTCTTAGGTTCAAATCTGGCCTCAGACACTTCCCAGCTGTGTGATCCTGGGTAAGTCACTTAACCCCCATTGCCTAGCCCTTACCACTCTTCTGCCTTGGAACCAAAATTCAATATTGATTCCAAGATGGAAGGATTTAAAAAATAATAATAAAAGTTTTCATTCCATACAAGAATTAATTAGGAGGTAAATCAAGATCTCAGTAGATTTTACCCTTGAAAAAAGAAGAAATTGATTCAAGATGGTGGAATGATGGTTTCCTCCAATTTTAAAAACAATTGTGCCTTCCAACATTTTGCTGAGAAAATAGCTTTGGAGTAGGAGGGTTATAGCATCTTGGGGTTCTAAGTTCTGACTCTGCCTCTCATTCATTATGTAAAGTTGGACAAGTAGCCTTTTGGAAATAGTGGATGTGTAGATGAGGGAAAGATTTGATTAACTAATTCTTTTTAATCTCATATTGTTGCAAGCAAAAATGAATGGATGAAAAAAGTATTTATTAATTGCTTCTTCTAGGTTATGTTCTGTGCTATAGACTCCAATTTATAAATAGACAGGCAGGTCTTGCCTTCAAGAAGCTTATATTTACATACAGCACATATAGGGGAATGGCAACCAGAGTGGAGTACTTTGTTCTGGAAAATTTGGGCAGTATACTGCAAATAGGTTGGTTTGTTTCTGGGTTCATTATGCTAGAATTGGGGGAAGGAGAAGACAGGAACAGGTAAGAGTATGGTGGCCAGGCAGTTGTGGAAGAGATGGTCAGAAGAGAGTAGCTCTGAAGCAAGCAGGGAAATAGGACTGGACTGGTGAGGCAGGATAATTAGGACAACTGAGAATCCAACCTGGAAGTGCCTCCAGGATGGCAATGGGATTGTGCTGATTTAATACTCTGAAATATTTCCCCCATTAAGGATCAAAATCCCTTTTGCCTTTTCATCCTTTGGGAAGATTGTTCACATTTTCCCACAAATCATCTGTGTCATACGCTCTCCCGTGACCAGGTTCTAAGGAAGTATCAAATATAAAACTAATCAAGGTGTGTGCGTGTGCTTGTATGTGTATACATATATGTATGTCTTCGTATATGTATATGTATAAATAGGCAGCTGGGTGGCACAATGGATAGGGTGCTGGAGTCAGGAAGACTCATCTTCCTGAGTTCAAATCCATCCTCAGACAAAAACTCTGTGACCCTTGGTAAGTCACTTTATCCCATTTGCCTCAGTTTCTTCATATGTAAAATGAATTGGAGAAGGAAATGGCAAACCAGTTACATGACCCTGGGCAAGTCACTTTACCCTGTTTACCTCAGTTTCCTCATCTGTAAAATGAGTCAGAGAAGGAAATGGCAAATCAATCTAAGGAATTTTGCCAAGAAAACCTCCAAAATGGGGTCACTAAAAGACAGACATGATGGAAATGATTGAACAAAAAGGTACACATTTCCACACATGTATTATAAACACATGTACAACTATACAGCATGTATATTTACATACATATTATACTTGTGTTTGCATATATGTGAATCATGGCAGATATATTCGCACCTGCTTACATATTTATGTACACATTTTATCTCCTAATCAAATGTAGGTTTGTTGAGGGCAGAAACAATTTCACTTTTGTCTTTCTGTCCTCAGGGTCCAGCCCCTAAGAGGGGATTACTAAATGTTTTCTCATTTAATGAGTGATTGAAATAATAAAGCTTTACTTTTTACAGTGCCAGAAAATGGGTGGTTCCATAAAATTTAATTTTCTGGATAACTGATTATTAAAAGTAATAATAATCACTGATCTTGATGTAATCATATTATCCCTTTTGGTTAATAATATAAGGGAAATATTACAGGTGAAGAATTGCCATTGATCATTCTACAAGTTTTTAATAAGTGTCTCTCCTATGCTAATTATAGTAATAATAATAAGAGCAATAATAATATCTAGCATTTCTATAGCACCTACTATGTGCTGGGCATTATGCTAAGACTTTCATAAATATTATCTCATTTGATCCTCAGAGCTACCTTGGAGCGAAATACCACTAATATCATCATTTTACAGATGAGGAAACTGAGACAGATAGAGACTAAATGCCTGGTCCAGGGTCATACAACTAGTAAGTGTCTGAGGATGGATTTGAAGTCAAGTCCTCTTGACTCCACACTTGCTGCTTTATCCATTGTGCCATCAACTGCCACCCTGGGGATAAAAGTACAAAGAATTAAATAAATCCCTATTTAAGAGGAATTTATATTTCAATGACTATCCAGAGAGGTTAAGTGGCTATTAAAGAAGTAAGTGCCAGAGATGAACTTGAAACCAGATCTTCCCCCTCTTTAGATTTTACAGTAGCCATTATTCTATACTGTTTCTCCACCCTGAAATCTTTAGGCACTGATACTATTAAATAATGAAAACAAATACTATCTTGCATAGGAAGTTTTCTAAACCATGCATTCTCTCCTGCCTTAGCTGTTCTAGGAGGTCCAGTCCAGAGATGACTTCAGGGAAGACTGAGGTATTTCTCCTCCCTACAGGACCATATATAAATACTCTGGAAACCTTAAGATATTATAGAAATACTATTGATTGTTGTGGTAATGATGACAGTTATGCCTCATTTTTGTAGCAGCGTCATCTCCACTGTCCCTCACAACCCCTGAGATCCATGGACATTGGGGAAACCTCTAGATTTTGTGGGTCACCTCCCCTCCATTATTTGCCAACCTCTTACCTCATTTTTCTGCTTTGCTTTTGTCTTGCCTCATCTCACTCTTTTCCTTGGAACATTTCTTAGTTTTGAAAAGAATATTGGAAATCATTGTTGGAAGGGACCTTGGGGATCATCTCATCCAACTTTCTTATTTTATGTTTGAGAAAACTAAGACTAAGGGATAGGCAGTTAGGTGATGCAGTGGATAGAGCTTCATGTGGAGTCAGGAAAGACTGAAATTCAAATCTAGTCTCAGATACTTACTAGCCGTGTGACCCTGGGCAAGTCACTTTACCCTGTTTACCTCCATTTATTCATCTGTAATATGAGCTAGAGAAGGAGATGGCAAATCACTCCAGTATCTCTGCCAAGAAAATCCAAAATCAAGCCACATGGATTTAGAAATGACTAGAATAAAACTATAAATATGAGAGGGGGAAAGGACTTACCTAAGGTTATGCAGATGACTGGTAAAAGAGCTCTGAAATATTTTTTTTTCTCTGAGATTTTGTACTTTTGAGTTTATTTGGACACTGAGTTTGGGAATCTATCCAAGTAAACAGATTTGTATTAAGCATTTGATAAATATAAAGTATTATGCCAGGTGGTAGAGATTAGAAAAAAAAAAAACCTCAATTGCCTCTAAAGGAACAAAGGGAGAGAAGTGAGGTCAGATGCAACCCATGGGGGCAGCTAGGTGGCTCAGTGGATTGAGAGTGGGTTCGAATCAGCCCTCAGACTCTAACTGTGTGAATCTGAATGAGTCATTTAATCCCCAGTGTCTTGCCCTTACCACTCTTCTGCCTTGGAACCTGTAAGTGTTTTTAAAAAATACAAGCACAAAATAATTTGAATATTGAGGAAGAGTCTCATCTATTAAACTCATTTTACATATGAAGAAACTGAGGCACAGAAAGATTAGATGATTTACCAGGGAGTAATATATGTAAGAAATTGCAGAGCCAGCAACAAATTGTGGTATCTGTTGGTGATGGAATGCTATTGTGCCCAAAGAAACAATAAACTGGGGGAATTCCATGTGAACTGGAACAACCTCCAGGAATTGATACAGTGAAAGGAGCAGAACCAGGAGAACATTGTACACAGAGACTGATAGACTGTGGTAAAATTGAATGTAATGGACTTCTCTACCAGTGGCAATGCAATGATTCAGGACAATTCAGAGGGATCTATGAGAAAGAATGTTATCCATATCCAGAGAAAGAACTGTGTGAATAGAAACACAGAAGAAAAACACAGAAGAAAAACAACTGCTTGATCACACGGGTCCATGATTGGGGATGTAGACTCTAAACGATCACCCTAGTGCAAATATCATAATATGGAAATAGGTCTTGATCAGTGACACATGTAAAACCCAGTGGAATTGTGTGTCGGCTATAGAAGGGGGTTGGAGGGAGAGGATGGAAAGAATATAATTTTTGTAATTCTGGAAAAATATTCTAAATTAACTAAATAAAAAAACAAAAAATAATACAAGCACAAGATAATTTGAATATTGAGGTAGAGTCTTATCTATTAAACTCATTTTACATATGAAGAAACTGAGACACAGAGACATTAGATGATTTACCAGGGAATAATATATGTAAGAAGTTGCAGAGCCAGCATTTGAGTGCAGGTTTTTTATATTCAAATCCATCACTGAACACACACCATACGTTTTGGAGATGGTGCATCAAACTGGATTTTGAAGGGAGTTAGGCATTATTAAAGGTAGAAGAGAAGAAAGAGTAAATTTCAGGTCCAGAAGATAATTTGTGTAAAGATGAGGAGACTGGATTATCCAGAGTGGGTTTAGGGGAGAGTAAATGGACCAGTTTGACTGCTGTATAAAATTCATAGAGGAGGAAATCTGGGAAGAGGCCAAGAGGGATAAGATAAAAGATGAATTGGTGAGTTTCGACAACAGTTGATCCATTTTTTTAAACAAACAGAGTTTGTTCAGAATTCCTAAAGAGAAGTAATATAAAATAAGATTGAAAGGGCAGTTGTTGGAAGTCAAATTGGGAAGAGCTTCAGTTTCTAGATTGAGTTATTTGTATTTTACTCTATGGGCTACAGAGGGCCAAAGGAAGGCTTTTGAGCAGGAGAATGGTGGAATCAAACCTCTGTCTTAGGAATATTAAATTGGCACTTGGGTTGAAGATAGATTGAGGAGGGGATATAGTCAATAAACAATCAATTAATAAACATTTAATAAGGAGTTAATGTGTTCCAGGTACTATTCTAAGAACAGTGATAGGAAGACTTTTTGAGGACCTGATGAAATTATCCAGGTGAAAGATGATAATGACAACTAGAAATTTCATGGTCAATGAAGAGGAGGAGATGTAGTTAATAAAATTTAGAAACTAATTGGATATGGGGGTGGGAAGAGAGAAGTGTAGAGAATGACACTATGATTGTGACCCTGGGTGATCAGAACAGTGGCTCTGCCCTCTGTAGTAATAAGGAAAATTTCAGAAGCTTGGATATGGATTTTTAGGGGATTGGGGTAGGATTAGGGGTAGAGCTCATGGGTAATAAATTGTTCAAATATTTAGGATGTCAGTGGCACATCCAGGTAGAGACATCTTGCAAGTTATTGGTGATATGAGATTAGAATTCAAGTCAGTGTCAGACTGTCTACATACACATAGAGGCACTAAAGTTTTCTCCTACTGGTATGAACTCAAGTACCATGGAATTCAGTATTAAAAATCATACACTCTAGCTGGGTCCTTTGAGGGAACTCCTGAATAATTTCTGGAGAAAGACAATCCCTCAGATATCTTATTCTAGTCTAGGGTAAACTACAAGGTCCTTTAAATGAATATTTCAGTCGAATGATGCAGATGGCATCTTAATTGCATGCCTAGTATTGTACTGAAATCACAGCATTCTTAATTTCTTTTGTCAGATTTAGATATATTAAAGTTGTTGCTTAAGAAACTGTCTCATCTGAGATGGCACTCAGAGCAAGTCAAGCACAATTGTTAGGGATGCATCTTCATTTTGCCATTTGCTTTGAATTAGCTTAGCACAGTGCCTGGTACATAGTAGGTGCTTAATATGGTTGTCAACTTGTCTTCAGAGGCCAATTTTGATCTGTGAGAGATCTCAGAGACACCAAGATTCCCTGGGAAGAGAGACACCTGTTGTATCAACAGCCCCACTTCTAGCCTGAACTCAGAAGCCATGCTGAAGAAGCAAGAGTTTGTGTAGTAGAGACTTGACTGAAAGTATCACCCCCATCAACTATTGGTTATGGTGGTGTAACCTGGCAGCTCTCTCTAGAAGGAATGAAGCCTCACTTGTTCAGCAACCACCACAACCAGAATATAAGACCTCCGCACAAAAATCCTTGGCATTATCAAATGACTCAACCTCAGAAATGAATATGATTTTGTCAGTGGAAATGACATTAAAAGATGAAAAGTCATCAGTTTTGGGGGTATCTAGGTGGTTCATTGGATAGAGAGATCCAGGTCTAGGTTCAGGAAAATCTGGGTTCAAACCTGGTCTCAGATATTTCTTAGCTATTTGATCTTAGACAAGCCACTTAACCCCAATTGCCTTGCCTTTATTGATCTTCTGCCTTAAAACCAATATTTAGTATCTATTCTAAGACAGAAGGTAAGGGTTAAAATATCATCTATTTTTGCATCTGTACCCAAAAGACAATTGAGCCTCTATACCTGAAACTTTCTTTATGTGCTGCCCTCTGTAAACTTCTAGGTTACTCTGGATCAGAATAAGTCACTCTGAGATGATTGCTGTCTCAGAAACTGATGGAAGAGTTACCCAGACTACCCAGCCTCCCCCTATACCTGAGCTCTAAGAAAGCAGGGGCTCTCTTTGTTTTTTATCTGTATCTCCAGCCCAGTACTCAGGAGTTAGTAAATACTTAACAAATATTTATTCTTTCAGTCATTCATCCAAATAAGATGTAGGGCTTTTGATGCCTTAAAAGTTGCTTTAAATATCTTCTGGCATAAAGGAAAGTAGTTTAGTTCAAATCCTAATTCTGCTACCTACTACTTGTATAATTTGTGGTGAGTCGTTTAACTTTCTTGGATCCTTGAGGAGTGAAAAAGATGGCCTTGGGAGCCCCTTTAGCATTATAATCCTATGATTTCTAAAGGCAGTAATAGATAAGGCACCCCTGTTGGGCGCTGAAAGAGTTTTCAGAGTTGCTCCTCAATGTAGACCCAAAAGGGCCTTCTCTCTCTTCTTGGTCATTCTATAGTCAGATCCATGCCAACTTACCTTTTCTATTTGCTATCAGTGAGAGACTACCCTGCAAAAGGAGCTTAAGAGTCTTAGCCACATCTGAAGCTTCTCAGTTGTTGGATTAGTTCCTTCCTCTGCTTATAAATACCTGTTTTCATTTTGTAATTGCCAACCTTTGTGTTACCTCCCCTTCCTTTAGCTCTCCCTTTCTTGCTTTCCCAAAAGGATTGTAGGACCCACCTGTCATCTTGATGGAACAGCTCATGTTTACCACCCCCACATGCATCCAAATTCAAATTGGGAAGCTTTGAAAAAACAATGGTGCCTCTTGGCCAAAGCTCATGGTACCCTTTTCTAACTGCCTTTCAAATGCTATGATACATAATCACTCATGTTGTCAAGCAGACTCTTTAGACGTAAATCCTTCCAGGTTAAAAATTGATCATTTTTCTGAATTAAATTTATGTTTTTTAACCTTTCCATTAAAAAAAAATAAACAGTTCCTTGTCATGAATCCCACTGTAATTCCTTTGGTAGGGTTTGAACCTTTAGTCACTGATTTGGAAGGAATGGTAACTGTTGGTAACTGGGTATAGTGGAAAGAGAATTGTCTTAAAAGTAAGAAAGAGTTAAATTCAATTTCTAATTCAGACTCATACTGATTGTGTGACCCTAGTAAAATCACAATTCCCAATGTTCCAAGTAATTCTCCAAGATGAAAAGGTGCTGATGTGCATTGTTGAAGTCAATTTTCTCACTGTGTGCTCTGGTCTAAATCAATATATAAATATCTATATCTATGTCTGTCTATCTATCTATCTATCTATCTAGGCAAAATTTATATAAAATGGTGAATGTATTGAAAATTGCTTATATAGTATTTTAAGATATTCCAAGAGGTTTGCATATCTTATCTGAGTCCCATGATGACCCTTAGGTATTATTACTCTAGTTTTCCAGATGAAGAAAATAAAGGCTAGAGAAATCAGCTCATATATATGAGGCAAGACTGTGTAGTAGATATTGAAACTTGGTGAATTATAGTGGTGGGAATTTTATAGAAGTTACACAAGGAAGCAAGCCAGAGAAAAAAACTGAATCTTGAGCCCCTCCCCTACACTACTTCCTGTTCCCTTCAACTGTCTGGGAATGGTTAAGTTGTAGATTTTCCCCTTAATGACTAAATCCCACAACCAGTCCTTTAACTAAAGGGATTTTTATTTTTGGGGGGAGAAGGGATAAGAAGAGGTTAAGGGAAGGGAAGAGGGAAATTAGTGTCTCCCTAATTTCTAGGTTATCTTGTTGATTGAAGATTTGAAATATAGTCAGTTCAGGACACAAATTTATCTTCTCTTAAGGTTAGATATTCACAGCACTGCTGACAAGTCCCTTTTGGGCTCACACAGTCTATGTAGAAGGCCATGGCTAGAGAGGAGATGAAGAGGGCCGTCTTCTGTCTTCTGGTCAAATAGTCAGAAGAGGAATATATTTCAGCCAGCTGAAGCTTCTTAATTGCCTTTTCCCAATGTTCCATTGGAACTGTCCCCCCTCCTCAGTTGATTGGCATTCCAAAAAGTTCTGAGGTCCTTGCTTTTTCTGCAGATCCATTTGTCATTGCCCCATATCTTCATTTACAATTGGAATGAAGGTCTTAGGATCATAGGACCATAACTATAGAACTGAAAGAATTCTTAGAGGTCATCTAATCTAACCAACTCATTTTATAGATGATGAAACTGAGGCTGTCAGGTTAAGTGATGTACCCATGGTCACCCATGCTAGCAAAAAGAAGAAATAGGATTAGAACCTAGGTCTCAGAATGAAAGATAATAATCTTAGCACTAGAAGGGACCTTTGAGAACATAAGTTTACTAATGAGAAAAAGCAAAGTCTCTAGAGATTAAATGACTCGTCCAAGGTCACAGATCTAGCAAGTAAAAGAACAAGGATTCTGTTCAAACTCAGATCTTATAACTACAAGGAGAATATCCTTTCCAAGTTCAATGCTTTAACTATTATCCATGATGCCTTTCTTCTAGGAAGATAAAAGTTGTTTTTAAAGCAAGAACACTATGCAAACCTCGTGAGAAATTCATCTGTGATAGGCAAGAGGATTCAATATTCATATATATAGATTTTTCATTAATGAGCTAAAAACAAAAGGTGGTCATGGGAGTAGAATTAAGTGTGCCAGAGAAGATCGGGTTCACCTTTTGTAGTGTTCAGGGCAATCAGCAGTGGAACAATCTATTTGAAAATTGATATGTTGGGAAAAAATCTATATGATGGCCTCAGAATGCTTTGTAACTGAGACTATAAGTGGTTACACTAATATGATCTGATGTACTTTCTAATCAAACACATTACCACATTATTCTCCATAGTGTGGAAAGTTTGAAAGTCTCCTAGCATGTAAGTGGTTTTTTTTTTTTTAAAAACACAGATTAAGTCCCTGTTCTGGTTCAATTTCATCATCTCCCATCATTCTTGGATGGCATGTTAGCCCTCACTGGGATTCCTGGTTGTGTTGTAAGTAAATGATATGCAGTCAGGTCAGAGATAGTACATCTGCTGTAACAAGGTACGCACCTTGTTATCTTGGGTGCTTAATCAGAAAATCTGCTAGTTTTATCTTTGCAAGAAGGGAGTTTGTCTAGGTCTGGAGAATATTTTCTTTGTTGGATGATGAATGGAAATACTCTCTCCAGAAAGCTCAAATGATTTTGAAGAAGCCAATTTTAGGGCATGCCCAACATATGTCTATATTGATTTTATGGCTGAAACTTTATACCTACTTATATTATACATGAATTGAGACTGATATCATGAGAAGGGTCTTTAGTGAAACTTAAAACCATTTGAAACTTTAAAGGTAAACCTTACTTATCTAGTTTCAGCTTTGGTTTCAAACTTGAGGCTCGCACAATAGCAGGAGAATGCCCAGATGAACCCTGTTTGAATTTGTTGAATTCTCCTGGAATGAGCCCAGGGGAATATTTATGCTCTTCCATAATTCTGACTTGAAACTAAGTGATGAGTTGGGAAAGTCACAAATAACTTGAATGAAGTGCAATGAGGACCAATGCTCAGATAAAAATGAAGAATGAGTGGCTATGTAGAACTATGGCAGAAAGAAATATGGAGGTCCTAGATTAGGAATTAATCATCAGTCAGTGTTGTAGTGAAATTGTCTAAAAGGTAAACATGGTATAATGTTTTTAACTTAGCAAGAGGACTAGAAAGGATAAGTCATACACTGATTCACCGTATTTGCATTGACCACAATCTTTGTAGCTGATGAGATAAAACAAATATGGGGGAAATCCCAAGGAAGCCATTTGAAAAAGAAGACATACAATATGAAATTTGAGTATAAAAGGGAAAAGGAAAAAGACATTTAATTTCTGGAGAAGATCTTGACCAGGACTTAACTAATTGAATTATACTCACATTTCCTTCACTTTCCTTAGAGTAAAGCAAGGCGTAATAAGTGAGAAAAGCAAATGTAAACTTACTATAAGAAGAATCTGCACAATAAATAGACCTATCCAAGTAAAATCCAGATTGGGAATACAGAATTTTAAACCTTGGCTAAGCATATGGGTCACTACCTCTATTTCTGCATTTTATTTAATGTTCATCTTAGAAATTATGCTTTGCCTTTGTATTTTACACTTTTACCGATATCTACATCTATATCTATACCTATATCTACATCTGCATTAACCTCTGAGTCAGATCAGGCTAGTGGACATTAAATTGTTCTCAGAGTTGAGCAGGTGGAGGGAGAGTTGCATTGCCTTTGGATAATTGCTCACTATTTTGAATGATGACAAATTCACTGAAAAAAGATCTATCTGTCTATCTGTCTGTCTATCCATCTGTCTCTCTACCTTTCTTTCTATCTGTCTGTTTATCTATTTATCTATCTATCATCCATCTATCTATTGATTAATAGATTGATCTGTTTGTTTGTCTATCTCTCTATGGATAAATAAGGTAAGGTGGTTACCCCCTGTCTTAGAATCATTGCTATGTTCTGGTTCCAAGGCAGAAAAGCAGTAAAGATTAGGCAATGAGGGTAACATGGCTTTTCTAGGATCATACAGGTAGGAAGATTTGAACCCAGGGTTTCCAGTCCCAAGGTCTTGTTCTCTTTCCACATATCTACCCCTAACCCATCCTTTAAAGATAATATTCTGCTGATGTTGTATTTTATAGAAGTGTGTTTTCTATAACATGGAATTTTCTGGAATATGTTTTGGAATGTCACAGCCTCCAAAGCATTTAAAATTGAGGATCACTAAAAGGCAATAAAATATTTATAGTAACTCTGGTTCATATAGGGCAAGTTATCAACCAAGAATTACACATGTGAAGTGGTATGAATTAATTTCATCATAGAAATAAATATAAGACTAGGAAAGGTCATGTGATAAGAGTAAAGAATAGTCAAAGGACAGCCCAGAGCTCATGGGCAGCCATACAATATCAAGATATTTAGAGGCAGTCTTGTAGTGTGTTAGATGGACTCCTATAGAGGATTTTTGGGAAATCGTGAAAGGGTACTCAGCATCGATATACTAGGATACAAAACTGAAATAATTTGTTTTCTTTTAGGGAAAGCTTCCCATGCTGTGAATAAGAAGAAAGATGTGTTGGTGAAATGCTATTTCTATCATGTCATGTAGTTAAAATCTATGAATCTATATGTATACATATTTTATGTGAAATTTATCTATTATTTCAAGATTTATAAAATACAGCATATTTGATCCTCTCAATCATCTCCTAATCATAGGTGCTATAATTGCTTCCATTTTACTAATTAAAAAAAAAACTGTCTGAGAAACGCTGTGACTTAAGTCACAGTGATGGTGAGTATCTCAGGTGGGATTTTCCTCCAGTTATTCCCGGCTTCAAATCCAGTGTTCTGTTCACTATACCACATTTTCTCTAGCTGAAGGTATAGCTAGGAGACAACCCTAAAGATCCCACCATTGACCCAACTTTGGAGCTTGCTTTATAAGGTGGATGTGCTGCTATTTGCTGAAATAAGCTTAGGGCATTATTGGGGAAATCTAATGTTACTTAAGTGAAAGGCATTCAATCTAGTGACTTGGATATGAGCATAAGAGAAAACCCAAAACACTTCTGTTCTTCAATGAATTTATATTCTTCTGGTTGAAGGAAACAACATGTAAATATAGAAGTCCATACATAATGATTTGAAGAAACAGTTCCCTCAGTTTACCTCTCAATTTCAACAAGTAATAGTTCCAGTCAGTTTACCTATTCTATTTCAGATGGTAATTTGTGAAGAAAGGAGGGAGCTCTGACAATTAAGGGGTCAGGAAATGCTTCTCGTAGAAAGTGACACATAGATTCAGCCTTTATTTCCATGAACAGAAACACCATTTGAGAGGTGTGGGCTAATTCATCCAATTTATCCCCCTCTGGCTCCATTCATCCCAATCTGGTTGCTACTTGGGGGAAACAGCACAGACTCTGCTGAATTGTTAAAGTTGCATGCTGTCAAACATCTATAGCATCCATAAAGGTCGGGAGTGGGAAATGTTAAACCGACATTTGTTCCTGATGAGTGCGTAGGTGCTTTTATTGGGAGAGAATGTCAGGTAAATAGAGGGAAAGGTTAAAAAGAGAGCTATTATTTCAATAGATTGAACAGAGTAAATATCTTGGTAAATCTTAATAGACTCATGCTATGTTCTGACACCAGTGGAGTTAAGCTGCCAAAAGAATGAGACACAGGGTTTGGGATAAGGGGAGATCATGCCTCAGCATCTCTCCTCTCCTCCTTGACAGCCCCATCATCAGATGATGTTTGACTATTGTTTGAGTGGAGGGAAATTGCCATCACCAATCTTTACACCCTCTTAACTTTATCGGTGACTGGCAGAGCCTATGAGGAGGCAGCTTCAAGTCTCGATTTCTTTATCTGAAGGGAGCAGCAGGTTTTGGATTGCTGCTATAAGAGATTGTCATCTGCTGTAATCCATAAGAGTGTTAAAGAAAACCTGGTTGCTCTTACAATAGACTATAATAGAGGGCTGACTTGGGAACTTGCCTTGTAAGGTGGATCCATTGAAATAGCTGCTTAAATGAGTGTGGAGCATTAGAGGGGTAAAGGGAAGTCAATGGCAAGCAATTTCACATACTTAACTCTCTTGGCCATAGGTTAAGCATTTTAAATCAGGTTAATTATCACCTTAAAATCAGAGGCAATGATACACAGCCAGTGAGAGGATTTAACAGGACAATTTTAGCTTGAGCAAAAAATAGCAAGCTAGATTTATTTTGGAAAGAGTTGGTTCTGGGGTCAGAATGCTCAGACTTGGTCCATTGCTTTGTGATCTTGGTCAAGTCCTTTGATTTCTCTGTACCTCAGTTTCCTCCTTCGTAAAGTGGGGTTATATAATAATACCCAGGAAGTAGAATTATTTCAAGTTTGGAAAGAGATAATAAATATGTAACAGGTGACTGGATAATGGAGGTTTAGATCTCAGAGCATGCAAAGGGAGCTCTGCCTCTTACTAACCAACTTAGGAGTTTGATTACTCTGCTCTTAGAAGTAAATAATAACATGAATTGGAGGGGCCCTTCCCCATAGCATATGGAGCCTGTCTGCTTACTATATGGTAAAAAGAACAGTGATATGTAAACAAGCACACGAGTGAATGAAAAAACAAGAATTTAAGTGAGTAAATAATTAAGGAATCCTTTAATCAGCTATTAAGTCAAAATTAAGGGTACATACAAAAGGGTCCAATGGAGAAACATGAGATCTTTCTGTCCTTGGTGATGTTCAAGTGAAAATGGAGAAAAGTGCTCAACCTTCCTTGCCATATGGCCTTGAACACATGGAAATTAAGGGAGGAAATCCTATTGTTTCATTATTTCCTGGTCTTGGTGAATGGATATGGGAGATGGAAGAATCATACGACTTCTGAAAAGTCAAAGAAGCCACCACAGAGAGAGTGATAAAGGGCCATGGCAGAAGCTGCCATATTTGTTTCAGAAAAATGGGATAAGTGACCAGAATAGCTTCAGTCAGTAATTTGTATAACCCAACCAACAGTGAATCAAGTTGACAGTTGGGAAGCCATGGCCTGTAAATAAGAGGGAAATACCTAGTCCATTGGCAATGGCAGATTGGCAAGCAAATATGATGGGAAGAATGTTTGCATTAAATGCACTGATTTTGAGAGCACTCTTCCCAGGGACCAAAGAAGTATATGGAAAGAATATATTCTAGGGAGAGTGTATGTATGTCTGTGTTTGCTATTCTGTCTTAGTAGAAGCTCATTTATATGGTTAATCAATATCACAGAGATATAAATTGTTTAATAAATATTGAGGTTAAATCACCTAAATAATTGTTTGGGGACAGAAATCACTAGGGACTGATATTGGGGGGGTGCTAAATTGAAGTCTTGAGCCAATAGTATTAAAGGAGGCACAGTATCCCTAAGGAGAACCCCTAGAAGCCTGAGGGAAAGAAACAGTCAGGGCTGTTCTGGGGAACCAATGTGTGTGTGTGTAGGTTGGGAGACAAAGGCCCCAATATTGATATATATATAATATTTTCAAAACTTTTATCACTGAGGAAATATTGTTACAAAAAATCAAAATATATATTCTAAAAGGAGTACGTGAAGCTTAAATGTTTGAAAAATGGTAACATGGATTGAGAGCTGGTCCCTTCTTTCATTGATGAATTCCTCCTAGTGCCTCTACTTTGGGGAGGGATCTGGGTCACCCAATATGGCAGTTGGTAAGGATATAATAAATTCTCTTCACCATGCCTCTGTAATATTATGTACCTGCAGCCCCCTCCCCTTTATGGAGAAGAGAAAAATATATTTCATCACATATTTTGGGACCAATATTAATAATTTCATTTTACCTGAGTCCAAATACCTTTTTGTTTTGTTTTCATTTATATCATTGTAGTCTCTCGAATTCTTCCTGGATCTGCTTTTCACTCCATATCACTTCATACAGGTCTTTACCAGTTTCTTCCAACCTATTACATTCATCTATCACAATTTGTAAAGTTATTCCTTAGGTTAGGGGCATCTATTTCATCCTTTTTTTTTTTACTAATATAAAGAGTGCTTCTATGAATAGTTTGATATGTTCTCGGCCTACCCCAACAACTTATCATTTAGCACCATCTAAAAAGAGTTTCAGTGGAGGAGAAGTCGATTACACCTGGAGGCAGCTTATTCCAATATTAGGCAGCTCTAATTGTTAGAAAGAATAAGAGTCAAGTTGATCAATAACAAGAATTCACACCCTGAGAGAAAAAATTTCAGAATTCAGAACTAATTTGAGAAGGAAAGAATAGAAATTGAACACCACAGGCATGAAAGATACAACCTTATTCTTGCTGAAATATCATGACAGATGGAAAGACAAATACAAATTCAGGATGTTCAACTATTGTGCCCAGGATATTTATATTGATGTGTTCAGAATCAGCTCAAATTGGTTCTTAAGGGCTGATTGTTAAATTTTCAGTGCAAGCATTTATACCTCAGAAATTAGCAAATACTATAAAGTAGGGCTTGGTTTATTATTTTATTTTCTAGATTAGCAAAGTGATAGAGAAAACCTAACCGTGCAGATTAAACTAAAAGAATGTGTTGTACAGCTACAGTTTTGTTAAACATTGACCAATGGACCTCCAAGTTTCTTAGATATCAGATTTGGTTTTGACTAGTGGCTAGCATTCTAGATTTAGAAAACATGGACCTCATTTCAAATTTTGACTGACATTTTCTATGTTACTCTGGGAAAGTCACTTAACCTCTACATGTCTCAGGAAATTCTCTAAAACTTAGAATTTCTAAGTCATATGTAATCAATGTAATTATTTGATGGGACTCCTATACCAGAAATTTCCTAAATTGAGGAAATCAGAGACTCTTCATCTATTTAAGTCTTACATAATTAAGAGTGATGATCACCTAGACCTAATCAATCAATCAATCATCTGTATCCTAATTAGTCCCACAAAATGATGTTCTATACCCAGATGTTCTTATCAAATGAGAAAATCTCTTTGATTGATTTGTAGTCAATCAATAAAGGACTAGTTTTCTTTGTCACCTCAACACTTAACACAGTCCCTGGCACATAATAATAAATGTTCTGCCTGGTTTGTAATAAATGTTTATTGAATGAAGAGATTCTACTAAATAGGTAAGAGGAAGAGAAGAAACTAGGAAGAAGATCCATGGATTTGTTCCTTTTGGAAGTTTCCTTCTCTGGGAATGGAAAGAAAAATTCTACAGTCCTACAAAGGGCAATATTCACAAACCAACCACAATAGAACAAAAAAAGGAGAAAAGGAGGGGTATATGGGCTAGAGAATGAGACTTTCCTTTAGAAAACTAGTTCTCTGATTCTAGAGTATGACTAAAAAGGGTGATGTGTACTTAAAAAGTTGAACAGAGGAAGTAGGGAAGGTCACACTCCATAAAGGTAGCATGCTACAAATCATTTAAGAAAAAAAAATAAAAAAACCTGACTGAACATGAGGTTGGAACAGCTGTTTGTTAGTCTAGCTGAAATTCTTTCATCCACCCATCCATTGTTCTCTTTAAACAACAGAGACATGATGTGAGTTTTGCTCACCCTAATGAAAAGGGTAGAGTTTCTCCCCCTATAAATTGTTTTCAAAAGCCTTGATGATTCATAAGATTTGCACAAATACATTTAGAGCTGGAAAAAAAATTAAAAAGATGTGTAAGGCATTTGAAGTACAGTCTGCCCCTAGCATTATATAAAGGGAGAACATGTGTGCTAAAAATAATTTTTGTATGCATTTACGACATTTACCCTCCTCATTACCAGCCTCCCCCAACCACCCCTAAAAAAGACCTGGAAAAGGAACTGTTTATGGGGTGGGTAGGAGTGCCAGCCCGCCTTGGAGGCAGGGGGTTGTAAGACATGACCTTTCCAAGTTCCTTTCAGTCCCATGGTTCCAAGGCTTTATCTAAACACTGTTTATGAAGGCGTATAAAATATGGATGAATGTTCAAGTGCTGAAAGCAGATGAGACCCACCAACTCGCATCTTGTTGTAGAAGAGAAAATTGAATTGCTACCTCCATCTCTTGCCTTTCTCATTTATTTCATTCAGGGATGCGGGGGATGGAGTGAGCATCAATTCACAGATGAAATTCAGCTTGTAAAATAAAAAGCTGGTGGCCTCCTATCTTTCCCCTGCAGAAATCTACATTTTTCTTTCAAGTTATCTGGCCAGGTTGATGTTGCACTGGAGAAGAGAATTCCAAACTTCTTTTCTTCAGGCAATTTCTTCTCTGTAGAGCTTCTGAATGGAGAGACTCAAAGGATACCCTGTATTCAACACCCATATTTATCCCCCCAAGTCTTTTCCAGGAATCCCAACTGTTTTGATTCTCTTCTTCACAGAATCTATCTGCAAAATCATCCCATACTTCCTCTGTAATTCTGAATTAATTGAATACAATTCTACAAACATATTAAAAGCTATGAACTCCTTGGAAGCAGGAACCATTTTTTTCTTTTTCTTTTTTTTCTGTATCCCCAGCACTTTCCAAAGTGGCTGGCACAGAGTAGGTATTTAGCAAATGTTTTATTGACTGTGAAATCCAAAGATTTGCCAGGTCCTGAGAGAAATCTAAAATGTTAGGTAAGACCAAATCCCCTCCTCATCAATGACTTAATAAGCGTGGGTTAAATAAACATTTTGTGTTATGCACAGAAGCTACAAATTCACATGAATATCTCATAAGACTTAAGATAGCCCATGCTATCAAGGATCTTATATTTTATTGGGGAGGCACAAGGGATAAAAATTCATAGAACAAACAATGTCATACAAAGTAATTTCAAGAAGAAAAGAGAATTATCAATTAAGAGAATCTTCTGTGACAAAATTCTGAAAGATAAGGTTCAGGGTATGAAAAATCAATTTATTGACTAGACTAGTAATAATCAATAAAATAATGGTCAAAAGCCTCTCTCTGTCTCTCTCTCGCTGTCTCTCTGTCTCTGTCTCTCCCCCTCTCTCTGTCTCTCTGTCTCTCTGCTTCTCTCTCTCTCTCTCTCTCTCTCTCTCTCTCTCTCTCTCTCTCTCTCTCTCTCTCTATCTCTCTTTCTCCTTCTCTCTCTCCTTCCCTCCCCAAAGTTTCAGGGTCCTGGGTCATCTTAAATGCTCCTGCTATCTTTTTTCCATCTCACTATTGGGTCCACTTCTGAAGAAGAAAAGATTACTCTAATTGGTGATCACTTAATGAGGCTAAGAGCTCTCAGCTCCTCAAGGATTAACACATTAAGTGAAGGATATCAGTTGAGAAAGTAGCCTGGTCATGAGATTTTAGTATCCTTGTCAATTTGGGCTAGAAAAGTCACTTTTCTCCACTAAGTCTGCTCCTTCATGAGCCAAGTCATCCCAAAACTCAAGGAAAGAAGTTCATAGTTTCTGGTCTAAGTGTAAAATGGTAATTTGGACCAGTAACAGGTTAGTTGAGGCTTGAATCTGTTTAGTGCTTCTTCCTGACCTAAGGGCAAGATGGATACCCTCAGGCCTGGAGTTCACTGACAAAGGCATTCTGACTTTCTTATTAACAAAAGTAGATTTATTTCTTTGGTTTGGGGAAGGATGATGGGCCAGGAAGATCCCTAATATTTTCCCCAAATCTATCTATCCCACTTCCCTCTGACCCTCATGAGTCTCTTCTCTGTCCAATACTATTGTACCTACTCTGCCTCCCTCTCTGCCTAATGCCCACCTTTCCTGCCTAAATAAACTAGTCTAAGCCCATCCAAACAGTTTTAAATTAAAGTCAGAACTAGTTGATCAATCAGGAGGAAGGTGACAGACATGACCTAGCCACCACAGTCTGTAGACTGAGTCCACTTGTGGTAACTTAGAAGTCCAGGTCAATTTCATTGTTAATGTCTTCTTGGCAGTCAATAGATGTCAATGAGATGTCTGGGAGCAATCAGGAACAACCAAAACCAAAGTAAACAATTCAGGTGGATTGCCACTAGATCTGGAGAGAGCCAAGTTCAAGGGCTGTGTCCTTCTCCACCAATCCCTCACTCTCCCCAACTGCCAATCCCAGGTTCTCAGAACCCTTGCTGAGAATTCCAAGCTCCCTTTTACATTCTATCTTCTGCATCCAGCATACTCCTGTATCCTCTTCTCTGGCCCTTCCCATTTTACCCAGATTCCTAGTTTTCCTAAGTTGGATCCTGTTTACAGAGCAAAGAGCCTCAAATTTCCATTTGTGTGGGACCCATCACAAACTAACAGGTGCGTTTAGAGCAAAAAGTGCAATGATTGTTCTAGGACTTTCAGAAAGGGCATCTTTTGAACTATTATAAGGAATGGCATATTGACAGAGAATGGAATATTATTAATTAATTCTAATAAAGACATTATGCAATATTAAATTTTATTTTCCTCACAGTTAAGACTTCCTGTAGGATATCAAAGGGAATTCTTTGTTCTCTTTGAGTTTACACTTGTGAAAGGGAATCCTTTATTCCCTTTGCCTAGTTGGAGCTAACACTTTAGTTAACAATAACTTAAGTACCCCTACTTAGTACCTCATTAGATTTTGAAGACAAGATTAACTCTCCTTTGTCTACCTTTTGATTGAATCAAAACAAGCTTGAACTAGGTAGAGGAGCTCCCAAACCACTTAGAGAATTCACACCATCAGAAACACTATCAGCCAGGAATCTGTGGACCCTTTTGATGAGTATTCACTCCTGTAGAAGGTGAGAATTGGTTCCCATAAACACTTCCCCTCACCCAAGTTTCCTCCAAGAGGCAGATCAAGACAACAGCTGGAGCTGAAGGTGATTCCTGAGGTGGACTTTCTGCCTTGAGCCAAACTTCTTGAAGCTGACTTCCCTCTTGAAGTCCAACTCCTTGAAGCCAACTTCCTTCCTGGAGTCAATTTTTTTAGCCCCAGAAATTCAGGGCCCTTTATAGCAGCTTCTTGTCCTTGTCCCTCTTCACAGGGACCAATCACAACTTCCAAATTGTCTAGCACTGCCCAGGGGGAAGAACTGAGATTAGAACTCAAAGTTCTCTAATTCTAAATCTGAAGCTCCTTCCTTAAGACATCATTGCCAAAAGCAATAAACTTTTATTTAATTGAGTGAAATTATACCAAATAAAATGTTAATAATTCATGGTCATATAAACAGAACCAAACCAATAATGCACATCTTGGCTACAATTATATAAAGAAAAATGAAATGCCCAAAAGAAAATTGATAAATAAATTAATATTTATTAAGTGTCTCCTCTGTGCCAGATGTGGAGCTGAGCTCTGGGGATACAAAAAAAAAAAGGTGAAAGACAGTCCCTGCTCTCAAGGAGCTTATAATCTAATGGAGGAGACAACATGCAAATAAATCTTTATGAAGCAATAGGATAAATAAGAGATAATTAACAGAAGGAAGGCACTAGAATTAAGTCAAGTTGGAGAAGGAATCCAGTAAAAAAAAAAGGGATTCTAGTTGGGACTTAAAAGAAGCCAGGGAAATGAATAGTGGGAGCAGAGGAGGGGAGCATTCCAGACTCAGGGGTTACTAGAGAAAATGGTGGAAACTAGAAGATGGAATGTCTTTCTCAGGAACAGACAAAAGGTCAGTGTCATTGTAGAGTATGTGTTGGGTAGTATGGTATAAAAAGAGTGGAAAGGTAGGAGGAGATCAAGTTATGAAAGGCTTTGAATGTCAAAGAGAGCACTTTTTATTTGGTCCTTGAGGCAGTTAGAAGCCACTAAATTGAATCAATGTATTTGTTTATTTAGTAGCTACTTGGGGCCTTGTACTGTGCCACATTTTGGGAATACACCATTGCCTTAAAGGAGCTCTAAGTCTAATGGAGGAGACATCATGCAACTATCTATATACAAACAAGGCATAACATGGGTTAAATTAGATAATCAACCAAGGAAAGGAACTTTAATTAAGGGGATCTGGAAAGGCTTCTTGTAGAAAGTGAGACTCATGTGGTAGAACATTTGAAATTCTATGCTAAAGATTTTCTTTGGCCAAAGTGAGACATTGAAGATTGAGTAGAAGAGAGATGTGATCAGGTCAATGTTTTAGGATGTGTTATATAACAATGAAATAGCTGTATGGAGATTGGTTCAAAAAGGGGAAGAGATTTAAAGACCTTGAGTCTTGAAAGAAATCAGGGAAGTCAGGAGGAAAGAGAGAATTCTAGGCATGAGGGGTAGCCAGTGAAAAGACAAGGAATTGGTGGAGGGAGTGTCTTTTTGAAAGATCAACAGGGAGGACAGTATTAGTGGATCATAAAATATCTATGTGTTTGTATTGTTAGAGGAAGGTGTAAAAAGACCAGAAAGGTAGAGAAGAGACAAATCATAAACAACTTTAAGAGACAGGATTTTCTATTTGATCTGGAGGTGACAGTGAGTCACTGGAGTTTATTGAATTGGTGTTGACGTGGTCCAATCTGTACATATAAGTAAGATCCCTTTGACAGCTGAGTGGATGATGGACTGGAGTGGGAAGGGCTTTGAGACAGAGAAAGCTATGGCAATAATCCATGTGTGACACAATGAGGGTCTGTACCATGGTGGTGACAGTGTTAGAAGTGAGAAAGGGTGCATATTACAGTTGTTCTAAAGGTTGGAATAACAAAACTTGGAAATAGAGAGGATATCAGGAAGTAAAGAGAGTGGAAGATTCAAGGATGGCAAGTTGATAACCTATGTAAATGGGAGGATTGTGATGTCCTCTACAATGATGGGGAAATTTGGAAGAAGGAAGGAATTGAGACTGGGGATAATGGGTTCAATTTTAGACATGTTGAATTTTATATGTCTATATGTCTAGATCTAGTTCAAGAAGTACAGTAAGTGGCTAGAGATAAGAAACCAGAGATCAGGAAAGAAATTAGGACTGGATAAACAGATTTTAAAATCATTTGCCTAGAGATGATAATTGAATCCATGGAAGCTGATGATATCACCAAGTGAAAGAATTTAGAGATAGAAGAGAAGAGAATCCAAAACAGAGCCTTGAGAGTGTGAGTTTTAAAATTAATGTTAAATAATTTTAAAAGTTTTATTAATAATAACAAGCAAAAGAACTACCTGAATTCAGCCTGGTCACAGATCAGAAAAAGAGGAAGAGGGAGGAGTTACAGCTACTTAAATACCATCATGCAAAATGTGAGGATGCAGGAAAAGGGAATTTTGGGAAATACTAAGGGACTTTGGGGGGATGAAGTCCAAAGGCTCAAAATTTCCATTTATACAAGAGAATCCCATAATGAATATCCAGAAAGGAGTTTGAGTAGGAGTGGTCAGACAGAAGAAGGAAAGATCAATGTCATGGAAACTTAGAGAAAAGAGACCATGGAGGAGAAGGAGATTAACAGCAATGAAAGCTAGTGAGGTTAAGAAAAAAGATGAAGATTGAGAAAAGGCCATTATATTTGGCAATTGAATAATTATAATGACCAATTTTGATCCTGAAGCTGGTATAAGGAAGGGACTCCCTATTTTCTGTAGAGAGGAAAATAATATATATACGGTCAGGCCAGGTAACTATTGAATAAATATAGGATTCAGTTTTGTTGAATTATTTTTCCTTTTCACAGAGGAAAACTATTGGCTTGGGAGAATTTTTCCAGAAATAACTAGAATGCAAAAGATAAATACCTCTCCCCCCAAAGATATCAACAAAATTTGTTTTAGAAAAATACAACATATTAAGAAAATATCTGCAATATACACATCCCTCATATTCTCTCTTTTAATTTTTCATGGCCACATAATCCATCCAATTTCTCACCCCTTTGGAACCTCTTATCTCAACTCCTTCAGTGTGAATATCCAAGGAAATGGATTTAGGCTGCATTATTTCATTTATAGTGTTTTTCCATCTAGTATCAAACTAAAGGACTGAAAACCCAGTTCTTCTATTCTCTATCTTGACCCATCAGAAGCTTTCCTAAACCCTATGTACTTTGGTTACATTTAGATTCACAATTTATTTTTGAATTAATTAGCATCAAAAGACATATAGTCTTGGAAGCTTTCCCTGAAGAAATAGGAATTTTGTGGTTCCCCAACCTATCACCTATTTTAGTAATCATAAAGGCTTTGCAAGCCTGAAATAGCCAAGCTGTTGTATTCCAGAAGTGATGGTTACTGTTATACTTAGTATTGACACTTAATCGAAGATAAAATCTGCTTTAGAGTCGTGTATTTTGTGCCACATGCTTGGGACCAGCATAAGAAAAGAAAATAATCCCTTAAGTAGAATTCTTAATTAATTAATTAATTCTTAATTCTTTTAATCCCAAATGATGAGGGCTACATGACTGTTCCATTTGTGTGTGTGTGTGTGTGTGTGTGTGTGTGTGTGTGTGTGTGTGTGTGTGAGGGAGTATGCTCTTCAGTTGAACAACAAATATTGAGTGAGACATTATCTGGTCCCCAATCTGTATAGCCTTTTTAAATAGAGAGAAAATTCATAAAGTATGTAGTTGATGAAGGAACTCCTGGATATCAGAGATGATAATCTATGATCACATGTAATTATGTGAAAAGAAAGTGCAAGAGGACAAAGGGATAGGGAGAAAATCATTCATCAACTTGGATTTTACCTTAGTGATGGAGATCATAAGCTATCTATGGCTACCCGTTTTGCTCATGTTCTCCAATCAGTTGATCTCAGAGGTTCCACTCAATATGCAAGGGGTCTTTTTTATTTTCTCCTGACATTGTTAGTAAAGCAGCAGGATATTCAAACTGTCCAATATATACCAAAATATTTATAGCAATTTTTTATTATGGTGGCAAAGCATTTGATACAAAATTGACATCCATTTATTGGGGAATGATTGAACACTGTGGCATACAAATGTAATGAAATATTATTATGATGAAAGAAATGAAATATATGAGGAATTCAGAGAAATATGAGAAGTTTTGCATGGAATAATCTAAAATTAAATGAGCAGAGACAGGACAATATACACAAAGATCAGTGATGTAAATGAGGAGAACCCTTAACCCAACTTAGTTTAATTATAATAACCAGCTTGGGTCTTGGAGAAAAAAAATATTATTGACAAAGATATAGCTGATTCTTTATGACCCCATTTGGGACTGTTGGTTAAGATACTGGAGTGCTGTGCCATTTCTTTCTCCATATCTTTTCACAGATGAGGAAGCTGAAACAAACAGGGTTGTGACTTTCCCAAGATCACATAGTAATTAGTGTCTAAGGCCAAAAGTTGACCTCAGCTCTTCCTAATTCTAATTCTAATTCTCTCCATTGTGCCACCTAGTTGCCCTGGAGAAAAATTAATGAAATACATATACCACCCTACTCTTAGAAGAGAAATGAGGGAATGGGGAGGCGGAATTTTGTAAGTATTATCAGAAGCCATCTCTGCATTTGTTGCCTTTGTCTAATTGTACTTCTTTACTACAAGGGTAGTTCTAAAATGATGATGGAGGTGGGATTGTAGATAGCTACCAAATAACACTAATGAACACACCCAGAATATTTCACCATGTTAGAATGTAAATTCCTTGAAGTTAGGGTGTGTTCCACTTTCCTCTATTCATTGTAGCTCCTGGTAGGTGTTTAATAAATATTTGTCATTTGATCATTAAACATTCAAAGAACAAAAAAGGAGGAAATGAGAGAGGATATGAAAGAATATAGAGTCAATAAAAAAATAAAGGATCATTTTGTAGAAACATTTATAAAAACTTTAATTAGCTAAATTAAATTTTTATAGGCAGCTAGGTGAGGCAATAGATAGAAGGCTGGGATTTAAGTCAGGAACACTCATCTTCATGTGTTTAAGTCCCACTTCTGACAAATATTGGCTGAATGACCATTGGTCAGTCATTCAAACTCTCAGTGCCTCTGGAAATTCTATAGTATTATAAAATTTGACTGAATTGTTGTTATTCTTCAGTAGAGGTAGTTTTCAGTTGCCAGGTTTTTGTTGACAGTTACTCATATCCTGAAATTTTAGGTATGGATAAGCAAAAGAAAACTGAACAAAATAAAATATTATATTGACAGCCATTTTCTTTATTGTCTTATTTCAACCTTGTGATCAACTTCATCCCCTAACTTTTTCATATCTATGTATGATTGAAAATCTGTTTCCCTAAAAAAGAACTACATATCCCAAGAGCCCACTGACTTCCTGTCATTACGTACTTCCTGTAAACAGGATAAAGGGCATGGGCTTTGGAGGCTCCTCCTTTCTGAGGTTGAATCAGCATTGATGGTGATGAGTGGGGTTGACTAAAAAAATGGCTAACTAGTCATGGGCACATGGTCTTTATTTTGTATCTTCTTTATTCCTTGATTTCTAATGATCGTTAATATATCTCTTAAAATACAATATTTTAATTAGAGATTTAATTTTTACATCTATAGTTCTACTACACCTATGTTTACATGGTACAGTGATCTCATCAATGTGGGCACTCCCTGGAAAGATGCAGATTACAAATTAGCCTTACCTGCCTGGTGTATGTGTGCCTATTTATCTGTGTTCCAAAAGAAATCCATCTAACATGCCAATGACCTTTCTAGATTTTTTTACCTTGCCTTGACACCAATGTGGACTATCTATCCAACTAAAAACATGGCAAGATTTCTGGAAGACATCTTAGACTTCAAGCTCAATTCATTTAAAAACCTTTATTAATTAAGTGCCTACTATATTCTGGGCACTGTGCTAAGTGCTGGATTGAGAAACTGGAGTTCAGAGAGGTTTAAATGACTAGGTCAAAATCACACAGTAGTTAGTAACAAAGCTAATACTTGAACCACTTTATTCACTTTGTTCCTCCCTGCCTTCTGTTCTTTAATAAAAATTCATGCTTCTTACTCAGCTGTTGGCAATGTGGATTAGCATTCCTTAGGGGAACTGATTCCTGGTCTTAGCATACTGATGGCAATACTTCCTGTCCTACTTTTGGTTTGGAGGCAAGATTAATTTATATGCTGATTAATTTGGGGGTGGGGAGGGGAAATCATCTTACTCCTCTCCCATTGCCATAGATCTCATTTGTTTTTAATCAATTTTCTTTAACCTTTACACACTGAAGTAGACGACACCTGCATATATTATTTATTTGCCTCACACTCATTCATAAGACCAACAGCTAATGGAGATCATGGCAGGAATGGACAAACTCATAGTGGAACTAGCATCAGAGAAGGAGACAAATTCTAAAGACGATTTCTTTTTATGTCAAGATTAATGCTTATCTGTATCATTTATAAACACATAGGAAGAGTGTTGTGTGTAGGAAAGTGTCATATAAACATAGTTCTGTTTCCTATGAGATAACAGAAACTGCAGTGGATTCAGTATCAGGAGATAAGCTCAAACCTGACTCCCATCCTGATAAGTTGTCAGTTATTTTCCATGAACCTTAGTTTCTTCCCTCCTTCCTTCCTCCCTTCCTTTGCTCCTTCATTTTCCCCTCCCTTCTTCCCTCTCTCCCTCTCTCTCTTTCCTTTAAATTTAAAGATGAGAAAACTGAGACCCAGGTTAAGTAATTAACTTACTTAATTACTTAATTAAAAGAGGTTAAGTGATTTGCCTAGGTTCATGTAACTGTTATATGTCAGAGGCATGAATTGAATCTAGATTTTCTTAGGATTGTATGGTAGTTAGGTAAATCAATGAGTAGAGAAAAAGACCTAGAATCATGTTAGTAAACCTATGGCACACTTGCTGGAGGGTGCTTGCTCCCCTTCCCCTCTCCTCTAGGTACACTTCTCACTTCACTTCCCCTCTGCCCAGAAGCTCAATGGGAATGCTTCCTCCCTCCCTTGGCTGGGGTAATGTGAGGTGGGGGGGGGAGGCTCACATACTACATGAGGGTTGTAGTTGGGCACTCCGTCTCTAAAAGGTTCACCATCACTGGTCTAGAGGCAAGAAGATTTGAGTTCAAAACTAGCCTCAGACACTTAACAGCTATGTGACCCTGGGCAAGCCACTTAACCTTATTAGCCTTAGTTTACTCACCTAAAAATGATCTGGAGAAAGAAATTGCAAACTACTCCAGTATGTCTACCAAGAAACTTGCAATGGTGTCGCAGAGTCAGACAAAATTGGAAAATGACTAAACAACAATAACAACAACTTCAAAGGATCATACATTTAGAGGAAGAAGGGATTTCCAATTAAGTATCAGAGGTGGGATTTGTGAATATCAAAAATACTCAACCCTGTTCAAACCATTTTTAGAGGATGGGATTTGGCTATTTTCTGATCAATAACAATAGAGATACTTGGAATGACAGAATCAGGTCTTGGAAACTACAATCTCCACCCTACTCAAGGTAACAGGATTTAGAAAGGGCTACAGCATAGCTCAAGATTTAATTATTTGAGAATATGACCTTCAACAGACATGTGCAAAGGGGACAGACCTCTGGGCGGTCCTGGGTTAAGCTAGAGCCACCATTGGCAAAGGTGAGACAGAGGAAGTGAGGTAGACGATAGCTGAGGAGGCTGGGATTTCCTGTGTGGAGGGAGAGTGTGGTGGTTGGAGCCTGGTGCTTGGAGTGGAGGCCCTGAGACTATTTCTCCATTTTGGTCATGTGAGTGATAGGGACTGATTTCTTTTCTTTGCCTCGGCTATCCAAGGCCTTGGGCCTTTGGCCCAGTCTAAGCAGAGGGGGTATTTAAGCCCTATTCCCTTTTCTCCCCTTTCTCTCTCTCTGTCTCTCTGTCTCTGTCTCTGTCTCTGTCTCTGTCTCTGTCTCTCTGTCTCTGTCTGTCTGTCTGTCTGTCTCTCTCTCTCTCTGTCTATAATACCTTTCTTCCTCCTGTTAGTAATTAAAAACTCCATAAAAGGTTGACTGCTGACTTGAGTTTTCATTTAGGAATTACATAGCTGAATTCTTTGGCAACCTTAAATTAATATATATATCAGTCTTTTAATGTGATTTCCATATCACATTGTGGCTGACCACATGGGAGTCTAAAGAATTCTCTCAATAAACTTCTGAATTTTCTTGCCTTTTTACTCTACCTTCTCACCACTTAGTCCCTTTTAACAGCTAACTCTGCTTAAAGACACAGCTGCTAGAACAAGTGAGTATAAAAAACTTCTTCTTTCTCTTTTCTCTTTAAGTTAAAATGGAATCAGCAGTTTTTCTTTTTCTTCCATTTAATCTTAAGGGGCAGTTGGGTGGCTCAGTGGATTGAGATCCAGGCCTAGAGACAGAAGGTCCTAGGTTCAAATCAGACCTCAGATACTTCCCAGCTGTGTGACTTTGATAGTTAGATAGAAAACAGCTGTTTTAAATCTCAGCAACAGGACCCTAAAGCCCTTGCTGGGAGAGCTGTTTCTAAATATCCTTTCCCTTAAGGAACAACTTCCTTGATTAGGGAAAAAAAAAAACCCTGTGGAAAGTTTTTTGCTTTGCCCTGCTCCCCACGTGTTTTGTGAAGACTGTTAGAGAAATAATTACTATATATATATATATATATATATATATATATATATATATATATATATATATATATAAATGAGTACTACATTCTTTGACATTTATATGGCAGCTGAAGAATTAGGGGCATTGAGGAATGCAGGATACCTCCAATTTTTTATATTAATATGTACTGTCATTTTTGTACTCCTCAATACTATATTTAGAGATGTTAAAATGAAAAAAATTGAGGGTAAAATGCAAGCCCAATTAGAAGATCTAAAATGTTTCTTACAGGATCAATTAGCAAACACCCACTCCACCAGAAACAGACCTGTTTCTGAACCTTTGAATGAGGAAATTTCCTTTCCTGAAATAGAGATGGAAAAAACCTTCCCTATAGCTCAGTTAACAGACTGCTTCTCTCGTATAGTGCAAATTTTGACTGAATTTAATTCCCAAAACCCTTCTCCTGCAATCCCAGTTTCTCATGTTCCCTCTCCTACAAAAAACCAAATTCCAACGCAAAGGAGATCTCATCCTCCTAGAGAAACCTGTCCTTGTCAAACTGACCCACAGGTACAAAATTCAACTAGAGGCCTGTTTCCTCTAAGAGAAGTACCTGAAATAGGAAGGAATGGGGATGTGGTGACTTTAAGACATAGGATACCATTTATTCCCCAAGAAATAAATGAATTTACATGAAATGTCCCCACATATGAACAAGATCCCTTTCTAGTAACAAAAAAGATGTGAGACATATTTTTTCAGTATAATCCCTCTTACAAGGATGTTGAGAACTTGCTACAGGCTTTTTTAACTGAACGTGAAAAAAATAAAATAATTGCTCATGTCAACAAAACCCGGGGGCTTAATGCAGCACATTGGGCATCTCAGGATCCCGAATGGGACTATAACAATCCTGAGGATTATCTACAACTATACCATTGTAGAGAGGCCATCCTTACGGCAATGAAGGAATGTGCAGACAATACAGATAAGTGGATGGAACTTGAAAAAATTAAGCAAAAGGAGGAAGAAATACCCTCCAGATTCATGGATAGAATAATCGAATTTGGGGACAGATACCTGGATTGGGACCTAACTAAAGAAACTAGCTTAAGAGAAGCTAGAAAAATCTTTGTCAATAACTCTTGCAAAGCAATTAAGAATTATTTTAGAACACAATGTCCAAGATGGTCAGAGATGGACCTTGAAGAATTGCGAAAAACAGCTATATATGTTTTAAAGGGAAACAAAGAAAAGGAAGAAGAAAATAATGATGACATGGAGGAAATGAAGAAAAAAATGAGATGTGTAATAGATAGGATAACTAAATTAGAAAGTGGGCATGATAATGAACCAACGACAATTGCCCCTCTCCAGAAATCTAATTATCAATCCATTACCTGCCACTTCTGTGGGAAGAAGGGACACAATATGGTACAGTGTAGAGCTTTTCTCAAGATTATAGGAAGGAATACTCAGTTTAATAACAACTACAGAAGTGATAATTATAGAAATAAATATAATTATGACAATGAAAACCACAACTTTAGGAATGATGTCTATAGGAATGGATATTGGGAAAATGATAACTCAAATGAAATAACTCCACAACAAAATATAAAAAATGGTGCTCGTCCAAAAAATACTTGAGGCACAAATGCCCCTCAGGGTGGTGCCCTTCAGGGGGGCACTTTTCAGGGGGGTTCCCAAGGAATTTCCCAAACACAATGAAGGTGTCTGGGTGGCGGGCTGGGTCACAGGAATCAGAGGATACAACCTTTGATTTTCCAGACCCTGATGTCCTACTACCCGTTGTCCCTATCCACTCCCCTCATACTAATGAACCCCATGTTACTTTAAAGGTGGGTAACACCTATTATGATTGTCTATTAGACACTGGAGCTTCCTTGTCTGTATTAAAGAGAACACCTGATTTACAATGTTATTCTGTTGACTCAGAGAATGTAATGGGAGTATCAGAAATAACCCAAAGAGTTAAAAGACTTCCTCCTAGAATGGTGTCTGTAGGAACCCTAGAGGTACAACATTCCTTCCTTTTGATACCTGACTCCCCTTTAAATTTGCTGGGGAGGGACCTTCTATGCAAACTCAGAGCCACAATAACCTGCTCCCCAGATGGTTCTTTATCATTGGAAGTACCAGAGGAATCTTTAAATTTACTCCCTGTAATTCTATCAGAGAGTCAGGAGAAAAAAGAGCATCCTACCTTTGCAATACCTGAAGATATACCATAGTCTCTTTGGGCCACATCTTCTTCTGATGTAGGCTTACTTAAATTGGCTGTTCCTGTGCAGATAAAAACTAAATCTAGCCCACCTCCTTCCATCTCTCAGTATCCCCTCTCAAAAGAGGCAATTGAGGGAATTAACCAGTAATTAACTCATTAATTGCACAGGAAATAATAATCCCTTGTAAATCTGAATACAACACGCCCATCCTGCCCATTAAAAAACCAAAAAGAGGGCCCAATGGCAAACACCTCTACAGATTCGTGCAGGATTTGAGGTCTGTGAACAATCATGTTATTAAAAGACACTCCATAGTTTCCAGTATCAATACTATTATTTCTTCTATTCCTAGCACAGCTACATACTTTACAGTAGTAGACTTGTGCTCAGCCTTCTTTTCGATACCCATACAGGAGATCTTGAGGCATATCTTTGCTTTCACCTGGAAGGGCCATCAATACTGCTGGAGTCATCTGCCACAAGGTTTTGTAGACAGATTGAGCTTATTTGAGCAAATTTTGAGCCAAGATACAGATAATATAAAATTTAAAAATAGCAAATTAATCAAGTATGTAGATGACCTACCCTTGGCCTCAACAGATGCAGAAACATGTCAGGAAGATAGCAAGCACCTTCTTTTGGAATTGCACAAAAGCGGTCATAAGATCTCGAAGGATAAGGTTCAGTGGTGCCTCCCTAAAGTAGAATATTTGGGGTTCATCCTGTCTGCAGGTGCCCACTTGATTTCTCCCAGGCAAATTGAGAATATTCCAAATTTAAGTGCTCCTACCACTAAGAAACAGTTGAGAGCAATTTTGGGAGCAACAGGGATTTGTAGACAATGGATTCCTTGCTATGGGGAAATTACTAAACCACTTATAGCACTAACAAGGGATTTGGTCCCTGAACCCCTCAAATTAGAACCTGAACACCTGTCAGCTCTATCAGATCTAAAAAAGGCTATCCTGTCTGCCCCTGCTCTAGGCATCCCAAATTACAACAAGCCATTTACTTTGTATGTACATGAGCGAAGAGGGGTAGCTTCAGGTGTTTTAACTCAGACTTTGGGACCTTCTCAGTGCCCAATTGCCTATTATTCTGCCCAACTGGACCCAGTAGCATCAGGAGCACCACCATGTCTTAGAGGAGTAGTTGCTACAGCCTTACTAGTGACAAAAACTGTTGATCTAGTATTGGGATGCCCACTGACAATTATGTGCCCACATGAGGTAGAAGCATTGTTGCTAAGACACAGAACACAGGCATTTTCTGATCAGCAAATTACAAGGTATGAAATAACCTTGTTAAACAATGAAAACATTACCTTGAAGAGCTGTTCAACCCTTAACCCTGCCACCTTGCTCCCAGATTTACCAACTTCAGGAGAACCATTACATAGTTGTGAAACACTAGTGTCCATGGCAGAAAAGCCTCGAGATGATCTCTTGGACACTCCCTTAAACAACTCAGATCTGGTCTTATTTACTGATAGTTCTTCTTTTATGAGAGATAGCATACGCTACACTGGAGCTGCTGTAGTCACAGAATTTGCCACTGAGTGGTCAGCTTCGCTGCCCTCTAACATTAGCGCTCAAGGGACAGAACTCATAGCTCTGAAACATGCCTGTATAATTGCCAAGGGTAAAAAGGCAACAATTTATACGGATTCTAGATATGCTTTTGGCATTTGTCACTCAGTCGGGATGCTATGGCTCCAGAGAGGATTTTTAACCTCAGCTGGAAAATCCATAGCTAATGCAGAAATTATTAATGAAGTTCTTTCTGCTCTCAAACTGCCTGAAGCCCTAGCTGTAGTTCATTGCTCTGCCCATACAGGTGACTCTGACCCTGTCTCTAGAGGAAATGACCGAGCAGATGCCGCTGCAAAGCTAGCAGCCATAGAAGGACCTGGATTAATTTTAACATTAACAACCACTGATGATTTAAATTTATCACTTGCCTATGATGAAAAGGAAGTGGTAAAATGGAAACAAAAATTTAAAGCAAAACAGATTAATGGAGTGTGGGTATCATCTGAAGGGAAACCCCTGCTCCCTAGAAGTTTCTATCACCAAATTTGCCAATCTGTTCATAAAAATGTTCACTTTGGTACCCAGGGCATCGTGGACTCTGTTAAGAGAGTATGGATAGCCCCCGGTATAACTACCATAGCCTCTAAAGTATGTTCAGCCTGCTCTACCTGCCAGGCATATAACCAACACGCCTTTCGTGGCAAAGCTTTCGGTGGGCTTCCTCCGGCTTACACATCTTTTGAGCACCTACAGATAGATTTCATAACAATGCCAAAGGACGGACATTATAAGTTTTGTCTAGTCATAGTAGATCAACTGACCAGATGGCCGGAAGCATTTCCTGCGACCTGAGCCATGGTGGTTTTTGTTGCTAAGGTGCCTTTAAAAGAAATTATTCCTTGTTTTGGCCTGCCAGCACTTATTGATTCTGATAGAGGAAGTCATTGTACTGATTCTGTGTTAAACCAAATATATTCTAGCTTGGGGATAACTCCCAAATTCCATGTTCTATATCATCCCCAGAGCTCAGGCCAAGTTGAAGGGATGAATAAAGAACTTAAAACTATGATTGGCAAATTATGCACTGAGACCCATTTAAAATGGCCTGAAATTCTCCCTCTGGCCCTATTTTATCTTAGAAGCAGGCCTAGAGGAGACTTACATATTTCACCATTTGAGATGCTTTTTGGACGTCCACCTATACAGGCTAAGCCTTTCTCCCCGGGATATACATCACTATTAGGGAGAGATACTACTATTGCTTCCTATATACAGGAATTACAGCATAAACTGTGTGAACTTCATGAATCTGGAGTTGCAGTACAAGCCAGACCACTAGACTTTTCACTTCACGACCTGAACCCAGGAGACAAGGTGTATATTAAAAATTTCCAGCGTACTGGAGCAACTCAGCCTTTGTGGGAAGGACTATTCCAAATATTTTTAACTACTCCAACATCTATAAAGGTTGGAGAAAAGAACTCTTGGATTCATTGCTCACATGTAAAGAGAGCATTTTCTGCTGAGACTGATTGACTGTATCCTATCATAAGCATTGAAGATAATAATCCATTGACAAGTTGATGCTGTTTTTCAAAAAAACATTGAGTTCCTGATTTTTTTCTTTTCTTTCCCTCATTTTTTTATTATTGCTTTTCTTTTGAATATTTGAATTTTTTCCCCCTTTCCTCATTTCTTGTACAAAGGGTACACACAATTAAAATATTTTTTTCTCTCTCTCTCTGCAGTAATATAAGTTTAAATATACATACCCAAACAGCTTTAGACTGTGGGAACCTATTGATAAAATGTTATGGGACTATGATTAATGTTTGTGTCTGATTCCAGGAAATGGGATAAAAACAAGGAGCACAGACTTTACCTGAATAGTGCCAAAAGAGTACACAGGAAATACTAATGTGGACTCAAGGTTGCGACGCTTGACATACATTAAGTTGTAGGACTTCCTTGTATCTACACTCTTTATGAAGTACTCATACAAGTACAAAAATTTGACTATCATGCTGGCTCCCTATATCCTTGAGAATGAAAAAAGTCGGACCAGGGAATGACTCTTCCCTATCAAAATAAAATTCTAGTTCCTTTCCTTCTTATAATATGACAACTTCCTGTAGTCTTGGCTGCAAGTGGGTAAGTGAAATATTACTGCATTCTGTCCTACAGAATTGTGGGATAGAAATTACTTTAAATTGTACCTTTACAAGGGCCCATTATGAAGTTATTCTTGTTTACTCAACATTTTATACATATATTTTGGTATTTTGATTCTGATTTTGAATTTTTTTCTTCCCTTTCTCCCAAAAGTTTAACTTTCTTCCATATTTTTCCCTTTATATATTTTTGTTTTTTGTTTGTTTTGTTTTTGTTGTTTTTGAATTCTTTTAATAACTGACTCATATACCCCCATAACTCAACAATGCATCCTGAGCTGAACTGGATTTTTTTTAACACCCACTTCAGGGGGGATTGTATTTTAATAAAACTCCAAGATTTTGAAAAGTTTTTTTTTTTTTGTTTTGTTTGAGAAACATCTTCAAGGAAGAAGCTTGCTAACTCCTAAATCTAGAGAATGAACTGTTGCAGAAAGATGCCAGAAAACCTACATTACATCAAGATCAAGAATGAACCTTGGGGTGTGGTTGCTTGAACTGAAGGTTGATTGAATTTATTTTGAATGTACACTCTTCTGCCAAAGGGGACTGCCCCCTAATTGGCTTTTGTCAATGTGCCCAGCAAAATATTGGATTTGCTGTCTCTCTCTATCTCTCCTATTTTTCCTTTATCTCTAACTATTGTAATTTCATAGCTAGTATGTTTACAAGACTCATCGGAGAGGTTAGCCTTCCTTGAGCCTCAGGAGGGATTGTGAATTTCAAAACTACTCAACCGTGTTCAAACCATTCTTTAGAGGATGGGATTTGGCTATTTCCTGATCAATAACAATAGAGATACTTGGAATGACAGAATCAGGTCTTGGAAACTACAATCTCCACCCTACTCAAGGTAACAGGATTTAGAAAGGGCTGCAGCAAAGCTCAAGATTTAATTATTTGAGAATATGACCTTCAACAGACATGTGCAAAGGGGACAGACCTCTGGGTGGTCCTGGGTTAAGCTAGAGCCACCATTGGCACAGGTGAGACAGAGGAAGTGAGGTAGAGGATAGCTGAGGAGGCTGGGACTTCCTGTGTGGAGGGAGAGTGTGGTGGTTGGAGCCTGGTGCTTGGAGTGGAGGCCCTGAGACTGTTTCTCCATTTTGGTCACGTGAGTGATAGGGACTGATCTCTTTTCTTTGCCTCGGCTATCCAAGGCCTTGGGCCTTTGGCCCAGCCTAAGCAGAGGGGGTATTTAAGCCCTATTCCCTTCTCTCCCCTTTCTCTCTGTCTCTGTCTCTGTCTCTGTCTCTCTCTCTCTCTCTCTGTCTCTCTCTAATACCTTTCTTCCTCCTGTTAGTAATTAAAAACTCCATAAAAGGTTGACTGCTGACTTGAGTTTTCATTTAGGAATTACATAGCTGAATTCCTTGGTGACCTTAAATTAATATATATCAGTCTTTTGATGTGATTTCCATATCACAGATTCAAGCCCAGGTCTTCCTGCTACCAAGAGGATCACTCTTTGCAGTGGATGAAACTGCCTCTCTCTGTTAATATAGAAAAGGAGGTTAACAAAAACAAGATTAGTAACTAGATCTTAGAGCCAAAAGAAGTAGAGTTCAAGTCATTCCTTGGATATCTATTGACTGTTGGACCAAGATTAATCACTAAAACTTTCATAATGCTATTAAAGACATTTCAGGAAATACCAATATGTATTGAAAAATATGGGAAATCATAGTTCTAGATAAACTAACTAACCCCGTTTCCCCCATCCCCCAGCCATAGTGAATACCTGCTTTACAGGATAATTATGAAGAGAATACTTTGTTAACATCAATGTGCTATATAATTATGAGTTGTTATTGTGGTCCATTAAATGAACATGTAGAAAACATTTGAAAGAGGGGTGGGAAGAACAATATATGAATGGGGATGTGTGTATATATCTACAAGAGAAGAATGGGGAAAAGCTGAGGACATTTTTAGAAATAGAATTTCATCATAATACTTACTGTACAAAGTTTCAATAAAATCCAAATGTTCAGAGAATTAAAAAAAAACACTCTCTTCTCACTCTCTTCTCCTCACACCTCCATATTCATTAGTTACTAAGTCTTTTCGATACAACCTCCACACCATTTATCCATCTAATATTTCTTTCTTTCTGCTCATGTAGTCATCATCCTACTTCATGTCCTTATTACTGTTCATTTAGACTGTTATAATAGCCTCCAATTGGTCTGCAAGTTTATAGTCTCCTCTCCAATCTATCTTCCACAGGGTTTCCAAAATAACCTTTCTAAAGATCTGATCATGATTCTCCCCTATTTAAGAACCACCAATGGCTCCTTAATGTCCCCGGCACAAAATACAACCTCTTACCTTGGCATTTAAAGCCCTTCACAAATTCTGGTCCAAGAAGACATTGCAAACATTTTAGATTACTTTTTTTTTCATGTTCCATTTAAGCTAACTTGGAATATGACTGTTCCCTGAACTAAGCATTCTATTTCCTTCTTTTTGCATAGGCTGTCTTCTAATTCAAATCCATTCCCCATCTCATATACAATGTCCAGCTATTTGCACGACTCAGCCCAGGTATCATCTCTTACACATGGCTTACATGACTGTGCCAATTGATAATTCTTCTTCTCTCCTGAAATTACTGCAACAAATTAGATTCCCCGTAAAATAGACATTACCTAAAGGAAGGACATTTTTTAAAATTTTTTGTCTTTGTATTTCTAGTACCTAGCACAGAGCCTTGTGCACAGTAGGTGTTCGTCAAATGCTCGTGGACAGGAATTAGAATGAGTGGAGGTTTTAATCAGTGGGGACAATAAAGCATCATAAAGATGACCAGACCTCTTGGGTGACCATGATTTGACTCATAAGTTGAGACTAGAACATCCTCTTTAGACTTCAGACATCATGTTACCTCTGCCTTCATCACAAAGAGAGAAGATGATTTGTGACTCCCTTCTTTTATCATCATCAAAGCTCTATTCGTCTTCACATTTGGCCAATGATTGTTGAGGAAACCAAAATCCGTTCCTTTTATCTGGCTCTGTAGTTTACATAGTAGAGAAAGAAGTAATCTCATGTTTATGCCTCCTGACTCCTTGTTGAAAACCTTGTAGCCCCTTTTTAATTGGAGACATGAGTCTCTTGGCAGAGATGCTACTAGACATATGAACATCTTCTTGCCTCCTGATCAGTTCAGTCCAGAGCAGTAAAAAATAACACAACAAAAGACCACACATGCCTATTAAGTGCCTACTATTTGCAAGGCACTGTGCTAGGCACTGGGTACAGTCCCTGCTTTCAGATAGCTTATATTCTACTAAGATGATAACCACATATGAGTTAAAATAGAAACATGTCAGAGGAAGAAGAGAGAGCTAACAAACTGGTAGTAGGGAGGAGAGTCTATCAGCACAGGTTTCTCACTATAAAGAGATAAGTTGTGTATTTAATATAACCAGTGCATACATATTTCTCTCATCTGTTTGAAATACTGGTTTTCCTCTGGGCTCAGGGGTGATAATAATGATGATTAATTTTTTTTCATCTAACAATAATATATTCTCTCTTACTCCCAACTCCCTTCCCAATTTGAAAATCAAAAGTCAAAATATAATCTTTGTAACAAATATATATAGAGATTCTGAACCCTCTTTCAGTGTTGGTAATTCTTAGCAATGGGGAATAGATGGGTAAGAAATCAGGAAAGCAGAATCTGGATACATGTATGTAGCTTCCTAGGATTCTCCATTCCTTATTTTATCTGTGGGAATGAGATTTTATCAGTCTTACATCTTTACATCTAATTTTTGCCTCTTTTCCATCAAAATTAAGACTTTCCAAGAGGGCTGTGTAGATTATAATCATGAACAGCTGTTGAAATCTCTACTCAGAGTTGTTTTGGGTTGGCTGACATTGATTGGACTGGGAGTCAGGTCAGACATCAAGTGGTAGAAAAAGATAGCATCTGAAAACCTCATTGGCTAGTACAAAGGTAAGGAGACACATCCAATGCCCTGGCTCTTCCCCCAGCCTCTCCTTTTTTATTTTTCTTCCCACTCTTCCAGGTTGATCATTGGTAGTAACATCTCCCCTTTCTATAATAGGGGGACATAAAAGGGTCCACACCATGTATGACAGAGGATCCATATAGGAGGGATTCATCTCTTCATTTTCTTCTTTACTTTATATTAAATAAACTTCATGGACTCTTTAAGACATTTCTCTTTGCATGGCTCTGATATCATGTTGGCCAGGACCATTGCTGGGACTTACCACATCCATGGATGGTCTCTGGCCAGAGATTTCCTTATGCAGTCAAAAAGTGTTATTACACAGAATATGCACACGTATTACTTTTCTGCTTCCAGTTGACCATGTGGGAGGTCAGGAATCACTCTGAAATAATAAAGAGTCCTTTAGTTGGCTTCTAAGGTGAGGAGGCTGATGGCTCACCTGGGCTGCTCCTAGTCCTCAACTCCAGCCTTTCTTTACTTTTGGTTAGAGGAATCTATACTCCTTTGAAAGTCCATCATTTACCTCACTCTGGGTACTATAACTCAAATAGGGTTTAGACATCCTAATTTCAACTTTTACTAGCCATGGCAAGCTGGATTCCTGGAGGGCAGCTAACAGATTATTGCCTTCTAGGATTCTTAAGGCAATGTCTCAGGGCAGTGAGCTTCTATTATTTCATCATACTCTTCCATTCTGGTGTGTTCCCCTCATATCAATCATCAATGACTGTTAATATCTCCCATTTGTCATTGATTGATCCAGTGACTAGCACTCAAATGCCATTTAGCCAATTAATGTCAATTATATTTTATGAAGAGTGATTTACCGAAAAGATACAGCAAAAAGCAAAGCACAAAGACTGCCTAACAAACTGGGGCACAGAGTCCCCTTCACATCTTAGCCTCTAAGGAGAGTAGGCTCAAAATAAAAATACTTGCTATAAAGGATTGACTCCCCAAAATCACTTCTAAAAGTGACATAGGGACTAGACAAAGTTCCTCTCTTGCTAACAAGCCACTGTATCTCAGCATTGATCTCTTGTTAGCTTGGATATAACAGATTGCTTTTTAGGGCTTTTTAGGTTTACCAGGGCTGGCTCCACAACTCTAGTAGAGTTTCAAGTTTCCTCTGTACTTTCCTAGGTTACAAGATCTGCTCCATCTCTAATGTTCCATTAGCTAAAAGCAGAAGAAAAGACACAGTAAAGACAGAAAAAATAATATTAGCATGTTCGTGGCTTCATATTGTTCAAAGTAGGGAAGATAAGACACTTGGTCCTGCCTCTCTTTCCTCACTCATCTTCCATTATATCAAAATCAGGAAATAGAATAATTTAGTTGGTTAATGCATTTTTGTGTAAACTCAATGCTTCCTCAGTAGCCAACCAAAAGACCTCCTCTTCATCACATTTTTAGGAGAAAGAATACCTTATGCTCTGAAATAACAATCTCAGTCAAACCAACACAACTCCCAGTAAATATTTCAACAACCATCCAAGATTACAACCTAGATGTCCCTCTTGGAAAGTCTTAATTTTGAAGGCAGAGGCTAGAACTTTCAGAAGCAGGCTACCACATGTGCTCTACTTGTCTCTAGGACAGGACCCTCATTGGGCAGTACCCCAGTAGGCACTATTTAAGTGTTAGTTATTTATTATGTATCATTGAATATTTTTGAAAGTTTGAGGAGTAAGGATGAAGCTGGAAGGAATTATCTTCCTTCCTTTACTTTGCATGTTATAGTCATTTCTTTTTGTGCTTTTCCCCAAAGTTTCAGGAGAAATGAACTCTCAACAAGCTTAGCAACTAATGTTCAGAAAATGGGGAATTCCTGGCAGTTTAGAAGGTTTTGGGGGGGGGGAGTATCATGGGAATTGTAGAAAGATGTTGTTTTTTGTTTTGTTTTATTTTGGTTTTTACCTTAAAGTCTTTTGCTAACACTCTGAATGGCCTTTCTTTGATAATGTTTTTGTTTTATTGTCTGATATTAATTGTCTATCCACCCTTTATATTTGGACTTTATCTCTGATCCCTCAGTCCTTTAAAGTATTCCTTCCTACCTAGAACTGTTGCTAATCGTATGCAAGGTTTCTCCTTTCTATGGAAGGGAAAAGGAAGAGGTTCATTTTAGATGTAAACTTTAGTTTTAACTCAGAGATTACCAAAGCCCTTGAAACTTCATCAAAGTGTGGGACTGTACTTTTCAACTCCTGGTAGCCCTTTTAGCACTGGATACACATTTTTTATACTTTCAGTACTCTGATAAACTGCACTGGGACATTGGATGCTCCAAGTACAGGTAGAAACCAGAGACAAAGTCCGACTGAAAATTAAGCATCTGTGTTCTAGAAATCATACAGAGAATTGAAAGATTTTGGCAAAGATTTTAGGAAGGGTCAGAATCAGTGAATAACCCTTTTTCCTGTCTCTAGTCATATATACATTTCTTCTATCAGGTGGGTCTACCATACTTCCATCTTTCAATAATTAACAATTTCAACTAACATGAATTAAGCATCTTCTGTGTTCCAAGCACTGTATTAGGTGGGTTCTAGGTATTACAAAGATTAAAAATGTTTCTGTTCCTTCCCTCAAGTAGATTCCAAAGCCCAGCCCTCTGTACATAGCAAATTATGTGGATAGTGAGGAAATTAATCTGATTTACAATTATAGTACTTGATTTGAATCTGGCTCTAACATACAACCTGTGTAATCTCAGTTTGCTCATTAAGCACATAAAAAGACTGGACTGCATAAATTCTAAGGTCTATTCCAACTCTGTCTTATGAATGAATGAGTGATGCTAGGAATCAGGGACTCACCTACCCATAGCAAACAACTCTAAGCAATAAAGACTCTTTAGCATTTTGGTATGTATTTTACATGAATGTATATATTACATATTCTTTTCCTTCAGTAGCATGTAGAGATTATTTAATTTTGGTCTTTGGATCACTGATCTTAATATAGTATCCAGAATACAATAAGCACTTAATCAGGGTTTATTGAATGGAGAAATGAACATAGCCCCAGATCTTTGGGTATCTCTATGATTTTAAAAATCAGAATTTTTAGAATAAACCACCCCTTTTTCTTTTTCTAAGACATGGAAAAAATTCAATTATTCACATAGCTCTAGAACTATTTTAAATACATAAAATAAAACACAAAGGATAGTTAAGGAAAACAATTTTAATGAAATAATGCTATTATTTTTTAAAGAAGTTCGTGGACTCCAGATTAAAGTCTTCTCAAGAACACACAATTAGATGGTATGATGGATAGAGTGCTGGGAATGGAGTCAAGAAGACTCATCTTCCAGGGTTCAAGCCTGACCTCAGATACTTACTAGCTGTGTGACCAAGACAAGGCATTTAACCCTGTTTAAATCAGTTTCCTAATCTGTAAAATAAGTTGGAGTAGGAAATGGCAAATTATTCCAGTATGTTTGCCAAGCAAACCCCAAATGGGGTCATAAAGAGTTGGATATAACAAAAAATGACCTCAGGAATGGAAGAAGGTTCATTCCTATGGTTTGGGTTTAGAGCCTGTTTCCAAAATGCAGTGTGGCATCCTCTCCCAAGATGATTTGTGGCTGTGACTGAATCTATTCCTGGAATAACTTCAAGATAGATAGTCTTCTCTCACTTTCAGTTGAAGACAAGTAGAACATAGAGGTGATGTATAAGTCATGAGGATGGCTCAGGAATTTGGTTTGGAATGTGGTCACCATATTTTGGGGTTCTTCATATTCTCTGCCTCGTGACTCTCCTGTCTGAAATGTTGCTTGAACCAGTGTGGAAGAGATGAGGACTGGGTGAGTTAAGAGCTTTCATCTTCCAAAAGAACAGGAAGTTCTATAAACCTCAAATGCAATACACAGAAAACAGGAAAATAGATGCCCCTACCTTGCTTTATCTTTGCTCCTAGGTCTATATCCTCTTAATGGCAGCCTTTATTCCCATATGTCTTTTTTTAAAGAAAAAGAAAAAAGAAATCAGGCCAGCATTTCTACCCAGAGTATTCTTTAAACATGTTATTTAGCACACATGTGCATACACAGGTATCATAGATTTATAAAGCTCAATGCCCAGCTCCACATGGATTTTTGTGAGAATGTCCTTTTTTTATGACTAAGGAAACTTGAATGATAAGACAAGCCTGAATGCAAAAGAAAAGGATATAGATTTTTTTTTAGGGATGTGGGAGATAGAAATGAAAAGGAGTTATAAGGAGATCAGATTGAATTGGGAACTTTATTGACTAATTGAATCTAATGTCTTAAGAAGAGGAAAAGGGATTTTAGTTTTCTGTTTGGCCTTCAGAGGGTAGAACTAACCCCAGTGGGTGGAAGTTTTGACTTAATTAAAAGAAAGTATTTCTGAAAAATGTTTAAAGTCCAATAATGAAATGGGTTGTGAGAGGAAGAAGTGAATTCCCTGTCAATAAAAGTCTCTGAGAAGAAGATAAGATGATTCCTTTTAAGGCATGCTGGAATGGTGGTTCTAGCTTGGGGAAAGGTTGAAATATATTGTCTCAGGATGATAGAATGGAAAGAACAGCAGATTTGAAATAAGGGGGCCTGGGTTCAAATCCCACCTCTGATATTTCCTCTCCATGTGACCTTAGATAATGGCACAAAATTTTTGTAAAATGAATGATCTAGACTAGATGATCTATGACTATGGTTCCTTCCAGTTCTAGATCTGTAATCCTCAAGATTCATAAACTATGATTCTAAAAATACTTAGTTCCATCCCTTCGTTTTACTAATAAAAAAATGGGGTCCAGAGAACTGAAGTGAGTTATTTGAGATTCCCTAGGCTATAAGTAGTAGAGTTAGTATTCACAGAATCATAGAATTTGAGAGCTGAAAGGATCCTGAAATCCAATTAATTCACCCCATATACAAAAGGAATAATTCCCAGCACAACATACTTAACAAGGAATCATCTAGCTTTTGCAGAAAGATGTCTAAGGAAGGGGAGCATGAATGCTTTCAAAGCAGTCCAATTTATTATTGGACAGTTCTAATATTTGGCCTTAAACTGAATTCAAATTTTGAACCCATGCCTTCTGAATGGAAAACCATTGTTCCTTATACCATGCCACAGCTGCCTCCATCTGGAGGTATTTGAAGTCTTAGTTAAAACTTTTAAATGTTCTTGAGCATTTGGTAGTTTGGGTTTTTCCCATTTCTATGGCAAATTATTCATAAGAATGAGTATGTTTTTGCATAAATTTCTGTCTCTTGTCACTAAAAAGTCTCAGCTGGGTTTGACTTTATGAATATCACTAATGGGAGTGACATAACCTCAGAGTATGAATATTCTTTTTTGGGTCTCAGGAGAAATAGCCAATATCAGTGTGACCTTCCTGAGCAAGGCGAGCAGATGACATCACTGCATTCCATAAATGGGGATGTCACTTCACGAGCTCTTTTCTCGATGCCAAGAAATTAACTCAAAGTATTTTTCTACAGATAAGTGAACATGCTTGTCATGGCATACTTATGCCTGTTAAGTCTTTCTATGAAATATCTCATGGAGGAATATGTAAATATTTTGACTGCTCATGCCGTTCTTTGCAGCCTGCCTGGTATGACACATGGTTCTCCCTGCACGAAGCGGGCAGCAGGAGGGATGGCAAAGCCTTGTTAATGCTTCAACGTTTTTAGTCAATGGAGCCACAGACGAAAGAATTTAAAAAAAAGAAAGAAAATAACCACCATGGGTTTATGTAAATACCAGAGCAGAGGAGTTTATGCCTTGAATGGATGCTCTTGGAGTGCTAGACTCTGACTGATGGAGCTCCGCTGAGTTCAGAGTATATCTTGTTTCCATACCTTCTTTTGCTGACAGCAGAAAAATAAACTAAGGCTTAAAAGTGGAACCCTTTGCCAAATATACATTAGCGGAGACCTTGCATGAGCTGATGTTTCTTTAAGGAATCACTCCCTCTATCTTACATTGTTGACCTGAACTCCTCCAATAGCCCACACATCTGTGACTCTTCCAGGGGATCCAGATGGAAACCCATCTCTACCAGCTCATTCTTATCCATATCAATGACAATTAAGAATTATGTCAGTTAAATACCCACAATGAATGTGTCAAGCACTGGGCTAGGCAGCTGGTGATACAGATACAAAGAATAAGCCCCACTTCCTCCCCCTGATAGGAGATTATAATGGAGGGAACTCATTTGCCTGAAATATTTGCAACACGGATAGAAAGTGAATAAATAAATCAAGTGAATGCATATGAAATTGTTAAACAGTCAAATATAAGATCGTTTAGGGAGGAAGGGTGCTAGCAGTTGGGACTGGGGATATGGGAAGACTTCATTCAGAAGTTAGTGCTTGAACTCAATCATAAAAAAGAGGTTTTTATAAAGTAGAGGTCAAAAGAGAGTGCATTCTAGGCAAGAGGAGTCAGCAAATGCAAGGACACAAAGACAGGATATGTAGTATCATGCTTAAAGAAGAGAGAGAAGGTGAATTTGAATCCACTACAAAACCAATACAGAAAGGAGAACAATGTGCCAGGAAGGCTCCAAATATAGGTTGGAGCCAGGCTGTATAGAGTTTTAAAAGCTAAACAGAAGACTTTATATTTTATTCTAGAGGCAATAGGAAGCCAATGAAGATATTTTAGTATTGGAATCAGATGGTCAGCTCTTTGCTCAAGGAAAATTAGTTTGGCAGCAATGTGTAGGATGGACTGGAGTGGCAAAAGACTTGAGGTAGGGAGACCCATGAAGAGGTTGTTGCAATAATCTTTGAGAGAGATGGTGAGGGCTTGAAGAATGTGGGTAGTTGTATGAATGGAGAGAATGGGTCAGATATGAGAAATATTGTGAAAAATATGCTGATTTGTCAACTAAATGGATTTATCAGGTAAGGGATAGTGCAGGAACAATCCAAGATTATGAACCTGAGACCCTGGAAGAGTGGTAGTGGCTTTGTTAGAAGTTAGAAACAGGGACTTCCGGTTAAGATGGCGGCTTAGAGAAAGCTGAAGTTCAGATCTCCGGAAAACCCTTCCCGACCGATCTCAAACTAGAAGCTCCTAAGGCGCCGAAATTCAAAACGATCAACAGCACAGACCCTGGGAACCCTCCTCCTGGACCTGGACCCGGTTCAAAAGGTACGGCTCCCCTTAAAAGCCAGAACCCGAGATCCCTCGGACCTCAGGGGTAGGAGCGCAGAGTCCAAGGCTCCCGGAAGCGGCAGCCGCGCCGGGCTCAGAGAGCAGGGTCTGAGGAACAACAACCCTCAGGGTCTTCTACCCAAGTCCCAGTCCGGGTGAAAGTTACTGCCTGGGGCTTCCGCTGCAAAGAGCCGGCCAAAGAGCCGGTAGATCCGGGTGAAAGTTACTGCCTGGGGCCTCCGCTGCAAAGAGCCGGTAGGTCCGGGTGAAAGTTACTGCCTGGGGCCTCCGCTGCAGAGAGCTGGTCAAAACAACAGCAACCCTCAGGGCGGGCAAGACAGCCTCACGGGCTGGATCCTGCTATCCAAGTCTCAGTGAAAGTCTGTGCTCTCGGAGCTTGGGGAAGCGGCAGCCCATCCCCCCGCAGGCCAACGAAACAGCCTCACGGCCAGGGATTCTGAAGGCAACTTCCGGAAATCGAGCCAGGAGGAGAGTGTGGCCTCGTGGTCCGACACTTCCATTCCAGTTCCAGTGAGGCATATTCAGTTTAACCCAGGGAACGCTCATAGAACCAACATCTGCCCAGGACTAAAGCCTCTGATCACCAGACAAAGACAAGAAAAGCCAATCCTCCACGTTCAGAGATGACAAATTCCACAGAAGCACAGAAGCCCCAAAATACCAAGAAAAATAAGAAGAAAGGGGCGACTCTGGACACATTCTATGGAGCCAAAATACAAAATACAGAGCAGATAGAAGAAGATATACAAGAAAATTCTCCAAAATCTTCCAAAGGAAATAGAAACTCTCCACAAACCCATGAAGAATTTGAATCAGAAAGGACCAAAAAGATGGAAGCCCTCTGGGAGGAAAAGTGGGAAATGATGCAAAAGAAATTCACGCATCTACAAAACCAGTTTGACCAAACTGTAAAAGAAAACCAGGCTTTAAAGCAAGAACTAATAAAGCAAAGCCAAAACACCAAGAAATTAGAAGAGAACATAAAATATCTCACCGACAAGGTGATAGATCTGGAAAACAGGGGGAGAAGAGAAAATTTAAGAATAATTGGACTCCCAGAAAAGCCAGAAATAAACACCAAACTGGACATGGTGATACAAGATATAATCAAAGAAAATTGCCCAGAGATTCTAGAACAAGGGGGCAATACATCCACTGACAGAGCTCACAGAACACCTTCTACACTAAACCCCCAAAAGACAACTCCCAGGAATGTAATTGCCAAATTCCAAAGCTATCAAACAAAAGAAAAAATCCTACAGGAAGCCAGAAAAAGACAATTTAGATATAAAGGAATGCCAATCAGGGTCACACAAGACCTTGCAAGTTCTACGCTGAATGATCGTAAGGCATGGAACATGATCTTCAGAAAGGCAAGAGAGCTGGGTCTCCAACCAAGAATCAGCTACCCAGCAAAACTGACTATATACTTCCAAGGGAAAGTATGGGCATTCAACAAAATAGAAGACTTCCAACTTTTTGCAAAGAAAAGACCAGAGCTCTGTGGAAAGTTTGATACCGAAAATCAAAGAGCAAGGAATACCTGAAAAGGTAAATATTAAGGAAAGGGGAAAAATGTTATCTTCTTTTACTCAAACTCTCTTCTATAAGGACTACATTTATATCAACCTATGTATACTAATATGTGGGGAAAATGTAATGTATAAATAGGGGGTAAAGAAAGACCAAATAGAATAATGGTTCTCACATAAAGACCCACAGGGGAAGGGGAGGGGAAGAAAACTCCTATAAGAAGGAGAGGAAGAGAGTGGGGGGGGGGGGTTTACTTAAACCTCAATCTCAGGGAAATCAACTCTGAGAGGGAAAAACATCCAGATCCATTGGGATCTTGAATTCTATCTTACCCAACAAGGGTAAGGAGAAGGGAAAACCAAGGGGGGGAGGGGGAGAGGGAGAACAAAAAGGGAGGGAAAGAGAGGGGGGAGGGGGAGGGAACAAAAAGGGAGGGACTAAAAAGGGAAACATCAAGGGAGGGGACAAGGGGGACTGATTCAAAGTAAATCACTGGACTAAAAGGTAGAGCCGAAGAAGAAAAGGTTAGAATTAGGGAAGGCAATCAAAATGCCAGGGAGTCCACAAATGACAATCATAACTTTGAACGTGAATGGGATGAACTCACCCATAAAACGTAGACGAATAGCTGAATGGATTAGAATCCAAAACCCTACCATATGTTGTCTTCAAGAAACACACATGAGGCGGGTTGACACCCACAAGGTCAGAATTAAAGGATGGAGTAAGACCTTCTGGGCCTCAACTGATAGAAAGAAGGCAGGAGTGGTAATCATGATATCTGATAAAGCCAATGCAAAAATAGACCTGATCAAAAGGGATAGGGAAGGTAATTATATTTTGTTAAAAGGGACTCTAGACAATGAGGAAATATCATTAATCAACATGTATGCACCAAATAATATAGCACCCAAATTTCTAATGGAGAAACTAGGAGAATTGAAGGAAGAAATAGACAATAAAACCATACTAGTGGGAGACTTAAACCAACCATTATCAAATTTAGATAAATCAAATCAAAAAATAAATAAGAAAGAGGTAAAAGAAGTGAATGAAATCTTAGAAAAATTAGAATTAATAGACATATGGAGAAAAATAAATAGGGATAAAAAGGAATACACCTTCTTCTCAGCACCACATGGCACATTCACAAAAATTGACCATACATTAGGTCACAGAAACATAGCACACAAATGCAGAAAAGCAGAAATAATGAATGCAGCCTTCTCAGATCACAAGGCAATAAAAATAATGATTAGTAATGGTACATGGAAAACCAAATCTAAAACCAATTGGAAATTAAACAATATGATACTCCAAAACCGTTTAGCTAAAGAAGAAATCATAGAAACAATTAATAATTTCATCAAGGAAAATGACAATGGCGAAACATCCTTTCAAACCTTTTGGGATGCAGCCAAAGCGGTAATCAGAGGCAAATTCATATCCCTGAAAGCTCATATTAACAAACAAGGGAGAGCAGAGATCAATCAATTGGAAATGCAATTGAAAAAACTCGAAAGCGATCAAATTAAAAACCCCCAGCAGAAAACCAAATTAGAAATCCTAAAAATTAAGGGAGAAATTAATAAAATCGAAAGTGATAGAACTATTGATTTAATAAATAAGACAAGAAGCTGGTACTTTGAAAAAACAAACAAAATAGACAAAGTACTGGTCAATCTAATTAAAAAAAGGAAGGAAGAAAAGCAAATTCACAGCATTAAAGATGAAAAGGGGGACAGCACCTCCAATGAGGAGGAAATTAAGGCAATCATTAGAAATTACTTTGCCCAATTATATGGCAATAAATACACCAATTTAGGAGAAATGGATGAATATATACAAAAATACAAACTGCCTAGACTAACAGAAGAGGAAATAGAATTCTTAAATAATCCCATATCAGAAATTGAAATCCATCAAGCCATCAAAGAACTTCCTAAGAAAAAATCCCCAGGGCCTGATGGATTCACCTGTGAATTCTATCAAACATTCAGAGAACAATTAACCCCAATACTATACAAACTATTTGACATAATAAGCAAAGAGGGAGTTCTACCAAACTCCTTTTACGACACAAACATGGTACTGATTCCAAAACCAGGCAGGTCAAAAACAGAGAAAGAAAACTATAGACCAATCTCCCTAATGAATATAGATGCAAAAATTTTAAATAGGATACTAGCAAAAAGACTCCAGCAAGTGATCAGAAGGATAATTCACCATGATCAAGTAGGATTCATACCAGGGATGCAGGGCTGGTTCAACATTAGGAAAACCATCCACATAATTGACCACATCAACAAGCAAACTAGCAAGAACCACATGATTATCTCAATAGATGCAGAAAAAGCCTTTGATAAAATACAACACCCATTCCTATTAAAAACACTAGAAAGCATAGGAATAGAAGGGTCATTCCTAAAAATAATAAACAGTATATATCTAAAACCAACAGCTAATATCATCTGCAATGGGGATAAACTAGATGCATTCCCAATAAGATCAGGAGTGAAACAAGGATGCCCATTATCACCTCTACTATTTGACATTGTACTAGAAACACTAGCAGTAGCAATTAGAGAAGATAAAGAAATTGAAGGCATCAGAATAGGCAAGGAGGAGACCAAGTTATCACTCTTTGCGGATGACATGATGGTCTACTTAAAGAATCCTAGAGATTCAACCAAAAAGCTAATTGAAATAATCAACAACTTTAGCAAAGTTGCAGGATACAAAATAAACCCACATAAATCATCAGCTTTTCTATATATCTCCAACACAGCTCAGCAGCAAGAACTAGAAAGAGAAATCCCATTCAAAATCACCTTAGACAAAATAAAATACCTAGGAATCTATCTCCCAAGACAAACACAGGAACTATATGAACACAACTACAAAACACTCGCCACACAACTAAAACTAGACTTGAACAATTGGAAAAACATTAACTGCTCATGGATAGGACGAGCCAATATAATAAAAATGACCATCCTACCCAAACTTATTTATCTATTTAGTGCCATACCCATTGAACTACCAAAATACTTCTTCACTGATTTAGAAAAAACCATAACAAAGTTCATTTGGAAGAACAAAAGATCAAGGATATCCAGGGAAATAATGAAAAAAAACACATATGATGGGGGCCTTGCAGTCCCAGACCTCAAACTATATTACAAAGCAGCAGTCATCAAAACAATTTGGTACTGGCTAAGAAACAGAAAGGAAGATCAGTGGAATAGACTGGGGGAAAACGACCTCAGCAAGACAGTATACGATAAACCCAAAGATCCCAGCTTTTGGGACAAAAATCCACTATTCGATAAAAACTGCTGGGAAAATTGGAAGACAGTGTGGGAGAGACTAGGAATAGATCAACACCTCACACCCTACACCAAGATAAATTCAAAATGGGTGAGTGACTTAAACATAAAGACGGAAACCATAAGTAAATTGGGTAAACACAGAATAGTATACATGTCAGACCTTTGGGAGGGGAAAGGCTTTAAAACCAAGCAAGATATAGAAAGAATCACAAAATGTAAAATAAATAATTTTGACTACATCAAACTAAAAAGCTTTTGTACAAACAAAACCAATATAACTAAAATCAGAAGGGAAACAACAAATTGGGAAAAAATCTTCATAGAAACCTCTGACAAAGGTTTAATTACTCATATTTATAATGAGCTAAATCAATTGTACAAAAAATCAAGCCATTCTCCAATTGATAAATGGGCAAGGGAAATGGATAGGCAGTTCTCAGATAAAGAAATCAAAACTATTAACAAGCACATGAAGAAGTGTTCTACATCTCTTATAATCAGAGAGATGCAAATCAAAACAACTCTGAGGTATCACCTCACACCTAGCAGATTGGCTAACATAACAGCAAAGGAAAGTAATGAATGCTGGAGGGGATGTGGCAAAGTAGGGACATTAATTCATTGCTGGTGGAGTTGTGAACTGATCCAACCATTCTGGAGGGCAATTTGGAACTATGCCCAAAGGGTGACAAAAGAATATCTACCCTTTGACCCAGCCATAGCACTGCTGGGTCTGTATCCCAAAGAGATAATGGACACAAAGACTTGTACAAAAATATTCATAGCTGCGCTCTTTGTGGTGGCCCAAAACTGGAAAATGAGGGGATGCCCATCAATTGGGGAATGGCTGAACAAACTGTGGTATATGTTGGTGATGGAATACTATTGTGCTCAAAGGAATAATAAAGTGGAGAAGTTCCATGGAGACTGGAACAACCTCCAGGAAGTGATGCAGAGCGAGAGGAGCAGAACCAGGAGAACATTGTACACAGAGACTAATACACTGTGGTATAATCGAACGTAATGGACTTCTCCATTAGGGGCGGTGTAATGTCCCTGAACAACTTTCAGGGATCCAGGAGAAAAAAAAACACCATTCATAAGCAAAGGATAAACTATGGGAGTGGAAACACCGAGAAAAAGCAACTGCCTGAATACAGAGGTTGAGGGGACATGACAGAGGATAGACCTTAAATGAACACTCTAATGCAAATACTATCAACAAAGCAACGGGTTCAAATCAAGAAAACATCTAATGCCCAGTGGACTTACGCGTCGGCTATGGGGGGTGGGGGGGAGGAAAAGAAAATGATCTATGTCTTTAACGAATAATGCTTGGAAATGATCAAATAAAATATATTAAAAAAAAAAAAAAGAAGTTAGAAACAGGAAGGGACAGAGACAGAGACAGAGACAGACAGAGAGTCAGAGAGACAGAGAGAGAGGAGAAGGAGAGAGAGGAAGAGAGACAGGGGGTTTGAGAGAGAGAGAGAGAGAGAGAGAGAGAGAGAGAGAGAGAGAGAGAGAGAGAGAGAGAGAGAGAAAGAGAGAGAGAGAGAGAGAATCTGTAGCCAAAAAAGAGGACCATAGATATGATGTTGAGGATGCAAAGAGGATAGAAAAGGAGAAGTCACGCAAATAGGAGGTGAGCCAGGAAGGAAGGGAGCTGTGTGCGCTATTAAAAACCAGAGAAGAGAGGATCCAGGAGTTGAGGGTAGCCAATAGTGTTAAATGCAAAAATACAAAAATCAAGTCAATGAGGATTCAGATTAAGAAAAAGTTATCAGGTTTGGCAATTAAGAGATAATTGGTAACTTTGGAGAGAGTAATTTTAACTCAAGGATGAGATTGAAAGCCAGATTGCAAAGACCAAGACGCACATGAGGGGAAAGGAACTGAAGGTAGCCAGTGTAGACAACTTTTTCAAGGAGTTTGGTTGAGAACATTAGGATAGATGAGGTGACAGATTGAGAGGAGTATACGATTTAGAGATTTTTTTTAAAGCCTAGGGGAAACTTGGATATGTTTGAAGGCAGTAGGGAAGAAACTATTACTTTACCTCACCTCTCCTGACCTTATCTTATCCCTTCTACTAGACCATACTGTACCATACTACACCACACCATACCATACCATACCATACCATACCATACCATACCATACCGTACCGTACCGTACCATACCATACCATACCATACCATACAGTACTGTACCGTACCATACCATATATATATATAATATATCATATCCCATAGTATTAAATATTAATTATATCAATTATTAACCCATCAATGATATCAATGTATTAATCATATTTAGTATATTAACATTATATAATGAATCATAAGTAATATATCACATATTACATAGGTTCCCTTATTAAATATATTACCTAAAACAATATAATAGCATATGATAAACTTTAATATAATATGATATATAGTGTCATCAAATATCAATCTGAAACCAACATGTTACAGTGTATCAGAGTTGGAAGGAACCTTACTATACTGTATTATACTGTACCATACTATCAAAGAATTTCTCCTATTTCATTGAAAATATTTCTTGACTTCAAGCCTGAATATTATTTTTTCCAACTTCCCTTCATTGATTCTACATATCCGTTAAAGCTATTCAAAAGGTCATAGGCTGCCAAGAAGAGAGCAGGCTCCCCTTAATTGGAAGTATTTAAACACAGCCTGACTGGCTGGCTGTTTCCTAGGTATATTGTTAAAGGGACATTTTTTTTTTCAGAAATAAGGTGAATTCAGTGGCTACTGAGGTCTTTTCTAATTCTAAAATCCTGTCATATCTTGGTTCCAGATTAATATTTTTCTTAAAAATCTTATAAATAAGAAATCAAAAGCACTTTGGTGGTTATCTAGTCAGAGCTGCATACATTTAGAATTGAAATGGATATTAAAGGTTTTCTGCTCCAAGCCCCTCATTTTTTTAGAAAGGAAACTGGGGTCAGAGAGTTTAAGTGACTTAAATACTGAGGAAAATTAATGTTGAATTGTAATAATTTCTTCATGAAACCTTTCTTCAATCTCTGGTTGGGTTTCAAAGGTCAGCCAGCTTGTAAGCTAAAGTAATTTACTCCCAGACCTCAAGACATCTCACTAGGCTGGCTTTTGCTAGAGGTAGAGTGGAGACCTGTTCCTTATTTATCTATAAACAGGAACTCTCTTAGATAAGGTAAGTTGGCAAGCTCTAGCTATTGAGATGAGCAGCCATGTTTAAGTGACCCTAAAATACATGGTCCATCCATGGTGGCAGAATGTGCTGGTGTTTTATTGGTCCCAGCAAGGAAGGACACATCCCTCTGGTGATGAAGTAAAGAGGACTTGAGATCTCTAAGTCCACCTCTTCAGAGGTGTCAATCAGAGATGTCTTAGGATGGCCAGGGGAGCAACAAGTGGTATATGTAGACCTGCACCAGAGAAGGTCAGAGAGACAGCCAAGCAGATTAAGATGTCTTGAATAGTCAATTAAGAAATTAATTTAAAATGAAGAAATAATTCTTGAGTATTTCAGTTGTTTCAATACTAAATAGTAAGTGATAAATCCTGAACTTGAATCCAGTTGCCCAAATTCTAAAACGTATTACTCTTTTCCACAGAACAATATGTAAAATAATCAATTTCAATAATCAAACTCTCTCATTTATGCTGGGAGAAGAATAAAGCTTTCTTCCCTATTAGGGAAAAAAATTAAGGCAGTTTCCAACATGCAATACTTCTTCTATTTCAATGTTTTTTTTTAATATATATCAAACAGCCTTATTTAGTATCTATATATACCATTATATGTTAGATATTGTTTATTTGTTTTTACTTTTTTAAACTTTTTTTTTTACAAGACCTACGATTTAATTGCTATAGCTAAGTGACGCAGTGGATTAGAGCCCAGGAACAGATGAATTCAAATTTAACCTCAGACACTACTTGTGGTGTAACCATGAGCAAGTCATTTAACCCATGTTTGCCTCAGTCTCCTCATCTGTAAAATGAACTGGAGAAGGAAATAGCAAATCACTCCAATGTCTTTGCCAAGAAAACTCCAAATGGAGTCTCAGAGAGTCACATGTAACTGAAATGACTGAAGAACAATCATTGGGATAGGAAATTCTGGGAAGCAAATTCACTTTACCAAGGAAGGTTTTCATTTTAAATTCTTCAACTTAAAATGTTGCCCAGGGTACTAAGAGGTTAATTGATTTGTTCTAGATTCCACCTCCAATAGATGTCCAACATTTGAACTAAACTCTTTCTGAAGTAGATGGTATCACTTTATACTCTAGAGGAAGCTAGATAGTGCAATGGAAAAAGCTTGGACATGGAGTCAGGAGGACCTGACTTCAAATGTAGTCTCAGACACTTATTAATTGTGTGACCCTGGGAAAGACACTTAACCACTGTCTGCCTCAGTTTCTTCATCTGTGAAATGAAGATAATAATAGTATTTATTTCCCAAGTTTTCTGTGAGGATCACAGGAGAAAAATTTTAAGATGCTTAACACAATGCCTGGCATAGAATAAGTACTATGTTTATGTTGATGATTATTATTGTGTTTGGCTATTCTCTGGATATTCTTTTCCTCTACCACCCAAGAAAGGTGTTAGTTATACTTTCTTGGACAAAAACAAATTTTTTTCACCCTGGTATCTTGTTGAAAGAAATATCACTTAGTGAACTAATTGTTTCCCCATGTAGAAAATGTGGAAAGAGTGCTAGATTCATATTTTTAAAATTCCAGGTTCCAATCTTGTTTATGTTTCTTACCACCTTTGTGACCTTGAGCCTCAATTTGCTCAATTACCTCAGTTTCCTCAACTTTAAAATGAGTTAAGTAGGGACTAGATGGCATTAACTAAAAACTACATCTCTAAGTATAAAATATGCTGTACTATTATAGACAGATGAATTGTTCTTGATTATTTTGGCTTTCTAAGCCAAGAAAAGATCCTATTGCTTGTTTTACAAAACTAAGCCCCCATTGGACCAATTGATGCCTTCACACTCTCACTTGACTGGCAACCAGTGGGTTTATATTGAATTGGGGCATCTCGTGCTTCAGAATGAGACATCCGTAGAATAATAGTCCCTTTCTGAAATTAGCCCATCCTGTCAAGATCTTCAGAGTTCTTGAGATGCACAGATCAAACCAATTGACATGATTACAGCAAGCTGGAGTACTTCAGAAGTGTATAAACAACATATTGGTGCATTCACTCTGAGTGGGGATTGAATTACTGAATTGTGCTGATGAAAACGAATCTTTCATGACTGCAGATGTGGTGTGTAATTTAGGTATTATCCCACTAACCAATATTTATCTAACACTTCACTCCTTCCAAGTCTTCCATAGCGGTTTCTCCTCTACAAAACCATGTACAAGACATAAACAGAAATAGAATCCCAAGAGCCAGTGTAATTCAGGGGAAATTACATGAGAAGTAAATTCAGAAAAGCTGAAAATTTTAATCTGGTTATTGCGTGACACTGGACAAATCACTCAAAGTTCTCTGGGGAGAAAAATCATTGCAATAGTTAAAGAAGAGTATATTTATAGTATATAGTATATATAGGTATAGTATAGAATATACTTTATAAAATAGCACATAAAAGAACAACGTGAATATCTCATTGGATGAAGGCAGGGAAGTGGGGAAATAGGAGATGGAGATGTTCTTCAGTAACTTGGTTTTCCAGAAAGGGCACAAAAATTAAATACTATTAAGGCTTTTCTGTAACTCTGACTATGTCATCTTTGGATAGTGGAAAATAATATTAATCATTGAAGACAAGCCTGGTCGTTTTCAAATTCATTCAAACTTCTGTAATTCTTGGTTTATTTCTACTGCAATAGCTTCTAGTATATTTCTCTCTAGAGCCCAATGACATTCTCTGTGCACCCTGTAAAACTTCATACTTTAATCCCAATCCCTATCTTTTCCCTATCTAAACTTGAAGGAAAATTGCAATTCTTAGGTGTCATACAAAAAAAAAATATCCAGTGAATACTCAGGTTCTGACCACTTGTCTGAGAGATGTTACATTTGGATGATTCTCTACAAACCCCCCTGTCCTTGTACCATAAATATTATTTGTTTTCCTTGGAAAGATTAAAAAACTTTTATGATTAGACCAGTATTTTCCCCTTTGGAGAATTAAAAACATTTTTCCCCAATATCCTTTACTTTTTCTAAGATTTTTTTTCTGATTTTAATTTTTTGAGATTATTTGCTAATTTATAGATTTTATACTTTTATGTCTGGTCATGTATTTCCTTTAAGTTTTATTTTTTCTTGGCATATAATTAAGCATTTGAGGTTTTTTAAATTTAAAAAGAAATTCCTTTCTATTGTGAATTCAATATTTTTATTTGCAATTTTAGTTTAGTTTTATAATTTTTATCAAGTTAACTTTGTTTTTTATTAATTAATTTAGCTTCATCAGTTTTGTGGGTTCTTATAAAGCTCTTGTGTTTCTTACTATTTTACATTTTATTTCTCCTTTGACTTTTAAAATTTCTACTCTTTTTGCTAATTTGAGAATCATATAATTATGGAACTTTTAGATTTGCAGAACTGCATAGAATTAGAGTTAATGGAATTTTTATTGCTATAAGTTTTCAAAGATATATATTTTCTTTAATAATTTCCATAAATTTTGTTGTATTAAGATACTCACATTTTTATATCATTAATTTTCTATGATTTATTCTCATATCAATTACTCATACAGCATATTTTCTAACCTTTTAAATCAGCCTTTTATTATATTTATTGATTATAAATTGTATTATGTTATAGCATGCATTTAATATTTATGTTTTTATTTATCAGTTGTATGTACCCTGACATGACAATTTTTTATGAAGATGTTATATCATATTAGAAAATATATTCTTCATTAAACTTTTAGCTCCTTGAAGATAGTGACTGTCTTACTTCTTTTTGCATCTCTAACAATTAGCACAGTCCCTTGAACAGGGGTGCTTAAATAAAGTTTATTGAATGACCAACTGTTTTCTGTCTGTATGTCTATCACCTGTATATCTATGATTAATATTAATATTGTTGCATTTTTATGTTTTATAGCATGCTATAGTCTCTACTTATGCCTCTTGACTATTTTTACAGTTGTCTTGACTGATACTATGATTGCCATTTTTACTTTTTGAAAAAATATTCAGCTAAAACATGAATTTAAGATAACCTCCCCATTCAAGTTATGCAAGAATATTTGTGGTTCCAGTGGGATTCTTATATATAACTAATTATTTTGGGATTTTCTGTTTAACCTTTTCTCTTACCCCTTTCAATTTTATTTATGAGTTCATTCAATTGACATTCATAGTTATGGTTATTGACTTTCTCTTCTATCAAATCTTGTTAAAATGGTTTTTTTTTTCATTTTTTTAAGAAAGAAAGACATCAGCATTCATTATATACTATTGATTTTGCTTTAAACAATTCTAGTTTCCTATCTTCTTCCTTCTCTCCCAGATCAGAGTCAAAACATAGGGATCTGACTTTGCTTCTTTTTAAATCTAACTTTTGTAGTTGTTTTTCTTGATTTTTTTCTTGATTTTTTCTCTGTTTTCATTTTCTGACCTCAATATATTGAATTTTAACTAATTCTTAGTTACAAGCAATTTTTTAAAGTGTACCATATTGCAGGATTTTCTTCAATTTCTCATTTATTGTAAGTAGTCTAGCATGACTGTTATATAAAATATTTTGTAATATTTAACATTTTCTCTGTGATCTGGAAATTTTTTGGCTTGGCAACTACATTCAGGGTAAGATGAACCTAGGGTTACCTCCCTGTTTTCATAATGTGTGCTCTATAAATCTGAATTTTTCTCTTTTATGAATAATACTCTGTTACTTATCATATACTCCCACCACCCTGCAACTTCCCTCAGTGTCTGGCACACCCTCCTCCTGGACAATCCTCTCACCATTCCAACATCTCTCTTCTCTTATTGGTAAATTTGTTTCAGTGCCTTCATTTTGGGAGGAGTCCAAGCTATCCACCATTCATTTCCTTTCTGCCTCTGCTTTTCACTTTCCAAATGTCAACACTATGACTCATATGAGCACTTTACCACCCAACCCTTGACCTTCTTTTTTCAGCTTCTTGTTAGATGTTGTCTTCATTATTGTTTGCAAAGTCCTGCTATAATTCTTTTAAATATATATTTTAATGTTAATAACTAATATATAATATATTATGCTAATATATAATATATATGTGATATATATTATATTTCCTCCTTTCTTTTTTCTCCCCTCCAAGAGCTGGCGAGCAATTCAATCTGATGTCTATATGTATTATGACACAAAACATATTTCCATATTACTCATTTTTATAAGTGAATCTTATAAAACCAAAACCCTTAAACATATACCCAAATAAACAAGTGATAAATCACACACTTTCATCCACATTCCTACTCCAACAGTTCTTTCACTAGAGGTGGACAGCATTTTTTTTCATAAATCTCTCAGAATTTTTCTGGATTATTGTATTGCTGCTAGTAATCCTGCTGTCATTACACAACAATTCTTACTTAGAATGTAAATTCCCTGAGGACAGGAACTGTTTTCTCTTTTTTGCATGTATGTGTATTCCCAATGCTTACTCTAGTACCTAACATAAAGTAAATGCTTAATAAATTCTTGTTTCCTTTTACTCTCCTCCTCTCTTCCCCCTAATCAAAGCAATCAAGCAAACCAAATCCACATGTTCATCATATCTGAAAATTCGATTTTCTGTAGGACTTTTCCATTATCCCTGTTACTATGCCTTCTACACTATATGTATCTTGTATGTTGCTTTTTTATATATTCTTATTTTCTTTTTCATGCCTGATACTTGATACAGTGCTGGGTACATAGCAAACATTAAAAAATGGCGGACTGATTCATGCATTGGAAATCAGAAAATGGCTTCATTCCCCTCATCTCACCCTTACTTCCATTGTAATAGCAAAAAGAAGCAAGTCTCAAGAAATCATTGAATATAGGACCATTACTTCTGTCTTTTGCATTACAAACGCCTGTCCATTGTTGTGTTTAACGTGCAGCAATATATTTTAGGATGGTCATTGATATTCTAGTGAGTGTCTAAAGTAGAACAACTGGAAAGTTTAAGGATCTCTAATTTATGATATATGGAGATAAGCTGAAGGAACTAGGGATATTTAATCTAGAAAAGTGATGATTCAAAAAAGGTCATTATCACTGTTTTTGTGTATTTGGAGGGCTACCACATGGAAGGATGGTGAAACTTCTAGTGTTTCTGATCATGAGGTAGAAGTAGAAGCAAAAGGTAGAAGATTTAGGGAGGTTGATTGAGGTCCAAAGGAAGTACGAGTTTCTTAACAGAACTATCCCAAAATAGAATTGTCTGACTCAGGAGGTGAGTTCATTTTCAATGGAGGTCTTCAAGCAAAGGCTGGATGACTAATTATCTAATAATTTGTAGAGGTAATACTTTGGGGAGTATTTGTTGATAGAGAATATCCTGGCTAGGCACTGAGGTCCCTTCCATCTCTGAAATTCTGTGAAACTATTGTTACATTTATAGATATGTAAAGGCAATGGGGAAGGCAGATGGAACTTGATTCAGTCATTCAATTAATTACTCAACCTCACTTAACCCCCAATACTTTGATAAAATGAGAAAACATCTGAATTGATTTAATCAATCAAATGTGTTAACTAGGTATTATGAAAAAGGCTTGAGCATTTTTCTCCATTGGATGAATGAATCAATCGCTTAATCAAATAATTTCAACTAGGAAAGATATGAATTCTATTTAGATTGTTTAAGGGGGATTGATCCAGCCTGTGTATTTTGCATAAGAGAACAAACGCATTTGGAACTTTAGAATCTCAGAATCTCATCATAGTGGTGAAAACCCTCAGCCAGCCTCCTGAGAAGGAATCACTTGGGGAAAGAGGGCACAAAAGAGAGTACCTAAAATCATGATATTCTACCAAACTCAGAAATTTTGACTTCTTGAAACATTTGTTTCATTTGGCCTTGAACCTGATATTATTTGGAGACAAAAAGGAAAAGTCAAAGTGCTGCAGGGTTCTATATAACACCATAGCATTCTCAAAGCCCCCAGTAAGCATTCAGAAAGCAGTTTATTTTGAACCCAAACTCTAAAATATGGCGGTTGCTTTTGGACACCTTTTGTACCTTACCACTAGAACTCCTCAGATATATAGGTGCCAATATGTCTTGAGAGTTAAAAAAGCCACCTAGTTCTCTGTTTAACTCAATATTGCCCAGGAATACTTTATGAAATTTGGTCTCTGGTTACATTTGTTAAGAAAATTAGTCAAAAAGGCCATCCATGATTATAAACAAAACTTTCTTGTATCCTGCCTTAGGGCTGGATCTTCAAATCAGAGCAAACAACGTGTGTTATAATATTTTTAAGTAAGGAGATCTCTTGTGTGTATGACCTGTGTGGCATCCATATCTAGAAATAGAGACTGTAAAAGTAGGAGACAATCAGGTCACTCATAATTATACCTCTTGAATTCTAGTAATTTATTGGAAAGGAAAACAAATCAAGTTACTCTTGCTCTTCATGAATGAAAAGGTGCTAGGCACTCTAAATGCAAATCATTATCCTTAATCTAAATCATTGCTGTAATTATATTCCGCCTCCCCATCTCATCTTGGTAGCACTGCTGTCAAGGTACTGGTATAATAACCCACTGATAAAAAGTGTTCTCCAGTGTAGATAGGTCAAGGGTTGATTTTAAAATATTTGAGCTTGAAAAGAATCTTAATCAGGAGTTCCCTCTATCTCTGATACTTTATGGGAAGAAATGAGAGCATCACAGTTAAAACCTCAAAAAGGAACTATGTCAGGCTCTGTTAGGCTCTGATCAAGGTTATTTCTACCATTTCTTGATTAAAATGAGAACTTTCAATGGAAGGACAAGATATAATCTGGTGGATAAATATTTCTTCTGGTATTATCCTGGGTGCCAAGAAAAATGAGGCCCAATCTCTGTCATCAAAGAATTCTTCCTGGATAGGAGTAGAACCTGTAGAGACCTTGTCCGTAGTTCATTGAAAATTCTGGGAAGACTTAGGGCTTTTCAATTATACTACCCTCTCCAGTGGAGGAAGAATATGAATTCTTTAAATATCATTCACAATTGCAGGCTGAAGGGTAATGATTTTTATGTTGATTTGGTTAGGGATCATACAGAGGTCCCAAAATGCCAATACATTGAGTGATACCTGTACAATTGTTTTCACAAATGGTAGGTTGTCCTTCTGAAATAAAGACAAGGGATGGTGCTTTCAGGTGCCAGGTAATGGCGACTTGCTATTATTTCAACAATAGATATCATCTTTAACTTTTCAGAGTTCCTGCCTAGTTCTCTTCTGGATATGGTGAGGTAACAGAGAGGGGCAATCTTGAGTGTCCATCTTGGGTCCTTGCTGCTCTGGGTCAAGTAGATGCTCTGGTCATTGAGCTGACTTCTCACTAAACTTGGGTACTCATGCTTCAGGCTCTGGTGGTCTCTGATAACAGACTCTGATTGTTGAAGGCACATCCAAAGAATTTTCTGACATTTTAAAGCTAATAAAGCCATCATCTAGTTGGTTACATCTCTGAATACTCACTCACTTAATATAATTAAAGAAGAAAGATAATTAGAGATAGAACATACAAAGGGATACTTGGAGACCAGATAGGTGAAGGCATTCCTCATCTACAGCTGATAGTAAATAGTCACCCTAACTAGAGAGTAGTCTGAGGAGATCAATAGATTTAAGCTGGAACCTTTGGTCTACACCCCTAATTCTGCCTCCATGGGCAATGATAAGATTCTTCATCATGATAAGACTCTTCTCACCAAGCCCCAGTGTCCTGGATGAGGGACAGGCAGAAAATATCATCCATGTTCTAAATAACCCACCAAACATAATAGGTCCTCATTGGACAATCACTTTACTATATAGAGAAGATGTAAACTACTCCTGGATGAGGGACAGGCAGAAAATATTGTCCATGTTCTCAATAACCCACCAAACACAAATAGGTCCTCATTGGACAGTCACTTTACTATATAGAGAAGATGTAAACTACTGATAATGATGCTAAAACAAAAATCTTAAAATATACATTCACACAAAGTAAATTTTTGGCCTCTGGAGGTGAGGAAATAGGAGTGGGAGAAAGCCACAATTACTATGAGAGTCAAGGATATGATAGTGTCTCTGTAGGGGATAGGATGCAATGTGTATCTGCCTTGAGTCTAATGATCATCAAGCCCATCTGGAGGAGTAAATGTTCCAGATAAGATGCCCTCCTATCTTGGCACACAAATTGTTTTCAAGTTCTCGGCCACTCTGCTGGTTTTTTCAGTTCAGAACATCAGGGCTTATACAAAAATATTTATATCAGCTCTTTTCGTGGTGGCAAAGAACTGGAAATGGAAAGAATGTCTATCAATGGGGGAATGGCTAAGCAAATTGTGGTAAATGTGATGGAATATTAATCTACCATAAAAATGAAGATGATCACAGAAACACCTGGAAGGACTTATATGATGTGACACAAAGTGAATTGAGCAGAACCAGGAGAATGTTAAACACATTAACAGCAATAAAAGTTGAAGAAGAGCTGTGAATGACTTAACTATTATCAGAATGCAGAGATCTAGGACAACCCCAAGAAACTCATGATGAAAAAGGCTATCCACTGCTACAGAAGGAACCAGTGGAGTCTGAATATGGATTGAAGGGTTCTATTCTTCACTTTATTTCCTCTATAAATTTTTCTCTAGTGTAAGCAATGTGTCTTATTTCACAAGATGATGAACATGGAAATGAGTACTGTATGATAACACATATACAACCCATCTTACATTACTTGGCATTTTGAGGAGGTTTGGAGGGATGGAAGGGAGAAGGAGAATATGGATCACAAAATGTCAGAAAACAATTACTAAAAATTGTATTAACATGCCATCTGGAAAAGTTAAAAAAAATTAAAAGGAACATCAGAGATATTTCATACAACAAAATTACCAGAAATGGGGAAATATGCTGGAGATTTTACAAGGATGCTAGGGCTCATTCAGGTGAAATTGATGTTTTTACTGCCCATGATTTCATAGACATGGAAATGACAGTGAGTAATGTTGTGAGAAATGGAAGTTTCCATCTCAGGTAGGTTCCAGAGGAGAGGTTGGAATGGAGAACCAGGAATAAGGAAGGCAACTGTAGAGCAGAGGCAAAGGTTGCAAAGGTGAGCACAATACAATCATAGGCAGTTCATAAAGAAGGTAGTTTAAAATGTTCACCTATCTCTCAGGGATGTAGAATTGAATACTCTATAGAAAAAATAATCATAAACTCAATATTTATATGGTGCTTTTAGCTTTATGAAAACTTTACATGCAAGATATCATTTGATCCTCAAAAAGAATTCTGTGAGGCTAATATTACAGATATTAATAACCCTCCCCAATTTAATGATGAGAAAACAGAGGCTAACTTGCTCAGATTTAAATCTCTAATTAATGTCTGAGAAGGAATTTTAAGCAACATCTTCCTGGATCCATATCCAGGATTCTACCCACTATGTGTGACCTTTTTGGCATCTAATTTTCCTCATATGTAAAACAGAGCTAATGTTATTTGTGGCACAGACCTCACAGAGGAATTGGGAAGATCAAATGAGATGAAGGATATAAAGCTCATTTCAAAATTCAGTGCTAGATGCATGCTATTTATTATTATTATTAGTGATTTTTGTTATTTTCCTCTGTAGGGAGAAATTTTTTGGCTTGGATGATTCCAATCTAACAAATTTACAAAACTCTAAAATCATAAATTTATTTAGGTGGCTGAAATTCATTATCCCACGCTGCAAAGCATTAGAAAAGATGGTTGATGCAACATTACAATATAAAGTTTTACAACCTTTAAAAAGTGCCAGATTTAAAGGACCTCTGAAGCCACAATTCAAATGAAGATTCCCCTATCTTTTTACCATTGCATATTTTTTCTCTTGTCCTCTGGAATTTCATGAATATCCCCACCCGCTTCTTACTGAAGCTACAGTTTACTCATTTGCTTAAACAAAGAGTAATAAAACTGATAAATAATCTCTATTAGTTGTCCTCCACTTTGTAAGAAAGAGACAATATTTCTACCCCTTCCTCACAAAAAAATTAACCCTATACATTGATATAGAACTGATAAATATATATGTTGAGCCAGTTCAATAAATCAAGAAGAATTTTTGTTTGTTCAATCATTTCAGTGGTTTCCAACCCTTCATGACCCCATTTGGGTTTTTTTTTAAACTTATTACATGTCAAAACAAAATAGAAACACACACACAAAATATCCAACTCTTCAGGGAGTGTACAAATTAATTTGGGAGATGATATGTCAACACGTAGTTTCATATGGGTTAGATAGACAATAAAAGGTAGGTAACCTTAGAGAAGATTGAGCAAGTGACAGGAGGGACTACGAAGGTCCCCACTGGAAGGTAGCATAAGAACTGATTATTAGAAGAAGTCAGGGATGTTTACAGGCAAAAGGGAAGAAGGAGAGTATTCCCAGGAATGAAGGCCAGTCATTGCAAAGGCTGGGAGCTGGGGAATTGAATGTTGCCTACAAGGAGGGGGAAATAGACCAATATAGTTAGTATTACTAGATCAGGGAGCACTTGGAAGGACATGTTCTGAGAACATTGGAAAGGTGGGAATGGGCCAAACTGTGAAGAGTCTAACATGCAAAAAAAAAAAAAATAGACTCTATTACCTTGAGGCAATAGGAAGGTAATAGAGCCAAAATAGGAAGGTAATAGAGCAGTAGATAGAGTGCTTGACCTGGAGTCAAGAAGATTCATCTTCATGAGTTCAAATCTGCCCGAAGATGCTTATTAGCTACGTGACCCTGGACAAGTCACTTAACTTTTGCATCAGTTCTTCATTTAAAAATGAGTAGGAGAAGAAAAAGCCAAACCAATCCAGTATCTCTGCCAAGAAAACCTCAAATGGGGTCATGAAAAGTTAGACATGACACAGTTGAACAACAGCAAAAAAAGAAGGAAAGACTAGAGTTTATTGAACAAGTCAAAAACTCTTGGGGGAACCATCAGTAAGACTCATTTAAAAACATAAACCATTTTTGGTGGAGTCTTTAAATTGGTTCATTCTTGTGGGAAAGCAATTTGGAAAGAGGTGAAGGGAATGACTAAAATGTACATATCCTTTCAGCCAGAGATAATCGTGAAAGGAATTTACCTCAAGGAGGCCAATGACAGAAAGTACCTAAATGCACCAAGATATTTATAGCAGCATTTTTTTTTTTGTGGTAGCAGAAGACTGGAAACAGCAGAATCTGATTATCTAGGGAGTTTCTAATCCAATTGTTTAAAACCTATATGATGAAATATTGTTACACTATAAGAATGTTAGCTACAACAATATAAGAGAAGATTACTATGAACTGATGCAAAATGAAGTAAGCACTACCAGAGAAACAAACTACACTATAGCTATAACAATGTAAGTGAGGGAAAAAAAAGCAAAAATAATCTCCCCTATAGAAACTGGAAAGTACCCATTTAAGAGTAAAGTTTAAAATTGGCATTCAAGGCTTGTTAAATCCTACTGAAAAAAATGTCAGAAAGACTTCACCTTGTCATGTGGAAGAACCCAAGGATGAGTATTTGCTATGTTACTGCCTTTGGGAACTTTGGCAAAGTATTTTCCTTTTCTAGGTCTCAGTTTTCTCTTCTTTAAGAAGAAGAGGTTGGACTAGATACTCCCTGAGGTTTTTTCCCAGTTTTTGACCTTGGGATTTGGGGAGTCTGCTATGACTCTCTCCTTTGGAAGCAAGGAATGCCAAGAGGATATCCGGTGATTACTTCTTAGCTTGGACCAAGTTTGAGGTGTTTCAGTGTTATTGATGACTGGTGTCATCAATATGGTGTGCGTGTTTCATTAAGAATCAAGGCATATTCCTTTCTGCAATGGAGCCAACAGCAACAGCACAACTGCATTCCCAAGGTGCGATGACTAATACTTGGAGTGAGGTCTCTGCATTCCCTTTATAGATCAGGTGCTAATACACACTGACATAGCTGCTCACAGCACAGAAAATTAATACGAATGCAGTGGGCTAAATGGAGTGCCACTCTGGAAATGCAAATACTTTGAGGCAAACAGGAAACATTTTATGGCTTTCTTTAGAAATATTCACTCAATCCCTTTGAAGCTAAAAATAAGATACTGAAAACTCCAATAAAGATGCTTTTTTGTATTGTTGTATTTTTCCTTCTACAGTCTGTACTGAAGGCAAATCATTGGCTTGGTGAAAATGAAGATATTTCCAGAAAGGACCAGTTGGGATTAATTCATGAGCAAATTTGATTTTTTAGAATCTTATTTTCATCTGAAAAAAATGATTTTTGTGGTTCTTTTTTCCCTCACAAATATTCTAAAGATGAGATGCTTATTTTTTCTTAATGTAAAACTTAATAATAATAATGATGATAAAAGCTAACATTTATATATATATTTATATATTTAAAGTTTGCAAAGTACTATCTTTTGACTGTCTAATTTGATTATTTCATCAGTTCTTCAAATTAGATGTTATCATTTTCTCCATTTTACAGATGAGGAAATAGGCTGAGAGAATAAAGGACTTGCTAGGGTCCTATAATTAGTAAACAACAAGGCAGGATTTGAATTCAGATCATCTGACTCCAAAATTAAAAGCCATCCTTAGACACATAAATCTTCTGATTCCAGGGCAGTTATATGGTACAGTGGATAGAATGCTAGGGGCAGGATCAAGAATCAGGAAGACTCATCTTCATGAGTTTGAATCTGGTTTCAGGCACTTACTTGCTATATGTGACCCTGGGCAAGTCACTTAACCCTGTTGCCCTCAGTTTGCTTATCTGAAAAATGAGCCAGAGAAGGAAATGGCAAACCACTTTATTGTATTGGTCAATAAAACCTCCAAAAAGGGTCACAAAGGGTCTGACATGATTGAAAAAAACTACAACAATGTTTGACCCCAACTTCCAAGCTTTTGCTTAATCTAATGTCTAATGTATCCAAAAACATAAAATGCATTTTCATGAAAATTATAATAATAAAAATACTTTCAACATATGTGACATTTTCAAATTTCATACTCTAAGTCACATTTAATTCACAAAGTAATTTCACATACATTATTTCATTTCATCTTCATAATAATTCTTTGAAGTAAGCAGATTTTATGCTTCTTGTTTTACAGAAGAATTTAAATTTAGAGATCAAGTGACTTACTCAAGGTCATTTAGTTAGGATTCTGAAAATAGTGTCCTTTAAGGGACCAAAATGAAAATATAACACCAAATGTCTCATTTAGAACATCTTGTATCAAAGGGACAACTCTCCTCCTTTCCCTCCTTCACTCCTTCCCATAAGAATTATCCTTTGAACTCTGGATGGGGACATGGGGGACAGTTATTGTGAAGTGGTCTGGGAGCCCAGTTAATATTCTGAAATATTATAGAAACTGTGGGCAGCTAGTTGGCTCAGTGGACTGAGAGCCAGACCTAGAGACAGAAGGTCCTGGGTTCAGGTCTGGCCTCAGATACCTCTTAGCTCTGTGACACTGAGCAAATCATTTAACATCCACTGCCTATCCCTTACTGCTCTTCTCCCTTAGATCCAATGTACAGAATAGATTCTAACACAGAAGGTAAGGGTAAAAAAAAAAGAAATATCTGGGAATCTACCTTATGAGGAGGAATTAGAGTTGGTGAAGTGCTACAGTTCTGGACTCAGGAAGACTCCTTGAACTCTTCTTGGGTTCAAATCCAGCCTCAGACACTAACAATGTGACCTTGTGCAAGATTCTTAATCTTTCTTTGCCTCAGTTTCCACATCTGAAAAATAAACCAGAAAAGGAAATGGCAAGCCATTCTAGTATTTTTTTTAAGGGGATCATGGAGAGTTGGACATAACTGAAAAATAACCGAGCAGTGACACAGATCTTTGATAGGGAAAATAAATAAAAGTGGCCATGGAGAAAGTTCAAGATATTAGAGATGCATAACAAGTAGGCTGCTTTGGTGGCCACACAATGTCAAGGGGCTTGGTAGAGGAAGGCTCTCATCATGGTGTCCGGGTAGCCTCCTGAGCAATTTATGGGAGGAGAAGGAAAAGAATTTCAATGATAAAATGGCATTGTTTGTCCTTTACACCAACAGAGGAAATATCCATATTGAAAAAAGTAAATAATCAGGGACATATTGAATACTGATTGGTTTAGAAATGAAGCAATCACTCCTATAGAAATCAATTTCTTTATTGGTGAAGAGTGGCTTAGAGGGACATATATTTGTCTCTGGTTGAACACAGTCTGCCAAGTTGAGAATATAGAGTAGGTTCTAAATTTAGAACTATCCATAAAAGTTTGAACCCTGAGGGCAAGACACCCTTTTAAGAAAGACAATTTGTGGTTTTCATAGCACTTGGCTTTGCTTTAGTCAGAACAATGTTTTCTTTTCTTTTTCCCCCCTTCAGTGTGATTTATAATGGAAAGAAATATTTTGGATAAAGAGAATGTTCCCTAATATTAAAAAAAGTAAAAATATTTTTCATAGTTTATTTTTTCAAGTTTAAGAAAAAAAATCAGTTCATAGGATCATAGATTTAAAGCCAGAAGAGACCTTAGAGATCATTAAGTTCAATCTACCTTTTTTTTTCCTCTTTAAAAACTTTACTTTTTGTCTTAGAATCAATACTCTAATTCTAAGGCAGCTAAGTGGTAAGAGCTAGGCAATGGGAGTTAAGTGACTTGCCCAGGGTCACATAGCTAGGAAGCATGAGGGCAGATTTGAATCTAGGACCTCCTATCTCTAAGCCTGCCTCTTTATCCATTGGGCCACCTACTTGTCCCCAATCATCCTTTTTAAATGAAGAAACTGACAATTAAATATGTGAAGTGACTTCTGTAATTGTTTAGTTGATTAGTCATGTCTGACTCACTGTGACCCCATTTGGGGTTTTCTTGGCAAAGATGGAGCAGTGATTTTTCATTTCCTTCTCCAGCTCTTTTTATAGATGAGGAAATAACTTGCCTGGTAGCTAGTAAGAGTCTGAAGATGGATTTGAACTCAGTTCCTCCTGATTCCAGGTCTAGTGCTCTATCTATTATACTATTTGTCCTGAAATGACTTACCTGAAGTCAAAAATCAGTACATATCAGGGGTGGAATTTGAACACATGCTTACCTGACTCCAAGTCCAGCTCTCTATCTACCAAATGATCATGATACATGATGAAGCCCTACAGCATGACACATATGGAGAGATGGAAAGAATTAAGATGTCTATGAAGAATAAAACTGAGTAGCAGATACATGATGATGGAGAAGGTACAAGGGACTCATATGATTTCAAATTACCTCCAGAAGCAAAGATCTGATACGTCAAAAAGGTTCTGGACCAGCTTAACTTATAAAAAGACAGGGTGAAGTAGTTTTTTAGCCCCAAACAGCTTAAAAGTCTAGCACAAAGGATCTAGGGTACTGAGCTATAGGTAGAGTTCATCATGCCAGAGTAGACGCCATGAAGACAACACATTTTGGATGCAACTGAAGCAGCAGCCAAGGCTTCTGGAATTCTCAACCCAGATAGTATGGGGATGGGGTTGGACAATCAGATCAGAAGGAGATTACAGGAGTCCCTTTTCTAGTTCTGGGTGTGAAGTTCTTGTTTTGTACTAAGTCCCAGTCCTGGGGCATAGTTACAATGTGAGGAGCTCCAGCATACACTAGCACTTGTAGCTAAAAGAGATCCTGGTCATAGTTTCAAGGGGTAAAAGAGAGCTTGGGGTTACTCACAGACCAGAGTACAAGTCAGAAGAGTATTAAACATACCTCTACATCATACCATCTCAGAAGAACTAGAAAGAGATCCCTAGTGTCAGTTGTGAAGGCAGCTGCACAAAGTACCTGAAGCTTGGAATAAAGCTAACTTCACCAAAATAACTTTCACGTTGTTTGCTCATTGTCCTTTAACTTTAACAGTTTTTTGAACTAAAAGAAAAGAAAAAAGCAGAGAAATAAGCAAGCAAAAAAAAAGAAGAAATAACAAAGAAAATTATTTTGGTGACAGAGTAGACTTACATTCAGAAGAAAACAAAAATCAATACTGATCCATCCAAAGCCTCCAAGAAAAATATCAAATGCTGTCAATTCCTAAAAGAATTAATGGAGGAAAAGATTTGAAAAACCAAATGAGAAGCAGAAGAAAAAAACTGTGGAAAATGAGAGTAATACAGGAAATCATGGGGAACAAAACAGGCCAATTGGTAAAAGGGTGACAAAAATAAAAAGAAAAGAATAACTTAAAAATTGGCCAAATGGAAAAAGATAAACAAAAATTTACTGAAGAGAAAAATTTCTTGGCTCTTTGGGAAAATAAGTGAAAAATTCACTGGGGAAAAGAACTCTTTACAAAGTAGTATTGTCCAAATGAAAAATAAGGCATGAAAGCTCACTCAAGAAAATCATGATTTAAAAATTAGAATTGCACAAGTGGAAGCCAATGACTCCATGAGACATCAAGAAACAATCAAACAAAGTCAAAAGAAAAAAAAAGTTGAAGAAAATGTGAAATATCTTGTGGGAAAAATCAATGACATATAAAATAAATCTAGGAGGAATCATTTAAGAATTAATGTACTTGATGAAAGTCATGATTTTTATAAAAAAGATCTTATATATCATCTTTCAAGAAATCATAAAGTAAAACTACCCTGATATTCTTGAACCAGAAGGCAAAATAGAAATTGAAAGAATCTACCAATCACCTTATGAAAAGGATCTCAAAATGTTCATTCCCAAAATATTATAGCCAAATTCCAAAACTCTCAATCTATAAAGAAGAATTCAAATCTTGCCTCTGTCACTTGTTATCTGAATGACTTTGGGCAAGCTACTTAACTTCTCAGAACCTTAGTCTTCTCATCTGTAAAGTAAATGCAATTCAAGAGATATTAAAGGGATTACTAGGTATATGCCACTTTATTGAGTTTCCTGTTTTTATTTAAATATATAGACATCTACATAACAGGGAGCTTATCCGGAGGATTGTTCCAAAAAGGGAGAAAAGAAATCCCCAGGTTAGTAAAATGGCACTTGTATGAACAACCTTTCAAGATTGTTTGGAAAAAAAAGCTCTACAGTAAAATATCAAATATATGTTAGCTATTACTATGAACATGGAAAAGAAGCTGTTTTAGAATGAAAAATTTAAAAAGTATCATAAAACCTCTAGAAGCAACATTGGCTCATGTAGCTTTGCCTGCCTGAGAACTATCTCCCTTTCCCTGTTCCTCAATGTTATTAAGTATTTATTGTATATTTTGCATTTACTGAGTATACGCTTCCCACCATTAGTTCCTTGAATTCAGGAGCAATTTATGTTAGTATCTTTAGCTCTAAGTATGGTGTCTGCCACCTAGGAAAGGAGATTTAACCATCTTGTGTGTTCTTATATATTTCTACCCCAAATCCTTCATACTAGAGATCTTTCTCAGTAACATTTGAGGAAACTGAGGTTCAGAGTTGAAAGATTTGCTGCTCAAGGTAGGAAGTGGCAGAGCTGGGGGTTATATTTCAGATCTTATTCTAAGTTCAATGCTTTTCTATTTTTCCATCATATCACACTTTTTCTTCCTACTTATGGAAATATCAATGGTAGAACTGCATATGATAGGATTTCTTTGATAATCTTACCCAGTATAAATGATAAGGTGCTCATTGCTCAAAAAATCAGTTAATAGATGACATATTTTGATAGACTCATACTGATTACTGGCTGTTAATTCAGTCCCTTGCTTAAATGTCTCAAATTTTTAAACTGTATATTTTAGGGGTCACCCAGGGGAGTGACCGATCATTATCCAGCTCATGCAATTTATGATTTCTAAATGAGTAACAAGGTGAAAAAGTAAAAGAATCTTTTAAATACATTCATGCCTTATTATCTATGATTATATCAATTTATCTACATCAGTTCATCTAGGGAATGGGTAGTCAAAACTATCCTTACATGTGTTAATGTGTAAAATCATACATGAGAAATTCATAAAATAAAGAGACAAAAATATGGAGAAGGAAATGATAAATCACTCCAATATCTATGCCAAGAAACTTCATGGACAGTATTGGCATGCTCTAGCCCACAAAGAATGGGATATGATGGAATGACTAAACAACAATAACAATGCCTAAGAGAAGAACAACCAATATAAATAGGACATTTTAATGGGAAACATCTATCTCAATTCATACCTACTGTGGATTTTTTTCTTCTAAATAATTGCATCTACGTTTCTTTTATAGCTTTGTTTGAATAATTTATTTATTCAATAAGTTGTTTTTCTGTTAGCAGTTTTTATAAGGGGTATACATCCCAAACTTCCTTAGAAGAGTTTAAAAAATAGAAAACATAGTACCTCACCTTAGATAATGTGTAGCAGTTACTCACTCTAAAAATGAATACTTATTTATATTTATTTTATATTATGTATTTATATATAAATATATAACATATTTATATTATATTATATTTAACTTTATTCTTTGATTCAAAGACCATTCACTTAGTAGGACTAATTTCCCCTGTATATTTGTCAAGTTCTGAGCTTTGACTAAAGTTCTTAAGTAGGTGATAGATAACTAAATAGCTTTGTGTATGCATAGGTGCCTGTGTTTATGTGTGTAAGTATGATTGAATAGAGCTTACCCACCAAATAAGCCTTACCAGATGAGCCTTTATTTTTTAAGGGGCACATATTTTTTTATTCAACATAATAGAACTTGGAGGCAGCTAGCTGGTAAAGTGAACAGAGAGCTGGGATTGGAGTGAGGAAGATCTAACTTCAAATGTGGCCTCTGACACTAATTATGTAACCCATGGCAAGTTACTTAACCTTTGTCTCAGTTTTCACAACTGTCAAATGGGGATAATAACAACATACACTTCAGATGTTTTGTTGTATGGATCAAATTAAATACTTGTAAATTACTGTATAGTACGTGACGCAGAGTCAATGCCAAATGAATGCTTATTCCTTTTCCAAGAGAGAGCTAGACCCACACACATTACCAGTTGCTTTCTATTACGTTACTCTAATTTTTTTTCAAAACAAGACCCAATAATACTACCTTAAGGATGCTTCAAATTCATCAGCTAGAGTGGTTTCTGACTGATCTGAAGGAAATCTCCATTTACAGAATTTTATATGAAAGACTTGACCCAAAACAGGGAGAAAAAACATGTTTGTGGGTCAAATGACATCTATTCTTTGCCATATTCCAACCGTGACTATGAGTCATGGATTTTTGTCATATATGAGGTTTTGGAATACATCTTGAGCCACATTTGAGAAGTGTTATAAATATTTACATAGTTTACGAGCTAGCTTTTGAATATCTGCAAAGGAACTGCAAGGATAAAAGGATTATTAGTGACCATTGGATAAAAGTTACAGGCAGGTAGACATCAACTCGAAATAAGGAAGAAGTTCCTAACATTTTTTATGAGATAGTGAGTTCTTTATCAATACATATGTTTAAGCAGCACCTCCAGGATGACTTTTTATGATACTATAGTGGAGCTTTATGTGTTTGACAGGGAATTGGACTATATCCTCTCTAGATCTAACATTCTATGATTCTAACATTTTCTGCCCACAAAAAAGTGACATCAACCTTCCATTTCATTTCAAATCATGCTTCTTGGTTAAAAACAACTAATTTGAGTCTTATGGTTAAAGACTCAAAGGATTCCCACTCAGTTAAGTAATAACCCTGATATCCATCTGAAGTCAGACGAAAATGTCACAATTTATCTCTGATTCTGTTTTTTAACAAGGAAAGACCACATGTAGAGGACATTGCTAAATAGTGTAAATTGATGTTTCAGACTTTTTATTGAGACTTGAAATTGTCTTTCCATTTGAAGAAGGGAAGTATATGAGATTAGGAAATGGCTAAACAAGTTATGGCACATGAATGGGATGGAATGATTATTGTACTGAATGAAACGATGACTAAGGAGAAAAGAAAAAGTATGGGAAGGCTTTTATGGATAGATGTGAGGTCAAATAAAAGAATAAGAGAAATTATATGCAAGACTACAGCAACCAATAAGAGAAGAAAAACAACAATAACAAAATGAAGTTGAATGCTATGCAATTATGGTGATCCAACATTGCCCCAGAGGGGGAAAAAAAAAATACTCTACCTCCATCCTTTCTTTGTTGAGTTGGAGAATAGTTGGTAATGTATTGATTGGTTTTGTTGAATTGTGATTTTTCTCTTTCTTTTTCTTTTATTCTGTTTTATGAAGGAGGGAAAGGATGTATTTGGAAATGAAAGTAGCAAAAATATATCAATCACGTTTTGAGAAAATATCATAAAAAAGAAATCGTTTGTAGAAGAGTGACTATTAATCTGAAGCCAAAAAAGAAAAAAAAAAGCTTAGAGGAACATTAGAATTTTTAGGACAAAAAAAGTAAATTCCTTCTTGTACTTAGAATATTAGAAGGCTTAGTAGCCATAGAATGAGAGGTAACATGTAGTAGCAGAGACAGGTCTGAACTTCAAGCAAAAAAGATCAGGGGATAAGTCCTTCTTTTGAGTTTGCTGGTGATTTGTGTTTCACTCAGTACCTAATTGTAAGTGACCCCATTTTAAGTTTTCTTGGTAAAGATACTGGCATGGCTTGCCATTTCTTCTCTAGCTCATCTTACAAATGAGGAAACTGAGACAAGCATAATGGCTTACTCAGAATCACAGAGCTAGAAAGTGATGGGGCTAATTTGAACTTAAGAAAATGATCAATATAGCTATCCTCCTGCTTTTGAAATGCTGTCAAATCCAACTCTTTCTGACTCAAGTATCCATCCAGAATAGCATGCTGCCTCTCCAAGCAATGACCCAACTGGGATTTGAACCCAGTACCTCTTACCAACAGAACTGTGGAGCTAATGTCATCATCTCAAAGTAATCTGGAATTCTCTTTTGAATATTAAGGTCAACATACTGGCTATGAGATCCTGGGCAAGTCATTTAAATCTCAGTTTTCTAGGCAACTCTAAATTGTGGCCTGAATTTGTAGAAAGTTTATTCACTTGGGAGTCCTTATACTTGTGAAAAAATAAAAATTAATATTGCCTCTGATTTCTGCAGTATTGATTTTGCAATGGAATTGATTTTATGCTGTACTGATTTTCATAAGTGAGTTAGTATCTGCCTGAGTCCACTTTCCTGAGTAATGAAGTTTTCCTTCAGCATTAGTTTAAAGGTATAGTTGAAAAGAGAGATTGTTATAATTTGTCCAGTTAGCCCTTAGAACATTTGTTTGTTGTCTGTAAGACCCAATTGTTTTAACCTTTTGTAACCCCCGCCCAAAAGACTTGGCATCTGTCCTCTCCTGTCCTTGTACAATAAGGGGAGGTTAGATATCCCCCAAGAGGACAGAAAATCTGGGGATGGGCAACAAAAATGACAAGAAACAGATGGGTTCCATAAAGGAATTAATATACCTTAATTGTCACAGAGAAGCATGATTAGTCACACTTGAATGTCAAACCACTTTTCCTTGGATAGTCAATTATAATGTTCCAACATTACCCAGATCTCCTTCTTTGCTGTTTTTCAATAAAGAGGTTACCCTCTTTCTCACTGGGGTTGCTGGCTTCCTGAGATTGTGAGTATGACTTGCTTCATTAACAATTGTATGCATCACTGTTAATAAATTGATTGTGCTCTAAGGATGCACCTCAGTTTTTATCTTTGCAACATTTATTCACCATACACCAATGAAATCATGGGTTCAGTTCCTATACCTATGGCATTCTGTGTCTATAATCCAGTCAAATGATGACTACAAACAGTATGGCATATAATTCTGGCACTGAATTCTGTCACTAAAGACAAATGAACATTGAGAAATTCGGATGCAACTAAGAACAAGTTTGGGAATGAGCATTTATATAATGCTTATTATCTACCAGACCCTGTACTCTTATTTTAATGCATTTTTTACAAATATTATTTCATTTGATCCTGGGAGAGTTAAGTACTATTTTATGGCTGAGAAAACTGAGGCAGTCAAAGGTTTAGTGACTCACCCATTGTCATATAGCTAGTAAATGTCTGAGGCTGGATTTATCCTTAGGTCTTCCTGATTCCAATTCTATCATGATACTCACTAACAACCAATTGACTCTTAATAACATATTAAAATTAATACTGAAAACTGAGAAAACAGATAATTCTCATATAGCTAAATCTAATATGATTGAATTTAATGTACATAAATATAAAGACTTGCATTTTGTTTCTCTAAAACTAATGTTGCAAATTTAAGATGACAGTTAAAAAGCAATTCATCTGGAAAAGAATTGAAGAATCTTAATAGACTGCAAATGCATGATGAGCTCATGTCATAATATGGTGGTCACAGAAACTAATTTACTCTTAGGGTACACTATAAAGGGCATAGATTCTAGGAAAAAAGATGATAGTTTTGATATACTTTTTGCAGGTCAGATAATATTTGGAAAACAGTAGTCAGTTCTAAAAGCTCACTTTGGAAATTACATTGACTCTTTGGGAAATATCCAAAGGAAAGAATCCAGGACAACTTTTGAGATAATGTCATACGAGAAGCCATTGAAGGACTTACTGATATTTAGCTTGGGGAAGAGAAAACTCAGAAGAGAACAAGAGAGTTACTTAATAGTATTTGAAGAGCTGCCAGAAGAAGAGTTATTAGACTTCTTTTTGGCCCTAGATGGCAGAATAATGAGTAGCAGCTTTTAAAATATAAAGAAATAAAGTTAGGACTAATGTAAGGGGGAGAAAAACTTTTAAATAATTAGACAGATCCAAAAATAGAATGAATTGGCTTTGGTAAGTAATGGATCCTTCATTATTGGACATCTGTAAGCTGACTCTAGAGGACAATTTGTGAGGTACCTTGCAGAAGAAAATTCTTGGTCAGGTTGGATCTGCACTCTATGGAGTCCTTTCTAATCTGGAGATTCTGTGATTTGGGAATCATTCTCAACTTAAAAGTCTTGGTTCTCACATGGTCTATCAGGCACCAGAGCTTCTAGAATTTCATTGATATTTTTGGTCTTCCAAATGAGGACAAAGCAATTTCCAACTGTTAGTCATCTGCTTCCAGTCAGTTGCACTTACAGACTGGTAGGAAGCCCGTTGAAAATATGTGGCCTTGCTTTATGGTAAGGAAGTGATATTGAAAGACGCCATCCCTCTTCCAAAAAAAAATAATGCTAAATTAGATATTGACAGGAGATGGGTTTGTTATAATTTAATTTTTTTAAGTTTCCACTCATAGTTCGGGTTCTTCTCTTCAAAAAAACATGTATTCTCCTAGCCGAATTTTGGACAATTTACAATGTGCTAAAAATTGTCATTTATAGATGCTTCTTCTATCAATACAGATGAAGGAATTCATTACCACCAAAATGACTGTCTCGATGTAAAGGTCAGATACCTAGTAAAGTAGCTGCTTGTATATTCTGCTGCCATGGAACTTTCATTCTCAAAAAGTCCAGGGAGGTTCTTGCATAAGTTTCTTGCTTCTCCATTTATTCCCAGTGTAGTGAGTTAAGAGAGTTGGTTATTGTAGAACCAAACATTTTGAATTCTGTGTATTTTTTACAAGTAATAGATAAAAGATAAGAGTTCTAACTTACACATTTTGGATTTTTATGGATGAACTTAGCAAGCATGGTAAGTGGAAATTTGAAAAAAAATATATATTTCTGTCCAGATCATTTCCTACCAACCTTTTTCAATCAAGCAAGCAAACTTGGGAGAGGATACTTTGTAAAACTTAAATGAAAGTTATATGGCTTTCTAGTATGGTGCCAACCTAACCCAAATTACTACTGAGTGTTGTAAGTTTCTGCCTTGAGTCAGAAAATAGGTCCTTGGGATGCCATAACAGTTGCCAGGAACATTGTGGAAGGTGGAAAAAAGACACAGATATTATATATTACTATATAATCTTATTATATATAATTATAACTTATATATAATAATTACATATAATATAATAATATATTATACATATATTACATATATTATTATTATATTATTATATATATTACTATATAATCTGGCCTTGATATCCTTTTTTTTTGGCTAGTGATCATGTGGACTTTAGAAAATTATACATAATCTTAGAATCATTGGTTCATAGGCTTAGAGCTGGAAGGGACCCTGGAAGTTATCTAGTAGAATATTTTCATTTTATTTAGTCAATTTAGAACATTGTTCCTTGGTTACAAGAATCATCTTCTTTCTCTCCCTCCCCTCCTCCCACCCTTCCCATAGCTGACTCGCAATTACACTAGGAATTACATGTGTCCTTGATCAGAACCTATTTCCATGTTGTTGGTATTTGCATTAGGATGTTCATTTAGAGTCTCCATTCCCAATCATATTCCCATCGACCCATATAATCAAGCAGTTGTTTTTCTTCGGTGTTTCTACTCCCGCAGTTTTTCCTTTGAATGTGGATAGTGTTCTTTCTCATAGATCCCTCCAAATTGTTCAGGATCACTGCATTGCCACTAATGGAGAAGTTCATTACATTTGATTGTACCACAGTGTATCAGTCTCTGTGTACAATGTTCTCCTGGTTCTGCTCCTCTCACTCTGCATCACTTCCTGGAGGTTATTCCAGTCCCCATGGAATTCCTCCACTTTATTATTCCTTTGAGCACAATAGTATTCCATAACCAACATATACCACAATTTGTTCAGCCATTCTCCAATTAAAGGGCATCCCCTCATTTTCCAATTTTTTTTTTGCCACCACAAAGAGCACAGCAATGAATATTCTTGTACATATCTTTTTTCTTATTATCTCTTTGGGGTACAAACCCAGCAGTGCTATGGCTGGATCAAAGAGCAGACAGACTTTTAGTGCCCTTTGGACATAGTTACAAATTGCCCTCCAGAATGGTTGGATCAATTCACAACTCCACCTGCAATGCATTAATGTCCCAACTTTACCACAGCCCTCCAGCATTCATTACTTTCCATTGATGTTTTCCCTTCATATTTTCTGGAGTATTATGAGATTGGCTCATTACTTCCTTTTCTTTATTTTCTCCTAAATTTTTCTGAGTTATAATTTCAGGATAGAAGGAGCAATTTGCAACATATGGCAGATGGTCCCATGCTTATGGCAATAAACAATGCCCATATTAAGAGAGAATTGAAATGGGAGGATCAATTTGGGTATAAAAAGCAGAAAGGTAGTTTAGGTTATGGAAGGCCAATTGGTAGATGGCCCTGGAGCATACTTTGATTTGTGGAGCAAAAATGCACTGAAAAAATTGACTGGCAAAGTGACTTCATCAAGAGTGTGTACTTGTTGGTGGACATAGAAGATGACTTCAGTGGTATTGTGGAGGAAAGTATTATAGAGTGACAACACCATAGAAGTTTAGATAAAGGAAATTCAGTTACCAGGTAGTATATTTAATGTTATTAATGGGAAGAAGAAGCTATTTATGGGAGAGGATAAAATAAATTGTGAAATCAATGACAATTTTCAAGTTATGATCATGGAATTAGGGCAAGATGAAAGCTATTGAGTTGATTTTCTTTTGGTTGTATTTCATCTTTTATAAAGATATCTAATTGGAAATACCCTGGACAGAGTGTATATTGTGAGTGAATCAAAGCAAAATTCAAAAATGGATAAAGAGAAAAGAGTATTCAACTGCATGCAATCCATTTCTACCCAATTCAATGAAACAATTACTTATGAAGCACTTATGAGTACTAGAAGGGAACATAAGAATAAAAGAGTCTCCCTAAAGGAATGAATGTTTGTTGAAAAAAATTAAAGTGATAAAATTCTTGGGGCATAAGAGAGAGATTGTAATATGTGCAAATATGAAGAGGAGGGGATTCAATAATGTAATCACTGTGAGCAATTTTAGGAAGAGAACTAAAGGCTGATGATACCAAAGAAAGAAAGTGGGAGGGACAGATAAAGAAAGCTTGATCAACAGTGTCAAGGGAGGTTAATGACCCGTGAGAGGTCACCAGATTTTGCAGTATGTGGTAGGTAATTTTTGGACATAATTTTAATTAAATATCCTATAAAAAACATCCATGTCTTGAAGAGTCAAATCAATTCCATAGGGAATAGATTTGTTCTCTTAGGTCAATCTGAGTGGACCAGTAGTCACAAATAGTGAAAGTTTTCCAAATGGTAGAAGCAAATGATGAGCAACATCACCACCAATCACCACAAACAACAAAACCAATGATAATTTACATTTAGATAACATTCTAATTCACCAAATTCTGTCCTCATAACTCAGTGAGATAAGCAATACAGGTGTTATCTTCCTTTAATAGATGAAAGAATTAAGTCTCAGAAGACTTATCCCTTCCAAATTTCATTATTTCTTTTGAGGGTAACACCACACTTTTAATTTTCCAGGTTCATTAACTTCCAGGCATATTTGTCTATTTTTCAGTCCCCTTGATCCACATAGTTATCAAATATTGTCATTTACATCTGTCTCCTCCTTTCCATTCATATAACCTCATCCCTAGTTCAATTCTTATTACCTCTCTCTCCCCAACTATTTTGATAGGCTGTTAATTGATATCCCTGCTTCAAGTGTCTTCTCTTTTCAATCCATTTCTTATATAGCTTTTAAGATTATTTTTTCTTGTGTGGGAATGATGATTTGCTCCTCTACTCAATAACCTCCAGTGACTTCTTTCCATCTCCAGAATCAACATTTCTATTTGTTTTTTAAAGCTACCTGGCCTCAACCTACATTTTCTGTCTTATTAGATATTATTTCCCTTCCCATGTTTTACACTTTAATCAAACTGACCTTCTTGCTGTTCTTCCCATTAGATGCTACAATTTCTATCTCTGTGTTTTTTTGACTGGTCATCCTCTATGCCTAGAATGCCCTCCATCCTCATCATTGCTTGGTTAGAATACCTTATTTCCTTCAAGACTCAGCACAAACATTATTTTTATCTTGAAACATTTATTGATCCCCTCAATTATTAGAGTCTTCTTCCCTCTCCAAATAATTTTGTATTCATTCAGCATATCCTTGCACATACACACCATCTCCTTGAGTAGAATTCAGATCCCTTGAGATAAGGAACTCTTTCTTTTTCCTTTGTATCTTCAGTGCCTCGCCTACATTAGACACAATAAATGCTTGTTGATGGCTTGGTTTAGTAACTTTCACCCAGTCGAATGTTATGTATGATTGTCAATTCAGGAATTCTAAATGTGGAACTGAGATCTTTGACAACAATTTCAGGGTTCTTTTCAGCAAACCCATTACTTCTGGAATGTGTACAAGAAGAGTTATTGGTCCCTTTTTAAGCAATTTAGCTCCACTGTATTGTACTTCAGGTAGTAGCTAGGTGGCTCTATGGTTAGAGTGCTGAGCCTGAAGTCAGGAAGACTCAGCTTTGGGAGTTCAAATCTGGCCTCAGACACTTACTAGCCATATGAGCCCATGTAGATCACTTAACCCTAATTGTCTTGGTTTCCTCATCTATAAATAAACTGGACAAGGAAATAAAAAAGCACTCTAGTATCTTTGCATGAAATCTCCAATTGAGATCAGTGGAGATTTCGGTACTCCTAAAAAACAAAATCTTACTTTAAGAAATGTCATTCTCTAAAACAAAGGTGATTATTTTTTTGTGTGTGTGTATGTTTACATTCATAGTAGTAGTCTCTTGGTAACCAAGGAGGATGATTGTTCTTGTGCATTTTCATCTTTGGTGTATAGATGAGTGCACAAAGACACTTGTTTGTGAAGGAGATTTAAGTGGAAAAGTCAATGCACAGAGACAGTCCCACTCTCTCGGCGTTGGAAGCCTGGGTCCAGTGGCACGAAAAATCGTTATGCCTGGAGACTTCCTGAGCTGCATTGGATGGCTGTGTTGTCTTTTGTGCTCCAACACACGCCCTAAGCACTCCACAGTGCTTTGCTGCATCGCCATCTCAGCCGTTGAACCTTCTTATTGGTTTCTTCCATCTATTCCGCCGAAGCAGTCTTCACATGTTGGGTGAGCAAAGCCCTGGTTCACCAGGGGTCGACGACCCGATGGCTACCCTCACAAGGTGTAGCCGGCCTGTGGAAGCCTTTGCCCCGGGGTGTGGCTGCTGCCGCACATTAGCAGCTACTGGGAGCCACAACTGAGAGCTGAGTGTCAGGTGAGGGTCAGAGGCTGGAGAGCTGCCCTAGGAGGGCACGACAAGCCCTCTATACCAGAGATACTACCCCTCCCTGGGTATCCCATACACCCCCCATATATATATATATATATATATATACACATATATATATCTCAACATATACATATATATGTATCAACACTGATATTCAACACAAATTAATTTCTCATATGTCCTGGAAGTATTTAGGAAGCCAATTTCCAACATGACCTAGAAGAGTCAAAGAAAATCATGCCATAAGAAAACATTTATATGAGGTATGACTCTATCTTTGGTTTTAGGAGTGATTTGGCAAATTAAGCTATTCATATCTTCAAATTAGGTTTTTTGTTTGTTTGTTTGTTTGCATCTTGGTATTTGTTAAACATAGTCTAATCCTTCAGGTTAGTGTGGACATCAGCCTAATGATAAACATTCATTTTTTAAATACATTAATATTAACAACATCTTTAATGAAGTATTTTTTTGTTATTTTATAAACTAGCTAGCATAAATGAAATGTTTATTAAGGGTCCAAGAGCTGTTCTAGGTGCTGGGCTAGAAAAAATGATAAACAAATGCAAATACCTCAACTCTCAAAGAATTTAGATTCTAAAAGAAGACAACATATGTAGTGTAATGGGAGTTAGGGAAGAGAATTTTGACTGGGGAATCACAAGATTGATGACTGTAATGATGAAGCAATCAATATCATCATCATCATCATAATGAAAATAATAGCTAGAATTTATATAGCACTTTAAGGCTGACAAAGTGTTTTACAAATATTATTTCATCTTATTCTCACAACAACCTTGGGAAGTAAATATTATTTGTCATTATCTCCATTTTGAAATTTGGAAATTAAGACAGACAAGTTAAATGACTGCCAAGGGTCACACAACTAGTAATTATTTGAAGAAAGAACTGAACTCAAGTCTTCTTGACTGAGTCCACCATCCTATATACCGTTTTCTCTCTCTCTCTGTCTCTCTCTGTCTCTCTCTGTCTCTCTCTGTCTCTCTCTGTCTCTCTCTCTCTCTCTCTCTCTCTCTCTCTCTCTCTCTCTCTCTCATATATTTTGTAGGCACCAAATCAGACTTCCAAGTTATCCATCTGTTATCCTTCACCCTCATTCCATGAGTGTCCTGCTTTTTTTCTGATCATATATTTCCCATATGAAATCCCTGATACTACGTGTCCACAGGTTAAGGAATTTGTTAAATTGAAACAAACCCCTCCTTCCACCAGGCAAATCTCTGAGATAAAAAGCAAACAGACCCCTCAAGCAAATCCTTTTGGGGCTTTCCTGAGAAGTTTTTTCCTATGATACATTCCCAAGCCCAGTATGGGTAACTTGGAGACCAGATCTCATGACTGTGACTCCACCACTTACCTTTTCTTTTTAAAGTCTTTCCCTTCTCCAATCCATCCTCCACATTGTTGAAAAGGTGATGTTTTTGACTCTGCTGCTTCCCTATTTAATAAACTTTAGGTGTTCCTTATTACCTCTAAGATCAACTATAACTCCTCTGTCATTTAACAATCTTTATAACGTGGCCCCAACCTACCTTTCCTGTCTTATTATATATTATTCCACTTTATTCACTCTGCCCTTCTCACTCTTCCTCATAATAGATGTTCCAATCTTCATGCCTGGAATTCACTCCCTCATCTATGCCTAAGAGAATCCTTACTTGCCTTCAGAACTCAGCTTTGGTGTGATCTTCAATGTATGACCTTTTCTGATCTTACCAGTTGATAGTACCCTACTTTCCTAGTGCTCCCCACCATTACCTTGCTACTTGTATGTATTTTAGGTATTCTCTTTCTCTGTCTCTCCTCTCTGTCTATTGCTGACTCTCTGTCTCTGTTTCTGTGTCTGTCTCTGTGTCTGCCTCTTTATCTAGTTCTGTCTCTCTGTGTCTGTCTCTGTATCTCTCTGTGTCTCTGTTTGTTTGTCTGTCTCTGTCTCTGGATCTCTCTGTGTCTCTGTTTGTTTGTCTGTCTGTCTCTCTCTGTCTCTCTGTCACTCTCCAAGTAGATTGCAAGCTTCTTTAGGCCACAGATGCTTTTGATTTCCCCCCTTTGAGTCCCAAACACTTGGCATGTGCATAAATGCTTGTTTGATTAGGGAAGGACTCTCTCTCCCCACCCCTTCACTGCCAAGGATGACTCTAGTAGAAAAAATGTGACATTGTTCTGATCCCTTCCCCCTTTCTCTTTAGATCTCCTGAATTTAGTATCTCCTAATCACTTGTCATTCCTGGAATTTCTTAATCTTTCATCTCCCTCCCTAAGTCCTCCCCCCCCCCCCATCCATTACAACTAGATGAGGAAATTTGTCTCTTTGTATTGTGAAATCTCTGCAGAAAGCTCTAGCAAGGCTCTCTGCTATTCTGCTAAGGATGCATATTTGTCCCTGCTGAGGAAACCTCCTTCTCTATTGGTATACAGGGGGAAAGAAAAGAAACTGCAGGGTACCCTCCCCAAAAGGGCCCCAGACTTTCAATAGCTATTTAGTCAATGGGGCAGGAATTGATATTCCATGGCATGGGGCTTTCACTGTATAGATTGATGATGGATAGGAGTGTTTGCATTCTAAGCCAGAGTGTTTGCCTACACCTAAGGCTGTCCTGAGGGATTTGTTGTCATTGCATTTGCTTACAGATTGGAATTTAATGAGACTTTGTTTAAATCCCAACTTAGAGAGCTGGGGATCTTGTGCATTTTTAGCTGTGGCTCCCTGCCTACAATATCCCCTAACCAGCTTAATGTGCAGGTGGTTGCCTGGCGGTCTTTTTTAGGGGAAATAAAAATGGAAATTAATGGGCACCTATGACCAGGCACAGCTTCTTTTCCTTTATCCCTGAAGGTGATTGATCTAGGACAAGGTTCATGAAAGTAACCTGGGTTTAAATATCACTGCCATGATACTATGGATAAATAATACTACTACTAATAACATTTATATACTGTGGATAAATAATACTACTAATAACATTTATATACTATGGATAAGTAAAAATAATATTTATATATAATATATTATATATTAATAGTAAAATAATAACTTTTTTATTTTAAATGTTTTATATTTTATTTTAATATTTTGATCTTTACAACAACTCTAGTTTAACATCTTTACAGATGAGGAACCTGAGGAAGGCAGAGGCTAAGTGATTTGTCTAATGTCACACAACTGGTAAGTTTCTGAGGCCAAATTTAAGCTCAGGTTTTCCTAACTTTAGGTCTGGCTCTGATCTATATCCACTTTATAATCTAATTACCTCTCAGTAAGTTTAATCATTGTTATTTACAAATAAAGATTTGTGCCATTTTTTCTGTTAGTTACAGAAAAAAAGTATGCTTCCCAATTTTTTTCCTATTTTTTTCAGTTACATGTAGAAACACTTTTTGACATTTTAAAATTCAGATTTTCTCCCTTTCTACTCCTTCCCCACCCTAGGCAGTGAATAGTCTGATATAGGTTATACCTGTGCTTTCATGTAATACATATTTCCATATTACTCATATCATGATAGAAGACACATATCAAACATGCAATAAGAGTATCATGAAGGAAATATGGTGGAAGATGGCATGCTTTGATCTACACTCATACTCCAACAGCTCCTTCTTTGGCTGTGGAGAGAATTTTCATGGTGAGTCCTTTGTATTCATCTTGGAGACATTCTTTGCTGATAATGGTTTAGTCCTTCAGAGTTGATGATCATCAACTATTTCTGTTAGAATCTACATTGTTCTCCTGACTCCTCTTACTTCACTTTGTATCAGTTCATATAAGTCTTTCCAGGTTTTTCTGATCTCATTCCATTCATTGTTTCTTATGGTACAATAGTATTCCATTACAACCATGTACAACTTGTTTAGACATTCTTCAAGTGATAGATGACCCCTCAGTTTCCAATTCTTTGCCACTACAAAAAGAGTTGCAAAACTACTTTATGATTTAAGAGTATATACACCACCCCCTCCTTTGGTTCTACATTCACTTCTTTTCCTTAATGAATGAGTTATAAGACTGGAGATACGGGCAACAGATGATATGATGAAAAGAGTTCTGGGCTCATGGTTAGAAATGTGGATTCTAGTCCTGACATTCATGCTAAGAAATTGTGTGACTTTGGGAAAGTAATTATTTCCTCTTTGGGGCTTAATTGATTCATTTGTGCAAGTGAGCAGATTGGCTAGATGATATTAGTGCTCATGAAACAAATCTGGCTATAGATTATTTGGGGATTTAAAATACATTGAGCAAAACAAAACAAAATCCCTCACCATTTTTCAGTTGCTTTCATTTGTAAAACAGAGTTGGACTTGTGTAATTAGGATCTGTTCCCCAGAACTTTAAATCCCAGAATCCCACTTTCATTCTGATGTCATGTCCTATTATGTCCTTGTGTTTTTGAGATAAAATTTGTGTAACTCCTTAATCCCAGTGGTGGATGTGGGTGCAGATGCTGGCTGGATTTAATTTTTGTTAGATACTTAGGTTTGAACTTCTATTTCTTTTAGTTTATTTTCTCTCTACTTCAAGTGATTATTAATGAACCTTATAAAATAGAATACTTGGAGTTTATTTAAATATTAACTATTAATATTCATTTAAATAATTAAGTATTTGATATTAATTTAAATCTACCAGAATCTATGACTGAAAATCTATGATAGATGTAGATTATGACATCAAAATTGCAAAGGTGATCCAGTGGACAGAATGATGGGATTTTGGGTCAGGTAGTCCTGATTTCAAATCCAGCTTCAGTTCCTTCTTGGTTATATGAATCTGGGTGGGTGATTTAACCGTTCTGGGTCTTCATTTATTAATTTATAAAATGAGGATAATAACAGTACCCACTTCACAGAGTTGTTTTGAGGATCCAATGTGATAATAGGCAGTTAATAAATCTCTTGTGATAAAGAATAAGACACTTTTAAAATCCTCCAGACTACTGCGCCTTTCCATATTTTAGAGGATTGATCACTACTACTGACATTTGTTCATGACATTTTCTCCCTCTTCTTGTCACACAGAATACCACATTATCAAGGATCATAGCTTGGGCCACTGTGGACTCAATGGTCTCCACGGTCCCTCCTCCACTTCCTGGCCCACACAAACCTAGAGATAATTCTCACTGGAAAATGCAAGCATATATAAGCAGCAATTATGCATTAGAGCCAGCCTCGATTGCCCAGTTATAAATGTCATGCCATAACATGTTCTAATATTTGAGGAATTATGTGTTTGCAAGTCTTCCTTTTCTACTGGGAAATCTCTCTAAATACTCAGGAGGAGGGAATGGGTAAGGGAGGGGAGGAGTGAATATTTTACTGATTGCAATTCTGTGAGCCCTAACAGCAACAAAGTAGATGAGCTGCAAATAACATAGCTTTGAGGCTGTGAAGAAAACATGCATAATATCTATGGTGAAATTAACAGCTTTCACCATTTGTAAAAACTGGAACAGTGCAGATCCCATATTTCTAGATTTGCTATTCTTGAGAATGGAAACACTCGCGCACACACACACACACACACACACACACACACACACACACACAAAGAGGCCATATTCTGATCTGATATTTTAGATTAAAATTTTTTTGCTTATTTTGTTAAGACCAGACGGGTTTTGCTTGAGTACCTCTGCCTCTCACCTTCCAATAGGGGAGAATTTGCTGTTGCTGTTGCTGTTGCTGTTGCTGTTGTTGTTGTTGTTGTTGTTGTTGTTGTTGTTGTTGTTGTTGTTGTTGTTGTTGTTGTTGTTGTTGTTGTTGTTATGCTATGTCTGACTCTTTGTGACCTGATCTGGAGTTTTCTTGGCAAAGATATGGAGTGGTTTGCTGCTTTTTTTTTCCTCCAGCTTATTTCACACCTGATTTCAATGGGATTCAGAGTAGTCTATAATCCTAGAGCACTGTCCTTTTTTCAGTTGTGTGTTTGTTTGTTTTTTTGGGGGGGACTATTCATCTCTTTTCAGTTATTCAGTTGTAGGGTGAGATGAAGAGGGTGAACTGGATGAAGACACGTCCTGAACTTCATTTCCCCATAGTCTGTTTATGATGGGTACAATTATATTTTCACATTCTCTTTAGAAGAGAGGAAAAACTCAACTGAGCAAACTCAGCTCAAGGGTGACCACTTCCATCCCTCCCATGTCCATCTCTCTACCTACCAATTTCATTACTCCTGCTCACTCAAGAGGATTAACTTCAGATGCAGAATGGCCATTTCAAATCCTTTTCCACAGGCCTGAAGTCATTGGAAGATAATAAAGCCAATAGTTTTCCAGATCCAGATACCCTTCCTCTTTCCCTCTCTATATACATTGATACCCTGGAAAGTCCAGCCCCCAGATCCCACCTGTTCTCTGAAGCCATCTCTGTTGTTTTTAGTTGGAAATTATCTGAGCTCAACCTATGTAATGCTCTTATGAACTTATCACACTTTAATTTGAATTCTATCCATTTAGAACACATCTCTGTAAGGCACACACTTATCATTCCAGGCAAAATGCAAATGCTGTGAAAGCAGGATCCCTTCTATTTAATTGCATGTTTGCCCTAACAGTTAACTCAATGCTTTGGGCAAAGTAGAGCTTTAGAAAGATATGTTACATTAAGTCATGGAGACAGATTTAGGCAAATCTGCCCCCCCCCCTCTGTCTGTCTGTCTGTCTGTCTGTCTGTCTGTCTGTCTGTCTATCTGTCTCTCTATCTATCTCTCACTTTTGGCCTCTGTCTCTGTGTGTCTCTGACTCTGACTGTCTCTCTCTCTCTGTGTCTCTTTCTGTCTCTCTGTCTCTGACTCTTTGTCTCTGTCTGTCTCTCTCTGTCTTTCTCTCACTATCTTTCTCTTTCTCTCTCTGTTTTTCTCTCCTCTCTCTTTCTTTCTCTCCCTCCTCTCTCTCTGTCTCTCTCTCTTGCTGTCTCTCTCTCCTTTCTCTCTCTGTCTCTGTCTCTCTCTCTCTGTCTCTCTGTCTGTCTGTCTGTCTGTCTGTCTGTCTGTCTCTATCTATAGATATATATTTCTAGGTTTTCAGTTAGGTGGTGCAATGGATAGAGTGCTGGGTCTGCAATCAGGAAGAATGGAATCCAAATAGAACCTAAGAGACTTTCTAACTATTTACCTTGTGCAAGTTACTTAATTCCTGTTTGTGTTCAGGTTACCCAACTATTAAATAAGGGTGATAATAGTATCTACCTACCAGGGTAGTTGCAAGGATCAAATAAAACAATTATTTGTAAAGTGCTTAATACAGTGCCTGGCACATAGTAGGTGCTATATAAATACTAGTTATTATCATTATCCTTATTATTATTAGAGGCAACATGATGAAGTGGGAAAGAATGGTGGTGATACCTCGGTTCAACCATCTTCTCTGTTACTTCGTACCATTGTGAGATTGGGTAAATATATTTCCTTGGATGGTTTTTGGATTCCCTTACAATATCTATGGATCTTTAAATTCCCTTCCAGCCTAAAATCTTTGATTCTTGGATAAAAGAAGTACAATGACATAGATGCAAAAATCTTAAATAGGATACTAGCAAAAAGACTCCAGCAAGTGATCAGGAGGGTAAGTCACTATGAACAAGTAGGATTTATACCAGGAATGCAAGGGTGGTTCAATATTAGAAAAACCATCCACAAAATTGACCATATCACATGATTATCTCAATAGATGCAGAAAAAGCCTTTGATAAAATACAACACCCATTCCTATTAAAAACACTAGAAAGCATAGGAATAGAAGGATCTTTCCTAAAAATAATAAACAGTATATATCTAAAACCATCAACCAACATCATCTGCAATGGGGATAAACTAGATGCATTCCCAATAAGATCAGGAGTGAAACAAGGATGCCCATTATCACCTCTATTATTTAACATTGTACTAGAAACACTAGCAGTAGCAATTAGAGAAGAAAAAGAAACTGAAGGTATTAAAATTGGCAATGAGGAGACCAAGCTATCACTCTTTGCTGATGACATGATGGTCTACTTAAAGAATCCTAGAGAGTCAACCAAAAAGCTAGTGGAAATAACAACTTTAGCAAAGTTGCAGGATACAAAATAAACCCACATAAGTCATCAGCATTTCTATATATCTCCATCACATCTCAGCAGCAGGAATTAGAAAGAGAAATCCCATTCAAAATCACCTTAGACAAAATAAAATACTTAGGAATCTATCTACAGAGACAAACACAGGAACTATATGAACACAACTACAGAACACTCTCCACACAACTAAAACTAGATCTGAGCAATTGGAAAAACATTAACTGCTCATGGGTAGGACAAGCTAACATAATAAAAATGACCATCCTACCCAAACTTATCTATTTATTTATTGCCATAACCATCAAACTTCCAAAAAACTTTTTTATGGAATTAGAAAAAAAAAACATAACAAAGTTCATTTGGAAGAACAAAAGATCAAGGATATCCAGGGAAATCATGAAAAAAAAATGCAAAGGAAGGAGGACTTGCAGTCCCAGATCTCAAACTATACTATAAAGCAGTGGTCATCAAAGCAATTTGGTACTGGCTAAGAGACAGAAAGGAGGATCAGTGGAATAGACTTAGGGTAAGTGACCTCAGCAAAACAGTCTATGAAAAAACTAAAGACCCAGCTTTTGGGACAAAAATCCACTTTTTGATAAAAATTGCTGGGAAAGTTGGAAGACAGTGTGGAAGAGATTAGGATTGGATCAACACCTCATACCCTACACCAAGACCAACTCAGAATGGGTGAATGACCTGAATATAAAGAAGGAAACTATAAGTAAATTAGGTGAACACAGAATAGTATACCTGTTAGACCTTTGGGAAGGGAAAGATTTTTAAACCAAGCAAGACACAAAATGTAAAATAAATAATTTTGACTATATCAAATTAAAAAGTTTTTGTATAAACAAAACCAATGTAACTAAAATCAGAAGGGAAGCAACAAACTGGGAAACAATCTTCATATCAAAAACCTCTGACAAAGGTCTAATTACTCAAATTTATAAAGGGCTAAACCAATTGTACAAAAAAATCAAGCCATTCTCCAATTGAAAAATGGGCAAGGGACATGGAATAGGCAGTTTTCAGCTAATGAAATCAAAACTATTAATAATCACATGAAAAAGTGCTCTAAATCTCTCATAATCAGAGAGATGAAAATCAAAACAACTCTGAGGTATCACCTCATACCTAGCAGATTGACCAACATGACTACAAAGGAAAGTGATGAACGCTGGAGGGGATGTGGCAAAGTAGGGACATTAATTCATTGCTGGTGGAGTTGTGAATTGATCCAACCATTCTGGAGGGCAATTTGGAACTATGCACAAAGGGCTATAAAAGACTGTCTGCCCTTTGATCCAGCCATAGCACTGCTGGGTTTGTACCCCAAAGAGACAATAAGGAAAAAGACTTGTACAAGAATATTCATAGCTGTGTTCTTTGTGGTGGCCAAAAATTGGAAAATGAGGGGATGCCCTTCAATTGGGTAATGGCTGAACAAATTGTGGTATATGTTGGTGATGGAATACTATTGTGCTCAAAGGAATAATAAACTGGAGGAATTCCATGGAGACTGGAACAACCTCCAAGAATTGATGCAGAGTGAGAGGAGCAGAACCAGAAAAACATTGTACACAGAGACTGACATATTGTCATACAATTGAAGGTAATGGACTCCTCCATTGGTGGTAATGCATCAATCCTGAACAATCCAGAGGGTTACAGGAGAAAAAACACTATCCACATCTGGAGGAAAAACTGTGGGAGTAAAAACACTAAAGGAAAAACTACTGCTTAATTACATGGGTTGAAGGGGATATGAATGGGGAAATAGACTCCAAATGAACATCCTATTGCAAATACCAACAACATGGAAATAGGTCTTGATCAAGGACACATGCTACACCCAGTCAAACTACGTATCAGCTATGGGAGGGGTGGGGGAAGGGGAGGGAGGAAATGTAACCAAGGAACAATGTTTGAAATTTAAAATAAAAATTAAAAAAAAAAAGAAGTACAATGTAAATTCCTTGAGGCTAGGTGATATTTTTGCATTTGTCTTTCTTATAGGTTCACCACCTAACACTCTCCTTGATTAGGGAAAAGGCACTTCTTTAATATTTATTAGCTGAATTGAATTGAGCAACTGTTCAACTGATGGATAAAATACTTATTATGTTTCTTAATATACTTTGAGAATGACAGAAGAAAAAGAGATGGAGGCATTTTAAAATAAAATAAAATAAAATAAAATAAAATAAAATAAAATAAAATGTAGCCCAGTGGAAAGAAGACTTGACTGAGCATTAGAAGACTTGCCTATGTTCTAAATATGGTTCTCCCATACACTACCTAATTGATGCTAGGTGAGTCATTTGAATTAAGACTCATTGTTTTGGTTGGTTTTTCTTCACTCTAAAATAAGGCTGCTTTGATTAGATTTATGGAATCGGAGACCTCAGAATCCAACATTTAGTCCAACATTTTAATTTTAGAAATGAGAAAATTAAGGCCTTATCCAAGCCCACATCAGGGGCAGAAACAGGGATCATGTTCCATTCCCCTTTTCACTGTCCCACAATTAGCCTCCAATATGCAAGATGTCTCCCAGATCTTGTTCCTGTGATCCCATGGGCCAGACTATCAGGATTTTGTTAAAGCTCCTCTGCTGGGCTCTTATTCAATCAAGACTGTTCTCTACCTTAATGTACTTCAAGTAAGTTCCATGCTTTTTTTCCATGCTCACAACATTGTGAAGTCAAAGGACATTAAAAGAAATTGTAATACATTGCTGTGGATATCAGTGCCCTCATTTTCTCTGCCATCAGTTTTAAATGAGTAAAGCACAAACGTGGACTAAACTAAAGATAGACATGCTGAAGTGCCTTTGGCTCCCCTGTAAGAAATCCCCAGCAGGTAGTGAGTCACCCAGAAATATGGGCTATTCTATGTGAAATCTCTGCATGCTCCCATTAGAGCTGAGTCACGCCAGGGAAAGGGAAGGGTTGGAGGGGACTTCGAACTCCCCAAACATACCTTGACTTTAGAAGCACCTGTGCTATATAACCTTGTGTGTGGCCCCAGGGATGATTCAGAGGCATTAGAACATGAGGAGATTTCCCTCCCCTCCTCAAGGAACTGCTTCTTATTGAATAGTAACAAAGAACTTATAAAAAGAGACAAAGACAACAGTAAACAGCCTCTACCTTCAAATAGCGTCACATTCTACTGGCAAAATATGATGTGTTCACCAATAAGTAAATCCTTTTAATGAATTAATTTGAGGAAAAGAGGTGACTGGTTCAGCCATCCTCACTCCTTCCTTCCTCTCCTTTTATTAGCTCTTGAAGTTCTAGATTTCACTACCACATCCTAGCCACCTTTGAACACATCTGCTACTTCCCTTCTTCAGTTGGTGAGTTCTTCCCATAACCTCCAACTTGAGGAAATGCTCTACCAGACATGCTCATTGCTTATTCCTTCCCTCTTCCACCTGGTTCCTAACTGTCTAGATCTACCTTCATCTCCCTTTCATATGTTGACTTCCTTCATTAGTATATAAACTCATTGAGGGTAGAGACTTGCCCAAGGACATGCAGTTAACTGGAGAACTTGTATTAGAACCCAAATCCTCTGACTCCCAATGTAGTGTTTTTTCTACTCTATACCCCAATTAAAAAAAACTTTCTTAATCTTAGTCTCACTCTAGTGATTGAATTTCATTTTCTAATATACCCCAGTACATCATCTCTGCTCTATCAGATCTTTTATAACCCATTTAAAATTAACATTGAGCCAATGAGCCTGGAATTCCTCCTTTATCTCTACCAATATTCTTCCTCAAGGTCTTACGTTCTCCATTGGCTACTAAAGTTTTCTGTGGCCACCCTCTCCTAAATACACCTATATAACTCAATGATTTTCTCTCAAAGTTACAATTTAATTTTGAATTATTCATTTTTATTTTTTTCTTGTGGATAGAGTGCTACACTTGAAGTCAAGAAGACCTGAGTCTGAATATTGCTTTAGACACTTACTGGAGCATTGCCTGCCTCTCTCACCATTGCTTTCTTCAACTCAGTGGAAAGAGAGATCATTTTCATCAGGGAGGGCTTAGGGAGCAAGACGGATTTGAGTTGGGTCTTGAAAGATGTCAACAGGCAGGGATGGGAAGAGGAAGAGTGGCTGATTTCTGGAAAGTTGTTGGCTTTGTTATTCTTATCCTATAATTTCAACTTGGCTGCGTGCAGAAGGAATTATAATGGACAGCTCTATCTCTGAAATCAATCTTCTAGAGTGATTCTAGTAACTCTCAGGACTCTCTGAGTAGCCATAAGTAAGCAAGAATAAATTGAGATAATAACAGTAATTACTTTGTAGAATTGTTATTTGGACCAAATGTGATAATATACCTATACGGACTTTAAAATGTTATAGAAATTTAAGCTTTTATTATTATTACTATGTTTTAATAGGAGTATGTAGGACCTTGTTTCTCATCTTGATCTCTTAAGGGTTGAAATGTACTTATGATCTTTGCTTATTGGTTGAAACTCTTAATAGTCCATTTGCCAGTAGACATTGGTGATGCAGTTCCATCCTTGTGAAGTGGTTCCATCATATTGTGAAATTCGTTATTGGAGGGGTTTTCTTAGAGGTAAGCTGTTTATAAAAGGACGAGTCTTAGCAGGGCAAGGATGAGATCTAATCTGGAGAGTTAGGAGGCTGGAGAGGAGAAATGGAAGATCAGACTTTGAAATGGTACTGCCCCAATCTCCTTGAACCTAGTAGACTTAGCAGAATCCTAATAATACTGGGAACCAAGGTGTGATCTTTGGCAGATTCTCCAAGTAAGATGGATGGAACAGTTGTTCTGGAGTCATGTAGACCTGTGTTCAAATCCTTCCTTGGACATTATAACTTGCATAATCCTGGATAAGTCATTAAACTTCTGTTTGCATGTAAAACCCAGTGGAATTTCTCATTGGCTACGTTAAGGGGGTGGGAGGAGGAGAGGGAAAGAACATGAGTCATGTAACCATGGAAAAAATATTCTAAATTAATTAAATAAATAAAATTTAAATTAAAAAAATTACCCCCCCAAAAAAAATTTCTGTCTACTTCAGTTTTGGAAAATGGGGATGATTGGAGCACCTACTTCCCAGACCTATTGAAAGGATCAAATACAATAACACCTGTAAAGAATTTGAAAGATCTTAAAAGACTACATGAATGCTAGTTATGAGGCAAATGGTCCTGGAACCTAAACTTTTTATCACAAAGTTCCTGAGTCCAGAGATAACTTTGTTCCTAAATAGCTATTGTAATATCATCACCCACCAAATCAGTAAACATGTATTAAATACCTGTTTTCCCCATCACTGTGATAGGTTGTTGCTAAGAATATATAGAAAAAAAAAGAAAATATTACCTGTTCTCAAGAAATTTATATTCAATCAGAGGAATGGAATGTTTATAAATATAATAAAAGAAGACAATTTCAGGAGGTCAGTGTAAAAATGGAGATTTGAACCCCAGACTTCAATTCCCAGAAGTCCTTAGTAGTTCCCAGAATTCCCTAAAATCTCACCAGAGATACCCACCTGGGCTGAGAACAAAATGGGTATTTAAACTGACTGTACCACCTACTTGCTCTCTCTGCTTCCTCTTCTAGGCTCACGTGTCTCTCTACCAGGCAGACAAAATGTAGTGAGTAGGTTACACATGCTTTTTCTTATTTTGTATTTCTTTATTTCTTAATTCTAATAATCTTTAATAAACCTCTAAAAATATAATACTTTTAGTAGAGAAACTAATTTAAATTTTAACATCAGAGACACTAAGGCTAGGAAAGGGAGAAAAGGAAAGACTTCTATAGGAAGTAGTCCTTTAGTTAAATTTTGAAGAAAGCTAGAGATTCTAAGGAGGACAAGTGGGAAGGCCTGGGGAATAATCCATGCAAAGGCATGGAAATTAAAGATGAAAGTCATGAAGAATGATAAACAACTCATTTAGTCTGTCTACAATGTGCAATTCTTGAACTGATATAATGTTTATAATAATCATGAAAACATTTTCTGGAACCAGATTAGGAAGAACCCTAAACTAGTGAGGATCATTAGAAAATTCCATCCATAACCCATCCAGAGCCTGGAAAGGGTTGCTCCCATTAGTGCATGGAGTAACAGAATGATTCTATTGACTAGTAATGTTCTCTTGTTATTCTTCTTGACATTATATCCCAGCTAAACTATGTTATCTATCTGGTCTATGAGTCAGTCCATCAACAAGCATTTGTTCAGAGAGTACTAAGTGCCAGATACTTAGTACTATGTTAAACACTGGGAATACAACAATCCTCAAAAGATATACCCCTTTTAAGAAGCTCACAGTTTAATAGGTGGAAACAGCATGCCCATAATTATGTACAAGCAAAATATATACAGGATAAATTAGAGATAATCAGCTGAGGAAAAACATTAGCATTAAGGGGGAATCAGGAAAGTCTTTTAGAAGGTAAGATTTTAGTTGAGACAAAAGAAGCATCTGTGAATATAAGATATGCTGGAATAAGGCATAAAAATATATGGGAATGGAGGGTGACAACATGTAGATAACTATACACAAACAAGATATGGACATTATTAACTGGAGATATTCAACAGAGAGAAAGCACCAGAATTAAGGGGGATGGTAAAAGGCTCTTAATAGAAATTATGATTTTATCTAAGACCCGAAAGAAACAGTTGTGAATATAAGATACACTGGAATTAGGACTAATGAATAATTTACATAACAATGATTACTGCAAACACCTCACACTGAACCTGGGGAAGTAAGAGCTTGTGTGTCAATTAGGACTCATATAAAATTTGATGTGTACAAATCTTGTCTGATTAAATTGCAAAGTTCCCTGAGAGTAGACACCATTTTTTAAGTCATTCCTTCAATATCTGCTTCTTGATCATCTAAACATGAGTGAAGAACTATGCTATGTTTTATGAACACTACAATCATAATCCACAATCCCTGTCCTCAAAGAATTTACCCTCTAAAGGGGAAAATGAGGCAATGTTATGGCAAAATAAGGAAAACATTCTAGTCAAAGTTAGCAAGAAATAAATAAAATCCATAGGAATGGTTTAAGCAAGTACTGTAAATGGAATCAAGGGAGGGAGAGAACATGGCCAACTATGGGGACCAGAGAAAATAGTCCATAATACTAAGCATTTTCTCCCTGAAGCCTTTTCAGATTATAGCTAAGATCCTTCTTTTGATCTCATATTATTTTATCCTCCATTATTTGGAGGCAGAAAGACCACTCCATAGGACTCGAAGTTAGACAATATGGCTCGCCTCCAGCATTTACCAGGCATATGACCATGAGAAAGTCTTTTCTTTTCATCTATAGGGATGACATCCATAGTACCAATGCACTGACTTCCCAGGATTATTTCAAAGATGTAATAAGATAAGGAATGTAACATACTTTGCAAATCTTGGGTGACTGTATTAGTGACAACTATTATTATGTATTTATTATATACTAATTCATTCCATTGTTTATTTTATTTTTTATTTTTCTTCTTTTATATACCATATTCAACTACTTAAATAGCATCTTATCCCCTTCATTGTAAATTCCTCAGACAGAGACTCCTTAGTTCCTCAGCATCTAGCACTGTGTGTTGCATGTGTTGGATACTTAATAAGAGTAGAATCACTAAATAAATATCAGAATTAAATATTTGCAATTGCTTTGCATGTAAATATGTGAAATGCACCCCTGTATCCCCAAATCAGGGAGATTGGAATCACATTACATATACAGCACATACTGGTTATGAAATTTTGAGCAAGTTCAACTTCTCAGTATTCCAGACAACTTTCCAAGTTTTAGAGGTTGAGAGGACCCTTATCAGTAAAGAAAAAAAAATGCCTGTAAAACTGAAATTAGAGGCCAATCTTTATATTTGACATGTATCTATGTTATTTTCCCCTGAGAGTTGGTTACCTGGGATTTATTAAGTGCCTATTATGTGCCAGGCACTGTGCTAAGCCCTGTATATACAAAGAAAGGTAAAAGACAGTCCCTACTCACCCTTTAATAGGAAGACAATATGAAAATTGCTATATATAAATAAGAAATATTCAGGATAAATTGGGCATAATAAACAGAGAAGTCATTGACTTTATTAAAAAAATTAAACCCTTACTTTCTGTCTTAATATCCGTTCTAAGAAAGAAGGGTGGCAAAGACTAAGCAATGAATTACTTGTCTAGGGTCACACAACTAGGAAGTGTTTGAAGCCAGGCATGGCTCTCTATCCATTATGTTATCTCAGTTGCCTCTGAAAAATTATCATCTTTCAGAGGGATCTAGAAAGTAAGTGTAAGACTTTTTTTTTCTTCTATAAGACAGGACTTTAATTGAAATCTGAAGGAAGCCTGGAGGCAGAGATGAGGAGGGAGAGAGTTCCAGGCAGGAGAGACACCCAGCAAAAATATATGGTGTTGGGCTATATCTCATTTGAGGAAAGGCAAGGAGTCCAATGTCACTGAATCCAAGAGAAAGTAGAAGAGAATAAAATGAAAGAAGATCAGAAAGAAAGAAATGGTATAGATAGACATGTGATCCTAGAGCTACATATTGCTTTATCACTAGCATAGTGTTTGGTACGTAGGACCATAGAATTAGAGGTGGAAGGGGCTTCAGAGGTTATCTAGTATAATAAGCCTCTTATCTGACCAATAAGGAAACTCCTGCCTAGAACTATTAAATGACTTCTACAAGGAATCACGAGTGGTAAATATTAGTCAGATTTCATTCCAGATCTTTTGATTTGGAAGTAATTATTCTTTCCATGGCACCACCCTGACATTTAATGAAAACTTGTCTGAGATAGAAATGAATTTGGAGAGGAAGAAGCCTCTTAAAGTCAAATTTGGAGGATTCCAGGGACAAGATAAAAAGAGAATGGAAGAGGACTCAGATGCTTGATGACGGGAAGGAAAGGAATGAGAGAATGAGGTAGGATGGATACATGGGGCATGACTCGGTGTTTGATTAGATTCACTCTATTTAGAGTAGTAGTAAGAACTGCTGGTCCAGCATCAAAATTTTTCTCTTATTGGGCTAATCATTGCCTTGTCAGCAACCCCCACTTCAAATCCAACATGAGGTACTTACTTAAATGCTTTTTGATGAGAGCTTCTAATAAATAAAAGCTACCAGAGACCAATCACATTCTAAACTGCAAGGCTGTTCACCGGTTATCATCACCTCAAGCTGAAATGAGCATTTCTTAACTGAATTCCTGCATTGTCGCTCCTGCCCTCTGCTCCTCACATGTCTGAGTGACATAAGATACTGTGATTAATTACTCCCATTTTCCTTCAGCAAATCTTAATTTTTCAGCCTCAGACGACAAAGATGGTGTCACCTACCAAGAGATAAACATCTCGTTAATAATTATACCTGACAGAGAGCATTCACTGCTATGATAATCAGTGCGGCGACAACCTGGGCTGGAGATGACTTAAAGATTACACTGGTTGGAGCAGCAAAGAAAGACAGAATGTCATTTTTTCCTATATAGTCATTTTATTGGTGAGGTTCAGGAAAAATAATTGACATCTTACACTTTTCTTAGAGTCATGGAACCTTGAAACCATAAAGAAGCTTGAGCCCAATTTGTACCTTAACAAGTTACATCAAGCCAACCAGTATTTATTTAGTCCTCATGTGCCAAGCACTGTGCTAAGTTCTGAGGCTACAAAGAACAGTAAAATCAGTCCCTATTCTCTAGGAGTCTATAATCTAATTGAATAAATAGAATCCCTTTAGGATACACCCCCAGCACATTTTCATCCAGACACCACCTGGGGATCTCTGGTGACTATGAGGAACTTTTCATATCTTGAGGCAGCCCATATCATTTTGTAGAGTTTGAATGATTCATGGGTTTCTTCTTCATTGAACCTAAATTTGTCTTTTCAACTTCTGAGTCTTTTACCAAGTCTAGTTTTTCTTCTACCGTCCCTGTAGTTGAACACCACTCTCATACTGTTTAGTCCTCAAACTCACCCTCCTGGGCATGGTCTCTGTTTTCTTCACCATGGAGATTGTCCTCTTACTTTATACCCTTCATTTTTTTCAATGTCCTTTCTAAAATGGGTCTATAAGAACTATAAAGAATAGAGAAGTAAGAAAGATAAGTGTGTAAGAAATACAGGTTGCAAAGGAAGGCATCTCACCAGATGGAACCCAAGAGACTGAGTCTTAGGACAAGATAAAGAGAGGACTAGAGCTGGAGCTGGGGATTCCTGTGTTTTGAAGCGGCCAATAGTCAGGATAGCTAGAACAGGGATTTTGGGGTAAAGATAGAGGGAATAGATTGATACTTAGCAGCAAGTTCAGAAGAAAGACTCCTGAGAGTCTTTAGCTTGGAAGGTGGAGAAATAGAGCATGAGAACATTCCCTTGCCCCTCCTTCCTATCCCATTCCTTTTTTATTAACAACATTAAACCCTTTTTTTTTTAATTTACATAAAGTCAGATTGCATTATTAAATGATCGAGGACTAAAGGCTGCCATTTTGGTCTTTCAGCCTGGTATAAAGACACTGGACTTTCTACCTTGCCATCTCAATCAGTGTTAATATCAACATCTTTCAGAACCAAAGGCAACATGCTGTATATAATCTAATCGGGGGATGACTGCTTGTCTCAGGTTTGGACTCCATGCCTCTGCTAATGCACAGTTTAAGATTATATTTGCTTGTTGTTGTTTTTTTCTTTTTTGTCTGTCATGTTATTCTAGTGTTAAATTGAATTTACAGTTTCGCAGAAAATTTTTTCTTTGTTTCACTTTTAGAGGAATTTTTATTGTATTGATCACAATAGCGTATTTGTTTGAAAAATAATTATATCTTTTTGTTTGAAATATATTATTCATCTAGTTTACAGAATATGTGTTTACTTATTTGCGGGTACATGGAGTCCTTATTAAAAACCTTTCTATCTCTGATCTCCTCCATGGGATTACAGCCCAAAGATTGAGAACCAATGAGCTAGTCTATCATTGAGATCTTCCAGTTTGGAATCTCACATTTTACATCTATGATATACCCAAGATGAAGCTAAATTCTAAGGTACCTACTCATCATAATTGCCTAAAAGAGAATTAGCTATTTATTTGAGCTATCTAACTTAATTCTTCATTTAACAAGTCTTCTACATAATTGCTTTCCTGATCTGCACTCTGGTCTTTACACAGAATGGATCCTGGTCCCTGCAGCCATAATCTTTCTTTGCAGTGGAGCTGTGACCAGGACCTCTGCTCCCTTCTAATTGACTCCCAGTGCTCCTCTCCTCCTTGTTTATTATGCATGAAATTTCACTAAAGGGAAATAATAGGATTTGGTGACTTTTGGTGTAAGACAAATTAAAAAGAAAACATGATTTCTGCTTTCTCATTATTGAAAATTGAGCTTAATTAGTTAGTTAGACATGTTGGAAGTCTAAGAATTTCCTAAATAGACATTGTAGAAATTTTGTCTCCTTTATATTAGTAGAGAACTGGCAGGGATAGGATTATAGGCATTGTTAGACATTCCATTGTTGTACTAATTTGAAAAATAGTAACATCATGACAACATAAATTTACTTTGTGCTTCACTGTGACTTCTAGATAATTTTCTACTCATTTAATTTATATGCAATTATTTCTCATGTTGTATTGGTCAAAAACCATGACAAAATCTAGAAACTTGATCCTGAAAATGTTGCAGAAGAAAATTAAGAAAAAAGAAATACTGGTTTTCATTGACCCTTAGTGCAAGATGATATGAAGTTAGATTTTTGCATTTCAAGAATAAGAAAATATCTATTAAGATAAGAGGATAATGTCAATGAACCCTGCCATCTTAGTTGGAGTGCAGTTTTAGTTGTCTGGACTTGAGAGCCATGAGGAAGGCTAAGTGAGAGAATTAGAATGACATTAAGCTTTTTCATTTGATGGGGGCTTTCAATAATTTTGCTTCATGATCCTAGAAATATAGCTGGGAAAAGACTTCAGGAATTTCACTGAAATATTTCCAAATATGAAGGGAAGAAAATTTAATATGATTTTTTGGTTGTTTCTCTCTTAAGAGTTTCTATACCAAATCAAAATGTTTTATTTAATTCTTTCCCTTTTGTGTACAGGGTTTTATTTTTGGTGGAATAACAATTACTTAGCATCACCTAGGAAATTAAAAAAATATTTGAGATTTTGTACTTTTCAGTCTTATTGCATTGGTTCCATGAAGGAAATAAAAACAAGTAATAGTATATATTTAGATAGCCTCAATCATCTGCTATATCCTTAATTTTAGACATTGTTTTTGAATGTCAGTTGGTCAAGTGTGGTCCACCCAAGACCCTTTGGAGGGTAGTCATTGAGGTCAGAACTTTATTCTTAATAAGATTAATATGTTGTTTGCCTATTAAAATAACCCTTCCTTTTCCATTTATGGATCTGTGCAATGCAGGATTTTCTTTAAACAAAACAACATATCCTAACAGATTGAATACAGTAGAAAAGAGAATCCAGTTGCCTTCTATTAAGTCAGATATTCAAGAGATTTGGGAAAAAATTAAACAATTCATTTTCTTTTTTGGTTTGGAAAATGTGATTTTTTTCATGAAAATATGTTGTTATTTTAACTCATTAATTGGCTTATTATTTTTCTTAAGAATTTTAAAACAAATATACTAAATTTGATGTCTTCATTACCAATATGGTAACTATCAATAGATTTCCACCACATAAACAAAAACTCTTTGGGAAGTCCTCAATAACTTTGAAGAGTATAAAGATGTTCTGTGGCCTATATTATACTGAATACAAAGTACATTCCTGGCCAATATCTCAATTGATCTTCACAATAATCATGGGAAATAAATAAAGCTCATTTCCAAAGGAAAGAAAATTGAAACTTAGTTGTAACTTTCCCAAATCACATGTCTAAGGAGATATGGATTCTACATTTTGGGAACTCCAGGCATATGAACTTTAATGTAGTGCTCTTTCACAGACCTCAGGCTGACTCCTTAGAAAGCAAATAGCATGGGGGTAATAATAGGTATAACACAATTGGGTGATTCAATGGCTAGGGCACCAGGTTTGGAATCATAAAGATGTGTTTAAATCTAGCCTCAGACACTTGCTGACTATGAGACCCTGGACAAAAAAACTAAGACTGTTTGCCTCAGTTTCCTCATCTGTCAAATGAGCCAGAGAAGGAAATGACAAATCACTCCAGTATCTCTGCCCCCCCCAAAATAATAGGATCATGAAGTCAAACAGAACTGAAAAGACTGAACAGCAATAAAAATATTTAGCATAAGGTCATAGTCTCAATGATTGAAAAATGCTGAGCCTGAGCCATGTTAAAAAAAATAAAAAAGATTAATAGTCATTAAAGAGTTATACAATTTCAGTATTTTAGAGTCCAACTCCTTTTTATAAGTAGCAATAACTTTGATTTCTTTTTACTTCTCCTTTAAGCACTCAATATCACTTCCTAACAATGTTTTGTTCCCTACATTCAACCTGTTAGCTCTATTTCCTTAAAGCTCTGCTCTCTTGTAATCCTCACATAGGTGTTAGCTGGTAATGGCTTAAGGCTAATATGTTGCAATAAAGAAGTACTTAAAGCTGCTCTAGGCCCCCCATGATATGCGATGGAGTCCTTTGACTCTTGGTTCAGAGCAACATGTAATGGGATCAACAAATCTCTTTGATGAGTCTCGTAGAGGAAGTTGCCAAATAGATCAGTTGTAAACTTAAACCCAACATGTAATTAAAGGAGACCACAGGCTTACAATGTCACCCATCTTAGGATTATTGGCATTTAAATAGGGGAACTAGGAATGTCTTAAATGCCCAACAGAGTGAATCTCTTGAAACCCAATTTAAGTCATCATCATGGTTAGGTAGTAGAGGAAATGTTTTCAAATACAACAAAATATTTTTTTAAGTTAAATAAGTTAAATAAATTAAAGACTGGACCTCAAAATGAGAAAGACCTGGGTTCAAGAACCTTTGCTAACACATGCTAGCCATATGACTTTGGGAACTTTTATTGCACCTCTCAGTTTCCCATGCAAGTCTCTAAATATTGTAGAGCATGTGCCAATTTACCTTGGCAATAATAATAGCATTTATATATCATTGTAAGGCTTACAAAGAGTTCTACTTGTTATTGCAAGTGATCCACACTCACTGCAAACCTAGGAGGAATGTGCTATTCTTTAGTTCATTTTACAGATAAGGAAAACTGAGGCTGAGATGAAAAAAATAGAGAGGGAGAAATATGGTAAGGCACAACTGGGATCAGGTCTTGCCTCTGACACATTTGATTTATGTGACCCTTATCTTCTCAGTGTCCCCAGTTAATAGGTATCTAAGAATAGACTTAAATGCCTTCTATTTTGGTAAGGGTGGTGTGTTAGGAGAGGAGCACAGGTAAAATGAAATATCTAGCAGTACCAGGAAGACTTGATGGAGGAGATGATACCTGAGCTGATACCTGAAAGGCGATAATCCCAAGAAGCAACTATGAGAAGGGAGCTTGGGAGAGTTGAAGGATTTCACTAGTGCTAAAGTTTGAAGGTGGATATGGGAATGATGAGTTCACTCAACAGCTAGCAATTAGTTACTTTTATCTTTGTTCTCAAGTTTTCATATGAAAATATTAAGAAATAAAGCAGGGAAGATGAGCTGAAGCCAGATTGCAGAGATCCTTAAAAACTAGATTCAGGAATTATTATTTTTTTCCACAGAAGTTCAAAAGGAGTCTCTGAAGACTTTTGAACAAGGTGGTATCAAGGTTAGATGTGTGCTTCTGGAAGATAATTTGGCAACTGGATAGACAGAAGTTGGGTTAGAGAGGTCAAAGTCTCAATCATGAAGACTTGGATCAGGTTGGTGGCCATGGGGATGGAGAGAAGTGAATGGAAGGAAAAGATTCTTTATAGATAGAATCCACATGCGAAACCACTGTGAGAGATAAGAGAGAAGAAAGAGTCAAAGAGAACTCCAAGGTGTTGAACTTGGGTTACAGAGAAAATGATAGAAAATTCCAGAAGGCAAAAAAAGGATTTGAAATTTCCTTTTCATAGTTGGAAATGTTCATCACTGAAAAGCTTTGAAAAGGCAGCTAAGTAAACCAGTGGCTAGAGTAGTAGTCTTTGAATCTGGCTGATAGGAGTTCAAATGTTGCCTCAGATACTTCTAGTTAATTGAGCCTGGGAAGTCACTTAACATTTTTTTGCCTTGGTTTCTTCATCTGTAAATTAAAAGTAATAATAGTGTCTATATCACATGGTTGTCATAAGGAATGAAATAACAAATAAAGTACTTTGCAAACCTTTAAGTGTTGTGTAAATAATATTATTATCACTAAATCATATGGAATTTTGGTCATAACTCTTGGAGATATGTACTGAATTACAGATCTGCATGGTTCGAAGGGGAGAGAATCTATATCTGGGAATCCATAGGTATTTAAAGTCTTGAAATAGGACTGAAATAAATCCCCGACTCTGATGAGAAGTAAGTGAAATTACAATGAGATTTCTGAAAGTAGGGATCAGTGTTTAGTGTTTCTGCTAAATTATTTGCCACTGGGAACCTTTGGGAATAATGCTTCCCTTTCTAAAAGCTGTGATCATTCCATGACTGATATGACAGCTACAAGGAAAATTGTTCATATATATATATATATTAAGTTCCTCAAGATATCTTGATCATTTTCAGAATCACATGAAAGGTTTAGCACCAGACATACTGTTTTTTTTTTTTTAAACCCTTACCTTCCATCTTGGAGTCAATACTGTATATTGGCTCCAAGGCAGAAGAGTGGTAAGGGCTAGGCAATGGGGGTCAAGTGACTTGCACAGGGTCACACAGCTGGGAAGTGTCTGAGGCCAGATTTGAACCTAGGACCTCTCATCTCTAGGACTGGCTCTCAATCCACTGAGCTACCCAGCTGCCCCCTACCAGACATACTGTTGAATGGACCTCATGGTTTTCTTTTTTGACTCTTTGGAGCCCTGGCTTTCTTCTAAGTACAACTACATGAGTCCTTTCCTTATGACCAGAGTTGTTCATTCCCATTTCTGCTTTCTCTCTCCTCTCCTTTTCCCTCTCTCTTATCCCCCAAGCTTTCTGCCTCTGCTCTTTTTTCTCTCTCTTCCTTTCTCCTTCCCTCCCTCACCTATCCTTTTTTCCTCTTTCTTCCCCTCTACATGTTATTCCATAAACTCCCTCAGGACAGACTATCATTTTTGTCATTGTATTCCCAGCAGTTAGCAAGATAACTTAAATAAAGTAGGTTCTTAGGATCTTGAAAAATATTTGCAGAATTAAATTGAATATGATTTTTCACCTGTTTTTCTATCTTTGGATTGCCTGGTAATCTGACTTGAAGTGGCAGTAAGGAATCTTATGTGGAGGGGAAGGAAGGGAGGGCATTTCTCTAGTTTCAATTCAGGTGGAACTGGAAGAGATTACCATAATTTAGTCAAGTAAGCGAGGTCCAGAGAAAGGAAATGACTTTTCCAAGATCAGGCAGACATTTAACAACAGAGCCAAAACTAAATTAAGGTCCCCAAATCCACAATCCAAAAACATTTTCCTTTACACTGTACTTATAATTGTGTAATTAGAAATCTTTTACCTTAAAAACTACAATTCCCAAGAGCCCACTGACTTCCTGTCATTACATGCTGATGTAGAAAGGAGATAAATTGGGTGGGTTTCCTGGTCTTGGACTCTTTCTTTCCTTTGTCAGGACTCTGGTGGAGCAAGCTGTTTAAGCAGGTAGATTAGCCGTGGGCATGTGGTTTTATTTTGTTACCTTTTTATTCTTTATTTCTAGTGATTATTAATAAACTGTATAAAATATAATATTGAAATTGTACATTAATTTTAATTTTTACATAATGCTTCTTTTATAAACTGTGATTATGTTGTGTTCTTATTTCTTAGAAATCAGTAGTGGATTTTTTAGATGACTTTTTAAAATAAAGCTCAGTTTACCAGAATCTATTGATTGTGCTAATGAAAACTCAGACCCCAAGATATCTCCACTTGAGCTCAAATGACAAAAATTGAGTTTTGATTGATTAAAATTGATTGCCATTGTATGTGATAGAAAGAACACTGGATTGGGAGTCTCAGCATTTGGACTGAAATCTTGTAATTAGTTTGTGATATTTGCCAAGACTCTTCACTTCTCTGGGACTTACTCTAGCTTCATGGGGGTAAGGACTATCATTTGCCTCTCATTGTGTCCCCAGGTCTTATCACATAAGATATGCTTAATAAATATTCATAAAATTGAATTAAATTGAATGGTCTGTAAAATGAGGGAGGTTAGGCTAGATCAGGGCTCAACATTTTCTTAGTGTCATAGACCCTTTTGTCTGTCTGCTGAAGTCTATGGACTTCTCCCATAACAGGGTTTTTTAATTCCTAAGAAATTACAACATGATTACAAAAGAAATCAATTATATTAAAATAACTGTCAAAGTTTAAAATTATATTACAATATTTGACAGTCTAGTTTTTGTCTGGGGAGGGGGGGGGATATTCTATTCCATGAGATCACAGATCCAGAAGAGACTTTTCTAATTCCACCCCCCACCCCTTTTTTATAATGGGTGAAGAAACCCAATCCCAAAGAGGTTAAATAATAATAATGCTATTTATAATAACAAATTATAGTTAGAATTTATATAGCACTTACAACATACTGGGCACTGTGCTAAGCACTTTCCAAATATTTTCTCCTTTGATCCTCACAACAACTGTGGGAAGTAGGGTCTATTATTATCCCAATTTTACAGATGCAGTAATTAAGGCAAATGGAGGTTAAATGATTTGCCCAGGTTACACAGCTACTAAGCGTCTAAATCCACATTCAAACTCAGGTCTTCCTGCCTCCAGATCAAACTCTCTATCTTATTGTCTCAGATAATGTCCTAAATGTCTTACCTAAAATTATGTAGTTAGACAACTCTAAGGACATCTAATTCATCCCCAGGGCCAGATAACTTGCCTAGGCATCAAACAGGTAGTAAGCATCAGAGGTTAGATTTGAACCTATGTCTTCTGACTTCAAAATCCATATAATTTCTGCTGTACCATGCTGTCTACCCTTGGCAAAAAATAAAGCTTTTTTGCTTATGCCCTGGATTTATTTTCTATCCCCTGACTGATCCATATTATGTCTGTGTATGATTGGTGTTCTTTCTAGGCTGGGAGTCTTACATAATAATAATTATCATAAGGTGATACCTGACTTTATTTAGTTTTACAGTATTCAAAACCATTTCTACAGAAGAAATTTCAAATATGATTCCCATGTTATGAATAAAGAAGTGAAACTAAGTGCAAAGAAATGACCTGGCTTAAACATCACACAGGTTGTGACGTTGGGATTAATCAAGGTCTCCCAACTCTATTTCTGTTATTCCCAGTTAGTAATAATTGAAAAAGTACAAATAATGACTTACTTTTTTTTATCTCTTCCAGTAACAATACTTAATTAAGCACAGTTCATGAGTGATTCAACTTCCTCCATGAAACTATTAGTTTCTTGCCTGTTGATGATGAAGACTGAAGCCCATTAGAGAAAATTATTTTCTAATCATAATCACAGGGTGCTGGCAAAAGGGAGAAAGAAAGGTTGGCTATAAAACTCTCAATTTTTATTAATTATGAGGATGAAATATAGGAAACATGATTATAAAATTTTCAGATAACATGAAGTAGGAATGGGAAATGAATCCCCTGGATGACAACAGGGACCAAAAAGATCTCCACTAACTCTGGTAATGCATTAAATCTATAAATGTGAAATTCATGAAGAATTAATATAAAATCCACCTGGGTTAAGAAAACAACCCTGCAATATCCAAGTATAATATTCAGTGAGTGTTGTGCCTGGGCACTGCTACCTGAGAAAGAATTTGGTGATTGTGGTGGACCATTGATATAATCTTTCCCCCTCCAAAGGCTATTGCAATGAAGAATTGGTGATCTTGAAATGTTGGTGCCTGATGATTCCCAAATTTATGGAGCTCTTGAACTTGGATATAATTTCCTTTTGACAAAAAAGTCATGTGGAAGGGATGCAGGGAAGATGAATGGAGAGAATGGTTGGGGGACATGCTGGTTCTCCATCCTTCTCTTTTTGAGATGGTGGTGAACTTTGGAACTGGCTTCTGCCTCTGTGGAAGAGAATGAAGGAAAGCAAACTGAGGTGAGATATTATACCCTGGCAGAGCATGCATAAAAGTGGGAAGTGATTAGATCAGTCAGGCTAGTACTGGAAGACCATAGTGGAGGGGAGATGATGGTTGGCAAAACTATTGAATTCCAGTGATGGCACTTGTCTTTCTCTGCTTCCTTGGGATGTTGCCAGGGAAAATTTCCATTTTATTTTACCTATTCTATTTTACTATTTTACATACACAAAATTTACTTCCTATTTCCTCTCAGACTAGAAAAAGGAAGGTGGGAGCCACTATGACCTACAAATGGAAGTTTTTTTGTTTTTTTGTAATGCTGGCATTCATATGCAACTTGAGATTACTATTAAAGTGTACAATTAGATTTTAGAGCAAGCCAAAAAGTGTGAGATGTCAAATAAGAGAGGGGAATGTGTGTCAGAATGGAGAGGAATTTTTCCTCAAATCACCCTGAGATGAGGGTGAGTCAGAGAAATTCAGTAACTTTAGTAACTCATGAACTATCCACATTTCATACTGCTTTGAACCTTAGAGAGGGATCTAGTAAGAAGATGTACTATTAGCAAGGAGAATCTGTGCTTGTTCATTTAATTGCACTCCTTGCATATAATATTCAACCTATGTCCTACCTGGCTATACAATCTAATTATAAGACAATGGGATGACATGATGAACAGAAAGCTCACACTACTCAGGCACCATTAAGAAAGCACTGTGTCTAGAATAAGGGTTCTTAAACTTAATTATGTAATAGACTCATTTAGCAGTCTGGTGGAACCTGTGAATGCTTTCTTAGAATACTATTTTTTTTAATGTATAAAAGGAAACACATACGATTACAAAGGAAAATAATTGCCTCTGATGTTTCAGGCACTGAGGTGGGATTTGAACATATGCCTTTATGATTCCAAGTCCAAAGAGGTAGATCATTGTCTTTAAGTATCTGAGGAACTGCCCTGCAGAAGACATGGTTGTCATGATCCCATAGGGCAGAACCACGCAGAATAGCTGAGAATTATAGAAAGGCAGATTGAGACTTGAGAAAAGGAAAAACTTGAGAAAAGTAATGGCTTTAGGGGTTGGGAATTTCCTTTTCTCCTGAGATCTTAGATTGAAAGCTAGACTACAAATTGGAGACATTATAAGGAAAGGATGACTTTCAGTCCAATTATAAAATTGGATGAGATGACCGCCATGTTCCCTTATTCTGCCAAGATCCAATGATTTTTTTGAATGTGGAACACAGGAGGGAGGGAGAATATACCCTAATTTTTGAGAACTGTTTTATAATCTCTAAGATAGGGTTTAGCAGCAGAACCTAAATTTAATGATTTTTACATGATTTACTGAAAAATCCAAATGTCATAACTTTGAGTTTCATATTGTGTTTTCCATTTACTTCCTGAAAAATCTGATTTTGGCAAAATATCTTAACCTCTCTGAATCTTAGTTCCCTTTCCTATAAAACTGAGAAAGTTGGATTAGATAATCTATAAAATGCCTTCCATTTTAATATTATATGATCTAATGCTTTCACTGCCTTGTCATCTTATTCTAAAACTTTGTATTTAGTCTGACTCATAGTGATACAAAGGGAGCCACATTAGTAGTATCTGAATGGAAACAACATAAAAAATAAGGTAGCAAGACATTTAGGAGATTTAATAATCCTGATAGTACTTTTCATTTTCCATGAGTGATATGACCTCTCAGAGATTTTTTCCATTTTTGCTTGAGAAATGAGAAAGTTCACCTACATCATCTCTTCCTTGGGTAGATCATGATTTGATGGTTTCAGATCCTTTATGATTTTGATATTTATGCTGTGTATATACAGATGCACATGTTTATTCTATGAATGTGTGTATGTATGTTTCTACATGCCTTCCAGCGTTCACATTCTAGAATTTAAAATTCATCTAACCCACTTGCTACTTTGGTTAATTCATGAATCCATCAGTGGTAACGCTCATTCCACTGATGCCAGTCTCAACCTGTCTATACTTTTTAATTCTCTGTAATCAGTCTATGATTTGTCTCTGTTTTGACCTAAATTTTCCATAGGAAAGCTACCCAAAGTATTTGGAACTCGTTCTTTTACTCTGTAAGAGATATACACATAACCATGTACTTCAGCTATGTATTGCCTTTCCTTCTGGACAACCCATCCATCCTGTCTCCTTTTCTCATCATTCAGGTGTTTGATATTTGCATTTTTGCAAATTTCTACCTGATAGTAGTTGGGTAATGTTGTCTTATAGGTAATGTGTAGCCTATTTATGCCTGTTGTGCATCTATAAAAAAGAATATGGATTCCTTTTATTTTTAAATCTGGAAATACCATCCTTCTATGCCTGCCTAAATGAGCCCACACTTGGAACAACAGCAAAAAGAATTAAGCAAGAATACCCAATATAATTACTGTATCATTCTGATATATAGGACCAGCCATTCTGCCTCAATAGATCACTTTCTCTTTGTTTAGAGGAGGGAGGTATGTTTCACTATCTGCTCCTTGGAGTCATTCATTTTTAAAAATTTCTTAGTGTTCAGTGACCTTCTAATTATCTTTCCGTTTTCATTGTTGTCAATGTGCTTTGTATTGTTCCTCTAGTTTTGCCTACTTTGCTCTCCATCAGTTCAAAAAAATTCTTCTCATGGTTCTCACCTTTTCATTTCTATGTACACAGTAAAAGCTCATTATGTTTCTAGATCTGACTCATTTAGCCATCCCACAAAGAATGATCACTTTGCTTCCTTTTCTTTGCTATCTCAAATAGAACTGCATAGAATATTTTGTTATGTATAGCACCTATGTTTCTGCCTTTGAACTTGTTGGAGTACACATCCAACAGTTGTCTATTATAATTAAAAATCAATATCCAGAAGAGATGAAGCAACTCACCACTCTATCAACAGTGTATTCATCAGTCAGACATGAAACATTCTTCCACTACCTTTTGGGTAACTTACAACCAGTCAATAAACATTTATTAAGCCCTACTGTTTGTCATACACTTTGTCAAGCTAAGAATACAAGCACAAAAAAGAAATGAAAAAAAAAAGACATCTTTGCCCTCAAGGAGTTTATAATCTAGTGGGACAACATACAGAAGGAAGCTTTAAAAGAGAGGGAAAGGATTTTGTGCAGTGATCCCTCCAGGGTTTCCAAGTTTATGTTCTATAATTCATTTTATCACCTGGAGAACATTGTTGTAAAAAAACAAGTCAGGTTTACATAGCACATAGCGATTTGGGGGACATTGAAAATCCTTTCAGTTTTCCAAATGCAGCAGGAAAAGATTTTATTTTACTTTTCATTTTCTTGGCTCAGTTCATTGTCTATCCAACATATTTATCCAATACAAACAGATTGATAAGACTAATTAGATTATTTACCAGTCCAGCTGTGTGTCATATTCTAGTCAGTATGCATTTTTAAGGGTCTTTGTTTTTTCTGGGTAGATGTCAATTTTCTTTGTTAATGCTTTGGATTTTGGAAAATAAAATTCACATACTCTAGGGCATGCAATTTGCAAAAACAATTATTAAACAAAATTGTCCTCAATTAGGAATCTTTTGCCTTTTCTGGGAACTTTACCTGAAAAGTTTCATTATGCAAACACTAGATGAAACATATTCATGTTTTTTCTCTCTCATTTGCTGTCATTACCCATAGATCACTGAACAAAATTATCTCAGCATCACATCTATCATAGTTTTGTATGATATTAATGTGTCTGTGGGATTCGTCCTATATGAGGAAAGTCTTCAAAGTTGCATTTGTGTTCCACCAAGTCCAATGATTTTTTAAAAAAATCAATGAACAATGCATACATGGGATTTAATGCTCTCTTCACCTCCCAGTCAATTGTGTGACCATAAAGATGTGGTTCACTAGAGAAAACTGTGTGATAAAACTTGGCTGTTCTCTCATGTTTTAATCAAAGATACCCTTGGCCATTCTCATAAAATTTTTATAGGGCTGAAAAAGAGGAATGTGGGTGGGGAATTGCTGATGTCTTCGTGGTTACTTTTAGGGAGGGGAGGAATTCAGTAAAAGTACTGTGATTAAAAATATATTTATTCTAATCTTCCTTTTTTGGAGATCAAAGGACCAAGTGGATCAGAACCTCAGAGGCCATCTAGTTTAGGCCCATCTTATTTTTTTAAAAAAAGCAGATTAAGAACTATTATTGGATTGTGAGATCTTTGAGGACCTTAGCAGTTTTGTTTGTTATTTTTGCCTTTAGTTATACCTTCAACCCTGAGTATAATGCCAAGCATTTAATAAATCCTTATCACCTTGATTTTCTCAATGTCATACTGGTAGTACATATCAGAAGTGAACTTTGAACCCAGGTCTCCTGACTTAGGAGTTAATTTTTTAGCCTTCTTTTCTACTTACTTACCCTATGACCTCTATCTTAAGACTTTGGATTCCACTAAGATTCGTGACTCTTCTAGCTCAAATATATTTGGTCTCATCATAAAATCACAGAATGCATTTGAGGGCATTTGAAAAAACTACCTGATCCCCTAACAAGAATTCTTTCTACAAAACCCCCAACAAATGGTCATTCAGCTTTTGATCAAAGATTTTAGATGAAATCAAAGACTTTACCTCCTGAAGCAACCCCTTCAACCTGGGATAGTTCCAATCACTAGAAAAGGATTCCTTACATCTGATCCTATATCTGCCTTTCTGTAACTTCAGCCACCATTCCCAGGTATGCTTTTTGGGGCAAAGTAGAATGAATTTAATCTCTTAATCATAGGTCTTCTAGATCTTCAACCCTTCATTCATAAGAAACTCCCACCGAAGTCCATTTTACACTAAAGGATACCACTTTCTTTGTTGGATATTGTCACAATGAATAGGTACTTGGAAAACCCAGTGGAATACTGGTAGGCACACAGATACCCTTCCCAGAAATTTGATTTCTGAGTCGTTCCTTCATTTAAAGTCAATGATTAGCAACATTTATGATAAAATGACTTGAAAATCATGATTTCCATAAAACAGTCCATTGAGTGAGTTCTGCATTTGGTAATAATTTCCCCAGTGACCTTTGAGGTTGAATCCCTTTGAACAATGGAAGAGTGCTATATTTAGATTGAATAACTGCTTAGAATGTTTCTTTTCAGAACACAGGATGTAGAAATGATTGACATTTCAAAATTTGTTGTTCTTGAGCACAGAGTACAAGACTCTACAACATCCAATATTTACCAGCAGATCAAATTTGGACTTAGTGTTACTGAGGAAAAAATCCTTTGTAAACCAAAAAGTGCTTGGCAAGCTATATTTTCTATGTTGCTGCTATTCCTTTGGAAACTCATCACGACAAGAGTGCGAGGTAATGAAGTCGCTTCACGAAACTAGGCTGAAAAGAGAATCATAACGGAAATAGGTGGTATTCTATAGTTCATTAAACTATGAAGTGATTTCACAAACAATCCTCCCAACAATCTGTGACTTTGGGAGTATTTATATTACACTTATTTAATAGATGTATAAACTGAGTTCCAGAGAAGTGAATAACTCAATAACACACAGCTAGAAAGTTTGAAGAAATGGAACTCAAATCCTTAATGATGAACAGTTTTTCAATTAAATTATATAGCTTTAAAATTTAACTTCAGTGATTATTAAATTCCCACTTTGTGCTACATATGTGTTAGAGCAAAAAGCCCCAACTAAGACATGGCCCCTACTCTCATGAGTGTTACAGTCTAAGAAAGAGATTGAATCTTAAGGCATATCTTACATTGAAGAGCAGTTAGCAGGCATTCATTTTTGTGTTTGAGGGAAGCCTCAAAGTTCTCTTGTCCAAATGTATTTCCTCCATTTTTCCTGTCTCTAGTGTCTGAAATTTTTACTTTCACCTTCCCTTGGGTTGTAAAATTGTACACAGCTATTAAAACGCAAATGAAAAGCTATTATTATCAAGCATTAAGGCTTTATCCAGTTAAGTTTATCATTTTCCTAGAAGACAGTAGTACCCTGAGGGAATGGATGATAGAATAGTTGGATGATGATATTTTAATGGAAAGACAGGAAAGGGAAGATCTAAAGTAAGAGGTACTACCTGGTCAGGAAAGAAAGCCATGATGGCACCAATGGGAGGTGCCATTCAGGGAGAGGAAGTGATGGAGAACCTAGGTCTGGGTGACATGATTAAACTGTGTTCCCACAATAGAATTCTATGAATAGAATCTAGATGAGTCAGATCCAAATTCTGAAACTTTGAGGAGGAAGAGGTTGAAAATAAAATCAGAAATTAGGATAAGACTTAGAACTGGATCTGATATCTTATTATATGGAAATCCAAGGTGAAGAAACCCCTTCTCCAAGTGCAGGCTGATACCTTTTCTGCAAGTCTTAGAACATTTCCTAGAACAGAGATATTAAGTGACTTGGCCAGGGTCACACAGTAAATGTGTAGACCCCATTTCAAATGCTTAGAATGAGGTACTTAAAACCAGGTCTTCCTTCTTTCAAGGCTTGCTCTCTATCCAATGCTTCAAAATTGGCATAATATTTAAAACATACCCTAGAGGGAGACCATATGTTTAACATCTTAGATCTTAATGATTCTGGAGACAGAATATTAATTTATGGGGCATTTCATGAAGTCAGATGCAGTTTTATTCCTCCTCCACAATCTGGTATTTTAAATCCATTCACAGAGACTGGATATGTATCCACATTCCTTAAAGACTTTTCTTTCCCCATTAAACATCCATTATTCTTTAACTGATCCTTTTCTGTTCTGGTTTTAAATCTCTAGAGACTAATCATCCTCCTTTGGATACTCTCTCCAGCATAGTATCATAGATATAGAGCTAGAATGGCCCTTATAGGCCATCTACTTCTATCCCCTTTATTTTATACATGAGGAAACTAAGCCCCAAAGAGAAATGATATGACTTGCCCAAGGAAAAACAGGAATTAAACAACAGAACTAGCTTTTGAAATGAGGTTCTTTGGCTATACAACTGGCATTGTTTACACTTCAATAGGTGTAGTCCAGGGGATGTAGACTAAATGATCACCCTGGTGCAATTATCAATAATTTATAATTTTTAGGTTTTGATTAATGACACAAGTAAAACCCAGTGGAATTGTGTGTTGGCTACGGGGGTGGGAGAGGAGGGGAGGGAAAGAACACGAGTCATGTAACCATGGATAAATATTCAAAACAATTAATTAAATAAAAAATTTCAATTAGAAATATAAATAATTTTTTTTTAAAGATAGGTGTAGTCCAACCAGGACAATAGTACATAGTAGGGTTATCACTTCCAATATTTTCAACAGGATTCCCATCTCAATGGTGTCTAAGTTTGCTTTACTTTTCTCAAGTATGGTATCAGCTTGTTGACTAATATTGAGTTGTAGTCTATAGAAACAATTAGATGTTTTTTCATAGGATTGTTGTGTGCCTATATCTCATCCATCTTCTATTTTTAAGATTGATTTTTTGAATCCCTGTGGAATTTTACATTTATCTATCTTAAAATTCACTGTATTTTTTCTTAAATCCTTACCTTCTGTCTTAGAATTTATATTAAGTTTTGATTCCACTTCAGAAGAGTGCTAAGGGCTAGTCAACTGGGGTTGAAGAACTTGCCCAGGGTCACACAGGTAGGAAGTATCTGAGTCACATTTGAACCTTGGACCTCCTGTCTCCAGGACTGGCTGTCTATCCCCTGAACTACTTACCTATCCCATCTTTTTTGTTTTGACTCAACATTCTAGTTTTTTGAGACGGTCATCCAACTATATCAGTTATCTGGCTTTCAATCATCTGCAAAGTAGATAAGCATAAGCCTTCATCCTCCCTTCTCTCCCACTTTTAAACACATAGATATTATTCTTGGAACATAAAGCAATACTTTCTTAAAAAATAAATAAAAATAAAATAAAGGGTTAAGAAGTAGGAGAGACAGCACCATAGATTTTATAAAACTTATCTAGCAACTGTTTATGAACAGGGACCTAAATTGTTCCTACTAAAAATTGTTTCATTAGCCTTCATTAAAATAAAAAATATCCTATTTGAAAAATACTTTCTGATTATTTCTGGAAAGGCTATGTCAATGAATTGTCTCATGGCTCCACCTACCATTCCTGTGACATTCTGGATCCAAACACACTTCCTTAGCAACCTCTCTTTTCTATGAGTTATCTTCCCCTATTAGAATATAAGCTCCATGAAAGAACTCCCTCTTTTTTTGGCTCTGTATTCCATAATCTAGTACAATGCTAGAAAATGTATTAATCACTTAATTAATAATGCTCATTCATTTATATCAAAGAAGGGGGTAAATGACATAAAATACTCAGCATAGAAAATTGTCTAACAATCCTGGCATTTCACATTTCCCAAGAAGGTTTCCTGATCGTTTGCAGCCCAAACCTTAGAATAATCATTTTCCCCTGCTGGATCCCTGATCTGGGCTGGATTAATGCAAATCGATGACGTGTTTTTCCTCCAGGATGAAGGCATCATTTATCTTTGGTAAGAGTACAAACGAGTCCTCCTCAATGCCCCATGTTCAGATTCTTTTCAATTTCCTGTAGTAATATATCAACCCTCCCTGTCTAGGGAAGACAGTTTCTAAAATTTCTCTCCTTTATGGTTTCTCTCTGAAAGCCGGGCCTTGTATATCCAACGACAGAGCCGTCACTGCTTCATTGAAGGGACCCGCCACTAGACTGAAGGCTAAATATGTGATCTGCCTCCCAATAGCCCATCTGCTCATCACCAGCACACTATAAACCTCTAAGAAGGTAGAAATAGAGGTGAATATACAACCTGATAAAGACTGTTCAGTTTCCACCCATTCCTTTGGTGTGTTAATTTCCTCTTTGCTATTACTTTATAGAGGCTTCATACGTGTTGAAATAGAATGAAGCCCTCCCCCCCCCAACCCCACACCAAAAGGAAGGAGCACATGAGACTATTTTTTTTCTTTACAAGGCTTCATTTAAATGGAAAAGTTAAGTCATATTTCAGTCCAAATGTGTATAGGGAAAAAAACAGCCAGAGGAGCTTTAAATATTAACAAGAGGAACACACAGCTAAATGATACGGGGAAAAGTGAGAGCGTAAATGCTCAGAATTGCTTTTAGTGGGGAAAAAGCAGCCAGCAGTTGTTGAGAGCTAAAGATTTTTTTTTAAATAGACCCAAGTTTAATTGGCAGGACTTGGCATCATTTACAGGAAAATATGTTTTATTTATTTTGGTTTAAATATATTTCCAAACACTATTCTAAAATACAGGTCTAGAGTGGGGTGGGGGGACAGGGTAGCACTTAAGTGGTTCAGTAGCTAGTTAACTTTTTGCTTTCTATACTTCTGGTTTATATTTAATTAAGTTCATAAGTTAAATCAGATTGATGGGATCAATAGAGTCCCAAGTAGAATCTGGTTATTCCAAAGGAGAGAAAGAACTAAAGAATTTCTTGGGGTGAGGATAAAGTGGGGGTTACTAGATTATATTGGTATAAGTAAAATTAATTACAAATGATAGATTTCACAGTGCTTTTTCTCTCTCACCAGGAATAGTGCCTTGTTCCCCAAGACCTGGAATATCAGTCTCTCTCAGCCATCACAGTCTTTGTACTTCTCAAATGCATTTATCATAAAACTAGCACATTCTATGTCATAAAGAGGCATAATTAGCAGTTTTGATGCCCTGGGCAAGCAGCAGGAAAGGTGTTCACTAATAGACTTAAATATATTTTACTGTTACCTTCTGTGTTTACATCATAGTTATTTCTGCAATCTCTCCACAGATACCTCCCTCCCAAAAGAATCCTTGCATGCGATTGCATTTGCTTCCATCAGAATAGAAGGTCTTTTAGGGCTTGATTTCATTTTTGACTTTGTAACAATAGTTCATTCATGCTTGTTGACTGATAAAAAATTATCAAAGACAGATTATCACAGTGACCACACATCATGATATATATGATTTTGTCCTAATATTTGCCTTACTCTTTGCCATGAGAAGTCATTATCCTTTCTCTAAGACCTTCATTAGTGTTTTAGTTACTCATTTTGACTTCTTTTTGGTAATCTTAGGGGAAAAATACCTTACCTTCAGTCTTAGAAATAATACTAAGTACTGATTCCAAGGCAGAAGATTGGTAACTGTTAAGCAGTTGGAATTAAGAGTCACAGGTAGGAAATGAGCAGCTAGGAATTGTCTGAGGTCATACTTGAAAGCAGGTCTCTCATCTCCAGTTCTGGCTTTTTCTCTGCTGATCTTGTGCTTTCAGTGATTTTAAAATTTAAATTGCTTTTATGCTCTATATCATTCTCTTGGTTCTGTGTATTTCACTCTGCATCAATTCATACAAACCTTCGCCTGAGTCTCTGAATCCTTCTAATCAAATTTTAAGATAGATTCTACTGAGAAAGCCATAAGTTGTGTGGATTTTTGCACCCATGTCCACATAGTGGAAAGAAAAGGAATTTGGGAAACTCTAAGGAAGATACCTCTTGGAGAAAAAGAAGAACTAAATTAGGTCTGAGTTGAGCCACATTCCATTTTAATTTCTTGTCTCTATTTTTGTCAATGTGGGAGCCAATGGAGCACATCATAATTATTATAACTTACAGGCTTAGAGATCTGACTGTGGCTGAGAGCAGTTAAATGACTTAACCCTTGGTCATACAGCTAATGAGTGTCAGAGGTAGGATTTAAATAATTTATTTGAGGCTCCAAGTCCAGAGTATTCTCTTCATTTTGCTAACCTGTTTCTTTTGAATGGTTTTACTATTTTAGGCAATGTAGTTGAGTGTATTAGAGTAAGGAAGACATGGTTTCAAGTCTTGCTTCTGATACATACCAGATATGTGATCATAGGCAAATCATTTATCTTCTCTTTGCCCCTAGACAATTCTCTATTGATGATAAATTGCATATATAGAAGAAGTGTCCTCAATGGGAGTCCCTAACACCAATGAAAAAAAAATAGAGTTGGTTATGTAAAACAAACAAGAACATCAAGTTATTTCCAAATTTTGAAAATTTGGGGAGGAAAGTACTAAAAATTAAAACAGGAATTAGGATAAGGCTTGAAACTGAGTATGTAATTTCATTAGGTACAGGGAACAGTAAGGTGAGATAACCCTTTCCACCAATGACTGTTGACACCATTTCTGTGATCTCTTCCACACTGATATTCCCTCTAGTAATACAAATTGCAATTCATGAATACTTCCTCATCCTCTACCAAACTTCTCATTGTCTTCTTATGAGTTCCTCACAAGGGAGTCATTAAACAAACCAGGGGCCATCTCATGACAGTCTAATGCCTACTATAGTGAAGATGTCTTCTCTCTATTTGACCAATCCATCTTTGTTTTCAATTCTACATTTCTTCAATGGTCTCCTAGACATAACTACTATTCCATCATTTCTTGTTGGAAATATCTCACAGTTTATTTATAACCACCATACTATATATATATATATATATATATATATGGTATGTAATGCTATAGTATCTGCTGATTTTTTAGTAGAATCTCCCTTACTTTGCTGATGCAGAAACCAAGGAGCAAAGAAATGAAATGACTTATTCAAAGTCACATTGCTACTTGCTGGCAGGATTAGGATCTTCTGACTGTTGCTCAGTCCAGTATTTTTTCCCCATTCTGCCTAACAAAGAAAGAGGGGAAAATGAACCAGGGATGTTCCAGAATATTTAATGTCTATATTTAGAGGAAACACCCGCAGCCAATGTTTTTACTAGACTGATTGCATTGTATTCACAACCAATTCAGAGCTTCTCAGTAATAGTTTCTTTCTCATGTGAAAGGGATGATGAGCATTTCAATTTTGTCTTGAAATAATATTTTCATTTTCATGGCTAAACATAGAAACTGGGTAGAGCCTTAGTCTAAACTTAGACATTAATAGTCAGGGCTGTTAAATTTGTCGTTACACTAATTCTTTTTCCTGAGAGCAAAACTCTTGCAGAATAAGATAAAACAATCTTTTGTGAGCTGCCAAAGCTCTTGCTGTTAGGTCTATAATTTCCAGAAAATGAAGAGGGTAGAGCATGCCATCCTTTACCTCTTGTTAACAGATGACATATTCACCATGCGTGACATGAACATTCCCATGGAAAAGAGCTCTGGAGTGGAACATGGGAATGGGGGTGGTACCAGTGGGTGGAGAATCTCCTTAGGTAATTAGGGCCATAGTGAGGACTTAGAACAATTATTTCCAGGGGGACCAATAACATCTGAAGACTAGGGATGAGAGTGTGATATGTTGCATATTATATCGCCCACCCTAATGTGGGACTGTCAGGAAAGTAAATTGTTTATTTGTTATTCTCCTCTGACTCACTTACTCTGGCTTCCAAATGTAATTCCAAAATGCATAATGAAATGGCCTTCCACCATAATGTTTTGTTCTTAGTTCCTTAGAAGTAAGGCCACATTTCAGAAAACTACGGTTGGAAAGAATATTCAAATGTCTTCAAGTCCATCAGTCCATCTTTTTGCCTTTGGGCAGGACCACCCTTGCAATAGACCATCCCAAAGACTTGCCTTGGTTTTAGACCTCCAAAGGAGAGCCCTTAGTTCTCCTTGGTACTGGATTCTGATAGCATTCTCTGTCAGTGTGAGCCTCACTGACCCCCTTTACTCCCAACTTTACCTCCCATGAAGTTGTTTATGCACGTGGGAAGAAGACATAACATAGCAGACTTAAACTTGGGAAACATGATTCATTTTCAGTAAAAGCTCAGTATGTCAAATGGGAATTCCAGCAACTCACACACATTAACATACATACAAGAAGTATTGTAATATACAAAGAGAACTGACTTTGGAGTAAGGGGATTTGCACTCCTTTTAGATTTCTTATATGTTCATGTTAGCCAGATCTCTGTTATCTTTATATAAATGAAACAAGTATTTACAAAATTTGAAACTTTATACTGAGTACTGAGGGCACCAGTTAAAAAATTTAGACAGTTCCTGCCCTCAAGGAACTTATATTCTACTAGAGGGAGACAGCATATATATGGTAGTGCCATCAAGAGAAGGATGCTTTGCTCTGGGAAGTCATAAGGATTACAAATATATTATGGATATTGTCTAGATACTGGTGGAGTAGAAAGGACACTGGATTTTTTTGTCAGATTCTATTTGAAGTATGTTGTTCAGTTCCAGATGCTACATTTAAGATGGGCATTTCCATGCTGGAAAGTATCCAGGAATATAACCAGGAGAATGAGGGGACTAGCAATAAGTAAGGAAATGGCAAACCACTCTACTATCTTTGCAAGAAAATTCTAAAGAGTAAGACACAATGCAAATACCTGAATAACAATAAGAGATAAGAATAATTCCAGGAAAAAAAAAGGATTCTTAACTCATAGAAGAGAAGCCTTGGATGAGGGTATATGATAGCTGTGTTTGCTTATAGAATAAGAACTAGACCAATTTAGCTTGTACTCAAAGAACAGAAGTGGGAGGAATGGGTAGAAGTTGTAGAAACACAGATTTAGGTCTGATCTAAGGACACAAGGATTTACAATTAGCAATTGTTTAGTGGGCAACCTCAGTTGACAGTTGGCTCCCCATCCACTAAAAGTTTTCAAGTGCAGGCTTAATATCAACTTGTTGAGTAGGTTGAAGAATTAGATTTTGTTTAGACTAGAACAAGGATTCTTTATCTGGAGTTCATAGTAGCTCAAAGGACTTGTGAATAGATTTCATGAACTTTGTGGACTTCAGAATTTTAATATTTTAATAACATTATTTCAATAAAATTGGCTTCCTTCGTACTCCTATGTATTTTCTTTTATTCATTTAACATTATTCTGAGAAGGGGGTTCACTGTCTTCATCAGAAGGGTCCATGTTATAAAAAAAAAGGTTAAAAAACTTTTCCCCAAGAAGATAAATAAAAGCACTTTTGAGATTCTTTAATTAAATGAATTTCAGGGTATAAGTTCTTACAATTTCTCCTAAGTTGAAAGGGCTTCAGTAATGAGCATGGTGATGTATTCTTTTATGTTTGTTATCTAAAAACTAGACTAGCTAAATTTGGAAAGACTGATCTCAAGATTATTGACTATGATGTGAGTATTTGGTGGCTTATTCAAGAAATATTTTGTAAAGGTGGCAAATAAGGGTTTCAATTGGCTTCGCCATTGGAGGGAATTTCCATAATGATGAAATCATGACTCATTTTTGAAGGAGACTCTAATTCATTGTTCGATTTACAGACACATGAAGGAAGAAGAAAATGATTTGTAAAATTCTCTCCCACCATTGGAGAAACTGACATATTATAGGCCTAACACCTTAATGAGTTTGTTTGGGCAGCTCTATGAAGGATGGCTTGGAGAGGAAATAGGTGGGAGTCAGGCAGAGTGCTTTTAATTACTCCTAATTAGGAAGAACAAATGTGTTCATGAAGGATAATATTTTGTTATGGAACTGCAATGACTTTCTGTTGGGTTCTACTTCACTGATTTCTGAGGACTTTAGAGCCTCCTAAAGATTCCATAAAGTTTAATGGACATTAAGTTACTTAGAAAGGACAAAGGACACTTGACTAGTAATGGGTTGGTAGTGGTGGCAGCAAAATTATATTCATTGGTTTTCCACTTAGGGGAAGTGTTGTAGAGAGGATAGAGTTAACCTTGGAGTCACTCTATGTCTCAAATCCATGCATTTTAACTGGCTCTTACTCATGCTTGAAATTCTCTCTTTCTTTAGCTCTGCTCCTGCTTCCTTGAAGTATCAGCTGATATTTGTAATAAACCTTTCTTGGTCCTCCTTAATCTTAATGCCTTATGTTTTAGAAATCCTCCAGTTTATTCCATCTATGTCTTATTTGTATGCAGTTATTTGCCTATTATCTTTCCTCTCCCCTATCCCCACTGTTATATCATGAGTTCCTTGAAGGCAAGGATTGCCTTTCTTATTCCAGTGATCAGGACTGGGCTTAGCTCATAGGAGTTATTTAATAAATCTTTGTTGACTTGAAGAACAGCTGGTTTGAGTCTTGCCTCAGACACTGTGTGACACTTGACCTCTTAGGTCCCTAAGCAAATTTCTAAGACTATAACTTGAAGATAAGGCAGGTACATTTTTTTCAGTAAGAGAGAGTTTCCTTGTCAACATATTTTCTGTATTCCAGTGAAATCACACATCTGGTTCCTAGTATTAGTTATTCATGTCCTACTTGGGACAATACCTGGAAAGCTAGAAGATAGAGCAAAAGCTCCCAAATATGGATGCTTTATAATTCATAAAATAAGGGACACAGACAAGAGCTTCCATAAGGCTCGATATAATTCTAAAATTCTAGGATGAAGCTTCTAGGTTTTGGTTTTGAAAGTTTCTATTAAAGAGGAGATCTGTTATCTGGGGTGGTAATGAATTAAATCATTATGACCTGCCTAATTTAGTTTTAAATCTTCAATTGAGAAAGTGGGACTCAAGGCAGAAATATTGTTAAGGGAAAAGACAGAATAGAGAGACATTGGTGAAAATGGGTCCTGTATGAGGAAGAGGAAGAAACATAGGAATCTAGAATTCATATGAAGGTTGGGGGTGAGGCAACATGTAGAAAGAATGCCTGTCTGACCAAAGGGTGATGTGAAAGTTGAGGGTTAATATCACTTTTTAATTTTACCTAAATTAGATGTGTAGAAAGAAATTATTCTAGATATTCAGAAAAAGAACTTCTAACTCAGTCATTAGGTCTTAGTTTTTTTTGCCCAACTTATTAGATTATTTTATTCATCTTGATGCAGACACCCAAATCCTCTGAAGTTGATTTTTTTATTTCTTTCTGTAAAATGAGGAAGTTATAAAGGATGGTCTCCACTTTCCAACTTGAACATTTCATGAGTCTAGGTTCTAAATGGACACTGTAAAAAGTATTGGTACATTTGGTACTTTGCCTTCTAGCTCTCCAATAAGAGGGGAGAGGAGGCTGAGGGAGGTGATGTTAGTAAAGACTTGAGTTAGCAACATGATGATGAGATGAAGAGTCATGAGTTTACCTGGGAGGACCATCTTGTTCTGTGGAGTTGAAACCAAGCAGAGCATTAGATGCAGAGAGGAGATCAGAGGAATTTCTTCAGGAATATCAGAGAAAAGAGAAAATACTAATAGCAAGGAGAAGCAGGGAAGGCTACTGAGAGGAGATATGACAAGTTTAAAAGAAAATGAAACTTCTGAATGGCATAAATGAAAAGGAAGTACACATCAGGTATGGGAAGTACAACTTAACTTGTAAAATTTGTTAAGAAATTCAAATGCTACTCTCAATGAAATTTTGCTATGTAGGATTCCTCAAGATTAATTAGTTTGTAATTATCACTAGGTGACTCTAGGGGTAGCATTTCAGTGTCTGGGCTGCTCTCCAAATGAATTGCTTGAGATAATGGTTCCCTTTATAAGGGGTCACCATTTTGTGTATACCTATAAATATGGACTAGGGACTTGGCCAGGCATTTTGAATGCCTTTAAAATCATTTTTAAGATCTGGAGCGAATAATAGTGCTAGAAGAAGACTTATGTCCTTTATGTGCATCATCTCTTTATGAGGAAGCTGCCTTATAGTGGAAGGCGTGACCCCAAGTGCTTCCCTATTTTGGTAAAGAGGACTGTGTAACTAGAATTTTGTCCCCTTGGACTTCATCTCCCAGAATCCCTTACCTTTCATCCCTACTTTTCATACTTAAGTTGTATGGATAAAACTTTCTGTAACTCTACCCCACACTCTCTTCTCCTGCTTTGGCAGTCTGGGTAAACTGATCTTTACTGATGGTTTTACTTTCCTCTGCTTCAACTTATTATTAATAAACCTTATATAAAATGTTATACTTGGAATTATTAATTTGGGATAATTAATTTTATTAATTAATTAAAATAAAATAAATTAATTAAATTAAATTAATTTTAAAAATCAAAATTAGGTTATTAATTTTAAATCTTACAGGACCAAGACTTGAGATAGGGCAGAGAAATAATATCCTGTAAAAACAAATAGAGATGATTGAACAAAGTTCATGGATAATGTTTAATAGCCTCCTATACAGAGGAGAGTAATTCAGACTTTCCATGAATTAGGATCTGAGAAACTAATGCTTTAGCCATAGATGAGAGATTCTTTTGAAAAATTCATTTTTATCAATATATTGGGTTTTATATCACATACACTTCCAAGTATATCCTTTCCTTTATCCTTGCCAGGTACTTATCCCTTATAACAAAGAAATAAAAAAAATCAGTTCCACAAAACTAATGAATATATAAAAATTATGACAGCATATGCATCATTCCACACTTATGATAGCCCCCCACAAAACATCATTATGATATTGTAGTATTTAGTTTTGCTTTCTTTGTTATTTTTTATTTACATTGTTGAAGTTTGGTATGTATTATTTTATGGATTCTTCTTACTTCATTTTGCTTTGATTCAAATAAATCTTTCCCTTCTTGAATTCATTAAATTCATTATTTCTTATAGCACTGTGTTGCTCAATTATGTGTTTGTACCATAACTTGTTTGACCATGCTCTAAAAGATGGGTGACTATATTTTATTAACAGTTCCTTTCTATTGAAAAAAAAGTGCTGCTACAAATATTTTCATGTATACTTCTTTTTGGTAATTCTCTTCATTGTCATATAAGATTATTAGTGGCATCTTTGGGTTAAAAGCTATGGACTCAATTTCATCTCATAATTCCAAATTGTATTCTAACCAAATTGATTAAATCAATTCACAGCTCAAATTTGATTTTTCATTTTATTAAATTTCTTCTTAAGATATATTGTAGTGTCTATGCTATTCTGAAGTTCTTTTATAAGAAGTCCAATAGCAACAATACATTCACGTGCCTGCCTTTCCCCATATTTTTTTCATCTTTGCCAATTTATTTGGTGTAAGGTGAAACCTTAGACTAGCATTAATTTGTATTTCTCTTATTATTAGTGATTTTTTTGTTTGTTGTCAATTCTTTTGAGAACTATTTTTAATATATATATATATATATATATATATATATATATATATATATATTAAAACCCTTACCTTCCATCTTGGAAACAATACTGTGTATTGGTTCCAAGGCAGAAGAGTGGTAAGGGCTAGGCAATGGGGGTCAAGTGACTTGCCCAGGGTCACACAACTGGGAAGTGTCTGAGCTCAAATTTGAACCCAGGACCTCCCATCTCTAGGCCTGGTTCTCAATCCACTGAGCTACCCAGATACCTCCTATTGTAAAAAATGTTTTGATGACTTCCTTATTGCTAAATGACTTTTGTTATTATATATTTTGTAAATATTTTGTAATGTCCTGTATACCTTAGATTTCAGACTAATAGATATATTTTATGCAATATTTTTCCCAATTGATAATTTTTCTTCTTGATCTATTTTCATTAAATTTGATCATGGCAAAACTTAGAAATTTCATTTAGGTGAAATTATCCATTTTATATTTTGTAATTACCTCTAGCTATTGTTTGATTAAGATGTCAACCCCTAGCAACCACTCTTTTAAAGCGTCTTCTAATTTTTTATATGTTTTTAAAAATCCAGGTGAAATAAAATTTTGTGTCTATGTCCCCTCCTCCATTTCTCAACATGTTTCTTGATATTATCCTTCCCATTCAGAATCTGTAACCATATACGCCATGTAATTAAACTTCTCTATAAAATCTTTTTCATTATCAACCCCTGAGCTTGTTATGATATAGGATGTGAAATACTGGTCCGAATCTAATTTCTTCAATGTTCCTTTGTAGTTTTCCCAGTAATTTTTGTCAAAAAAAAAAAGACATCTTTCCTATGTGAGCTATGTGAGTGATCTACATTTTTGGAATTTATCAAGAAGTTAGCTGAAAAGGGGGATTTTAAGATACTACAAATTATGAGTACCATGCAAGTGCCAGGAGTTTAGGAATATTGCTTATGAAGTCTTCTTAGTCTTTCCTTTTGGAGTGGGGATATTATAAGAGAAGAGACAGCCCAATCCTCAAAGTAGAGTCTCAACTTCCCAGCACAGAGCATGGTGGAGTAGGAGAGATGGTTATGAAAGGGAAGGACAGGGAGAGATGTTGTAGTCCCTTATTTACGAAAGCATTACTCTCCAAGTCAGGTTCTGGGGAAACTCATGGATATTGGCCTTGCCCCTCTTATTCCAGATGAAGATGGGTGGTCCTCTCCATGATGAGAGCGAGATGAAACTCCATTGTCCTTTCTTCCAGATCATAGAGCCGAAGAATGATGGCAGGGTTCTGAAAAATGCCTTCCTGGGATTTGTTCTGCCCTCTCTGGGACCAGGTAAGTGATAACTGGATTTCTCTCACACTATTTATTCATTGTGATGAGTCCACTAGAAATAATTTAGTTTGGGGGGAAAAGATGCTAAACAACAGGCAACAGAATAAATTAGCATAATAAGTGAAACAGAATGTGGTGAGGGTTATCGATGAGGGCCTCGTTGAATCTGACATTAAACGGTGTGGTGTCAGGATGCCCCATGGCTTCACTGGGGCACCTCTCTGGTTTCTCAGAAGTGCAGGCAGTTCATGTCAACTAGTTACTGGCACAGGATGTCTTTTTTTTTTTTTTTTTGCAGGAAAATATGTCAAATGTCGCTAGCACATTAACACTTGTATTATTTCCTTATAAAAAAATCCATAGCCCATTTAAGAAATAAAATTAATATTAAATATTCCATTGGCTGAATCCCACGCAGACACTAATGGGAATTTGGAAAGAGCCTTGCATTTTATAACCTTGCCAGTTATTTTTCTTTTCTTCACATTGAAAAAAAAAACACAAAAAGAATCAGGGCCTAATTCTCCCTCTCTCCCTCTCTTTCTCCCTCTCTCTCTCCCTATTACTCTCTCTCTCTCTCTTTCTCTCTCTGTGTCTCATATGTGCACACACATGGATGCACTTATTGAAAAGAATTAAACCAACCTAAATAAATAAAACCAACTCTAAAGGGATTTACATTATATTCTAGTAAGAAGAAAAGTCCCATATATAATATGATATTACTAACAGTAGTTTGGTGATAACAAAGTAAGGATCCACAAGTTAGAGAATAGCTAAACAATAATGTAATAGAAGATAATTGTACTATAAGAAATGGCAAGAAACAATGGTTCACATTGGAGTCAGGAAGATCTAAGTTCAAGTCCTGTGCCATATATTAACTGTGTGACCATGGACAATTCCCTTACTTTTCAGTGTCAAAGGTAATCCTCTAAGACCACAAATTGCTGACAAGGAGCAAATTTGAATTGTAGAAAGAATTTCTGGTTTCCCCACATTATACAATAAAATCACAAATATGTCTAAAAAAGAAATTATGAAGATTTCAGAGAAACTTGAGTAGACATATCAACTATCACAGTATCAAGCAAGTAGAATCAATAAAATAATATACAAGGATGGCAGACTAAAGCTTAGGACCCAGCTGAAATGTCCCAACATTCCCTCCAAACAATTTTAAAATTACCTCAAATCAAAATTTTGAGTGACAGAGATAGAAGAAGGTTAGAGGGTAACATTTATTTAACATAAGACCACTTAGGAGGCCTGCAGGATAGATCTGTAACATCTTTGTAGTTTCAGGTCCAGAGCATGGCATGAATCCCAGTTGTGGATCTTGGAGGCAATCACAATAACAGCATAATGTCATAATTAGAGCAGCAGCTTTGGGGGCTCTCATTCAAGACATGGTAAGAGAGTCTGATAATTCTCAGAAAGAGATTATAGGGGACCCTTTGCTGGTCTTGGGTGCATCTGGCACAGATCAACCTTTATTATCCATGATGAGTTCTGGGTTATAGTCCTAGGACAGAGTGGAATATTAGTACTTGTGAGTGCATTGGAGCAGGGACCATTCTCAGATAAAGATTAGAGTACAGAGCAGGAGAGCAGTGACTAAACCTCTCTTAGGATAACACTATATTGAAAGCACCACAACTCAAAGATTGCTAGAACAGGAAAAAAAGCTCTAAAACATGGAAATGTGACCCCACTCCCAGGTACACAGAATCCAACCTTAACATACAGGTTAAAGTCAAGAAACAGAGCCAGCAATATTTAAAAAAAGAATTTGATGAAAAGCTACTATAGTCATAGGGAAAACCAAAACATGTATTTAGAAGATAATGATTTAAAAACAGATACATGCAAAGTCGCAAAGGAAAATGCTAATTGCACTAAAGGCCAATAGAAATTCTGGGACAAGTTAAAGAAAGAGATAATAGTGGTAAAGAAAAATTTTGGAATAGAAATGAGAGTTCTATAAAAAATTACGAATAGATAATTAACAGCTGGGTAAAAGAAGCATAAAAATACTAAAGGAAATAACATTTAAAAAAACAGAATCATTCTGTTAAAAGAGGCATAAAATTCACTAAGATAAGAATTATTTCAAAAGCTGACTTGGCCAAATGGAAAAAGGAAGAATAAATCTCACTGAAGAAAATAATATTCTAACCAATAGAATTGAGCAAAGGAAGCTAATGACCCCATGATACTTCAAGAGACAACAAAACAAAGTGAAAAGTGAAAAAAAGAAAAGAAAATGTAAAACATTTCATTAAAAAACAGCTCACCTTTAAAAAAAGTCCAGGAGAGATAATTTTAAAATTACTGGAATATGATAAAGTCATGACTAAAGGAAAGAGCGACTATGCATCATATTTCAAGAATTTTTAATGGAAAACTATTTTGATTTCTTAAATCTAGTAGGCAAAATAGAAATTGGAAGAATCAACTGATCTCCTCTTGAAAAACATCATAAAACTGAACCCTCCTCCCCACCACCCCCAGAATATGATAGCTAAATTTTAGATCTCTGGAGAAAATATTACAAGCACTCAGAAAGAAACAGTTAAAATACTGTGGAGTCATAGTCAGGATTGCATAAGATTTAGTAGCTTCCACATTAAAGGAGCAGAAATTTTGGAATATGATACTTTGGAAGGCAAAGGGAGCTAATATTACAACCAAAAATGATCTACTTAGCAAAACTGTGTAGCATCCTTTAGGGGATAAAATGGATATTCAACAAAATAGAGGACTTTCAAACATTCCTAATAAACAGATCAAAGCTGAATACATAATGTGATATTAACTCCAAGAGATGTATAAAAAAGCTACATTGGAAAGAATAATAATAAGGATCTCAATGAAGTTAAACTATTTATACTCCTGCATGGGAAGATGATACATGTAACTCCTAAAAATTATCACTTATAAATGTATTCTACATAGACAGAGGACATCAGTGTGAGTTGATTATGTTGGGATGCTATCCAAAAAAATTAAAGTGTGAGAAAGAAGGATTTCCTGAGAGAAAGGTGAAGGGAGAGGTAGAATGAGAAAGATTTCTCTCATATAAAATAGGTATTGGAGGAAAAGCTTTTATACTAAGAAGAAATTGGGGTAGTGGCAGGTAATGCTTGAATCTCACTCTCATGGAAAATGGTTAAAATTGGAAAAATATATATACACTTAATTAAATATAGATATCTATCTTACTCAAATAGGGAAATGAGAGAGGAAGAGGATAAGAGATTTAGGAAGAGGAAAGTAGTTGATAAAAGGGAGGGGAGATTAAGAAGGGCAGTGATCAGAAGAAAAACAGACTTTTGAGGAAGGTCAGGATAAAAAGAAAGATAAAGATGAATAGAAGAAAACAGAATGGAGGGAAATGCATAGTAATCATAACTGTGAATGTGAATTGGAAAAGCTAACCCATAAAATGGAAGCAGAAAACAGAATGAATTAGAAACCAGAATGCAACAATATATTGTATACAAGGGATCACACTTGAAACAGAAAGACACACATAGCATAATGAGCTGAAGTAGAATCTATTATGTGCTTCAGTGGAAGTAAAAAAGATGGGAGCAATCATGATCTCAGAACAAAAGCAAAAATACAATTTAAAAAGATAACCAGTAAGAATACATTTTGCTAGAAGATACCATAAACAATCAAGTAATATACTTTAAAAAAGCAGCCAGTTTCTCTAACAGAGAATTTCTCAGATATGACAAATGCTGGAGGTGATGGGAAAAACTAGGTAACTCTTTGCTTGGTTCAGTAGTGAACTGGTCTATCCATTCTATAGGTCAATCTGAAATTAGATCTAAAAGTCAATGAAACTGCATCCTTTGATCCAGCAATGCCATGACTGGGTCTGTGCATTAAAGAGATGAAAGAAAGAGGAAAAGGACCTATATGTATAAAAATATTTATAGCACTTCTTTTTGTGAAGGCAAAAAATTGGAAATGAAAGGGATGCTCATCATTAAGGAATAGTTGAACAAATTGTGGCATATGATTATGATGGAGTTCTATTGTGCTTTAAGAGATGATGAGAGAAGGTGGTTTCAGGAAAAACATGGTAAGACATATAAACTGATACAAAATTAAGTGAGAAGAACTGGGAGATGATTGTACACAGTAACATGTTGTAATGATGAGTGACTATGAAAGATTTGGCTATTCTTATCATTGTACTTATTGAAGATAATTCTGAATGCTTTATGATAAAAAAAAAAACACCTGCCCACATTCAGAGAGATAACTGATGAGCGCTGAGTGAAAATTGAAATATATATATATATATATATATATATATATATATATAATTTCTCACTTGAATTTTTTTACTTTCTTTTGTGACATTGCTAATATGGAAATAGGTCTTGCATGATTTTACATGTACAGCTGATACATTGTTTGCTTTCTAAATCGGTTGAGGAAGGGTAAGGGAGAGAGAAACAGTCTGGAACTCAAAATTTAAAAAGAAAAGGAAGTTAAAAATGAATAATAAATTAAAGAAGATGACTAAAGAGGATGATTTGGTCATAGTCTAGTCAACATCAAAAGACATCAGAACTCAAAGTAATGACCATTCTCAAATCCAGAGGAAAGGAAGAGGGAATAAGCCTGTACAGAATACCTACCATGTGACTAGAATTTTGTTAACTGACTTTTAGAAATATCTCATTGGATACTCATAAATACACTAGGATGTTATTATTAATCTTCAGTTTACAGTTGAGAAAACTGAGGAAATATTTTTAGTGTGGAGACTCTTAAGGATGATGGGTTGATCATAGAGTTTTTTCCATATGCAATATTCTTTTGATTACTATTTCTAGCAGGAAAATGTGTGTGTGTGTGTGTGTGTGTGTGTAATGGTGTGGTATAAGAGATAAGGGATGTCTCAAGTCCAGCTTCAGGGCCAATGGCATGGCTGGATGGTTAGATGAAGTGTGAAAAATGGTTTAGTCTAGAATCAACTAGATTGACCAATTTAGACAAGTCTTCACTCAGTCACTAATCAGTTGGGATGGCTCAGTCCCAGGGTAGGAATTACAAATATGAATGGATTAAGTTCCCTAGGCATTGGAGCCATGAATTCTGGAAGGCCTGTTCCCTCTACTAAAAATAATTTCTACAAAATTCTCCATCTATTAAAATAGTCACATACTTTCAAGGGGTCCAAGGAGGCTCTGGGTTACTAAGGTAATTCATTTCTTTAAGGCTGCTGTACTCAAGCTGGATGTCTTGGAAAAATCTATATCAATAGCTACATATTAGAGCAAGGCATGAAAGTCATCCATTGGATCACTATTGAAATGTTAAAAATATTGGAGCTGTGAAAATAAAGCAGTGTGCTGTCCCCTCTAGTCCATAATCCTTCCCCAACCCTTCAGTCCAATCCATCATGTTGAGAAGTCTGGTGGCTAATGCTAGGGAAGCTGCATTTAGGTTGGATGGTGCTGACCAGACCCTTTTAATGTAAAATTCTTGTACAGAGAATTGCAGAATTGTCTGGGTAGGATCAGCAGTGCAGCCTCTGATCCATTTGTTTCACATTCCCAAGAGGGCCCCATATTCTGTTGTGACTTTGGGCTATTTCCTGATGACTCACTGGGAGGAAGAGCAATGAAAGTGGAGGCTGCATAAGCACAGCCTCTTGGGGGGAAAATTCCCCTTTAAATCAATTGCATTTTCTGAGTTTTTTTGTTTTTTTTTTTTTTTTGGAAATGAGATCTTACTGTCCTTTAGCTTTCTTTTAAGGAGCTCAAAGAACTTTCAAATTCGTATTTATTCTTATCACATTCCTATAAAAGTTGGTGGTTCTGAAACAAAGCCCCTATCACATTCAACAATTAAATGAATAACCATAATAATATCAATAATAGATAGCAATGACTAGCATTTAAATAGAGCTTTAGGATTTGCAAAGCTTTTAAAAAATATCTTTTCTCATTTGATCTTTGCAATATCTAATGCTAGTATTATGAATCCCATTTTTCAGATGAGGAAACTGAGGCAAAGAGTTCTAAAAGTCTTACTGAAGATTTAAAGCTGTACTAAGATTTTCAGGGCCTCTACTAGAGAAGGAGCTCTTTGACTCAGAACATGCAGTACCATCTCCAAGTCTCTGAACCCATGCTGCTCTGAATATCTAAACATGTGGTCATCTTCCTTCCTGTTGGTGTTCGTGGTCTGCCATGCTTTCTTGAATGATTTGCCCTCTTGGTTAGCCACTCAAGGAAGTTCAGTGAATATGTATCAAACATAAAATAAGAGAAGAATTACTGAGAAAATGCACCCATGTGGATAGATCCTCTCTTCCTGAAAAATTGAAAATCCTCATTTCCCATCTGGTATATTTTTTGTTCTAATACTGGGCCAGTGCACTAGACATCAATGACACAAGAGTTTCCCCATTTTTTGTATATAAATATTCAGTCATGACAATTATTTCCTGCCAGTGTATTGGAAATTAAGGAGAAATGTCCCCTCCAATTTTCATATGGAAATGTGGAGTCACAGAAAGATTTCAGTGATCATCCAGGCAAATGAATCTCTCCTAAAATTTACAGCATTCAGGAGAGTGTGGTGGTATATGTGTAGAATAGGAAGCTGATTTTATTTGTCCCATCACTGGGGAGATTTAGAATATATTAAAAATGAGTCCTTGATGACCAATGTTCTTTCTGGGACATGTTCTCCAATGAATCAGCTTGCTCATGCAAATATTGATTTTCCTGAGTGATTTAACAACGATTCTTCCTGAAACATTTATAGTAATAATCATAATCATGATCATAGCCACACAATTGCACAGGTATTTAGTGGTTTTAGTTTTAGAAAGTACTTTACATACATTAATTATTTTATCCGTTCAACTTCTCCATTTAGGAGTATAAGTACATTGTAATAAGTAAACTATTCCCCCCCCATGAAAAAATTCAGAATATATATTTTTATGAAAATGGGAAAATAATTTTGTGATCAATATTTATTTGCAATTTATTCAAAGTATCCAAATCAATATTAAACATGGATCAATGTCTTTGATTCTCCTCATCAGTTCTTCCTTTGTTCACATGGTTCCCCTGCTCCAAAATCTAAGGACTCTCAAAGAAATGATTATAATCCAAACTCTTCAGTCTGCCATTCAATGTTCTTCATTGTTAAGCCATGCCACAACATATCTCCCCAATATTCTCTTGAATGATCAATCTGTTCCAATTGTCCATTTTTTTTCTTTACCATGTTGTAAGTAGGCACAAACCCTCTAGTTGACCTGGTCAGGAATCCCCTTTTCAGTATTCTACTTACTTATGCTCAATCCATCCTTCAGGATCTAGTTCAAGTCCCATTGTTATAGGGAATTCATCTTTAATAACTTAATCACTCTCTTTTCTCTGAATTCCTATAGCTACTTAAAACATTTTCCACCTTATTTTTCTCATCTGTAAAATGGCAATAATAGCATCTATCTCCTAAGATGGTTTTAAGAATAACATGAAATCATATTTGTGAAGCACTTTGGCAAGCTTAAAGTGCTATATAAAGGCTAGTAATCATTATTGTGGTTGTTGTTTTATTATATTTATTGTCCATTCCCATCATGGAACATTTGTCATACAGTAACTCAATTATTGTTTTTCCTGTGTGTGTGCTCCCATCTTCCCAATTAAAATGTCAACTCTTTGAAGATGGAGACTATGTGTTATTCTTCTTTGTATTTCCTTCATTTTGCACAATACCTTTTTCATCAAGTCACTCATTGGTGTAGCAAAGGATAAGGCTCTTGAGAAAAAAAGCTGTGTTTTGCTTGCAGGAATATTCTCCATGGTGCCTAGGGAAGTACTTTGTACCTGATAGGGACCTGGTAAATATTTGTGAAATGAATTGAAAATTGGAATTTTTGTTCTTCACAGTATTTAGGTACTAAAAGTGCATATGTAAAATATCTATATTAACAAATATCCATATTTTTAAGAAACAATTGTAGACATTTGGATCTTCAAAACTAAAATAAATATCTTGACTCCATAAGATGAGATGTGGAAGGGTAAATTGGGTTTATTGATAATGTATTTAACCCCCTGACTCTATAGAAGTTGAAACTTGGGCCCCATGAGGTTAAGTGATTTGCTCAATATTGCATAAGTAGGAAGAAATAGTAAGGCTGGGATTGGAGGACAGGCCTTTCTTTCCTCTGCCCTGAATTGCCTCTCATTCACAAAAAATGTATTTGAAACCTAGAGCTGGTAAGGAGATAACAAAATAGGATATAGACATCTAAAATAAATTGTCCCTAGGCTTAGACAAATTATGTATGATGTTACTGAAGAAACGTGTTGGTATGACCAGGGAACCACTATTGGTGATCACAGGAAATGAGAGTTGGTATGAGAACACTGAAGGGATACACATTTCCAGAAAAGAGAAAACAAACAATTCTAGAAATTATAGGCCAGGAAGCTTGATACTGATGCTTTCTTGTTTTCCCTATATATCCTTTTCTTAGCTCTCATCCATAAAGGAATCATTCTTCTTTAACTTGTCACAGCAAACTATCCCACTTAACAAGAAACAGGAGGGAAAAAAGTTTAGTAAAGCTAACCAACACAAAGAATGAGTCTGACAGTACACACCATCTTCCATATCCATGATCCCTCCCAATTCTTCAATGAAGAGAGAAATACATTTTTCTTACCTTTTCTTAAGGCATAAAATTGGTTATTATAGAGTTTAGCTTGATATTTCCATCCTCCTTCTCTCTTTCTCTCCCAGTCTTCCTTCCCTTTTTCCCTCTTTCCTTCTTACCCTCTTTCCTTCCTTCCTTCTTTCCTTCCTTCCTTCTTTTCTTACTTTATTCTTTGTTTCCTTCCTTCCTCCCTCCCTCCCTCCCTTCCTTCCTTCCTTCCTTCCTTCCTTCCTTCCTTCCTTCCTTCCTTCCTTCCTGCCTTCCTTCCTTCCTTCTCTCCCTTCTTCTGGTCTTATTTTCTTTTCCTTCCTTCCTCCCTCCCTTCCCTCTCTCCCTCCTTTCCTTCCTTCCTTCCTTCTTTCCTTCCTTCCTTCCTTCCTTCCTTCCTTCCTTCCTTCCTTCCTTCCTTCCTTCCTTCCTTCCTTCCTTCCTTCCTTCCTTCCTTCCTTCCTTCCTTCCTTCTTTCCTTCCTTCCTTCTTTCCTTCCTTCCTTCTTTTCTTACTTTATTCTTTGTTTCCTTCCTTCCTTCCTTCCTTCCTTCCTTCCTTCCTTCCTTCCTTCCTTCCTTCCTTCTTTCCTTCCTTCCTCCCTCCCTTCCTTCCTTTCCTCTTCTTCCTCTCTTCAATTATCCTGTCTAGCTTTGTGCTCTTCCTTCCTTCTTCTCTCATTCTATTTATTTTGTGAAAATTATGTTTTGTTTCCCTAGTTCTTCTTATTTCATTCTGGATCATTTCATCATCACAGCACCATGGTAACATCTTTCATTTTTTCTGAGATTGGATAATTTAAGATCTCTGTATGGTGTTCTATTAGTTCATGTCATCTTTCATGATAAGGATTGCAGACAGGATAGGAAGATGTGTACCGGATGAAAACACTACAGGTAGATGCATTTGTGACTGTTTTATAACAAATGTGTTGCTTTTGTAAAAGTGTGTCAATAAATTACATAGCTCCACACATATAGGTCATATAGGCACATGCATACAATGGCCATACTCATTTGTAAATATATATATATATATATATATTTATCAAAAACTAAATTGCTATGGCTAATTTATTATTCAGTTTTGTGTACATAATCTATTCTTATATTCTACTTCTTAGCTAGTACCAAATAGTTTTTGATGATTACTACTTTGTAATACAGTTTGAGATCTGCTACTCCTAGGCCACCTGCTTTCACATTTTTTTCCTCTTTGATTCCCTTAATATTCTTGAGTTTTGTTTTTTGAGATCAATTTTGTTATTATTATTTTATGTTCTATAAAATAATTTTTGAGCAGTTTGATTGGCATGACACTGGATAAGTAAATTATTTTAGGTAAAATTGTCATTTTATTAGAGTTGCTCAGTCAATCCATGAGCAATCAATATTTTTCTAATTGTTTAGATCTGACTTTATTTGTGGGAAAGATGTTTTGTAATGAATTTCATATATATCCTGTGTTTGTCTCTGTGGGTAGAATCCTAAGTATTTATATTATCTACCATTCATTTAAATGGAATTTCTTTTTCTCTCTCATTGCTGGGCTTTGTTGGTAATGTATAAAAATGCTGATGATTTATGTGGGTTTCTTTTATATCCTGCAACTTTGCTAAAGTTGTTAATTATTTTGACTAATTTTGTAGGATTCTCTAGGATTCTCTAAATATACTATCATATCATCTGCAAAGAGTGATGGTTTGTTCCTAAGGAAGAACATCCTAAGTGGCAGAGGTATCCCCCCAAAGATAACGGACAACCTCAGGCTGAGTTTCATTAGAAATGTTCAAGCAAAGAATAGATGGCCGTCGGTCAAGAATGTTGTAGGAAGGATTGCTTTGTTAAATGAGAGACATCTGCTGAGATTGCTTCTGGATCTAGGAATCTTGATCTCTTGCAATGGAAAATTGGTCCACTAAGGCTACTTCCATTATGGGCCATCTTTAGTATATATATATATTATGTGATAAAGCAATGTAATATTATGACTAGAATGAAAGGATCTGGGCTCAAACCTCACCTCTGTTGCATATTAGCTATATGAAAAAGTAACTTAACCTCGCATTGCCTCCATTTCATAGTCTTTAAATGAAGAGAATGTTCGGCTGGGTCCCCAGTTCCCTTTCCATTTCTTACTCATTGATTATCTATAAAAATGAACAAATCAATGTGAAAGATTCAGACAGAACTACTTAGACTTGTGGCTGCTTGACCCTAATGGACAAAACTAAAGGGAAAAGCTAGAAGGTACAAAAGGGCAAATTTGTACTTGATTTAAGGGGAAACTTCACAACCATCCAAGTTATCCAAAGTGGAAATGGAATGGAGCCCTTGGGTGCAGTAGGCTCTCTCCTTGAAGTCTTTAAGAAGAATCTGGATAACTACTTTATTGGGGTATAAGTTGGTCTTAGTTGGCTGCTGAAGCCCCTTCCAACTCAGAAATTTTGTGCTATTTCCAATCTTATTTATTTATTCTTGGATTAGACCTAGGATTCCAATGATGTAGTTAACAGTGAAAAAATTCCCTCTACAAATGAAGATCAGAAAAAAAAATCTATAACTTTGAGGCTTCAAGAGCTGACTAAAGCATTGAAATATTAGTAACTTATCCAGCATGGCACAACCTTTATGCACCCATTTTGGGACTTGAACCCATCTTTTTAAATTCCAAGGCTAGTTCTCTATCCTTTATGCCCTGCTTGTTCTCTTTAGTCATTATATAATATATAAAATTAAGACAATTCACATTAGCACAGGGCCAAAACGCATTCCTCATTTTTTTTTGGTTCTCATTGAATCATCCATCTCACATATAATGGGCCTTTTATGCTGTACAATCAGTACAAGGGATTAATACATAGCAAGCACTAAACATATCATAAGGAGCAGAGTAGAGCCTGCATTTTCCCATGTTATTAGGTTGCTCTTAGAGAGTCTGGATGAGTTTGCATTTGGTTATTATGGGATTAATTTCCTGGCTCATGTTTTACTGGAAATTGTTTTACTGCGTCCCATTCAGCGTCACGTCAAATACTTCTCCCTCTTGTTCCATTAACCTAAGAAGCTATTACTCCTCACACTCACCCTAAGATTTTGGATACAAAATGTTTTTCAAAGCACTCTTTCTGGTACTGTTGAGGTATGCAGCTCAGGTCATTCTTCCTTCCTACTTCAATATATGGAGGACTGCCTAGTAAAGTGTATGTGTGTGAGAAGTCTATACTTGTCTACACAGTCATAGAACCTCAGAATGGAGAAGGACTATCTAATCCAACTTGCAGTATGTCACAATTTGAATTATTTTTCCTATGAATCTTTTTCTCATCCCCTTCAAATATTCATCATTGGACTGAAAATCACAAGTGGAGACAGAGTGAGATAACCAGATAGACACAGACAGAGACCAAGACAAAAGCAGAGAGACAGATACAGATAGAACTCAGATGTCACCATCCTCATCACTTCAGTTCTGATATATGTGAATTGGATTTTCCTCTTCCATTCTTCACTAGAGCTGGTCACTCCTTCCACTAGTTCCCCTCTTCCCAACTCACAAGGTCTAGACGTGATGGTAACACAAATAACTTTTCAATGTTTAAAGGGCTCTTTATGTATGTTATTTCATTTGATGCTCACAGCATCTCCGGAAAGTAGGTGTATGAGCGTACATTATATGTGCACCCATCCAGACACATCTGTTTATAATAATACAACAGTTTTTTTTTTCCAATGAAATTCAGCATCTTATGCCCCCAGAACAATAAGTAAGATCGCTGGGAACTCTCAGGTTTGACAACTAAAGATGACACAGACGTCTTCAAAAATAGAAAGCTAATTCAAATAGCTATTGACTCTTTGTTGAAGAGAATGGAAATAGCCATAGATGTGATATGGTCACTCCATACACTCGTTGTTGTTCTGGAACATATAAGGGATAGGGAAGCTGCTAAGAATAATCAAACATGCTCACGTTACTGATTCTTATAGATGGGGATAAAGGATTCTGCCAGAAGAAAAATGGAATGGAATTCTAATGACTTTGAAATACTGAATTGTAAACTGAAGGATTCCAAGAAAGGTCTCTTCCCCTCTTTACATAGGTAATATTTATATCATTAAAAAAAGAAAAAGTCATGCAAAAGTTGATAGCACATATACAATTTACATAAATTACTTGCCTTCTTTTTATTTTTTAAATTTTATTTAATTGATTAAGAACATTTTTCCATGGTTACATGATTCATATTCTTTCCCTCCCCTCCTCCCACCCCCCTCCTGTAACCAAAAATTACTTGCCTTTTAAGGGGGAAGGTAAGAAGAGAGGGAGAGAATTTAAAAGTCAAAATTTATTTAAAAAGTGCTAAAAATTTTTACATGTAATTGGAAAAATAAAATATTTAGAAATCACATAAATATATACATATATTTTAATTTATTAATTTATTTAGAATATTTTCCCATGCTTACCTGATTTATGTCCTTTCCCTCCCCTCTTCACTCCCCCTTCCTTGAGCTGATGAGCAATTCCACTGGGCTATACATCTTTCATTGTTCAAAACCTAATTCCATATTTTTTTTGTTTTTATTTTTGTTTTCTTTAATTTGGAAAATTTAAATTAATTAATTTGGAATATTTTTCCGTGGATTACAAGATTCATGTTCTTTCCCTCCCTTCCCCAAACCCCCTCCCATACCTGACACGCAATTCTACTGGGTTTTACATGTGTCATTGATCAAGACTTATTTCAATATTTTAATATTTGCAATAGAGTGATCCTTTGAAGCCAAAATCCCCAGTCATATACCCATCGAACCATGTGACCAATCATATGTTTTTCTTCACATAAAATATATTTCTACATTAGGCATGATACAAAAAACAACAACAATAAAGAAAATATATTATAAAAACAAACAATAAATATATTCTACATTCTGATTCCATTCGTTCTTTATCAAGAGGATAATAACAATTTTTATTATAAGTACTTTGGAATTATCACATGCCACTATAGTAGAATGACTAAGTCTTTCATGGTTTATCATTGTCTGCTTTTACTGTGTTCAGTGTTTTTCTGGATATTTGCTTCACTTTGTATCAGTTCATGTAAGTTTTCCCATGTTTTTCTGAAACCACCCCCATTATGACTTCTGACAGCAAAACAGTGTTCCATCATGATCATTATAATTTGTTCAGCCACTCTCCAATTGATGAAGATTCCCTCAGTTTTTAATTCTTTGCCACCATGAAAAAGCTTCAATAAATATTTTTCTTTTTCTTTTTTCTCTTTGAGATACAGACCTATTAGTAGTCAAAAGGTATTTCTGGATCAAAGGTATGCAAAATTTTATAGCCTTTTGCGTGTAGTTCCAATTTGTTCTCAAGAATAATGTGACCAGTTCATAGCTCCCCTGTGTAATAATGTACCTATTTTTCCACATCTCCTCTAACATCTGTCCTTTTCCTTCTCTATCATCTTAGATAACATATTGAGTATAAGATAGTATCTTAGAATTATTTTAATTTGGATTTCTCTAATTAATAGTAATTCAGAGAATTTTTTCATGACTATTGATAACTTTGATTTCTTCTTCTGAAAATTAGCTTTTCATATCCTTTGCCCTTTTATTAATTGGAAAGCAAATTATATTTTTACAAGTTTGATTCAGTCTCCTTTATATTAGAGAAATGTGATTTTTGTTTGAGAAATTATAACTGAGAGTCTAATAATAATTTATTACTTCATATAGGACCTTAAGGTTTACAAAGATCCTCACAACAACCCTTGGAGGTAGGTGCTATTATTATCCTCTTATACAAAGGTATAAACTGAGGATCAGAATGGTTAAGTGATTTGTCACATAGTTAGTATTTCTCTGAGAAAGGATTCAAACTCCAGTCTTTTAAAAACTCTAACTCCATTGCTCTATCCACTGTATCAACTGGTTAGCTATATCAAAGACTACGAATCATGCCAGGATGCTTCTCTAGAATAGCCAGTGGGCATAGAAAACTTAATTTGGAATGTGACTTAATTAGGAGTATGATCTGGTATGACTCAATTTTTCTTTTTTTCCTTGATTTATTTGAATTATCCTGACCCCTTTCTTTACTCTATCTAATTTGTGGTCCTCCAATGATCCAAACTTTACTCTTTAACTCCTTTTCTTGCTACCTCCTTTTGTAAGAAACTTTTCTTTTGGATTTTCTAGATTTTTTTCTTATTTTTATATATTTATCACACAGACCACTGCTTTCTCTATCATCACTTCTATATCTCATCCCTAATGGCTATTGATTCTTTTCCTTAATTTGGTAATGACAGTTTTAGTAGTTATTATGTAAATTTTGGTTGCTCATCTCTTCCTAGCCAAAGTCCACATGTAAAAATTACAGGGATTCTGAAGTAAGATTCCTTCTAAAGATTGGGGGGGGGTCTAGGGTAGAGAATACACCAAAGGGAATTTTGGTCATGCAATGAGCCTTGATTGAAATTCATGACACGATAGCAGAGGGAAAATGATGAGGATATGGACTATATTATAGTTTAAATGGATTTGAAGTAGTTAATTGGCTAAATACAAAATGGCAGCAATGATTCCATGTTAGTTTGGATGGAGTTTTCCAGTGGAGTTTGATCTTGTACTTTTTCAACTTTTCAAGTCAATGGGATAAAGACAAACAGAGAATTCCTATCAAATTTACAGATGACACAAAACTGGGAAGAACAACAAACTGAGTGATAGAATCAGTGTCCAAAATGACATCAAAAAAGAAAAGTTAGAAAATTGGTTTGGATCTAAATTCCATAGAACTACATATAAAGTGGTACATTTGGGTTAAAGAAATTAATCTCACAAGTACAAGATGGGAGGGCAATGGATAAGCCACAGTCTGAAAAATGGTCAGAATGCTTTAGTGAATTTTATACTCTGTATGTCAGTCAATTAATGGCATGTTGTCTAAAGAAGCAAAGAAAAAGATTGAGATGAATTGAGAATGGCAAAGATTCTAGACAGAAGCAGGTAATAACAGTGTTTTCTTTCCTGCCAGCCCTCTGGACAAGTTACATCTGAAATACTGTGTTCATTTCTGACAACCATGTTTTTGGAAGGACATTGATGAGCTACAGACCATCTAGCAATGCTCAACCAGGAGGAAGAATTGCCTTCAGATTATTACTTGTGAAGCTAAGATGAAGAACTGAACATGTGCAGCCTGAAGAAGACAAAGCTAAGGGCCATGGTGGTGGGACCATGATACCTACAAGTAGTTAAAAGGTAGTCAAAAGGAAAAGGAACTGTATTTATCCTATTTAGCCCAGTGGGTCATGGAGAAGGAACAATGAAAGAGTTAAGGCTTAATGTAATAACAAAATTGTTGATATTTAAAGCTATGCAAATATGAAATGGACTCCCTTCATTAGGCAAGGAATACTCTATCCCTTAAAACCTTTAAACAAAGGCTGGATGAAACACTTCCTAATTTCACTATGGGAATCATTATGGATAGATCTTTGGACTAGGAGACTGAAAAGCTGAGTTTAAATTCTTCCTCATACACTTAACTAGTTGCATGACCTTGGGCAAGTCATTCAGTTTTCCTGGATCTCAGTTTCCTCATCTGTAATACTGGGATAATAATAGCATCCATCTACCTCAGAGAGTTGTTGAAGAAATCCAAAGATGGAAAGCACTACAGAAATGCTATGATTATTATCATTCAGAATAATGACTCCTATCTAACATATCTTAGACCAACCAAGACAAGTTGCTTAGGGAATAGTGAGAAATTAAGTGACTTTTTATTATTATTAAAAGTCCTATAGCTAGTGTGTGGCAGAGGCAGAATTTGAACACAGGTCTATTCTAGGAGATGATTCTCTGCCCACACCACCTCTCAAATTTTTTACACGCTAAAAATATTCTCACATTTCCAGTAAATCCAGAAGCCCACAAAATTGGTGAGTGACTGTTCCTTGTATCTCCTTGTTGATACAGCATTTGATGAGTGGTTTCTCTTTATTTTAATTATAGCATCTACTGTGTCTTCCTTTAGCAAACCCAATACACCTTTCTTTCTTTCTTCTTCTTCTTTTTTTTTTGGTCTACCCAATTCCTCTTTTAGATGGACAGACAATACTAAAGCAGTAAACACCTACCTCAGCATTATGAAAAGTGGTAAAAATATCCCCTTGTGGGAGGATCAGAGGTTGTGGTTTGGATGGTTAGCTACTGGGTTTTCACAAATGGAACACACTCTGTATTTTTCTATTTGCCCCGGATGTCGCTTCTGATGGACAGAGTAATGTACCCAGGTTCAAGGCAGAAAACATGCATATTAAGAGTCTTAGCTCTTCCTTTATTGGGAAGATTGAATTGTAACCCCCTGTCTATTTTTAGATATTAATCCTCAAAAGGTGGTAACTCATTATTTGAAGTACATCTACCCATTTAACTACAAAAAGGTGTTAACTAACTACAAAAGGTGAGCTAACCAAAAAAAGGTGTTAAGTAACCAAAAAAGGTATAATCTAACCAAAGAAGGTGTGAACTAAAGAGTGGGCAGTCCAGGAGAGGAGAGTCTGCTGTGATTGGTAGATGTGAAATTTAGGGGAGGTGACACAAGAGAAAAAAATCTTTAAAAAGAGGACTAGAGGCCAGAAGAGGATATATTCAACATTCAAGATAGATGAAAGAACTCTGACTTGGAGTTGGACTGGAGGATCATCAGATACTTAAGGAGAGACTGGAAGACAGACACTCGGACTTGGCTATTGGAACTGGACCCCTGGAGGAACTCATGCAGGAGACCTCAGACTGCTTTCTTTTTAGACAGACACCGTTTTGTGAGTAAAAGGCTGAGGTTTACACCTCCAAGAAAAGGTGCATCGTCTTGAGACATTTTTCCCTGATTAGGGCCTTAGAATTTCTACCTGGCTCAGAGGAAGCTGGATTTGTCTCTCTCTCCCCTTTTCTCTCTTCCTTTATATCTAACCTCTATATTAAACTACCATAAATTCAATTTAATGTAGTAAATTCATTTTGGGATTTAGAATTAAAATCCCTGGTGGTCATCTATTAAATATTCAGTAAAACCAACAAAAAAATTTAGCAGTTCTCAATGTATAAATGGAGATTTTGAACCTTGGACTTCATTCCCCAGAATTTCTTAGTATTTCCTAAAATTCCCTATAATCTTTCCTGGGTCTCCACTTTGGCAAGATCATGTTATTGGTATTTAACTGGATGTAATTCATCCCATGTTCTCTCTCTCTCTCTCTCTTTTTTTTTTGATCTGCAACTGGGTTGAATTCAGGCAGTTTTTTTTTTTGCTTTAGTTATTATTAATAAAACTTTATAAAATATAATATTTAGTTATTGTATATTGATTTTAATCTTTATACCAAATAGCTCTGAAGTCCATAGTTCAACCCCAAAACAGGGGTGCTTGGTACTGAGGTTTCTCAAAGGGCTGAGGGAAACTGAGTCACCCAAATTTCTCATTGGTACCCCCCACTTTGGGCAAGGCTTTAATGCCACTGCCCAACCAAACAGAAAACTGGCATTTGGGTGCCCTCCCCAAATGTCTGCGCATTGACAGCTATGCCAGAAAGACAGGTAGGCTGTCTTTGGAAAACATCTTAGTAACACAAAACATCTAACCCAAATTTCCTTCCCCCCAAAGTCTTTCAAATTTGGTGTGTTCTGATAGGGAGTCCTGACATGGCTTCTGCATCCTCTTCCATAGAATTCTTTGTAAGGACAGCTTCATTTGCTGCAAAAGAAAACAAGAGAAGTCCATAAACATATTCTCCAATAGGATTTAACTGACTCCCAGGATACTTACTTATCTATAGGATTAATATATATTTGCTAATTTTGACTTACATTAAAATGCTATCAATCCTTAAACATTTCTTGACACTGAAGCTTGTCAATATTAAAAATAACTTCATTAACTAGTTTTAACCACTTATTAATGCCCTTAATATCTATTTTACACTAATTACAAAATATGTAATCTATATACCTTATGAAAAAATTACCTTTCTCTATCAAAATAATCATATAGAAAAAGCAGCGCTAAAAATAAACACCAACTAAACTATGGAAATATAAAAGTGAAAATAAAATCTACATCACAGGTTCATCAGGGCTTATAAATCCTGAAAATGGCCCTCTTCCCTGTTTGTGGAAAAATAAAAATATCAGCTAATTCTAAGGAATATTTCTAATTATGTATCCTATTATCAAACTCCAAAACCATAGTAAAATGACTGCGTCAAAACAATTTTAAAAGTCAAATTCAAAAGTCTCAAAATTAAAATTAACTCCACAAGTTCTAAAAATTAGAATACTTCTAACTTTCCCTAATCTAGAACTTCTCACCCACTCCCCTTTCGGGGAGGTTGAGATATTGGGGATTTAAAAAAATTGTTCTCATTCACTTTTAACTACATATTCGACAACTTATAAACATGCTCAAATGGTTTAGAAATTTCCCTCCTATTTACTATTATTTTAATTTCTTTAATTCTTGCAGACTTCCAGGAAATGTTAGCAATGAAATACCAAGAATGAAATAATGCTGCCACTGAATCACAACCAAAACAAAAATCTGTAGACAAAAATTATTGTGGAAATAATTCTTTTGTTGTGGCAGTAACATGGGATATCCTAAATTAAATAAGTTTCCCTTCCTTTTGCTACCAATATCTGCTCTGCTTTTCTCATGGCCTGAATCTTCTCTAAGGCTTCTTACATTAATGATTACAGAAAATTTGCCATAATGGGAGAAGAGAAGGAAGGGATTAAATGAGGGAGAAATATTCCCCTAATCTGGGTATTAATACCATGTGTAAATTGGCCTTGATGCTTAGCCATATATATAATCTGCCGGTTATGACACAGAAGTCTCTTCCTGAAGAAATCCAGCCAAGCAACCTTAGTCTTTCTCCAGTCCAGAACTATATCTGAGTTGCATCATTAACCAGTTCTCTCCATAGCATTCTTTCTCCAATTATCTTCCCATACAATTCACCTTAAATGGCAATTTTCTCCAACCATGCTCAGGGTTAAATATTATTAGAATTCCCAAGGGAAATAAAACAGTAAGTGTATATCATCTACAGTAACAATTCTAAAAGTCAGTGAAAATGAAGCGAAACCAAAATACTCATCCACTTCCAGTAGCTCTGGGGAACCAAATCTGATCTTCTTAACTTTGGGAGAAAGGATTTTAGCTAGATAAGGACCCCTTCTTCCTCTTTCCTTTCCAAAATCCTTATCTTCAAATCTGCCCTGAACCCTTTTTGTTTCCCTTCAATAAATTGTAATTAAGAAAGGGTCCAAGAACTGATTCAAGTAATTTTCAAGGGAAACTTGAGAGTGAGGAGTGGGAAAGAGAGGTGACTTTCTTTCCCCAAAGACAGAGAAATTATCACCATAATCTCTCCAAATAGATCCTTCTCAGAACCCAGCAGAGTAAAGCCGAGGGCACCTTTAGAAGGGAGGAAGACTATCATTTTTTTATCACACTTTCCCTTTATTATGAATCTTCCCTGTTTCCACCATCTATTACAGGTGGCAACTCTAAACATTTACCTAAAAAAAAAAACAAACCCTCCAAAAATCAGGGTATAGTTCATGGCCTTTTTACTTCTCCAGAAGTAAAACCCATAAAAATTTCTCACTAAATACAAAACTCAGGATTATAAAAGAAAAACTTAAAATTACCTTCAAATCAGAATATAATACTTAAATTACAATAGCTATCCATCCCCATTTCTTTACCTTTTTACTCTAATTTCACCTGTGGCTCCAAAAGTTGCATATCTCTCAGCTGTGCTCTGAACCTCTCTTTTGGCCTAAAGCAAAAGCCACTTCTTAAGAGGAATTTGGTTGTTCAGTTTAAAACATTTAGGGTTTTCTTTAGTGTTTCTTATGTTGTTAAAAAGGACTAGAAATATTTGAGGAACCTTTTTAACAACGCAATGACCAGTCAAGGTTTTCAGTTTACCAAATTAAAATTAACTTTCTAGGGGGAAAGCTAGATTGCTTAGTGGATTGAGAGCCAGGCCTAGAGACAGGAGGTCCTAGGTTCAAATCTGACCTCAGACACTTCCTAGCTGTGTGACTCTGGGCAAGTCATTTGACCCTGTGAAGATTGGATTTAGCTATCTCCTGATTGTAACAATGAAGGAACTTCCCTCTTCCTTTATAGTGAAGCTAGAATTGTAATCTACAATCTATTTTTAGATTTTAATCTACAAAAAGATGATAACTCAGTATTTTAAATACATCTACCCATTTTAACCACAAAAATATGTTAAGTAACTACAAAAGGTGAACTTACCATAAAAGGTGTTAAGTAACCCAAAAAGATATATTCTAACCAAAGAAGGTGAGAACTAAAGAGAGGGAAGTCCTGGAGAAAAGCATCTACTGTAATTGGAAGAGATGAAATTTAGGGGAGGTGACACAAGAGAAAAAGATTCTTTAAAAAGAGGATGAAAGGCCAAAAGAGGAAATATATATTTGATTTCAGTTTTGAGTTGGATGAAGGATCTCTGACTCAGAGTTGGACTCAGAGGAGAGACTGGAGACAGACACTTGAGGAGTGACTGGAAGATAGACACCCAGACTTCTTTTCATTTAGAAGGTCATCAGTGGTGAGTGAAAGGCTGACTTAGTGACCCCTCCTTTCTGGAGGCATGAAGCCTCCAGGAAAGGCCAATCATCTTGAGACTCTCTTCCTGTGCCTGGGGCTTAGAAATTTCTAACTGGCTCAGAGGAAGTCAGAGTTTTCTCTTTCTCTCATTCCTTAATATCTTCCCTCTATTGTAAACAAAGTACCATAAATTCATTTTATTTTAGTAATTCATTTGGGATTTAGAAATCTAAATCCCTGGTGACCACATATTATATATTCAGAGTCCAACCACACATAAATTTAATAATCCCCATTGCCTAGTCCTTACCACTCTTCTGCCTTGGAATAATACACAGTATTGATTCTAAGATAGAAGGTAAAGGTTTTGAAAAAAAAAAAAGATTAACTTTCTGACACTCCATAAAAAAATATACCTTAACCAGAAAAATCTTTATTCTTTGGAATAAATAACAGCTTAATAAAAAATGTGAATTATAGTACTCAAATCAAGAGTTAATGCACCTAGAATAAAATACATCTCATTACCAATCACCATTAAAAACTAACTGCACTTGGTATACAATATTTCACACATTAACCATACCAAAACTGGGAAGAAAACATTAGAATTTAAAGCTATCCATTCTGCACCTCTTTTGGTCCCTTGCTGGATATCATCATGTCCAGATGGCCAGTTCCTGTATTTTCAGCTTTGGGAGGAATCAACTGTTGATACAACTTTAGACATTTTTGGCTAACATTTAAATTGTAAGCATTCAAGATTATTAGAGAAACCTCCACTTATGAGGTATATTAGAGATACAATATAGGCAAAACCCCTAACAGGGTTCAGAAGAAGCCAAGAACTTAAGTTCTGAAGCTTCTATGAGAATCTTTTCCACAAAAATGTACAACCATTTAACCCTTAAACCCTGGCATTTCCATCCATGAAGAAACTTTCTCTGTGTTAATTACTTCAAACCAGTTACCCAGCACTTCAATTGAACACTCGGGTTTCACGCTCCATCTCGGCTTCCCATTCAACATTTTAGACCACCATTTACACAGATACTTTCTCACAGCCTTTTCATCTCTTTTTTGAACTAGACTATCCTGGCTCTCAACTCCTCTCAGAGATACTGCTTCACTCACATCCACATCCACATCCACAAACACACACACCCAAAAATAAAACCTAGCCAAGTGTAGAGCTTGCAGTCAGATTAAAGTAGAATCCGTTGTGGTCAAATAAGGGGGAAAAAATGCTTGAGGTCTGAGTTAGACCACTTTAGCCACCTATGTGCACATCCACAGTCCAAAAAATCCCCGAGGGACCTGCTCCTTTCCACAGTAGCCCTGCCAAGCGCCCTGGGCCAGCCCCAAAGAATTGCAGACACCCCTCCGCAACTGCCCTCACCAAGAAGGCTCTCAAGCTCCACAGGAGCCCCCAAGAGGCCCTGGGCTGGCACCACAGAATTGCAAATGCCCATTTCACCTCCTGATTAAAGGGTAGGTTATTTCCCAAAATGCAAGCATGGGCTCTTTTCTTGAGAATGACTTACCCCAGCCAACCTGATAACAGAGCTCGGACTTTGGAACTCCAAAATGAGCTCCTATGGTACCGCAGGTCCGGTTTCTGTTAACAGGTGGCTTCAGGCAGTTTCCTTTTCAATCCCACCACTGCCACCATTTGTTAACTTGGAAATAACACAAAACTATCAAAGTAGTCAGGGGAAAAAAAAAACAAGACCTAAATCTTTAATTGGGAAAAGGGATAGGGTCCAACACTGGCACCACTCAGAGGGCAGCATCACATACCACACAGGGCGCACATCCTGGGGACTCTGGGAACCGTATCCCTGGGAGAAGGCACCACACTAAAAGCCAGCTCCGATGGCAACCCCGCCTTGGGAGAAAACACCACCCCAAGTGCCAGCTCAGAAGAGAGGCAGAACTTGGGGGTCTCTTCTACCCTCTGGAGAATTTGCCATGGCAAACCTGCAGATGCCCACAAACAGGTTGCAAAGCTCTTTGCAGTGGGCCTCAGGGGTATTACTTAGGGGTGAGCTATATCACAACAAAGGCAAGGGTCAAACTCTAGAGCTGGGCTCCTGAGAGGAGACTGAACCCACTAAGGGAAGCCTCTGAAACAAGCAAAAGGCACTTAGCATTAGCTGTGTCCACAAATCTCACCCATGCTAAGGGTCCCCAAATAGCTCTAAAGTCCATAGTTCAACCCCAAAACAGGGGTGCTTGGTAATGAGGTTTCTCAAAGGGCAGAGAGAAACTGAGTCATCCAGATTTCTCATTGACAGCATATATCTTCTCTCTTGACATTCTGGTCTTGTATCTCCCCTTCTAGTCTATCTCTCACCTTCATTTACCTTCTCCAGGAGATGGTGTTTTATACCAACTGATCATCCTGTTATTTAATGTCTCAAGAATAGATTAAACAGTCATAGAAGAGGGCAACTACTCAGTGGCTCAGGGGATAGAGACCCAGGCCTAGAGATGGGAGGTCTCGGGTTCAAATCAGGATTTGCACACTTTTTAGCTGTGTGATCCTGGGCAAGTCACTTAATATCCATTGCTTAGCCCTTAACCACTCTTTCTGCCTTGGAACCAATACATGGAATACTTAAGGAAAGGGTTTTAAAAAAAAGACTACAAGTATTAATTCTCTGAGAAGTATATGCATTTCAAAAGGCATCTTTCTAAGATTTAAGATGCAAAAGCATTTAAAATGCAAAGAAATGAATCTCTAAAGTGGAATTAAAAGTGGGAGAGTGGGAGATTTTTTTTTTTGTGGGGGAGGAGAGATTTTGGGAGGGTAAGTGTTTCACAGAGGAAGCTGTTTGCCTTCTCTTCCCAGCCCTAAGGCCATCTCTGATAAAAGGAAACTAAATTGTATGGTGACCACAAATGAAAAACAAGAATTTTCCAGAGGTGCAATGGTTCAGGGTTCTCTATTGTTGTGAGATTTAAAAAGCATGCTCTTTATAACACTGTTAGTTATTCATGTATTATTAATACCCACCTCCTCTTTTTACTGAAGTTCAGAGGGATTTCCCCTAGCTTGCACAACTAGTAGGTGTCTTGGATGGGATTTGAGCCCAGGCCTTCTTGACTTCATGTTATTCCCTGGCTATCTACTTGCATCCCCATGACTTCAACAAATTTTCTCTGGTTATATCTAGTACCTAAATTCATATCCATATCTCTTTCTCTTCTTCTTCTTCTTCTTCTTCTTCTTCTTCTTCTTCTTCTTCTTCTTCTTCTTCTTCTTCTTCTTCTTCTTCTTCTTCTTCTTCTTCTTCTTCTTCTTCTTCTTCTTCTTCTTCTTCTTCTTCTTCTTCTTCTTCTTCTTCTTCTTCTTCTTCTTCTTCTTCTTCTTCTTCTTCTTCTTCTTCTTCTTCTTCTTCTTCTTCTTCTTCTTCTTCTTCTTCTTCTTCTTCTTCTTCTTCTTCTTCTTCTTCTTCTTCTTCCTCCATCTTTCCCTACCTCCCCCCCTCTGACTTTTAATACTTAAAATCTCTATCCAAAGAAACTAAAAGAAAAAAAGGAAGCATTTAGTCAGAGAGAGAGAGAGAGAGGGATAGAGGGTTTAAACCTTTGGATGATTATTCTCCACATAATACCCTTATTTCAAAATGGTTGTATCACTGAGAAAGTATTTAGACATTTTACTCACTTTTTGGCTTTCCTCTGGAAATCATAAGAGACCAAAACACAGTGACTATTACTGACTAAATCCTACACAATGTGGGAAAGGAAAACAGCTCCAGGGTTCTTATTCACTTTGGAGCTCAGTCAACATCTTGTATATTCAGTAAGTGAGATGGGAAATCATTTCCCAATTATAAAGGTTTCTCACTGGTTCAGAGTCCATACTACTACCTATGTTCCAGAAATGAGTCACACAATCATAGAACCCAAGATCTGGGAAGTTCCTCAGGGATAATCTGGTCCAACCCATAATCCTCTCTATTCATGACAAATGGTGACCCAACTTTTACATAGGAACATATAGTGATGAAGACTATTCCCAGTGAGTTCATTCCACTTTTGGGAAGCTGTCAGTTCAGGAGATTTTTTGAAGAATCAGAACTTCCTCTGAAAATTCCTCCTATTGTTTTGTCCTCTGGAACTAAGGATAGAAACTACAATCACTTGTTCACATGGCCAGTGGCCTGTGAATGCTGCTATCATGAAGTCTTCAGGCTAAAACTCCCAATTTTCTTCAACTGAATCAGGAACAACAAGATCTCTACATCAGATAATTATAGTTTTATAGTAGGAAAGGACCTCAGGGGCCATTGGGGACAAGCTGTACCTGCAAGAAGAGTTTCTTAAAACAACTCTGAGGTACCACCTCACACCTAGCAGATGGGCTAACATGACAGCTATGGAAAGTAATGAATGCTGGAGGGGATGTGGCAAAGTAGGGACACTAATTCATTGCTGGTGGAATTGTGAATTGATCCAACCATTCTGGAGGGCAATTTGGAACTATGCCCAAAGGGTGATAAAAGAATGTCTGCCCTTTGATCCAGCCATAGCACTGCTGGTGTTCACAACTGTAGCTCAGATGTGACTGACCAGTAAAGGATGTCATCCTCCCACTTTCTGGACCTTTTCTTTCTCTTAATGTAAGTTTGCATTTTTGAGTGCTACAGCAAACATGGAGAATTTGAAAGTCCCTTGGATAGCAGGGAGATCAAATCTGTCAATACTTAAAGAAATTAATTCAAAATCTTTCCTGGAATTAAACACTGAAAATGAAACTTGAATACTTTGGGCAAATTATAGAAGACAGGATTCACTAGAAAAGACTTTGATGTTAGGAAAGACTGAAGGCAAAAGGAAAAGAGGATGGCAAAGGATGAGATGGAGAGATAGTGTCATGGAAAGGATGAACATGAACTTACACTTTAAGAGTTAGTGGATGATAGAAAGGCCTGATGTGCTATAGTCCATGGACTCATAAAGAGTTGGACATAATTTGCATGACAGATAAAACAACTACAAAAATCACATGATTGACTCATAACAAGTTCTTTTTGCAGTCTAACCAAGCCCCTAGATCTTCTCTTTCTCCCACATAAACTAAGCTCTAGTTATACTTTAAAAAAAAAAGAAAACTTACCTTCCATCTTATTATCAGTTCTAAGACAGAAGAGAGGCAAGAGCTTGACAAATTAGGTTGAAGTGACTTCTCAGGACCACACATCTAGGTTGTATCTGAGGCCGTATTAGCACCCAGGTCTTCCTGACTCCAGGCATGATGCTTTATGCACTGTGCTATCTAGCTGCTCCCAAAACTTGTGCTTTTAAAGTTAATTGTTTTTAAATCTTAAAAGGAGGACATCTCTCTCTCTCTCTCTCTCTCTCTCTCTCTATATATATATATATATATATATATATCAATATCATGTTAATAGCTCTAAGCTCTGAACCAGCTTCTTGGCCAGTTGAGATAGTTTTGTATCTTGATTCTTGTCATTTAGTGTTTTAATTATCCTTTCGTTTTTTTTTTACTCTTACCTCCTATCTCAATCAATACTGTATATTGGTTCCAAGGCAGAAGAGTGGAAAAGGCAATGCAATGGAGGCTAAGTGACATGCCCAGGGTCATATAGCTAGAAAGTATTTGAGGCCAGATATGAGCCTCCCTTCTCTAGAGCTGGGTCTTAATTCATTGAGACACCTAGGTACCGCCATATAACTATCTTTTCCAAATCATTTGGAAACATTCTATTTTGTCAATGTATATCCTGCATAGTGTGCAGAACTAAAAATCTTACTGGTGTGGTCTGATCAAATGAGGCACTTGTAAGATATTTTTATTTTCTTTTTTAACTCTCAATAACTTTGGATAAAGAGCTGTTTGCCTAGGCCAGGAATAACTATACATACTGCATTCTGGGTCTCTGTCTCTCTTTCTTTCTCTGGGTCTCTCAGAACAACCTTAGTAACAATACAAACTGTCATCATTGACTTCACTAAGATTCAACCTAATACTTTTTCCCTCTGGGATCAGGGAACAAAAATAAAGCTCCAATCAGCAAAGCAAAAACAATTCAGATTATTGTTGTCATGTCATTAAACCAAAGACAGACATAAAAGTACGTAGTACAGAGTGTGCTTCCTGAAGTTGGGTTCATATAAAACCCGTGGGCCATAATAATATTATTTTCAGGTGAATTGTGTGCTTATATTGGAATTAAGTAAACCTTGAATCCAGTTTCTATCACTAATATTTATTAGCTACATGTCCCTAGACAAGTTTACTAAAACTATGTCTCTTATTTTCCTTAGCTAAAAAATGAAGACAATAAGAGCAGCTATCTTTCCAGTTCTTTGAAGTTGTCTCCTCTTCCTCCTCCTCCTCTTTCTGTTTTCTCCATTTTCCTTCTTTTCCTTGTGATCTTTATCACAAGAATAATAATGATAAGAGATAAAGCATTTTTATGAAATAAATATCAACTTGCCAAGATCAAGAATTGGTTCTTCTTTGTCTTTGTATCTCTAGTACTTAGCATAGTGCTGGGCACATACTACATACTTGATACTCTTTTGCTGATTGAATTGAAATAATAGAGTGTACCTTAATTTTGTTCCTTTTTTTTTTTGCCAGGCCTCATTTTCAGGATGAGTCCTGCATTAAGAAATGATATTTAGGTAAATAGATGTGTTTATGTGTATGTATGCACACATCTTAATTATATGTACATAGTTTAGCTATTTTTCATAGCATTAATGCATAAAAGTATAATTTGGGGACAATTTTTAAACAGTGTCTTACATATAATAGCTGACACAATACTTTGAGATTTATTAACTATGCTATTCAATATGTGATATTGAATCAAAAAACAACTACCACATAGGATCAATCAGAACAGATCAAAGACCCTGGGAACAACTCAGGGTCCACATCAAACAAACAAATAAACAAATATATATATATATATATATATATATATATATATATACATATATATATATATATATAATGCCATTTGCTACTCATGGCAACTCTTTGAGATAGGAACTCCATTTTAAAGATGAAGAAACTAAATCTCAGAGACATTAAGTGACTTACTAATAGGTCAATAGTTAGTGCCAGAGGTGGGATTTGAATACAGATCTCCTCTGGTACAAATTCAGCACTATTTCCACTTCATGGTGTTGCCTCTGTTAGACTGAGAAGCTTGTTTTAATCTACAAACAATATTTAATTCTTATCAATTTCTCTGTGACTTCTAACTCCTATCTTTATGTCTAATCTGATTAAACTGATAACAATAAATGAATGATAAAAAGATTGATAGGCAGATAGATATGAATGGATGGATAGATAGAAAGAAAGGCAGATTGATGGACAGAGACAGACAGACAAGAAAATAGATACATGATAGATTCATGAATAGATAGATAGCAAGAGAGGCACATAGATAGTTAGATGAATGGGTATATAGAAAGTCAGGTAAGCAGATAGGCAGGCAGATATACACATAGCCAAATAGACAGCTAGATAGATAGGTAGATAGATAGCTGGATGGATGGATGGATAGAGAGGTAGACAGACAGATATAGATAAATAGAGAGAGAGAGGGATGGAGAGAGATGAATGGATGGATGTATAGATAGATATATAGACAGACAGACAGACAGACACACACACACACACATATATATATATAGAGAGAGAAAGAGAAACAGAGAGAGATGAATGAATGAATAGATGGATAGATAGAAAGATCAATGGATGGACAAATGGATAGATGGATGGATGGATGGATGGATGGATGGATGGACAGATAAATAAATCACTGGCTAAATGATTGGATGGATGGATAGATAGATAGACAGACAGACAGACAGATAGACAGACAGACAGACAGACAGACAGATAGATAGATAGATAGATAGATAGATAGATAGATAGATAGATAGATAGATAGATAGATAGATAGATAGATGGACAGATGGATGGATGGATGGATGGATGGACAGATAAATAAATCAATGGATAAATGAGTGGATGGATGGATAATCAGATAGGCACATACAACATTTTATTTATTGAGTGCTTACTATATGTTAGGCACTGATATATTTTGAGAATACAAATACAAATAAAGCAAGGATAGTTGCTGCCCTCAAGGAGATGATTTTCTATGGAAGATAACCCATAAAAGATAGCTGAAGTGGTTAGGATGGGAAGGGCTGTACCTTGGTGGGCAAGGTTTAGAGGAGGTCAGTGTTGTCTGGGTTTTAAAAGAGTATGAAGCTTAACATAAGAGCATCTTCAAATGGTAGTTCAGAGAAGAACTTGCCAATCAGAGGAAGAGGCCACAGAAGTTGAGATAATAGTGTGAGAAAAAGTCTGCAGAGCGAAAGTGGAAAGGGAGTCTGGGGTGTCCCAGCTTTGAAGAAATGAATGTGCTTTATAAATATTTGTTGAGTTAATCTAAATTAAACTGAGTTGACTAGACAGAAAGAGCATTCAAGTGTACCAGTGTCACATCTGATATCATCAAGGGTCCTTCTGGTCGAACTTGGGCCACATAAATGTTCATCTGCCTTAGAGAGATAAGGAATGAGTCTCCCCACTTGGTTAAATACACTCAGCACCTACTCATATGTAGTGAGAAAAGGGGACTAGTGAATTGGGAGCTGGGATGGAATAGAAATTAAAATGGCAGTTGCTTCGCTTTTGGAATATAGGAGTTAAAAATCCTGACAATGTTAAGTTCTTCACACCTGAACTGGAAAAAATCATAACCTGAATGTCCTCCGAAGCCTTCCAGGAACTGAGCTTTCATTTCTGGCTTAAGAGACCACAAGGACAGGGAAGCAAGCCAGGGCTTTGCTATGGGGAAGGCTCCATTATTCCCCAAGTTGTTTTCAGTCATTCCTCTCAACCCACCTATCAATCGTCCTAAACAGGGAGTCAAATCCACATCTCCTATTTTTAAAGTGGCCCCATTGGCACATCATTTTGCCAACTAATGCTTTTATGCCAGGATACCAGGAGTTTTTAACCTTGTTTTGTTGTCTCCTGAATCCTTTAACAACCTTTTTAGAATATTGCTAAATGTAGAAAATAGAAAGCAAAATGTTACAAAATAAATAATGAAATCTAGTCATTAAAAATCTACACATACCAGTGTTAATTACTCTGCCACAAAGGAATTCTTGAGCTACCTGCGTTCATCTCCTGACTGAAACTAATTAATGAGGAAACTCTTTGGTGGATAGGGTTGATTAAGGTAAACAATGAGGAACAAGGGGGAGAGGAGAACAAACAATTAATACCTACTATATGCCAGAGACAATTAAGCCCTTTGTTAAAATGATCTCATTTGATCATCCATCACAAAAGCCTATGAGATAGATTCATCATTCCCATTTTACAGTTGGAAAAACTGAGAGAGGCAAAGTGATTTGCCTAGAGTCACACAGCTAATAAGCATCTGGGGCTGGATTTGACCTCAGGTCTTCTATACTTCCTGACTCCAGGTATAGCTCTTTATCCATAAACCACCATCTGTGTGGGTGTATGTGTAAAACAGGCAGCACACCTTCAATAACAGAATTTTATATCTGAAATACTAATTTAGATTCAATGTCCTCTGGGGATTATTGTAGAACTATAGAACTCAGAATGTAAAAAAGAAAAAAAAAGAGCAAAGATACTAATGGCTTGTTAGTCTTGGGCATGAAAACACAATATCTTTTGCTCCTTAACTAACATCCCACCTTTTGGATGTGGACAGGTATAATTCTGTGAATTGGATTATGGTACAGACTAGCTATAGAAATATTGTATATTTCCATTTAAAAGTTATTGTTTGTCCTTATTTTCAAAGAGGACCAATGATATGGCACATGAATTGGACTTTTGAGGCAGAATTATGCAAAATCTTCAGCCTCACTCTCTGTTCCAGCCATCAGAATCCAATGGCAAGACAAAAGGCAGGATGATGGTGATGGCCTGGGATGCAATATATGATCTAAGTGCATCTAATGTCTTATCAAGCTCTAAGCATTCCACAGCATCTGTTTCATCTGTCTTCCTGGACTCACTTGTTCCAATCTGCCAAGAGAAGTCTTCACATACTTGGGTGTTTCCATTTAAACAGTGAAAATAGTAAGAGATGTCCTCCTGAAATGTTCAGTTTAAAAGGAAGAAAAAATAAAAACAATACCACATGACTCTAGAAAAGATGGTTCTTCTGTTTACAAGACACTTTGGTATTAACTTCCATCAAAATGGATCATTACAGATATGCCATACCATTCTTATCGTCAGAGAAAAAGCCATCCTGATCCATCCTTGTAGTAGTTAGAAAAGACTAATTCTGGTGGGAAATATGGCAAAGTGTGGGTGCAAGCAAAAGCAAAAAAAAACCCATCCATAAAAAATTGTTCATCTTGTAATTCCTTGTCTACATCTGAATGTAGAGGAGGCAAGTCTTAAGGTGTTGCCCTCTTGCTTCATCAGTAGGATTGCCGTCTGTTTTCAGCCTGCAACAGCAGTGAGATGATAAATCTGGAAAGTGATGTTGGGCAATCTCCACAAAGACATCACTTGAAGTTATCTTTAGTCTGAATCATCTTTTTAGCCTGATAATTTGCTTTAAAATGAGGACATATGACGGCAACAGCTGGACAAAAATTACTCCTCACATATTCCCCAAACTTGGTTGATAACCACATAGACCAATTGGTAGAAATGAGAATTTAGGAATACAAATACAAGAGAGTAAGGACACAGCTGTCCTGGGCAGGCACAAATCAGGCACAAAGTTATGATACAGAACTAAGGGCACTTTAAACCACATTGTGGAAAAATCAAGAGAATCTTGTCAACAAACAATCCTGCCAGAAAAATAAAAATTTTGTTCATGTTTCATGAAAATCAGCTACCTTTGGGGTTTCACATAAATGTCCTCATATGTGTTACATTTTCTTGAGGTCTTTTTCACAATGTGATAAGTTATAGGAAATCAAGAATAACCATAATAGCTCATACTCCAGAGACATTGGCCAACTTGGCATTCTTCACACATCTCTTAACTTCATACTTGAGCACTGACTGAACCCCACTGGTAGAATGGTTCCCATGTTTACCTTCATCTTTTAGCTTCTTTGACACCCTTCAAATTCAATTCCAAGGCTGCTTTCTATAGGAAACACTTCCTACCCTTTCCTTCCCTCCCCAAGTTTTATAGTGCTTTCCTTCTGAGATCACCTTTCACATGCATTTGTACTATCTTGTACATTTGTTGTTCAGTTGTATCTGACTCCTTGTGACTCCATGGACCGTAGCATGTGTAAGTGGTAGAAAATGTAAGGGGTTATTATAAAAGGTTGGACTGGATTATTCAAGAGTAGGGTTGCTAGGAATTTTAATTAATTTCAAAGAGATTTATTTTAATAATTTATTTATAAAGTATAGAAAGAGTGAAAGTAAGAAAATCAAAGAGAGAATAGGGTAAGATATCTAGCCTAAGCACTAAGTAATTTGCTCTTGCCCCTGGCTCAACCCAGGAGGGGTAAATTATCCCTTAGCTGGAGGGGCCTCAGCCTTGAGTCGAGGATCTGGGGATGCAGAGAGCTTCTCTCAAGAGAGTAGGTCTCTCCTGAGGCTGGTCTCGTCAGAAAATCCAGGAAAGGAGTTAGCCTTTCCCTCACCATGTGTCAGTCCAAAGGGAAGCAGTCTAAGATCTCAATTAGAGCTCCTCCAAAGTCAAGTTGGAGATGAAAGACTGAAGAGAGACCTCATGGGAAGTTCTTGGCATTTTTAAAGACCCTTCCTTTTCGTCACTTCCTGTGACTTTCCTCCACTTTACTTGTACCAATTACAGCTAAAGCTTTGCTTAGGACTGCCCAGGGGGCAGTCAGTTGATTCTGATTCATCACACACTATGGCACTAGTGGGTCACAGACCTTCCCCACTCAGGTGTGAGTGGGGTATATGTACTTTTGGTGATTAAATCTAAAAATGGGCAGGGGAGAGTTCATTTAATCTTCACAATCAAGGGAGAGTGAATTTAATCTTCACACATTCAAATAATATCCATGGGGTTTTCTTGGCAAAGATACCAGAGTTGTTTACCATTTTCCTTCTCCAATGGACCAAAGTAAACAGAGATTAAGTGATTTGCCCAGGATTATCCATCTAGTAAGAAACTGTGGCCAGATTTGAATTAATGTCTTCCTAACTCCAAGCCCAAACCCAAGCCCAAGCCCTGTATCCACTGATACACCCAGCTACATCATCTTATGAATATATATGTATATATGCATATACATATGGTTATTTTTGAATTATTTTCCTTAGCAGAATGTATGCTCCTTGAGGGTAGAAACTATCATTTGCCATTCTTTTGTCCCCCAGTGCTTAGCAAACTACCTGATAACTAGTACATATTTAATAAAAGCTTATTGCCTGAATAATTGGAATTTATATATTACTTTATAGTTTACAAAATACTTTTCTCCCATCTTTTGGAGTAAATATGGCAGGCAGTTTTACAGTATTAGAAAGGAAACAAAAATCAAAGAAGTCATGTGATTTTTCTGTGGCTAATAAATGAGGGAGCCTGAGATAAAAACCTAGATTTTATGATTTCCAGTCCAGTGAACTTTCCTTTATACCACATTGCCTCATTTGCTTTTAAGGGGCAGAGGTGTGCTGGAGCAAAGAGCCAGTTGTCAAAATTTCAGTGTGAACATTTACTCACCAAATGCTCCAGACCAGGTCTTGATTTGTAGTTTTATTAATAGTGTAGACTTCGTAAAGTGGTGGAGAAAACGCTAATAATCAATATTAAACATCCAAGTGTGCTCTGGTCACAGTTCTCTTGCCCTTTCACCCATCCCCACCACCTCCTCCCCCAGAACCAGTTGTTAAATAAGTACAGGTAAATGATTGTTTTCAAGGCAATAGTCCCTAAATATGATATGTGTGGTCAAAACGAGACAACATCATATTCGCGTTCTAGAGAATAACAATTCAATTTTCTCATGGAAAGACCAAACGATAATAGGTTGAAAGCTAGCAGCGACCTCAGAGGCCATGTAGTCCAATACCCTTATTTTACCGAGGAGAAAACTGAGCTCCTGGGAAGTTAAATCACTTGCCCAGTGTCATATATCTATTCTTTATCAGAGGTGGAATCTGAGGCCAGGTCATCTGCCTCTTGAGTCATCGATTTTTATTTAGACTATGGATAGATTGTTCAGTTTGCTAGCTGGTGATAAGTTGAATTTCTCTGGCAATTTGTTTTTTGGACTTTCCTTCCATGCAGTATACAAGATATAAAGTAATCTGGTATCTTGTTCAATCAATGATGTGAATTGATCAGCTTGATTAAATGGATGCAGTAGGTTGGAAATGTCTCATAATTGGAAAGCTTCCAAAAGTAGTTATATGTTATAATTTTAGATCTGTTGTGGCTCTGGGTTCACTGAGCCAGCCTTTACTGGCTGGTAGACATATATCCTGTTTTATTGTGGTTTGCTTTATTGAACTTTGCAGATATTCATTGTTTTTTTTTTTTACAGATTAAAGGTTTGTAGCCACTTTGCAACTATCAAGTCTATTGTTGCCATTTTTTTTCCCAGTAATATGCTTTTACCTTGTGTCTTTATGTCATATTTTGGCAATTCTCCCCATATTTTAGGCTTTTTCATTATCTGTTTTATTTTTTATTTATTAAATTTATTTATAATTTATTTATTAAATTAAATTATTTATTTTAATTCATTAATTCATTATCCATTCATTTTATCTGTTATGAGGATCTGTGATCAGTGATCTTTGATTTCACTATTGTATTTTGGGGAATGCCATGAACCACACTTTTATAAAATGGATAACAATAAATGTTGTGCGTTCTGAGTGCTCCAGTGACCAGCTGTTCCTCATCTTTCTCTCTATTCCCTGAGACACAACTGAAATTAGTTCAACAAATAATGCTACAATGGTCTCTCAATGATCACGTGAAAGGAAGAGTCAATCTATGCAACAAAATTCATTGTTGTCTTATTTTTAAAAAAATTGCTACAGCCACTCCAACCTTCAGCAATGACCACCCTGATCAAGCAGGAGCCATCAGCTTGGAGGCAGGACCCTCCACAAGCACAAAGATTACAACTCCCTAAAGGCTCGGATAATGCTGAGCATTTTTAGTAATAAAGTATTTTCAATTAAGGAATATACTTTTTTTAGACCTAATAATATTGTATATGTATTTATATATGTATAGATATATACTATATGTAGTATATAACTTTTCTATGCCCTGGGATACCCCCAAATTCATGTGCCTTATTTTATTGCAATATTTGATTTATTACAGCTATCTGGAATTGAACCCGCAATATCTCTTAGGTATGCCTGTAGACATCATCAATGAGAGAGAGAAAGTGAGATAATGAATACTGAAGCCTTCTGCTTCTATATGATGAGACAGCAGAGAGAGTGCCAGGCCCTGAGGCAGGAAAACCTGCATTTCAATTTGGCTTCAGACACTTACTAATTGTGGGACTTTAGTTAAGTCATTTCAGTGCCTCAGTTTCTTTTTCTGTAAAATGGAATCAATAATAACATATACCTACCAGAAGTGTTGTGAGATTCAAATGAGATAACAGTTATTAAATTCTTAGAATAGTTCTGGCATGTCATAAGTGCTATATAAATGTTATTAGCAATTATTATTTGGGCAACAATCTTACAAAAGATCTTATAAGGAAAGTATTTAGAAATAGTTTAGAAATCTGGGAAGACTAATATTAACTGATGCAGAGTGAAGAGAGCAGAACCAGGAGGACATCGTACATAGTAACAACAATATTGTAATGATGATCAACTGTGAAAGACTTAACTGCTCTGATCAAGTCAGTTCCAAAGGACCCATGATGAAAAATACTATCCACCTACAGAGAGAAAACTGATGAACACTGAGTGCCTTTTGAAACAGGCTATTTTTAAAGCTTTATTTTTCTTCCTTCTTTTGTTTTTGAATTTTGCAACATGACTAATTTGGATATATGTTTTGCATGACTTCACATGTGTAATGGACATCACATTGGTTGCTTTCTCAGTGGGTGGGAGAGGGGAAGAAGGGATGGAGAGAATGTGGAAATCAAATTTTAAAAAAGTTAATTAAAAATTAAAAAGTTTGAAATTTTAAAATTCACAAACATAATAAGGACATTTTTGCCAATTTGTGCAGAGTTTTGTTCTGCCAGTGACATTGTTCTGGAATAGCAAGTAATTAGTGCCCCAGTGCCATCTGGCACTTTATGGGTAAACACCACTCCATCATGCTAAGTTGAAACATCAGTAGTATGAAGTGGTTGTGTGTTTATTTCAAGGTACCGGCTCAAACTCACGAGTCAATACCTACTTGACATCCTGCAAAGTGTCCTCATGTACTTCCAATGTCACTGAAGGTCTGCTTCCAGTGGGGAAAGAAACCTCTCAATAATGCAGGAACGAAAAACAAAATCGGCATTGAGAAGCAACAGGAAGGTTTGAAATTCCTACTTTGTTCTGGAAGGTGGTGTCATGTGGATTGCACAGTCAGGTTTCAATTAGTGTGAATAATGAATCCTGTGAAGTGGTTGTATTATTTGAATTAGAACTGCATATTTTTATCGGGCTAGAGTCAATTATCATGTTTTACATAATTATAGCTTTTTAATAGAGTGAATTTAAATACATAGAATTCCTCTTTGGGATTTGTTATTTATTCTAATTGGGACCTAATGATACTTTATCTTGAATGGAGTGAAGATTAAAGGCATTCATGTATGTTGATGGTTGATGATTTTTGTTTTCTCTAATGGAATGCAAACTACTTGAGGGCAGGGACTGTTTCACATTGGCTTTTGTATCCTCACTCAGTGCCAGAGCAGTTGGGTCCTTCACTCTGATGATGGCATCAGAAGGAACGATTGTACATTTTTTTTTCCTTTTCTGTGTTTTTACTTGACTATTGTCTTAAAACATTGCACTATTGAACACTATCCACATCCAGAAAAAGAATTATGGGAACAGAAATGCTCAACAAAAACAGATGAGTGGTATGATTAGGGTTTTGATGTTAAAAGATCACGCTATTGCAAATATGAATAGCATGGAAATAGTATATATATATATATATATCAAATAGTAATTATATATGTATATGTATATATAATTACTATTTCCATTACTAATTCCACTGGGATATAGGAAAGTGGGATGGGAAAGATCATGAATCATGGAAAAAATATTCTAAATAGAAAATATGAAATAAACAACAACATCATACTATTTCTTTTTTTTAAATTTTATAATATTTTATTTGATCATTTCCATGCATTATTCATTAAAGACAAAGTTCATTTTCTTTTCCTCCCCCCCACTCCCCATAGTCGACGCGTGATTCCACTGGGTATCACATGTGTTCTTGATTTGAACCCATTGCCATGTTGTTAATATTTGCATTAGAGTGTTTGTTTAGAGTCTCTCCTCTGTCATGTCCCCTCAACCGCTGTAGTCAGGCAGTTGCTTTTCATCCGTGTTTTTACTCCCACAGTTTGTCCTCTGCTTGTGGATAGTGTTTTTTCTCCTAGATCCCTGCAGATTGTTCAGGGACATTGCATTGACACTAATGGAGAAGTCCATTACGTTCAATTATACCACAGTGTGTTAGTCTCTGTGTACAATGTTCTCCTGGTTCTGCTCCTCTCGCTCTGCATCACTTCCTGGAGGTCGTTCCAGTCTCCATGGAATTCCTCCACTTTATTATTCCTTTTAGCACAATAGTATTCCATCACCAACATATACCACAATTTGCTCAGCCATTCCCCAATTGAAGGGCATCCCCTCGTTTTCCAAATTTTGGCCACCACAAAGAGCGCAGCTATGAATATTCTTGTACAAGTCTTTTTCTCCATTATCTCTTTGGGGTACAGACCCAGCAGTGCTATGGCAGTATCAAAGGGTAGACATTCTTTTATCGCCCTTTGGGCATAGTTCCAAATTGCCCTCCAGAATGGTTGGATCAGTTCACAACTCCACCAGCAATGAATCAATGTCCCTACTTTGCCACATCCCCTCCAGCATTCATTACTTTCCATAGCTGTCATGTTAGCCAATCTGCTAGGTGTGAGGTGATACCTCAGAGTTGTTTTGATTTGCATCTCTCTGATTATAAGAGATGTAGAGCACTTTTTCATGTGCTTATTAATAGTTTTGATTTCTTTGGCTGAGAATTGCCTGTTCATGTCCCTTGCCCATTTGTCAATTGGAGAATGGCTTGATTTTTTGTACAATTGATTTAGTTCTTTATAAATTTTAGTAATTAAACCTTTGTCAGAGGTTTTTATGAAGATTTTTTCCCAGTTTGTTGTTTCCCTTCTGATTTTAGTTATATTGGTTTTGTTTGTACAAAAGCTTTTTAATTTGATGTATTCGAAATTATTTATTTTACATTTTGTGATTCTTTCTATGTCTTGTTTGGTTTTAAAGTCTTTCCCCTCCCAAAGGTCTGACATGTATACTATTCTGTGTTTGCCCAATTTACTTATGGTTCCCTTCTTTATGTTTAAGTCATTCACCCATTTTGAATTTATCTTGGTGTAGGATGTGAGGTGTTGATCTATTCCTAATCTCTCCCACACTGTCTTCCAATTTTCCCAGCAGTTTTTATCAAATAGTGGATTTTTGTCCCAAAAGCTGGGATCATCGTACTATTTCTTAAAGGCTTTCAACTAGCTCATTCTCTTGATGTTATGAGTAGCATAAGTCTAGGGTTCCTGGAAAGCAAGTGTTGGAAAATTTCAATACAAATGAAATTCTAAACAGGAGACTTTTAACCTTGAATGTCCCTCAGTGGATGCTGAATGTCTAAGCAATGATTTGTTGTTAGTAAGCATGGACAAAGACAAGTTTTGCAAAGCCTCCTTTCTTCCCAGCAAGATCAGCAGAGTTGATTGCTGTAAGTATTAGGCACGAGTGCTGATTAAATGATTAATTAGAAGGGTAGTAATCTTCTGAATCTGACCTATTTATAATGATTTTAACAACATGATTATATAATTAATTTGGAATCCCTTTATTTGTTTGAATGCTCTAGCTTGAAATGCTTTTTCCCCTAGAACAAAATAGGGAATGATACTGGTGTTGATTTGTAAATGTCCAGCTCCTCAGGAAATGAGCAGCAAATCTCAGTCCTTTGTAATCATTATATATATATATATATATATCCTTTTAGGGATGGAGAGTGGAAGCATCTCTGTAAGTAAACTATTCACCTTCCTGGGATAGCTCCCACCAATGTCGACCTAGTGATATTGAAGAATACATAGTGGATGGAGAAATGATCATAAGGACTCCATCTCCCTCCACATCACTCTTAGAAAGGACAGAGCTTGCACTTGTTAGTATGCCCCAAAACAAACATTTAAAGAAGAAGGTACATGCATGTGGGGCAAGGGGAAGGGAAGAATGTGTTTATTTGTTTATCAGAAGTACTTGAGAGCAGAATCATATAACCTATGGTTTTGCAGTTTTAAGAAAATTCTATTTTATTCAAGCATAATCATATCAGAATACGGATGAAGGAACCTCAATGGTTCTTCATTTTCAAAAGAGAGGCAGAAAGGCGGAAGCAATTGAGAGTTGCATTTGGAGTCAGAAGACTGGATTCAGATCCTGGCTCTGCCAACTGTTATCCATATAACCTTGGACAAGTCATATAACCTCTATGGGACTTAGTTTATGTAGTTAGATGATTGGTAGGGAAAATAGAGAGAGAATACCAAAGAGCCTCTGAGATTCTGTCCTCCTTTCTATATATGATCCTATGAAAGATTATCTTCTTTACTAATTCATTCACAATCTAAAATTTGCATCCAATCTACCTTTACAAGTAGCATTTTTTACTCTCTTTTCCCTCATATCCTCTATATTCAAGTCAAATTAACCATCAAGTAACCACGTTGTGTGTTCTCTTACTTTTACCTGTGTCCGGAATACTCTCTTTTCTGTTTTCATTTGTTGACATTCTACATGTTACAGGAAACTGGCCAATAGAGGCTCAATCTTTGGAGAATGTGTGCAATCTTTTCTGCCTGGTGCCAACCCATATGGATGCTTAGGGAGCCTGCTTCTCAAAAAGCCATGACATGTAAGGGAGAACTCAGAAGCTATTGAAGGTGTTAAAGGAAAGAACTGCATGAGGACTTTTGTGGATATCCTATATTTGGACTTTTTCCAGATCATTTATTTTGTGATGAAGAAAAGGCTTTTAATTGGCTACTGAACTGAAACTGAGAATGCATGCAAAGGGCTGAAAAGGAGGAACCCTATCTCTCTCCCTTTCTTTCTCTTCTTCTACTTCCTTTCCCCACTCTGTCTCTCTTCCTCTTTGTCTCTCTGTCTCCATCTCTGCTTCTGCCTCTGTCTCTGTCTGTCTGCCTGCATCTCTCTGTCTCCCTTTCTCCCTCCCTTTCATAGTGAATGAAGGACTGCTATAAATTTCTGCATAGGGAGAAAAGAGAGGTCAATTTGGCTGCTTCATTTCTCTACCCAATTCACCATGTGGCCTGTGAATGCATGGCATTGCTTTATCTTTTATCATAGATGCATTTGGTTGTTTTTTTTTTTACTCCTCTTAGATGAGTGAGTATTAGAGATGGAACAACAGGTTTGAAATAGCCATCAGAATTCCAGTGATAGGAGTCTATGGAAGAGATTGCCATAGCAACTGCATCCAAGCTGGATGAGGAGATAGTGCATCTCCAAGGAGTGAGTGACCTGAATGATCCAACTTAGCAGAGAATCAACTGAGCAGTCAGGATACCTCGACCTTCCAGCAGAGGAACTATTCATCTATGGCCATGCTGATTTCAAAGTGAGCTTGGTAGGGGGAGTATTTGTAGAACCACTTTAAGAGATGAACCTATTCTTCCCAGGGACCAGGATGGTAGAGGAAAGTATATTCCTCCCTGTTTTGAAGATTTTTCAAGGACTTCTCTTCCTACTATATTTCCATAAAATAATCATTTTGTAAAAGTATAATGCATATTAATTTCCTTTCTTTCTCTTGAAGAGCTATCTGGGGATACTGGGGAAATACTAACTAGTAGTGATAAATGATATCCTGGCACTAATCAGAATATTCAGAGGAACACAAAAGAATGAGAGTTTTAGCCCCTACAGGGATCAAGCATTGATGTTGGCCCTAATATGTTCCAGGAGGTATGCTAAAAATCTTACAAGTACCTCATTTGATCCTCTCAATAACTTTGTAAGGTAGGTGTTGTTACTACATTATTTTGCAGTTAGGGAAATTGAGGCACACAAAGTTAACTTGCCCAAGATCACATATCTAGTAAGTATCTTATTAATATTAATATCTTCTCTAATGTCTGGTATTAGTACATTTCGTAGTAGATAGTTTTGAAATGTTTTTTAAATTGAAATTGTAAAAAAATAGACTCGAACTCTGGACTTCAATCCCCACAAGCCTTTGCTCCACTTCCCCAGAATGCTTTGTAATCTCACGGAATTCTGACGTGGGCCAAGATCGAGAAGGTATTTAACCTGATTGCGAAGGTTTTTGAGGTCTCTTTTTGGACTTCCATTTTGGAGCAGGCATGGCTCTTTCCATAATGTAGGTGAGGTCTTTTCTAGGCCTCTGGCCTAGGCACATGTTTTTTTTTATTCTGTATTTTCTTTAATCTTTAACCTTTAATAAACCTCTAAAAATATAATACTCCTTGCAGAGAGAAACTAATTTCTACCTGCCTCAGATGCCTCAGTCTCCTCAGCCTCCCCTAAATTTTAATCTTTACAGTTGGTATAACCACTGATCTTTAGTTCAGTTTTAGTAGCTAGTGCCTAGAAGTTTTTTTGAGCCACGTTTCTCCGGCCGAGGTATTTTTTACCCTTGCAAAGCTTCCTGACTGCTTGCCTGCCTGCCGCCGCCATCTGCTTTGGACTGCCCACCCTGGCTGCCCGCTCTGCTTGGCCCTGCTTGTCTGTGCTCCGGCTCTGGCCCCGGCCATGCCCACCCCAGTGGTCCGTCTTTGGCTCACCTGGCCCACCTGATTCAACCAAGATTGCAATCACCTGCCTGCCCAACAAACCCAGATCCTTGGCTGGTAACAAAACAGGGGAGGGGGGGTAATTGGCTCCACGTGGGTGGCCTGGGCTACACGTGGACTGGGGCAGGAGGAGGGGAGAAAGAAAAGGGAGAGAGAGAAGAAATAGACTTTTCAAACAGAAACTTAAAAAGCAATGGGCTGTTTAAAAGGATACCTTTTGACTGTTCTGGTAATTTCATTGATTTCACCTGCCTGTCAGGGAGAAGATTCAGCCCAAAGATTCAACTTTGGGGAGGCAAATGGGTGGCTCAGCAAACTGAGAGCCAGGCCTAAAGACATGCGGTCCTGGGTTAAAATCTGGCCTCAGATACTTCCCAGCTGTGGGGCACTGGATGGGTCCCTTAACCCCCATTTCCTAGCCCTTTCCACTCTGCCTTTGGAAAATAGACATTTAAATGGATAATTAATTAAAAGAAAACAAAAACAAAAACAAAAACACATACCTAAGGAACTTTAAAGACTGGAGGTTATAAATTTTTGAGGCATTTCAGACTCCAGTGGTTTATATAAATCTCTGTATTCTATTGCATTTTTGTTTAAGGTTTACCTTTGTGATTTATTTCATATATTACTAGATTCAATGTTATTCGGTTACACTGTTCATTGAATGTACTGAGTTTTTAAATTCTGTTGTTTTTCCCCTATAACTGTTCTGAAAAAATATTAGTGATTAAGCCCATATATGAAAAAACAGTTTTTTCTATTCAGAACTGGTTATAATTGTATAACAACCTTTGGAAAATTTAATGTGCTAAATATCTCAACTGATTTTAAGGTTTTTTTTTTAAATATGACTTTTGGAATTTTTTGTTTAACAATCTCTGGTTATTTTGCCTGCCCCTACCATGAGGTAAGGCCCATTCTAGTAGCTGAAGTGAAATACATTTTATAAGTCCCAACCTTCCCACATTTCTAAATATGTGAATAGAAGTTGAGCAGTTAATCTTAGGGCATTTGTATCCCTAAAAAGCCTCCAAAAAAGGAGCATCTTTTATTTATACTCTTCCGCTCACTATTTTACTTTCACCAGAATGATATATAGATTTCTTGATTATGTTCTTAACCCAAGATGAGTTTTACTTTGTTTAAAAATATGTTTATTACCAAGGTTGAAAGATTTGCTATGTTTGTAAAAACGTGTGACAAATGTCCATCAATTCATAGGTTTTTTAAAATGCCATATAGCAACTTATGTGAAATATGAAAGTGTGTTTGTTTGCTATTGTAATTAATTGGGCTATTGAAAATTTTGGGGATTTTGATAACTACATATTTGTACTACTGTATTTTTAAAAATGAAAATATTGTTAACCTTGTTCAATTCATTTGCCTTCTACTCACAGTGATCATGGCCGGATATTTTTGGTGAGAAAGTCTTATAATCTTTATTTTCTTAGCTGAAACAGAGTGTCAATGATTATAAGCTACATTTTTAATTTTTTTAAAGTCTCTTTTATTATTATATTTTTCTTGCATGTGCAATATACTTTTTCAGTCTCTTTTTATATTTGAAGCACATGTCAACAGCATTAAGATTTTCTTTAACCTTTTGATTTTTCAGTACTACAAATTTAAGATACATTTGCTAATGCATACTCTAAAAAGCTTGTGACTATAAAAATGATGCCACTAATTATTTAAAAAATTATGGGACTTTGCTTAATGATTCTATCTGATTCTAGGACAAGATATACACACAAGAGCCATTGCACAGAGCCAAAAAAAAAACCCAATCCAAGATGGATTGATGCACTTTTAGGCCAATACAAAGGTCTTGAACCTAGTGTGAGACTTGGGGTTGAAACACTTGACTTATGTTAAGATGTAGGCCTTCCTTGTGTCCACACTCACTCTGAAGATACTCACAGATGAGTATCCCCAAACTTGACTCCTACTTGGCTTTTTTAATCTTGTCCCTTTCTTTTCTGCCTCTCATAGTGTGGCAACTTTCTGTATTCCTGGCTACTGACTGGGTAAATGCATCATTGCTTAGATCATTTTGATTGGGCCTTGATTGAAGGACCTGTTATAGATTTATTTTTCTTTTCACTTGGAATTTTTACACATAAGACTTTGATAGTCTATATTTTCATGCAGAAATTTTTCTTTTCTTTTGGATTTTTCTGATGTTTTATTAATTTCTCTTACCAATTGATTCATAGACCTCATACCTCAGCCATGCATCCCTAAGTATAATGTAATTGTCAATCACCCTCTTAACGGGGGAATGTAAAAAATATCATTATTAAATTGCAAAGTTTAAATTCCTTTTGAGAAGAATTTTAGGTAAAGAAGATGCTACCTCTCTGAATCCAGAACTGAACTGTTGGAGAAGATACCATGAAGAAGACTCCAAACCAGACAGCTGCACAAAAATTGAACTTTGGGTGTAGTTGATTGAACATTAATTTGTGTGTATACTTTCATGCCAAAGGGGACTGCCCCCTAACTGGCTTTTTGTCAATGCGTTCAGCAATTATCTGTTTTGTTTTGTTTTTCTCTTATCCTCAAATTATTGTAATTTTTAAATTGATTATGTTTTCATGATCCTTTGGGAAAAAAAATAATTTTTTTCAAAAGCTCCAATAGGGGAATGTAAAAAATAGACTCAAACTCTGGACTTCAATCCCCACAAGCCTTTGCTCCACTTCCCCAGAATGCTTTGTAATCTCACGGAATTCTGACATGGGCCGTGTAAACAATTTTCCAAGTATGAAATATCCCAATGGTGAAATTTCCAACATTTATAAGTCTAAGGAATTTTGAGGTTTACAGCCGAGATCGAGAAGGTATTTAACCTGATTGCAAAGGTTTTTGAGGTCTCTTTTTGGACTTCCGTTTTGGAGCAGACATGGCTATTTCCATAATGTAGGTGAGGTCTTGTCTAGGCCTCTGGCCTAGGCACATGTTTTTTCTTATTCTGTATTTTCTTTAATCTTTAACCTTTAATAAACCTCTAAAAATATAATACTCCTTGCAGAGAGAAACTAATTTCTACCTGCCTCAGATGCCTCAGTCTCCTAAGCCTCCCCTAAATTTTAATCTTTACAAAATGTTGAATTGATATGACATCAGAAAAGGCATGTCAATTTGAGAAATGAGTAGGTCTCTAATATTGCAGTTATTTGTTGCTACAAAATGATTTTGGGTTCATCTGCTCTCTCTATTAATTTATTCAGTGTGTCCGAAAAGTCTTAGGGAAGTTGTAAGCTATATAACAGGATCTATACAACTTAGAGAACTCAGAGGAGAAAAATATAAGTAAGCCATTCACATTACATCACAGTTGTCCTGATGGAACATGCAACCATACATAGGTACATGCCAACCAGTGTCCATAATCACAGAATGCACTCCTCTTAGTTTGTAAACTCCTTTAGGGAAGTATAAGTTTTATTGATCTTTATTACCTAGGCTATTGCTTTATGGTTTGTAAGTGCTTAGTAGGTATCTCAGGAATTGAAATTAGCCCCTTGGCCTTACCAATAAGCTTCTTGGAAATGGATGTTCAAAGTTACAAAGTGGGACAAGGTAAGAGGTCTACATTGGCCATTTTATTAATTATTAATCCATAGTTATTATTAGTCAGAAAGTGTCCTTTACCAATGAATGAATGAAATATTGTTTGTATCTGGTGGGTATTTTGGTAGAGTGAAAAAATATAACCATTTCCATACCTACATATATATACACATTATATACTCACATTCATTCACTCTTCCATCTATCCACACTCACACAGATATATAGGGCACATACCTGCCCACCCTTAAACACAAAAAATCATACATACACACACAGTGCCTAGCACATCATAGGTGCCATAGAAACCCAAGCTGTTATTATTGTTGTTGTTGTTACTATCATTATATCCTTATTAGAGTAGTGGAGCCAAGACAGTGTTGTAGGAGGAAGAAGTGCAATTGAGTTCTGCACAGCTACTATAAATAAGTGTTTTAAATGTACCAGATCAAAACTGATTAGGAAATCCAACCAAAGATACTGAATTATTTTCCAGGCTAGATTGGTATAGGGAGAAAGACAGATCTATGGATGGGGGCAGGGTTGAGAATCTAAAGAGGGATGGTTATGAAGAGCATTCTAACATATAGAAATTGTGTATGAGGACAAGAAGTCCTAAATTCATCACATAGAAGTATAAACTTACAGTGAGCACAGGAATAAGAGCCAATGGGCAATTCTGTTGCTTTTGATACAGTGTTTGTTTATAGATCTAGGGCTGAATGAAGAGACCCATACCTTAGGGTAGCATTCCAGAGTGAAGAGTGACTCATTTGTAGGATCACTGAATGCCTCTGATTAGAAGCATTGATCAAGGTTTCAGTTCAATGATCTATCTCATAGCCAAGGCAGAATTAAAAAAAAAGGCAAGAATCCCAGGCCAAAGGAAAACCTTTCACTCTGGGGCAGCAGACTGAGTTCAGCAGAAGACTACTGGAGATAATACCATTGTAAAAGCCCATAGTCTGGTTTCTAAAATCCTTTCCATGACTTAGCCATAAGTCCTTATGGATACTAGGTTTGTCACCAGATCCATCGAGGTCACATAATGCCTCTATAGCCTTTTGTGCCATTTTTTCCTTTGTTGATTGTCACATAGATGATGATGAATGTACTCCATCAAATTGGTTACAACCTGTTTCAGTAACGTTTGGAAAATTTTATGATCTCTTATTGTTTGGGGGATTTGGGTACTTCTTAGAATGTGCATTAGCTGCTATTTTTTTTTAAAAGCTGTTACTTGGTGAAAATCATGTACATTCAAACTGTCGATTATGGCCAAGTTAAAAAGGAAATGGATCTCATTTTTGAGTGAGAAACCTTTGTATTGGGCCTCTCCATATATATATATATATATATATATATATATATATATATATATATATATATATATAATTGTATTATTGTTTTTCCTTGCATGTGCAGTAGAGTATTTGTTTTCTTTTTTCTCTCATTTTTTTGTACTTCAAGGATATGTTACCAGTATTAATGGTCTTTTGATTTCGTATTAATACAAGTTTACAATATCCATTAGTCCTAATGTCAATGCATACCCAAAAGCTTTAGATTATGGAAACCTACCATTGATTGTTAAATACTATGGGACTTTGATTAATGATTGTGTCTGATTCCAGAAGGGATCAAAAAAGTGTTACTGCACTGTGCCAAGGAGCACAAAGCTAACCTGCACAGTGCCAAGGAGTACACGGTCAGAACACCAATCAATCCCAGTGGGATTGATGAAATTCTCCACCAAAATGGGGGGACATGAACTTATTTGGGGTTTGAGAAAGTGACTGAAAACATCAGACACAGGATTCCCTTGTGCCAGATTTCCAACAAGTATCTTAGTATGGTTGCCATTTTGGCTCCCCTCTCCCTGATAGTGAAGGTAAATCAGACCAGGGAATCATACTTCCCTTTTACTTCAAAATCTAGTCCCTTTCTCTCTCTCTTTCTTTTTTTTTTTAATTTTTAATATTATTTTATTTGGTCGTTTTCATACATTATTCACTGGAAACAAAGATCGTTTTCTTTTCCTCCCCTCCCCTCCCCCCCCCCCCGCCTTTCCCTCTCCCATAGCCGACGCATGATTCCACTGGTTATCACATGTGTTCTTGACTCGAACCCATTTCCCTGTTGTTGGAGTTTGCATTATAGTGTTCATTTAGAGTCTCTCCTCAGTCTTATCTCCTCCAACCCTGTAGTCAAGCAGTTGCTTTTCAGCGGTGTTTTTACTCCCACAGTTTATCCTCTGCTTGTGGGTAGTATTTTTTTTTAGATCCCTGCAGATTGTTCAGGGAAATTGCATTGATACTAATGGAGAAGTTCATCACCTTCGATTGTACCACAATGTATCAGTCTCTGTGTATAATGTTTTCCTGGTTCTGCTCCTTTTGCTCTGCATCACTTCCTGGAGGTTGTTCCAGTCTCCATGGAATTCCTCCACTTTATTATTCCTTTTAGCACAATAGTATTCCATCACCAACATATACCACAATTTGTTCAGCCATTCCCCAATTGAAGGGCATCCCCTCATTTTCCAATTTTTGGCCACCACAAAGAGCGCAGCTATGAATATTTTTGTACAAGTCTTTTTGTCCATTATCTCTTTGGGGTACAAGCCCAGCAGTGCTATGGCTGGATCAAAGGGCAGACAGTCTTTTATCGCCCTTTGGACATAGTTCCAAATTGCCCTCCAGAATGGTTGGATCAATTCACAACTCCACCAGCAATGAATTAATGTCCCCACTTTGCCACATCCCCTCCAGCATTCATTACTTTGCATAGCTGTCATGTTAGCCAATCTGCTAGGTGTGAGGTGATACCTCAGAGTTGTTTTGATTTGCATCTCTCTGATTATAAGAGATGTAGAGCACTTTTTCATGTGCTTATTAATAGTTTTGATTTCTTTGGCTGAGAATTTCCTGTTCATGTCCCTTGCCCATTTGTCAATTGGAGAATGGCTTGATTTTTTGTACAATTGATTTAGTTCTTTATAAATTTTAGTAATTAAACCTTTGTCAGAGGTTTTTATGAAGATTGTTTCCCAATTTGTTGCTACCCTTCTGATTTTGGTTACATTGGTTTTGTTTGTACAAAAACTTTTTAATTTGATGTAATCCAGATTATTTATTTTGCATTTTGTAATTCTTTCTAATTCTTGCTTGGTTTTGAAGTATTTCCCTTCCCAAAGGTCTGACATGTATACTATTCTGTGTTCGCCTAATTTTCTTATAGTTTCCTTCTTTATGTTCAAGTCATTCATCCATTTTGAATTTATCTTGGTGTAGGGTGTGAGGTGTTGATCTAAACCTAATCTTTCCCATACTGTCCTCCAATTTTCCCAACAGTTTTTATGAAATAGTGGATTTTTGTCCCAAAAGCTGGGATCTTTGGGTTTGTCATATACTGTCTTGCTGAGGTTGCTTGCCCCCAGTCTATTCCACTGATCCTCCTTTCTGTCTCTTAGCCAGTACCAAATTGTTTTGATGACCGCTGCTTTATAATTTAGTCTGAGATCTGGGACTGCAAGACCCCCTTCCTTTGTATTTTTTTTCATTAATTCCCTGGATATCCTTGATCTTTTGTTCTTCCAAATGAACTTTGTTATGTTTTTTTCTAAATCAGTAAAAAAAATTTTTGGAAGTTCCATGGGTATGGCACTAAATAGATAGATGAGTTTGGGTAGGATGGTCATTTTTATTATATTGGCTCGTCCTACCCATGAGCAGTTAATGTTCTTCCAATTGTTCAAGTCTAGTTTTAGTTGTGTGGAAAGTGTTTTGTAGTTGTGTTCATATAGATCCTGTGTTTGTCTCGGGAGATAGATTCCTAAGTATTTTATTTTGTCTTGGGTAATTTTGAATGGGATTTCTCTTTCTAGTTCTTGCTGCTGAGCTGTGTTGGAATTATATAGAAATGCTGATGACTTATGTGGGTTTATTTTGTATCCTGCAACTTTGCTAAAGTTGTTGATTATTTCAATTAGCTTTTTGGTTGAGTCTCTAGGATTCTTTAAGTAGACCATCATGTCATCTGCAAAGAGTGATAATTTGGTCTGCTCCTTGCCTATTTTGATGCCTTCAATTTCTTTTTCTTCTCTAATTGCTACTGCTAGTGTTTCTAATACAATGTCAAATAATAGAGGTGATAATGGGCATCCTTGTTTCACTCCTGATCTTAATGGGAATGGATTTAGTTTATCCCCATTGCAGATGATATTAGCTGATGGTTTTAGATATATACTGTTTATTATTTTTAGGAATGACCCTTCTATTCCTATGCTTTCTAGTGTTTTTAGTAGGAATGGGTGTTGTATTTTATCAAAGGCTTTTTCTGCATCTATTGAGATAATCATGTGGTTCTTGTTGGTTTGCTTGTTGATGTGGTCAATTATGTGGATAGTTTTCCTAATGTTGAACCAGCCCTGCATCCCTGGTATAAATCCTACTTGATCATGGTTGATGACCCTTCTAATCACTTGCTGGAGTCTTTTTGCTAGTATCCTATTTAAGATTTTTGCATCTATATTCATTAGGGAGATTGGCCTATAGTTTTCTTTCTCTGTTTTTGGCCTGCCTGGCTTTGGAATTAGTACCATGCTTGTGTCATAAAAGGAGTTTGGTAGGACTCCCTCTTTGCTTATTATGTCAAATAGTTTGTATAGTATTGGGGTTAACTGTTCTCTGAATGTTTGATAGAATTCGCTGGTGAATCCATCAGGCCCTGGGGATTTTTTCTTAGGAAGTTCTGTGATGGCCTGTTGGATTTCTTTTTCTGATATGGGATTATTTAAGAAAACTATTTCTTCTTCTGTTAGTCTAGGCAATTTATATTTTTGTAAATATTCATCCATATCACCTAGGTTGGTATATTTATTGCCATATAGTTGGGCAAAGTAGTTTTTAATGATTGCCTTAATTTCCTCTTCATTGGAGGTGAGGTCCCCCTTTTCATCCTTGATGCTATTAATTTGCCTTTCTTCTTTCCTTTTTTTAATTAAATTAACCAGTACTTTCTCTATTTTGTCTGTTTTTTCAAAGTACCAGCTTCTAGTCTTGTTTATTAGCTCAATAGTTCTGTCACTTTCTATTTTATTAATTTCTCCCTTAATTTTTAGGATCTCTAGTATGGTTTTCTTCTGGGGGTTTTTAATTTGTTCATTCTCAAGTTTTTTGATTTGCATTTCCAATTCCTTGGTCTCTGTCCTCCCTAATTTGTTAATATATGCACTCAGGGATATGAATTTTCCTCTAAGTACTGCCTTGGCTGCATCCCATAAGGTTTGAAAGGATGTTTCGCCGTTGTCATTTTCTTCAACGAAATTGTTAATTGTTTCTATGATTTCTTCTCTAACTATCTGATTTTGGAGTATCATGTTATTTAATTTCCAATTAATTTTTGATTTGGGTCTCCATGTACCCTTGCCGATCAATATTTTAATTGCCTTGTGATCTGAAAAGGCTGCAGTTAATATTTCTGCTTTTCTGCATTTAAGTGCCATGTTTCTATGAGCTAGTGTATGATCTATTTTTGTGAATGTGCCATGTGGTGCTGAAAAGAAGGTGTATTCTTTTTTGTCCCTATTTATTTTTCTCCATATGTCTATTAATTCTAATTTTTCTAAGATTTCATTCACCTCTTTTACCTCTTTCTTATTTATTTTTTGATTTGATTTATCTAAATTTGATAGTGGTTGGTTCATGTCTCCCACTAATATGGTTTTACTGTCTATTTCCTCCTTCAATTCTCCTAGTTTCTCTATTAAAAATTTGGATGCTATACCATTTGGTGCATACATGTTGATTAGTGATATTTCCTCATTGTCTATACTTCCTTTTAGCAGAATATATTTACCTTCCCTGTCCCTTTTGATCAGGTCTATTTGTACTTTGGCTTTGTCAGATATCATGATTGCAACTCCTGCCTTCTTTCTATCGGTTGAGGCCCAAAAGGTCTTACTCCAACCTTTAATTCTAACCTTGTGAGTGTCAACCCGTCTCAAATGTGTTTCTTGAAGACAACATATGGTAGGGTTTTGGGTTCTAATCCAATCTGCTATTTGTCTGCGTTTTATGGGTGAGTTCATCCCATTCACGTTCAAAGTTATGATTGTTATTTGTGGATTCGCTGGCATTTTGATATCTTCCCCTAGTTCTGACCTTTCTTCTTTAGTTTTCTCCTTTTGAACCAGTGATTTACTTTAGGTCAGTCCCCCTAGTCCCCTCCCTTGAGATGCTTCCCTTTCTAGCCCCTCCCTTTTTATGCTCCCTTCCCCTCCCCCCTCTCCTTCCCTCCCTTTTTGTACCCCCTTAATTTTCCTTTCTTTCTTGCCCTAATGTGTAAGATAGAATTCAGGATCCCACTGGATCTAGATGTTCTTCCCTCTCAGATTTGATTTCACTGAGAGTAAGGTTTAAGTAATTCCACTTCACGCTCTCTTCCTCTCCTTCTCATATGAGAGTTCTTCCCCTCCCCTTCCCATGTGTATCTTTATATGGGAAAGATTATTCTATTGATTCCCCCCCTGTTTCTTGAAGTTAATCTTAGTATTATCACGGTTCCCCCCTCCCTTTTCCTTTCTTTGCCCCAACTTTCCCAAAATCTTCTTAATGCCCCAATCTTTCCCTATGCATGTTTCTTCTAACTACTCTTATGATGATACAATTTATGAGAGTTACACAAAACATTTTCCCCACATATTAATATATATAATTTGATGTAAATGTAGTCCTTATAGAAGAGAGTTTGACTTAAAGAGAAAGATAAGATTTATCTCCTTTTCCCTTTCTTTCATATTTACCTTTTCATGTTTCTCTTGCTTTCTGTGCTTGGATATCGAACTTTCCACAGAGCTCTGGTCTTTTCTTAGCAAATGCTTGGAAATCTTCTATTTTGTTGAATGTCCATACTTTCCCCTGGAAGTATATAGTCAGTTTTGCTGGGTAGTTGATTCTTGGTTGGAGACCCAGCTCTCTTGCCTTTCTAAATATCGTGTTCCATGCTTTGCGGTCTCTTAGTGTATTAGCCGCTAAGTTGTGTGTGATCCTTATGGGAGCCCCCTTATATCTGAAGCTCTTCTTCTTGGCTTCTTGTAGGATTTTCTCCTTTACTTGGAAGCTCTTGAATTTGGCAATTACATTCCTAGGTGTTGTCTTTTGGGGATTTAGTATAGAAGGTGTTCTATGAATCCTTTCTATTTCTATTTTGCCCCCTTGCTCCAGAACGTGAGGGCAATTTTCTTTTATAATCTCCTGTAGAATAATATCCAATTTGTTGTTTACCTCTGGTTTTTCTGGGAGACCGATGATACGGAGATTTTCTCGTCTTCCTCTGTTCTCCAGGTCCGTGACCTTCTCAGTGAGATATTTTATGTTTTCTTCCAATTCATTAATTATTTGGGTTTGCTTTATTGATTCTTGCTGTTTTATCATCTCACTTTCTTCGAGGTGCTTAATTCTGGTCATTAGGGACTGGTTTTGCTTTTCAGCCTTGTCTGCCCTTCTATTGGATGCTTCGAGTTCTTTTTCCAATTGAGCAGTCTTATCTGTCAGACAGCTGATCTCTTTCTCCCATTTTTCTTTCCAGAAGGTTTCCATCTTTTGGATAAGTTCCAGTTTGAGATCTTCCAGAGCTTGTTGATAGTTTCCATTTTGGGAGGCGTGTTCTGAATTTTTTTGGATTTCCTCCTCATTCTCCTCTTTTCCTTGGGTACTTCCACCATAAAAGTTTTCAATAGTCACTTTTTTCCCTTTCTTCCTGGAGGCTTGATTTTGGGCCATGTGAGCCATCCCTTTGGTGGTTTTATTCCCCTTTCCTTTTTGGTCTGGGGTCTGGGTTATAAGAGCGGTTTTTCTGTGAATTTAGGTTGCTTCAGACTAGTTCTTCCCAGCCTCCGAGCCCAGGTATTCAGCTCCGCCCAGATAATCAGCGCGCATTGTTCAGCGCAGCCCGCCCCAAGTACAGTTCCGCTGGGTTCTCCAGTGAAAGCACCCTGAGACGTTTTTTCCTGGCAGTCCCCAGATCCCAAGGACCCTGGAGTGCCCCCCCAGACAGAGACGCTCCCCACTCACTCGCTGTCCCGGTGAGCGCTCAGGTAGCTCACTCTGGTTTAGTGGGGGAGGTGGGGTGGGGAAAGGGCGGCTCAGTTCACTTTTCTGTGCAAGCTTTTCCTTCTTATTTTAGTGTTTAAATGTTCAAGCCCCACGTACCTTTGCCTCTGTGGGGTACTGGGGAGTCCTTCTGTTCCTCCAAAGGTGATTTTATGCTCCTTTGATGTAATCTATTTCGTTCGGTAACGGGGAGAGGAAGTGTGTGGCGTCTAGATTGCAGCCATGATTACCCGGAAGTCCTCTCTCTTTCATAGTATGGAAATTTTCTGTAGTCCTGGCTGCTTATTGGGTAAGTGCATAATGTTGCAATGGTCCTACAGACTGGAGAGACATAAATGACTTTATTGGGTCCTGATTCTAGGACCTGCTATGCATTTATTATTGCTTACTCAGAATTTCTATATACAATTTGATTTTGATTTTTCTCCTTTTCTTCTATTTGTTTTAATGTTTTTGACTTTCTTTTAACAACTGACTCCTGAGCCTCATAACTCAGCCATGTATCCCAGGGTGATCCAGAGGTTGGTCACCACCCTCATCAGGGAGGATTATATTATTATCCTATAATGCAAGGCTTAATATCTTTTAGAGAAATTTTAGGATAAGAAACTTGCTACCTCCCCTAATCAAAAAAGTGAACTATTTGGAGAAGACACCATAAAGATACTTGTACAAACCACACATTGCCCCCAAAAGATCCAGATTGAACTTTGGGATGTACTGAATTGAACTGTGTGGGGTTGAATGCAATTATTTTGAGTTTACATTCATGCCAAAGGGGATTTCCCCCTACCTGGCTTTTTGTCAATGTGCCTAGCAATCATTGTTTTTGTTTTCTTTCTCCTTTATTTCCCTCTTATCCCTAAATTATTGTAATTTTCCCTTAGAAGCTACAATATTTTATGTACCTCTAGTTAAAGATCTTTAGAAATATAAGTTGGTTATGTGAGATAATTCATTGGGGAAAGTAGGCATGTAAATCTGGGAGATTACTACATGCTCCCAATGGAATCACAGGGGGGCTTTGTGTAATTAGGATTTTTCTCCCCAGGGACTCTCTTTCCCAGTATCCCAGTTATGTATCTATGTAACATACTAACATAGGGAAGATATGTTTGATGTAGCTCTTACCTCTCTTTCTTCTCCTGGAAATGTGACTAGAGACATGAGAGGCAGAAGAATTTTACTCAGGTGTTTTTTACTCAGGTTTTTACTTTTGTTCTTTTTATTTCTACTTCAAATGATTATCAATAAACCTTATAAAATATAATAGTTGGAGTTATTGTACATTAATTTTAATCTTACAATACTAATCTTTCTCCTAAGTCCCTCAGAATTACCCTGGATCATTGTATTGCTTTTAGTAGCAAAGTCAATTACATTTGATCGTCCCATAATATTTCAGTTATTGTGTATAATATTCTCTTGATTTTGCTCATGTCATGCTGCATCAATTCATGTAGATGTTTCCAGTTCTTATAGAAATCCATTAATTCACCATTCCTTATAGCACAATGGTATTCCATCACCATCAGATACCACAATTTGTTTAGACATTCCCCAATGTCCCCAGGGAAATCCCCTCATTTTCCAATTTGTTTGCCACCACAAAAAGCACAGATAGAAATATTTTTGTATGGACAGATCATTTCCCATTTTTTAAGATGAATAATTCTTAAATTTTGAACAAAATGGCATGTATTCTGATCAGAAGATGCAATACATTTTTTAAAAAGCAATTGAAAGCACAGCCAAGAGTTTAGGAGCAAAAACAACTGATGGTAAGATGTCAGGAAAGTACTTAAGAAAGAGATGGGACTGGGGCTATGTCTTTAAGAAAGATTGGAATTCTAAGAGATAGTGGTTAGGAAAGGTATAGAGAGAAAACCCATGAAATTGGAGAGAAAAGCATGGAGGTAAAGAATACTGGGAGGTAGCCTTAGGACTTATTTAACAAAGGAGAGATAAAGGCAAAGGAGGAGTGAAGAATGGTTGAATTTTGTGAATTTTGCTTCCTAGGAGTGGTGTGGTGCCTTCAACAGAAATAGACATTCAGAGAAGGAATTTTTTTTGGGGGGGTATGGGGCTGTGGGATATAGTGAATTCTAGTTTGGAAGGGAAAAAATACACTATCCTTACTTTACATATATGTCACAGACTCTTCTTTATTTCCTAATGTATAGTTTAATGAATACCGGAGAATTTTGAAAGTTGAAGCAATCTCCTTAGTGTTCATCAGTTGACCACATTTTACAGGAGGTAAATAAAACCTAGAAAGGGTAACAGACTTGCCCAAGTTTGTACAATTAGGTTATGGTTTGAATTTCAGGATGCAGACCCTGATCTGCTATATAGCCCATTCTTCTACACCACAACACAATGGCAACTTTTGTATGACTTAGGCAGGTGATTTCCTAACTTTTTGCCTCAGTTTCTTTACTTATGCAATGAGAACTTGGGACTATACAGTCCTTAATGTTTCTTGCAGCTCTTTCAAGTTCAGCATCCTCTTCCAAATCTGACATTCTATTATATTCTCTTCAAAGTTCTCTTCCATTCTTTCTTCTGTGTTTCCCTTCTCTGACATTCTCTGCTCTGTTCTAAGTTCTTTTACAATTCTGACATTCCATGTTCTTTATTCAAGATATCTTCTATCTCCAACATTTTTTGTTCTATATTCTTGCTCTGGCATTCTATACTTTATCTTCTAAGTTCTCCTCAGGTACTGATATTTTGGGTTCCATTCTGTAAGGTTGCTTTCATGTCTAACATTTTGTTCTATGTCCCTTCCCAACTCTAGCACCCTAGGCTGTGTCCTAAGATCTATCTAAACTCTGATATTTTCTGTTCTATATTCCAAGGTTCTTTATAATACTGGCATTGTTTATTCCATGTTCCCTTCCAAATTTAGCAATTGAGGTTCTATGAGACAAATTCCACTCCAGTGCTAATATTTTATGGTCTGTGTCCCCTTTTGACTGTTATTTAGTGTTCTATGATCTAATGTTCACTCCGGTTATACCATTTCGTCTTCTGTTTTCAACAGTCCTTTTCAGCTTTAACCTTCTATCTCCAATGATCCCTTCCAACTCTGGCCTTCAATGCTCCTTGTTTTAAGTTGCCTTCCAGCTCTGAAATGTCCTCTTCTCCAATCTCCTCTAGCTCTCACATTCAATGTCAGTGGGGCAGGGCTGGAGGTGTCCACCAGGGAGATTATGGAAGAAGGTAGTTGAGAGAGAAGGTGTTTCCTGGGTGGCTGCTTGGAGAGATGACATATCCCAGCTCCTCTCCACCAAGAAGTGGAAGGGGGGCTATTGCCTGGGTGCTTTTGACCAGAATATTTTCATCCCAACACTTGGGCTGTTTACAAAGGGGGTGGGGAAAGGGTTGAGCAACACTATTCCATGGTGAATTTCCCCAAGTATTGTGTGAGAGGTGCATGCAGAAATCCTGTTGACAAAATATTTTGTGCAACTACCTCCCACACACAGCTTTGAAATTCTACTCCTATGCACTCCCATTCCTGCTGCTATTTAAATAACAAATGTCGGCAGCATCTTAATCTGTTTCTTTCTTTCTCTTGCCCCATGACTCCTCCAAGAAACATTAGCATCTATTACATTCATCTCCTTATGTCATTTCTGGTGATTTTTAAATGAATTTGGTAAATTTAGAATTAAAGTTTGTTCCAAGCGTTCCTTGGAAGTCGTTTGGAAGGTAAGTTAAAAAAAAAGGAATCAGAAGAGCATTCTGTATACTTTGGAGATATCGAAATTTACATTTCCACTGCAAATGGCCCAGATTTTTCCTTCAGAGATACCAATATTTCCTGGCATTTTCATAGAATCCAAGAGCTAGACAGGCTCTTTCTCAGAGACCTCCCAGAACTCATTCTTTTGCAATTCCCTAAAAGTCTTGTCAGGTGATGTTGTGCAATATAGCTCTAGGCTACACTATAGATGCTAAATCAACAAGCATTTATTAAGCATGTATTATGTGGCAGGCACTGTGCAAAGGGCTGGGGATTCAAAGAAAAAACAATTAGGAGCTCCTCAATAGCAGGGACTATTTTTTCCTTATCTCTGGATCTCCAGACCTTAGCACAGAGCCTGGAACAAAGTAGGGAATTAATAAATATTTTTGATTGGTTGAATAATTGGAGAGACAAAGGCTTTATGCAGGCAGCGAAGGGGTCTTATTAGAATGCCAGTTCCCTGAGGACAAGGCTTGTCTTGCTACTATATTTGTATCACCATCTCCCAGGAGGCCTGGGAATTGTGGGTGCTTAATGCATGCTTTTTCACCCATTACTGAAAAAATCCCCCCATCACTTTGCTTAGCATAGTGTACTTTAGAGGTAGGTGTTTCTTAATACATATTGAATTCATTGATTTTTTCTTTTTACTTTAATGTGCAGCTACTATAACCTCGTTTTTATTTTTTATTTTTATTTTTTTGCTAAATAGGAAAAAAGCTCATAGAGTGTCAGTGTCCTGCTTAAGGTAGTAAGTGGCATTAATAAGTAGAATTGTGACTAGGGCAGAGCAGCTGCTGACAGCAACTGAAATCCTTCAACAGGTAGAAACAACTAAAACAATGGAACTTTCCACCTAGTTAGTGGGAATAATTAAAATGGGAAGTTAGTAGTTGGCATAATTCTTCTTCCTCCTCTCTCCCCAAATGGCTAAACCTCAGTTTCATTCCTCTTTCCATTTGTTTCAATTCATCTCTGTTGTAGAACTTTGGCATCTGTCTTCCTCTGTAAGGGGGATTTGAATCCTGGTCTTTCATGATTTTAAGCCTAGGAGTCAATCTACCATGATATACCCCTTCTTCTTCTTCATGGTCTTTTTAGAAGTAAACCCATGTTTCTATTGTTATTAATTTGAATTTATTTATTCTATTAAAATACTCAAATTATTTCCTAACTTCCTCCCTCCCTCGTTAGATAGCTTCATTCATTTAACAAAAAAGAAAACTTTCTCTTCTCTCTCTCTTTCTCTTTCTCTCTCTTCCCCCCTTTTCTCTCTCTCTCTCTCTCTCTCTCTCTCTCTCTCTCTCTCTCTCTCTCTCTCTCTCTCTTCCCCCCTCTTTCTCTCTCTCTCTTCCCCCTCTCTCTTTCTCTTTCTCTCTCTCTCTCACACATACACACTCTCTCACATACACTCTCTCTCTTCTCTCTCTCTCCCCACCTTCTCTCTCCCTCTCCTCCCCCCTCTCCCCTCCTCTCTCTCTACATATATATATATAGTCAACTTGAAATCTGGACACCCCAAATTTACCTTTGAGAAACCCCAGAACCAGGCACACTTTTTGGGGGTGAATTATGGACCTTAAACTATTTGGGGACCCTTGTTTGGGTGAGATTAGTGGACATAGTCAAAGACTGAGTGCCTTTATTTGTTTTAGAAGTTTCTCCCATCCTACTAAAGTCCTCTTTCAGGAAGCTCAGCTCTTAGTTTGACCCTTTTCTTTGTATATGTTATAATTGACCGCTCCCTGATACCCCAGCTGCTGGCTTCACACCACTTTGCAGCCTGCTTGCAGTTTGTCTATAAATGCTTGCTGTACCAAGTTCTCCAGAGGGTATAAAAGACCCCCAAGTTCTGACACTCATCAGAGCTATTACCTAGTGAGTTGAATTCTTCCAGGGATAGTTTGCCAGAATTGCAGAGCTTTTGACTCTGTGTGGAGGCCTAAATATTGGACACTATCCCTCTCCTGATTAAAGACTTGGTTTTTCTGACCATTTTAATAGCTCTGTGTCTTTCCAAGTTAACTATATATATATGTATATATATTTCTATCTGTCTCTCTATCTATCATCCCTCTATCTTGCTCTCTCTATCATTTCTCTCTCTTTCTGTCTTCTATCTGTCTGTCTAGCTACCTTTCTGTCTATCTTCGTATTTAAATTTATATATAATACACTATATAAATATAAATTTATATATAAAATAGAATAAATGTATATATATATATATATATAAATTTACATGTAAAGGACACAAGTAATACCCAATGAAATTGCACATCGACTGAGGAAAGGGTAGGTGGAGGGGAGGGAGGGAAATATTGTGATTATTGTAACCAAGGAATAAAGTTCTAAATTGAATAAATAAATTAATTTTTAAAATTTACATGTAAATTTATATATATATAATCTCTTCATTTGACTGTGTGTATATATATATATACACACACACACTATGTCTTACTTATTTCTATTGATCAATTCATTCTCTGGAAGGGCATATACACAAATCAATCTTCAAAGAGTATTCCTGATGCTGTATATAATGCACTCCTGGTTCTGCTTGTTTTAAACTTCATAACTTCATTAAGGCTTTCCATGTTTTTTTTAAATTAAAATGCTTGTCACTTCTAATAGCACAGGACTGTTCCATCACAATCATACTCCACAACTTGTTTAGTCATTCCCCAAATGATGGGAATCCCTTTAATTACTAGGTTGTTTGTTTTGTTTGTGTTTTTTTTTTGCTGCTACAAAGAGGACTGCCATAGATATTTTAGAATGTATCGGTTTTTTCCCCCTTTTTCATGATCACTATAGGAAACAAATATAATTAAGGTATTGCTGGGTCAAAGGTTATACATGGTTTTATAATTCTTCATACATAATTCTAGATTGTTCTCCAAAATGGTTGGATTAGTTCATAGTTCCATCAACAGTGTATCAGTCCCACTTTTCCACATTCCCTCCAAAATTTGTCATTTTACTCTTTTATCATTTTAGCCAATTTTATGGGTATAGGATAGTATCTGAATTGTTTTGATTTGCATTTCTCTAATCAATAATTATTTAGAGTATTTTTATACTCTTACCTTCCATCTTGGAATCAATACTGTGTATTGGTTCCAAGGCAGAAGAGAGGTAAAGGTTAGTCAATGGGGGTTAAGTGACTTGCCCAGGGTCACACTTCTGGGAAGTATCTGAGATTAGATTTGAACTTAGGACCTCCCATCTCTAGGCCTGGCTTTCAAAGCACTGAGCTACCCAGCTGCCCTCTATTTAGAGTATTTTTATGTGTTTACACATAGCTTTGATTTCATCATACAAAAACTTTGTTCATATCTTTTGAACATTTGTCAATTCTTTCCATTTACAAGTATTATTCTGAGGAATCTATAGACTTCACCAGATTGATCATCCCATCCAAGGAGTCAGTGACCCAAAAATGTTAAGAACCACTGAGAGAGATAATAGTTAGATGGCTATTTAGACAGATGGATAATGAGACAGATAGATCAATGACTAGACATATAAGTAGCTGGGTAGGGAGAGACAGACCGACAGACAGACAGATAGACAGACAGAGAGAGAGACAGAGAAAGAAGGAGAAGGAGAGGGAGAGGCAGAGGGGACAGAGAGAGAATTTATT